>NC_092717.1:169981176-171181176 GCF_047496885.1 Scyliorhinus torazame | reverse complement strand
GCACAACAATGAACTGCACAGGTACAATTAAAATACTTGTAGGAATGTTCTGAAAAAAGGAGGAAGGTTTGGTGGGATCCATCAGACCAAAGCAGGAGAAGAAAAATTACAATATTTTTGTGTTTAATTGGTATTGAGTTGCCCGAAGGCTTTTTAAAACTTGGTTTGTTACATTGCTTTCATGGTCAAATGCTCAGCAGATGAAATCAGAAAATCATGTTTGCAGCTGGGCAATTACAATGGTGCCCAAGATCTGTGACTATCGAGCATGAACGCAGATGCCTTCAAAGTTATATTTTCTTGCATGTGGAGGTTGTTGGCATGAAACAGATGCCTTCATTTTTTTTTTGAGAAGTCAGCCTGTGGATATAATTGGTTCTCTCTTCCCATCCTCCAGGGAGAGTCTCTCACAGATGAAATCAGATGAGAAAAATTTTGCACAAAGCAAACGTATTCATGGTTTAAGCACCGTATGCTACAGACACAGTCAATGACTAGATTCTCCATATTAATGGAATAAGAAATAACAATGTGTGTACAATTTTTGTCAATTTTATTCCTATAATAAAATCAATTTGGTGTGAGCGTAGCCAATTTGTATATGTATCAGAGCTAAATTGTGTGTATATATAATAGTGCAGACGGTTTTAAAGCTCTTGTCTGGCAAAGCAAAGCTTTTCCAAAACGAGTACATTTTAGCATATGGTTGGAATCAATCAAAAAAAATCGTGTGTATGCAACTGATTACATTACCATCTGTCATAAAAAGTCCTCAGTTGCATCTTTTCTTTTTACATAATGTCAGAACCACAAAAACTATTTTATAAAAAAAAGATAGGCTGTTTCTTTAAAGTAAGGAAAACTTGGGTTTCAATCTAGATAAATATGTGGGGCTGAATTTTCCCACAGACTTCCCTGACTATGGGATATAATGGGAATGCTGACAGCAAGGCTGGTGTCACAATCATCAAGGAGCTAGACTCCAAATTGGCTGATTCCAAATTTGCCTTCCTATTAAGGTCTGCAAGCGGGCAGCAATCAGAAAGCTAGTAGCTCTAGAGCTCCGCAGCCCTACTGATAGGTGTTGGGTGCTGCTTATGCAGGCTGGAGAATGCGAGATCACTGGCCTCCACAAGTAATTAAAAATAAAATATTTAGCATATAGACCTATAGGTGAATTGGAGCAGAGTAAAGAAATTCTTTGCTAGATCGGTCTTGGCTGCGATTGCAAATGCACCTCTTTGTGGCATGGAGCCTCTGGTTGATGGCCTCTGGGTATCATGGGGCCAGTGGGCGGGGTCTTGGGGGGCTGATGTTGCTGTTGGTAAAATAGTCAAGAGGCTGTACAATTTCCCCAAATTGTGCCTTTTACGTTTGCAAATTGCCTACCTGCCTCATGGAATGGGCAGCCGGCCGCTTCCCAGCCTGCCCCTTTGTAATAGCTGGAATGGATCAGGGAGCTGTCTCCCGCAACGCCCTGCTGTTTTCCTTCCTCCCACCTCCAAGCCTGGCACCATGTTGCCACCAAAATTCAGCTCTTGGCTTTCATTCTATCAGAAGAGTTGGTAAGAAAAATGGTGATACCGTTGTATGGCAGAATGATAACATTTCAATTTGCTGCATTTTCTGACTAATATCTGGTTCATGTTATGGCCTACCATACTTACCTTTTTACATTTCAAACCTGGGGGGTGAAATTCCACAAATTGATAAATTTAGTTTTGCGCCTACATTGAGGTTTTTGGCAAAATTATTGATGGGAGGGATTCATTCCTTTAGCTATTTATTAGAATTTGACAATTCCACAAATAATTTGTGTTACAGTTAAATTGTTGCTACTTGAAACAATTTAGCAATCTGTTTTGATTTCTTCTGCTCTGGAATTTGCCACATTTGCATTGTGGGTGGATATTGGAGAGCTGGCAATGGCACTGCAACAGTTGTGCATTACACTGCTCCGAATATGTCATTATAAACTGGTAATTTATAGTGTCTTGGATATTTACTGATGTTTGCCATGAGAGGTGCTATGCCTTTTACAATATGGAAAACTATCTCTCAAGATGGTATTTTATGTGTCCCAGACATTAAACTCATGGAATTGGCATAAAAGACTCATTCAACATGTTGCTCCTGTTTTGATGCAACTGTGTTGCAGCTATTTATTTTGATTCCTTTTTGCTGCTCTGTCGCCATTATATATTCTCGTTCAAGTGTTTTTCCAAAACCATTTGACATAGTATCTGCCTCACTAGTCACTTGCAGTTGAATAAACCTTGAATGGGAAAATATCATCCCACATTCTTCTTTGCTCTACTTGTGATAATGTTCATCTATGCCCGCTTGTTCAAGAAAGGACAATCGAATGCTTTTTATAGCACCTTTCATGTTCTCAGACCAAAGTGTTTCAAATCAATGCAATCACTATTATTATGTACTCAAACACATAAGCCAATTTGCACACAGCAAACTCTCACTAACAGAAAATTAAATGATGACAAGATGATCTGTTTTTGGCTGAGAAAGGAAATGTTGGCCAGAACATTAGGATTATTTCTTCATAGGATCGTCTTCACATAGTACATGGACTCATTTCTGCCCACATAATAGGCAGATATGACTTGGCTTTAAGGTTTCATCTGCAACACAGCACCTTTGGTAATGCAGCACATCTGAAGTATTGAACTGAATCATGAACCTGGATTATCATGGGGCTTGAATCCACAAATGCCTGATTTAGAGAAAAGGCTCTATGAACTAACACAAGCTGACATCCAACAATTTGCCACCCAGTGGAAACAATCTTTCAATGTTTACCCTCATGATTTACTAACCAGTGGGAATGATTTTTCATTGTTTACCCTCTTGAAATCCTTCATAACTCTTTCGGAGTTGCCTTCTTTTCATTGCTACGTTACCGTAGAAATGGAGCAAAGAAGACTCAGCCATTATAATGATGTGAATAGTCAGTATAACCTAGTCTGTTCTTTAATGGTTTTGGAAAGCGCAAGCTTTTTTTGACTCATTTATCTGGAGGTTGTTCAGTTAGCTACCACATACAGGTAATTTTCATATTTCGGATGAGACATTAAAGCAAGGTGTTAGCCCTTTCGGGTGGATGCAAAACATTGCAAAGCATTATATAAAAAGAGAGCTATCTCTAGTGTCCTGGCCCATACTTATCCCTCAATCAACATCAGAAAAACAGATTACCTACTCATTACCGTTGTGCTATTTGTGCAAGCTTGCTGTATGCAAATTGACTGGTAAATTTCTACATTACAACAGGGATTACACTTCAAGAAGTACTGCATTGGCTTTAATGTGCTTAAAATGTGCTGTGGTCATTAAATGTGCTATATAAATGCAATTTTGTATACTCTTGGCAGTTTGCACCCATTATTTTCATCAATGCAGATGATATTGTTGATCGTTTCTCTCCTCGCTTCTAGGTGGTGTAAGCATTATATTTGAATTGTTCTGTTGTAAGCATAACTTTCAGATTTTGGTTTATACATCTGTGTTCACTTTTCTTGAATGCATAACTGGACGGGTCCTTAGAACTGATCTTGGAGATTTTTCATAATTTGTAGTAGACAGTGTGGAAAAAAAGGAGAGTGTTTTGTTGGTGCCAAAAAAAACTATTAGAAGATAAAGGAAGATCATGCTTTTGTAGTCCATTATGTTGAAAGATAAAAATGTATGGTGTATTTCAATGAACAACATTGATTTGAATACAGTTTAGTTGTGCTGCAGTGATCAAATAATATTCTGAGAGGTTAAACTATTTTTGTATTTTGGGCAACGACTCTCAATATTCTAACTGTGGTGAAATTTTACAGTTCCCATTCACAGCAGGTTTAATGGTGGGTGGGCAAGGACCAATGTGGCAGGAGCTGAAAACTTGGTATCCCGCTGGCGTGAAATGACGGTGTTCCTGTCTAGAATGGTGGGTTGTCAATCCGACCAGAGGTTGGCGAAAACCTGTTTTGCATCCTGTTAATGAAATGCAAATGAAGATCCGACTGGAATTGACCTCCTGCCCAATCATCTGCGTGACCAGTGTGTTTCCACACTTGCCCAGAACATGTCTGCCGTACAAATGCCGGCACTTACCTGAAGAAGGCCTGGGGCAGCACGCGGAGATTGGCGGGAGGCCTCTAGTGAATGTTGACCCTGGAAGACCACATGCAGCAGTGGGTGGTTGGAGCTTCACCCACATGAATCGCTGCAGAGCCTTCCAGGTGGTGGACCTTCTTGAAAACTTCAGAGAAACTAAATTTGCCCAGCCTTGCATTGAATAGCCAATGAAGATTGGCTTCAAAACAGTGGCTTCTTTCAGGAGGTAGATCTTCTAGCTGCAGGTAGAAAGCTGAAGGAGGTACTATTGGGCAGCGATGATCTGTACTGGGGGAGTGGGAATTAGACAGGGAGTAGAGAAATGAAGAGGTGGGTTGGGTGCAGAGGCCTAGAGCAGGGCAGAGGTGTGCAGGTGGCGAGGGCAGGGGGAGGGGGGTTGCAGGTGTGATTGGGCATGGAGGCTTGCATGGGTAGGAATGGGCGTGGGCAGGAGTGAGGGGAAAGGGGCTCAAAGGGTGTGATCTGTAGTGTCATTTGAGGAGTTCTGGGAGCATATTCGGGGAATTGAAGACAGGAAAGAAATGTGATGGTTAAAGGCGGCAGAGAGAGTCTTTAGAGTGGGAAGGTGAGAGTTCGTCAATGGTGGATAAAGCAGCGCTGAGGGTAGTTGGAGGAGATGCGGAAGGAGGGGCAGATTCTGGGGCTCAACAGAATGACAGGATGGGGCTCCTCAGAAGGTAGGGGCTTTTGGTGTTCACCTACACAGGACGGAGTGTGATGAAGGGAGGGTTGAAGGGTAACCGGAGGGAGGTGAAATGTTGAACCTGGGAGGTCACTTGGGGTTGTACCACCTATGCACAGGCTTAAGAACTAGATCACAAATAAACCACATCAGATCTCACTGAAGTGCAAGTGTACGATATTTATAAAAGTGACCTAAGATTAACTATGAGTGAACCCGTGCAACCACATATGAAATCAAAACTTCTTAATCTTGTTTCCGTACCACTTCTTCCAGTTGCTCATTTGACATCCACAGAAGGGGTGGAGGCAACCTGCTGACCAATTTTCCCCATTGTGTTGGATCACTGTGGCGGGCGTTATTTGGGGAACTGAGGTGTGGAGGCCCCTGGCTTACTTTGGCTGTCCTGTGTGGCAGCTACTCCTTCTGTGGTCACAGAGGATAAAGCTGAAGGGATCACAGACAAGGAGAATTCGGAAGGGCCGAACATCCTCCCAGAGTCTAGGGATGTTCAATAGCTGCTCCTTGTCCATTTGGGTACCCGAGGGCCCTACCTTACTCCTGGAGAGAGGTTGAAGATCCCGTTCCCCTTTCATGTAGCCACTGCAAAAACTTACCCATGGATACAGTGATGGAATGCAGATCTGTGTGCATCTCTGTCAGAAACTGGGCTTTCTGCTGGACCAGATTCTCCATGGCATTTGTTGCCATACCCATGGAGACCACTTTGTGCACATGTTGGCACCACTTCATTAGAGACCAGGCAGATTGACTCCTCTGCCTCATGTGCCACTCTGTTGCGTGTCCCTGATACCTCTCTGGTGTTTCCTCACCTCTTGCAACTTTCCTGGCATTTCAATGACAGTGAATCCCAGAATCTCATCATCAGACTTTGATGCCGCGTGCCGGTGAGCTTGGCTGACCCTGCCTTCTCCTACTGCTGACATGTGTCCATTTCGTGACCACCAGAATGTAAGACTCAGCTAAATACATCTAGCACCCACCGTGGTGTGTCTCACAGCTGATGAGGGTGCACGGGACACCTCTACAGATGCTGCAACTTCCTCCTCTCCAATGTCCTCAGTCTTCTGTGGACTGTATGAAATTCTGGACAGGATATTTTGTTCCCTTGCTCTCGTCCTGCTGGCACCAGTACGTTAAAGAGGAGAGAGTGGGTAACTGCATGAGCTGCCTCTAATGTGGAGGAACTCATGACCCTCCGGTTTCTATGCGACATGCATGGATACTTACTGGATGGAGGTTGCCTGCCAACCTCTCCATCACGGCGGGCTTGGTCTGGTTTCTCCCCAGCCAGCTGGGCTGCTCCTTGAATTCAGTCAACTTTGTGAAGTCAGGCTGGCCCCCTCCTGGCTTCTCTCGCTTTCTCTCTCACTCTCTCCTGTTGTGCCATAATGTTTCCTGTGCAAAGAGAGAAGATGGAGTTGAGAGCAATTGGGTTTCCTCTATCCTTCTCATGCTTCCAGTCTGACAAATAAACTACTGCACTGTGTGGCATGTGATTGATACACTGCAAGTTGTACAGAAAGGTTCTGGGTAGCACATCCCAGAGTGGTGAACCCTCGCAGATAGAAGGATAAAACTCACAGATGCATTTCATTAGTGGTGCTTGCTTAACACCTAACCCCCCCTTTCTGCCTGATGCCCTGCGTTCCAGGCAGATCTGAGCTCTCCGTGTGGAAGGGTCAGGAAGCTTCAGCGGCCCCTCCACATGCAAACTCGATGAACTGCATTGGGACTCTGAGGCATCACCGTATAATGTTGAGTAGCACTTCTATGCATGGGCCACACACATGCAGCCTTTGCCACTCAGGCCCATGTGCCCCCGACTGTTCAGTGAGGTGAGTGAGCAATTGAAGGTTCACTTACCTTGGCGGAGCAGATGGGGTAATTAATCCATTTCCTACACTGCAGTGGAGGCCCTGGGCACTGGCCTCCCTGGAGACTTCAGTCCATGTTAGATTGGTGTGACAGCTCAGCCTCCTCCTAACCTCTGGGTAGGTGATGGTCCTCCTGGGCTTCACTGCGTTGAGAAGGATTTCCAGAAACATGTAACCCAATGTGGAAGCCAGAGTTCCCTGTGGTCGCAAATCATCTCCTCCTTCAGTGGCGGGTAAGACTGATGTCCGTGAGCCATTGACATTTTCAGACCGGATATGATGGCAGGGCGCACCCTCTCTCGATCGCCCCTCTGTGAAAAACATCAAGAAGCCCCTGACTACATAATTAATGAGACCAGCATTGCACAGTTCGGCGTGAATTCCCACCAGCCTCCGCAGTGAGAAACACTCCGGGTTCCCGCCTCCACCACGGGACTTGGGGCAGAATTTTCCATTCTGGGATTATGTCCCTGTGTCCGCTGTTTGTTTTCCCTCTGGGAAGTAGAGTGAGATGGCTTCCTACATTAAATATGCTATATAAATGCAAGCTGTTGTGACAGAACAAGGTGTGAGTGCATGTGTTTACATGAGGACATGAATGTAAATGGTCATTCAAGTTTCATCATTGCTAAAAATGTAAATGGAGAAATACGTAGCCTGGAAAACTGTTCAAAGTTAGAAACTGGACACTTGTGCTTGTGTCACAGATACTTGCTTCAGGGACCCAAAAGTTTGAGTATTGCGCATGATCTTGAGTTCAGTCTGGAAACATTTCTGTTTCACTATAAAGTTATTTGTGGAATGTGTATTGATCAAATGTAAAGCTGTGATAAATGCTGGCTTTGATTGGCAAAAGAAGTGAAAGCTAAATAAATGCAGATTTCCATCTGCAAAATCAGAGAATCATCCTAATTATGAGAGGGAGAGTATAGTTTATTATCTTATTGTGATCTAAGCCAGTTTTTGTCAAGTTAAAGGTTGATATCCAGGCTAGAGGCCAAAGTCATCTGTAGCCAGAAAAAGCCAGAGGAAATTAGCTGAGGACTGGCAGAAAGCAGCCTGGTCTAATCAGCGAAACAATTGGAATTCGTCAAGTAGAATAGGAAGGCTGATGAAATGGGGAAAGGAACTTTCAATTGAATAGAGTTAAGGGGAGATGGCCAAAAATGTGACTTTGTGTCTTCAGCTGCTATTTCTGACTCAGGGCATTGTCTCCGAAGAGTTCTTATCTTAAATTTCTGGATATGAACGTCTTCCTAAAATGAACAAAACAAAGAGCAGCAAAATAAAAGCAGATGCTGCTGTGAATAACAGATATGTTTCTTCTGCAGTTAATTTTTTTAACAGTGCATATTCTGGATACATACATTTATTGTGCAGTGAATCACTTTTAAACGTTGTTATTTGCCAGTTTCAAATTTTCTCCTATTCACACAAGCTGTTAATTTTTCCTGACGCTTTGTTTTACTGAAAATAAAGGTGGTTCTGGCAGAACAATCATCAAAATGTAGGATTATCACTCAAAGAACAAAGGCAATTTGGAGGCACTTTTTCACACTATTAGATCAGAATTGAGGCACGGACTGCAGCATCATGTGAAAGGAAATTGGGTAAGTATCTGGGTGGGGTGGGGGGGCGATACAGGACATAGACAGGTAAAAGGAGCTGGCACCAACAAAGTCCAATGGGCCAAATGGCCCCGATGTTATAATTACTGTTACCTACTTCTAGTAGCAATCATTGGTTGCCTCTACTAAAATGTATTTTTGAAATATGCTGATGTATCTTATGGAAGTTGCTGTATATTGTCTGGTCTGATCGACCAGCATCTAACTTGGTAAACAATTTAGCCCCCCAGCTTGATTAGCATCCTCAGACAAACCGTCAAACAGTTTTGTGGTAATTGGAAGTTCAACGAAACAAGCTTTGAATAAACATTAAACCGATGTGTAGTTGAGTAGTCTCTCGACCCAGAATTTGAGCTGTTGACAATTCAGCAGAGTGGAACATCAATCATGAGAAATATTGGCAAGGTTTTGTCCTGTCCGCACAAATACAGGACCAATCCAGTCTTCCCCAATAACACTCCTGCAGTCTACTCTCAGTCATCAGCAATGTGTTGGAAGATGTCGTCAACATCCCAATAAAGTAGCAATAACCATCGATGCTCAGTTTGGCTTTTGTCAGGGCCTTTCAGCTCCAGTCCTCATTCCAGCGTTGGTCCAAACATGGTCAAAGGAGCACAATTCCAGATGTGAGATTTAAAGTAGAAGTGACTGATCTTCATATCAAGGCAACATTTAACTGAGTGTAGCATCAAGAAGCCCTCGTAAAATTAAAGTTAATGAGGGCGGCACGGTAGCACAGTGGTTAGCATTGTCGCTTCACAGCTCCAGGGTCCCAGGTTCGATTCCCGGCTTGGGTCACTGTCTGTGCGGAGTCTGCACGTTCTCCCCGTGTCTGCGTGGGTTTTCTCCGGGTGCTCCGGTTTCCTCCCACAGTCCAAAGACGTGCAGGTTAGGTGGATTAGCCATGTTAAAATTGCCCTTCGTGTCCAAAGGGGTTGGGTGGGATTGCTGGGTTACGGGTATGGGGTGGAGTTCTGGGCTTAAATGGGGGTGGTCTTTCCAAGGGCTGGTGCAGGCTCGATGGGCTGAATGGCCTCCTTCTGCACTGTAAATTCAATGTAATCTATGTAATCCCAAGTTCGATCCCGGCTCTGGGTTACTGTCCGTGTGGAGTTTGCACATTCTCCCCGTGTCTGCGTGGGTTTCGCCCCTACAACCCAAAGATGTGCATGTGCCACGTGGATTGGCCACTCTAAATTGCCCCTTAATTCGGAAAAACGAATTGGGTACTCTAAAATGTAATTTTTTTTTTTAAGTTAATGAAACTGGGAAGGGAGGTGGGTGGAGGTGCAATTATTCTCCACTCGCACAAAGAAAAATGATTGTGCTCATTGGAGGCCAATCATTTTAGCCCAGGACTGTAGCAATGTAGGAGTTCCTTAGTCCTGCTATCTCCAACTGGTTCATTATTGACCTTCCTTCCATCATAAGGTCGAAAGTTGGGGATGATTGTTTGATTCCGTTTGTAAATCTTCAGATAATGGACCTCTGCCATTCCGGTTGAAAGTGGGGAGTGTGTAAAATGCAGCATATCACTTGCCTGTCGTCGCCCTGCCCATCCTGATATGTCTCCCATTTTATGGGTGAGGGGTTTCAATGGAGCCATCAGACACTTATCCTTGGCTTGTTGAGACCATTGAGTGGCTAATTACTATTATAATGCCTCGTCCTACCCCTGTCATTATTTTACCAGCAACAGTGGGAAGCCCAGGACAAGCAGGTAGCTGGACATGTTTTACTGGGCGAGGTAATGTTGAGCAAGATGGAGGCAGACCACCTTTGACGGGGTGGCGCGGGGGGGGGGGGGGGGGGGTTCCCTGTGTCCATCTTAGGCACCCCCCTCAACTAGGTTATAAACTCCTTTTACCCCTTCTCAGCTGCTCCCCAATGCTCCCCAGCATGAAAACGAGTCCCTCACCTCCCTTATCCTCCTTGCTGGGGCCGCCAATATCCCAGACTTATCTTCAGCTCGGCTTCCATAACCTCCTCTTCTTTGGGTTCTGACTGCAGTCACAGTAATGGCCAGGACTCAAATCTGGTGTTGCTGGTACAGCAGAGAAGCTGGCCAGTTTCGAAGGCAGGACCTCCTACTTGATCTGAGCTAATTGATGCCCTGCTTAGCATAAAATGGCTGCCGGGATTCCGGCTTTTTTGTGGGCAAGCTTTTGGCCGACCTTTTGTCAGTGGGGATGTGGTAGGGACGTGCTGCCCCATAAACACCAACACAATGAAGGCCACCCTGTGCAGCAAGACTTGACAGCATTCAGAATTGAGCTTACAAATGACAAATAATGTTCACGCTATGCCAGATGGTGACAATCTCCAACAAGAGGGAATCTAGCTAACTTCCTTTGATATATAACATTGCTGAATCCCCAGTATTGGCATCCTGGTGGTTCCATTGATCAGAAACTGAACTAGATCAGCCATGGGGATTGGGCCTAGGTCGGGTGCTCTTCCGAAGGGTCAGAGCAGACTCCATTGCCCGAATGGTCTCTTTCTGCAGTGTAGAGATTCCATGATTCTATTTTATAAATATAGTGACCAGAAGAACAGGTCAGAGGCTGGGAATTCTGTGGTAAGGAACTCACCTCCTAACTCCCCAACATCTGTCATCAGCTACAAGGCCCAAGTTTGGAGTGTGTTGGAATATTCTCCACTTTGCTGGTGAGTACAACTCACCGCTCAACACACTCAAGAAGCTCAACAGTGTCCAGAGCAAAGCAGACTGCTTGATTGGCATCCATCCACCACTTTTACTCTCGCTACTACTGGTGCAGAATGGCCACATTCACAAGACGCAACAAAGCAACTCACCAAACTTGGTTCAATAGTGCCTTTTAAACCTGTGACTTCTACTAGCAGAACAAGGGCAGTAGGCTCATGAGAATACCGCCATCTGCAAATTGGCATCCAAGTCACACACCAACTTGACTTGAAAATTTGTCGCCATTCTATCTCTGTTGCTGGGTCAAAGTCTTTGAACTCCCTCCCTAACAGCAATGTCAGTTGAGCTGCATCATAAAGACCATAGCAGTCCAAGAGGACTCGCCGCTATCTTCTCGAGGGCAATTGGAGATGGACAGCAAATGCTGGTGTTGCCAGTGATTTCCATATCCCATGAACAAATAGAAAAAAAACTCCTCCCTGTGGTCATTCATTAATGCAGACACTGCCCCAAATTATTAACATACAGTAAAGATCATAATCAGGATGGCCCCTGCCTGTAACAAACTAAGGTGAGATTGATTAATTCTCTGCAGTACAGTTCTGAGACGTTTGTAAAAGTATCGGTGGAATTTATAGCAATACTGAGCTAGTTCTATAAACCTTACAGAACACAATGGCTGAAGTACTTTGTGTCACCCATGAATTTCAGCAAATCCCGAAGGCCCCTTCCACCATCTACTTACTAGAACTTCCTGGCTTCTTGCATAGAGCAGAATCCTGATGGTTACAAGCCCTCAGATTCAAGTTCCTATCCCTCTGGCTCTCATCCTTTGGGATTTCTGGGCCATGTTCTTCAATGCATCCATTAATATAATTATCAGCAAAACAAATTAGACTTTTTCCAATGTTAATTGGCTGGTGCTGCTTATTTTAACATTAATTTGGAATGGGGGAAAAAGTGAAAGTGGAGCGTCTGAACGTACTGAACATAAACTAGATTTACATTGTTTTCGAATCAGTCTTAATTGTGACATTGCCTATAGTTTTCAACATTGAAATATTTGAAGGGAAGGAAGATTTGACCATATCAGAAATGATTATAAGTGGGCTTTACGACAGAATCTGTCAAACCTATTTTAACCTGTGATCAGGGAGGCGATGAAGAGAAAAATCAATACTATACATTCCATTGCTTTAGGGTTACTCATTTGTACTATTTTTATTCAGTGGCCTTTGGTAAATTTGCACAAGCTGTTCTACAGCCCAGAGGAACTGCAGTATTGGAAGCTGCTTTGAATTTTTAACCCTGTGTTAGATACTATTTTATTTTACTCATACCCACACAAATTGATTGAGCGGACTTTACTGTGAGACTAATTGTATGTTGAAGAAAATGTTTTGAAGTGAGATATCTGCTTCACCATGAACAGACATTGTTGGCATTCAGGATATTACAATATATATATTTCTGGTATTAGTTCAGTCTTCAGAGAAGAAACAACAAGAATGTTTATATAGACACAGTGAAAGGATAACAGAAGGGTCACAGCACAGAAAGAGGCCATTCAGCCTGTCAGTCCCCCACCTATCCCCCTTAACCCTACAAATTAAGTGATATCATTGAAAATGGGTTGGAATTTTACAGCCCCCGCCGCCACCCCATGGCGACTTTTCTCATGGCTGCTGGAGGAATCTTCCAGTCCCGCCGAAATCCACGGCAATTCGCATGGCTTGCCCGTCATGCTGCCAGGAAGCCTGTGGCAGGGGCCAACTCTGGCGGGACTGGACGAGCCTGCCTGCAGCAAGGGCCGTAAAATCCTGCCTCAGGTCTTTTTGATTTTCAAAACTCCATAAAAAAGGAAACTTAAGTGCTTTAATCCTATAACTTGATGCTTCTATTTTCATATGTTGTTTAAAAATTGGAGTCTAACTTTTGTTCTTTAATTAACACCCTCAACAAATCAATTCTACTGTACTCTTTTGTTCTATCCATAGCACCCCTGTCCTCACCCCATCCCCCAATTCCCTTCCTCTCTTTGCCACAGAAAAAAAGTCAGAATGCTTAAATTAGCAAATACTGGGGAGAGATGTTGGGAACTGCCACTAATCTCTTCATAAGGCATATCTTCCAAGCCTTTTCAATGCCCATTTTGATTGTTGATAGACAAGTTTACAGTACCCAATGGTGGGTATGATTTAACGTGCAAAAACAGAGTCCTGTTTTGGACACATATCGTGGGGTCTTTCTCGGAACCTACAGCACTGAGAATGAACCCCTATCGTTTTTTTCTGACCTCGATCAGGAATGCCTCGCTGAGGCTGCACTTACCTCACTTCCTGCATTGACGAGGTGAGCTGAGCATGTCAGTGTAGGAAGAGATCGGGGCGCCATTTTTAAATGCCACCCTGATCTCTCGGTCCCCCTCGGATACCCCACTGCATGGGGTGGCCTCTGGACATTCCTACTGCCGCAAAATACCTCTTAGGGGATCCTCGAGTCCCTGTCACTCCACCTCTTAAGGGCAGGGCACGCCGGGCCAATCCCTGGCACTGGCAGTCTGCCATCTAGGCACTGGCACTGCCAGCCTGGCACCCATGCAGTGCCCCTGCCAGCCTGGAAGTGCCACCTAGACACCGTGAGTGCCAGGGTGGTGCTGCCAGGGTGTCCAGGCGGCTCTGCCAATGCACTAGACTGACAGTGCCAAGATGCCTGGGTGGCAGTGGGAGTGCCAGGGTACCATCCAGCCCAGAGCTCGATCACTTGGGGGCCTCTGATGGCCTGGGAGACTTCCACCAGAACCCCCCAGATGCCATTACATCCAGTCAAAGTTTGGGTGGACCAGTGCTAAATGGCACCATGGTGAGGTCTCCCAGGAGCAGGTGTCCGTTGCTGGGCCTTAGGAGAATCGGGTGTTGACATATTTAAAAGAGTCTAATGGCTCACTTGAATATGAAAATCTGGATCCGACCCTTGCGAGGCATTCAGAGTGTCGCGAGAACAAAAGAGTAAAGTAGAATTGAGGCTGCTCGCGAGATTTAATGGTCTTGTCGCGTCACTGAGTCGGATGTGATGAGGCCGTTCGATCTTGCCTGGTATTAATGTTTTATTGTGGGTCATAGCATAGTGTGAGACCTTTTTAAATTTGAGGGGCATGATATTTACATAAGAATAGTGGTTGGAATTCTCCGATTGTTGGGATTCACTTTTCCCGCTGGCATCACACCCCCACCAGCGGGTTTCACGGTGGCGTGGGGTGGTTTTAATGGGAAATTCCATTGACAAGTGGCAATAAGATAAAGCATGTGGTTGGGGGGCCAGAGAATCCCACCCAGTGACAAAAATCCAGCAATCTGAAAAACAAATTTTTTTTCAGCTGCTATGCATTCATTTTTATTATTAGATTAAAATAACTTACTGGCTTGTTAAGCTAGGTACTGCACGGGCACAGTGGCACACCATGGTTATCCGCTTTGCACACCTGTCTTTTCCTGTGCTCTGAGTAGTCCAATTGACCTTTGACACGACCCAACCTGGTCCAAATTGCCCGACCCAAAAACCGTCAAGATCCGATATCCGACATGGGCTCGGTTCTGAGGTTGCCAGTTTTGAGACACCATACCTGTATTGTAGAAGGCAAATCATTTCAATTTGAAAAATGTATCATGATTCTATGCTCCAATAAATAGCAGGCATTCAAGCTTTCTTAGTAAATGCTGGGAAAATAGTAAAGGCTGTGAAAACTTTAGAAATCTCATCACATGAATCTGATTTATGACTGTTTTGAACTAAAGAATATTCTCTTAAAGCAGGATGTTTTCCTAACCTGATGGCTAGAAGACACTCCAATATGTCTCTATTGTGTTTGCTTTCTGAAATTTCCAAATAGATGTTGTCCAAGGATTGGTTTTGTCTTTTGCTTGTAGACTATTGTTAACATTTTCAGCCTAAAATATAAGATTTTTAAAAAATTACAAATACACAGCAGACAACTACATTTGTGGTTTATACAAAGCTATAATGTATGGGTGGTTTAGAGAAAAAACATATTTTCTTTTGTTGATCCTCCAGCAAGTTCTAGCGGAAGCAGATCAGAGTTTCTGTGGAGCCGTATCATGGGTCAGACCCATACACTACATTCCTGCTTCCGTGTTTAACAACCTGAGGAGCAAAACATCCAGTAACAAGTGTGTGAAACTTCTGTATCTTGGGCTGCAGTTTGTTGCTCTGACATCCTGCAAGCCAGTCCTGTCCGTTCACAAACGTCAGGACTGGTTCCTGACAGCATGCTATCTCTGCCTGGCCTGGGTTCCTTTCATTCAGGATTCATTGTGTGGAAGAGGGTTTGGTCAGGAATTCGGGTTCCTGCCAGTAATGCTCTCTCCCAGCCCCTTCTGCACTGATAGATGCCTGTTGTCGTGGACAAAGGAATTGGCTCTTTGCTCCCTCGGTTCCTTCTTGTATCCAAGATCGGAATTTACACTGTTTCTGCCATTTATGAGAGAAAACCATAAAACCATTGCTAAATATGTTTTAATCAACTAATGTATATGTTGTAGAGAATGAATCTAAATAACTTAAGCTATTTGCAAGAAAAAATGGGCAGGATTTTTTTTAAAAGTGCTCTTGGTTGTATTTGCATTGTCAATTTATCTGAATTTGGATTTGTTTATGTTTTATTATATATTTTCACTTATGTTCATATTGTATGAAAGGCATACAAGCATCTTCAACCTAAATAGATTTGGAACCAGAAAGTAAAAGCTGTGGCTACCTGTAAGAAGCAAAGATTTTACAGATATGAGGAGATAATGAGCCTCCCAGTCGTTTTTTTGTAAACCGTAATATCTATAGACCCCTGAACAGCTGATGCCAACACAATTTGTCTGATGTGCTGTATTACCAGCTCCATCTAGTGGTTTTATCTTCCTGCTATTTGATGGAATAAGTGGCCTCTTCACAGAATTTCTTGCAAAATGCTTTGCTAAAATTTGTTATTGAGCTTAAAATACCAGAGTAATCATTTCTTTTCGACCATATTTGAAGGTTTTAGGCAACCAATATGTGGTTATAAACGTTCAATGTTTTTGAGCAATTAATTGATTCCTGTTGGCACATTGTTCCTAAACATTTTGTCAGGTGGACTTTTGGTAAATCCTTAATTGTTAGAAGAAATAAATGTTAGGCATCTAAAGGTATTAGAATAAAATGTGCCTTCTGACCAAATCCATGCAAGTGATCAACAATAATTTCAGTCTGGTGCAAACAACCACAAAAAAATATTTAGTTCATCATTAATAGAACAGAATGAGGGAAGGCCTTGAAGTTTTGCCTGAAGTGTGGTGTAGGGTAACTTTCGGAGAAAGTGGTCCAGATGGCAACCAACACACTGCAGCCCTATTTTTTTTGTCTCTAGTGCAGAGGAGGGAAAGTTTATTGAAGCATAAAATATCACCCTTGCATTTCAACAGAGCTAACTCATCACCAGTCAGATAATAAAGCGGGGGATGGCCCGGGGGGGGGGGGGGGAAAGAGGTTGGGTGATTAAGCATGTAGAGAAACACTTCAGCTGTGGTACTGTCGAAGCACAGGAAACTGAACAACACTGTTGGCCTGGTTATGAAGAAGCACAAGAGTTGTCCCTCCCTGACAGATTTCACATGGGTGGGTCAGCCTTGCCAGCAGGAGGCTTTAAGAAAACACTAATAGCTTCCAGCTGTGTGGAAAATCAGGCTCTTTAGAGTCAAAAATGGGAGATTTGAATTTCAAAGCATGCTAATGCTTCATTTCTGTTCACTACCATTTGGCCATAAAAGATTATTTTCCAATATGTCAACCCAATTGATGGCCAGTGGTCCGAGAATGAAAGGGAAACAAGCAAGCAGGGAAATTTGTACATTGGTGAATCCGCCCTCCAAGCTGGTGTGACATTTTGTAGAAAGACCTACCATGAGATGAGGGGATCTTAATAACCATTCATCAATTGATCATTGGCTGATCATTGACTGCTATGTTATTCAGTTTATCAAGTCTTGCACAAAAGTCAGAAAAGGCTTCATTCAACTTTGTTAAAGCAAGCTCTTAGAGTAAAATGCTTTATTTTAATTCATTTTGCCTTTTTTATTATTATTCTCTTTCCTCTTTTGTTAATGCAGCCCAACTTAAATGAGTCCTTTTATTTGGTGGTTTGAATATATGAAACTATTAATTCCTTTATGAAAGTCCAATGGAAAGCAGGAGCAGATGGGGTAGAAAACTATTTGGTTGCTTTCAATTTGTGTCAATGAGGTTTCAGTTCTTTAGAATTAACTCACTTAATACCTACTGTGTGAAGTCATGAATTCACAGTGTATCAGATGCACGCTGGCAATTAGTGGGCAAAGAGTAGATAACTGAAGTTGAGCTGTCCTGTAGAAAAGTCTTGACACAGCCAGTATTATTGTTACTGATTTGTGATCTCGTTAAATGCGTTTTAGGGTTTCTTGCTCTCTGGGTAAGCAATTTTAGTGTTTTTAATACCTTTGTGTTTTAATTTCTTAGTTATTTAATATTGTGTAATCGCCTGATCTGCCACCTAAAGACTTTGATTCGTGCTTATATAATCAATTACATCCCAAAATCTGAATTAAGCTCGTTCTTTCAATGCTTCTAATAATTCTTGATTAGTTCAAATGTGACTTTTATTTGTTTCTATTATTTAATTGGCAGATTAAATCACTACTTGCAATACTTTTCTCAACCAGTGACATTATATGTTTTGGATAAGGATAGCCAAAACCATTTTGAAATGTTTTATTTCAAAGCATTGAATAAATACATGAACTGAATCCACTATTTAAACTATAAATTCATCCTGTTCACCAATGATATTTAATATTGACAGGATAATTTATTTTACTTACTATCAACCTAGAAGTGAAATTATAACCATTTATTGACTTGATGATAGGGTCTTGTAATCCTTTGGTATTGTCTTAAATAAAAATAAAAATATTTGTGCCTGGGTTGACCTTGTCACTATTTAAGATTGCTGCTTCTGTTTGTGGGTGCCAGGGAATTATGCTTGCATTTCAGACAGCAGACAATGATTTTCCACCACTAATATCAAGAGTAGTTAAAGTGAAGTGAATCACATTGATTGCGAATCACAGCCGCTTGGATTAAACCAAACTGGGGGGTGCTGCCACATGTGTAGTACCTTTTCTGTAATTAAATAAGCTAAAGGCGAAGGCCTGATGCAGCTGACGGTTACAGAAAACACTGGAGGAGTATCTGATGCACAAGCATCCTTGTCTTGTCATTCCTTTCACTGATAGACCACTAGGTGAGAATCCCTAAGGAATTGGTTCATGTTAATGTGGATCAATTTGAAGCTGCAATTACTGTTGTGAGGATATGGTCCTGGCACTTAGAAAAGCTGTTTCAAGACGAAAGACAAAAAAGTGAAATTGCTTGTTGTCTTAAATGTACATCTGTGGTATAATCCTTTGATAGCTGGTGTATATTGGACAAGAGCTGACAATTATTGCTGTTCATAACCCTTCGAGGTGCTCCTGACAACACTGGATTTGTTTTTCTTAAAGAGCTGCATTACATTAGGAAACAGCTTATTGGCTGCAGCACTGCTGTGAGTGTTTGTTAACTGACATCAGTTGTCAGAGAGCCATGGATTGATCCATATGTGAACAGAGCATATTCATAGCTCTCAAAAAAGGTCAGTTTTTCCTGTGTTCCCACATGGATTTCATCAGCGGTTTAAGGCGGCTACGGGGAAAGAATGCATTTGCATTGACAGAGGCTGATTGCTGGGGGATCTGCATTCAGACACATGTGAATCATATGCTGTAAGGAAAGCAGAAGGAATGCTACAAGCAGCGTAGTGGAAGGATTGCAAAGAGTGGGGACAAACAAATCAAAGAAGGAAAGGTTTACATTTCCGTTTTTGTAAGGAACGACACAGCTTATCCGAGGACTTCACAGCAATATATCCCCGTGTCTGACGTCTTCCTTGCCCTCTCCTGCGTTGGAGCAAGTAAGAAAGGTACAGTAAAAGAAGTCAGATGAGGGTCTCGGGCAGAAATAATTTGTGCATACATCCATGTCATTGTTCTGCCTGAAGAGATTGGGCTTGGTTCAAGGCCACATGTGCTCCTGTCATCATTCACATTTCTGCTCCAAGTACAATTCGGAGTGTCAGCTCTCCATCTGTCGCTGCCTGGCAAAAGCACGCACCCAGTTTCCTGCCTCTAGGTAGGGTGCCGCAGCAAGCCTTATGGCTGTCTGTTTTTCTTTTCTGATCATTCCAGAGCAGGAGACAGTAGGTCTGCTGACTCCAGTTTTACATTTTTTTTGATGGTAGAGGTGTGTAGCTCAATCAGCAATGCCAGGTAAGCCTTACAGAGGTGACCTGTTCACCAATTATATTTAATATTGACAGGATATTTTATTTTGCTTGCTGTCAACCTAGAAGTGAAATTATAACCATTTATTGACTTGATGATAGCGTCTTGTTTTGTGTGCAGTGTGTCACATTTTATTAGTCACACAGTGTGTAATAACTGTTAAGCCATGTGACAGTGTTATTTTATCTTATTCTTAAGATAAAATATGTATCAAGAGACTAAAAGTGTGCAGCTGTCTGTTTGCAGATTATTTGGTTATAAGTCCAGAAGTGGTTGCAGTTTAAAGGGGAGTACACTTCACAGATGGTGTTTTGAAATTGTATCTGCTTGCTTGTACTGCTGTGTGAAGGTATTGCCAGTTGTTGAAGAAGATTTTTCTTAGGGGAGTTGTTGTGTGGTCTTAGCCAACTAACAGGGCAGTTTTGTCCATTTTGCGAGCTATTGAATTCTACATTACATTTGTACCATTACTTATTTATCCTGTCATTTTTAAAATGCATTTTTGTTCATGAATATCAAGCTGCAGTTAAACACCTGAGTACGTTCTTATGCATTGTATTGTTTTCCTGGTGATATGATAAAGCCTGTGTGCTGTACTCTACTGCCAGCCTTTGTAATGTGGTGCATAATCTGCAAATAACAGATGTGTGCAACCGCAAGCATGTGCAGGATTTAATCTACTTGAGCAGATCTGACACTTGGCTATTTTTCTTGACACCCATCTGTACTATAGTCTGTTAGGATGGTCTTCACAATCTGCCCTAGTACTGTACTTGCATTTCTTCACTGAGAATAGGATTTGTACAATTATTTGAAAAAAACACAGTAACTGGGGTCAGAAACGCTCGTGCACAACTCTTAATTTGTAAACCTCTTACCAAACTCGAAATATTTGTTAAAGCTCAGGTGGACAAGGCAGTTTTGCAATGTGGACGTATCAGGAGCCTTTTCAAATTGGGTTTGATTATAACTGCGTTTTCCATGCTATTTTTAAAATTTCATAACTTTTAACCAATAAACCTGCACACTTGACGCCGTACGTTGACAACAAAATGGCCATTAAGATCCCAGAATGTTCTTTTCCATATTTCTCTGTTGAAACAAAATCTCTAGATTACATTATCATCAGTGGTGCAGAATCTACAAAGTTAAATGTCGACAGCATAAGAAAACTGTTTTAACAAAGAAAACTGTAACTAACATTTTATTTAAAAATGTTAACAATCACGCTCCCTGCATTAACTTGGGCAAGGCTTTAACTTGGCCTTGTTATGTTATTATGCCTGTGTTTCTCCCAACACTTTAAATGCACGACAAATATAACACTTTTGTTTGTGTGAGTCTCATTACTTAAATCGTTTACATGTAAATAGTATGTATATGGTGTGTATTTCCGTACAAGATGTACTTCAGTATGGATTTGGTTATGGTTTGGCCATAAATATGCAAGCAATAAACTGTGTGATCTGTCAGGCTATTGTGTATATAGGAGAGTGTTCGAGTGAGACGCTACTATAGTGTACAATTTCACAAAGCAAATCTTGTGAACCCTGTACAGTACTTCCAAAGAACAGATGCAGGCTTATAAATACAGCACCATTAATGCATCTGGCATTGCTCAGGGTCATTTCCGTGAAAGACCATCAGTGATCATGGTCATTGTAGTACAAAATGATACTGTTCTGTTAGAAATGGCCTGGCATTAGGTCAGACCACCCTCTTAACTTCTGCTGTCCAGATGTGGCCACAGCTTTTTTTCTTTACATTTCAAAAATTGGTTCTGTTTTCAGAGTCTGGTTCTACTTAGGACATCTCCATCCTGGGGCGCATTTCATAAATTGTCCACATATTTTTCTTAGCAGAGAACTTAACTGGCTGTAATTTTTAACACATGGCTATGTCATGTGATATTTTCAAAACACTTGCAGACAGCACTGAGCAAGTCCCAGTAGAAATAAACAGCCATTCTGCCGCCAGTCTTTTTTTTAATAAGTATAGAAGACGTATCTGCACTTTATTTGTCGATGAAACTTCATTTTAGCACACGTTTCTATTGCACAGCTTGAAATAGCTTTGAAAATAAGCAATTTATTGCATCTTGGATTTTCAATTAAATTTAATTAAGGCTTTTAAAAAATCTGCACACCTATTTAAAGTTATCGGGAAATTGAAGTACTTATTGTGCTTCGACCATTATCAATAAGCAGATCATGCTTTGTTCTGTAAGGTGTCCAATCTGTTTTCTGGAGGGCATGTCAGATTGTTCAGTACTCCTGAAAGATGACAGAAGTCCATATTATTTTCTTGCTATTATTTCTGCAAAAATGCTTTCACATACGATTAGTTATGGTTCAGTCTGATAGTTTCGCCATTGTCTCAGGTTCTTGCTAATGATTTAGGTGTTGATTTGTCTACTTCTTAAAAAATAAAGTGCTTGAATAATATCAGTCACCCCGAAACACAAACTAAAACATTAGCCATTTGTTTATAACAGGCTGACGAAGCTAATGAACCAAATGATTTTCATATTATGGGTCTAGAGACCTCATATGCGATGGCAGCTTTGTTGCAGCAGCATCCCGAAGAGTCGTCTACCGCAGAGTCATATGGGTCGCATATGGCTTCTGTGGACAAGCAGCATCCTACCATGGGCAAGAGCACGAAATATGAAATATTTCGTTTTGAAAAATCTAAGGAAGTGCTCTGATAAATTTTGAAATTAGACAGTGTTTTTTTAACCTGCACTTTATCACCATTTAGAGACTAAATTTGAGTTTTGTTTACTTTTACTGCAAAAAACATCCAAAGCATGCATTATTTTGCCTTTTGCCTAAATACTGCCTTGTGGTTTCTTACATTTTATTTTACGTTACAGTATTTTAATGCTGAGCTTAGATTTCTGTAGATATTCCAAGACTGTTTAAGAATTGCTATTCAAAGGTTAATGTCTGGATACTGCTTCTATACTGTAAAAATTCAGCTTCATTAATGCAAAGTGCAGTGTAACAAACAAGTAGGTAATATATTTCTGCACTGGCTTCCCCTTCTAAATTAGTTTTAAAACGGGGACGCATAGCTCAATAAAAGGTTGGTGGTTTCTGCTTCATGTTTCCAAAATACAGTTCACAGAATAGTCCTAGAAAAAGAATGCTGCCACCATTTTTGTTGGATTTAAATTAAAAGGCCTTTGACCTTGTCTTTAAAACAATATCAGAGCAGGCTTTTGTGCGACACCAATTGGGAGTGCTCCCGCAGGCACTGTGCAGATAGCCTGCTGCAGTCCCATAGCCCTCACCTTATTTAATATAACGGAATAAAAATACTTTTGGAACCACCTGGTACAGATGAGGCAACCCGGGGGATGTGTACTTCAGGGATCGAGGAACTGAATGCTAAGAAATGTGAAAAATCTAAGGGGACAACTGGGGGATTGCAGAAAAAAAACAGTACAGGGACACTAATACATCTTCCTGACAAGCAGAGGTTTGATGGGACATGTACTGCACACTGTTCCATCTGGTGCTTATGATTGCATGGCATATTAGCGTGCTGCAAGTTCATAATGTATTCAAGGCGAGAAGCCATCTCCTGCATACCAAGTGAGCTCTCCTTCCCAAGACTGCCTTTGAATCTTGATGATCGTGTCTTGCATGTTCCACCTGTGTTCTACAGGACGAGATTTTTTTTTTTACACACCACCAGAGACGTGCACCCGATGCATCTGCTGAGGCGGTGGATCAGCTTATTTATGTAAACACACAAGTTGGATTGTAATCAAACTTACCAGTGGTTTATTAGAATCGTAAACCAATTCTCCTATCCAACCTCCTAATTACAGAGATAATTACTATCAAACAGCATGAGTTAAGGGGTTGGGTCACAAGTGCAGACATATTCAGCATTGGTTACAGAATCATCATCCCAAGCTTTTTGGCTCACAGTAAGATTTCACTGCACTCTCAGACATTCACATGGAAGAGACCCCAATCTTCTACCGTGCATGGGATTTGGGTGTGACATGATGTATTGGTTTTAAATTTCAGCATAAGTTTCATTTGCAGTTGAGGACATTTCCAATTATCTCCCTTGGTTGGTGATAACATTTCTAAACATTAACCTTCATTACAGTGTGCTGCCTTTGTAATTAAGATGTACTGTTGCTTTGCTAAAGCAGGCTACTCGCCTGTTAAATTCAGAGAAATATGTAGGAGTGAGTGTGGGTAATCTGAAATATTTCAGCAAATGTTCAAGATTCCTTGAATGTTTCAACCTATTACACACAAACTGTAAATATCTACTTTTTGGAGATACAATGCACACATCACTTCATGCATTTGAATGCATAATCCCTGGAAACTAGATCCCACCAAGCCAGCCTCTTTTATATGAAAGAACATGTTGTTTAAAGCAAACTGAATAATTAATAGAAACTGCATGTAGTGAGGTAATTCCATTTGCTTTATATAGCGTCATCCTCATTGAGGATTTTCACATATTGGAGACTGGTAGATAAAGGAATTTGGCAGTCATTTTCATACTGCTTCCATTTAAACAATTAAAAACTTGCAAGCTTGCTTTACCTTTTCTTTCACTTATCTTGACTTGTATGTGCCTTCATCTTGAATGGAAATGATTTCACATTATTGTCTGCAAGCTTTTGTTTCCATTCAAGCTTTGACACACAGCGTTTAATTTGAAAATAATAGGCATAACAGGTTAACTTTTAATAAATACTGTGCTTTCGCCTCTAATAAGGTTCATTTTCTGGAGGGTAAAGTTAAATCAACATTTTCATGATTATGCTTTTAAATTCAGAATAAAATATTGTAAAAAATGTTACCATTTTGAGCTGCAAAGGTTATTATGTACACTTAAAACTGTAACCTTGCAAAAAAAAAAATCCTCATTTCAGCCTGACTGCTACCGAGAACAAATGGAACTGATTTACAAATACTCAAACCACATTTTCTGAGTTTACATCAAGTCACTAACTTTACTAGAGGCTTGCTTTTTTTGGGGGTATGGATTAGAACTGGCCCATTACTTCAACATTATCTCCATCGTGAATTGATTGCGCTAAACAGCACTGAATGAGTTGCAGATGGTGGCATTACATTTAATTTGGAGGACCTCTCGGCTCTGGCTCCATCTGATCCAGGCAGGTTGGCTGTGCATGAAACCTTCTGGCTGACACCAAACTGTCAGCACAGTAGAAGCATGTGTCTGGGAGGCAGTTTTAATTCTCAGCAGAGCTGTGCTGCAGATGGAGATGCTTGGGTGACTATTTTGGATAGCTTTCAAGATTTCATAAGGAAGTTCTGTATTAGGACTAATTGTGTGTGCTAAAGTGTGGAGATACACAGAAGTAACATGATTTCAGATTTATAATTACAGTTTATGCTTCAGTACTTGTAGAATGCTGTGATATTTAAGCATGAGGGATATGAGCCTCCTTGTATAAGTAACAGATTAATTCCACAGGCTTTTCTCCCATGTGTTTTGGAGCTGGTTATCTGGACAGTCTTTTTTAACAGTACAGCATGAGTGTTAGCAGAATGGAAACCAGATGGGCTCGCAGTTCCCACTGTTATCTCTCAACCAGCCCTGGCAAGCTCGCTGCCCCAGCATGTCAGGAATATTTTCCTTTTATTAGGAGAGCCTGAGTTCACTGCTCTCTCTCTTTCTCTCTCTCTCTATCTCTCTGCAGTAACATGTGGTTTTTAGTCTTGGGCTTTGGAACTATAAAATATTTATTCCAAATGATTCTGATCACTTGAGGTACTGAGGTGAATAGACAGGGTGCACTCTTGAGCAATAAGGTTGGAAAACACCATCACATTGGCGAGCTGGCTGGGTCTCCAATATGAACTTAGTCATGGTCTTTTGAACATAGCAAAACCTGTAAGTATTAACTGGCATAAAGAACAAAACCTGGCGGATAAAGAAGTAACAAATATTGAGAGAACCAATTTTTTTGTTTCACGAACTTCAACTTCTGATCAAGTAGCAAAAAAAAAAGAAGAATTTTGGAAGTAAATCTTTGGATAAAGGTTGATTTGTAATCAATCTTGTGTGCTTTCATAAAATTAATGTGGATTTTTAATAAGCATTTTCAGTTAAAATTGTAGCCTAATGTAATGGCCTGTACATTATTGATTTGAATATTTGTGCCAATTGCCCTATTTTTAAACTTTTGCTTAGCTTCCAGTAATGCGGTGAAGTGTGCGACCAATTAATTGCCGGAGTAAACATCAATCAAATAACATTTTACAGTAGTTATACAGCGTGCAGAAATCTCCTATTTAAGTTTAATTAGCTACGAACTGTCCTACAAGACAGTAAGAGGCATAATATTTCATCCAAACTATTTATGTTTAAGGTAATGTAGGTATGTATTATATGTATGTGATGATGGATATAGATCAGAAATAACATTGTAAATAAAATGCATAATGCAAGAGGCCCTAATCATAGCCTCAGTCTTTACTTGGATCCATTTAAAGCAAAGATCTTGGCCAGCCTCCATTCTTTCCAGAGTTGGGTTCCATCTCTCCAGTTTTCTTGCTGGGTAAAGTAGAATGGTTGCTTTAGTTCTGGATATGAGAAAGCCAAGATGAGAGCAAGAAGGAAAAAGGAGTAAAGAAAGAAAATAACAAGAGGATGCGAAAAATGGGGGAATTATTTGTGCAGAAAAGGTGTAACACTAATTACACTGGGGTTGGAAAGGGAAAGGTAGGAAATGAACAACGTGTGTTATCTGCTCCAAGATTGTCCAGGGTTTGTACTGATTAACATCTTATTCAGTCTTTTAAGTATTTGAGCAGTAAAAAGGTACTAAAAGCTTTCTTTTAACTATTTTACATTCTATCAACATATGGAAATTGAAGTATCATATTTTCCTGAGGATAGATAAAATAGTGTACCACAGTGATCTGCTAATAGAAATAGAGAGCAAGAATTAATTATGACTTGTTAAAGTTGCTCTGATTAAATAAGACACCTATTCATCTGCAATAAATTACTGAAGATTTACAGCATTTAGTAGGCTGTTCGAATCAACCTCCTATTCGGCAATTGTCTTGCATTTTTTCTTAAAATATTTGGAACTGGCTTTGCGGTTTGAAACTATTATGTTCCCTTTTTAGTGTTCGTAAGCCATGAGTTTCCAGACTGCTGCTTATACAGTTAGTTAGCACATGTACCTTCTGTGCCAAAACAAAACTGGCAGGCATCAGGTGTTGCCTCGGAGATATTGTGTATTTGGTTTAGATTGTGCCAGTATTACCTGTGCATCAGAGTTTTCTGTCATGTTTATCTTCAGGGTCCTCATTACATTACCTTTTCCTCCTCCTGTATTTTTGTGAATATTTGAGTACTTAACTGGAAGAAACTATTGAAATGAAATTTGGATCATGCTTGGTACCAAGGAAGCATCTTTACGTCTTTGAGCGAAGAACAAAATGACAATCTCTCCACATTACTAATGAGGTGACACCATCTGCAACATGCCTCGTTACAATTGTTTTGATCAGGGAATGATTAGAAGATGAAATTTCTGTTTTTAGCCAGGAGAATTGCCTTTTTGGAATGGAATGATACATTTAACAGTTTCTTGAGCAACTGATGCCCAGTGGAAGAAAAGAATAACACACATTCTCTTTTTTTTTGTTCTGGCAGATCGCACTGAGAAGCGCTCCACGATGCCAGACTCTCCTGCAGATGTAAAAACACAATCCAGGTTGACGCCTCCAACGATGCCACCTCCTCCAACCAATCAAGGAGCACCTCGAACTAGCTCATTCACACCAACAACATGTAATTGGAAATATTGTGGTTTAATAAGTTAGTTTTGTACTGTGTAGGGAAGGGCGAGGAAGAGAAAGTGGAGAGAAACTACCTGCTGGTATTGGAGTGTGGGTCGTGAGTGCATAAGATGTGAGATGCCTCGAGGGTGCTGTACTATTAAGTTAAGTGGCCTCTCTCGGGCTCCTCATGTAATATTCTTAAGTTAGTCTGACCAGCTAAAAGTCATTTG
The DNA here is from genome assembly GCF_047496885.1 of Scyliorhinus torazame. Taxonomy (NCBI): domain Eukaryota; kingdom Metazoa; phylum Chordata; class Chondrichthyes; order Carcharhiniformes; family Scyliorhinidae; genus Scyliorhinus; species Scyliorhinus torazame. The sequence goes on along the minus strand of NC_092717.1, from coordinate 171,153,723 downwards.
AATCAAATTATGTTGCGGTTTGGGGGTTAAATTTATTTATTTTAATCCCAGTGATGCTTTAACCCTGACGGTCTCACTGGAGCTCTTTTGGCAGGTGCTTAGATAAATATAACCTTCGTACTTGGCCTAGTATTGGATCTGTACACCTGTTCTACTTTAGACTGACAATGCTATTTTCAGATGTTTCCATGCTGAATGTGTCCTCCCCAGTAAACGCAAAGTAGAATTTAGCCTGTGCTTACTCAGTTGTGGGTAGCACATGTAAGAAGTAGAATTGTTGCTCGAGAACTTTTTTGCTGTCGACTTAATAAGTCATGCTGCAGAGCACACATTTGTTGCTGACCTGTTTAACCTATGGTGGAAGAAACCTTCACTGTCATTGTTTGCAAGGTTATTGCTTTTAAAGCCTGGTCTTTGTATCTGTTGTTAGTATTGAGTGGAGCAGTCTGTTCTCAACAGCCACAGGCCTAACATTTATTTTTTATTCCTCTTGTTACAGTAACTAATGGTAGCAGTCACTCGCCCACTGCATTGAATGGGGCACCGTCTCCTCCAAATGGCTTCAGTAATGGAACCTCTTCTTCTTCCTCTTCCTCACTGGCAAATCAGCAGCTACCACCAGCCTGTGGTGCCCGACAGCTCAGCAAGCTGAAGAGATTTCTAACGACCTTGCAACAATTTGGCAATGACATTTCACCAGAAATTGGAGAGAGAGTGCGAACCTTGGTGCTTGGGTTAGTGGTAAGTAGGGAGCACAAGCTCTTTGCCACACACCACATAGTATGTAGAGCTTTGTGCAGAAGAAGTCTCTGGTTACTGCATTTTCACTGGCATCTAACTCTTGCAAAGCTGCCCCAAATGTTTTGATCAAACTGTGTGTGATTCTGCATCATTCCTGTATGATAGACAAATTGCTTTAAGACTCCAGCTCAGTATCAAATGGGCACTGTGAAGGGGAGAATGCAGACCTCATGATGCAAGTGGCATTAGACTGCACACCCCAAACCATAGCTGTTTTATTTATAGACAGCGTAATGATCTGACTGAGAGACTCTTGTCCAGATTTTCACAAGAGGGCTGGATTCATCACCCGCGACACCAGCAACGTGGATCACATCGGGCAGAGAATCGGGCGTCTGGCCGAAATCAAGGTTCGTGCCAGGCGCTGAACCGACTGCTATGTTCCAGCTCCCTTGCTGGCGGTGGGATCGGGTTTCTTGCCCGTGCGCCAGCGGGATGATACAAATTGGGTCCGAATGACACATTTCCATCCACTTAGCGGGCCCGGCAGCAGAATCTCCGAGCCTTTGCGATTCTCTGGACCGGGAATACCTGGGCGGATACAGATATCACCAAACATGAACCTGATGTGTTGTGCTCGCAGTGGGCCAAGGGGGTAAGTCCTTCAGGGAGTTGCACCCGAAGTCCATCCGAGGACCAAACCCCGTCCCGATTTTGGGGATCTCTCTATTTAGGGAGTCCCTGTGGGGTCTCCCTATTTAGGGCATCTCTGGGTGGGGGGGGGGGGGTTGGGGGGGGGGGGGGGGGGGTTGCGTGGGTCGTGACAATCCCATACTTTGGGATCCCATAAATCCAGGGGTAGGAGGGATTTTGGTGGCTGATATGTGATGTGGGGAGGGAGACGTGTGGAGGAGATGGCCAGCCGTAGGATTTCCCTACTCAAAATGGCGGCCTGACATTGGGATTCCCTTGGGAATACCTCGTGTTCCTCGCCTTGCATAAATTTGCATGGTGAGGGATACTGAATTGCTTTGTGATTTTGCGCTGCCAGCCAGAGCGGATATCTGTATCAATTCTCTTCCGGCAGGAGAACATAGTCTCCCAAACGGACAATCCTGGCCAGAGTCTTCAGGACCCTGAAGACTTTTGAAAGTGGTGGGCAGAACATGATCCATGCAGCGGAGAAATCCGAGAAATGGCAGGTTATTTAAACTTAGTGCTGAGTTCTAACAGATACCCTTTTGGCTATTCCAAGGGTCTTTACCTGCAGTTTGGGAGTCACAAATTGAAGTTTTCGAAGGGTGAATAAAATCTGTTTCATTGTCAGACTTCAAGTTTTTAAATCCCCTGATCTTTAAGCTTGAGAAAAGCTACTAAATTTGAGAAAAAAAAACTACTGACCTTAAAAAAAACGCGAACTGTCGGTGAGAATTTCAAAAAGTCTGTTTGACTGCTTTTATCGACAGGCCATCAGGTGTAGGTTAGGAGAAAAAACCTGTCCCCCCCTGTTCAACAGTTACATTAGAGATTCTTGTTGATATTTTCCAATTGCTTTTGTGTCATTAAGACATTTTGGCTGGGTTTCAAATGCTACACTCATTTCAGCAAGGAGTTCGGAGTTCACAAATTGATTTTTTACAGAGGCTATTGAAGGATTAAAAGTCTTTGAGTCTATTGAATAGAAGTTTGTTTGTTTTTATAATGGATTAACCACTTGGGGAGATTTAAAAAGCTTTGAATGAAAAGGATTTCACAAATGATTATGTGATGTATTAGATTGTTACAACTTTATTTTTTCACCTCCACATGGCTGCTGATGGCTGTCCATGGTGAATACTGGGTGAATGGCTATGGAGGTGTGATTGGGGCTATGAAGTGGCATGGGAGTGAGTGGGGGACATGAATTAGTATGGGGCCTTATGAGGGAGTATGGGTGGATGCAGGAGTGTGAGGGATAGAGGGCCTAACAGCTTCTGAAACAACTAGAACAAAGTCCCAGAAAATTGAGGTGGGTATTCTAGGCTACCCATCTCTGCACTGGCCCAGCTCCGTGGCCACCTACCATCTCCTTAAGGGGTTGGTGGGTCCGACTTTATCCCACACTTGCCTTCATGGAGTGAAAAGTGGGTCGAGGAAAGCCCTTTAAATCAAAGTGTTTCTGAGTCAGAAACTTTCACAATCCGAGCTATGTGCCTCAGTCCTAAAATCCAGCCCTAAAAATCAGTGGCCTCCAACAATGTCTGTTTTTGAATATTATTAACTTCAGTGATGTGGAATAACCGATCACTGTTGATGATTATGATTTTTTAAATCTACCTCCTCCCCCAGTAGCTGGACGGAAATAGATGGTGCAAAATGGGTGATAATGAATTAGCAGACTGTTTTGTACCCACCTGGAAAATAACAATTGGACTGGGTATAAAATAAGTTGTTCATTTGTCAAGATGCATTTTGGACCCAGTGACTCATGCCAGTGTTTATTTTTGGATCACTGGCTATTCCTCACATCTGATAGTGAGCGTTGTGCTATTTGACTGTGACAGCCATCAGAAGGCAGGCTGATTTCTCTTCTGACATTCACACAAGATCATCAGCTCGCGATCAGCATTGTAAATAAAGAGAAACTTTTTATTTTGGTAGTCAGGAAGCCAAGGACACAGACTTAAGGTAATTGGTGAGAACCAAAGAGGGGATGAGGAGAATGTTTTTATGCAGTGACTTATGATCGACCTGAATAGATGGTGGAAACCAATTCATTGGCGGCTGAATTGGATATATACTTAAAAAAGGGTGAAAGAAGCACATTGGAGAAAGAGCAGTCTAGTAGAAAACATAGAAAAAAATAGGAGCAGGAGGAGGACGTTCAGCCCTTCAAACGCTCTCCACCATTCATTATGATCATTGCTGATCATCCAACTCAATAGCCTGATACTGCTTTTCCCCCATATCCTTTGATCCCCTTTGCCCCAAGTGCTATATCTAACTGCTTCTTGAAACCAGACAATGTTTTAGACTCAACTACTCCCTATGGTAATGAATATCACAGGCTCACCACTCTCTGGGTGAAAACAATTCTCCTCATTTCTGTCCTAAATGGCCTACCGCATATCCTCAGACTGTGCCCCTGGTTCTGGACACCCCCACCATCGGGAACATCCATCCTGCATCTACCCTGTCCAGTCCTGTTAGAATTTTATAGGTTTCTATGAGATCCCCCCTCATTCTTCTGAACTCCAGCAAATACAATCTTAACCAATTCAATCTCTCCTTGTACGTCAGTCCTGCCATCCCAGGAATTAGCCTGCTACACCTTCCTGACTCCCTCTATAGCTAGAACATCCTTCCTCAGATAGGGAGACCAAAACTGCACACAAGGTGTGGCCTCAAGGCCCCGTATAATTGCAGCAAGACATCCCTGCTCCTGTACTCTAATCCTCTCACAATGAAGGCCAGCATACAATATGCCTTCTTTACTGCCTACTGCACCTACATGCTTACCTTCAGTGACTGGTGTACAACGACACCCAGATCTCATTGCATGTTCCCCTCTCCTAATTTATGGCCATTCAGATAATAGTCCGGTAGCACAGTGGTTAGCACAGTTGCTTCACCGCTTCAGGGTCGCAGGTTCAATACCCGGCTTGGGTCACTGTCTGTGTGTAGTCTGCACGTTCTCCCCGTGTCTGCGTGGGTTTCCTCCAGGTGCTCTGGTTTCCTCCCACAGTCCAAAGATGTGCAGGTTAGGTGGATTGACCATGATAAATTACCCTTAGTGTCCAAAAAGGTTAGATGGGGTTACGGGGATAGGGTGGAGGTGTGGGCTTAAATTGGGTGCTCTTTCCAAGGGCTGGTGCAGGCTCGATGGGCCGAATGGCCTCCTTCTGCACTGTAAATTTTATGATTCAATGTTATTGATCCAGAAACCATCCCATATACACTCCAGGAATTCCTCCTCTCCGCTATTATGGCTAATTTGATTTTCCCAATCTATATTCTGTTTAATGCCATTCCCAAAAATATCACTGCAGTTTGGGGGTCTATATATGACATCCACTAACGTTTTTTGCCCCTTACTGTTTCTCGGCTCTACCCATACAGATTCCGCATTGTCAGAGCTAATATCCTCCCTCATATTGTGTTCATTTCCTCCTTAACCAGCAATGCACCCCTACCGCTTTTTTTCCTTTTTTGTCTGTCTTTCCTGAACAAATACTGAATACCCCTGGACATTCAGTTCCCATCCCTGGTCACCCTGCAGCCATGACTCCGTAATCCCGACGATATCATACCCATTCTCGTCTATTTGTGCGATTAGTTCATCCAGTTTATTGCGAATGCCCCACGCGTTGAGGCACAAAGCCTTGAAGCTTGTCTTTTTAACATTACTAGTACTGCTCCCAATATTTTTCACTGCAGACCTGTTTGAATCTGGCTTTTGGTTTATCTGCCGATCACTTATTCCCCTTTCTGTCTTTGATTTTTGACCTTATTTCCTTCGCCTCTGACCCGTTGCATAGGTTCCCATCCCTCTGCCATATTAGTTTAAAACTATCCCCAACAGTATAGCAAATACTCTTCCTAGAACATCAGTCCTGGTTCTGCCCATGTGTAATGTGTCCAGTTTGTGCTGGTTTCACCTCCCCCAGAACTGGTCCCAGTGCCGCAGGAATCTGAAACACTCCCCCTCACACCATCTCTTCAGCCACATATTTATCCAATATATCCAGATTTTTCTCCTGACTATCCTGACAATCCTGAGATCACTATCTTAGAGGTAGTGTGACACAACCGGCCAGCTCCCGGAGGCGAAATAGGGATCTCGCATTAGTGTGGCGAGAAACCAATTATCACTACTTAAGCCCTATTTCCATACAATTAATGAGAGCCAGCCCATATCCAGCGGCCTCCTGTCATTCAGTGGCATCCCGAGCAAGTGGTCGTTCTGACGCCGATTAGTAGTCCTTTTGAAAAATGTGAACTTGGCAGAAGTGCTTCTGTGGAGGTGAGGAGCTATCTTTGCTCACAGACAAAGAGCTCGGGGGGAGGCTGGGCTTGCTGCCCCTGTACTTGGTGGGGGCAGGGGTGGGGACCCCGCTGTGGGTGGGGGAACCTCTGCAGGGGTGGGCCAGCATAGGAGGGAGGCTCTGGGGGGGCAACTGCTCACGGCACCACCATGCCAACCCCTGGATCGTGTGTACTCATTCTGCGGGCAACCCTTGTCCCTGCCCGTCTGCACCAATGACCACCCATAAGCCCCACCGACTGCCGGGTCCTCTGGCCGTGTGGCTGAAGGCTATTGTTAATTGGGAATTGGCAATCCTGGTTAAGAGAGCACTTCACACAACACAAGTTGATTCCCGTGGGTAGGCGGGCCACATAGCAAGTGGGAGCCATTGCCCAGCATTACGACCACACCTTGATGCCTGAACACTGCATGGGACGCAATACCACACACGCAGCAGCCAACATCCGAACACCCAGGGATGGGACATGGCTCCCGGGACATGTCCACGGCCGGAGGGTGGGTGAGTGCCACGGGTAGGGGGAGATGCCTGGAGAGATGGGCCAAGGGTTCAGAGTTCAGCCTGCATTGTGGAAACAAGTGACAGAGGCGTCATAATAGTTGTGCACAGGGTGTTTAATATGTAACACAATTCCCCACTCTCCCATCCACTCACCCCCTCTCCCAGTGCCCTCTGTGATCCTCGATGTGCCTGGCCTTCCTGGCTCTACCACAATGTCTCGGTGTCTCCTTGGGATGCACATCAGAGGTGGAGGCAGTCAGCTGCATACCTCTGTCCGTGGCCTTCGATGCCCCTGGCGGGCGTCCTCTGGGGGCTCATGAGGCCGGGCGGCCCCAGCTCACTTGGCGGCACATGCACAGCCGTGCCGCCCTGTCCCTGTAACGTGGCCTCACCAGGCGGGTGGAACCCGGGGGAGCTGGTGGCCACCGTCGCCACTCCAGGTGACGGGTCCAGGTTGGCACTCCCCTCCTCCTCCTTGGTGCTCATAGGACTCTTGGTTAACCATTGGACAGAGGAGCAACGGATTCCAGCCCCGGCTGCCCCTGCATAATCTCGCTCTGCCAGCCCTGGCAGTTCCCCATGGGTCACCACCATCGTGTTGATGCCCTCGGTGATGGTCCTCCGTGATTGGGCCATGCTCTACAATGCCTTGGCAATGCCCAGCTGAGAGTGGGTCATGTCCCGCAGAACCTCATCAAGGTCGGCCAGGAGGGCAGCATGGTGGCACAGTGGTTAGCATTGCTGCCTCATGGCGCCGAGGTCCCAGGTTCGATCCTGGCTCTGGGTCACTGTCCATGTGGAGTTTGCACATTCTCCCCGGGTTTGATGAGTTTCGCCCCACAACCTCAAGATGTGCAGGGTAGGTGGATTGGCCATGCTAAATTGCCCCTTAATTAGAAAAAATGAATTGGGTACTCTAAATTTATTTTTCAAAAAATCAAGGTCAGCCTGGTACTGGGTGACATCCGCCAGAGAGCTGACAGTCTGCCGGGACCCTCAGCTATGGCCGTCACCGACTGCGCAACACCTTGGACACCTTCACTAATGGTATCGGCGTCGTACACCAGGCTCTCCACTGTGGTCGCCACCCGAGCAGTGTTGGCCTAGGTCCCACGCGACATCTCCTGTGCCAGTAGCCTCTGGGACTCCTCCAATCGGCTATGGACCTGCTGGAGTGTCGCTGGCATCTCCCTCTGAATGTCCCGGCTGCTCCCTATCGTCTCCATCAGCTCTGGTTAACTCTGTTCCACAGGCTCAGCATCGGGTTGGGACCCAGCTGAATCCCGGGATCCAGCAGCCCTCCGACTGCTGACTTGCCTGGGGGGTTCCTGCCTCCACCTGATGTACATCAGCAGCAGTGCGATGTTCACTAGATTTGCCCCCGAAGCCTGTCCACTAACATTTTCTACCGAGGTGCGTGTGTCTGCGCGGGTGGAGGGTGGGGGTGACAGCTGTGCCGCAACTATTACGGTATCTTCTCCGAGGTGGTCTCCTGGGAGGCTGGAGAGGGGGCCACCTGGGATTGGCCTGCGCCATCGGCTGGAGGACCTGCGGGAGAATGGACATGTGGTCAGTGGGAGGGATGGGTCAGTCAGTAAGGCAATAACAATTCGTGTTTGAAACGTCCCTGGGTGGGGCCCAGTGGTTCCTCATCTCTTCGTCATCCGCCAGTCTCTGCGTGGGTGACCGCTCCGTCCTCGGCCACCCCCATCACCGCATGGCCTGCTCCTCCAAAGGTGGTGAGGATTCTTGGGTCTGGCACACCACAGCCAGTCTGGGCCCTCCAGGCGATTTATGGGAGAGCTTTTCCTGAGGAGACACAGGGAGGGCATCATTAGCCACATGTGTGGTTCACAGTGGTGGGAGAGTGGGTGTGAAGGAGGGCTTGGGGGAGGGGCAGTTGAGGGGGAAGGGGGTGGATTGACAGTCGCATGGATAGTTGGGAGGTGGATGCTCCCATGGGGGATGCAGTTTGTGTCTACTCACTTGTGCTGCCCGGTGTAGGTCGTTCCCCTTTTTTCGGCACTGGAGGCCAGTCCTCCTGGTCACATTCCCGAGCTCACAGTTGCCACCACCTCATCCTAGGCAGCACTGGCTGCCCTACGGTTAACCCTCCGGGTCCCTTGGGGGGGGGGGGGGTTAACAGGATGTCCCACGTGGCCCCCATGGCGTGTAAGAGCCCCCCTAGGTCAGCATCCCCGAATCCTGGGCTGGCCTCCTCGGTGCCATTGTTGTGAGCTGGCTGGGGTTGGCTGAGCAAGTGCTGCTTCACCTTGTTAACGGGGGGCTGGCGAACGCGGTGCCGGTGAATCAGCTGGCGAGCCTTCATTTGCAGCGAGAAGTGAATCAATTAACATTGAATAACGTTGCCGGCCTCGCTGGGCCAAGCGCCGGGGAGCTCGCGGCAGTTCCTGCTCACTACTCTTTGAAATCTTTCCGGAGAATCGTGCCCCTTTTTCTCTCTCGTCTGTCTGTGAGGTCTTCAAGCCATCTTTAAGCATTGTGGAGACCCATAACAGAGACAAGCTGCAGGTTGTCTGTCCTACCAAACACTTCCAGGTCAGAGCCCTGCTGTGGCTTCAATGCTGAAAGTCAGTGTTGTTCCTTTGACTGTCACCAACCTCTGGCTTCACAGCAGAACGCCAATGCTAATGAGGAATTGCCATTGTTAGTTGTGAGAGCACGTCCCAGTTGCAGGTTGTTTGCTCCTGCTGGTGACTTGCAAATGTCTGGAAGCTGCTGCAGCTGAGAGTTGGTTTGCTTGTTGCTCTTGTTGGTGAATTGCAAATGCCTGGAGGCTGCTGTTGCTGCTTTCCTTTCTAATTGCCTGCTGCCTCGTCCCTTTGGGCTTACTTGCTGCTTTTGGGATGAAGAGAAGGAATAAAGAAGGTCTCTTTAACCTGGGGTGCGGCGAGGGGAGGATTTTGATGGGCCTACTGCCAGGCTGAAGATGCAGGAGGGCTTGCTCGAGCAGTCTGGATGTTTTTAAACATGTTTAGTGTGTTGACTGTGTATTCTGTTCTGGGCCTGTGGATTACCCTCCGGTGTTCCTGTGGCCCAGTCATCGGGGAAAGGGTGGTGATGGAAGATCAGATGCCGACACTGCAGGAGAGGAGGAGGGGCGGCTGCCCGGCTTGACTGCACAGCCCAGAGGTTGTGTCGGGATATTTTCATGGAATACCGGTGACTTTATGTTCAGTAGCCACCTGCTGCTTCCGTTATGGGTGCTGTGCAGGTCGCTGGTGTTCCTTGTTTTCCCTTCTGTACTGTATTTGGTATATGTTTGTCGGGGCGGGGGGGGGCGGGGGGGTGATGTGAGTCGTTTTTGGACTGTTGTCAGTGTATTCTTTTGTCTGGCGGCTGTGTACTTGTCTGCTGCACTCTGTCTTGCTTCTGTGGCCTGGACCCCGGAAAGTTATCTCTCCTTCTACCGCCCCATGACCTATTCGGTGGTCTGTGCTGCTTGCTCTCTCGTGTGCAACCACCGCCTCCATATCATGCACGTGTGTGTCTGCTACCCAGGGAGCGTGCATGTCAGCTATATCCTGGGGCACTCAGAGATCGGGAAGTGGGGGGGACTCCAACAGGGGGTGGGGTACAGGTGGGCCCGCTATGAAGATTTAACGTGACAGAGGCTTCACATGTATCAGATGTTACATGTTTTGATGGTGAATATGACATTTCTATTACCTTAGCTACAGATAGTGACCCCCAACCCACCCCAGTACCCACTCCGTGCTCCTCAACATTCTTGATCTTTCATGGTCTACTGCTATGTCTAACTGTGTCCCCAGGATGCACATCAGAGGGGAAGGCAGCCTCCTGCTTTCCAAGGCCTATGACATTTGCAGCCTTTGGTTGACATCCTCTGGAGGGCCTGGAGCCGGAGGGCCCCAGTGGACTTCCTGGTGCCACAAGCGTGCCAAGTTACCCCGTTCTGCCCACTTCTCTTGAGATATGTTGGTATTAGGAGGTGGGGGGGGGGGTAATTTGAAAGAACTGAGACCGCCGTTGTCTGCTTGGTGGAAGGCCCCGAGCTGGCCTCCAGCTTTCCTCCTCCCTGACGGTGCCCTGGGGAACTCCATGGGATGGAGGGGCAGCTGGAATGAGCTTCGGAGGCCTGAGTCATCTGGCTCTGCCAGTCCTTGTGACTCCCCATTGTTTGCACCATGGTGCTGACGCCCTTAGCGATGCACCTCCGTGACTGGGCCATGATATGGAGTACTTCGGCAATATCCACCTGTGTCTGAGACATGTCCCTCATCGACCGGGGCATGATGTCGAGGCCCTCGGCCATGGTCGTCACAGACTGAACCATACTTTGGGCACTAAGACGCGGACATCATGCTCCAGCTTTTCCATGGAGATCGCCACCCTAGCAGTGTTGGCTTTGATGTAACACATTTTTGTCAACATCTCATGCAACTGAAGCTTTTAGGACTCCTTGAATCGGCCATGCTATTGCTGGAATGTACCTAGCATCCCCTCCTGAATGTCATGGCTCTGGCCTATCATCTGCATCATCCCCAGGAAAACCTTGTCCAAAGGCTTGGCATCAGACTGGGCTGAGTCCTGGGATCCGACTGCTGTCTCCCTTGGATGATCCTGCCTCTAGCGGATGTGCATCAGCATCTATTTGGTTCTCACCAGATTGTGCTCCAGAAGCCTGTCCACTAATGTTGCCTACCAAGGTATGTGGAAAGTGAGGGTGATAGCGTTGGTGGAAAGTGGGGCTGGTAGCTGTGATGTCTCGATGATGGTTTCCTTGGAGCTCTCTTCCGAGGCAGTCTCTTGGGTGGCGGGGAGGAACGACTCCGGATGGCCTGACCTCATCAGATGGAGAGCCTGTGAGACAATGGACATGTGATCAGTGAGTGGAAAGGATCGTTTTGTCTGACAAGAACTTGAGACCGGTCATCTGGGTGAAGGGGCAGTGGATCCTCACTTCTGTGGTGCAAACCAACCTTGCTGTCAGTGACTGCTCTCTCCTTGGAGAGCCCTACGATCTCCACGGCCCATTCCTCAGTGGGTGAGGACTCTGATCTCTGAGACGTCACACCCCCACCCCGTATTGACCCTTTCCTGCTTATTATGGGTATCTTCTCTTGCAGGGACAAAAAGAGGGCATTGTGAGCTGTCACGTGTACTGAGGTACAGTGAAAAGTATTTTTCTGCGAGCAACTCAACAGATCATTAAGTACATGAAAAGAAAAGAAAATACATAATAAGGTAACACAAGGTACACAATGTAACTACATAACACTGGCATCGGATGAAGCATACAGGGGTGTAATGTTAATCCGGTCAGTCCATAAGAGAGTCATTTAGGAGTCTGGTAACAGCGGGGAAGAAGCTGTTTTTGTGTTTGTTTGTGCATGTTCTCAGACTTTTGTATCTCCTGCCCGATGGAAGAAGTTGGAAGAGTGAGTAAGCCGGGTGGGAGGGGTCTTTGATTATGCTGCCCGCTTTCCCCAGGCAGCGGCGCGTATAGATGGAGTCAATGGATTGGAGGCAGGTTTGTGTGATGGACTGGGCTGTGTTCACGACTCTCTGTAGTTTCTGATGGTCTTGGGCTGAGCAGTTGCCATACCAGGCTGTGATGCAGTCAGATAGGATGCTTTCTATGGTGCAATGTGGACATGCCAAATTTCCTTAGTTTCCTGAGGAAGTACAGGTGCTGTTGTGCTTTCTTGATGGTAGGACCGACGTGGGTGGACCAGGACAGATATTTGGAGATGTGTACCCCTAGGAATTTGAAGCTGCTAACCATCTCCACCTCGGCCCCGTTGATGCTGACAGGGGTGTGTACAGAACTTTGCTTCCTGAAGTCAATGACCAGCTCTTTAGTTTTGCTGGCATTGAGGGAATGGTTGTTGTCGCTGCACCATTCCACTAGGTTCTCTGATGGGTTGGAGGGGTGTCGATAGCAGCTGGCGTGTGTGGTCACCGTACCTGGACATGAAGGGATTGTGCTGGTATTGGCAGGGGATTTTGAGGAACAAGTACAAAGATCTAATGTGGGGAGGATGCGAGGTATCAGCCAGTTATCTGTGGAGGTGGGGAAGGGATGATGTTTGGGGATTTGAGGGGTGGCAGGCGGAACTGATGCCAGGAGAGAGTTGGTAACATACCCTACCGTACTTCCATAGCTTGGTGGAGGTCGTTGGTCTTGTTCCGACATTGGACAGCGGCCCACCTGGTCATGCTGCCTGAACTGACAGCCACTGCCTCCAAGGCGGTTTGCTGACCTCCGATACCCTCGGGAGAATAGGATGCCCCGTCTCTCATTCACAGCATCGAGAAGCCCGACCAGGTCGGCATCCCCAATGTGAGGAGCAGGTCTGTGCACTGCCATGCTTGTGTGTTGACTGGGGGTGAGTGATGAGGAAGCGCTTAAAAGCAGCTCTTCCATATTAGTGATGGGAAGCTGCAGCACGACAGGTGTATCACATGGTGGGACAGCCAATAATGGCGAGAAGCACGTGGGGGCATATTTTCGGCACTTAAGTGTCATTGAATATGGGTCTTGATCTCGCCAACTCCGCCGTCGAGAAACACTCCGCTAAATGCACCCAAAATGACACTTATTTATGGCTGAATTCTTCGGCCGCTCCAAGGACGGGATGCAGATCATGCACCGGTCCATTCACCTTGGGCAGGAATTTCCGGTCATCGGGCGGGTGTGGCTGAACAATCCCGGCCTCAGAAATGTTTCTGTATAATCACGCCCATAGAGTCATACAACCCAGAAACAGGCCATTTGGCTCACCGTGTCTATGCCGACTATCGAATACCAATCTATACTAATTCCATTTACCAGCACTTGGTCCATAGTATACTATGCCCTGGCGACCAATGCTCACCCAGATGCTTCTTAACATTCTGCATTAATGGTGTTTCCTTCCTGTAACATGTCGTTCCTAGGTTAAGGTAGTTAATAAACTAATGGCATTAGACTGCAAGGCTTTTTAGCTGGTTCAATATCTTATTCAGAAGATTGTGGGATGCAGTTAAATTCATCAAGCTTCCAATGTACTCGGGTAGAATTTCCAGGTCCTGTGTTACTGAACCGTATCTGCCAGAAGATTTGAACTCTGTCTGGTTCTGAATTAGTTAACGTCCGCTCAGATGGCAGTGGACGTGTTTTTAATTGGTGGTCTTCCTGAGATGAAGGGAAATGTTTAGTCAGATTCCTCATTTCGGTTGCACACATTAAAACTCTGTGCGCAGTTTCTACATGGTGATCAGTTAGACCATTCTGTAGTTAGTCCACAGCTTTGAATAAGTTGGCTCCTGCTTCTCTGGCTCTCAACCTAATGAAAAATCAATTCAGTTGAGTTTCTGGAGCACTTCTTCAACAGTACCGATGCATAAATCAGTAGCTTCAGGAAATGGGTAACAAGGGAAATTTGAACAAGAAAAGCAACTTTCAATGCACTTAAGTGCTTATTGAGGTGGAAGCTCATGTGAATTCCTGACACTATGTAGATAGGCCAACGAGAGGCGAGGCCGTATTAGATCTGTCCTGGTTCATTACCCAGTACCAAGTGTTAGATTTGGAGGTAGGTGAGCACTTTGTTGATAGTGACCACAATTCCATTGCGTTTACTTTAGTGATGGAAAGGGATAGGTATATACCGCAGGGCAAGAGTTATAGCTGGGGGAAAGGCAATTATGATGCGATGAGGCAAGACTTAGGATGCATCGGATGGAGAGGAAAACTGCAGGGGATGGGCACAATGGAAATGTGGAGCTTGTTCAAGGAAAAGCTACTGCGTGCCCTTGATAACTATGTACCTGTCTGGCAGGGAGGAAGTGGTCGAGTGAGGGAACCGTGGTTTACTAAAGCAGTCGAAACACTTGTCACGAGGAAGAAGGAGGCTTATGTAAAGATGAGACCTGAAGGTTCAGTTAGGGCACTCGAGAGTTACAAGTTAGCTAGGAAGGACCTAAAGAGAGTGCTAAGAAGAGCCAGGAGGGGACATGAGAAGTCTTTGGCAGGTAGGATCAAGGATAACCCTAAAGCTTTCTATAGATATGTCAGGAATAAACGAATGACTCGGGTAAGAGTAGGGCCAGTCAAGGACAGTAGCGGGAAGTTGTGCTTGGAGTCCGAGGAGATAGGAGAGGTGCTAAATGAATATTTTTCGTCAGTTTTCACACAGGAAAATGACAATGTTGTCGAGGAGAATACTGAGATTCAGGCTACTAGACTAAAAGGGCTTGAGGTTCATAAGGAGGAGGTGTTAGCAATTCTGGAAAGTGTGAAAATAGATAAGTCCCCTGGGCCGGATGGGATTCATCCTAGGATTCTCTGGGAGCTAGGGAATTGCTGAACCTTTGGCTTTGATCTTTAAGTCATCTTTGTCTACAGGAATAGTGCCAGAAGACTGGAGGATAGCAAATGTTGTCCCCTTGTTCAAGAAGGGGAGTAGAGACAACCCCGGTAACTATAGACCAGTGAGCCTTACTTCTGTTGTGGGCAAAATCTTGGAAAGGTTTATAAGAGATAGGATGTATAATCATCTGGAAAGGAATAATTTGATTAGAGATAGTCAACACGGTTTTGTGAAGGGTAGGCCGTGCCTCACAAACCTTATTGAGTTCTTTGAGAAGGTGACCAAACAGGTGGATGAGGGTAAAGCAGTTGATGTGGTGTATATGGATTTCAGTAAAGCGTTTGATAAGGTTCCCCACGGTAGGCTACTGCAGAAAATATGGAGGCATGGGATTCAGGGTGATTTAGCAGTTTGGATCAGAAATTGGCTAGCTGGAAGAAGACAAAGGGTGGTGGTTGATGGGAAATGTTCAGACTGGAGTCCAGTTACTAGTGGTGTGCCACAAGGATCTATTTTGGGGCCACTGCTGTTTGTCATTTTCATAAATGACTTGGAGGAGGGCGTAGAAGGATGGGTGAGTAAATTTGCAGATGACATTAAAGTCGGTGGAGTTGTGGAGAGTGCAGAAGGATGTTACAAGTTATAGAGGGACATAGATAAGCTGCAGAGCTGGGCTGAGAGGTGGCAAATGGAGTTTAATGCAGAAAAGTGTGAGGTGACTCATTTTGGAAGGAATAACAGGAAGACCGAGTACTGGGCTAATGGTAAGATTCTTGGCAGTGTGGATGAGCAGAGAGATCTCGGTGTCCATGTACATAGATCGCTGCAAGTTGCCACCCAGGTTGAGAGGGTTGTTAAGAAGGCGTACGGTGTGTTAGCTTTTATTGGTAGAGGGATTGAGTTTCGGAGCCATGAGGTCATGTTGCAGCTGTACAAAACTCTGGTGCATCCGCATTTGGAATATTGCGTGCAATTCTGGTCGCCGCATTATAGGAAGGATGTGGAAGCATTGGAAAGGGTGCAGAGGAGATTTACCAGAATGTTGCCTGGTATGGAGGGAAGATCTTATAAGGAAAGGCTGAGGGACTTGAGGCTGTTTTTGTTAGAGAGAAGAAGGTTAAGAGGTGACTTAATTGAGGCATACACGATGATCAGAGTATTGGATAGGGTGGACAGTGAGAGCCTTTTTCCTCGGATGGTGATGTCTCGCATGAGGGGATATAGCTTTAAATTGAGGGGAGATTGATATAGGACAGATGTCAGAGGTAGGTTCTTTACTCAGAGAGTAGTAAGGGCGTGGAATGCCCTGCCTGCAACAGTAGTGGACTCGCCAACACTAACGGCATTAAAATGGTCATTTGATAGACATATGGACGATAAGGGAATAGTGTAGATGGGCTTTAGAGTGGTTTCACAGGTCGGCGCAACATCGAGGGCCGAAAGGCCTGTACTGGGCTGTTATGTTCTATGATGTGGAGATGCTGACGGTGGACTGGGGTGGGCACAGTAAGAAGTCTTGCAACACCAGGTGAAAGTCCAACAGGTTTCTTTGGAATCACTAGCTTTCGGAGCGCAGCTCCTTCATCAGGTGAGAAAGCTAGTGATTCCAAAGAAACCTGTTGGACAAAACTTCTTACTGAATTCATTGCAGTGAGAAGTATTTTTACACCCTTGATGGCCATTATCCATCAAGGGGCAGGGGGGAGGAATTTTCAGAGCGGAAATTTCTTTTGCTGCTGCACCCACTTATTTGAGATTTAGGGCTGGATTTCAGAGCCCTCTGCCGTGTGTGTTTTTGGCAGAGGGAACATAAAATATGTCGGGTGCCCAGCCCATCTCCTTGCACCCACCCACTGACCTGTTTCCCAAAAGGTGTGGGTAAGTTACCCACAAGGGCGCATGCCATTAGGTCTACTGAACCCCTGAAGTTGCCAATCCTCAACCCCCCCCCCCCCCAGAAATCTGCAAATGTCACTTCCGCTTCGTTCCTCCCTGCCCGCCCTCCAAACCCAGCCTGCCATCCCTTTCTCCCCCACCTCCCTAGGTTCTTCAATCATAAAATTATAGCATTTACAGTACAGATGGAGGCCATTCGGCCCATCGGGTCTGCACCGGCCCTTGGAAAGAACACCCTACGCCACCACCCTATCCCAAGCACCCCACCTTTTGGAAAATAAGGGCCAATTTAGCATGGCCAATCCACCCCATCTGCACGCCTTTGGACTGTGGGAGGAAACCGGAGCACCCGGAGGAAACTCACGCAGACATGGGGAGAGAGTACAGACTCTGCACAGACAGTGACCCAAGGCCGGAATTGATCTTTGGGCTCTGGAGCTGTGAGGCAGCAGTGCTAAACACCTTGCCACCGATCCGCCCATAAAATCTTGGGACTTGCCTGTCTCCAGTTGCCATAATCTACTTCTCAAGGACTCTGCAATGCCCACAACTGAACTCTGCTCGACGGCGACTGTTACAATTAAGTTGACAGAGGGTGGGACTTGCTGTCCACTGAGGGGCTGAACCCTGATCCCCAGCCTGTTTAGCCCAGCCCAGCATGTTACTGAAGTCAATCTTTTCAGTTGGGGGGCTGGTGGCGAGCACTCGAGCACTCTGCCTCCTCCATATAATCCAGCCCATGAAGTGAAATTAATTTGAATAGTTAATTTATAATTTACTGGGATTTGGAGGTGATGTTATGTATCTTTAATCACAAAAAAATCTATAAAAGTAGCAACTGGTTTTGTTTAATTTTAGATATTTGTATGAGAGTTTAACTAAAGTGTCATTTTGGGTGAGAAAATCGGTGCAAATTGCGCAGGCTGTTGCAGTACCAGCCGCATCGTGATCTTCCCACACTTTAGGATTTTTTTGGGGAGCGGGGAGTGATTTGCACCAGCACTGAAGAGGGCGAAGCCTATACACTCCGGCTTTACAGAGATCCGGGCACCGCTTTTAAAGGGCACCCCAATCTCAAAGTGACAGTTCAGTGCCACCCGCCCCCACCCCTGGACATGCCTGGGTGGCAGTGCGAAGGTGCCTGGGTGGCAGCAGGAGTGCCAGGGTACCACCCTGCCCAGAAACCGATCACCTCTGATGGCCTGGGAGACCCCCCCCCGATGCTGCTACGCCTGATCCACATTTGCGTGGACCAGTGCTGAACTGTGCCTGGCGAGGTCTTGCAGCCGTTAGTTCCCAGGCCTCGGGAGAATTGTGCGGCAACATATTTAAATGAATGAATGGCTCATTTAAATATTTTAATCTGAATCTTGCCCAGCGAGGGCGCGATCCAGATCGCGAGATCTCATTAGCCTGAAGCAAACCCTGTTGAGGGACTCTCCCGCAATTCTCCTGACATGGTGGGAAATACCTCCCCCTTAACTTGAGTATTCCTTGAAAGCTATATTTATGGCCATTAGTGGCCCACTAATATATGGATATGGTGAAGAGGGAAAAAAGTGAAAGCTCACAATTTCACGCCTTCCCCCACTAGGGCACTCCCCAAAGTTCCTAGCTGGGTATGCGTATGGAGCACTTATTCACAAACTCCCCCTTTAGTTTCCATTTGACACTTTTTATATAATCTGTGGGAAAGGTCCTGAAGAGTTTCTGGGAATTGGGCAGTTCTTAAATCTTTGTCCTGGGTACATAGAACATAGAAAATACAGCACAGAACAGGCCCTTCGGCCCACGATGTTGTGCCGAACCTTTGTCCTAGATTAATCATAGATTATCATTGAATTTACAGTGCAGAAGGAGGCCATTCGGCCCTTTGAGTCTGCACCGGCTCTTGGAAAGAGCACCCTACCCAAACTCAACACCTTCACCCAACACCAAGGGCAATTTGGACATTAAGGGCAATTTATCATTGGCCAATTCACCTAACCTGCACATCTTTGGATTGTGGGAGGAAACCGGAGCACCCGGAGGAAACCCACGCAGACACGGGGAGGACGTGCAGACTCCGCACAGTCAGTGACCCAAGCCGGAATCGAACCTGGGACCCTGGAGCTGTGAAGCAATTGTGCTATCCACAATGCTACCGTGCTGCCCTTGAGAACAAATAAATCTACACTATATCATTTAACCGTAATCCATGTACCTATCCAATAGCTGCTTGAAGGTCCCTAATGTTTCCGACTCAACTACTTCCACAGGCAGTGCATTCCATGCCCCCACTACTCTCTGGGTAAAGAACCTACCTCTGATATCCCTCCTATATCTTCCACCTTTCACCTTAAATTTATGTCCCCTTGTAATGGTTTGTTCCACCCGGGGAAAAAGTCTCTGACTGTCTACTCTATCTATTCCCCTGATCCTCTTATAAACCTCTATCAAGTCGCCCCTCATCCTTCTCCGTTCTAATGAGAAAAGGCCTAGCACCCTCAACCTTTCCTCGTAAGACCTACTCTCCATTCCAGGCAACATCCTGGTAAATCTTCTTTGCACCTTTTCCAAAGCTTCCACATCCTTCCTAAAATGAGGCGACCAGAACTGTACACAGTACTCCAAATGTGGCCTTACCAAAGTTTTGTACAGCTGCATCATCACCTCACGGCTCTTAAATTCAATCCCTCTGTTAATGAACGCGAGCACACCATAGGCCTTCTTCACAGCTCTATCCACTTGAGTGGCAACTTTCAAAGATGTATGAACATAGACCCCAAGATCTCTCTGCTCCTCCACATTGCCAAGAACTCTACCGTTAACCCTGTATTCCGCATTCATATTTGTCCTTCCAAAATGGACAACCTCACACTTTTCAGGGTTAAACTCCATCTGCCACTTCTCAGCCCAGCTCTGCATCCTATCTATGTCTCTTTGCAGCCGACAACAGCCCTCCTTACTATCCACAACTCCACCAATCTTCGTATCATCTGCAAATTTACTGACCCACCCTTCAACTCCCTCATCCAAGTCATTAATGAAAATCACAAACAGCAGAGGACCCAGAACTGATCCCTGCGGTACGCCACTGGTAACTGGGAACCAGGCTGAATATTTGCCATCCACCACCACTCTCTGACTTCTATCGGTTAGCCAGTTCGTTATCCAACTGGCCAAATTTCCCACTATCCCATGCCTCCTTACTTTCTGCATAAGCCTACCATGGGGAACCTTATCAAATGCCTTACTAAAATCCATGTACACTACATCCACTGCTTTACCTTCATCCACATGCTTGGTCACCTCCTCAAAGAATTCAATAAGATTTGTAAGGCAAGACCTACCCCTCACAAATCCGTGCTGACTATCCCTAATCAAGCAGTGTCTTTCCAGATGCTCAGAAATCCTATCCTTCAGTACCCTTTCCATTACTTTGCCTACCACCGAAGTAAGACTAACTGGCCTGTAATTCCCAGGGTTATCCTTAGTCCCTTTTTTGAACAGGGGCACGACATTCGCCACTCTCCAATCCCCTGGTACCACCCCTGTTGACAGTGAGGACGAAAAGATCATTGCCAACGGCTCTGCAATTTCATCTCTTGCTTCCCATAGAATCCTTGGATATATCCCGTCAGGCCCGGGGGACTTGTCTATCCTCAAGTTTTTCAAAATGCCCAACACATCTTCCTTCCTAACAAGTATTTCCTCGAGCTTACCAATCTGTTTCACACTGTCCTCTCCAACAATATCGCCCCTCTCATTTGTACCCCCTCTGGGGGTAGGGGGGTGAGGGGGAAGGGAGAGAGAATGTTGCCAGCCTAAAGACTTCAGAATTTTGCACCCAGTCAACAATTCAGAAGGGCACGCCACCAGCAGCCCAGGGGTGTATCAGTATCCAGGTTTATTTTCCCCACATGTTTTGATGGACTTGTAGTTTCCAGTTTGGATGAAGAAGAATCCGTCTGGGTGGAGATGAGAAATAGCAGGAGCAAATGGCACGGTAGCACAGTGGTTAGCACTGTTGCTTCACAGCTCCAGGGTCCCAGGTTCGATTCCTGCTTGGGTCACTGTCTGTGCGGAGTCTGCACGTTCTCCCTGTGTCTGTGTGGGTTTCCTCCGGGGGCTCCGGTTTCCTCCCACGAGTCCCGAAAGACGTGCTATTAGGTAATTTGGACATTCTGAATTCTCCCTCTGTGTACCCGAACAGGCACCGGAATGTGGCGACTAGGGTTTTTTCACAGTAACTTCATTGCATGGTTAATGTAAGCCTACCTGTGACAATAAAGATTATTATTTAAAAAAATAAGTCACTGGTTTGATTAGTTTATAAACCATCTAACAGTAGCAGAGTCGACATCAAAGAAACATTGGGGGCGGGATTCTCCACTCCCGCGCCGAAGTGGCCGCGTCGTCGTGAACGCCGTCGAGGTTCACGACGGCGCGTAACGGCCCCGATCCCGACCGATTCAGGCCCTGACAATGGGCTAGGATCGGGGCCGCGTCATCTACACGCGCCAGGCCTTGTCGCCCGCGTAAAGGCGGCGCCACATAGATGACGCGGCCGGCGCCGCATAACTGGCGTCATCCGCGCATACGTGGTTGCCGTCCTCTCTAGGTCCGCCCTGCAAGAAGATGGCGGACGGATCTTGCGGGGCCGCGGAAGGAAGGAGTTCCTCCTTCAGAGAGGACGGACGATCGGTGGGCACCGATCGCGGACCACCCCACATTTGAGGACCCCCCCGGTGCAGGATCCCCCCCTCGCCCACCCGCAGGCCCCCCCCCCCCCAGCGTTCGCGCGCTGTCCCCGACGGCAGCGACCAGGTGTGGACAGCGCCGGGGGGAACCCACCGTTTTGGCCTGGCCGCTCGGCCCATCCGGGCCTGAGAATAGCGGGGGTGCGGAGAATCGCCATTTTGGGTGTCTCCGGCGATTCTCCGGCCTGTGGCCCGCGGAATCGACTGGGCCATTCCCACCGCTTGGGAGAATCGCGGGAGGGCGTCGGACCGGCGTCCCGGGAAATTTTGGCGGCCCAGGCGATTCTCCCAACCGGCGCGGGAGTGGAGAATCTCGCCCTGGGTGTTTGTAAGAATGGACCTGCAATAATCATGGGAAATTTTAATATTCATAAATCGGATGGATCATATTAATAAAAGATAGCCTTGAGGTTGGCTTCACGGGTTGTATTTGGGACCGTTTTTTTAGAATAATGCATTCTGGAACCAACCAGGGCACCAGTTAGTAGACCTGCTAATAGGATTAATTAATAATCTCATGGTAAAGGATCCGCTTAGCAAAAGTGATCATAACATGATAGAATTTCTCATTCACTTTGAGGTTGAGAAATGTGGGCCTGAAATTAGTGTTTTAAAATTAAATAAAGGCAAATACAAATGTATGAAAACAAAGTTGGCTACAGTAGGCTGGCAAAATAAATTAAAAGATTACATAAGCTGTGGCAGACATTTAAAGAGATATTTCAAAACTCAGCTAAGATATATTCCACTGAGAAAGAAAGTCTTGAGACGGGTATGTTATCCATGGCTGAACAAGGATGTCAAGGAAGGTATCAAATTGAAAGAAAAGGTGTACAATACTGTGAAGTCGAGTGGTAGGTCAGGAATTTGGGAAAATTTTAGAACGCAAAAAAAGGATGACCAAAAATATGAGGGAGAAATTAGAATATGAGGCAAAAAGGGGGGATGAATTCAGAACAACTACTATCACTAGAGGAAAATGTACTAAGTAAATTGCTGGTACTAAAGGTCCCTGGGGTTTGCATCTGAGGTTCTTTAAGTAGCAGAGGTAGTGGAAGCATTGCTTATAATCTTCCAAAATTCTCTAGTTCCTGGAAAGTTTAAACAGATTGGAAAACGGCAAATGTAGCACAACTGTTCAAGAAAGGAGAGAGATAAAGCGAGAAACCATAGGCCAGTTAGTCTAACATTGGGAAAATGGTGGAATCCATGATTGAGAAAGTGGGAGCAGAACATTTAGAATCATGATGCAAACAAGCAGAGTCAGCATGGTTTTATGAAAGGGAAATCATGTTTGACACATTTATTAGCATTCTTTGATGATGTAACAAGCAGGGTGGATAAAAAGGAACCAGTGGGTGAAATTTGTTTTAATTTCCAGAATGCATTGAATAATGTTCCCCACAACTGTGCTGGAAGTGATATCTGAGCGTAGATAAAGGATTGAACAGAGAATCAGGGTAAATGGGTCATTTTCAGGTTGGCAGAGTGTAACTAGCGGGTTCCCACTGGCGTCAGTTCTGGGGCCCATGTGACGTGGATAAAGGGACTGAGCTTACTGCAGCCAAATTTGTCAACAATACCTAGATGGGTAGAAAAGCATATTGTGGGGAATCTTTGTAAATAAATTTAGGGTACCCAATTTTTTTTTTCCAATTAAGGGGCAATTTAGTGTGGCCAACCCACCTAGCCTGCGCGTCTTTTGAGTTGTGGGGGTGAATGTGCAAACTCCAAACGGTCAGCCATCCGGGGCCGGGATCGAAGCCGGGTCCTTGGCGTCGTGAGGCAACAGTGCTAACCACCACGCCACCGTGCCGCCCTATATTGTGAGAAAGATGCAAAGAACCCGTGGTGGGTTAATGATAGATAGGTTAAGTGTTTGAGCAAAAAATTGGCAAGTGGGGTAAAAAATGGGAAAATGTAAATTTGTCAACTTTGACAGATAGAGTACTAAAGCAGGATATTATTTAAATACAGAGAGACTGCAGAGTGCTGCAGTATAGAGGGATCTGGGTGCCTTTGTATATTAATAGCAAAAAGCATGCAAGTACAACAAATAATTTGGAGGGTAAATTGAATATTTAACATATTGGCAAGGGGGATGGAGTGTTTTTTAAATTTGTTCATGGGATGTGGGTGTCGCTGGCTGGGCCAGCGTGTATTGCCCATCCTTGAGAGCATTTAAAAGTCGACCACATTGCTGTGGATCTGGAGTCAAATGCAGACCAGGTAAGGACGACAAATCTCCTCCCTTAAAGGACATTAATGAACCAGATGGGTTTTTACGATAATCGACAATGGCTTTGTGGCCACCTTTAGACCATGTTTTTTATTGAATTCAGATTTCACCATCTTCCATGGCGGGATTCAAACCCTGGTCCCGAAAGCATGACTCTGAGTCTCTGGATTGTTAGTCCTCAGCAACAATAACACTACGCCACTGCCTCCCCTAAGTGTGAAAGAAGGGAAGTCGTGTTACAACAATACCTGTGAGACTGTACCTGGAATACTGTGTGCAGTTTTGGACTCCTTACCTAAGGAGGGTTACACTTGCATTGGAAGCAGTTCAGAGAAGGTTCATCAGACTGCTTCCTGGGATGAAGGGGTTGTCTTATGAGGAAGGCTGAGCAGGTTTCACTCATTGTAGTTCAGAAGAATGAGAAGTAATCTTATTGAAACACCAGGAGCGGGATTCTCCCCTACCTGGTGGGGTGGTGGGTCCCGGCGGGATGGAGTGGCGTGAACCACTCCAGCGTCGGGTCGCCCCAAAAGTGCGGAATCCTCCGCACCTTCAGGGGCTAGGCCCGCCCCGGAGTGGTTTGCGCCCCGGCGGGGAAGGGGCTTGGCACCATGCCAATGGGCGCCGAAGGGCCTCTGCCGGCCGGCGTGAGTTGGCGCAGGCACGGGAGCGTGGGCTGGCGTCATCCCGGCGCATGCGCGGGAGGGTTCGCCTCCGCATCGGCCATCGTGGAGGACCACAGTCGCCGATGCGGAGGAATAGAGTGCCCCCACGGCACAGGCCCGCCTGCGGATCGGTGGGCCCCGATCGGTGGGCCCAGTCGTGCTGGTTGACGCCGGCCAGCGCGGAGGTAGGGGTCGGCGTGGGGCAGCTGCCGGAGAGGGGACGGCACGGCTGCAGTTGGTGGGGAGGGGGTCGCAGGAGCCATTGGAGTGTGCGTGCTGGGGAGGGGCTGGGGAGGTGGTAGTGGTTGGGGAGGGGGAATGGGGAGTGGCTGGGGATGGGAGGGGAGGTGCTTGGAGAGGAGGGAGGGGTGGGGCTAGGAGAGGGGGGAGGGAAGGGAGAAGTTGGGGCGGGTGCATGCCGGGAAGGTTGGGGAGGGTGCGTGTGCCGGGGGGGGGGGGGGGGGTGTTCGCCTGGCCGGTGCCAGCTGGCAACAGTCGCGACCATGCAGCCCATGGCACCTGGCTGCGGGGGGGGGCGGGGTGGGGTACGGGCAATGATGACATGTCGTCTATCCTCCCCTGCAGGCCATTATGTTTGGTCATCACCCAGCGATGTTGGCCGCCATGGCGGGAGCTGCACTTCTACATGTTGCCCTGGGGGAGCTGGAGCAGGAGTGTGCAAGGGAGGCGGCGGAGTCTGCCGCAGAGGAGCGTCCCGCAGGGAGGCAGGTGCCAGGCGTCCAGGCAGGCGCCCAGGCTGGAGGGCCACCTGCCCGACAGGACGAGGAGGAGGTGGTGGTGGTGCCATGGCGACGGAGACGCCCGATGAGGCCCTGTGTGTACCGGCCCCGCTCGTCGTACCAGGACCTCACGGACCGGGCATGCAGGAGGAGACTCCGGATGAACCGGGAAACCGTTGCCCATATCTGCCAGCTGATGGCACACCTGGCACAGCATGGCACTGGGGGAGGACACCCTCCCACCATGGCCGTCAAGGTTACGGTGGCCCTGAAGTTTTTAGCCACGGGGTCATTCCAGGTGCCGGGTGGGGACCTGTTCGTCATCTTGCAGGCATCAGTGCACCGGTGCATCCGTGCAGTGACAGACTCCCTAAATGCCATTGCGGACCGCTACATCCTGTGCACCGTGCCAGCCAGGATGCCAGGCCAGCGGGCTTTGCTGCCGTGGCCAGGATGCCCATGGTCCAGGGGGCGATCGATGGGATGCATGTCGCCGTACAGCCATCTGCGGATAACAGGGTCTTGTTCACGAATAGGAAGGGGACCTATTCCATGAACGTGCAGGTGGTCTGTGACCACCGCATGAGGATCCTGCACGTCTGCGCCCGGTACCCGGGCAGTGTACATGACTCATTCGTATTGGCGCAATCTTTCATCACCACCGTGTTTAAGGGCCACCCCCCCCCCCCCCCCCCCCCCCCCCCCCCCCCCCGGCTGAGGGGCTAGTTGTTGGGCGACAGGGGTTACCCATTGCGGGCGTGGCTTATGATGCCTATACGGAGGCCACAGACTGACACGGAGAACCGCTACAACGATGCCCATGCAGCGACCAGGGGTGTGATAGAGAGGTGCTTTGGGCTGCTGAAGATGGGCTTCAGGTGGCTGGACCGCTCTGCAGGGGTCCTCCAGTACCCGTCAGATAGGGTAGGCCGCATCGTGGTCTGCTGCGTCCTGCACAACATAGCCCAGCAGAGGGGCGATGTGCTGGAGGCAGAGGAGGGGGAAGGGGAGGAGCAGCAGGACGAGGTGCAGACCTCCCCAGATGAGGAGGATGGGGGCAATGTTCAGGACAGACGGGCTGGACACGGACGGGAGGCTGCTCACCGTTACCGGCTGGGCCAGCGGGCACGGGACAGGCTGATAGCCGTCCGGTTCACGGACTAGGGGTGTGTGGGAATCGCCGAGTATGGCCACAGACTGCACACCACGGCACCAGCCTACCACCCTCACCCCACCCACCCAACACCAACCATACTCACCCCACCCGCATGCACACCACCCCTCCATTGCACATCCACCTGCGGCACAACGGGCAGGGCTCACACGGTCGCCAGTGGAAGCGTGTCTATTGCAGGCCATGGAGGATGATAACAACCTGCTCTGCGATGAGCTCTGGGCTCTACATCGTTGGACAATGTCTGACCCATGGCCACAGTACCACTCTCCACCCAGACCGTCCCTGCTTGCGGCCTTGACACTGCAGTGC
This sequence comes from Scyliorhinus torazame, assembly GCF_047496885.1. NCBI lineage: Eukaryota > Metazoa > Chordata > Chondrichthyes > Carcharhiniformes > Scyliorhinidae > Scyliorhinus > Scyliorhinus torazame. The sequence continues at coordinate 171,127,350 of NC_092717.1, read as the reverse complement.
ATGGTCCCGTTGCCTGCACGGGGGGATGGCGAGGGCGACCGGGGGGGGGGCACACTCACCTGAGGCCGATGTTCTATCACCCCTCACACACACACTGGCACTCACCTACTCACCTCACACCACACCCCGTACGCATCGGACAGAGCATAGAGGCAGCTTCTGTAGGTGTGAAAGTGCTTTTAATAATAAACCGTTCATACACGTGCCCTAGCCCCTATAACTAATCTGTGCCCTGCACCTGTGCCACCTTACTCATGGCCTGCAGTGACTGGCCCATGGCCTGCTGAGACTGGGCCATGGCCTGCTGAGACTGGGCCATGGCCTGCTGAGACTGGGCCATGGCCTGCTGAGACTGGGCCATGGCCTGCTGAGACTGGGCCATGGCCTGCTGAGACTGGGCCATGGCCTGCTGAGACTGGGCCATGGCCTGCTGAGACTGGGCCATGACGTTGAACGCCTCTGCGATCTGCTGCTGGCTCTGGCTCATGGCTGCCTGTGAGAGGGCAGCCATATCCTGGGCCACAGACGCCGCCTGCACGGAAAGCCCCAGGCCTTGCATACTGCTCCACATGCCTGACATCGTCGCACCCATTGCCTCCACCGCGGACGCCACCCGTGTGGTTTCAGCCTGGATGGCACGCATGACCGGCACCACTCCCTGCTCCTGCACACGGGTCGTCACCAGCTTCCATCGTCCCTTGGTCCGTGACTGCATCAGGTCTATGGGTGGGTGTGTTAACTCCAGGAACCCGGGACCCGTCTGGGCGGCAGATGGTTGCATGCGCCAGGCTGCCCTCCGACTGCCCGGCCCCTCGGCTGCTCCTGCCTCCACCTGCTGTACCGGGACGGCTGTGTTGTGCGCACCAGTTAGTGTCCCAGATGCCTCATCACTAAAGTGCCCAACCGTGGTGAGTGTTTCTGCGAGGGTGTAGGAGATAGCAGTGGCGTAATGTCGTGCTCCTCATCCGACCCGAAATCCGGGTCCCTTGGAGTGGTGATTCCTGTCCACCCGTCCCCTGTGTGGGTCAGTGTCCTGTGTGTTAGTGCCCTTCGTGTCCAAAATTTCCCTTAGTGTTGGGTGGGGTTACTGGGTTATGGGTATAGGGTGGAGGTGTGGGTTTGGGTAGGGTGCTCGTTCCAAGAGCCGGTGCAGACTCGATGGGCCGAATGGCCTCCTTCTGCACTGTAAATTCTATGTAAAAACACCTGGGGCTGGCTTCTCCGCTGGCGGGATTCTCCGTCGCGCAGGCAGCGCACCCATGCCCGGTGATTTCCTGACAGCGTGGGGCTGCCCACAAAGGGAAACCCCATTAGCTGGCTGGCGGGATGGAGAATCCCGCTGCCGGTGGGGGCATGCCACGCCAGAAAACGGGTGTGAGGGACGGAGAATCCTGCCCCTTAGCTGTCTGAATTCTTTACTTGGAGAATCCACCACATTACTGATTGGATGTTAACTTAACAAATCCCTTGTGGTTGTTTTTCTTTGATACTGGTATAAAAATAGAGGGCGCGATTCTCTGAGAGACAGAGGGCGGTCATTCTCCGACCCCCCAGAGGGTCGGAGAATGGCCGTTGGCCGCCGTGAATCCCGCCCCCCGCCGGTTGCCGAAGTCTCCGAAGGGAGAAAAGTCGGCGGGGCGTTAATGTCGCCGCTGCCGCGGAGAATGTCACGGGTCTGCGCAAGGCAGCCGATTTTCGGCCTGCCGATATTCTCCCTTCCGGATGGGCCGAAGTCCCCGTCGACGTGATGACCGTTCACGTCGACGTAAATTAAACCTCCTTTTCATCGGCGTGACCCGGTGCTCCAGGCTCACGCCGACCAGCGTGGAGGTGAGTGACGGCCTGGGGGGTTGGCTCTGGGCAGGCGATGGCGTGGCTGCAGTCAGAATGTGTGAGGAGAGGTGTGTCTCGGCTTGTGTGTGTGTGTGTGCGGCGGGGGGGGGGGGGTGGTTAGAATAGGCTGGGCTCCGGGGGGGAGTGCCGGGAGGGGGTCCGTGCCGGGGAGGGGGATGGGGGGGTCCGTGCCGGGGAGGGGGATGGGGGGGGTCCGTGCCGGGGAGGGGGATGGGGGTGTCCGTGCCGGGGTGGAGGTTGGGGGGGGGGGGGGGGGGTCCGTGCCGGGGAGGGGGATGGGGGGGTCCGTGCCGGGGAGGGGGATCCCTGCTGGGGAGGGGGATCCCTGCTGAGGAGGGGGATGGGAGGGCAAGTGAGTTGGTCCACCTGGCCAGGTGCCAGCCTCCAACAGTGCCACCTGGCTGGGGGGAGGAGGGGATATGGGCAATGATGACATGTCGTCGTTCCCCTCCCCCCACCAGGCCGTCATGTTTTCAGATCATCCAGCGATGTTGGCCGCCGTGGCGGCAGCCGTTCATGTCTATGTTGCCCTGGATGAGGAGGAGGAGGAGGAGCGTGCCAGAGAGGCGGCGCAGGCTGCCGCAGAGGGGCAGGCGGCAGCCCGCCCAGGCTGGAGGGACACCCGACCAACAGGACGAGGAGTGGGAGGAGGACGTCGCGGCCCCACGGCAACGGAGGCACCCGAGGGCGCCCCGTGTGTACCGGCCCAGGCAGTCATACCAGGACCTCACGACCGGGAATGCAGGAGGAGACTCCGGATGAGCCGGGAAACCGTGGCACACCTCTGCCACCTGCTGGCACACCTGTCACCGTGTGGCACTGGCGGGGGACACCCTCTCCCCGTGTCCGTCAAGATTACGGTGGCCCTGAACTTTTATGCAACGGGGTCATTCCAGGCACCGAGTGGGGACCTGTCCGGCATATCGCAGACATCGGTGCACCGGTGCATCCGGGCAGTGACAGATGCCCTATATGCCATGGCGCACCGCTACATCCGCTTCCCCGTGGACCGGGGCCAGCCAAGATGCCCGGGCCGTGGGCTTCTCTGCCGTGGCCGGGTTCCCCATGGTCCAGGGCGCGATCGATGGGATGCACGTCGCCGTGCGGCCACCTGCAGATAACAGGGCCGTGTTCACTAATAGGAAGGGGACCGATTCGATGAACGTACAGGTGGTCTGCGACCACCGCATGATGATCCTGCACGTCTGCGCCCGTCACCCAGGCAGTGTACACGACTCATTCGTGTTGTCGCGGTCATCCATCCCCGGCATGTACAAGGGACGCCATCCCCGGCTGAGGGGCTGGTTGCTGGGCGACAGGGGCTACCCATTGCGATCGTGGCTGATGACGCCTATACGGAGGCCATGCAATGAGGCGGACAAGGGGAGTGATAGAGAGGTGCTTTGGCGTGCTGAAGATGCGTTTCAGGTGCCTGGACCTCTCTGGGGGCGCCCTCCAGTATCGGTCAGATAGGGTCGGCCGCATCATTATGGTGTGCTGCGTCCTGCACAACATAGCCCAACAGAGGGGCAATGTGCCGCAGGCAGAGGAGGGCGGAGTGGAGGAGCAGCAGGAACAGGCGCAGTCCTCCCCAGATGAGGGGGATGGGGGTAATGGTCAGGGCAGACTGGGTAGACACAGGCGGGTGGCTGTCCACCGTTACCGGCTGGCCCAGCGGGCACGGGACAGACTGATAGACGCCCGCTTCACTGACTAGATGGGGCGTGGGAATCGGGTAGTATGGCCACAGACCGCACACCATGGCAACAGCCGACCACCCACACCCTCCACCCATCCACCCACCCAGCACCCTCACCCCCCCCCCCCCCCCCCCCCCCCCCATTGCCGATCCACCTGCGGCACAATGGGCCGGGCTCACACAGTTGCGGGTGGACGCGTGTCTATCGCAGGCCATGGAGGATGATGACAACCCGCCCTGCGGTGAGCTCCTGGCTCTACATCGTTGGACTATGTCTGACCCATGGCCACAGTACCACTATCCACCCGGACCATCCCTGCATGCGACTGTGACACTGCAGCGCACGGTCCCGTCCTCTGCCCGGGGGATGTTGATGGCGGCCCAGGGGGAAGGGGGCAGACTCACCTGGGGCTGAAGTAAGACCACCCCTCACACACACACTTGCGCTCAACGTACATGACACCCCCGCACACTTTGGACAGAGCACAAAGGCAGCTTCTGTAGGTGTAACATTGACTTTAATAACGAAAGGAGTTCATGCACGTGCCCTAGCCCCTAAAACTCATCTGTGCCCTGCAACCGTGCCAACTTACTCAGTGTCTAATTATTTGGCCTTACGGGCCCTTTGACTACGTCTACGTGGTTCCCCAGACGGTACAGCAGAACTGGAGGTGGACTCCTGTGATTCCTGCCCTCTGACACTGGATCCCTTTGGCGGTCGTTTCCTGGGGCGTCCTGGCCTAGATGGGCCAGGCTGCGGCCCGGGCGACTGGGATGGCGAGCTGCCAGCCTGTCCTGCCCGTTGCCCACCCGATGCACCTGGGACGGAAGGGGGGGGAGTCCGAGGTGTCGCGGTGTACCGGGACCTCCCCTACAGAGGGAGTCGGGACAGACCACACCACCACCTCCTCCCTCGGGGTGCCCAATGGCCCCCAGGCCTCTACATGGGTGGGGGATGCGAACGGACTGGCCATCCGACGCCCCCCCGACATCTGGCGCTGCCAGTCCTGGAGGCCCATGCTGGTATCGACAGGGGTCTGCAGGTTTGCAGCCATGGAGCCCAGGGGGTTGGCAAACCCTGTCTGTGACAGTGCGACGCCGGCTCGCACATGGCCACTGGCGCCGATGCCCTCAGCGATGGCCTGCAGAGACTGGGCCATGGCCTGCAGAGACTGGGCCATGGCCTGCAGAGACTGGGCCATGGCCTGCAGAGACTGGGCCATGGCCTGCAGAGACTGGGCCATGGCCTGCAGAGACTGGGCCATGGCCTGCAGAGACTGGGCCATGGCCTGCAGAGACTGGGCCATGGCCTGCAGAGACTGGGCCATGGCCTGCAGAGACTGGGCTATGGCGTTGAGCGCCTCTGCCATCTGGCGCTGGCACTGGCTCATGTCCTCCTGTGAGAGGGCAGCCATTTCCTGGGCCACAGACGCCGCCTGCACGGAAAACCCCAGGCCTCGTTCCCCATGTCTGACACCGTCGCACCCATTGCCTCCACCGCGGACGCCACCCGTGCGGTGTCGGCCTGGGTGGCAAGCATGACCGGGCACCACTCCCAGCTCCTGGACGCGGGTGGACTCCTCCACCTGCGACCGCCGCAAGCCGCCCGTCACCCTCTTCGCTTGTCTCCGGGTCGGTGGTTGCATCGGATCTATGTGTGGGTGTGGTAACTCCAGGAACCCGAGATCCATCTGGGCGGCAGATGTTCACTTGGGCTGGGCTGCCCTCCGACCGCCCGGCCCCTCTGCTGCTCCTACCTCCACCTGCTGTACCGGGACGGCTGTGTTGTGCGCACCAGTGAGTGTACCAGACGCCTCATCACTAAAGTGCCCAACCGAGGTGAGTGTTTCTGCGATGGTGGAGGGTGTTGGTGACAGCAGTGGCGTTGTGTCGTGCTCTTCGTCCCACTCTGAGTCCATGGCACTTTGGGGTGGGGGTTCGTCTCCATCCATCCACTCTGAGTCACTGTCCGGTATTTCATCTTCCCGGGTAGTGGTGTCCCGGGTAGTGGTGTCCCGGGTAGTGGTGTCCCGGGTAGTGGTGTCCCGGCTCGGATGTGACGGGGGCCTGTGGCTGTCCCCCTCATCGCTGGGTGGTCGCTCCCGCACGTGATGGGGGTGTCGTCTCCCTGTTGCTCCAGGTCTCTCCGTCTCCCGTGGTGTGCGAGGGGCATCCTGCGGGCGTCGCATGCTGGAGGGTGCGGGTCTCCCGTGGTCTCCGAGGGGCATCCTGCGGGCGTCGCATGCCGGAGGGTCCGGGTCTCTCCGTCTCCCGTGGCCTCCGAGGGGCATCCTGCGGGCGTCGCATGCCGGAGGGTCCGGGTCTCTCCGTCTCCCGTGGCCTCCGAGGGGCATCCTGCGGGCGGTCTGCATCTGCGGGGATGGGTGCCTGGACGTTTGGTCCTGCGATACACAATGAAGCATGCATGGTTAGACATCAGGCAGTGATCAGGTGTTACGGGGGAGGGGGATATAGGGGAGGGGGGATATGGGGACGGGCTGTCGGTGGCTCACTTGCTACTACGCTCCCGACCTCTGCATCAGCAACCTCCCGGTCCTCAGGTCCACGAGCCAGTTCCAGGGCCCTTTCCTGGTGTTCGGTCAGTGGCCTCTAATCAGCGGGGCCTCCTCCAGTCCTCACATGCTCCCTATTGTTGTGTGCGCGCTTCTCCTGTGGGGGGGGGCGGGGGGGGTGGCAGGGGTAAAAGGCAACACTGTTAGGCAGGTATATGAATGCACGCCATCGGTTGCGCGTGCATTGCAGAGGTTAAGGTTAGGGCTGGATTCACTTGGGGATATGGGGGAGGGGGGGATATGGGGGAGGCTCACTCTGACGAGGTCGTTCACCTTCTTGTGGCACTGAGTGCCTGTCCGTGGTGTCAGGGCCACAGCGGTGACAGCCTCTGCCACTTCCCTCCACAGACGCCGGCTGTGGCGTGGGGCAACTCTGCGGCCGTGCCCGGGATACAGGGCGTCCCTCCTCTGCTCCACCGCGTCCAGGAGCGCCTCTACATCGCGTGATTCGAACCTCGGGGCTGAGCGGCGGCCAGCCATCCAGTCGGGTGTTGCGGTCGGGTGTTCCGGTCGGGTGGGGGGGAGCAGCGCGGCCTTATGAGCCGTCACGCCGTGCGGCGCGTATGACGCTGCACGGCGTGAACCACTGCGCAAGCGCGGATCCCGTTATGTCGCTGCTAGCCCATTTCGGGCCGGAGACTATCGACCCATTTTTCCGACGTGACGCAAGTCAGATTTGCGCCGTTTTTTGCGCCGATCGGCGGACTTTCCGCCAATAACGGAGAATTTCGCCCAGTGTTTGCACCGTCGTGAACGCCGTCGAGGTTCACGACGGCGCGAAACGGCCCCTATCCCGACCGATTCAGGGGCCGAAAATGGGCTAGGAGCGCCACCGCATCATTTACGTGCACCAGGCCTTGGCGCCGCGTAAAGGCGGCGCCGCATACATGATGCGGCCGGCTCCGCATAACTGGTGTCACCCGTGCATGCGCGGGTTGGCCGGCGCCAACCTGCGCATGCATGGTTGCCATCCTCCCCGGGTCCGCCCCGCAAGAACATGTCTGTTGGATCTTGCGGGGCTGCGGAAGAAAGGAGGTCCTCCTTCAGAGAGGATGGCCTGACGATCGGTGGGCACCGATCGCGAGCCAGACCCCATTTGAGGACCCCCCGGTGCAGGATCCCCCCTCTCCCCCCCGCAGGCCACCCCCCCCCCCCCCCCCCCCCCCCCAGCGTTCCCGCGCTGTTCTCACCGGCAGCAACCAGGTGTGGACGGCGCTGGGGGGAACCTGCCATTTTGGGCAGGCCTCTCGGCCCTTCCGGCACTGAGAATCGCGGGGGTACCGGTGAATCGCCATTTTGGCTGTCTCAAGCGATTCACTGGACCGCGCCGCGCAAAATGTGATTGTGCCGATCTGGCCGCTTCCGTGAATCGCGGGAGGGCGTCGGACCGGCGTCGCGGGAAAATTTGGCGACCCAGGCGATTCTCCAAACCGGCGTGGGAGCGGAGAATCGCGCCCAGAATTGTCCTGAACATTTCAGCACTTTAGACCAAGCTTAAGATCTCTGAAGCCTTTTCATTATGCTGCAATTTGAGGACTTTTGCAAGAAGGTACGTTTGATTGTTTTTTCCCCTTTGTGATTAGTTAAGGAAGAAAACAAGCAATTAGTTCTTCGATCTTTATCAGTATTGTCCTATAACTGGGGTTGATGCGTTCTTCTGTTTTTCCAACTCTTTATGAGTAGGCAGCTTGCTCCCTCTTGAGGCTTTACTGAAATATTTGCCCAGAATCATTGAGTAGCTTCCGCTCTGCTGTCATAATTTCACCAGAAAGTGTTCCCACAACCCTATTTATTTGTTGCCATGGAATGGGAGCAGATTCTCTCCATTATTTTCATTACTGAAATTACAGTATTTGTTGATTAGAGGAGAATAGACATTTTGGACTTGTTGAGTGAGAAGCATAAGAATGATGATTTCTGATGCAGTGAGGTCAGTGCCAAAGTTGATGCGTGTTATGTGGGTGCTGTTCAAGGCTGAGTTACTTTTTTTCTTTTTTATAAATTTAGAGTACCTAATTATTTTTGGGGAGGCAATTTAGCGTGGCCAATTAAGGGGCAATTTAGCGTGGCCAATACAACTAACCTGCACATCTTTGGGTTGTGGGGGTAAAACCCATGCAGACATGGGGAGAATGTGCAAACTCCACGTGGACAATGACCTAGGGCCGGGATTCAAACCCATGTCTTCAGCGCCACAGTCCCAGTGCTAACCACTGCGCCGCATGCCACCCTCAAGGCCCAGTTACTTGAGTGCAACCAAGACTAAAGACTCTGGCCGTGATTTCCCGCTGTCGGGATCCTCCACTGTCGGGATTCTCCGCTGCGCCAGCAGCACACCCACGCCCGGGGATTTCCCGATGGCATGGGACTGTCCACAATGGGAAATCCCATTGGCTGGCTGGCAGGACAGAGAATCCAGCTGCCGGCAGGAGGAGCACGCCACGCCGCACCAGAAAGCTGGTGTGGCAGGATGGAGAATCCCGCCCTCTGGCTTCTCAAATGAGGAGCAGGGACCAGACGAAGCCTCGCTGCCTCTCTAAGAAGAAAGCACGGATGTATTCTCCAATGTAAAACAAATGGATAAAATAAAAATACAAAGCTTCAGTTGTTTAGTTGTAAATGTGCAACACAAAATCATGTTGAGATCCTGGAAGGTTCTAGTCTAATCTTTTGTGTGTTAATTGTTGACTTCTGGAGTACAGAGGGCATAGCAATAGGCACTGTAGAGGAATATTTCCCAGGTATATGCCTTCAAATTGTTACTCATGGGCCACACGTGGCTCAGTATATGCGCATATACTGATATTGGGTGAGAACATAGTTGATCCCTGTTATGATGGACTTCAGAATTGAGTAGTCAGTTAACAGTCACTGTTCAGTTTTTTGCACAAGGCATAACTAATTGGGTGAGATGCCACCAACCTTGAGAAAAATGAAACAAGGTTAAAAGCAGAGGAAAACATGTGAGACAAGAAAAATAAAAGAAGATTAATTAATGAGAATTAAATCATGAGAATGCCACAAAATAAATTCCAGCATATTTAAAATAAAATGAATATATGAGCATACTATTTCACAAGTATTCACTCTGTTTTGTCATTTGGTTTAGTGCTAAGGGAATAGTGTAGATGGGCTTTAGAGTGGTTTCACAGGTCGGCGCAACATCGAGGGCCGAAGGGCCTGTACTGTGCTGTAATGTTCTACGTTCTATGTTCTATGCTCCTTCCTAGTGCCAGGTGCTCCTCTCAGTTTGCATACTGCAATGGTGATCCAGTGACACATGAGTGTCAAACCTGTCAGCAAGCTATTTTTAAAATTCATTTATGGGGAGTTGCTGGTCAGGCCAACTTTTATTGCCCTTCCCTAGTTGCCCTTCAGAAGGTGGGGGTGAGCTTGTACTGCTGCAGTCCCTGAGGTGTGGATACACTCACAGTGCTGTTAAAGAGGGTGTTCCAGGATTTTGACCCAACAACAGTGAAGGAACAGTGCCATATTTCCAATTTGTGTGGTGAGTGACTTGGAGGGGAACAGGTGGTGGTGTTCCCAGGTGCCTGCTGCTCTTGTCCTTCTAAATGCTAGCAATTGTGGATTTGGAAGGTGTTGCCTAGCGAACCTTGGTGACTTTCTGAAGTGCATCTTGTAGATGGTACATATGGCTGCCACTGTTCATTGGTGGTGGAGGGATTGAATGTTTGTAGAAGGGGGAGCAATCAAGCGGGCTGCTTTGTCCTGGATGGTGTCAAGCTTCTTGAATGTTGTTGGACCTGCACTCATTCGGGAAAAATGGAGAGTGTTCCATTCCATTCCTGAGTTGTGCCTTGTAGATATATAGGCTTTGGGGAGTCCGGAAGTGAGTTACTCGCTGCAGGATTCCTAACATTTGACTTGCTCTGGTAGCCACAGTATTTATATCGCTAGTCCAGTTCAATTTCTGTGACATTTCATGCTGAATTTTGTATTGGAACAAAAACTGGGCCAATTTGTTTCAGTTGTTAGAATTTCTTGCTAATTGTGCTCATTGTATCTTGCAGTTCTTCGATTATATACTATTGAGTGCCATTTTCCATCATTCAGCATTGTAACTCAGTCCTCCCATGCGCTTTAGCTATTTTGTTTTGGGTTTCCCAGACTGATCCTTCCTTTGATCACTATGCAGTGAAATTATTTTTCTCATGTACTATATGATTCCTGTCATTTAGCTGTGCTATAAATATCCTTGCCATTTACTCTATGTATGGTAATGTTTGTATTACTAATGAGCTCCTTGATATATCCACTGAAGTGTCCCAAATGTTTTCGGAACAAAGTATGGTCTTTGGAAATGCAAACTATTGTCGAGTTTTGCTGGGTATGGGAATATTTTGTAAACTTAATTGCATAGCTAAATGAACCCAGTTTTCCCATCTGGCAGGAATGTTCTCCATGCATAGTAATGCCTGCAATTCTGCTGTGGAACTGGATTAAACCAATGTGTGGCGAGATTGCTCTTACTAAGATGGCCCTGGAATTTTAAAGGGTTGGTGGCAGGGTAATTAGAAACATACTTTCCCTCATCTAAAGTATATCTTTAACTGTTGGAACACCATTGATCTCTTTGAAGTATTCTTTGCCATTCTTCCTGGTTTGCCCTCCTCCTGGCATTGGGAATGTGTGTGCTTTTCTTGTTACATTGGAAACCAGGACTTGTAGGTAAACATGGCTAGATTATTGTCAGAGGACCATATATTTCATATTGGGGGGCAGTGTGTTGGTTTAATAATATTTAATTAAAAACAATTTGCCACCACAGTAACATTGGCACTATGCATGAAAAATATCCAACGATAATACTTTATTTATTCTTTCTAATGGCCCCATCAGCTTAAATAAAAAGATTTGTGGGTTTTTTTGACATGAACGATGCATTTGCTACTAAAATAAGGTGTTGTATGAGATAATAAATTGTCTAGCCTCCAGAGAGTGTCATGGTGTGCATAATAAGAGGTTATGATCCAAATCTAGTGTCTGATCCAGCTGTTGGAATCAACTATATCTTGGATTACCATTTTTTTTGTCCATTCTATGTATTTCTGATGGCTTTTGTTTCTTTGTTGAAGCAATATGAGAACATTTATATGAACTGAGTGAATTTTAAACTATCTGGTCAGGTTCTTAGCAGCAGGACCTGAAAGCAGAAAACAAACTGAATGTTGTGTGTATAACAGTATTTGTTCAAGTATCATTGAAGTTTGAAGTGAGTAAACCAATAGAGCTTGCACTAATTTTGAAAAATGCATTTGTCAATTTTTAAAAAAATTTAGAGCACCCAATTGTTTTTTCTAATAAAGGGGCAATTTAGCGTGACCAATTCACCTACCCTGCACATCTTTCGGTTGTGGGCTTGAGACCCACACAGACACTGGGAGAATGTGCAAACTCCACACAGACAGTGACCCGGTGCCGGGATCGAATCCGGGTCCTCGGTGCCGCGGGGCAGCAATGCTAACCACTGCGCCACCATGCCACCTATCAATTTATTTTTAATGGAAATCTTAAATGATAAAATAAATTCATGTAATTTATTTAGATTAATTTATTACGGGAGTTAAAATCTGTGTGAAAGCTAAAATAAATACTCATTCATAACAATACTTAGGTGGATACTGTCAATTGATTCATTGATTTTAGAAATTTAAATTTATTTATATCTTTAAAAACAAAACAAATGAAATAAAACTTTTGAATTATCTTCAACTGCTTTATTATTTATTACAAAACTTTGGACCAGATTCTGCAGTAAAATAAGCGTGCACTCTTCGAGTGTTTCTCTGAATTCCCCTCTACAATGGTAAGAGAAAGTAACCTGTTTATATTTATTTATTAGGTTATGATGAAGAGAATTCCAAATAAACCTACTAAACAATCACTATAGCACAATTTAGGGCTATCATTTCCTTTGAAAAAAAATAGTAAGCACAACCAGGAACAGGAAATTGTCAGTAGTTGAAGGGTTAAGCTGTGAAGACAATGAATGTATTGGTGAATTCAAACCTTCAAATACATCTGTATTTTAGAGTCACCCCAGGCAGCATATACGGCATCGGCAATGGAACATATAATAAGAGAAGCTTTTGTTCATAGATGTTTCTAGTAGAGAAGTGAAAATGTGAGTACAAAGAACACACGGTCTCAATGCCCACAACCAATTTTTGTACTGGTATGTGTTGAAAGGCCCTCACTCAATATACTATTAGAATGCAGAAATGTATTTTGTTATGCTAGCTTTGTAAATGTGGTCTAGAAGAAAATATTTTCATTTTTTTTTAAATAAAAAATTATTTTTGCAGAATTCTACCTTGACAATTGAAGAATTTCATTCCAAGCTTCAAGAAGCTACGAATTTTCCTCTCCGACCTTTTGTTATACCATTTCTAAAGGTATTTGTGACATTTTCCACTTATCTTCTAACCTTTTGTCCCTGCATTCTATTGGTGTGGGCAATACTGTAACAGGTACTTCCTGGGTTAAACACTTCTGTTACTGGAATATTAAATAATGTTCTTATGTAATAAGTTACGCCTCATAGTTCTTAACACAGAGAATCGTTTTTTTAAAGTTTGGTGAAGGATTTGTTGACAAAACTCAAAGTAATGTTTAATAAAGGAAAATAGCAAGGAGGGTTCAGTTTATTCCAAGAGTCAAAATTTGTATCTGAATCTATTGTTTAACTTTTGATACTATTTCTGAATCCGTGTTATAATTTCCTTAAACTGTCCGAGCAAATACTTATTAATACCACAAAGGGTTTCACATCTATCCCCACCTTCTCCTGCAGGAATTTGGATGTCCATTTTGTTTATCTTGCTAACACCTTTAAATTATTTCATCAGTAGTTGGGTGCACATAGCTCCTGTCATTAAAATCCTAACGGAACACTGAATAGTCTCTTCAACTAAACCACCAGGAAGATTGGATGCAGGGATGTTTGTTGTTTCCTCTGACGAGGGTGGGGTGAGGGGGGTGGTGGAGGAACAAGGGGTCAGAGTCTCAGAATGCAAGGTGAGCCATTTAGGACTGAGATGGGGTGAAATTTCTGTACTCAACAGGATGGTGAATCTCTGTAATTCTTTACCACAGAAGGCTTTTGAGGCCAAGTCACTGAATCTATAATAAGAAGCAAATAGATAGATTTCTTGATCCTAAAGGCGTCAAGGGGTATGGCGAGAGAATGGTGTTGAGATAGAGGATTACCGTGATCATAGTGAATGGGGGAGCAGGCTCGAAGGGCCGAATGGTCTATTCCTGCTTCTATTTTCTTTGTTTCTATGAGGCAATGATGAAACTCTCTAGCGTGACCATAGGAATAGGCAGGTAAATAACAATGAATCACTGACAAATTTTAAATAATAAAGGAAGCTTGTACTTTTGAAATGTATTGACTTGTTGGAAGTATACTTTTTGTATGTGCATATTTTCTTGGTAAACATGCATTCATTTCCGAGAACTGGCATGTGATATCAAAATGAACCAATTGGGAGTTTCCTGTACCGCAGTCAGACATTCTGAAATGTGAACATCTTTTTGAAAGCTTCAGGGTGTTTAAAAAAAATGTTAAATAAAAGGCACATAATTGTTGCGTGCTTTCTGGCCAAGCAACTATAAATGCTGTGTTTGAATTGCATCATGCAAATACCATTTCCTTTGTGAATATTTTTTTCATCGTGGAAACAGCTCCCTTTAGGGTCAGGTTGGCGGTGAAAAAAAACAAAAAAGCATACAAGGACACTTCCAGAATCTTCCCTCACTGCTGTACACCATATGGTTACCATATCATTTCATGGGGATCACTGGAATCAAAGATGCAACTTTTTTTCTAATTTTAGTGCGTTTCCTCAAAGGAGACATTAATGACAAAAACCATATGGTTATGGGAACGCGGACCTTAATAACTGCATTCAATCCCAGCTGTAACAATATGCATTAAAGTCTTGTTTTCATTAGGCTAATGTAAGCCACAGACTCTCGATTCTATTTCATGTTATGGAGAATCATTTACAGGAAAGATATTAGACACCATTATAATTACTTTCTCTGGTTCTGAGAATCCACCCTCCCCCATTACTTTCTGCTGTCACTTTTTCTTGGTTTGGTGTAACATTTAAATGGAATTAACGCTTTGAGTACTGATTTTTCAATGGAGATTTGAATGTTTATTTTTTTTAAATCTGCAGAAATTATTTTGCTGAGAATTTCAAATAATGCATCTAATAAAGGTATCAAATTCATAGGGCTGAATTTTCCATTCCAGCCCCCTATGCAACCGGAAAACCTGCCTGCAGTCAATAGACCTATTGCTAGTCCGTCAAATTTCCATTCTGCTGTGGTGATTCCCACGGTGGGCGATACCAGAAAATTTAGGTCATATTATTACTTCATTCAGGCAGCTGTTTAAAATGTTTTAATTTATGACACACTGAATTTTCTGCAGTCTAACTTGTATAACGCCAGTACACACACTTGTAAATTAGAATAAAGGTTCAGATGTAGAGTACATGAATGTAACCCTCATTTTATGAGGAGCACCTGCAGATTTCATATCTGCTCCTGGATTGTCTGAACCAGAGTATGCACAGATGTGATGCCCTATTTGCTCCAGCACTGGACTTCAATACCTATTTGTTCCAGCACTAGGCTTCAATGCCACAGCATTTCCATAATACTGCTTGCATTTTCTAGATTGGGCACAGCCATCTATTTCTTTCTGTTACCACAAGATTTTGTTTATTCTTCAACTTCCCAAGCTATACCCTCAAAAAAACTCCCACTTGTCCACAACACCAATCCTGACGTTGGGCGCGATTTAACAAAAAAAAGCCCCTTTTTGGCCGCGAATTGCGGGGGGTGCGAATTGCAGGGTGTTTCTTGAAGCCTGTAGCGCTGAGAATGACCCAACTATCAAATTTTTGGCCTCGGTCGGGAACGCCCCGCCGAGGCTGCACTTGCCTCCCTTCCATTTCTAAAGGATGTCCCGAACTCTCAATCCCCCTTCCCCTCCCCACGGCCTCCAGAATTCCCCAATGCCCCAACTTACCAATTAGGGGGTCCTCCTTGAGCCCCACCTCGAGGGCAGCGCACCCTTGTGACAGATTCTTGGCACCTAGGCAGCTTGGTACTGCCAGCCAGGCACCCTGGCATTGCCAGGGTGGCACTGATAGGGTTCCTGGGTGGCAGTGCTGAGGTGCACGGGTGGCATCGTGGGTGCCAGGGTACCAAGCATCCTAAATCTCTCGAGAGGTGAGATTTCACGTTCTTGTTGTGTCACCGAGTCGGGCGAGATGAGGCCGTACGATCACGCCCGTTATATTTCACACACAGTCCTCCTTGTTCATCATTTTCATTCTCACTGATTTATGGTGACTTACATGCCATTTAAAAAATGTCTCTGCAGCCTGGCACCATTCAAATCTGGTGCTGTTGTAAGCTCCTTTTGCACACATTGATCTTCTTGATTCTGTATTTCTGCTTTATATGCCATAACTTTAGGTTTACCATTGATGGCAGAATAAAGAGATTGAAGAGGTAAAGAAAACTAAATAATGAAAAGTACTTAAATCAAGGGCAGAATTTAAGTCAGGCAACAGGGCCTCAGCCATAGAACCATAGAAGGAGGCCATTCAGCCCATTGAGTTTGCAATGACCCTCTGAAAGAGCAGCCCAACTAGGTAGCAATGCTAACCATTGTGTCATCGTGCCACTGCCTGGAGAGTTGGGAGAGCCCTGCTTAACATCCATTGGAAAAAAAACACGATATTAAGTGCCAACTGGGAAGTGGCCAGTGGTGTACCTTTCCCCATTATTGTGGGGCAGCACGGTGGCACAGTGGTTAGCACTGCTGCATCACAAAGCCAGGGACCCTGGTTCAATTCCGGCCTTGGGTGACTGGGTGGAGTTTACACTTCCTCCCCGTATCTGCATGGGTTTCCTCCAGGTGCTCCGGTTTCCTCCTCCAGTCCAAAATTGTGCAGCTTAGGTGGGGTGGCCATGCTAAAATTGTCCTTAGTGTGCAGGTTAGGTGGAGTTACAGGGATAGGGTAGGGGAGTAGCCCTGGGTAGGGTTTTCCTTCAGAGGGTCAGCGCAGACTCAAATGGCCTCCTTCTGCACTGTAGGAATTCCCTGATCAGGAACCCGTAAATCTTGCCCCCTGAGCTGCCAGCAAATCGGAGGCCAACAGCTCCTTCATTCTCGGCAATCTCACTGGGCACAGTGAAAACCGCTGGCAATGCAGCCACCAGAGGCCCGGCATAGAGTTTTGCTTTTTGGCTTCCCTGCAGAGCGACTGTCCTGCCATCACTCATCGACAATCAGTGGCATTAGGATAAAGCCTTCATTGGCATTAACTGTCCATTATGATTGGGGCAGGAAAGCCATCCGCGAGACTTCCCTACTCACAGATTTGAGCAAGATAGATGGGGAAGGCAGTGGGGACCCCAGACTGCACATTCTAGCCCAGGTAAATGACTTCCCACCTCCAAACTCCCCGTGGGAGAGGAAATCAAGTTATGCACCAGGTGTGAGAGATCAGAAGTGTGTGACTAAAACACGAGAGCAGAAAGACAGATTTGGGTGTGGCCCAAATAAACATTTGTTATACACATGCATTGAAGGAACAAATTGAATGAATTGAAGGCACAAATGCAACTTTGAGGGAATGGTGTAGTAGCCATTACTGAGACCTGGCTACCAATCAGGACGGGAAACAAATTATACAAACGTTTTAAGGTCTACAGGAAAGATAGAGAAAATAGTGGAGAGGGAGGAGTAGTCTTGGGGATTCAGGATGAAATCATTTGATGATAGAAGAGGATATACTGGTTGGTAAGTGGGCAGTGACTACTTTATGGGTTGGGTTAAGAAATAGAAAATGAGTTACGGCTATCGTGGTAGTTGTGTTTAGGCGTCCGGGTAGCAGTTCTGATGTGGTAGATTGTACGACTTCAGAGATTAGACAAGCATGAAACAAAGGCAGAGTGGTATCACTGGACAAATATTTCCTTTCATTTAGATTGGGATAAGGAAATGAGCACATGTGAGAAAGTGGCCAGGTTAGCTTTCTGCAGACATGTCCCCTCGAATCAAGGGGGCATGCCATGAACCATATTTAGTATCAATTTAACAGTGTATGAACATTTATTCAATAACAATCATAACACTATGGACTTCAGTGCAGGGTTTGAAAGGGAGAACCTTGAACCAGTTACCGAAGGTCAGGCTGATTTCCATAGAACAAGGCCGAGACCGTCCATAGTTTTTCTTTTTATTCGTTCCTGGGTGTCGCTGGCCAGAACAGCTTTTGTTGCCCATCCCTAATTGCCCTTGTACTGAGTGGCTTGCTAGGCCATTTCAGTGGGGGCAGTTAAGATTCAATGCTGTGTGGGTCTGGAATCACATGTAGGTGCCAGACCAGGTAACGATGGCAGATTTCCTTCCGGACATTATTTAACCAGAGAAGGGTTTTCACAACAATCGACAATGGTTTCATCATTACTTTTCATTCGAGATTTCAAATTTCACCACCTGCCATGGTGGGATTCGGACCCAGGACCCCAGAGCATTACCCAGGGTCTCTGGATTACTAGTCCAGTGACAATACCACTACCCCCACCCCCTCCATCAGTGGTGTTCAAAAAGTATTTTAATGTGATAGAGGAGCAGTTAATAAACCTGACCAACAAGAGCTTGATTTGCCAGAATGGACAGCCAGGGACAACTAAAGAGCTAAAAGACAAAGAAAGAGCACACAAAAAGGCAGAAAAGGCATAAATCCTGGTGAATGGCAAAGATACCAAGAATAACCAAGGGTGACAAACAGAGCTTCAAAATGGAATTATGGAAGAAGCCTCGAATGGAACTTCAAATCGACACACAGGAGAGTAGGTCACTGAAAACCTGGACAGGGATTCTCTGTTCTGGAGCCTATGTGCTCCCGCCAGCAGAGTATTGGGACTGGTCTCCGCTGGCTGTCAGGGGATTTGAAGCCTGAAAGCCTTTGACACTTGTATCAGCTATTGCTTTAAAGACTTGTTTGAGGCAGCAGATGTTAGGGAAGGGTAAGTGAAAATGCAGTGATTTTTCACTGTACTACCTGGACTGCTCTTCAGGCATGGGTGACTGATGGGTGCGTTCTGATTGGAGGGGGGGGGGGGGTGAGGCTGGACAGTGGAACCTAACCCCCAGGACCCTTGGGGGACTCTCCTCTGCAGGGGCAGTTCATTAGTGCCCTTCTTCGCCCGATTGGGATTCTCAATCAGAGCGGAAGTTAATGTATATCCCCGACCTGATAACGGTGATACCACTGAAAATAAGGAAATGGCGGTATTGTTGATTAATGATTTTGCAAAAGTATTTATAGACACGTTAAACTAACAACTGTTGTCAGAAAATTACTCCGAGTCTGAAATTATTAATAGGCATAACTGAACACCTTGATAGTTTTCAGCTGATCAGAGAGAGCCAGCATGGATTTGTAAAGGGTTGGTCATGCCTGATAACTCCGATTAAAGTTTTGACGAGGTGACTAAAGTAGTGGACAGGGGAATGTCTTTGGCTGTTATGAAATACCTTCTGGATGTCCGTATAAATAAAGTTCCTCATAAGAGACTTTAGGTAAAGTTGACTCACGTGGAATTGAACGCAGGGTATTAACCTGGCTAGGAAGAAGGCTGAGCTGCATGAGAAGTGAGTAAGGAAAATAGGCAAGTAATCTAATTGGCAGAATGCGACTGTGCTGTTCCACAAGAATCTGTGTTCGAACCTCAACTATTTGCTGTAATTATTAACAATGTAGATGATGGGATAAAAAGTCACTTATCCAGATTTGCTGAAGACACAAAGGTGGCATTAAGAATGGATGCGTAAGATTACAAAGAGATATTGAGAGATTAAACGACTGGGCAAAACTGTGGGAAATGGTTCACAATATAGGCAAATGTGAGGTCATCCACTTTTTGACCTAAAAAGGATTAAACAAGATACTTTTTAAATGGTGCAAATCTAGACACAATGGAGGTCCAAAGAAACTTGGAGGTTCGGGTATATCATGCATTAAGACGTCATGAAAAAGTATAGAAAATAATCAAAAAGCTAATGAAATGTTGGCCTTTACATCGAGGGTTTGAGGAAATAAGGGTGTAGAAATCATGCTTCAGCTATACTAAACCCTGTTTGGACCACACCTGGAGCACTATGAGCAGTCTGGGCATCATTCCTTAAGAAGGGCATATTGACCTTCGAGCAAATGCAGTGTAGATCAGTCAGAATTATATTTGGACTCCAAGGATTAAGTTATGATAAAGATTGCAATCTAAACTTGTATTCCTTGGAATTTAGAAGATGGAGTGGTTTGATCAAAAATATCAAGGTATGAAGGGGAACAAATAAGATCAATAAGTGAGGAACTATTTCTGCTGGTTGGGAAGTCTAGAATGAGGTGGTGTAGTTTACAAAATATGGTCAGACCCTTGAGAGGTGAATTTGGAAAATATTTACACACGCAGAGTGGCAGAAGCTTGGAACTCTCTTCCACGATTACAATTGATGCTAGATCAATCAGGAAATTTAAAACTGAGGTTGATAGATTTCTATATTAAAGAATATGAGGTGTAGGCACTTGCCTGGTTGAGGTCAGTCATTGAAAGGCACAGCAGGTTCGAAGGGCTATATGTTCTACTCCTGTTCATCATTCTTATGCATTTATATAGCACCTTGCAAAGTGTTTCCTGCAAATTCAGTACTTTTGACTTCTAGTCACTGTTGCTGTGTAGGAAATGCAGAAGCCAATTTGCATTCAGGAAAGTACCACAAACAGAAATATAGTGATGACCAGATAATCTATTCGGGGGTGAAAAGCAAATTACAGTGGATGCTGGAATCTGAAACAAAACAGAAAATACTGGACAATCTCAGCAGGTCTGACAGCATCTGTGGAGAGAGAAGGGAGCTAATGTTTCGAGTCTGGATGACAAAGAGCTTTGACAAAGAGTCATCCAAATTCGAAACATTAGCTCCCATCTCTCTTCACAGAATCTATTCAAGGGTGTCGGCTGAGAAATTACACTTTTGGCTAGGCCACTGGGGGGGGAAACTCCCATGGGATAGTTTATATCCACATGAGAGGATAAAAAAGATTGTCAATTGAGGACAAGTGTGATAAGTGAACGGGACTTGATGCAAGTTAAGACGCATGACAGCAAAATTTTCGATGATCTCAAGTTTACAGACGGTAGAATGTAGGAGACCAGCCAGGGTGCATTAAATAGTCACATCTAGAGGAAATGGAGATATGAAAGGGTTTCAGCAGCAGTCTTCAATTCCTACATTGTTGCTTGAAGTCTGCCAGTGCATAATTATGTTTGTTATTGACTTATCTATCTGCGTACCATATTTTTTATTAATTTTGAATGGTTTGCCTTTCCAAAGTTTTGTTAGTTTTTTTTGTGTATGGTGTTTCCAAGAAATCAAATTTGAGCAATAATTGTAGACAATATGAATCTGTTTTTCCTCTTGTTGGGACAACATGAAACAGTTTTTCCAGTATCTTTTCTAGTGTTTGCAGGCAAGCTAATATCAATGCATAATTCTGGAATAAATACTAATGACTTCACGTTGACCTTGTGACACTGCCACAACCTGAGCATTTTCTTTTGTTTTCCGTTTTCTGATTATTTCCTTCCTTTGCTTCCCCTCCCCATGCTCTGAAAATTTTGCTGCTTTCATGGGGGTCATGGGGGCACTTGACCCACAGCCCTTGGCATCCTAGTTATCATGAATCGTGGCGATTTTTTCCCTCTTTAAAACCAGTGGTGCTGAGCACTTCTGCAGTTCCTGAGCTCCAACCTGTCTAAAGTTAAACAGATTAGAAGAGCCATCATCCATAAAGGAAGGCCAATCTTCTCTCCTGTTGTAGCAATTAATTATTACTTTATTACTTCAATTATACCACTGTTTTTGTCTTCCCCATTGGGAGTCCATTCCCCTCTGTATGGTATTCGTCCTAAATTTTCCTTATTACTCGACCGCATTGTCATTTATTTTGAAGTCCTATTCTGGATTTACTTCTCTCTCCTTTGTCATCACCGGTCAAATCAGTGTCAAACATCTCAGTCAGGACTGAAATGCTCAGGTCACTCTGATCTTTTCTCATAACTCTGCTCTTTGACACTGGAGGCTAGGCATATACACCATCTAAAATCCTTGAACATCTACCCTGTGTTTCAGTGACTAGAATTGGACACAGTACTCAAGATGTAATCGAACCCAAGTGCCATTTAGTTTGCAAAGGATTTTCTTTAACCTATATTTTATCAATTTAGCTATGTAGTTTAACATTACATCGACATTGTCCATTGCTACTCTGGTTAAATCTGAACACCTAGTCCTTGAAAACTAAAAGTATGTTTCATACTTGGGCTGTCTCAACCAAATCTGTGTTGTCCACATGTTGCTCGTTTTTCTTTGCTGAGTACAATGGGGCAATTCTCCGATATGGAGGCCAAGTGTTCGCGCCGTCGTGGACGCCGTCGCGTTTCACGACGGCACGGGTAGGGCCCGGGCACAACCTATTCTGGCCCCCACAGGGGGCCAGCACGGCGCTGGAGCGGTTCACGCCACAGTGCCTCGGCCAGCTGGCAGTGCCCAAAGCGCACACACCTGGGGGCCTCCAATCCCCTGGGAGACCCCCACAAGTGTTGTTCCCTCTGGTCCCTGTTTGTGGGGACCAATGCTGGATGGCACTCGACCAAGGTCTCTGAGGCAAAGGGGATAGATTCCAACATCTCGGGTGCCTCAAAAAACTGTATGTTAAAGTGAGACTAGCTGTCTCGCTCCGATATGCAGATTTGCGAAAAAGTGATCCCGTCAACAAGGGGCAGGAGATACATTGCAACATCTCGAGATGCTTTTCGGACGCAGCATGGCTGTTGGATCGCACCTTACATGTGGGATGTTTCCGTGAGAATGTGCTCAAGCTCCAAAAAAATGACTAAGGGTGAATTACGATCTGGTTCACGCCTGTCATAAATCAACCCCTCCCCCTCCCCCCCCCCCCCCACCCCCCAATTCATTTTTCGGGAATATCGTGCCCTCGGTGTCGCTTTGGCTAGCTAGTCCAGTTAAGGTTCCGGTCAATGGTGAGCCCAAGGGGTGTTCATGGTGACTAACCTGTGAGATTGTTGGACCATTTCATTTCGGTTATCATTGCCTGCCACTTGTGTAGCACCAATGGTGCCTGCAGCATGTCAACCCAGATTTATCTGGTATCGGTGCACTGCTACAGGCTTGAATATCTGAAGCATTATGGGTGAAGCTCGACATTTCGAATAATCAGAAAACAAACCCTACTTTTGTACTTTCATCCTTTGCGGGATGCTTATTAATGGAGTAGTTGAAGACCATAGAACCGAGGGCACTAGCAATGATATTCTAGGGCTGTGGTGACCATCGTCCTATGTCGCAGGTATGACTCCTTGTACAGGATACAGGGGCTAGTTTAGCACACTGGTGTATATCGCTGGCTTTTAAAGCAGACCAAGGCAGGCCTGCAGCACGGTTCAATTCCCGTACCGGCCTCCCCAAACAGGCGCCGGAATGTGGCGACAAGGGGCTTTTCACAGTAACTTCATTTGAAGCCTACTTGTGACAATAAGTGATTTTCATTTCATTTCATTTTCAAATGTTATAAATGTTATATTCCATTTTTGTGGCAAACTCCTACCAATACCATCACTATAACAATCATTTTGGCTGTTCCAGACCTAGTTGAACAATTGTGTCCATGCTGTATATTACTACTGCAGAGTCATTGTCCCTTTTCATAATTATATGGCTGCAGAGCTCCAAGTGTGGAACTGCAGCCAAATTTAACCTATGCTTTACAACACAATGCTAAAGCAATCCATGATGACTAGCATCCTGTCACGATGCAAAGCTAGTCCAAAAACATAGCTTCCAAGGGCAGCAAATAACTCATTGCGTTGTCAGACCACTTTTGTTATTTGCTTATTCATCCATCTATGAGGTCAGCAGGGTCTTAGCAGTTCTCCCATGTGGCTGTGCCGACTGTGATATTGTTTTTTGTGTCATTCTTCTTGCAGGCCAACCTGCCCCTGCTGCAGAGGGAGCTACTTCACTGCGCACGCTTGGCCAAGCAGAACCCAGCACAGTACCTCGCACAGCATGAGCAGCTGCTGCTGGATGCCAGCACCACCTCACCCGTCGACTCCTCCGAGCTGCTGCTTGATGTTAATGAAAATGGGAAAAGGCGAACTCCAGACAGGTGAGACAAATGGCAGCAATTTATCAACAGAATGGTTTCTTTTAGAGCCAAAATGTATCTTTGCGGATGCATCATCGGGGCAAAAATAAGCATGCGAGTGAATGCTGACTTGTGCCTTTTTATTTCTTAAATTGCAACACCTTGCTGTCAACTGGAAATTCTGAGTCAGGAACTTTTTTTTTCTTCCTTCTTTGTTCAGAGTTAATTAATGAACCCATGGTACTGTGTTTAATCCTGCCTCTAATCTTTTTATGATGGCAAGTGACGAGTAGCTTGAAAAATGCTGTTTTAAGGGAAACAACTGATAGTTTGCTGGGTTTCTTCCTGCATATGGTCAGCTGTGGATGAGTAGCTGCGGTGAGGTGGAGTCCATTAGAATAGCTCATTAAAAAGATCATTCTGTTTCTCCATTCGCATAGGGATGCAACAGTAATTGTACCGAACAAAATTGACTTCGGTATGGAAGAGTAAATATCGTATCTACTTGAAATATAATTTAGCAATAGTGTAGTTCGGAGCGTTTTGTGCTAATGAAGGAATGCTTATTTCAGGTTATTGTTGAAGCTTGACATTATAGCAACGAGACACTTATCGGGTATTTATATTTGAACATCTTGCGTTTTTTGCAGAACCAAAGAGAATGGCTACGATCGTGAGCCTTTGCACTCAGAGCATCCTAGCAAGCGGCCCTGCACTATAAGCCCCAACCAACGGTTTAGTCCAAATAATGGGTTATCCTACCAGCCCAACGGCCTGCCTCACCCAACACCACCCCCACCTCAGCACTACCGTCTGGATGATATGGCCATGGCGCACCACTACAGGGATTCATACAGACATCCCAACCACAGAGACCTCAGGGACAGGAACAGACCTCTCGGTGAGTGGATTTCTGTCAACACATGCAAAAACATATGAAATAACCATTCAGTTTTCTTGATTTATTGTCCGATGAACTGCCAAAGGCACAATAATGTACTAGATATCTAAAAGGATGAATCATGTTGAGATGATATATGTTTATTATTACTAGTGAACATCGCAAGTGCAATGGGCCAAGGCTCGCCTATAGACATTTGTGGTAAACTGGTGTGTTTGCTGAAGGATGGATGTGTCACTTTTATGTTAGTGATGAGAATTACAGGGATGGTGATAAGTTACTTGATGGATAATATAAAAAATGGCATGTTTTCCAGCAGAATAGCTTTGGAAGTCTGAAATTATTTTCCACTGTTGGCAGGGATGCATGGCACCCGTCAAGAAGAAGTGATTGATCATAGACTAACGGATAGGGAATGGGCAGAAGAGTGGAAGCACCTTGATCATGTAAGAAAATAAATCAATTTACTGAAAAGCTAACCTGAAGGGAAACAACTGCAATTTTATATTTATGCAACAGATATTTGAGTGTTTGTTCTTTAAAGTTTGAATGATTTATAAAATTTAGTGCTATTTATGTTTCGGAGTTAAATACAGGAAGTCCTGTGCAAATAATATCCTGTAAATATGCAACATGTAGGATTCTATAAACTAACTTTTCACTGTATTAAAAGTTGCATCTCCTTCCTGCATGCACTGTATTTAAATCTGTTAGAGCTTGACTGCGTTTCAGCTTCTAAGTTAGGGACAGTAATGGTATGATTAACATTTAATAACTGTGGATGTTGTTTCTGTGACTATGTGTATAAGTATATGATCAGATTTAGTGGCTCACTGGTGTACCCTGATATGTTGTTTCAGCTTTTAAACTGTATCATGGACATGGTAGAGAAGACGAGGCGGTCACTTACGGTCCTTCGACGATGCCAGGAAGCTGACCGTGAGGAACTTAATTACTGGATCAGGCGGTACAGTGATGCAGAGGATATAAAAAAAGGTAGTGGCAGCAGCAGCCATTCCAGACAACAGAGTCCTGTGACTACAGATGCTGCCCAACTAGGTAACAGTCATTAGGTACCATAACCTACTCTTTAATTAGGTGCAGTTAAGCTTATGATACTGGTGTTACATTGTAAACCTGGTACCGACTCCATATCAGTATAATTTAATCACTAATTTCATGGTGTAACATGTCAAAATCCATAATCGGTTCACCTAAACTGTCTTGTTCACCCAAATGGCTGATCTGACAACGTAGTTGCTTTGCATTGGTTCCATAAAACAGCTGATTCTGTCATTGGACTTTGGAAATGCAACCTTTACACCATTGCTCCACCCCCAACCCTGCTTCTGCTCCGCCCCCAACCCTGCTACTGCTCCACCCCAACTCTGCTTCTGCTCCACCCCCAACCATACGTCTGCTCCACCCCAACCCTGCTTCTGCTCCGCCCCCAACCCTGCTTCTGCTCCACCCCCATCCCTGCTTCTGCTCCGCCCCCAACCCTGCTTCTGCTCCACCCCCAACCCTGCTTCTGATCCGCCCCCAACCCTGCTTCTGCTCCGCCCCCAACCCTGCTTCTGCTCCACCCCCAACCCTGCTTCTGCTCCACCCCCAACCCTGCTTCTGCTCCACCCCCAACCCTGCTTCTGCTCTACCCCTAACCCTGCTTCTGCTCCACCTCCAACCCTGCTTCTGCTCCACCCCCAACCCTGCTTCTGCTCCACCCCCAACCCTGCTTCTGCTCCACCCCTAACCCTGCTTCTGCTCCACCCCCAACCCTGCTTCTGCTCCACCCCAACCCTGCTTCTGCTCCGCCCCCAACCCTGCTTCTGCTCCACCCCCAACCCTGCTTCTGCTCCGCCCCCAACCCTGCTTCTGCTCCGCCCCCAACCCTGCTTCTGCTCCACCCCCAACCCTGCTTCTGCTCCACCCCCAACCCTGCTTCTGCTCCGCCCCCAACCCTGCTTCTGCTCCACCCCCAACCCTGCTTCTGCTCCGCCCCCAACCCTGCTTCTGCTCCACCCCCAACCCTGCTTCTGCTCCACCCCCAACCCTGCTTCTGCTCCACCCCCAACCCTGCTTCTGCTCCACCCCCAACCCTGCTTCTGCTCCGCCCCCCAACCCTGCTTCTGCTCCACCCCCAACCCTGCTTCTGCTCCACCCCCAACCCTGCTTCTGCTCCACCCCCAACCCTGCTTCTGCTCCGCCCCCCAACCCTGCTTCTGCTCCACCCCCAACCCTGCTTCTGCTCCACCCCCAACCCTGCTTCTGCTCCACCCCCAACCCTGCTTCTGCTCCACCCCCAACCCTGCTTCTGCTCCACCCCCAACCCTGCTTCTGCTCCACCCCCAACCCTGCTTCTGCTCCACCCCCAACCCTGCTTCTGCTCCGCCCCCAACCCTGCTTCTGCTCCGCCCCCAACCCTGCTTCTGCTCCACCCCCAACCCTGTTTCTGCTCCACCCATAACCCTGCTTCTGCTCCGCCCCCAACCCTGCTTCTGCTCCACCCCCAACCCTGCTTCTGCTCCACCCCCAACCCTGCTTCTGCTCCACCCCCAACCCTGCTTCTGCTCCACCCCCAACCCTGCTTCTGCTCTGCCCCCAACCCTGCTTCTGCTCTGCCCCCAACCCTGCTTCTGCTCTGCCCCCAACCCTGCTTCTGCTCCGCCCCCAACCCTGCTTCTTCTCCGCCCCCAACCATATATCTGCTCCACCCCAACCCTGCTTCTGCTCCGCCCCCAACCCTACATCTGCTCCACCCCAACCCTGCTTCTGCTCCGCCCCCAACCATGTATCTGCTCCGCCCCCAACCCTGCTTCTGCTCTGCCCCCAACCATACATCTGCTCCACCCCCAATGCTGCTTCTGCTCCACCCCCAACCCTGCTCCTGCTCCACCCCCAACCCTGCTTCTGCTCCACCCCCAACCCTGCTTCTGCTCCACCCCCAACCCTGCTTCTGCTCCACCCCTAACCCTGCCTCTGCTGCACCCCCAGCCCTGCTTCTGCTCCGCCCCCAACCCTGCTTCTGCTCCACCCCAATCCTGCTTCTGCTCCACCCCCAACCATACGTCTGCTCCGCCCCCAACCCTGCTTCTGCTCTTCCCCCCAACCATGCCTCTGCTCTGCCCCCCAACCATGCTTCTGCTCTGCCCCCCAACCATGCCTCTGCTCTGCCCCTCCAACCATGCTTCTCCTCCGCCCCCCCCCCACCCAATCATGCTTCTGGTTTAGACTCTTAGACATGTGTCAGTTGACCGATCAACTTTGCAGTCATGTGACTGATACAGCATCAATAACACATGACGAGTGATGAACGTAACTGAGGCTTTAATACACTAAATAGCAAGCCTCCTGCCTCTGGACCCGAACTGGGTCGGAGGCGGAGACTTGCCACCTTTATATACATAAGCCTGAGGGGAGGAGCCACAGGCGGAGCCAGGCTGGACAAGCACAGGCATGCCCAAGCATGCACAATACAATACAATACATATAATGCAATAACATGGTTTACCACATTGACCCCCTGTTTTTAAAAAAAAAAAAAGAGTCCGGAGGGAGTGAAGTAGTCTTAAAGATCAAATCTGTCGGGGGCCTTGACCTTCCGCCGTGATCGCCTCAGTCCCGGCTGTGGTGTGGGCGCCGGCGTCGAGACCTGCGCGTCCGGGAGTGTGCTATCTTCTTCTTCACCTAGATGTTGAGTCAGCGAAGGGGGGGGGGGGACTGTGTATGGGCGGAGATGGTGGTGCTTGTCGCCGGTGGGCCTGTGGGTGTCAGTTCGTGAGGGAGGTGGGCAGCGGTGGGGGAAGACGGTGGGGAGTGGTGGTGATGGTCGCCGGGGAACCTGCAGGTGCCAAATCCTGAAGGGAGACCGTGTCCTGCCGCCTGTCCTGGTGTGCCACGTAGGCATATTGTGGGTTTGCATGGAGGAGCAGGACTTTCTCGACGAGGGAGTCGGTTTTATGGCTCCTCGCATGCTTCTGGAGAAGGACGCGCCCCGGGATTGTCAGCCAGGACGGAAGCGAGACCCCGGAGGTGGATTTGCTGGGGAAGACAAACATATGTTCATGAGGAGTCTCGTTAGTGGCTGTACATAGGAGCGACCGGATGGAGTTGAGCGCATCGGTGAGGACCTCCTGCCAGCGGGGGTCTGGGACATTTTTCGACCGTAGGGCCAGAAGGACGGCCTTCCAGACCGTTGCGTTCTCCCTCTACACCTGTCCATTTCCCCGGGGGTTATAGCTGGTCATCCTGCTGGAGGCTATGCCTTTGCTGAACAGGAACTGACGCAACTCGTCGCTCATAAAGGAGGAACCCCGATCACTGTGGATGTAGGCAGGGATCTGAACAGGGTGAAAAGACTGTGCAGGGCCTTGATAATGGAGGCAGAGGTCATGTCAGAGCAGGGGATGGCGAAGGGGAATCTTGAGTACTCGTCAACGATGTTGAGGACGTACACATTACGGTCAGTGGAGGGGAGGGGCCCTTTGAAGTCCATGCTGAGGCGCTCAAACGGGTGGGAGGCCTTTACCAGATGTGCTCTGTCTGGCCGATAGAAGTGCGGTTTGCACTCCGCGCAGACATGGCAGTCCCTGGTCCCGGACCTGACCTCCTCGATGGAGTAAGGCAGGTTGCGAGCCTTGATGAAGTGGAAAACACGGGTGACCCCCGGGTGACAGAGGTTGGTGTGGAGGGCCCGGAGTCGGTCTACCTGTGCGCTGGCACATGTACCACAGGAGAGGGCATCTGGGGGCTCATTGAGCTTCCCGGGTCGATACAACATATCATAGCTGTAGGTGGAGAGCTCGATCCTCCACCTCAGAATCTTGTCATTCTTGATCTTGCCCCGCTGTGCAATATTAAACATGAAGGCAACCGACCGTTGGTCAGTGAGGAGAGTGAATCGCCTGCCGGCCAGGTAATGCCTCCAATGTCTCACAGCTTCTACGATGGCTTGGGCTTCCTTTTCGACGGAGGAGTGTCGAATTTCAGAGGCATGGAGGGTACGGGAGAAGAAAGCCACGGGCCTGCCCGTCTGGTTGAGTGTAGCGGCCAGAGCAAAGTCCGACGCATCGCTCTCCACTTGCAATGGGATAGACTCGTCCACAGCGTGCATCGCGGCTTTGGCAATATCTGCCTTGATGCGATTGAAGGCCAGCCGGGCCTCAGCCGTTAGGGGAAAAATGGTGGATTTGATCAGTGGACGGGCCTTGTCCGCATAGTTGGGGACCCACTGGGCATAGTACGAGAAGAACCCCAGGCATCTCTTCAGGGCCTTGGGGCAGTAGGGAAGGGAGTGTTCCAGGAGGGGGCGCATGCGGTCAGGTTCAGGCCCTAGGACTCCGTGTTCCACGACGTAGCCGAGGATGGCCAGGCGGGTTGTGCGGAGACGCATTTCTCTATTATAGGTTAGGTTTAGGAGTTTGGCGGTGTGGAGGAAGCGCCGGAGGTTCTCGCCATGGTCCTGCTGGTCATGGCCGCAGATGGTGACGTTGACTAGGTACGGGAACATGGCCCGCTGCCCGTCCTGGTCAACCATTCGGTCCATTTCCCATTGGAAGACCGAGACCCCATTGGTGACTCCGAAGGGGACTCTGAGGAAGTGGTAGAGGCGGCCATCTGCCTCGAAGGCAGTGTATTGGCGGTTCTCCGGGCAGATAGGGAGCTGCTGGTATGCGGACTTCAAGTCGACTGTAGAGAAGACTCGATACTGCGCAATCTGGTTGACCATGTCAGATATGCGGGGAGGGGGTATTCATCGAGCTGCGTGTACCGGTTAATAGTCTGGCTGTAATTGATGACCACCCGGTGCTTCTCCCCAGTCTTGAAAACCACCACTTGGGCTCTCCAGGGGCTGTTACTCGCCTCAATGATCCCCTCTCACAGAAGTCGCTGGGCCTCCGATCTGATAAAGGCCCTGTCCTGGGCACTGTAGCGTCTACTTCTGGTAGCGACGGGCTTACAGTGAGGTTTGCGAAGAGGGAGGGTGGGGCGACCTTAAGGGTCACGAGGCTACAGATGGTGAGGGGGGGGCAGGGGTCCGTCGAACTTTAAGCTAAGGCTCTGGAGATGGCACTGGAAGGCGAGCCCCAGTAATAGGGCAGCGCAGAGATGGGGGAGGACATAGAGCCTAAAGTTAGTGTACTCTGTGCCTTGTACAGTAAGGGTCGTGACACAGTACCTCCGTATTTCTACTGCGTGGGATCCGGAAGCCAGGGAGATTTTCTGGGTTGCGTGTAGGATGGGGAGGGAGCAGCGCCTTACCTGGGCGTATCTGGGTGTATGAAGCTGTCTGTGCTCCCGGAGTCGAAAAGGCAGGCCGTCTCGGGCCCGTTGATACAGATGGTCATCGTGGACTTCGCGAGGTGGTGCTCCCGGGACTGGGCGAGTGTCGGAAGGCGGTCGGTAGGCCGGTCGGAGATAGCGGCGACCAGCGTACGGTCGAGTGAGCTGGGCTCCCAGGAGGCTGCGGAGTGGTCCCAAGATGACGGCCTCCATGAGTCATGCCGTGAGGCGCGTGGCATCTGTGATGCCATCCAAGATGGCGGCCCCCCATGGGTCGCGCGTGGCGGGTGTCAGTGGCGATGGCGTCCAATGGGTCGCACGTGCCGGCCAAAATTAAAGATGGCGGCGCCCATGGGCCACGCATGGCAGGTGCCGCGGCAACTGGGGGCAGCCCCGACAGGCAGCAGGCAGCGCTGCTGGGCCTAGAAGATTTAGGGGGGGATCGGGCCTGGCAGGCTTTTGCGAAGTGGCCCTTCTTCCCACAGCCATTACAAGTTGCGTTCCGTGCCGGGCAGCGTTGTCTGGGGTGATTACCCTGGCTGCAGAAGTAGCACCTCGAGCCTCCGGTGTTGGCGAGCTGCTGAGCGGCACAGGCTTGTGTCGCACCTGCTCGGTTGATGGCTGCGCCCACGAGGCCCACGAGGGTGCCGCGCAGTCGAAGGTGTAGGCCCCCATGTTCTGGGAGGCCACCTCCAGCGAGTTGGAGAGTTGTACTGTCTCTGGGAGGCCAGGTGTCCCCCCCCCTTCTAGTAATCGCTGGCGGATATAGTTAGAGTTCATGCCTGCAACATAAGCGTCCCTGATCAGCTGCTCCACGTGCTGGGTAGGCGACATCACCTGGCAGTCACAGTTCCGGCAGAGGATGCGCAAGGCACGCAGGAATTCTGCAAGTGATTCCCCAAGGCGTTGCCATCTCGTGGCGAGGAGGTGTCTAGCATATACCTGGTTAACGGATTTCACATAGTGTCCTTTTAGCAGCGGACGAGGGGGCATCCCTGATGAGGGGAAATACTCTTGGGCTCACCCATGCGTGGAGGACCTGCTTCTTCTGGAGGTCTGTGAGGTCTTCGTTGAAGGATGCAATTTACGCCTCGAAACAGCTTAGCCAGTGTTCAAATGTTTCTGTAGCGTCGGCTGCCTGTGGGTCCAGCTCCAGGCGATCAGGCTTGAGTGATGAGTTCATCTTTAGGAGTTTAGTGTATTAAATTGATTCACCATCAATACCACACGACGTGTGATGAACGTAACTGAGGCTTTGATACACTAAACAGCAAGCCTCCTGCCTCTGGACCCAAACTGGATCGGAGGTGGAGACTTGCCACCTTTATACATAAGCCCGAGGGGAGGAGCCATAGGTGGAGCCAGCCTGGACAAGACCAGGCATGCACAATACAATACAATACACATAATGCAATAACGTGGTTTACCATAGTGATGCAGTCGCACACTGGATCCTCAATTCCATTTGAACCTGATGACTGATGTGCATATCTTTGCTGGTCAGAGCATCAGGAAAATGGAGGAATCTAGTGTTCGTTCATGTAACTGTTGGCGAGACTTAGTTGGCATCATTAATGTGTCTCATTCTTAACAGGTTCTCAGAGATATAACAATGGAGTGAAATAATTTATTGCTTGCCATGCAGCCACTCTCTCATTAGTGTTGTGAAGTTTCCAAAAACACTAATGAAGTTATCCAGAAATGACTTTGCTTACAGTACATTTTCTTTGGTTGCAGATTCCCATCGGGAGTTCCTTCACAGACCAGCTGGCCACCTGCCAGAGGAAATATGGAAAAAAGCTGGTAATTGTTATTATGGAAGGGTGGGGGAAAAAGGTGTGTGTGTGAGTGTGTGTGTTAGTTATATATGGATCTCAGTCACTTTACAACATGGTGAACTTTTATTCAGTTTCCACATTAAAAGCCAATGGGGTGTTCCTTTTTTAAGGAATGATGTGGAGATGCCGGCGTTGGACTGTGGTGAGCACAGTAAGAAGTCTTACAATACCATGTTAAAGTCCAACAGGTTTGTTTCAAACACTAGCTTTTGGAGCACTGCAACTTCACCTGAGGAAGGAGCAGTGCTCCGAAAGCTAGTGTTTGAAACAAACCTGTTGGACTTTAACATGGTATTGTAAGACTTCTTACTTTTTTAAGGAAGTCATGGCTTGAATAGTCAATATGAGACGATTATAATTTTTATTTGAATAAAAAAGATGTAAGATTTCCCATTTACCTCTTGTCTGATCTTGGTAGCAAAATTCTGGAAAGGTATGGTTCTGAAACCTGAGGCCTATTCAATGGAGGCACTGGGTTCTTGTTCGCTGACTAGAGAACCAACAAGAGGTACGCATGCCTCTTTTCCAGAAAGCCCATTGCATCCAGCAACAAGCAGGCACTTAACTGAGCAGTGGTGTACCTTCCTCGGGATAAAGATGCTGGAGGCAGTTATCCCACCTACCAAGAACTGCCAGCCAATCAGATGTCTGATAATAATACTCCCTTTTAGTGTCACAAGTAGGTTTACATTAGCACTGCAATGAAGTTACTGTGAAAATCCCCTAGGCACCACACTCCGTCACCTGTTCGAATACACTGAGGGAGAATTCAAAATGTCCAATTCACCTAGCAAGCACGTCTTTCGGGACTTATGGGAGGAAACCAGAGCACCCGGAGGAAACACGGAGAACGTGCAAACTCCGCACAGACAGTGACCCAAAATGGGTATCGAACCTGGATCCCTAGTGCTGTGAAGCAACAGTGCTCACCACTGTGCTACCGTGCCACCCCATTGCCTTCATTGTTCGGCAGGGAGGGAGGCAGTGGCTGCTTCCAATAATGCACCCACCCAAATCCCAGAATCACCAATGAACCCAGACACTGGTGAGTGATCATGGGAAGTATTGGCAGCAAGGGCAGGGAATGAGGCTCGCAGTAGGCCCCACCCCGTACCCAACATTAGGTGCTCCAATCAGTCATCCAGTGCTTTTGAGCAAGGCCCTTCTCTCCAGAAGTCTGTAAACAACCCAACAGAGTTTCTAGGGTTTTCGGCATGGCAAGCCCATTGCTGTAAAGTCTCAAGCAAGACCCAGCAGCTGTGGGATAAGGCCCTTAAATGGGCAATGAATGCTCAGTTAGTGGCATGTGGGAGTGTAGGCCATCGATGGGCCTTCCGACCGCAAACACAATTGGGGCTGAGGCAAGAAGGTGGTGGGGTTCCATGTAGCCCCTTTTAACATACTCCTAAGGTGCTTCAGAGTTATGAAGTAAAATTGCACACCAAGCCAGTGAAGGTAATATTGAGGCAGATGGCCAAATTCTTGGTCATGGAGGTAGGTTTTAAGGGGAGTAAAGAGCTTCAGTGAGGAAATTGAAGAGCTTACAGTCTAGGCAGCTGAAGGCGCAACCAGCAACGGTAGAGCGATTAAAATTGGGGTTGTTTCGAGGCCAGAATTAAATAAGTGCAGATGGGTGAATGGGACTTAATGCGGACAAAGGGAGCAAACATTTAGCTGACTTCATGTTTATGGAGCATAGAATGTGGGAGGCCAGGCAGGAGTTTTTAGATTGGTTAAGCCTGTGGCAGCAAAAGCATGAGTGAGAGATTCAGCAGTAGATGAACTAAGACAGGGGCAGAGTCAGGCAATATTATCGAGGTGGAAATAGGCACTCTTTGTGATGGCATGAACATGTGATCAGAACCTCATCTTGGGATCAACTAGGTCACCAAGGTTGCAGATGGTCTGGTTCATCCTCAAACAGTTCCCAGGTTAAATCTCAGATTGTTGTCAGGGAGAGGGATTGAGTTGATAGCTGGCAAGCAGAGTTTATTGTGGGGAAATGAAGACAAAGACTTTTTATTTCACCACAACAGTCTTCTCAATGTTTAGTTAGAGGAAATTCCTGCTTGTTAATTATTTGAGGTCAGATGAGGCGTCTGCCAATTTAGCAACAATGCAGGAGCCAAGAGGGTGGTAGTGAGGTAGAGTCGGCTGGTGTCAGTGTACATGTGAAAACTTAAGATTGACTGTCATCAAGGAAAGTATGCAGATTGAATTTGGGAGGTGGCCAGGAATACATCTTTGGGGGAAGTGGCATTTGTGTGGGAGGGGGAAGAGCAGTCATTTCAAATGGTTCTCTAGCTACAGTTAGGTAGATAAGAATGGAACCAAGTGCATTGCCTCCCAGCTGGATATTACTGGAAGGGCATTGGAGGAGGATGATGTGATCAACTGTATCAAAGGCTGCAGAGGGGCCGAGAAAGATGAAGAAGGACTATTTATCTTTTTCCCAATTGGAATTGTAACTCTGACAAGAGCAGTTTCAGTACTGTGGCAGGGTGACAATCTGGCTGGAGGGTTTCAAACATGGAGCTCCAGGAAAGAGAGGCACAGATTTGGGAAACAAAGAAACATTCAATGACTTGGTGCAGTAAATAGAGATTGGAGACGGGGTGGAAATTGCAATGAAGCAGATATCCAGTGTCTTTTTTGAGGAGAAGTGATGAAGGTAGATTTAAAGGATATAGAATTCTAGGTGCTGGGCTCCAAAGTGGAAATTTTATCAAGTTTTGCTTGAGTTTAATTGTTAATTTTAATCAGCACCATCATGAATTGTAGGCTATCAAGACTGGACTTATCCTAGTCCACTATTCATCAAAGACCAGCTCCTGGGGTTAAAAACTTGCAGTTGACTATAATGTTAACAGCCTCTGTGATTGTCCACTGTTGCAGAAGTATCCCCAAATATGCATCTTGTTTCTGATTTGACAAAAGTGACTAATTCATCTGTTTGAAAACAATTATTGTTGCCCAGAATGGTGGGCACGATTTAACAGCCTCGTCGCATCCGACCTGGCGTTGGGACAAAGCTGATGAATCTTGCGAGAGGCCTCTCAAGAGATTTGTGATGCTCAAAACCCTCACAATTGTGGACCAGTCATAATGGCACCTGGGGGTGTGGGGAGGGGGGGGGGGGGTGCGGGCGACGTTCAGGGCAGCCAGACAGAATGATGCCCCCAATCTGCAAGGAGCCTTTCCTGCTGGGCTCACCAGCATGAAATGACGTGTAGCCTCGGTGGCGAGAAACTCCCCGAGTCACAAAATGGCGTTAAATAGTGAGGTGTTTCTTGGTGCTGCAGCCACCGATAAACACCCCAAAAACGGACATAGACTTTTTCCTGTGTCACTGTGGTCAAGAGAGAATTTGGCCCAGAGGTGGTCATCCCTCAGTGCAATACAGGACTGATTATCAATAGGAAGCTTTTGGAGAATATCTTTAAAGATGGACTGGCCATGCTGCATCCTGTTTCAGCTCATTGGGTCAGGGAGAGATTGTGGCACTGTCTCGCCATA
The DNA here is from genome assembly GCF_047496885.1 of Scyliorhinus torazame. Taxonomy (NCBI): domain Eukaryota; kingdom Metazoa; phylum Chordata; class Chondrichthyes; order Carcharhiniformes; family Scyliorhinidae; genus Scyliorhinus; species Scyliorhinus torazame. Next base: position 171,091,399 of record NC_092717.1, on the reverse strand, counting down.
TTTGCCGCAACTTTCCTCTTCATCGGTCACAGATTGAACCTTTGTGTTGATGAACTACATGAGTGGCGGGTACCTTAATATGTTGTGAATTTCCTTCTGCAATAGCGAGGAATGTTTCTCTTGATCATCTGGGACCCCAGTGAGCCGAGGAGCTAAAGAACATCCCCTTTGCTAGAGACACTAAAAGGATGTCACCCGGGTTTGTTGTAACGAAGTGCCCCAAAATATGGGAGGCGTTCAGCTAATCTGGATATCTGTAACCTGGAGGAAATAATTATTTGAATGGCTTGGCTATCAGACAAACTTTGTGGCCCAAACAAGGATACAGCCACACAAGGTATTGTGTTCAATATTGGCAGAGTTCATTAGCAATAGAGATGATTACTATTCGACAAAATCAATCCTTCAGCTCTCTCTCTGCCTGTTCCTCTTTTCTCACTGTGAAGGTTTGTAGTTTGGAGCTACTTCTAATTATCAAGTGTCTGTCTCATGAGGGACGATCTCGCTGAAACTATGGTGGTTTCACATTTATCTAACTAGTAACAATGGCAGGCTGATCAAAAATAGCCAATGTAACAATTCAACGGACTCTTGACACTGCTGGAGTGCCTGTAATTCACAATTAATGGAACTGATGCCCACTTCGTCTTTACATAGGCCATGAATGCTCAGTTTCATGGGCGAGATCCTCCGACCCCCCGCCGGGTCGGAGAATCGCCAGGGGCTGGCGTGAATCCCGCCCCCGCCGGTTGCCGAAGTCTCCGGCACCGGAGATTCGGCAGGGGCGGGAATCGTGCCACGCCGGTTGGCGGGTCCCCCCGCGCGATCCTCCGGCCCAGATGGGCCGAAGTCCCGCCGCTAAAATGCCTGTCCCGCCGGCGTAAATTAAACCGCCTCTCTTACCGGCGGGACAAGGCGGCGCGGGCGGGCTCCGGGGTCCTGGGGGGGCGCGGGGCGATCTGGCCCTGGGGGGTGCCCCCACGGTGGCCTGGCCCGCGATCAGGGCCCACCGATCCGCGGGCGGGCCTGTGCCGTGGGGGCACTCTTTCCCTTCCGCCTCCGCCACAGTCTCCACCATGGCGGAGGCAGAAGAGACTCCCTCCACTGCGCATGCGTGGGAAGCTGTCAGCGGCCGCTGACGCTCCCGCGCATGCGCCGCCCGGAGATGTCATTTCCTCGCCAGCTGGCGGGGCACCAAAGGCCTTTTCCGCCAGCTGGCGGGGCGGAAATTCGTCCGGCGCCGACCTAGCCCCTCAAGGTTGGAGGATTCCGCACCTTTGGGGCAGCGCGATGCCCGTCTGATTTGCGCCGTTTTGGGCGCCAGTCGGCGGACATCGCGCCGTTTCTGGAGAATTTCGCCCCATGTGAGGGATGGCAGTTGCGGCATTATGCCAGATAAGTTAGTCACCATACACCCTATCTAAAATCTGAGCAAGATCTAGATATATGAGCACTTTGCTGTCACTGGGACCTGGGTCACAGAAAATGTCAGCTACTTTATCCCATCTGTCCTGGGACATCACAGTGGAAAGAATGTTCAACAACTGTCAATGATAATCACACAGCTAATAATTACTCTAAGACCTGCAGCTTTCTATACTGTCACGAGATTTTGTGGCCAACCCAGTCTGTCACAGGATGGGATTTCATTTTAAATTACAGGAGGTTTTGGAACCCCTCTGCTATACACCTGGTACATAACAATCTGGATTTTGGGTTGTGCGGTTGGTCCAAGGGGAGTTTAAGAAGAGAGTCCACAACAGGATATGGAGAGTGTACACCAACAACTGTATCAACAGACAATGGAATCTGCCTTTGTACATCTTCACTGATTCTGTGCAGATATGGAATTGGTGCAGTGCTACTCGTTTTGCTCCATTTCGTTGTGTTCAGCTTAATTTTTGTCAAATGGAGTTATCTTCAAACTCTTTCAGTCCCTCCCCATCATTTCTCTCGATGAATTTTCATGGTTTGGAGCTGCTTCCATTGTTTGTTTCAATGTTCATCTGCACAAGGGTTTAACTGGGTTGTTCAGACAAAGAAACATAATTGTCATGAACTGCATATTTAATTTATAGCACGATAGCCTACGTTAGCATTTCTCTGGTGGCTCATTGAGCACTGTCACCATCTGGCATGCTGCAGAGCCAGTAGAGATCAGCAATGTCCCAGGTTCAATTGTTGGTCTCTGGTAGGTTAGTTGATCACTATTTTTAACAGCTTATTAACACTTCTGAAGAATGCCCGTTTTGGATTAGCTACAGGAGGGCTACCAGTGCTTGTATGAATTACCGCAGTGGAAGGGTAGAGTCACAAGCCAAGAAAATTGTAAAAAGAAAAGTCTGCAAACTTGGTTAATTTCATTTTTTTAAAATTCTTTGCTCCATCTGTGATTGCAGATATATTTTGTAATTGATAATGGACTGATTTTGTGTGCTGGTGTGCCTTTCTCATTGTATGTTTTTATTGATGTCAGGGTACCGAGATATCCAGAATGTTCCACATCCATTTTTATTTATTAGTCTTTTCTGAGAAAATTAACAGCATTTTGTTCTGACAATCAATTTTATACCAAAATTCATTGTTAGAATGAGATTTTATTTGGTAAGGTACTGAATCTTAATGGGTCTGAGAGTGGTACACATTTAATTTATATTGACATACTGACTTTGTAAAAAAAAATAACATATTGTAGCATAAGGTTTGCCTATATATGGAATTGCAGCTTCAGTATTTTGAAGAAAAGTTAAATGCTTATTTGTAATTTGCAGGAATTATTCAAGCACATTACTGACATCCCACCAAATCTCTTTACTGATCCCATGTGCCAGTGAGGCTCGAATGGAAATGCATAATTTTAATATAAATTGCCTGATTTGCATAGACAATTAGTCAAGCTACAGTTCTGATCGTAAGCAAAATTGTTTTTTCTGTTTTGCCATTGAGTGAGAATTTCAAATCACCTTGAATATTTACAGTAAAATTGGCAGAGGGTGGAAGATGTTTTTCTTAAAATAAAACTGTATATCCATTTGTGTGTAGAATTAATCTGTATTGTAAAATGGTACATTTTCTCTGCAGAAAATTTCACTGCAAAATGGGCCCAAAACCCATGTGTCCAATATAGACAAGTGTGCATATTGTCTACATTTTTTAATGAAATGTATATCAATGTAATATTTCCCATATAATATGCACTATTTGAGTGAAAAAGATCCAAACCCAGGGTTATATTAAGTATGAGTGTGGATTGCATCTGGTGAATATTTTATGCAAAAACTGTGTGAATTTTAATGATATGAAAACAACTTGCCAAGCCTACCTTAACAAAGCCAACAGTGCGGTGCAACCTAAACTGATAAGTTAAGCTGTAGTTGATAATTGTTGAGTATTGCATTAATTCCTATATAATTTTATATCTGCTACAGCAGTGATATATGTATTATGAAATAATTTTCACATATACTTTTTTCTGAAGTCAATAAAATGGCATGAAAAAGTTATTAAGCAGATAGTGAAACACTTCCTTAAAACATGACATAATCAGTTCTAATAGAGTGTTAATTTGTGCAATATTCCAGCTAATAATTAGTTCTTATTAAATATTACATTCATCATTGTCACTTAGCTTTTGTAAGTGTGGAAATTATAATGGATAAAAGTAATTGTGGAGAAATGCGCTATCCTTTTGATAATTACACCAGTTAATTTTTAATGAAAGATATTTATTGAGTGATGCCTTGTTATTTTTGGCGATAACTGTATTGGACAGAATGTGTGAACTTATTAGGCATTTTATGTTTTACAGAAGAGGCTGTGAATGAAGTGAAGCGCCAGGCAATGTCTGAGTTGCAGAAAGCTGTGTCTGAAGCAGAGAGGAAGGCCCATGACATGATTGCTACAGAGAGAGCCAAAATGGAGCGCACTGTAGCAGATGCGAAAAGGCAAGCAGCTGAAGATGCACTCGCAATTATTAACCAGCAGGAGGATTCCAGTGAGGTAGAATCTCCCGTTACTTCCAATTCTTGTTGAGAAATCAAATTTAGCTGTAATGCCATTCCTGGCTCCACAGGGAATTTTCCTTAAAAAACACCCCTCTTCCAAAAGACCTCAATCAGTAGTGCAGTAGGGTGTGATGGGAGAGCAGAAAATTAGGACAGGACCTGAATACCACTGATTGATTGATTTGATTTATTGTCACGTGTACCGAGGTACAGTGAAAAGTATTACTCTGCGTACTGTCCAGACCGATCATTCCATACATGAAAAACATAGGACATACATAAATACACAATGTAAATACATAGACACAGGCATCAGGGCTGGTTTACCACACCTTAGGGGCTGGTTTAGCACACTGGGCTAAATAGCTGGCTTTTAAAGCAGACCAAGCAGCACGATTCAATTCCCGTACCAGCCTCCCCGAACAGGTGCCGGAATGTGGCGACTAGGGGCTTTTCACAGTAACTTCATTGAAGCCTACTTGTGACAATAAGCGATTTTCTTTTTTTTTATTTGATTGGGTGAAGCATATGGAGTGTAGTACTAAGTAGAGAAGATGTGTGAAGAGATCAGTTCAGTCCATAAGAGGGTCATTCAGGAGTCTGGTGACAGCAGGGAAGAAGCTGTTTATGAACCAGTTGGTGCGTGTTCTCAGACTTTTGTATCGCCTGCCCGATGGGAGAGGTTGGAAAAGCGAATAACCTGGGTGGGAGGGGTCTTTGATTATGCTGCTCGCTTTCCAAAAGCAGCGAGAGGTGTAGACATAGTCAGTGGATGGGAGGCGCGTTTGCATGATGGGTTGTGTTCATGTCTCTCTGAAGTTTCTTACGGTCTTGGGCCGGGCAGTTGCCATACCAGGCTGCAGTGCAGCCAGGTAGGATGTTTTCTTTGGTGCATCTGTAAAAATTGGTAAGAGTCAATGTGGGCATGCCAAATTTCCTTAATTTCCTGAGGAAGTAGAGGCGCTGTTGTGCTTTCTTAGTCACAGCGTTGACGTGAGTGGACCAGGATAGATTGTTGGTGATGTGCACACCGTGGAATTTGAAGCTGGTAACCATCTCCACCTCTACACCATTGATGTCGACAGACTTGTATACAACACTTCACTTTCTGAAGTCAATGACCAGCTCTTTAGTTTTGCTGACGTTGAGGGAGAGATTGCCAGAGCAGGCATGTGGGTGGCGCTGGCAGTGCCAAAGTGCCCAGGTGGCACTAGCAGTGCCACCCTGCCAGGAGGCTGACCACCCAGGGGCATTCGATCTTCTGGGAGATATACCCCCAAGTTCCCTTCCACCTGGTTTTCATTTGTGCCGACCAATGATGAACCAATTAGATACCGGGTGGCCGTTCTATCTGGCGTCAGTGTGGCTAAGTGGGTTTCTAAACTCACTTGATCATGCAAGACTGGGTCCTGCCCATTGTGGTGTAATGGCCATCAGGAATCCCAGGGAAGGCCTCTCCTGGGATCTACTGGCTGCATTTGATCCTGTGGGTGCAGATTCATTTAATAATGGTAGGAAGTCTCTGGAGGTGAGCAGGGCTATTTACAGCCCCTTATTGTACTTCTTGCTGCATCATATTTAAATAATAATTCTGTTTGCATGGTGATCATATAAGGATAAGAGCCTATATATTGGCATTACTCATTATCTTTGCATTGAAAATAAGTTAAAAATGTACGGTATTTGTCACCAGAATATGGGATAATTTTAATTAAATATTTAAATTGACGGTTGACGTTAAAGAACATCTGTTTACATTTTATTTTTGTGCATCTCTGGTTCACTGTTTTCTTGCCAGCAACCAGAAGTGTTGTGAATTAGTGGCATAAAAGAGGGAAGTCACCTCCCCAAATTTGCCGATAGCAACAGTCGTGCAAAATGGCAAGTTCAATTGAGATGCTTCTGTTGAAAATCAAATGTTGATAACCACTGCTAAAATCCCTGCCAGTAAGTGTTTTGAAGCTGAAAAGCCAGTCATCAGCAGCAGTGGGGTGCCCAATAGCTGTTATAGACAGTGCAGGGTCATTAGGTGCTTAGTGAAAATTAACAATTAGAGTTGTGACTCTGGAATGCAAATTAAGGCTTCTGTAGTGACTGGAGAATGGTTATCTTCTTTACATTAGCATTTAATGTGTAGCATATGATTCTTGAGCAGAAGACCTTAAAATATCACCAGCCTAAATGCAGGAGTGAAGAAAATTGGTGCTTTATGCATCTTGCCACAATTACTCCAGCTCAGTATTTACGCAATGTTTACAAGTCAGAATGACTGTGGGACCAGTTAACTCAAACCAAATGTTACAGATATTTTGAATCATTACGGTCGGCTAAATGTTAGGAGGTTGAGGCCACTTCCCTCTCTGTATACCGTTTAGTGTCTACACAGACTGAAAGTTTAAAAACGGTTCTACCATTGAGGAAGAAAAGTCATCTGGGAAACTGAAATGAAAGTAGATTTGGCTATAGCCAGCAATTTATGAAAAAGAAAAGGCAGAATGCATGAGATGTAGATCCTTCATTGACTGTAAGCTCTTGTTTTTTCTTTTGAGGCGAAGATGATCGTGCTCTTCATAGAATCTTTACGGTGCAGAAGGATGCCAGTCGACCCATCATATCTGCACCGACCCTTGGAAAGAGCTCCCTAGGACCCACGTCCTGACCCTATCCCCGTAACCCAGTAAACCCACCTATCCTTTTGGACACTAAGGGGCAATTTATCATGGCCAATTCACCTAACCTGTAGATCTTTGGATTGTGGGTGGAAACAGGAGCACCTGGAGGAAACCCAGGCAGACAAGGGGGAAAAGTGCAAACTCCACACAGGCAGTCACCCAAGGTCGGAATTGAACCCGGATCCCTGGCGCTGTGATGCAGCAGTGCTAACAACTGTGCCACCTTGCAGCCCCATCTGTAGTGTTTGGAAGGGTTTGGTGGGTATAGGTGACAGCTACGGCTGATCCGTGTCCTAAAACTTCCACTGAAAATGGGACAGGATAACTCAGATGATTGAGTTTTGGAAAAATTGCTGGCTCGAGATTTTCTCTGCTTGCATTTTCTCTCTGCCTCTTATATGCGCATGTTTTCAAAGGAGGCTGCAGAGTTTTTTTTACTTGGTTCCACAGGTGCAGTGATCCTTGGTGAGCTTCTCCCAGGATTCGATGTTGTGTCAAAACCCCTAAGTGAAGCCTTCAGAGTGTCTGTGTAGCACTTCCTCTGACTGAGTACACCCGAGACTCTAACTCTCCATAGAAGATTCACTTTTTGGCATCAGACATTTTCTCTACATGACCAGCCTAACTCCGTTGTGACTGCCTCAATATTGTGTGGATGCTTGGCATGCCAGCTGAGGTGAGCTCCTTAGTGTCTGGTAGTTTGTCCTGCCACCTGGTCTTCAATAGCTTCTGAAGTCAGCTGAAGTGAGAGTGGTTGAGCTTCTCAAGTCCAAGTACACAGTCCAAGGCTCACATACGTAGAACAGAGTGACCAGGGCTTTCAGTTTGGCGGGCATACTCACTCACCTTCATGCGCAGATTGATGTTCGAAGTCTGCCGGAGATTACTTGCTTTACATTTGTCTAGTCATCAAGACCGACAGCTTGAGAGAGTGGACGATCAAGATGAGTGAACTTATCCACTGCTGATGAGCTCTGGTCATGGAATTAAATCTTGAGCTCAAGATAGAGCTTTCCTCAAGCAGTTCTTCATGCTGATCATGAGGCTGAAGTTGTGGCATGCATTGGAGAACAAGTTCCTGCGACATTGCATATCCTGCTCTGAACCAGCACAGTCATCAGCAAATAGGAAATCACAAAGCATGCCCTTGGAGACCTTGGTCTTTTCCTGGAGTTGTCTCCCTTTGAACAGTTTCCTGTCCATGTGTTATTTGAGTTTGATGCCAGGATGCAATTTATCATGGCCAATCCACCTAACCTGCACATCTTTGGACTGGGAGGAAACCAGAGCACCCGGAGAAAACCCGCGCAAACAGGGGAGAACATGCAGACTCCGCACAGACAATGACCCAAGCTGGGTATCGAACTTGGGACCCTGGAGCTGGGAAGCAACTATCCTAATCACTATGCTACCGTGCTGCCCATCTCACTCCTCTCCAAGACTGGTAAAATCTTTGCCAGAATCCTTCTGAACTGCTTAGTGGAATATGATCTGCTGCCAAGAAAGGGTCCACTGAAATGGTGTTTACAGTTGGTCAAAGTCAGAAGAAATGCCAAAAATGGAACCTGGACCACTGCACTTTATTTATTGACCTGATAAAGACCTTTGACAACGACATCTGAGGACCCCTCAAAGGTAATGGAGAAATTCATCATAAATGGTTTGACAGTTCCATGATGGTATGCTCATGTGAGATTTGGAGAATGATGAGTCTTCTGACCCATTCCCAGTGAACGTAGGTACACCATATTGGAGATTAGCATTGATCTTACAAATTGACATCAGAGTATCCAGTGTAAAAAGAGGGATACAGTTGGATTTGGTCGCTCAATAGCCTTGCAATTGTGAGTTCCGAGAAAACACTTGGAGAATAAAACGTAAAAAGTTAAACAAGAATGGGAGAGGCTGCTCCCCAGTACCATTCTCTACCAAATAGAAAGATTATAATATTTGAAAGATTGCAGCTCTAGCTGCAATTGAATGCAGATCACAGAATGCAGAATAGGTGAAGTTCCATTTATTTCCAACACCAATAAGTCCAGCTTCAAATAAAATGTGCACATCTCTCTCGAAGTAAGTGAATTTGTTATGTATTCAATGGAGCTCGCTTTTTACTAAAGATGCAGCAGCTCAGTGATAAAGGTATCCATGGCCCTCTGGTATCTTACCCATGTCTCCATTTATCATATGTGAACCTTGACCATTCAGGTCACTGGACTATTTAGCCTGGATTTTTGTACTTCTGTATGAGAAGGGAGAGGACTGGGCTTTAAAAATGGTGGGCTGGATCTGATTCCTTTCCCATTTCGGGCAGTTTTTGCTAGCATGGATAGTGTTGCGGGTAACCAGCCTGCAGGCAGAACCTTGTAGGCTCCATTGCGTGAGTGGAAATTTCAACCCTTCTGCGACTGCAGTTTTGATGGCATTGAACCTATTCGATTTGTAGATATGATTCACAACTCCCTAGAGGAGTCATGAACCATGGCACAAACCTAATCATGAGTTAGAACCCAAAAAGAGATTCAAAAAGGCTATTCAACAAGGGAGGTAGAGAGAAAACTGGGAACCATCGACCAGTAAGCCTAACATCGGTAGTAGGGAAGTTGCTGGAGTCCATTTTCAAGGATTTCATAGCACAGCATTTGGAAAGCAGTGGTATTATCAGACAAAGTCAACATGGATTAACGAAAGGAAATCATGCTTTACAAATCTACTAGAATTCTTTGAAGATGTAACTAGTAGAGTTGACCAGGGAGAACCGGTGGATGAGGTTGATTTAGACTTTTAAAAGGCTTTTAACAAGGTCTCAAAATTATGTAATGTTAAAACGCATGGGATTGCACGCTGTGTCATGCGATGAATAGAAAGCTGGTTAGCAGACGGAAGCAAAAAGTTGGAATGGGATGGTATTCTGTGAGGAGAAGGCGGAGATGCTTCAGCAGAATTTGGACAGGCAGAGTGAGTGGACATATGCATGGCAGATGCAGTATAATGTGGATAAATGTGAGGTTATCTGCTTCGGTAGCAAAAACAGGAAGGCAGATTATTATTTGAATCAGTGTATATTGAGAGAGGTGGATGCTCAGCGAGACCTAGGGTGTCCTTGTGCATCGGTTGCTGAAAGTAAACACGCAGGTACAGCAGGCAGTAAAGAAGGCAAATGGTATGTTGGCCTTCATAGCAGGAGGATTTGAGTATAGGAATAGTGCTGTTTTACTGCAATTGTACAGGGCATTGGTGAGGCTACACCTGGAGTATTGTGCGCAGTTTTGGTTTACTTATCTGAGGAAGGATGTTTTGCTATGGAGGGGGTGCAGCGAAGTTTTACCAGGCTGATTCCTGGGATGGCAGGACTGTCATATGAGGAGAGACTAATTCAGTTAGGATTATATTCATTGCAGTTTAAGGGTGAGAGGGGATCTCATAGAAACTTATAACAGGATTAGACAGGATAGATCCAGAAAAGAATGTTCCCGATGGTAGGGGTGTCCAGAAATAGGGGTCAAAGTTTGAGGACGAGGAGTAAACCTATTAGGACTGAGGTGAGGAGAAAGTTCTTCACCCAGAGAGTGGTGAATCTGGAATTCATTACCACAAAAAGTAGTTGAGGCCAAAACATTGTATAATTTCAAGAAGGAGTTAGATAAAACTCTTGAGGCTAAACGTATCATGGGATATGGGGGGGAAGGCTGGATCAGGGTATTGAACTTAATGATCAACCATGATCATAATGAATGGCAGGACAGGCTTGAAGGGCCGAATGGCCTCCTGCTTCTGTTTTCTATGTATGTTTCTATGCAAAAGAGCAAGCAGCTATTTAACATTCTCTTTGAAATACATTGCCCCTCTGAATAAAGCTGTGAATCAAACAAGAAAGAATAACTTATTTCAAGTAATGTCAAAAAAAAGCTTGAATTTCCCTCTGCAAATTTGTTAATAGTGCATGCTGCAATAAGTACATTAGTCATTTGTGGAGTTCAGCCAAGCATTTAAAATGAGACCATCTGCTAACTGTATCATCAAATCATGCTGAACAGTAGGCCACTCCACTCAATGGTTTTACAGGTGGCCTCATTCGGAATATTTGGCTAAGCTCCAAGAATGCTTACTGAGCAAAGTGCATTAGTCGATGTTTGCACAGCTGCAGAAGGGTGTTCAATCTCTGTTCGATTGACATCGCTTTTACAATTGTGGGTGTTATTCCTGTGGGTTTTCAATGCTTGTGTGTTTATTTATTCGATTAAAATGTGTGACATTGTCAATAGCTTCTGACATTGAAGCTATGAATTAGTTGACATGAGATTGTGAGCTCAGATTTTTTTTCCACAGTATATTTTCAAGGTATCTACTTACAATGTCAATTTCAGGATCATTTTTTCAAAACTAGCCAATGGCTTGTTGGTTTTGTAATGGTGGATTGTGGGAAAGTGACATGGAGGATGGCTGGAGGTCATGGGGATATGGGAAGACATTGAGGTGACATAGGAGACTTAGGCATAGAAGAGGAATAGGGGATATGGGTGGGGTGCATGGTGGATGTAGGGCATGGAGCCAGCATGGGAAATGTTTCTTTCTTTCACGAGATGTGGATTTCATTAGCGATGCTAGCATTTTTATTACCCATCACTAATTACCCTTGATGTGGGGGGCATGGGAGAAATGAGGGAGACTTAGATTTGGAGGGGTGCAGGGGTTGGTTCAGGACTTGAGCAGCTGAGGATAATGTTTGCAACTGGGCCGATGTCCCAGTAAATGGAGACGTGCTTGCTGGCCCCTCCTTTGCTACCTCAGATCCGCCTCCACCCCGCCTCACCTCCACATCCGCATCACCAGAATGAAAATCTGGCAGCGTGGGAACACTGGAACGGAGACCGCCAGGGAAGAGGTTGCAGAGTCGGAAGCTTTCCTGCACACTTCCTGTCTCTTCCACGAAAATCCAACCATTGGTGTTTGTGGTGTCACAGTTGAGCTTAAGTATGTCCTCACTTACTCCAATCACCTTTTAACCAAAGAAAGGCCAGTCATCTTCCACAACTTTCAATGACACCATCATTACAGAGTCCCCAACCATTAATATATTGAGAGACATATTTGATGACCAGTTTAATATCAGTGCTAATACTGTATCAACAATCTGGTTATAAAAGCAGGGCAGAGGTTGGGTTATTCTTTGACAAAATGGATTATCTCCTTTGTACACCATCTACAGTGCTCAAGTCAGAGTGTGATTGAAAACCTCCCACTCACTTGGGTGGGTGCTGCGGCAATGACATTCAAAAACAATCTAAGAGTAATTTTCTAAATTGATACCTCTGCCTCTGGACTCTTTCATGTACCCATCCACCACTGGTGCGTTGTGACTGCATTATGTACTATCTACACATTGCATAGGTACAACTCACCAAGATTACTTTGATGGCATCTCCCCATTACTTCAACAAGAGCAAGTGTGCCAGCACCATGGGAATACGCATTTGCTTCCAATTAATATATAATTCTGATATAAATTCCTTGCTGGATGGACCTCATTCAACATTGTATCCTGCACAAGTACGGCACAGCAGGGCAGCACGGTGGCGCAGTGGTTAGCATTGCTGCCTCACAGCACCAAGGTCCCAGGTTCGATCCCGCGCCTGGGTCACTGTCCGTGAGGAGTTTGCACATTCTCCCCGTGTTTGCGTGGGTTTCGCCCCCACAACCCAAAGAGGTGCAGGGTAGGTGGATTGGCCACACTAAATTGCCCTTTAATTGGAAAAATAAATTGGGTACTCAAAATTTTTTTTTTTAAGTACGGCACAGCAAATTAAAAGAAGTCGGACCACCATGTTTTCAAGGCCATTAAAGATAAGCAAGAAATTTGGCCGTGCCAGCAATGCACACAATCCAAAAGCAGGATTCTGAATGGGTCTTAGGATAACACTGGCTTCTTTATCAATGCCATGCCCAATTGTAGCACGCCAATGACCGCCCCCGACAAGATCGTCAAAAGACCCGGGGTTGTGCCTGGAACCTTAGTTTTCTCACATCAATCAGTTTAGCAAATATTATTGTTTGTTCTGGTGCATAAGCTTTTGTCTTATTTGCAGTTGCCATTTTTGAAAATGCTCTAAATTGTAGTTGTGGATATTATCCAGTCCTGCATTAAGAGTACTTCTTCCCACCCACCCCGTCCCCCGTCCCCCACGCCAGGTGGGAGAATCGCCGGGGCGCCGTGTGTGTCCCGCCCCGGCGCACGCACGCAATTCTCCCACCCCCCCCAAACCGGCGCGGCGAGAATCACGGCTGGCCGCTGGGAGAATCGTCGCTTGCTGTTTGTAACGGGCGAGCGGCGATTCTCCGGGCCGGATAGGCCGAGCAGCCTGCCCAATAAGACGGGTTCCCGCCGGCACGTCCACACCTGGCCGCTGCTGGCGGGAACAGCACGGGAACGCTGGAGGGGGCGGCCTGTGAGGGGGGTGGAGGGGGATTCCTGCACCGGGGGGGGGCCTCAAATGGGGTCTGGCCCGCGATCGGTGCCCACCGATCAGCGGGCCAGCCTCTCTGGAGGAGGACCTCCTTTCCTCCGCCGCCCCGCAAGATCCATCCAACATCTTCTTGCGGGGCGGCCTCGGGGTGGACAGCAACCACGCATGCGCGGGTGATGTCATTTCCGCGGCACTGGCCGCGTCATTTAAAAGCAGCACCGCTTTTACGCGGCGCCAAGGCCCGTCACGCGTAAATGACGCAACGCTGCTCCTCGCCCCCCCCAGGGGTGGGAGAATAGTGGGCTGGGAGCGGGCTCCGACGCCGGAGTGAAACACTCCGGTTTTCATTCCGGCGTCGGCACTTAGACTCCTGATGGGAGAATTGCACCCCATATTTTGATGCAAGTTACAAAGCAGGTATTATGGTGAACAAGAATACAGATATTTGAACACCGTTTTGCTGCCAACTCGTAAGAGCAAGCATGGCTTGCATTAAATTTGCTTTTGAGTGACAAATGCATTCAAGTAGAAATAGTTCTGTAATAACACTAGGGCCGAGGTTCTTCGCTGCGAATCCGTGCCGCTGCCAGCAAGAAGGAAGAATTTGGCGCTCCGCCAAATCTCCATTCACTGCAGCAGGACCAGAGAATTCCCGCTGGCATGAATGGACAGAGAATCCCACCCTAGGACTCCTGCTGCAAAAGGCTTTGTCCACTTAAATATTTGAGAGTGGATTCCCATAGCAGCATTGCCAGTGAAGGATCAATAAAAATTGCGAAGCATGATTGTGGAGGCGACTTTGCCTCTCGCACCTTAAACCTAGTAATTGACTCTTCTACCCTGGGGGAAAAAAGCTTCTGACTATCCACTCCGTCCATACCCATCATAATCTTGTAGACATCTATCAGGTCGTCCCTCAATGTCCGTCGTTCCAGTGAGAACAAACCACGTTTCTCCAACCACTCCCCATAGCTAATGCCCCCCATACCAGGCAACATCCTGGTAAATCTTTTCTGTACCCTCTCCAAAGCCTCCACATCCTTCTGGTAGTGTGGCGACCAGAATTTAACACTATGGGCGGGATTCTCCAATAGTGGGGCTATGTCCACACACCCACGAGAAAAGGGGCGCAAACCACTCCGGCGTCAACGGTTCCCGATAATGAGGAATGCTCCCCTTCCTAGGGGGCTAGGTTGGCGCTGGAGAAGACCCCGCAGCTCCAGCCGGTGCGGAATGGCCGGCGCGGGTTCGCGCATGCACGGAACGGCCGGCCTGATTCCACGCATGTGCGGAATGGCCGGCCTGATTACGCGCATGCACGCTACGGCCGCAGTGATTCCGCGCATGCGCGGGGGTTCCCTTCACCGTGCCGGCCCCCGGGTAATATGGTGGAGCCCTACAGGGGCGCGGCACGGAGGGACATAGGCCCCATGGAACCAGCCAGCCCGCCGATCGGTAGGCCCTGATCGTGGGCCAGGCCGGGTCGGATACCGCCCCCCCCCCCGCAGGACGGACCCGCAGACACACTTTCCATGTCCCGCGGTGTGGGACCCGAGTAACCACGGCGGCGGGACTCGGCGGACACTCGGCCCGTTGGGGCCTGGCGAATCGCTGGGGCGGGGTGGGGGGGTCGCTTTCAAAGGCCCCCGACCGGTGCGGCGGGAATCCCGCGGGCGCCCGAGAATCGGCGGGAGAGAATCGGTAAGCCGGCGTCAGGTCGCGATTCTCGCATCCCCCCCTGGGGATTCTCCGACCCGGCGCGGGGGTCAGAGAATCCCGGCCTATATCCCAACTGAGGCCTAACTAATGTTCTATAAAGCTGCAGCCTGACTTGCCAATTTTTATACTCTATGCCCCAGCCGATGTGGGCAAGCATGCCGTATGCCTTCTTGAGTACCTTCTCAACCTGCGTTACCATTTTCACTGACCTGTGTTCCTGTTCACCCAGATCCCTCTGCCTATCAATACTCTTAAGGGGTCTGCCATTTACTGTATACTTCCCATCTGTATTTGACCTTCCAAAATGCATTACCTCAAATTTATCCGGATTAAACACCATCTGCCATCTCTCCGTCCAAGTTTCCAACCGATCTGTATCCTCTGACGGTCCTCATCGCTAACTGCAATTCCGCCAACCTTTGTGTTGTCCATAAACTGACTAATCATACCAGTTACATTTTCCTCCAAATTATTTTTTTATATATATATATTATAAACAGCAAGGGTCCCAGCACTGATCCCTGAGGAACACCACTAGCCACAGCCCTCCATTCAGAAAAGTACCCTTCCACTGATACCCTCTGTCTTCTATGACCAAGCCAGTTCTGTATTCATCTTGCCAGCTCACCTCTGATCCCATGCGACTTCATGTTCTGTACCAGTCTGTCATGAGGGACCTTGTCAAAGGCCTTTCAGAAATCCATGTACTGCCCTACTCTCATCAATTATCCTTGCCACTTCTTTGAAAAACTCGATCAAGTTAGTGAGACACACCTGAGGTCTCCGGTTCGATCCTGGCGCTGGGTCATTGTCCTTGTGGAGTTTGTTCATTCTCCCCATTTTTGCGTGGATTTCGTCCCCACAAACAAAAGATGTGCAGTGTAGGTGGATTGGCCACGTTAAATTGCCCTAAATTGGAAAAAATTAATTGAGTACTCTAAATTTATGGGAAAACAAGTTAGTGAGTCACGACCTCCCCTTCACAAAATTAAACACAGGAAGAATTATTAAAATTAGACATTTTATTAGGCCTGGCTAGCAAAGCTCCCATCCCTTCCATTGAAAATTAGATCATCTATTCAGATGTTTGTAGGAACCTGCCATGCTGCCCGTGTCAGTTTGATATCCTTTCCTGCAGCCTCACCCATATTTGGCTATCCTGGCTATTGTACAACAAGAAGAATTATTATTTATTGCCCATCTCTAATTGCTCTTGAGAAGGTGGTGAGCTGCCTTCTTGATCCCTTGCAGTCCATACGACTCCATCTGTGACCGGAGAGGGTGGACAGGTTTTGCTTAAATCTTTCATCCAAATGACAGCAGCTCAACTAGTATTGCCTGATTGGATTGTATGTTTAAATCCTACCATGGGACACAAACCCATGTACTCTGATTTTAAAAGTGAGCTCACTGCCAGTGAGCTAAAGCCATTCATCGAATCCCTACAGTGCAAAAGGAGGCCATTTGGTCCATCGAGGCTGCACCGACTCTCCAAAAGAGCACCTTACCAAAGCCCTATCCCGCAACCCCACCTAACCTTTGGACACTAGAGGTAATTTAGCATGGCCAATCCACCTAACCTGCACATCTTTGGACTGAGGGAGGAAACCGGAGCATCCACAGGAAACAGACCCTGGGAGAATGTGCAAACTCCACA
The DNA here is from genome assembly GCF_047496885.1 of Scyliorhinus torazame. Lineage (NCBI taxonomy): Eukaryota > Metazoa > Chordata > Chondrichthyes > Carcharhiniformes > Scyliorhinidae > Scyliorhinus > Scyliorhinus torazame. The sequence continues at coordinate 171,074,883 of NC_092717.1, read as the reverse complement.
CAGTCACCCGAGGTCAGAATCGAATCCAGGTCCCTAGCGTTGTGAGGCAGCAGTGCTAACCACTGTGCTACAATGCTGCCCACTGTATAACAAACAGCACCAAATCTTCAATGGTTTTATGGAAACATGTAAAATATGTGCCATAATTTTCAAAGTCAAGTTGAGTATGAAAGTTGTGTTGATTGTCAAGAAAGTCCACAGTTCAAACATCTGACTTGTGTTATGGTAATGTCATCAAGTCTTTAAATAAATAAAGCTCTTGTGTTGTTTTGGTCTTTCTCGTCACTTTTTAATGACTGAAGTTCCCATGCAGTTTCTGCTTACATCAAATGGCTCTTCTTGGTGGTTCAAAGAGCTTAGATATGCAGTAAAAAGGCTTACTTTGGCTCAAGTACAACATTTAGGACCAAGTTGAAAGGTGGATCTATATAAAAGGAGGGGGATTGATTAATTGCGCTGGTCAAGGAGACACAGCCTGAGTGAATGAGACACAGACAGAGTGAGAATTTGGTGCAGTGAGGTAACCAGGAAAGGTAAGTGGTTAATCTAATTTTGTTGTTTTTCAGTTAAAAGTGCAGTGTAGATTAGTGTCTGATTGGCTGAAGCTGCCCCCACCCTAATTGCTGAGAGGCAGTTATCTGGCAATCACCTGAGGCCTGTTAAGGGGCACAAAGATACACATTGTATTCTTCTCTTTGAAGTTTTAGTGTGAGTCATCCGAAAGTCTGTATAAAAGACAGACAGAAAGCACACAGAAAGCACAGTAAGCATTGCGCTGGTCAAGGAGACACAGCCTGAGTGAGTGAGACACAGACAGAGTGTGAATTTGGTAATTTGGTGTAGTGCGGTAATTCGGTGAAGAGTGGGAGAAGGTGCTTTTTCCCGATTGTTTTGTTCTCGCTTTCTCCGGGCCTAATTTCGGGAGCCGTTCGGAGGAGGAGGAGCAGTCTCTGTGAGTATAAAAACCTAATGATAACTTCGTTTTCCAGTTTTTTCCCCCAAAAGTGATGTCAGAGGGAAGCTGTGATCTGATTGGTTGATAGCAAATCTGCCCCAAATTTAAAAAAAAAACACAGCTAAACTCGTAAACTTAAATTAAACTAATTAATTAATTAGTGATGGCTGGTCAGGTGATGTGCTTGAGCTGCTTGATGTGGGAGCTGGCAGATCCCATTGCGAGCTGCAGCGACCACATCTGCAGTAAGTGTTGGCTGCTCGAAGAGCTCCGGCTCAGAGTTGATGAGCTGGAGTCTGAGCTTCAAACACTGAGGCACATCCGGGAGGGGGAGACTTACCTGGACACTGTGTTTCAGGAGGCAGTCACACCTGTCAGAGTAAGTAGTTTAAATCCTGCCAGTGGCCAGGGACAGCAGGGTGTGACTGCAAGTCAGGCAGGTAAAGGGAACCAGCAGTCAGGAACTCGGGAGCCTCAGCCCTTGACCCTGTCCAACAGGTATGAGGCACTTGCTCCCTGTGTGGATGGCGAACAGGGCTTCAGGAAGGATGAGTCAGCTGACCAAGGCACCATGGTTCAGCAGGCCATTCAAGGGGAGGGAGTAAATAGGCAAGTTGTAGTTGTAGGGGATTCTATTATCAGGGGGATAGATAGTATTCTTTGTGAGCAGGAGAAAGTGTCCCGCGTGGTATGTTGCCTGCCCGGTGCTAGGGTGCGGGGCATCTCTGACCGGCTTGAAAGGATACTGGAGAGGGAGGGGGAGGATCCAGTTGTTGTGGTCCATGTCGGTACCAACAACATAGGCAAGTCTAGAAAAGAGGACCTGTTTAGAGATTATAAAGAGCTAGGATTCAAATTTAAAAAACAGGTCCTCAAGGGTCATAATCTCCGGATTACTGCCCGAGCCACGTGCAAATTGGCATAGGGAGGCAAGAATAAGGGAAGTTAACACGTGGCTGAAAGAGTGGTGTGGGAAAGAGGGGTTCCTTTTCATGGGACACTGGCATCAGTTTTGGGGCAGGGGGGACCTATACCGTTCGGATGGTCTCCACCTGAACCGAGCTGGGACCAGTGTTCTGGCGAAAAGAGTAAATAGGGTGGTCAATAGGACTTTAAACTAGAGATTGGGGGGAAAGGGAAAGTCAGGGAACCAAGAGGTGAAGTAATCAGTGGGAAGCGTAGCTGCTTAGGAATACAAAAAAGCACGAAAAGACAAAACTCAGGAGAGGTTACGATAGTCCCAATCCCACAAAATATGACACAGTGTATGGAAAGGCTCAGTAAACCAAGGTCCACCACACTAAGAAAACAAAAAGGGACAGTCAATAGAGAATTAAAGGTGCTATATTTAAATACGCGCAGTGTACGGAACAAGGTAGATGAGCTTGTGGCCCAGATTGTGACTGGCAGGTATGATGTGGTAGGCATCACAGAGACGTGGTTGCAGGGGGTTCAGGACTGGCATTTAAACATCCAGGGATTCACAACCTATCGAAAAGACCGAGAGGTGGGCAGAGGGGGCGGGGTTGCCTTGTTAATTAGGAATGAAATTAAATCAATAGCACTAAACGACATGGGGTCAGATGATGTGGAGTCTGTGTGGGTCGAGTTGAGGAACCACAAAGGCAAAAAAACCATAATGGGAGTTATGTACAGGCCTCCTAACAGTGGTCAGGACCGGGGGCACAAAATGCACCACAAAATAGAAAGTGCACGTCAGAAAGGCAAGGTCACAGTGATCATGGGGGAGTTCAATATGCAGGTGGACTGGGTAAATTATGCTGCCAGTGGACCCAAGGAAAGGGAATTCATTGAATGTTTACAGGAGGGCTTTTTGGAACAGCTTGTGATGGAGCCCACGAGAGAACAGGCCATTCTGAACTTAGTGTTATGTAATGAGCCAGGCTTGATTAAAGATCTTAAAGTAAGGGTACACTTAGGAGGCAATGATCATAATATGGTAGAATTCAATCTCCAATTTGAAAGAAAGAAGGTAGAATCAGATGTAAAGGTGTTACAGTTAAATAAAGGTAACTACAGGGGCATGAGGGAGGAACTGACGAAAATTGACTGGGAGCAGAGCCTAGTGGGGAAGACAGTAGAACAGCAATGGCAGGAGTTTCTGGGAGTAATTGTGGACACAGTACAGAGGTTCATCCCAAAGAAAAGAAAGGTTATCAGAGGGGGGATTAGGCAGCCATGGCTGACAAAGGAAGTTAGGGAATGTATCAAAGCAAAAGAGAAAGCCTATAATGTGGCAAAGAGTAGTGGGAAATCAGAAGATTGGGAAGTCTACAAAAACAAACAGAGGATAACAAAGAGGGAAATAAGGAAAGAGAGGATCAAATATGAAGGTAGGCTAGCCAGTAACATTAGGAATGATAGTAAAAGTTTATTTAAATACATTAAAAACAAACGGGAGGCAAAAGTAGACATTGGGCCGCTCCAAAATGACGCTGGTAATCTAGTGATGGGAGACAAGGAAATAGCTGAGGAACTAAATAAGTACTTTGCGTCAGTCTTCACAGTAGAAGACATGAGTAATATCCCAACAATTCAGGAGAGTCGGGGGCAGAGTTGAATATGGTAGCCATCACAAAGGAGAAAGTGCTAGAGAAACTAAGAGGTCTAAAAATTGATAAATCTCCAGGCCCTGATGGGCTACATCCTAGCGTTCTAAAGGAGATAGCTGAAGAAATAGTGGAGGCGTTAGTTATGATCTTTCAAAAGTCACTGGAGTCAGGGAAAGTCCCAGAGGATTGGAAAATCGCTGTTGTAACCCCCCTGTTCAAGAAGGGAACAAGGAAAAAGATGGAAAATTATAGGCCAATTAGCCTAACCTCGGTTGTTGGCAAGATTCTAGAATCCATTGTTAAGGATGAGATTTCTAAATTCTTGGAAGTGCAGGGTCGGATTAGGACAAGTCAGCATGGATTTAGTAAGGGGAGGTCGTGCCTGACAAACCTGTTAGAGTTCTTTGAAGAGATAACAAATAGGTTAGACCGAGAGCCAATGGATGTTATCAATCTTGACTTCCAAAAGGCCTTTGATAAGGTGCCTCACGGGAGACTGCTGAGTAAAATAAGGGCCCATGGCATTCGAGGCAAGGTACTAACATGGATTGACGATTGGCTGTCAGGCAGAAGGCAGAGAGTTGGGATAAAAGGTTCTTTTTCGGAATGGCAACCGGTGACGAGTGGTGTCCCGCAGGGTTCACTGTTGGGGCCACAGCTGTTCTCTTTATATATTAACGATCTAGATAATGGGACTGGGGGCATTCGGGCTAAGTTTGCCGATGATACAAAGATAGGTGGAGGGGCAGGTAGTATGGAGGAGATGGGGAGGCTGCAGAAAGATTTAGACAATTTAGGAGAGTGGTCCAAGAAATGGCTGATGAAATTCAATGTGGGCAAGTGCGAGGTCTTGCACTTTGGAAAAAAGAATAGAGGCTTGGACTATTTTCTGAACGGTGACCAAAGTCATAACGCTGAAGTGCAAAGGGACTTGGGAGTCCTAGTCCAGGATTCTCTAAAGGTAAACTTGCAGCTTGAGTCCGTAATTAAGAAAGCAAATGCAATGTTGTCATTTATCTCAAGCGGCTTGGAATATAAAAGCAGCGATGTACTTCTGAAGCTTTATAAAGCATTAGTTAGGCCCCATTTAGAATACTGTGAGCAATTTTGGGCCCCACACCTCAGGAAGGACATACTGGCACAGGAGCGGGTCCAGCGGAGATTCACACGGATGATCCCAGGAATGGTAGGCCTAACATACGATGAACGTCTGAGAATCCTGGGATTATATTCATTGGAGTTTAGGAGGTTGAGGGGAGATCTAATAGAAACTTACAAGATAATGAATGGCTTAGATAGGGTGGACGTAGGGAAGTTGTTTCCATTAGCAGGGGAGACTAGGACCCGGAGGCACAGCCTTAGAATAAAAGGGAGTCACTTTAGAACAGAGATGAGGAGAAATTTCTTCAGCCAGAGAGTGGTGGGTCTGTGGAATTCATTGCCACAGAGGGCGGTGGAGGCCGGGACGTTGAGTGTCTTTAAGACAGAAGTTGATAAATTCTTGATTTCTCGAGGAATTAAGGGCTATGGAGAAAGAGCGGGTAAATGGAGTTGAAATCAGCCATGATTGAATGGTGGAGTGGACTCAATGGGCCGAATGGCCTTACTTCCGCTCCTATGTCTTATGGTCTTAAAGGAAGGAAGAGATCCTGCCTATGTTGATCAGGAACCTTGTTGAAGTAGAAATCTCGGGCGGGATTCTCCGACCCCCCGCCGGGTTGGAGAATCGCTAGGGGGGGCGGCGTTAATCCCGCCCCCGCTGGCTGCCGAATTCTCTGGCGCCGGGGTTTTGGCGGGGGTGGGAATCGCAGCGCGCCGGTCGGCGGCTGCTGGCAGCGGCCTTCCCGGCGGTTTTCCGGCCCGCGATGGGCCGAGTGGCTGCCCGTTTTCAGCGGGTCCCACCGGCGTAAATCACAACAGGTCCTTACTGGCAGGACCTGGCTCCACGGGCAGCCTGCAGAGTCCTCGGGGGGGTGAGGGGGGATCTGGCCCCGGGGGGTGCCCCCACGGTGGGCGGGCCTGTGCCCTGGGGGCACTCTTTCCCTCCACACCGGCCGCTGTCAACCTCCGCCATGGCCAGTGCGGAGAAGAACCCCCCCTGCGCATGCGCTGGGATGACGCCAATACCCGCGTATGAACCAACTCGCGGCGGCCGGCAGAGGCCCTTCCTCGCCAGCTGGCCTGGCACCAAACACTCTGGCGCCGGCCTTGCCCCTGAAGGTGCAGAGGATTCAGCACCTTTGGGGCGGCCCGACGCCGAATGGTTCACGCCACTCCTCGGCGCCGGAGAGCCCGCCCCGCCGGTTCGTCGAGAATCCCGCCCCTCAAATTTTAAATTGGTGAGGGTAATTTTATTCTGTGTGTCATAAAGTAATGGTTTCAAGGCCCACACCGGCTGCTGACATGGTACTGGGTGTGTATTGCATTACTGGAGTGCAACACTTATGTTAAACTAAAGTCTCATCTGCCTGTTCAACTGAATGTAGAATATTATTTGGCACTAGGTGAGAAAGGGCTGGATGTTCTCCAAGATTTCTGGACAACATTCATTGCTGCAATCCGACCAAAAACAGATTAACTGATTATTTAATGTGATGGCTACACTTCAAAAGATATATGGCGCTGGATTCTCCGATTTAGCGGCTATGTCCAGAGGACCCTTGGCATTTTACGTGGGAAAAATCGGCACGGCTGCAGCACCGATCCTCCGACTGGTGAGGGGCTAGAGCCGCGCCACATAAACCGCACGGCCTTCCCGATATAAACGGCTGGAGAATTGCCGGGTCCGTGGCCACGCATGCGCATGGCGGCGACTTCAAGGGGTTGCAGCGTACAACATGGTGCCTGTCACGCGCAGACCCAACCTTCCAGATAGTGTCCCCCTGGGCGCCCCCCTGGCCAGAAGCATGGCTTCCACCTGACTGTTGGCGGCGCTGGACACTGCTGACCACGCCGTGTTCCTGATCGCTGAGACCATGAGTCAACCAGGCAGTCGGGAACCCGGCCCATCGGGGGAGGGCCTTCAGGTACCATCCTGAGGCCATCCTAGTGGCGTGCGACGCGCTACTTGATTATGCTGTTTTTGAGGGGGCGGAGCATCAGAACCCCCCCCCCCCCCCGATTCCACCGTAAAAAAGGATTCTCCGCCCGATTGACGATTACAAAATTGGCGTTGGGAAACGGAGAATCCCGCTGATCATTTTTGTTGCTGAGGGTGGAAATGACATTCTATAAATACAGATTTTGTTTGTTTGCCTTTACCAAATCCACTTACATGGGGACCTGGTAGTGTGAGCCCAAATGTCTGAAATATCCCAATAGTTAGCACATTACAGGAGTCTTCCACTATGTTGAAGACAAATGTCCAGTATACAGTTGAATGCAAACTCTTGATTGATGCTGGATGACATCACTTGATAGCTGAGAATGTCAATTCATGTTCATATATATTCAGGGTCCAACCTGGTTGTTTGCAGAGCTAAACAACCACATCCAAATGGTGGACCCCAATTCAGAGCCCCCATTCAGTGGGTGCAGTGTTTTAAATGCTGTGAATAGAACGATGGTGACGGTATGCTTGTATATTTATTTTATATTTGTAATCTGTTGTGTTGCTGACTCTTACCATTCCGAGGGAGCTTCTGGTGCCTGCCATTTGACATCGAGTCATTTAGTAACTGTTCTCTGGTTTTTAATCACAATTAAAGATATGAAAGAAGGGGGAATTGATAGAACAAGTGAATGGTTGAAACTATTATAGACGAGTTCACTATGAAGAAATCTGAGGTTGTCAACTTCAGATCAGTGAATGATAAAGTGTGGTTTTGTTTTTATAACTGAGAGGTCAGAGGCAGTGAAATGGCTGAAAAGGTGCCCAAGAACACAACTTAGTTAAAGCTAGTGTGCAAATACCAAATGCATTCAAACGTCTTAAAAATGGGAAAATGCAATCAATGTATGCCCTAAATTTGCATGTGTGAGCAATCTTGTCCATTTATAAGCCCATCTAAAGTGTCAAGTGAACACATTCACATTGTCTTACAAAAACTTGAAGTTAGATAAAGAAACCACTGTTCAAGTCCTCATTACATTACCATATAATCTGTAGCTGATTTACAAAGCCGTGTCTACCATGAATATTGCCCAGTTCTTTATTGCCAAAATTTGCATCGGCATCTATGTGGCAAGTTGAAAACACTGTGAACCAACATGAATCACATCCTACAAGTGCAAGTTGTTAGTTCCAAATATTTTTTCCCTTACTATCCCAAGAAAAATGTTTAGCAGTGCATTCCCAGCTGGTAATTATATAAACCAAAGGTAAAGTCACCATAGTCCTAGCTGACCACACGCTGCTTTCCACTTTGAGGGGGAGAGCTGACTGGTGGTGATTTAACCTGAGGAAAGCCACACCCCAGGTCCTCAAGGTTGAGAAGGCAGGCGTTCTTGAATAACATATATAAAGTATAGCAAAGGAATTGGCACAGGGAAGAGATATGCTTAAACATATTTTATTTAATTTTAATCAGGTTGATCAGAACTAAATACAATCTCTGGATACAAAGGGAGAAGAAGAGAATTGATTCGCACTCTGGCCTTGGAGCAACAGACATTTGTTTAGGGGGGGAAAAAATTGATTTCAGTATTTCCGCTCCTTGAGTAGTCATGATGTGGAGAAAGTATTTAAAGGGTTACTATAATTGGTTCTTCCTGTGTTAATAGTTTTCCCATACATCTGCATTTAATCTGACAGAAAGTGATATGGTGGCAATTAATTCAAGTATTCACTCAGTTACAGACTACCATCATCATCGTATTTTAAGAGTGTGTGCACAAGGCTGTATCTAAAACAGAAAGCTCCCCTTATAGAATTATTCAGCGATGTTCAAGTATTTCAATATCTGTGAACAGAGGTTTTGTGATTAGTCAACTGATCGAATAACTGCATAATAATTAGTTAACATTGTTCTGTTACAATTGACTAGTGCTCATTTGAATATAAAAATGCCTCAGCCATACTTCGGATTTTCAGCTTCTCTGCAGTTCTAACACTATTTGCAGTACCGATTAATGTTCTGTCTTCCCTGTGAACCACAAGACACCATTGTTTTTGTAATGATGGACAGCTCAGTGAAAATAATCTAGAACCTATTTAGCATACTATTTAAAGGAGCTTGCTTAGACCTCTTATTTTGACATGTAATTAACTTTATTCTGAGATGACAGTTTCCCACAGTGCTTTGGAAGTGGGCACTTTTTTCCAGCACAATATATATCACAAAGTAATGGTGACAGCTTTGTACTTCAGAAGCTGTACCTCATGTCTACAAGAGACGTGCACTATTTATGTGGGCTATAAGCACCAAAATGCAGCTGGACAAATGAATATTGACTTTGCTGCTTTATATAACTTTCAGGTTTATAGGAATAGTGCCTTGGTTCTAGGTCTTTCTGCTACGTACATGTAATTTAGTATTGACTTTTCTAGTAAACTTTCAGCAACTTCTAATGTTGTACTTATGTTGCTTCTTTTCTTTCCTCCACAGAGTTGTTGGAACTGTGGGCGCAAGGCCAGCGAGACCTGCAGCGGCTGCAATACAGCACGATACTGTGGTTCATTTTGCCAGCATAAAGACTGGGAAAAGCACCATCATGTGTGTGGGCAAACCCTTCAGGCTCAACAACAAGGTGAGGCAACAACAGCCAGCTCATCCGCAACACCCAGCAGTGAGGCAGGAAGCCCAGTGGACACTCCACCAGCAACCTCCTCCAGGTCAACCACCCCTGCCACTCCATCAACCATAGAAACAACCCCCCGTTAGAAGATACAAATTGTTCAGTCACACAAAGATGAAAAGGAAGAAAAAAAGACTCTTACACTATCAAAGGAGAAACTAATCTGGGAGTAGTAGTGAGTTAAAAAGGCCAGTAACGGGTCTCACTTACTTACTATGAAAAAACAAAGATATTATTTGTTCATCTTTTTTCTTGTTTGTAAAACTGCAGAGAAGGCAGAGCGCATCATAAAAGTAGATTTGACCTCTTCCCTCGTTATTTTTCCAGTAGCTCGGATTAAAACTAGGTAACCTCATAAACAGATCCTTTATCAGACAACAGACCAAGGGATTGCTAATTACTGTACAAAGCAAAAATGCTAATATTAAAGAACACATTGTTCTTTTCTACTATAATGAAAAAGAAATCTCGTGCAAAACCCTCAAGGGCACATGCGTTGGCTACAGCATAGACATTTTAACAAGAAGATGAATGGCGTTCATGGGTTACCGACTGAACTCTGAAGACCTGCAACAAAATGTGCAGCTGTGCAGCAGATTGGAAGGAAGCACAGATGTTCATCCTTTCCTCAAAAAAAAAACAATATCCAGGTCAACAGAATGAAGAATTAAATCTTTTTTGCTGTGGGATGTATGAATACAACAACAAAGAAAATGCCATAATAAGAGGCTTTCAGTCCTAATGAGAAACAGCCTGTATTTGATTTGCATTTTTTGGCAGTCACTGTGTACCAGCTGCCCTCAATGGAGCATTTCTACACTTTTACAAGGTTCCACATAGTAAGACAATCAGGTCTGTTCCTGCTCATTTTTTTGATAATGAAATGGTGGCTACAGCACTGGCCCACTCTATGTTCCCACTCCATCTGTTCAGATTTGAAGTAGTTCTCTTGGTGTTAAAACACTTCTGTCCTGTGAGGTTCCCTATGGTGTTCTTGTAAATGTGTTGGACAAACGTGAAGATCCATTGTAGCTAACCATGCCCACATTTAGTCTATTATTCCTAGTTGGTGATAGACCTGTATCTTTCTATGCTGCTTTTATATCTGTATGTATTAGTGATATTTCTCTGGTAGTTCCCACAATGGAATTTTTTGTTGTCCTCAAAAGAAAAAGAAAAAAAAAAGAGCTATCTATCTGAGCTGCTATTTCACTCTGTATAGGATTTCTAAGACTTAGCATGCGTCACGGAATGCTAACATATTGGTGTTTTGTAAGAGGGATGTACATAAATGTACTTGCACTGTCACAATGACTCCCTAGGCATGCTTATTTGGGCAAACTCTTAATATGCTAGAGCCATTTCACAGAGTTAGCTATAGGTTAGGGTAGCTGTGAATGTCATTTCTTTGACAAACTGGTCACTACGATTAGTGGCATTTTATATAATGAGATCATACAAGAGGACAGTGCATGCATATCACTGCAAGGTCATTAAGTATTGCTGATTTAAAAAATACTTTTAAAAAAAAAGCTCCAAATGCTGAGGTGTAGATTGACAGCTTTAACACTGCTGAATGCCAGGTATCAACAGTATTAAAAAAGGGAAGTCAGCCAAAGACTGATCCGACGGACCAAAATCAGAAAAATAAAGCACCAATAATTGTTTCAAAGCAGTCAGCAGGTTAAACGATTTCAGCAAGTTTCAGTAAATCCATTGTATAATCCAAAAACCAGATGTCATACACGTATATATCGGATGCTGTGATGTATGTGAAAACAGCACTGTTTTATTAACACTAGTGTGTGAAAGGATTAGTGCATCACATTACTGATCTACTTACTTTAATTCAGGGCACCCTGTGTAAACCAATTCTCAGAGTTCTTCTCTTTTCTCCTGTTTTGCTACAGACTCCTCAGTGGCAAAGTTTCACTCTACCTCTGACAGCATGTATATTGCACCAGTAGCTAAACTAACTGGTATAGTCAAACCAAATGGGCACAAGAGAACCAGGAAACCAAAAGTAAGCTCATACAGCTGCAAACCATATCACTACTTGGTAACAATGCAGACCTCATACCTGAACTTTTGTTAGTTTCCTTTTAAGCTTGTCACTTATACAGATTATGTGAGAGTATAATTTGTAGGTATAAACGCATAAAAAATTGACTTCATTAATTACAGTTTAAAGGTTGGTTGCTGATAGGAACGGGGGGGTCCTCTCTGTTGTGAGATGTACTTGTGACAGGATCACCTGTCTTTGTTGTGTAGGTGCATGTTGTGGAACAAAAATGGGAAAAAAAAAAAGCAAAGGCCGGTTAACTTATGCAAAGCATGCCTATGCCTGGAATACTTAAGAAAGGGACTCCATATTGTCTGGTTTCTAAAAGGACAAAAAATTGGAGAATCTGAAATGCAGATTTAAGTAAAAAATTTTGGTTCTGCAACTTTATTGTGAAAGTTGTTGTGCAATACTTAATTCAGACATGTACCACAAGTTAACGGTAGACTAACTTTTTGGGGGGTGTCTAGACATCATGCTTTCGTCAGCATATTTGAGCTTTTAAGTCTACTATGTCTAAACTGTGGTTCCTTGATTATCTTTTTTTTTTCTTCAGTTGGACTGTATTGTATGGTCTGTCAACCTGTGAATCTTTAAAGTATGATTCAGGTCTTGTTGTATTCCTTACTGTGTAATAAAAATTTTAATATCTGTATTCACCAAAGGTTGTGGTTCTTTGTGGGGAATTGGTGATACTACTTTAATAGTACTCTATTGGGATCTTGGTAAACTGCTTTCTGAGGATTGACACAGTCCACTTGCAGGTAAGACACAACAGATTGTAAAGGTTTCTGCATATTAATTAGTATTCTAATAAATTTGGAAGTGGAAACAAAAGTCGCCAGAGATTTCTGGTACAGGTTTTAATTAGAAATGAAGCTCTGAAGAAGATTCTTGTCCTTTTCAGGCTTTCTAGGCAGCCTTCAGAGGTTTGAATGTCACAACAATAATGACTCTCCTTTTGGGTCACGTACATCAATAATTGCACAGTGGTGTGCTACCCATATAAAACTGAAATCACGTCAAGAGGATTCAAATCTAAAGGGTTGGCCAACAATCCTTCAACATTTAAATTTTCTGTTACCTGCATTCAATTTGTAACATAATTATATCATCTAATTTGAGGAAGTGGAACATTGTTAATGATTTTAAATTCACTATCAGCAAGCATAACAAAGGAATTTGTCACTCCTATGTATTCATTTTTTATTTTTAAAAAGCACTATTATTTACGATAAAATGAATAATGTTCATCAATATTATGTTGCAGCAGGGCTTACATTTTTTTTTATTTAAAAAAAGTGCTGTCAGAAACCGTGCGAAAGTAGTGAAGGCGGCCATTTAAAAGAGTGGGAAAAGTGAGAGCAGCTTCAGTGTCAGAAACAGTGCAGAGAGTAACGGTTGCGGGGAGAGTGACGGACCAGGGCAGAGTGGCGGACCCGGCAGAGTGGCAGATCCGGGGAGAGTGGCGTTCCCGGGGAGAGTGGCGGACCCGAGAGTGGCGGACCCGGGGAGAGTGGGGGAGGAGCTTCCCATAAATAGAGTGGGAAAAACAAAGAGTGATGTCATAGGAAAATGGTAAGTTCATTGGCCGGTAAGTAACTGCTAATTTGCATTACCTATTCTCATCGGAGGTAAAATGGAGAAATATTTTACAGGTTAGAAAGACTAAAAACCAGATGGAAATTTAAATTTAAAAAAACAAGTTTGAAATGAATTAAATAAAATAGAGATGCAGTGCAAGACAATGTGTTGTATCTGCATGATGTGGGAACTGGTGGACCCCATTGTGGTTCCTAGTGAACACACCTGTAGCAAGTGTTGGTTGTTTGAGGAACTTCAGCTCAGAGTTGATGAGCTGGAGTCTGGGCTTCGGACAACTGTGACACATCAGGGAGGGGGAGAGCTACCTTTGTTTCAGGAGGCAGTCACACCCCTTTGCTTAAGTATCTTGAATTTGGCTAGTGGTCAGGGACAGGAGGGTGTGACTATGAGTGAGGTACGTAAAGGGATCAAAGAGGTAGGGTTGCAGGAGCCTCATCCCTTGCCAAACAGGTTTGAGCTTTCTGTCCGGATAAGATCAGGGACTGTGGGAAGAATGAGTAAAGTGACCATAGTACTTTGGGAGCCAGACATTCAAGTGGGATGGGGGGGGGGGGGGGGGGGGGGAGAGAAAAAATTGTAGTCTTAATTGGGGATAGTAAAGTTAGGAGCTTAGACACTGTTCTCTGTGATCAGGATCGAGATTTTCCGACAGTTATGTTGCCTGTACCCAGTGCTCCAGTTCGGGATATCTCATCTCGGCTGCAGAGGAACTTGGAGTGGGAGGGTAAAGATCCAGCTGTCGAGGTCCACACAGGTACCAACGATATAGGTAGGACAACGATAGAGGTTCTGCTGAAGGAATATGGGCAGCTAGGGGCTAAATTAAAGAGCAGAACCAAAAAGGTGTTAATCTCTGGATTACTGGGGTCAATAAGATTAAAGAGGTAAATTTGTGGCTCAAAGGTTGGTGTGGGAGAAATGGGTTCAAATTCATGGGACATTGGCACCAGTACTGGGGGTGGAGAGAGCTCTTCCGATCGGACGAGCTTCATCTGAATAATGCTGGGACTAGAGTCTTGGCAAACCACATAACCAAAGCTGTCAAGATGGCTTTAAACTAAATAATGGGGGGAGGGTTCAGTTGTACAGAGAATTAGAAAATCAAAGTTAAAGGAGAAGGTGGGAGTGCAGGTTAATGATGAGGACTTTAAACTAGTTAAAGGGGCCGAGGGCTCAGGGGAGGTTAATAACGATTCCAGAACCTGAGTATAGAAAGCAGCTGGAACCTAACATCAAAAAGGGGGACAACTCTGAGAAGGGGGACAGTCAATGCAGGACTGAGGATGATGTACCTAAATGTGCGCAGTATACGAAACAAGGTAAATGAGCTCATTGCACACATTGAAATTGGCGGGTATGCTGTTGCAGGCATCACAGAGATGTGGCTGCAAGGGGAAGAGGCTGGGATGTAAATATCCAAGGATATGTGTCCTATTGAAAGGACAGGCAGCTGGGCAGAGAGGTGGGGTTGCCTTGCTAGTAAGAAATGAACTTAATTCGAGTGGTGAAGAATCTGTGTGGGTACAGTTGAGGAATCACAAAGGAAAAAAGATCCTGATAGGAGTCATGTGCAGGCCCCCTAGCACTAGTCAGGATGTGGGGCATAAAGTAAATCAGGAGATTGAAAAGGCATATAAGAAGGACAATATTACAATAATCATGGGGGACTTCAGTATGCAGGTGGACTGGGAAAATCACGTCGGTAGTGCATCCCAAGAAAAGGAATTCGTGGAATATCTATGGGATGATTTTTTTTGGAATGGCTTGTGGTAGAGCCCACTAGAGAACAGGCGATTCTGGATTTGGTGTTGTGTAATGAGGCAGACTTGATTAGGGAACTGAAGGGGAAGGAACCCTAGGGGGTAGTGACCACAATATGATAGAATTCACCCTGCAGTTTGCGAGAGAGAAGCGGGAATCAAATGTAAAGGTTTTACAGTTAAGTAAAGGTAACTACAAAGACATGAGGGAGGAGCTGGCCAGAGTTGATTGGAAGGGGAGCCTAGCAGGGAAGACAGTGGAACAGCAATGGCAGGGGTTTTGGGGCTTTATTCGGGAGGCACAACAGACACTCATCCCAAGGAGGAAGAAGCATGCTAAGTGGATGACAAGGCAACCATGGCTGACCAAGGAGGTCCAGGACAGCTTAAAAGAAAAGGAAAGAGCAGGCAAGCTGTGGGGGTTACTGGGAAGCTACAAGGTTGAGCAGCCTTTAAAAGCATGCAGAAGACCTAAAAAAATCAATGAGAAGGGAGCAGAGGAAATATGAATGTTAGCTAGCTAGTAAGACAAAAGACGATTGAAAGAGTTTTTTTGATTATATAAATGCTAAGAGACCAGAAAGAATGGACATTGGATGACAGGAAAATGAGGCTGGAGAAGCAGTAATTGGGAACAAAGAAATGGCAGAGGAACTGAATAGGTACTTTGCATCAGTCTTCACAATGGAGGACACCAGTGGCATACCAGAACTTCAAGAGAGTCGGGGGTAGAGGTGAGTGTAGTGGCCATCAGAAAGGAGAAGGTGCTGGGGAAACTGAAAGGTGTGAAGGTGGATAAATTACCTGGACCGGATAGACTACACCCCAGGGTTCTGAAGGAGATAGCTGAGGAGATTATGATCTATCAGGAATCACCGGAGGAAGGAGTTCCAGAGGATTGGAAAATGGCTCATTTGGCGAATGTAACACCCCTGGTTTAAGAAGGGAGGGAGGCATAAGACAGGAAATAATAGACTGGTTAGCCTGACTTCAGTTGTTGGTAAGACTTTAGAGTATTATTAAGGATGAGATTGCGGAGTACTTGGAAGTACATGGTAAAATAGGACTGCGTCAGCACGGATTCGTCATGGGAGGGTCATGCCTGACAAATCTGTTAGAATTCCTTGAGGAATAACGAGGAAGTTAGACAAAGGAGAACCAGTGGACGTGATTCATTTGGATTTCCAGAAGGCCTTTGAAGGTGCTGTACAGGAGGCTGCTCAATAAGATAAGAGCCCATGGTATTCGGAGCAAGGTACTGGCATGGATAGAGGATTGGCTGGCTGGCAGGAGGCAGAGAGTGGGGATTTTCAGAATGGCAGCTGGTGACAAGTGGTGTTCCGCAGGGGTCCGTGTTGGAACCACAACTATTCACGAAATACATTAACAATCTGGAAGATGGAACTGAGGGCATTGTTGCTAAGTTTGCAGATGATACCAAGGTATGTATGGTGGCAGGTAATGTGAAGGGAGCAGCGAGGCTGCAGAAGGACTTGGACGGAGGCAAAGAATTGACAGATGGAAGGCAATGTGGAAAAGTGTGAAGTTATGCATACTGGTAGGTAGAATAAATGTACAGACTATGTTCTAAATGGGAAAGGCTTCGGAAACCAGAAGCACTCGGGAGTCCTAGACAAGGATTCTCTTAAGCTAAACATGCAGGTTCAGTTGGCAGTTAGGAAGGCAAATCAATGTTAGCATTCATGTCGAGAGGGCGAGAATACAAGAACAGGGATGTACTGTTGATGCTGTATAAGGCTCTGGCCACACCCCATTTGGAGTATTGTGAGCAGTTTTGGGCCCCGTATCTAAGGAAGGATGTGCTGACCTTGGAAAGGGTCCAGAGGAGGTTCACAAGAATGATCTCCAGAACGAAGGACTTAATAATAATAATAATCACTTATTGTCACAAATAGGCTTCAATGAAGTTACAGTGAAAAGCCCCTAGTCGCCACATTCCGGTGCCTTGTCACATGAGGAGCAGTTGAGGTCTGTACTTGTTGGAGTTTAGAAAGATGAAGGGGATCTAATTGAAACGAACAAGATACTGAGAGGCCTGGATAGAGTGGACGTGGAGAGGATGTTTCCACGAGTAGGAGAAACTAGACCCTGAGGGCACAGCCTCCGTTTGAAGGGCCGATCCTTTAAAACAGAAATGAAGAGGAATTTCTTCAGCCAGAGACGTGAATCTGTGTAATTCTGCTGCAGAAGGCCATGGAGGCTAAGTCACTGAGTGTCTTTAAGACAGAGATAGATTCTTGATTACTAAAGCGATCAAGGGTTATGGGAGAAGGCAGGAGAATAAGGATGAGAAACCTATCAGCCATGATTGAATGGTGGAGCCGACTCGATGGGTCGAATGGCCTAATTCTGCCCCTATATCTTATGGCCCTATGGATAACAATTTTCTGCTACATTGGAATAAAAAGGCTGTCGGAAGTTACTGCCTTAAACCGATTTAGGTAACACAGGTCTCATATAGGGTGGACATGTTTCATTCTTTCACGAGATGGAGGTGTCGCTAGCTAGGTCAGTATTTATTGCCCATCCTTAGTTGCCTTTGTGAAGGTGGTGGTGAGCTGCCTGCTTGAACTGCTGCAGTCCCTGAAGTGTAGGTACACCCGCAGTGCAGTCAGCGAAAGGATTTTGACTCGGTGACAGTGAAGGAATGACAATATAGTTCCAAGTTAGGATAGTGTGTGGTTTGGAGGGAAATTTTTAGGTGGTGTTGTTCCCTTGTATCAGCTGCTCTTGCCCTTCTAAATGGTAGTTGTTGTGGGTTTGGAAGGTGCTGCCTAAGGAACCTTGGCAAATTTATGCAGTGATTCTTTTAGCAGGTACACGCAGCTGCAACTGTGCATGGTGGTGGAGGGATTGAATGTTTGTGGAAAGGGTTGAAATCAAGCAGGCTGCTTTACTCTGGATGGTGTTGAGCTTCTTGAGTGCTGTTGGAGTTGCTTTCATCCAGGCAAGTGGAGGGTATTCCATTACACTCCTGACTTGTCTCTTGTAGATGGTGGACAGGCTTTGGGGGGTCAGGAAGAGAGTTACTAGCTGCAGAATTCGAAATCTCTGACCTGCTCTTGCATCCACAGTATTTATATGGCTGGACATTTCAGTTTCTGGTCAATGGTAAACTCAAGATTGTTGACAATCGGGGGGGGGGGGGGGGGATGGGGGGGGGATTCAATGATTGGAATGCCAATGAACGTCATGGGGAGATGGTTAGTTTCTCTCTTGTTGAACATGGTCGCTGCCTGTGTGGCGCAAATGTTATTTGCCACTAATCAACCAAAGCCTGGATACTGTCCAGGTCAAGCTGCATACGCACACAGAATGCTTTGGTATCTGAGGAGTTGTGAATGGTGCTGAACGTTGTAGTTATCTGCAAACTTCCCCACTTCTGACCTTATGATGGAAGGAAGGTCATTGATGAAGCAGCTGAAGATGGTTGGGCCTCGGACATTACCCTGAAGAATTCCTGCACGAATGGCCTTGGAGTGTGATGATTGACCTCCAACAACCACAACCATCTTCCTTTGTGCCAGGTATGACTTCAACTAGTGAAGAGTTTCCCCTCATTGACTTCAGTTTTGCTCAAGGTCCTTGATGTCACAAGCAGATCAAATGCTGCCTTAATGACCAGGGCTGTCACTCTCACTCTTAAATTGAGCTCTTTTGTCCATGTTTGCACCAAGATTGTAATGAGATCAGTAGCTAAATGGCCCTGGTGGAACCCAAACTGAATGGCAGTGAGCAGGTTATTGTTGAGTAAGTGCTCCTTGATAGCACTGTGGATGATCCCTTCTGTCATTTTAACGATAACTGGCCATGTGAATAATTGAACGCGTTGCCATGTTTCCTTGTGAGTAATTGCACAGCAGTGCCCCTTCAAGTAAGCTATTTCCTGCTGTTTACACTAGTATAGGGTGATGTTACTGAGCTAGCATATATTTATTTCATCTGAATTGTGATGCTGTGGGAATTCTGAACAAAGACACTGCTCCAATATTACATTCTTCCCAGCTCCTCTTATTTTTCCCTAATATGTTCACATGGCAAAATGAAAACATTCATCACACAACAAGCTATAAAGATATGAAGATTCCCACTGAATTAAACTAAACAAAATTGCCTATTTCTCTTTTTGAAGAATGCCTTCCTCATTTTATTTGTAATTGCTAATGGAAAGAAATTACTTAATGAACATGCACATGACAAGGCCATTTAATATTAGAAACAGATTGAAGCAGTTTACCAATATTATTATACATTACACACTAATTATTAACTGCAGCGTATTCCAGGTTTTCTATACCATTAAACCATTAACCCGGTAATGGGAATTGTGTTGATTCTAGATCCACTATCCCGTGCCAACCATGGTGGCTTTTATGGTGGACCAGCCGCTATGGGCACTCTGCAGCTATGGCTCATTGGTCATTGTGGCTATGAGGCGCCAGCTGAGTAGATCTTTCTTCTCCAGGTCATTCAGTCCAGCAACATTGAGTCTCCTGCAGCAGAGCTTTTTCTGCCTCTGCCGGCTTGAGGCCAGGTTAATGGAGATGGTAGAGTGGATTAGTTGGCGATCAGTGCAGCAGTCATAGAATCATAGAATCCCTACAATGCAGAAGGGGGCCATTCGGCCATCGAGTCTGTACTGAGCCTCTGAAAGAGCACCTACCCAGCCTCGATCCCATGCCCTATCCCTGTAACCCCACTTAACCTTTGGACATTTAGGGGCAATTTAGCATAGCCAATTTACCTAACATTCACATCTTTGGACTCTCGGAGGAAGCCGGGGCACGTGGAGGAAACTCACACAAACACTGGGAGAACGTCGCTGGCTCCAGTCTTGGCACGAGTGATGTGGACATCTTTGCAGTCCCTCACTTGGATGTTAATGTAGTTTATTAGGTTCCAGTGCTTAGAGCGGGAGGTTGCCATGAGGCTTTGTGCTTGTCTCTGGTAGAACAGGGTGTTTGTTGTGACAAGGTCATGTTCTCGGCATTTTGTCAGGAGGAGGACTCCATTGGGGTTTATTTTCCCTATACCTTCCTTGACTAACATGCTTTTCCAAAGGTTTACGTCCCGACTCTGGCATTGAAATCGTCGTGGAGAATCAGCTTATCTCCCTTTGGGGTGCGGGACAGTATTTTGTCGAGGCTGGAGTAGAATGCCTATTTGTCTCGCCTGTTGCGTCCAGGGTTGGGGAATAGGCACTGATGACTGTATTGTGCTGTTTCTGGGCCAGGGTGAACGGTAGGCTCATGAGGCGCTCACTTACCTCGCAGGCCATTTGTTGAGACGTCCAACCCATTTGTTTTTTACGGTGAAGCTGACCCCATAGAGAGAACATTTTTCTGGATTGACTTTCGGGAAGAAGGTGTATCCACCACCTTGTTTTTTTAAACTGCCCTTCTGCTGCCAGTCGTGTCTCGCTCAAGGTGGCGATGTCAGTGTTGTACCTCTGGAGTTCCTGGGCTCTGATGATGATGAGACATTCGGGTCTGTCACTGTTGGGGTTGTCCATAAGGGTCCTAATGTTGCAGGTTCTGAAATTAATTTGGGTGGGTGGGATGGGGTTGGGGTGGAAGATGCACCTGCATGGATTCTTTTAACATGGGGTGGTTGTTGCACACCAATCACCACACGGTTCCATTGGAATGAGGTCTTAGCCCAATGGCAGGGAAATCCGAGATGACGGCAGACCAGGTTCTGCTGTAGGACGGGGACTAACACAAACTCATCGTCCTCCAGTCACCTGCTTTGCAGCGATGCTGACTGCGGGACATTCTTCCTAGCCAGAACCAGAGTGCCCCAAGTGCCTGATTCACCCTAAGTCGCCATAGTTGGCACCTGTGAGGAAACACTTGGGCCGGGATCCTCCGCTGGCGTGATTCTCCGTTATGCCGGTGCCAGTGGGTTTCCCGACAGCATGGGGCTGCCCCACAATGGGAAGCCCCATTGACCGGCTGGCGTGATGGAGAATCCCGCCGGCCGGTCGGGGCTCAAATGTGGCGTGGAAGGACGGAGAATCCCGCCCTTGGTCTCTCAACCAGGAAGCATCAGGACTGTATTAACGAGAATGATCAGGAGATCCAGGATCTTCGAGACCGCAAATGATAATCTTTGTTTCCAAAAGTAGGCTTACATTAACACTGCAATGAAGTTACTGTGAAAAGCCCCTTATCGCACCATTCCGGTGCTTGTTTGGGTACACAGAGGGAGAATTCAGAATATCCGATTCACCTAACAGCACGTCTTTCAGGACTTGTGGGAGGAAACCGGAGCACCCGGAGGAAACCCATGCAGACACAAGGAGAACGTGCAGACTCCACACAGACAGGGACCCATAGCCTGAAATCGAACCTGAGATCCTGGAGCTGTGAAGCAACAGTGGTACCCATTGTGCTACCATGCCACCCAGGTGTTCCTGAACTGGCAGTTCCACCAAAACCTGGAGTGAGAGGAAACAAGTATACAGCCAACTGAAGGCCAAGGTGCAACAAAGAATCTGTGACCTAAGGTGAAAAGAGTGCAGGAGACTCAGCAACTCCTCGACAACCATGACATGCGTAGCTTCTTCAGTGCAATTAAAGCCATCTACAGTCTATGTACCCAGGGACCTACCCCACTGAGAACCAAAAAGAGAGAGGCGCTCAGCAAAGACAGTGAGGCAGCCAATGCTCGGTGGAGAGAGAACTTCAAGGACCTCCTCAACCAAGACACAGCCCTCGATGCATGTGCCCCTCAACGCCATCCCGCCGTACACTACTTGGTATCATCTCAGCACAACCCCAGCCCGCCGGTAGGTTGAAAAAGCCATCCGACAGCTGAAAAACCAACAAAGCTGAGTATCACAATACAGCGGAGAGGTAATCTTCACAACCTAAACAGCCTTGTTGGAAGGAAGAGTGCATGCTGGGACACCTCAGAGACAATGCAATTGTGACCATCTTCAAGAAAGGAGATGGGTCGACTGCGGAAATTAGATGGATTTCCCTACTGTCCGCCACAGGAAATGTCATTGCAAGAATCCGCCTCAACTGCCTCCTCCCAATGGCTGAAGAAATTCTCGCTGAGTCTGCCCATCAAGAGGCACAATGATTTTAGCAAATCCAGGAAAAGTGCTGGGAGCATAATCAATCTCTGTGCTTCATTGAATCAATGAATTTACAGTGCAGAAGGAGGCCATTCTTCCCATCGAGCCTGCACCGGCTCTTGGAAACAGCACCCCAGCCAAGCACAAACCTCCTCCCTATCCCCGTAACCCAATAACCCCATTTTACCTGAGGGCAATTTTGCATGGCCAATCCACCTAACCTGCACATCTTTGGACTGTGGGTGGAAACTGGAGCACCCAGAGGAAATCCAAGCAGACACTGGGAGAACGTGCATATTCACACAGGCAGTGACCCCCCCAGTCTGGAATTGAACCTGGGTCCCTGGAGCTGTATAGCAACTGTGCTAACCACTGTTCTACCGTGCCACCCTTCTTCGGCAATGTCAACCATGAGGGATTGTGGAACATCCTCCTCAAATTCGGCTGCCTGCAAAAATTTGTCACTATTCTCTGCCTGCTCCACGATGACATGAAAACCATGATCCTCACCAACGATCCACCACAGACCCAATACATGTGCAAACTGGGGTCAGGCAGGGCTGTGTCATTGCACAAACGCTCTTCTACATATTCCTCGCAGCAACACTCCGCCCCATCACCCTGAAGCTTCCCGGTGGAGTGGAGTTAACCTGCAGGACAAGTGGGAACCTGCACAACCTCTAACACCTTCAAGGCCAGAACCAAAACCACCCCTACTTCTGTCTTCTAACTACAGTGCACAGATGACGCCCACGTGTGCGCATAATCAGAGGCCAAACTACAAACCATTGTCAATCGAGGTGTATGAAAAAATGGGCCTCCGATTAAACATCCAGAAAATAAAGGTTCTCTACCAGCCTGCTCCTGCCTCACAACATTACCATCTGAACATCAAGACACCCCAAATCCCTGGAACGTTTTTGTCAAAGTCACCGGACTCGACACATTAGCTCTTTTCTCTCCCTACAGATGCTGCCAGACTTGCTGAGATTTCCCAGCATTTTCTCTTTCGTTTCAGATTCCAGCATCCGCAGTAATTTGCTTTTATCCACATTGTCCACATCCCTGACACAAGGTTCCTTAAACAAATGCTGTACTTCGAGCTCCACAATGGTAAGCAATCACTAGGAGGTCAGAGGAAATGTGACAAGGACACTCTGTAAGCCTCCTTAAATAAATGCAGCATTCTCACTGACACCAAGGACAATGCATCAGAGGAACAGGCCCTTCGGCCCTCCAAACCTGTACCGGTCATGATACAACCTTGGCCAAAACCCTCAATACGTCCTTGTGCCGTATCCCTCTATACCCATCCTATCCATGTATTTCTCAAGATGCCTTTGAACACCATTAATATATCTAAAGTAAGTAAAGTCGCCATAGTCCCAAATGATCATAGGCTGATTTCCCCTTTGGGGGGAGAGCTGACAGGTGGTGATTTAACCTAAGGATCAACACACATCAGGCGAGGGACAAGGCAGGTCTTCATGAATAACCTCAGCTGGTACAGGAATTGAACTCACCCTGTTGACCTTGCTCTGCATCACAAGCCAGCTGTCCAGCCAACTGAGCTAAACCATTCACCACATGAGAATCACTTGCCCTGGAACACACAAGCTAGATAAAAAGCATCCGTGAAGGCGCCAGCCACCTTGAGCATCACCGAGCAAAACACATGGAGGCCAAGTGAATGCAGCAGAAATACCACACAGAATCCAGAGTGACCCACCCACCTGTGGCTCCAGGATTTGTCTATTCAGCCACCGCAGAACCCTACCCACACACCCCCCACCTCCCTGCTCCCCCACAGAGTGGAAGCAAGTCATCCTCAACCCTGAGGGAATGCCAGAGAAGTGGAAGATTGGGAATTGTGCAGTTTGTATATCCATGGCAACTTCCCCAGGCCAGGATCAAATATGATGTGAAAATATCAGGTTCTAGTGGAGACTGCAGGATCTGTGCATATTTAAGTTACATCATCAGATCTACTATGATGTGTGGATAATCCGATCATAGCCTCATTGCCAAGGGTCTTTTTTTTCTTGGAAATTGGAAAGTCCCATCAAAATAACCAAAACTCTCATGCAATGGCTGGGCAAGCAACAGGATGTCTTACCAGTGCTCAATATTAATTTGCAGATTAAGCTGGACATATTCCAGCAGTACTCCCATGCTTGGGACACCCTTGGCCATGTAAATCTGCACCTCCGTATCTGAGCAGATATGTGAGATTTATCCTTATGGAAGGTATGCTCCATATTGTGCAAAATAAAATTCTACTTGTTTGGATTTTCCAGTAGTTATTGAAGATAACAATGGGTTCTCAGCTTTCTACACATCTAGCCAACCTGGGGATGAATATTTAATTCCTACTGCCTGTAGGAAGCCCTATTCCTCCTCCACTAATTGGCATCACATTTAACTCGCTTATCCCGACTGAACCAGGCTTCTTGATATTATTAGGTGACATATCACACCTTTGCTGCTCCATGGCATGCAGTGTAAAATAGCTTCCGGGACTTGGGCAGTTCTCTGTTTAGCTTTGACTTACTATGGTTTGGAGTCCATTATTTTCATTAAAGTTGGTAACACACCTAGGCCAGAAGCTAAGACAGCTGATGTACGTGGGAATAATAGCATTTGTGTTGCTTCATTGAGTCTGAAGAGACCAACATGGGTAACAGACCTGATAACCTTTGGTACTTTTCTATGGACTAGGTATACTATACTTTTGTATCAATTTGAAGGAGTTTCATGTGCATGGCCACACAATTGGCAGTGCCAATCAGAAACCAAAATGATAATTTGCTGTGATCTGTATGAAAACCTTGGATGACGAGTGATATTGTAGGCCTCGTCAAAAAGAAAAAGGAGGCATTTGTCAGGGCTAAAAGGCTGGGAACAGACGAAGCCTGTGTGGCATATAAGGAAAGTAGGAAGGAACTTAAGCAAGGAGTCAGGAGGGCTAGAAGGGGTCATGAAAAGTCATTGGCAAATAGGGTTAAGGAAAATCCCAAGGCTTTTTACACGTACATAAAAAGCAAGAGGGTAGCCAGGGAAAGGGTTGGCCCACTGAAGGATAGGCAAGGGAATCTATGTGTGGAGCCAGAGGAAATGGGCGAGGTACTAAATGAATACTTTGCATCAGTATTCACCAAAGAGAAGGAATTGGTAGATGTTGAGTCTGGAGAAGGGGGTGTAGATAGCCTGGGTCACATTGTCATCCAAAAAGACGAGGTGTTGGGTGTCTTAAAAAATATTAAGGTAGATAAGTCCCCAGGGCCTGATGGGATCTACCCCAGAATACTGAAGGAGGCTGGAGAGGAAATTGCTGAGGCCTTGACAGAAATCTTTGGATCCTCGCTGTCTTCAGGGGATGTCCCGGAGGACTGGAGAATAGCCAATGTTGTTCCTCTGTTTAAGAAGGGTACAAAGGATAATCCCGGGAACTACAGGCCGGTGAGCCTTACTTCAGTGGTAGGGAAATTACTGGAGAGAATTCTTCGAGACAGGATCTACTCCCATTTGGAAGCAAATGGACGTATTAGTGAGAGGCAGCATGGTTTTGTGAAGGGGAGGTCGTGTCTCACTAACTTGATAGAGTTTTTCGAGGAGGTCACTAAGATGATTGATGCAGGTAGGGCAGTAGATGTTGTCTATATGGACTTCAGTAAGGCCTTTGACAAGGTCCCTCATGGTAGACTAGTACAAAAGGTGAAGTCACACGGGATCAGGGGTGAACTGGCAAGGTGGATACAGAACTGGCTAGGCCATAGAAGGCAGAGGGTAGCAATGGAGGGATGCTTTTCTAATTGGAGGGCTGTGACCAGTGGTGTTCCACAGGGATCAGTGCTGGGACCTTTGCTCTTTGCAGTATATATAAATGATTTGGAGGAAAATGTAACTGGTCTGATTAGTAAGTTTGCAGACGACACAAAGGTTGGTGGAATTGCGGATAGCGATGAGGACTGTCTGAGGATACAGCAGGATTTAGATTGTCTGGAGACTTGGGCGGAGAGATGGCAGATGGAGTTTAATCCGGACAAATGTGAGGTAATGCATTTTGGAAGGGCTAATGCAGGTAGGGAATATACAGTGAATGGTAGAACCCTCAAGAGTATTGAAAGTCAAAGAGATCTAGGAGTACAGGTCCACAGGTCATTGAAAGGGGCAACACAGGTGGAGAAGGTAGTCAAGAAGGCATACGGCATGCTTGCCTTCATTGGCCGGGGCATTGAGTATAAGAATTGGCAAGTCATGTTGCAGCTGTATAGAACCTTAGTTAGGCCACACTTGGAGTATAGTGTTCAATTCTGGTCGCCACACTACCAGAAGGATGTGGAGGCTTTAGAGAGGGTGCAGAAGAGATTTACCAGAATGTTGCCTGGTATGGAGGGCATTAGCTATGAGGAGCGATTGAATAAACTCGGTTTGTTCTCACTGGAACGAAGGAGGTTGAGGGGCGACCTGATAGAGGTATACAAAATTATGAGGGGCATAGACAGAGTGGATAGTCAGAGGCTTTTCCCCAGGGTAGAGGGGTCAATTACTAGGGGGCATAGGTTTAAGGTGAGAGGGGCAAGGTTTAGAGTAGATGTACGAGGCAAGTTTTTTACGCAGAGGGTAGTGGGTGCCTGGAACTCACTACCGGAGGAGGTAGTGGAAGCAGGGACGATAGGGACATTTAAGGGGCATCTTGACAAATATATGAATAGGATGGGAGTAGAAGGATACGGACCCAGGAAGTGTAGAAGATTGTAGTTTAGTCGGGCAGTATGGTCGGCACGGGCTTGGAGGGCCGAAGGGCCTGTTCCTGTGCTGTACATTTCTTTGTTCTTTGTTCTTTGTTTAAAAGCAAGAAAATGAGCTTTACATTGGCTACAATATAAGGGGTGGCACGGTGACACATGGTTAGCACTGCTGCCTCACAGCGTCAGGGACCCGGGTCCAATTCCGGCCTTGGGTGACTGTCTGTGTGTGTTGTGTTCTGTTACTTCCTTGATGATGGAGTTACACATAGAACAGAACACAAAGATGTAGTTGCTACAAGTATTTATTCTTCGTGGTAACCATACTATAGACAAACAATTTTGTCTCCGTTACTGATGTCTGTTGTCTTGTTGGTCCTGCGACCAAGTGCCTGGCCCCCCGCCCTTCCTCTAATATATATATACATCTGTCCGGTCTGGTTGCACCTGCTGGCGGGAGGTTATAGATGTCCCTACATGTGCTGGTCATTGTCTATATACAGCGGCACTGTTATATACAAATATATACATTGATACAACTATGTAGAATTATAGATAGATATGCATATCACCACAGTGTGGACTTTGCACGTTCTCCCCATGTCTGTGTGTGTTTCCTTTGGGTGCTCTGGTTTCCTCTCACTGTCCAAAGATGCTCAGGTTAGGTGGATTGGCCATGCTAAATTGCCCTTAGTGCCCGCACATTGGGTGGGGTTATGGAGATAGGGCAGGGCACTGGGCCTAGGTGGGGTGGGCTTTGAAGGGTCGATGCAGACTAAATGGGCCGAATGGTCTCCTCCTGCACTGTCGGGAATCTTTGATTCTGTAACTCCATTCTGGTGCCATGCCAAAATTTTTAAAAATCAGACAGCTCACTGTATCTAATTCTTCATCTTTCTAATTTAGGAGAGACATTGCTCTCTAAGAAAGTTGCTGAACAAAAAA
Source organism: Scyliorhinus torazame (assembly GCF_047496885.1). Lineage (NCBI taxonomy): Eukaryota > Metazoa > Chordata > Chondrichthyes > Carcharhiniformes > Scyliorhinidae > Scyliorhinus > Scyliorhinus torazame. Next base: position 171,047,394 of record NC_092717.1, on the reverse strand, counting down.
ATTGAATATTGTAAATATTGGCTGGCTTGGTAATGGGCAGAGGATGATACAACAGTGATGATAACCAAAGTCTGAGTGCAGTACATTTACTATAATTATTAATTGTAAAGAAGAATTACCAAGTGTGCATTCTTTTTCTCCCTCCTTAAATATTAGAGTAAGAATTTTATCCATCTTCGAGTTCTTCACCTAAATAGCTATCCTCATTTGTGTGCCTAGATAAGGACTGTCAACAAGCTTTTTGACCATAATGCCTAAGCAGGTGAGGACAATCCAGTGTTCACCCAGTGTCCCCATACCTGTGTGTTCCAGTTGTTAACAGCTCTGCCCCCACATCTTATACTGTTTGGATGGTACAGACTGATTCAAAGGAATACAAAGTGATTCGAAGTACTACAATACAACATATTATCGATACTGGCAGTTTGATTAGGTTACAGTCATTCTCCTGATTTCGATGACGTGAATATATTATCTGACATACTTCACTTCTAATCTTTTGGTGGACACATCTTATCCATCTGCCTTTTAATACAAAGGAACGTCCTTTAGACAATCAGCCAGTAATGAGGTGGTGAGTGCCCTATTTCCCTGTTACCTGTATACGGGTGGATGCAAAATGCCCCTTCCAGATATGCTGGAGCCAGGCTGAACATTTTCGATTTGTCACTATTGCTGAGGCTTGAAAATGTGTTACGTGAGATATGCCTGCGTTTAGTCTGCTAATTTGCGTTTGTCCACATTTTGGGTTTTAGAGATTGTCAGGTTAACCCTTTCCAGGCATTCCCTTCCCTGCTGTCCCATGCGTACATCAGATTCTCCATTTTCCCTACTACACAGTTGACATAATAATTGATAGCGATTAATAGCGATTAATATTCCCGTACCAGCCTCCCTGAACAGGCGCCGGAATGCGGCGACTAGGGGCTTTACAGAGTAACTTCATTTGAAGCCTACTTGTGACAATAAGCGATTTTCATTTCATTTTTCATTTCATAGTGGCAATTCTAGATGAATGACAAATAACAAAGACAGTGCAATGGTATGATGTTTTTAACCAGCATTTGTTGTTTAAGAATCATAGAAAATGATAAAGAATAGAATTGGAATAGTCAAAATTTAATTATAAATATTAGAGGGAAAGCTCTTCTTTCGAGGGAAAAGGGTTATCACCTACTGGAGTTTAGAAGAGTAAGAAGAGACTTGATTGAAATGTATAAGATCCTGAGGGGACTTAATAGGGTGGATGTGGAAAGAATGTTCCCACATGTGGAAGAATTTATCATAGAATCATAGAATTTACAGTGCTGAAGGAGCCCTTACAAAGAGCACCCTACTCAATGCCACGTATTTACCCCATCCCAGTAACTCCCACTTAACATTATTTTGGACACTAAAGGCAATTTAGCATGTCCAATCCACCTAACCGCACATCTTTGGACTGTGGGAGGAAACCGGAGCATCCGGAAGAAACCCACTCAGCCACGGGGAGAACGTGCCGACTCTGCACAGACAGTGGCCCAGCCGTGAATCAAACCTGGGACCCTAGAGCTGTGAAGCAACTGTGCTAACCATTATGCTACCGTGCTGCCCATTTGAACCGGGACCACTCTTTAAAAATAAGGGACCACCCATTTAATACAGAGATGAGGATTTTTTTTTCCCTGTGTGTCTTTGGAATTTTCTTTCTCAAATGGTGCTTGAGGCAGAGTCTTTGAATATCTTTAAGGCAGATGGCAAAGGGTTCATGATAATGTCAGGAATGTGGGGAGTTAACGAGATTAACGTAAACTTGAGATGAAAATGAAATAACAGAAAAGAAACAAGATTAGCAGGAGCCTAGGGACAGTGTGGTGTGAATGGCCATATCAAAAACATATTGTTTACCAGAGATTAGTGGGGCTATACAAATGATAACTTCTAGGAATTTGAGAGAGGTAGACAGTAGAATCCACAGAAGGGAATATCAAAGAGACTGATCAGCGTTACTACGAGCATCCTCACTGGGAAGGAGATTTGTTCTCCATCTAACAGCCAGACAGGCGAGTTCTATCTTTGATCCAAGCCACAGAGGCCTGTTCCAGCTAACATTTACAACCGGGGAAGATTGCCGATATTCTCCTCTAAAAGACGAAGTTTCATGCCTTCATTGAACCAGGAAGAGATATTTTCCCAGATTTGGTTACCTATGCGGTAACTATTAATTTGATTTGACCTATAAAGTTACAAAAATAGGATGTATGTTAGTCTTTTGTCATTTCTTTTCTTTTACTTTGATAAATATTACTGGGCTGGCTCCTTACTGGGTTGTACATTATTCCTCACATTACTTCAAACAAAAATACACCACTAAGAACCAATGTTTCAAGTTATCCTTTGGGGTTCTGAGACACTCCTGCAGGTTCGTAACAATAAGCAAGGGCATGAAAGATTATCGGAGGAAAGTAGGAATGTGGAATTGAGTTAAAGTTAGAGTTAGATAGCCATCTTATTGAATGATGCAGTAGGTTCATGGGACCGAATGGCTAATTCCTGATTCAAATTAATATTGACGGATGTTATTATCTGGAATATCTAATAGTTTTTTGAGGAAATAATGGAGTGTGTTGTGAAATGAACAAAGAGAGAGCGCGATTCTCCGGAAACATTTCTAAGTGTGGTAGTGAGCGGGAACGGCCACGAGCAATCGGTCCGGCAAGGGTTCCCGCCGCAAATGAAGGAACCGCGCTCGCCCATCCCCCCCGCCGCCCCCCCCCCCCCCCCCCCCCCCCCCCCCCCCCCCCCCGCCACACTAACCAGGTCGAGCAGCATTTGAATAGCACCAAGATTTGGACACGCAGACCTGAGGAGGCTCCGCGATGTGGTGGATGCCAGGAGGGATGTCCTGTTACCCTGAGGGCCCTTGAGGGTGAACCCAGGGCAGCCAGTGTTGCCTGGGATGAGGTTGCGGCGCTGTGAGCTCAGGGAGTGTGACCAGGCTGACTGGCCTCCAGTGTCGCAAGAAGGTCAATGAACTACATCGGGCGGCATGGATGGGTTGACACCAACACCCCTCCACTCTTCCTTCACACCCGCCCTCTTCCTACCACTGTGAACCTTATATGCTGCTAATGATGCCCTCTCTGTTTATGCGCAGAAGAAGCTCTCCCCCAATCGCCGGGAGAGGGCCCAGTCTGGCGGAGGTGTGCCGGACATAGGTATCTTCACCATGTTCGAAGAACGGGCTCTGGGGATGACTGGGTGGCTGTGGCCATAGCGGTCACCAATGAGGAGGTCGGCGGACACCACAGAGGTGAGGATCCACTGGGCGCCACCCGGCGGACCTGTCACGCATGAGTTGATATTGCATTACTGACTGACCCATCCCTTCCACTGATCACATGTCCACCATACCACTGGTCCTCCAGTAGGTCTCATCGGCCCACCCCGGGTGACGTGTCCATTGTAGCAGTCTCAGAGCTCTTCCTGCCTCCCAGAACAATACCTCGGGGAAGAGCTCTGAGACTGCTATGATGGACACGTCACAGCTGTCATCCCCACACTCCACCAGCACAGATACACACACCTTGGTGGAAAATGTTAGTGGACAGGCTTTTGGGGCACAATCTGGTGAGCACCACACAGTTGTTGATGTACATCAGGTGGCGGCAGGAACCCCCAGGCGAGACAGAAGTCAGAAGGTTGCTGGATCCTAGGTTCCATCTGGGTCCGAGCCAGATGCTGAGCATCTGGAACAGGGCTATCAGAGCTGATGGAGACATTAGGGAGCAGCCATGGCATTCAGAGGGAGATGGCAGTGACACTCCAGTGTCTATAGCCACTTGGAGAAGTCCCAGAGGCTACAGGCACAGGAGATGTCATCGACAATGCGTGACCAACACTGCTAGGGTGGCGACGCAGTGGAGAGCCTGGTGCACGACGTCAGCAGCATCATTGGAGATGTCCAAGGAGTGGCGTAGTAGGTGACGGCCATAGCTGAGGGCCTCAGTGGACTGTCCGACTCAATGGGGGACGTGACCCAGTACTAGGCTGATCTTGATGAGGTGCTGCGGGACATGACTCACTGTCAGATGGGCATGGCCAAGGTGCTGCTGAACTTGTCCCAGTCACAGCTGAGCATTGCAAAGGCACTGCAGAGCATAGCCCAATCACTGGGGAGCATCGCCGAGTGCGTCGACACCATGATGCAGACATTGGGGAGCTGCAAGGGCTGGCACAGCCAATTGATGCAGGGGCAGTGGGGAACAAGCCAACCGCCCCTCCATCCTGAGGTGAACCCCAGGGCGCTATGGGCACCAGGCAGCAGGAGAGGGCGTTGGGTGCCAACCTGGATCTGTCCCATGGAGTGGGGATGGTGACCACCAGCTCCCCCCGAGTTCCACCCCCCTCTGATGGGGCCGTGACACAGCTATGAATGCGCCGTCGACAGGTGTACTGGGGCCCTGCGTCCCCAGAGCCCCAGAGGATGCTCGCCAGGGTCATGGAAGGCCACGGGATGTGGTAAGCAGCTGGCTGTCTCCACCACAGATGTGCATCCTCGGGGGACACCTAGATGTAGCGGTAGAGCAAGGAAGACGAAGCACGTTGAGGATCACTGAGGGCACTGGGGGAGAGGGCGGGATGAAGGTGGGTGGGGTGGGGAGAGTGGGATGACACCATTGGGAGAGTGGGGCATTGCTGGGCACCTGTGACACATTTTTAAAAAAATATATATATTTTATTAAAGTTTTTCGATCAAACAAAAACAAAAATGTCCCATTTTACAACTTTGTAATAATATATACATTGATCGTTTTTAAAATAAATACTATGCTAACTAACGGCAACTGCCAACAACAAAATAAGAAACAACAGAAATAGTAACTAAAATAGTAACTTCGTAAAATCTAATATAAATAACTAATATATAAACACACACATAAAACCCCTGAGGACCCAAATGAGTCCCCCCCTCCCCCCTGGGTTGCTGCTGCTACCTTTCCTATTTTCCCTTATCGCTCTGCGAGATAGTCGAGGAACGGTTGCCACCGCCTGGTGAACCCTTGAGCCGAACCTCTGAGTGCGTACTTTATTCGCTCCAATTTTATGCACCCTGCCATGTCGTTTATCCAGGCCTCCACGCCCGGGGGTTTAGCTTCTTTCCACATACGTAGAATCCTTCGTCGGGCTACTAGGGACGCAAAGGCCAAAACATCGGCCTCTCTCGCCTCCTGCACTCCCAGCTCATCTGCAACCCCAAATATAGCCAACCCCCAGCCTGGTTCGACCCGGACCCCCACCACCTTTGGAATCACTTTTGCCACACCCACCCAGAACCCATGCAATACCGGACATGACCAAAACATGTGGGTGTGGTTCGCCGGGCTTCCCGCGCATCTCCCGCACCTATCCTCCACTCCAAAAAATCTACTCAGCCTTGCTCCAGTCATATGCGCCCTGTGTAGAACCTTGAATTGTATAAGGCTGAGCCTGGCACACGAGGACAAAGAGTTTACCCTACTTAGGGCATCTGCCCACAGCCCCTCCTCAATCTCTTCCCCCAGCTCCTCCTCCCATTTTCCCTTCAGTTCCTCTACCATCGTCTCCCCCTCGTCTCTCATTTCCCTATATATATCTGACACCCTGCCATCACCCACCCATGCCCCCGAAATCACTCTGTCCTGGATCTCTTGCGCCGGGAGCTGCGGAAATTCCCTCACCTGTTGCCTCACAAATGCCCTCACTTGCATATAGCGAAATGCATTCCCAGGTGGCAACCCATATTTTTCTGTCAGTGCTCCCAGACTCACGAACGTCCCGTCTAAGAACAAGTCCTTCAATTTCGCAATTCCTGCTCGCTGCCAAGATTTAAATCCCCCATCTATCCTTCCCGGGACGAACCTATGGTTGTTCCTTATCGGGGACCACACTGAGGCACCCGTCACTCCCTTATGTCGTCTCCACTGCCCCCAAATTTTCAGAGTTGCCACCACCACTGTGTTTGTGGTGTATTTTTTCGAGGAGAACGGTAACGGCGCCGTCGCCAGTGCTTTTAGGCTAGTTCCCCTACAGGACGCCATCTCCAGTCTTTTCCACGCCGCTCCTTCCCCTTCCCTCATCCACTTACATATCATTGACACGTTGGCGGCCCAATAATAATCACTTAGACTCGGCAGTGCCAGTCCCCCTCTGTCCCTACTGCGCTGCAGGAACCCCCTCTTTACTCTTGGGGTCTTTCCAGCCCACACAAAGCTCATAATACTCTTGTCCACCTTCTTAAAAAAGGCCTTTGTAATCAGTACAGGGAGGCACTGGAACACAAGAAGAAACCTCGGAAGGACCACTGTTTTAACCGCCTGCACCCTGCCCGCCAATGACAGGGGCGCCATGTCCCACCTCCGAAAGTCCTCTTCCATCTGCTCTACCAGTCGTGCCAAGTTAAGCTTATGCAAGGTTCCCCAGTTCCTGGCCACCTGGATCCCTAAATACCGGAAATCCCTTGTTACCCTCCTCAACGGTAAATCGTCTATTCCCCTGCCCTGTTCACCGGGGTGCATCACAAACAGTTCACTCTTCCCCATATTCAATTTATATCCTGAAAATTCTCCAAACTCCCTGAGTGTCTGCATTATCTCAGGCATCCCCTCCACTGGGTCCGCGACATACAACAACAAATCATCCGCGTATAATGACACCCAATGTTCTTCTCCTCCCCTGAGTACTCCCCTCCACTTCCTAGAGCCCCTCAGCGGTATGGCCAGTGGCTCAATTGCCAACGCAAACAGTAATGGGGACAGGGGACATCCCTGTCTTGTACCCGTATATAGTCGGAAGTGGTCAGATCGTTGCATATTTGTAATCACACTTGCCACCGGGGCCCTGTACAGGAGCTGAACCCATCTAATGAACCCCTCTCCAAATCCAAATCTCCTCAGTACTTCCCACAGGTAGTCCCACTCCACTCTATCAAATGCTTTCTCTGCATCCATCGCCACCACTATCTCCGCCTCCCGCTCCGGTGGGGGCATCATCATCACCCCCAGCCGCCTCCGTATATTAGCATTCAATTTCCTCCCTTTAACAAACCCCATTTGATCATCATGCACCACCCCAGGGACACAGTCCTCTATCCTCGTCGCCATCACCTTGGCCAAAAACTTGGCATCTACATTCAAGAGGGAAATAGGCCTGTATGACCCGCACTGCAGCGGGTCCTTGTCTCTTTTCAGGATCAGCGATATCGTTGCCTCCGACATCGTCAGGGGTAGTGTCTCCCTTTCCCTAGCCTCATTAAAGGTTCTCGTCAGAAGTGGGGCCAGCAGGTCCACGTATTTCCTATAGAACTCCATCGGGATAACATCCGGTCCCGGGGCCTTCCCTGCCTGCATGTTCCCAATTCCTTTTACCACCTCCTCCACCTCAATCTGCGCTCCCAGTCCAGTCATCTCCTGTTCCTCAACCTTCGGGAACTCCAGCTGGTCTAGGAAACGCATCATTCCCTCTTTCCCTTCTGGGGGTTGAGCCTTATATAGCCTCTCGTAAAATACCTTAAACACCCCGTTCACCCTCTCCGCTCTCCGTTCCATCTTTCCCTCCTCGTCTCTAACCCCTCCGATCTCTCTCGCCGCCCCCCTCTTCCTAAGTTGTTGGGCCAGCAGCCGACTCGCCTTCTCTCCATATTCAGACTGCACTCCCTGTGCCTTCCTCCATTGTGCCTCCGCCTTGCCCGTGGTCAACAAGTCAAAGTCCGTGTTCAATCTCCGTCTTTCCCTGTATAGCCCTTCAACTGGAGCCTCCGCATATTGCCTATCCACCCTCAAAATCTCCCTCAACAATCTCTCCCTTTCTTTAGCCTCTTGTTTCCCCTTATGGGCCCTTATGGAGATCAGCTCCCCTCTAACCACCGCCTTCAGCGCCTCCCAGACCACTCCCACCTGGACCTCTCCGTCATCATTAATCTCTAGGTACCTTTCAATACATCCCCTCACCCTTACACATACCCCCTCGTCCGCCAACAGTCCCATATCTAATCTCCAGAGTGGGCGCTGTTCCTTTTCCTCTCCTACTTCCAGATCTACCCAATGTGGGGCATGATCTGAAATGGCTATAGCCGAATACTCCGTTCCTGCCACCTTCGGGATCAGCGCCGTTCCCAGGACAAAGAAGTCTATCCGGGAGTACACTTTGTGGACATGGGAGAAGAAGGAAAACTCTTTACTCCTTGGCCTAGTAAATCTCCAGGGATGCACTCCTCCCATCTGCTCCATAAAGCCCTTAAGCACCTTGGCCGCTGCCGGCCTCCTCCCGGTCCTAGATCTGGACCGGTCCAGCACCGTGTTGAAGTCCCCCCCCATTACCAACTTTCCCATCTCCAGGTCCAGGATGCGCCCCAACATACGCTTCATAAAGTTTGCGTCACCCAGTTCGGGGCATATACATTCACCAGCACCACCGCCTCACCTTGCAGTCTGCCACTCACCATCACGTATCTACCCTCACTGTCCGCCACTATGGTCTTCGCCTCAAACAATACCCGTTTCCCCACCAGTATTGCCACCCCTCTATTTTTCGCATCCAAGCCCGAGTGGAATACCTGTCCCACCCATCCTTTTCTTAATCTGACCTGATCCGCCAGTTTCAGGTGCGTCTCCTGAAGCATGACCACGTCTGCCTTTAGCTTCTTTAGGTGCGCAAGTACCCTTGCCCTCTTAATAGGCCCATTCTACCCTCCATGTTCAAGGTGATCAACCGGGTTGGGGGGGTCTTTACCCACCCCCCTCGTCGACTAGCCATCCCCTTTTTTAGACCAGCTCCTCACCTGGTTCCCACGCACCCGCTTATACCCCCGACGGCGCCCTCCCGTCCCGACCATCCCATCCGTAACAGCTCCCCCTTCCCCTTAGCAGCAGCAACCCAGTTACCCCCCCCCCCCCTCCCCCAGCTAGATCCCTCTCTAGCTTAGTTGCTCCCCCCATATTGCTTCCGGAAGTCAGCAAACTCTGGCTGACCTCGGCTTCCCCCGTTTATCCTTAGCCTCCCATCATGTGAGGCCCCCTCCTTCCTGAGCCCCCTTTTCCCGCCACAATTTCCATAGTGCGGGAACAAAGCCCACGCTTCCCTCTCAGCCCCGACCCTGATGACGTAGCTCCCTCTCTCCTTCCCCCTCCCCTTCCCCACCGGCGCCCACATTTCTTCGTGTCCCCCCCCTTCGAGGGGAAAGAAAATTTTCCCCCATCTGATTCACAGTCCCTTGCCACCACCTCACTACTTCATTTCAAACACTCTTTCTCCAATCTAGTCCAACTTCTCCTCTTCAATAAATGTCCACGCCTCTTCTGCCGTCTCGAAGTAGTGGTGTTTACCCTGGTGTGTAACCCACAGTCTTGCCGGCTGCAACATTCCGAACTTCACTTTCCTCTTGTGGAGCACTGCCTTGGCCCGATTGAAACTCGCACTCCAATCCTGATACACGCGGATCACCGCGTTCTCCCACCTGCTGCTCCGTGTCTTTTTTGCCCATCTCAGGACCACCTCCCTGTCCTTGTAGCGGTGGAACCTCACCACTATTGCTCGAGGTATTTCTCCTGCCTTTGGTCTTCTCACGAGGACTCGATACGCTCCCTCCACTTCCAGGGGGCCCGTCGGGGCCTCAGCTCCCATTAAGGTATGGAGCATCGTGCTCACATACGCCCCAACGTCCACTCCCTCTGCCCCTTCGGGAAGACCCAAGATTCTTAAGTTCTTCCTCCTCGAGCTATTTTCCAGGGCTTCCAGTCTCTCCATACACCTCTTATGCAGTGCCTCGTGCGTCTCCGTCTTCACCACCAAGCCCTGTATCTCGTCCTCATTTTCAACAGCTTTTGCCTTCACTCCACGGAGCTCCATCTCTTGGGTCTTCTGCGCCTCCTTTAACCCCTCAATCGCCTGCAGCATCGGCGCCAGCACCTCCTTCTTGAGCTCCTCCACACATCGCCGGAGGAACTCCTGCTGTTCCAGGCCCCATACCAACTGGCCTCCCTCCGCCGCCATCTTGCTTCTCACTTCCCTTCTTTGCCGCTGCTCCAGAGGATCCTCCGGAATCTGGCCACTATTATCTCTTCTGTCCATTCACATCCGGGGGGACTCCCTTCTATGTCACCTCACAGTGGGTTCAGCCTTTGAAAATTGCCGTTGGGGCTCCCGATAAGAGCCCAAAAGTCCGTTAAAACGGGAGATGCCGAAACGTGCGACTTAGCTGGTCATCGCCGCACCCGGAAGTCACCTGTGACACATTTAAGCAGTATGATTCCTCTTTCTTCCACAATGCGGTCCTAAGCTCCAAACCCTTGGCGCATCTCCCCCTCCCCGTAGCACCTACCCACCCTCTGACCGTGGACATGTCCATAGAGTTGTGTCCCATCCTCTGGATGTTGGCTGCTACTTGTGTAATGTTGCCTCCCACAGTGTTCAGGCACAGTGTCCATGTTAGTCAATTACTCCCGCATGCTACATGGCCCGCCCACACATGGAAATCCACTTGACATGTGTGAAGTGCTTACTTAACCATGATTGCCAATTGCCTATAGCAATAGCCTCCAGCCACATGGTCAGAGGTCTCTGCAATCGGTGGGGGTTATGGCTGGTCGTTGGGTAGTCAGGCAGTGGCTCGGGTTGCCGCAGGAATGGCGACACACAATCCAGGGGTTGGCATGCTGATGCCGTGAATGGTTCCCGCCCCCCCCCCCCCACCCCCAGCACCACCACCTCCCCCCTTTCACTTAGTTGCCCACCCTGTAGAGGGTGCCCCCCAAGGTGAGGTTCCCCCATCCCCTGTCAAGCACCAGGGCGGCAAGCCCAGTGCCCCCAGTCTCTTTGCCTGTGAGCAAAGATGGTGACTCACCTCCTCAGCTCCTCGGAGAAGCCCTTCTGCAGGTTCATGTTTTTCAAAAGGAGTACTAATTGTCACCAGCATGACTACCTGCTGGGGAGGCTGCTGAATCACAGGACGTCGTTGGATATGTGATCACCCCTGTTAATTGTATGGAAATAGGGCTTAAGTGGTGATAATTGTCACCACGCTACGGCAAGATCCCGATTTCTCCTTTGGGAGCGGGCGGGTTGCATTGCAAACTGTTTGGCACCTGGCGTAGTCCTCTCTTTCGGCCTCTCCCACTCTTCATAGGCCTCGTTGCGTTCGAGCGAGAGCGTAACGCGGCCTGACAATCGTGCCTAGTGTGTCCTTTATACAGACTATTAAAAGGCTTTAATAAGGTGTTGCTAAGGAGACTTAATGATTAAATTAAAGAATTTCAAGTTTGATTTTTACTATCTTCCTCTGCCATTTAGAGGGTGGGAACCATCTTGAATATGATCAGTAGCCTTCCTGCACAGTTACTGCGGCAATGTGGCTGGCACCATTTTGCAAGGGGGCTACCACTAAAGGGTCAAATGTTCTGATGGAAGGTCCCAGACCTGGAATTTTAACTCTTATTTTTCTCTCCACAGATCTACCTGACCTAATGAGTATTTCCAGCATTTTCTGTTTTTGTGTTTACCGAGGGCACCCTAGATTCAGACAATATGTCAGATTTAATATCTATTTAAATACACATATCCATCACGTTATTTTGTAATCCATGTTGTTCTAACGAAGACTCACACTTTTGACTTTTACATTATTTCATGGCTTGCTTATAGACTCACTTTATTACCTCAGCATTTGTTTTGCCTGAGCTGACTTTTGGCAGGCATATATTTCACTCCGAACAATTCTGGGAAAGGGTGAAAGGTCTCTTTCAAATATTTGCAGCCTTTGGAAATGCTGAAACAATTTTTTGGCCCCAGAGGTGGGCACTACCTTTAAGTGTTTAATCCCTTTCAATAGACTTTTTAAGGACTCTGACCACCAGCCCCTAGCTTTGGTAGACTCCCAAGGCCAGGCTCGATAACAGCTGAGAGCTCACCATGCATGGCTAATTGGGGCTGATGGCACGAACTTCTGAGGATCTGATCCCGCGGAATGTCAATGCGCACTCAGCTTTGCTTTGCTCTGGTCCCTAATTTCAGTGCCAAGACTGGAAAATCACGTGACTGAATTTCTGGCTCTGTGGATGTGGTTTTTAGTGCAATCTCTTCCGGATTAAAATCTCTACAGATGGCTTCAGGATTTGCCTTTATTTGTATATGAAGCTTGCAGTGGATGTAAACAGGGTGCTTGACCAGAGGCACTTATTAGGTGAGCCTGACTCGAGCCATTATCCCATGGAATGATTGATTTTCATCTCGCTATTACTGATGTTAATTTTAGGACCTTTACTGCTGATCTACTGAAATCATTCAATTTATGACAAATTGCAGGTCAAAATTATGCTATTCTGATCTGTCTGGGTTAGTTACATCAAGAATAAAATCAGAGTCATTAAGGCACTGAATAAAATAGGCTTTCAATAGTTAGAGCAGAAAAGTACTTCTAATTATGTTTTTTTTGGAAATACGACACTACAGGGTATATGCTGCTGCATAATCATAATACTTTGAATGCTTATTATGTGCGGATAATTAACTCGAGACATTATGCCCGGTTCACCCACAAGACAGGTGGAAAATGGCAAAATTCCTCATCACCTGTATGCATTTGGAAAATGTAGACTATAGTTTATTAAAGCCATGTTATTTTATGAGAAGAATTTTATGTTCCCCTCCAGCAGCTTTGTAGGTGGGGAGTGGCCATAAAATTCTTAGGTGGCTTTCCCACTGGGCTCTCACCGCCCTTACCTCTTTACAGTTTTAGGGTGGGTTGGGCAAGGCCGAGAGCATCCTCCCTGCCGTCCTTGCCTCAATCGAGGCCAATAAATGGGCAATTAATGGCCGATTAGATTGGCTGTCAGCTCTCTGCCTCTGCATGAGGGGAAGAGATCCCGCCTTCAGCCAAGTAAGGCTCATTGAGAATCGGTTGGCAAGTGTTTTCGGCTGACTCTTCGGATGGTGGGAAGGGAAACTACACCTTCCGAAAAATCCTGGCCTATGTGTTTCATGCTAAATAATTTGTTAATGTTGAATAATTTTAAGAGCCAGCATTTGAGCCAGCTCCAATAATGCTTACTCATTGAATTCATCTCAGAGATGGGTCACCAACTCAGGTTTGAATGAGAGTCAGGCAAATTATGGGTTTTGGCTCATGTTGCTTAGGCTTCAGTAGTAGGCTAGGAAATGGTATTTGGACACTTTTTCCGAAAGTTGAATTGATAAATAATTATTTTGACTGTCCATGACAGATTTTGCAGGTAAAATGGCTCCAAATATCCTGAATAGAAATAGCAGCATTGCTTTATTAAAATTAATTTACGGGATGTGACTGTCGCTGGCTAGACAAGCATTCACTACCCATCCCTGATTACCCTTGAGAAGGAGGTGGTGAGTTGCCTTCTTGAACCGCTTTAGTCCCCGTGCTGTATGTACACCCACAGTGCCATTAGGAAGGGAGTTCCAGGATTTTGACACAGTGTCAGTGAAGGAACGCGATATATTTCCAAATCAGGATGGTGGGTGGCTTGGAGGAGCTCCCAGGCTGTGGTGTTCGCATGTGGCTGATGATTTGTTATGTTGTAGGTGTAACATAAGCGGCTTCCTTGTGGTAACTTGGCAAAGGAAGGTTCAGACGTGGAGATAACTTCAACACCATTATTAAACTATTTACACTTCTATTACTCGGGTTCGACACTACTGCTAATCCTACTATAGCTACCCAGACTGACTAACCAGTTGCTGCAATCCACGTGGTGGGTGTAATATTGAATCAACCCTGTGTCTCTACTCACTGACTGTCTCCACTGGAAAGAGGCAGATCATGTGTGTGGTGTCCTTTATATATGGGTTGGTGTAATGCCCTCATGTGGTCGTGTCACCTCTGTGTGTATCATGAATGTCCATTGGTCATGTCCTATCTAACTGATCTATTGGTTGAGTGTGTGTGTGTGATATCTTTGGTGCTCCCTCTAGTGTCTAGCTAGCCTACATGTATTTACATTGATGCACATCACCACATCCCCCTTTTTTATATGTTACATATTTTCTGTACACTTCAAGAAAATTGAACAAAAAACAGGTAGATACGTTAAGGTGTATATAAGTCATGGGAACAATGATTAAACAATAAGTCCAAATCATTTGTGTGATTCCAAAAACCATCAATCATCATGGTCAAATGTCTCTCTTGGTTATGAACGCCATCAACGTCCCTGTGTCACAGGAACCAAGAAATGGTCAAATCATTTCGCTGTCTGATTTGGAGTCCCTTTTTCGATGTTTGTGATGGTGCTGTCGGATGGCATCTTGTAGCTGATAAGGTGTTGAAGAGGTACCATCAACAGTATCATTCGAGGGCATGGATGTGCCATATGTTGAAGTTGGATAAGACTGTACATACTGGTTCTGGCCATGTGCTGTGCAGGAAGGGTGATCCTGCTGAGAACCGCTGAAGCTTGTCGAATTGGAAACAGAATTGCTGCTCGCATAAATACTTGGTGATGGTGTGAAACTAGAACCTTGCATCTGTTAGGAATATGCCGTCTGGCCAGGCTGGGGTGCAGCAAATCCTGGGCTGTAACTAAGGCATCCAGTCTGTAGTGCAGATTGCACTTGCGGTAGTCCTCCTTCGGTCTTGATTCCATTAGTGGGCAATCCGTAGAGCTGGCCTGTTTGAGAATATGCTGCATAGACTGCTGGCTGCTGCATGCCTGAATACTGGGTTTGTCCAGCATGAGCTGTCATTGGCTGCACTGCTAGTGTGGAAAAAATGTGTGGCTATAGCTGTGGTGAATATTGCTGTATTCCTTGTGGACTGTAGCCGCTGCTTGTTATTACTGACCCGGTGTAATTGTTAAGTGATCCATCTCCTGTTGTTGTGGCATCTACTGTCACCCTGAGCGTGCCATCACTGAGGTTGTGGCACTCCCTATCTGGAGTAAAGCCCGGCTTACGTGAATCACAGTCGGCGTTTGGTTGCTCCCCATCTGGAGTGTGGTCTGTTTTAACTGAGTCAGTGTTGGTTTGTTGATGCTCCCCGTCTGGAGTCTTAGCAGGTTCACTGGAGTCAGCTGAGATTTCTTGAAGCTGCACGTCTGGAGTCGCAACATGCAGGAATGCATTGACTTGTGGAGAGGTTCGAGCGAATGAGGGTGGAAGTATCGTGGTGTCACTGGAGTCACCAGTGGTATCGCAGTGATCGACGAGTGCCTCTGAACACACTAGCTGAGGTCTGTTACTTTGCACATCTTGCATGGGAAGTGGGATGCTGTCGTCCCTCGTCTCACATACCGTGGGTAGATCCTCAGTAGCTGCTTGTTGTTCACTTGGGTTGGGTAAATTGTCAAGAGTCTTCATCTGGTGGTGCAAACAAAGTGGGTGGACTTTCATTGTCTTGCTGTTGTCCTTCATTTGGGTTTGGACTGTCATCGTCGCTTTGTTCCTCACTGTAGCATGATAGACCGTCATGGTCGTCCTGCTGTGCATTGGAGCGTGGTAGACTGTCATCGTCTTCTTGCTGTTTACTTGAGCATGGCAGACTTGCATCGTCTGCCGCTAGTTGGTCAGAGGAGGTTACTAGACCCTCATGGTCTTGTTCCTGCAAGGACTGCGCATCGGAGTCTTGTGTTTCTTCTATCATGGAGTCTGTCCACGAGCTCACTGTGGAGGCTTGTGACACTGGAGTCACTTTTTGTTTGTGCAAGGACTGTGGTGTGGAGTCTTGCATGTCTTCTTTCGTAGAGTCAGAACCCTGAGCGGTGTGTGGACCACGCTCTGGGTGGCAGCGCACCGCTCTCTGTGGGCTTGTACTGCTCTCTGTCTCTTAATTTCAGGCCACAGCATAATCCTGCACTCACAAGTCGAGATGTCACATCTGCTGGGCTGGAGATCCTCAAATCCAAAGAACTCGTCGTCGGGGTCGGCAATGTGCACCACGTCTAGTTGCGGTTCGGATTTGGTACTGGGGTAGCCTCCCAAGGTGAAAGGTTTGTCCGAGTCGTAGTCTTCTAGGACCATGTCATCACTGTTTGCGTCGGAGCTTGCATTGGGCTCGCGAGGTCCAGAGAAAATGTAACGGTCGGTATCAAAGTATTCAAGGTCAGAATCATCTGTTTGGGCGTAGGTAACTGCTTGTTGCAGGGTTCTTCGGAGGTTAATTTCATTTCTTGGTTCAATTTGAGGCATTGTGCTGTCATTCCAGGTGAAAGAAGGTTGTTTTATGGCTTTAAAGGATTTTTTCTTTGTTTTGGGATGTTTCCCCTTTAAATAGGTGTGGTCCGGGGCCTCTGACGTCATGACGCATGTGACGTACTGCGTAGGAAGCGATTGCGCATGCGCAGATCGCGGTTCCTTTACTTGGGGCCTTTTTCGCAATTGCGCATGCGCGGCTCCTCGTACATGCGCAAATGGACCTTCCCGTTCTTTTCGCTTCTCATGTAACTGTGCAATTGTAGTCCCTTTAGAAAGATGGCCGCCGATCAAAACTGTTCTCTGCTCCGGGATCTCGGCCTCGTGGTAAGAACTGGCGCTTCTCTTACCTTTTCTTGCTGGTTGGAGTGTGTTTTCCTCACAGTATTTGCCAAATTTGTCCAGGACTGCCTGGAAGTCGCTCCTGTTTTGCCCTTTGGAGAACTTGAATTTTAAAAAGATTTCTTCTGCTCTGGCACCGGCGATAGTGAGCAGAAGCTCTGTCCTTTCAGCATCGGCCAGGTCTTCTAGTTCGGCTGCTACCAGGAAGATTTCAAACATTTGCCCTAATACCCGCCAGTTTCCGCGGAGATCACCGTGGCACTGGAGCTGCTGCGGAACCCGGATCTCGAACATCTTGCCTGGGTATCGTTGCTGGTTGTCACTGTACGCTGAGGTATGGCTATATGGATTGAAACAGTTCAGTCCTGGTACCATGATTTGTTATGTTGTAGGTGTAACATAAGCGGCTTCCTTATGGTGCACTTGACAAAGGAAGGTTCAGACGTGGAGATCATAGATCATAGAATTTACAGTGCAGAAGGAGGCCACCGGCCCATCGAGTCTGCACCGGCTCTTGGAAAGAGCAACCTACCCAAGGTCCACACCTCCCCCTATCCCCACAACCCAGCAACCCCACCCAACACTAAGGGCAATTTTGGACACTAAGGGTAATTTATCACGGCCAATCCACCTAACCTGCACATCTTTGGACTGTGGGAGGAAACCGGAGCACCCGGAGGAAACCCACGCACACACGGGGAGGATGTGCAGACTCCGCACAGACAGTGACCCAAGCCGGAATCGAACCTGGGACCCTGGAGCTGTGAAGCAATTGTGCTATCCACAATGCTACCGTGCTGCCCCAACACGTTTATTAAACTATTTACACTTCTATTACTCGGGTTCGACACTACTGCTAATCCTACTATAGCTACCCAGACTGACTAACCAGTTGCTGCAATCCATGTGGTGGGTGTAATATTGAATCAACCCTGTGTCTCTACTCACTGACTGTCTCCACTGGAAAGATGCAGATCATGTGTGTGGTGTCCTTTATATATGGATTTGTGTAATGCCCTCCTGTGGTTGTGTCACCTCTGTGTGTATTGTGAATGTCCATTGGTCGTGTCCTATCTAACTGATCTATTGGTTGAGTGTGTGTGTGTGTGATGTCTTTGGTGCTCCCTCTAGTGTCTAGCTAGCCTACATGTATTTACATTGATGCACATCACCACAGCTGCTGACTGAGAAGATGCAAGTGAAAACATCAATGAAATACTTGTATTTATATAGTGCCTTTCATAGCCACCATCCCACTCGGAACACGCTACAGCCAATAAATTACTTCTGATGTGTCGCCATTGTAATATAAGAAATGCGGCAGCTAATTTTCACACAGCAGTGTAATAATGACCAGATAATCTGTTTCATGAAGTTGATTGAGGGATAAATATTGGCCAGGAGGCATTGGGGATTATTCCTCAGCTTTTCTTTGAAACTGTGCCATGGAATCTTTTACATCCTCCTGAGAGAGCTTCAGTTTAACACCTGAAGATGAAAATCAAATCGAAAGTTACTACTAAAATAACATGCATGAAACAGCTCAATAATTGGAAACAAAGTGCGGAATATTCCCTTTTTTATGTTGAGTGTGGCAGTGGGCAGAAAAAGTGCCAGCGACTTTCCCCACCGTATTGATCAGGACTTAGTCAAAACAATTGAAGGGGTAGGTTTCACAAATCAGAGCCAACAATGTTAATTTAAAAATAGGGGCATCATTCTTAAAGGCCACTCTGGTACACAAAAGTAAAAATAGAACATTGACAGAGCTATTCAAAATTCTGGACAGTGTAGATGGGGAGAAACTGTTCCCATTGCTGAAGAACAGAGGGAATGAGATGGCACAGATTGGAAACAGTTGATAAAATAAATAAAAGTGACGTGAGGAGAAGCTTTTTCACGCAGCAAGTGGTTAAGCTCTGATATGCACTGCCTGAGAGCAGTGGGGGCAGGTTCAATTGACATACTCAGAAGATAATTATGCTGTTGTCTAAAAAGGACTAAGGCAGGTGATAATAGTGGCCTAAAGGTCAGATGACAGAATGTGTAAGAGCAGACCAAGAGTCCGTGCTATCTGAAAGCAAAACATAAGAACACGTTACAGGCTGGTCCAGTGGGGGTAGGGGCTTGGGGATGAAGAAAAGAGAGAAAAATTATCAAAATTGTAGCGCACAATGACTTACGAGAGAGATGAGAAGTGATGAAGTCGATTCAGGCTTTATTAAGCAAGACTTGTCCCCAGCAGCTCAGCAACAGAATGAAGCGGCGGGGAGAAGCTCGGGTTCTTATACTCCGCCTTAAGGGCGGAGCCAGGAGTCGGCAGCCAACCAGGACCCGGGATCTGTCGGCCAATAGCATCACGGCTTCACAGTCCCACATGACCCCTAATACATACCACCACATTCACCCCTTGTTAAAAAGGAACCCAGCGGGGTGGTGGTTCGCATGGTGGTAGGGGTTTACAAGGCTGGCCCTGGAAGGAAAATTTCAGACATTTTACAACAGTTTTAGCCCTACACTGGGCTATGTACAGGTTTGTGAAAAACTATTTACAATATTAGCAAAAAAGTTCTTTTTTTTTGTTACAACAACATTCTTGGTGTCACGTGGATTCCACGAGTCAAGCGGGCGGTCTGGTCTTCCTCGTCGATCGCCTCAGCCCCGGTGGTGGTGCAGGTGCCTGTTCGGGCGTTGTCGTCTCCGGGAGCGTTTCGGTGTTTGTTCCTGTTTTACTCCTGGGCGGGCACGGGAGGAGGACCGATCCCCCCGGGAAGGGGGCGGTCGCAGGGTGCGCCGGTGGCAGGGAGGGGATGATCGGTATCGGGGGGGGTGTGTGTGTTGCCGGCGGGCGCCAGGTCCCGCAGGGAGACCGTGTCCTGTCGGCCGTCGGGGTACGCCACGTAGGCGTACTGCGGGTTCGCGTGGAGAAGGTGAACCCTCTCGACCAACGGGTCCGATTTGTGCGCCCGCACATGTTTCCGGAGCAAGGTGGGTCCTGGGGCCGCCAGCCAGGTCGGCAGCGACGTTCCGGAGGAGGACTTCCTCGGGAAGACAAGGAGGCGCTCATGAGGCGTTTGGCTAGTGGTGGTACACAGTAGCGACCGGATGGAGTGGAGAGCATCCGGGAGGACCTCCTGCCACCGGGAAACTGGGAGATCCCTGGACCGTAGGACCAGTAGGACGGTCTTAAAGACCGTGCCGTTCTCCCGCTCTACTTGCCCGTTCCCCCGGGGGTTGTAGCTGGTCGTCCTGCTCGAGGTTATGCCCTTGCTGAGCAGGAACTGGCGCAGCTCGTCACTCATGAAGGAGGACCCCCTGTCGCTATGGATATACGCGGGGCAACCGAACAGTGTGAATATGGTGCCTAGGGCTTTAATGACTGTGGCCGCTGTCATGTCGGGGCAGGGGATGGCGAAGGGGAAACGAGAGTACTCGGCCACCACGTTCAGGAAGTATGCGTTGCGGTCAGTGGAGGGGAGGGGCCCTTTGAAATCCAAACTGAGGCGTTCAAAGGGGAGGGAAGCCTTGATCAGGTGCGCTCTATCCGGCCTGAAAAAGTGCGGTTTGCACTCTGCGCAGGTGTGGCAGTTCCTGGTGACTGTACGGACCTCCTCCACAGAGTAGGGGAGGTTGCGGGACTTAACGAAATGGTAGAATCGAGTGACCCCCGGGTGGCAGAGGTCCTCGTGGAGGGCTTGGAGGGGGTCTATTTGTGCGTTGGCACATGTGCCGCGGGATAGGGCATCGGACGGCTCGTTCAGCTTTCCAGGACGGTACAAGATCTCATAGTTGAAGGTGGAGAGCTCGATCCTCCACCTTAAGATCTTGTCATTTTTAATTTTGCCCCGCTGTGCATTATCGAACATGAAGGCTACCGACCGTTGGTCGGTGAGGAGAGTGAATCTCCTACCGGCCAGGTAATGCCTCCAATGTCGCACAGCTTCCACTATGGCTTGGGCTTTCTTTTCCACTGAGGAGTGGCGGATTTCTGAGGCGTGGAGGGTCTGGGAGAAAAAGGCCACGGGCCTGCCTGCTTGGTTGAGGGTTGCCGCCAGAGCTACGTCGGATGCGTCGCTCTCGACCTGGAAGGGGAGGGACTCGTCGATGGCGCGCATCGTGGCCTTTGCGATATCCGCTTTGATGCGGCTGAAGTCCTGGCGAGCCTCTGTCAACAGGGGGAAGGTAGTGGACTGTATTAGCGGGCAGGCCTTGTCTGCATACTGGGGGACCCACTGGGCGTAATATGAAAAGAAACCCAGGCAACGTTTCAGGGCTTTGGAGCAGTGGGGGAGGGGAAATTCCATAAGGGGGCGCATGCGTTCGGAGTCGGGGCCTATTATCCCATTGCGCACTACGCATCCCAGGATGGTCAACCGGTTTGTGCTAAAAACGCACTTTTCCTCGTTCTATGTGAGGTTCAGGGCGTTAGCGGTCTGGAGGAACTTTTGGAGGTTGGCGTCGTGGTCCTGCTGATCGTGGCCACAGATGGTTACGTTGTCGAGATACGGGAACGTGGCCTGCAACCCGTGCTGGTCAACCATTCAGTCCATCTCCCGTTGGAAGACCGAGACCCCGTTTGTGACACCAAATGGGACCCTTAGGAAGTGGTATAGCCGCCCGTCTGCCTCGAAGGCTGTGTATTTGCGGTCACCTGGGTGGACGGGGAGCTGGTGGTAGGCGGACTTGAGGTCCACGGTGGAGAAAACCTTATACTGGGCAATCCGATTTACCATGTCGGATATGCGGGGGAGAGGGTACGCATCTAGCTGTGTGTACCTGTTGATTGTCTGACTATAGTCTACGACCATCCTTTGCTTCTCCCCGGTCTTGACTACTACCACCTGGGCTCTCCAGGGACTATTGCTGGCCTGGATTATGCCTTCCTTCAGCAACCGCTGGACTTCAGACCGAATAAATATCCGGTCCTGGGCGCTGTACCGTCTGCTCCTAGTGGCGACGGGTTTGCAATCCGGGGTGAGGTTTGCAAACAAGGACGGCGGTTCAACCTTGAGAGTTGCGAGGCCGCAGATAGTGAGTGGGTGTATTGGGCCGCCGAATTGAAATGTTAGGCTCTGCAGGTTACACTGGAAATCTAATCCCAGTAATGTGGGCGCGCAGAGTTGTGGAAGGACGTAGAGCCTGTAGTTCTTAAACTCCCTCCCTTGCACCGTTAGGTTCGCGATGCAGAACCCTTTGATCTCTACGTAGTGGGATCCTGCAGCTAGAGAAATCTTTTGCGTGCTTGGATGGATGGTCAGAAAACAGCGTCTTACCGTGTCTGGGTGAATAAAACTTTCAGTGCTCCCGGAGTCGATCAGGCATGGTGTCTCGTATCCGTTGAGCAGCACCGTTGTTGTCGTCGTCTGGAGCGTCCGGGGCCTCGATTGATCCAGTGTCACCGAAGCCAGTCGTGGTAGTAGTGTTGCGGCGTCTTCTTCGGACCCCGTGGAGACGTTGATGCTGGGGTCCTTTGTTGTCAACCAAGATGGTGGCGACCATGAATCACACGCGGCCGGGGGTGGACAAAATGGCCGCCCCCATGGATCACACGTGGTCGGGGGTGGACAAAATGGCCGCCCCATGACTCGCACGTGGCTGGGGGGTCACAAGATGCCGGCGCCCATCCTCCCCTCGTGGTGCCCGGGACCCAAAATGGCGGCACCGCGGGTCGCACATGGGGCGCTGGGGGGGGTTGGGGAGCGTTTGGGATGTGCTGGGCTCGTTCTTCTCCGGGGATTGCGGCGACCCCCCGGGACCGGCACACTGCCACGTAATGGCGGTTCTTGCCGCAGCTTTTACAAATAGCTGCGCGGGCCGGGCAGCGCTGCCGGGGGTGTTTCGCTTGCCCGCAGAAATAGCAGCGGGCCCCCCCCCCCGGGATGGCCTGGCGCTTTAACCGCGCAAGCCTGCGAGGGGGGGGTTTGTCGCGACGGGGGTCCACGGAGCCCAAGGGGCTGCTGCGCGGTCGGGGCCGTAGGCGTGGGCGTTTTGCGAGGCCACATCTAGGGAAGCTGAAAGGGCCCGTGCCTCTGACAGTCCTAGCGACTCTCTTTCTAAAAGTCTTTGGCGGATTTGGGGAGAGTTCATACCTGCCACAAATGCATCGCGAATTAGCATGTCCGTGTGTTCGATCGCGTTCACCGGCGGGCAGCTGCAGTCCCGTCCCAAAATTAGCAGCGCGGCGTAGAATTCTTCTAGCGATTCTCCGGGACATTGCTGTCTCGTTGCGAGTTGGTGGCGCGCGTAGACCTGGTTAACGGGCCGAACGTAGATGCTCTTCAGTAATGCGAGCGCCGTCGGGAAATCATCTACGTCTTCTATGAGAGGGTAAATTTCCGGGCTTACCCTCGAATGCAGGACCTGCATTTTCTGGTCTTCTGTGATCCGGCCGGGGGCCATTCGGAGGTAGCCTTCAAAACATGCTTGCCAGTCTTTAAATACTGCTGCCGAGTTCGCTGCGTGGGGGCTGATCCGCAGGCATTCCGGGGCGATCCGGAGCTCCATAGTCTTTTAAGCTCGCTTAATAAATTGTAGCGCACAATGACTTACGAGAGAGACGAGGAGTGATGAAGTCGATTCAGGC
The DNA here is from genome assembly GCF_047496885.1 of Scyliorhinus torazame. NCBI lineage: Eukaryota > Metazoa > Chordata > Chondrichthyes > Carcharhiniformes > Scyliorhinidae > Scyliorhinus > Scyliorhinus torazame. Next base: position 171,024,299 of record NC_092717.1, on the reverse strand, counting down.
TTTATTAAGCGAGACTTGTCCCCAGCAGCTCAGCAACAGAATGAAGCGGCGGGGAGAAGCTCGGGTTCTTATACTCCGCCTTCAGGGCGGAGCCAGGAGTCGGCAGCCAACCAGGACCCGGGATCTGTCGGCCAATAGCATCACGGCTTCACAGTCCCACATGACCCCTAATACATACCACCACAAAAATGCAGGATCGAGTTAATGGTGTGAAGTTGTTGAACTTCATGTTCGGGGAAGTGCCTAATCGACTTGCGGTGGTGGGGATGTGCTGAGCAGTCGCAGGGAAAGTGGCTCTCCTCTCGGAAACTTCCATCTAAGTACTTTTAGTCCGAAAAGCAACTAAAATAAACCCACCCTTCACCGAAACCACCATACACACGAACATATACCCTCAAACCAACAAAGGGGCTGAAAGGTCAACAAGGAATGTGCCAAATCAGAAGATGATGTGCTGTTCCTCCAGTTTGCGCTGAGCTTCACTGAAACATTTCAGCATGCAAGGATGGAAATGTGAGCACGAGAGCAAGATGGTGAAGTGAAATGGCAAACAACAGGAAGGTCAGGGTCATGCTGGCGGACAGAGTGAACGTGTTCTGCATAACGGTCACCAAGCCTGCGTTTGATCTCTTCAATGTAGGAGAGACCGTATGGTGAGCAGCAAATACAGTAAATCAATTGAAAGATGTGCAAGCGAATCACTGCTTCACCTGGAAGGAATGTTTGGGGCCTTGGACAGTGAGCAGGGGGTGGTAAAGTGGCAACTCTTGCACCATATGCGATTGCCTGGGAAGGTGCTGTGGGAAAGGGATGAGGTATCGGAAGTGATGTGGGCATGGAACAGGATGTCACGGAAGGAATAGTCCCTATGGAATGCTGACGGTGGAGGTGAAGGGAACATATGTTTGGTGGTGGCATCATGCTGGAGTTGGCGAAAATGCACAAGAATGAGTCTTTGAATGCGGATGCTGGTGGGGGAAAAGTGAGGATAAGGGGAACTCTATCCTGGTTCTGAGAGGGAGGGCATAAGTGCGTGAGATGGGTTAGCCATGGTTGAGGGCCTTATTAACCACGGTGTGGGGCCCTATTAACCAAGCTGCGCTCCGAAAGCTAGTGATTCCAAACAAACCTGTTGGACTTTAACTTGGTGTTGTAAGACGTCTTACTGTGCCCACCCCAGTCCAACGTCAGCATCTCCACAGCATGGCTGTAATTTCTAGAGTGCAGAAGAATAGGGGACGGGATTCTCCGATCCACCGCCGGGTCGGAGAATCGCCGGAGGGCGGAATGAATCCTGCCCCCGCCGGCCGCCGAATTCTCCAGCACCGGAAATTCGGCGAGGGCGGAAATCACTGGTCGGCGGGCCCCCCTGGCGATTCTCTGGCCCGCGATGGGCCGAAGTCCCGCTCATGCCAGTCCTGCCGGCGTGAATCAAACCATCTACCTTACTGGCGGGACTGGCAGCGCGGGCGGGCTCTGGGGTCCTGGGGGGGGCGCGGGGCGATCTGGCCCCGGTGGGTGCCCCCACGGTGGCCTTGCCCGCGATCGGCGCCCACCGATCCGCGGGCGGACCTGTGCCGTGGGGGCTCTCTTTTCCTTCCACCTCGGCCATAGCCTCCGCGATGGCCGATGCGGAAGTGACCCCCCACCTGCGCATGCGTGGGGATGACGTCAGCAGCCGCTGACGCTCCCACGCATGCTTCCGCCGGCCGGCGGTGTCCTTTTGGACCCGGCTGGCATGGCGCCAAAGGCCTTTCCCGCCGGCCAGCGGCACGCCAACCACTCTGGCGCAGGCCTAGCCCCTCAAAGTGAGGGCTTGGCCCCTAAAGGTGCGTAGAAATCCGCATCTTTGGGGCGGCCCGACGCAGGAGTGGTTCCCGCCACTCCATCCTGCCGGGACCCCTCCCCCGCCGGGTAGGGGATAATCCCGGCCAGGATTCTGTTGGAGCTTAACAGGTTTGATGTTGAGAGGTTATTTCCACTGGCTGGAAAGTCTAGAACTATCAGGCGTAATGGTACGATAAGGAGTCAATCATTTGAGACGGAGCTGACAGAGAATACTGCCTATGAAGGGCCGTAAGGATGCTTTGAGTAAGATGTCAAGGTGGATTATAGATTGCTTGATTACTTTTAAGCATCTAATATATTCATATTGAGCTTGTTTTTGTGAAATGGATGGGGTAGAATGCACAATAAGGTCGATGACATGTGACCTGTGACAATGGGATGGGACGTCATCTCACTATAAAGCTGCAACATTTTCCCAAATGGGTTTCTAGGAGTTGGATGAATGGCTTATTATCCTGAGTGCACTTTTCAAATATTTGCCGAATAGTTATTTGGCAATTAGTCTATTAAACCAGCAGAGGTTACTGCTCAGTTACTACTGATTGATCTTCAACTACAAAATATACCCTGTGAGTACCTATCTTTATACTCATGGCAGAAAGAATTCTTCACAAATCGAGAGTCGGCTGCGGAAATTGGCATCTTCTGAACTGTTTCACCAGATTAATTGTCTAGCACAGGGAAATAGGATATTATTTTCTACTCAAGGGGCGGAATCCTCTGCACCTTCAGTGGCTAGGCCGGCGCCAGAGCGTTTGGCGGCGCGCCAGCCGGCGTGGAAGGGCTTGGCGCCATGCCAACTAGCGCTGAAGCGCCTCCGCCAGCCGCGCGAGTTGGCACATGCGCGGGGGGGGTTCTTCTCCGCACCAGCCATGGCGGAGGTTGACAGCGGCCGGTGCATAGGGAAAGTGTGCCCCCAGGGCACAGGCCCCACCCGCAGATCAGTGGGGCCCGATTACGGGTCAGGCCATCGTGGGGGCACCCACCGGGGCCAGATCCCCCCGCGCCCCACCGAGGACTCTGCAGGTTGCCCGTGGAGCCAGGTCCCGCCAGTAAGGACCTGTTGTGATTTACGCCGGCGGGACCTTCCGGAAATGGGCGGCCACTCGGCGCATCGCGGGCCGGAGATTCGCCGGGGGGCCGCTGCCAGCAGCCGCCGACCGGCGCGCCGCGATTCCCGCCCCCACCAAAACCCCGGTGACGGAGAATCCAGCAGCCGGCGGGGGCGGGAGGGGTGGCATGGTTGATCAATAGGGGTTGGCTTGGCTTGGGGACCACAGTTCACCCAACGCTCACCACATTTCCCCCCCCCCCCCCCCCCCACTATGCCACCCCAGGGAAATGATGGGACCATGAGATGGAATAGCCAGCTCGCATGCAGGGATCACCCAGATGGACAGTGGAAAGTGCTACCGTGGGCAGGAATCAGACGTTGTCAAATGATGTGGAGCACCAGAGCTCAATGCAGAGCGGGTCATCATCATCCTCCATCCCATGGACCAGCCCCGCTAACCCAAGGCCCGCACAACGTAATGCGGTAGATATGTTTCACGGAGGGGTTGCAGTACGGGGTGTCATGATATTCAGGTAAACATCATAGCACAAAGATACATAGATACTGATGGACAGATCACCGGATCAATCAACACACACACAACACCACAGCCAATCACAGGCAAGAGCATACACAGTACAAAACAGGGAACATGACACTTCCTGAGCATTCCAGCAGGAGACAGCTCAGGGCACAGAGCTTATAGCAAGCCACTCAGACATCCACCATGTGCTGAGTGCGACCAAAAGATAGTATTAGGAATAGATCCACAGATTCTAGGGTTATGATCTGTGGTAGTATGTATTGGGGGTCATGTGGGACTGGAATCCCTAATGTCATTGGCTGACAGATCCGGGTCCTGGTTGGCCATTGACCTCAAGCTCCGCCCTGAAGGCGGAGTATAAGAAGCCGGTGTCGTCCCCCGCAGGCCAGTTTACTATCGAGCTGCTGGGGAACAGACACGCTTAATAAAGCCTCATCGACTTCACTATATTCGTCTCATGGAGTCTTTGTGCGCTACAATTTATTAAGCGTGCCTAAAAAGGACTATGGAGCTCAGGATCATTCCAGAATGCCTGAGGATCAGCCCCCACGCAGTGAACTCGGCAGCAGCCTTCAAACACTGGCAGACTTGCTTCGAGGCCTACCTCAGAACGACCACCGGCCGAGTCTCAGACGAACAAAAACTGCAGGTCCTGCACTCGAGGGTGAGCACGGAGATTTTCACCCTCATTGAAGACACCGACGATTTCCAAACGGCGTTCACAGCACTCAGAAGTCTCTACGTTCGCCCAGTTAACCAAATCTACGCTCGCTACCAGCTCGCGACAAGACGGCAAGCTCCCGGAGAATCGATGGACGAGTTCTACGCCGCGCTGCTGATTTTGGGACGAGCCTGCAGCTGCCCGTCGGTGAATGCAAACGAACACACGGACATGTTAATGCGCGATGCTTTTGTGGCAGGTATGCAATCCTCCCAAATCCGCCAAAGACTTCTAGAAAAAGAGTCGCTAGGACTCTCAGAGGCATGGGCCCTAGCAGCCTCGCTAGACGTGGCCGCGCGTAATACCCGCGCCTACGGCCCCGACCGCGTGGCAGGCCATTGGGCCCCGTACGTACCCGTCGCGGCAAATCAGGCTCGGCCCCGGACACTCCAGACGACGACGACAATGGTCCTAATTAACGGCCACGAGACGCCATGCCTAGTCGACTCCGGGAGCACGGAAAGCTTTATACACCCCGACACGGTAAGACGCTGTTCCTTGACCACCTATCCCAGCGCACAAAAGATTTGCCTAGCTGCAGGATCCCACTCCATACAGATCCAGGGATTCTGCATAGTTACCCTAACGGTGCAGGGGAGGGAGTTCAAAAACTACAAACTTAACGTCCTTCCCCAACTCTGCGCCCCCACCTTGCTGGGATTAGATTTCCAATGTAATCTACAGAGCCTTACGTTTAAATTCGGCGGCCCCATACCCCCACTCACTATCTGCGGCCTCGCTACCCTCAAGGTGCAACCCCCGTCCTTGTTTGCGAACCTCACCCCGGATTGCAAACCCGTCGCCACTAGGAGCAGACGGTACAGCGCCCAGGACCGGACCTTCATTCGGTCCGAAGTCCAGCGGCTACTAAAGGAGGGCATAATCCAGGCCAGCAATAGTCCCTGGAGAGCGCAGGTGGTAGTAGTGAAGACAGGGGAGAAACAAAGGATGGTCATTGACTATAGCCAGACCATCAACAGGTACACACAACTAGACGCGTACCCTCTCCCCCGCATATCCGACATGGTCAATCGGATTGCCCAGTATAAAGTCTTCTCCACCGTGGACCTCAAGTCCGCCTACCATCAGCTCCCAATCCGCCCAAGTGACCGCAAGTACACAGCCTTCGAGGCAAACGGGCGATTATACCATTTCCTACGGGTCCCTTTTGGCGTCACAAACGGGGTCTCGGTCTTCCAACGGGAGATGGACCGGATGGTTGATCAACATGGGTTACGGGCCACATTCCCGTATCTCGACAATGTAACCATCTGCGGCCACGATCAGCAGGACCACGACGCCAACCTCCAAAAATTCCTTCAGACCGCCAAAGCCTTGAACCTCACGTACAACGAGGACAAGTGCATTTTTAGCACCGACCGGCTAGCCATTCTGGGCTACATAGTACGCAATGGGATAATAGGCCCCGACCCCGAACGTATGCGCGCACTCATGGAATTTCCCCTCCCGCACTGCCCAAAAGCCCTGAAACGCTGCCTGGGGTTCTTTTCGTACTACGCCCAGTGGGTCCCCCAGTACGCAGACAAGGCTCGCCCCCTAATACAGACCACGACCTTCCCTCTGTCGACAGAGGCTTGCCAGGCCTTCAGCCGCATCAAAGCGGACATCGCAAAGGCCACGATGCGCGCCATCGACGAGTCCCTCCCCTTCCAGGTCGAGAGCGACGCCTCCGACGTAGCTCTAGCGGCCACCCTTAACCAAGCGGGCAGACCCGTGGCCTTTTTCTCCCGAACCCTCCACGCCTCAGAAATCCGCCACTCCTCAGTGGAAAAGGAAGCCCAAGCCATAGTGGAAGCTGTGCGACATTGGAGGCATTACCTGGCCGGCAGGAGATTCACTCTCCTCACTGACCAACGGTCGGTAGCTTTCATGTTCGATAATGCACAGCGGGGCAAAATTAAAAATGACAAGATCTTAAGGTGGAGGATCGAGCTCTCCACCTTCAACTATGAGATCTTGTACCGGCCCGGAAAGCTGAACGAGCCGTCCGATGCCCTATCCCGCGGCACATGTGCCAACGCACAAATTGACCACGTCCAAACCCTCCACGAGGACCTCTGCCACCCGGGGGTCACTCGGTTTTACCACTTCATCAAGTCCCGCAATCTCCCATACTCTTTAGAAGAGGTCCGTACAGTCACAAGGGACTGCCACATCTGCGCGGAATGCAAGCCGCATTTTTTCAGGCCAGATGGAGCGCACCTGATTAAGGCTTCCCGCCCCTTTGAACGCCTCAGTCTCGATTTCAAAGGGCCCCTCCCATCCACCGACCGCAACGCATATTTTCTTAATGTAGTGGACGAATACTCCCGCTTCCCTTTTGCCATTCCCTGCTCCGACATGACCGCGGCCACAGTCATTAAAGCCCTGAACAGCATCTTCACACTGTTCGGTTACCCCGCATACGTCCACAGCGACAGGGGGTCCTCTTTCATGAGTGACGAGCTGCGCCAGTTCCTGCTCAGCAAGGGCATAGCCTCAAGCAGGACGACCAGCTACAACCCCCGGGGGAACGGGCAAGTAGAAAGGGAGAACGGCACGGTCTGGAAGGCCGTCCTACTGGCCCTACAGTCCAGGGATCTCCCAGTTTCACGGTGGCAGGAGGTCCTCCCGGACGCTCTCCATTCCATCCGGTCGTTATTATGTACAAGCACTAATCAAACGCCTCACGAGCGTCTCCTTGTCTTCCCTAGGAGGTCCTCCTCTGGAACGTCGCTGCCGACCTGGCTGGCGGCCCCAGGACCCATCCTGCTCTGAAAGCATGTGCGGGCACATAAGGCGGACCCGTTGGTCGAAAGGGTTCACTTCCTTCACGCAAGCCACCCAGTACGCCTACGTGGAGTACCCCGACGGCCGACAGGACACGGTCTCCCTGCGGGATCTGGCGCCCGCCGGCACCACGCACACCCCCCCGACACCATCAACCCAACCGCCCCCCTTCCTGCCACCGCCGCACCCCGCGACCGCCCCCTTCCCAGGAGGATCAGTCCCCCTCCCCTTTGCACCGACAGCTGAAACCGTACGACTCCTGGAGGCGACAACACTGGTACAAGCACCACCACCACCGCCGGGGCCGAGGCGATCGACACGGACGACCAGACCGCCCGACCGACTCGTGGCGTCGATGTAAAACAAAGATGGACTGTTCAAAGAACATTTTGTTTTTTTCCTATACCTTCTGTAAATAGTTGCAACAGGACGAAACTGTCCAATACTATACTACCATGTGAATGTTCTATCCTCCCAGGACCAGCCCTGTAAAACCTTACCACCATACGAAGCATCACCCCGCCGGGTTCATTTTTGACAAGGGGTGAATGTGGTAGTATGTATTGGGGGTCATGTGGGACTGGAAGCCCTAATGTCATTGGCAGACAGATCCCGGGTCCTGGTTGGCCGTTGACCTCAAGCTCCGCCCTGAAGGCGGAGTATAAGAAGCCGGTGTCTTCCCCCGCAGGCCAGTTTACTATCGAGCTGCTGGGGAACAGACACGCTTAATAAAGCCTCATCGACTTCACTATATTCGTCTCATGGAGTCTTTGTGCGCTACATGATCGAACATCAGTTACCAGTTTACCACTGTAAATAAATGTTAGCAATAAAACTGAGTTGTACCATTCGCAACCGTGTTGGTTCGTCTGTGTAGCAGAGTACCCAACACATCATAGTACCAGGCGTAACTCTAGGACCTACCTGCGAATCCTCCGGAATCTGCCATCCTGCGCCATGGACATCGTCAGCACACTGCAGCCGCTACAAGTCGCTGGAAACCTCGGCGTTAATTGGAAGCTGTTCAAACAGCGCTTCCAGCTCTTCCTGGAAGCCAACGAAAAGGAGAGCGCTTTGGACACCAGAAAGATTGCCATCCTCCACTCCACGGCAGGTCAACACGCCATCCATGTCTACAACTCCCTGGTGTTCGCGGAAGGTGAGGACAAGACCAAGTACAAGACGGTCATTCTCAAACTCGACCAACACCTCAACGTCGAGGTCAACGAGAGTTTCGAGAGGTAGCTCTTCCAGCAGCGCCTGCAGGTAAGGATGAGCCCTTTCAATCCTTCCTTACGCATCTCCGTATCCTCGCGCAGTCCTGCGGTTACGACACCACCTCCGATTCCATGATTCGGGACCAGATCGTTTTTGGGGTCACCTCAGACACCCTACGCCAGCAGCTCTTAAAAGTTAAAGGCCTCACCCTAGCCTCCGCAATCGAAGCCTGTGTCCTGCATGAAAACGCGACTAGCCGCTACTCCCAATTTCAGGCGGCCGAATCAGCGCGGCAGGGGTCTTACGCGGACGGATCGGCGAGGCAGGAGTCCTACGAGGCCGAACGGGTCTAGGCGATCGAGTTCCTCCCGGCCCACAGCCCGGACGAGGACGGCCATTTTGCACGCTTTTCGACGCCTCCGTGTTTGTGCATGCCAAAAACGATGTCAACACTGAGGGACGTGATGCGCAGGCGCGTTCGACGCAAGACTGAACTGCGCATGCGTGGTGGCGCAACGAACGCCATGACGTCACGACGTGCGGCAACTGTGGAGCCCCACATTTAAAGCGGCAATGTCCCGCAAGAAACCGACAATGCCTCCGCTGTGGCAAGATGGGCCACTACGCTGCCTACTGTCGAGCAGCTCAACCTGTCAATGTGCCCCAATTCCGACAACCTCGCAGGGACGTGCGGACCATTCAGCCTCCTTACTACGAGTCGTGCCCAGATGATATCCAGACCAGTGACACAGACGACAGATGACCGGGACGCCTTCCGTGTTGCGGTCATTGATGGGAACTGGATGTCTCCAGCCAGGACCCACCAGCCGTTGCAAGTGAACACTGTCAATCCGGGTGATGAATGGTGTGCCACCCTAACGGTCAACTGATCACCGATAACATGCCGTCTGGACACTGGCCAACCTCATAGCATGGTCAGCCTTCTACGCCATGAAGGTCAGACCACCAATTCGTCCATCCCGTTGCAAGATGGTCGACTACAATGGGAACGTTATCCCAGCTATGGGATCCTGCCAGCTCCAGATGACACACAACACACACACACGGCCACACTCTCATTCGAAATAGTCGGATCATCAAAGGACTCCCTGCTGGGTGCACAGGCATGCAAAGTTCTCCACCTCGTGCAACGAGTCCACGCTCTGTCTCCAGAAGGCACATCTGACTTCCTGGATGCAGAATTCAGGGCACAGCTCCAATCGCTCCTCACCCACAACCAGGAGGCTTTCGAGGGCATGGGAACACTGCCCTACAACTGCAGAATTCAGCTCAAACCGGACGCCACCCTGGTCATTCACGCACCTTGCAGGGTCCCAGCGCCACTCAAAGACCGCCTCAAGCAGCAGCTGCAGGATCTCCAGGACGAAGGGGTGCTATCCCGGGTCACGGAGCCCATGCCATGGGTCAGCTCCATGGTGTATGTCAAGAAGCCCTCCGGCGAGCTCCAGATCGGCATTGATCTAAAAGACCTCAACAACAACATAATGAGGGAACACTTCCCCATACCCAAACGGGAAGAGATCACGAGCGAAATGGCCCTGGCTAAAATCTTCACAAAACTGGATGCCTCGAAGGGTTTTTGGCAGATCCAACTGGATCAGTCCAGCCGAAAGCTGTGCTCCTCCAACACCCCTTTCGGCAGGTTCTGCTATAACAGAATGCCATTTGGCATCATCTCGGCATCCAAGGTCTTTCACAGGATCATGGAGCAGATGATGGAGGGCATCGTAGGGGTGTGCGTCTACATGGACGACGTCATCATCTGGTCCACCACACCACAGGAGCACATCAATCGTCTCCAGTGCGTCTTTGCGCGCATAGGGGAAAACGGCCTGCGCCTCAACCGAGCCAAGTGTTCTTTCGGCCAAACCGAGCTGAAGTTCCTGGGGGACCACATTTCCCGGTCAGGGGTCCGTCCGGATGCAGACAAGGTGAGCGCCATTACAGCCATGCCGCAGCCGGCAGACAAGAAAGCAGTGCTATGCTTCCTTGGCATGGTCAACTTCCTGGGGAAGTTCATTCCCAACATTGCCTCCCACACGACGGGTCTTCGCCACCTAGTCAAGAAGCCCACGGAGTTCCAGTGGCTGCCCACACACCAGAAGGAATGGGAGGAGCTCAAAATTAAGCTCACTACAGCCCCGGTATTGGCGTTTTTCGACACATCTCGTGACACATTTTGACTGATGCCAGCCAGTCCGGCATTGGGCCGGTACTCCTACAGCGGGATGACACTGCGTCATGGGCCCCGGTCGTCTATGCCTCGCGGGCCATGACCCCCACACAACAACGCTACGCGCAGATCGAAAAGGGGTGCCTGGGTTTGCTAACCGGAATAGACAAGTTCCATGACTACGTGTATGGTCTCCCCCAGTTTACCGTTGAGACTGACCATCGCCCCCTGGTCAGCATCATAAATAAGGACCTGAACGAGATGACCCCTCGCCTTCAGCGCATCCTACTTAAACTCAGGAGGTATGACTTCCAACTAGTCTACACCCCGGGAAAGGACTTTATCATTGCGGATGCCCTATCTAGAGCAATGAGCACACCGCCCGATTCGGAAGGGTTCGTCTGTCAGGTCGAAGCACAGGTGGCCTTCATATCGGCAAATCTGCCAGCCGACGACTCCAGTCTGGCCCGTATTCGCCGGGAGAATGCAGCTGACCCCCTTCAACAACGGGTGATGTGCCACATGACGGGAGGGTGGCCCAAAGGACAGTGCCCGCAGTTCTACAATGTCCGAGACGACATGGCCGTCATTGATGGTGTCTTTCTAAAGCTGGACCGGATTGTGATTCCGCACAGCATGTACAAGCTGGCCCTCGACCAACTACACGAAGGCCATCTGGGGGTCGAGAAGTGCAGACGGAGGGCCCGAGAGGCGGTATACTGGCCGGGCATCAGTGATGACATTGCCAATATGGTGCTCAACTGCCCCACCTGCCAAAGGTTTCAACCAGCGCAACCTCCTGAGACGCTTCTTGAGGTGGTGACGTCCCCCTGGTCGAAGGTGGGTGTGGACCTTTTTCACGCGCTTGGCAGGGACTATGTAATCGTCATTGATTACTTTTCCAATTATCCAGAGGTCATACGCCTGCACGATTTGACATCGTCCACTGTCATAAGGGCCTGCAAAGACACCTTCACTCGCCACGGCATTCCGATTATTGTCATGTCGGACAATGGGCCCTGTTTTGCCAGCCAGGAATGGTTGTCCTTTGCTGCTTCGTATGGCTTCACACACGTGACGTCCAGCCCTCTGCATCCCCAGTCCAATGGAAAGGCGGAGAAGGGTGTTCACATCGTCAAGCGGCTCCTCTGCAAGGCTGCTGCTGCCGGATTGGATTTCTGCCTCGCCCTGCTGGCCTATCGCTCGGCCCCACTAGCCAGTGGCCTCTCACCAGCCCAGCTGTTGATGTGTCGCGCCTTCAGGACCACTGTGCCATCCATTCTGGTACCCACAACCAACCATGCTCCGGTACTACACAGAATGCAACAGCAGCGCGTTCGCCAGAAGAGGGCATTTGACACACGGGCAACTGATCTTCCCACCCTGGCGTCTGGAGACGACGTCCGCATCCACCTACCAGAAGGTGGCTGGTCAGCACTTGCCGAAGTTCTCCGACGTGTGGCTCCCCGCTTGTTCCTGGTTCGCATGCCTGATGGATCCATTCGTAGGTGCAATCGCGGGGCTTTTCGCCTACCTCCACGCTCGCTACGGGAACTTACACCGACACCGCGCCCTCCTGTTGTTCCTGATATCGACTCTGTGGAGCTTCCTGCCACTATGCCCCTTCCGTCGTCGCCTGTGGCCAGGCCCATTCCTCCGCCGGTGGATCCAGACCCACCCTTGAGGCGGTCGACCTGTATTCGTCTCCCACCTACTAGACTGAATTATGAGCCTGTTTGTACATTGAACTCATAATACCACTGTGTTAATATGTTTCTGTTCTTCCTTGTCGTTACAGGAGTTCGTTTTGCCGTTCAACATTTCCCCGTTCTTTGTTTATGGTACAACCTCGTTGTTATGTCGCACCCGACATCGCCCCTTGTATATAGTTTAGCCCCATGTACATGCTGTACATATTGCGCACACACACATTTAGCTGCACTCAGTACACATCTCTATTTATAACCACATAGGCACATGTTCTTGTAAAAAAGGGAGGATGTCATGATATTCAGGTAAACATCATAGCACAAACATACATAGACACTGATGGACAGATCAACGTACCAATCAACACACACACAACAACACAGCCAATCACAGGCAATAGCATACACAGTACAAAACAGGGAACACGACACTTCCTGAGCATTCCAGCAGGAGACAGCTCAGGGCACAGAGCTCATAGCAAGCCACTCAGACATCCACCATGCGCTGAGTGCCACTGCAAGATAGTATTAGGAATAGGTCCACAGATTCTAAGGTTATGATCGAACCTCAGTAACCAGTTTACCACTATAAATAAATGTTAGTAATAAAACTGAGTTGTACCATTTGCAACCGTGTTGGTTCGTCTGTGTAGCAGAGTACCCAACACATCACAGGGGTGGTGGGGTGGGGGCACCCATATGGCCAGTGTCATTCTGTTGAACTAAGGCCAAGTTGGGTGGTCAGTGGAGTGCAAAACAATTAACAGCAGAAACATTTTAACTTAAAATATCATTTTTTCAATTAGAATCATAGAATCATAGAATCTCTACAGTGCAGAAGGAGGCTATTCGGCCCATTGGGTCTTTACCTACCCTCTGAAAGTGCACCCTATCCTAGGCCCAATCCCCCACCCTATCCTAGTAACCCCACCGAGGGAAAATTTAGCATATCCAATCAACCTAACCTGCACATCTTTGGACTGTGGGAGGAAGTCGGAGCACCCAGAGGAAACCCATGCAGACATGGGAAGAATGTCCTCACAGACAGTCACCTGAGGTCGGAATCGAACCTGTTCCCTGGTGCTGTGAGGCCATGTACCACAAGCCAGAGAATTTATGGTATTGTATTGATTAATTTGGCAAAACGTACTGTAAAGTTTTCAATGTTCACACAAGATATTAATGGGCTTAATTACTAAATTAAAAATTACTATTGTCACATAAGAAACATTAACTTTTGATGCAGTGTCAACCCCTATGGATGGTCAAGCCTCTGCCTTACATGACCATCAGTGAATAAAAAAGCAATTGGTGACATCACCAGTAATTTGCTACAAGAAGGATATTTCTAAAGTTAAGCCAAGACTTGATGGTACTCGCATTTCCAATCCTGCACAGGATTTTGTTCTTTATATTCAAGTTTCACTGGTGAATTTTTATAGATGAATGTTTTGATTATGATTTCTGTGTGTGCCAAAGCTGTGTGACTTGGATGAAAAATGTACACACTCTGTGTACCGTGTAATTGATAGAGCTGGACAAAAATTATGTCAATCACGAGAATGTGCTTGAGGCTTTCTCGACTCATCATGAGAAGCAATATTGCAAGGAAATTAATGAGACAGCATTGATAAGCCATTCCTCTGAATAATAAAATGGTATTACTTTAAACTGATTCAAAACCTGAGAGGTTGTAGCTATTCATTTTTGTGGAGAATGTGATGGGAATTATTATTAACCCAAAAACTGAAAGGAACAGAGAAATGTCCAATTATTTCTGAATGTACAAGATTAACAAGCTGTTCTATTGGTAATAATTTGTGCACATTTTGAAAGGTATGCATTTAGTTTTGTTACATTCTTTTGTTGCCAGTTACCGTGAAACCTATAGTAGCCTAACTGAAGCATCTATTAATGTTAATGAGATGAACGTAACCTCTGAAACACAGACTTCTTGAAGCAGTAAATTTGAATGTTCACCACAGGAAAAACGTCCTCACAAGGATTCAGTTGATATAAGGCGAGATCTGATTGTGCAGATTCTGAGCTGGACATATTACGTTGGAAACCTGTTGTTGGCAGTGGTTCAGGATAGATAAGATTTTATTTCTAACCAAAGTGATTATAATGGAATCACTATTTATGCAATAATACTGCCAGTATGAAATTATGCCTTGAGAAATTTAAATCGGCAAACGACCTGTATGGGACTACAATCCCGAACTGTGCCAAGCACTATACCACCATTGTGAAAGTGAGTTCCCATAATATAAATTAATTTCAGAACTGTTTAACTAATTCAATCGGTTGAGCACTGCAATGCATTTGAAGTCCAGAGTGGCATGGAAAGAGGATTGTGCCAACAATCTTGACATGGCATGTCCCTAATGTGTTGTCAGGTGGAGGTCAGATACTTTGTCACAGGGCAAAAATATCAAAGGATGACTCAGCTTGGGCCATACCAGTTAGTCTCCTGGAAAACAATTTCAGAACTGTTTGACTGGAATTCAGGCCAGAGGGTGTATTGTACTTGCAGGGTAAAAGAAATGGAAACGCTGAAGCACGTGGATTGAGCACAAGCATCTACAGTGGCTTCGGATGGTTGTGAACTGTACAAAGACTTGATCCAGACCGATGGAAAACCTGCAAACTAGCCAATGATGGCACAGACTGTCACATGACTTCTCACTGAGCGCCAACACTTGCTCTCCTTATCTAAACAAGCGTCTTCTCGAATTACCTTCTCTTCTCAAGGTCTGCGACTTGGTTGCGTTCTACTATCTCAGAGGTCTCCTGTGGTAAGCGCAGGTCAAACCTAGTTCTCAGCTTCCTCCTTATTGGCAGTAATGCTGCAGAGGTCTGATTAGTCGCATATGTAGTGTTGCAATATATCACTATTACGATCCCGGACCAGACCCCAACAGTTGCTAGGATACCGTACAGAAATCCCAATATTTTATTCTAATTTTGTAAAACTGTGAAGAAAGGATACTTTGCTTCAGGAGTGATTTCATGCACACATATTAAAACAAACTTTATTACTAACTTCAACACCATAATGCCAAATAGTTTTCAATTACCAGTTAAACAATGCTAACAATACAATGAAACAATTCTAACTGCTATCTCTTTTTCCACTCAAAGAAAACCCATGACCGTTCAAAGTCCACTTTTAAATACAGTTAGCAGACTCAGAAATACTTGCTGTAAACGGATATCTTGGATAAACTACTTTGAGAAAGTGATATCCTTTAGGACCCAGTTTACAGAATATTGCCTGTTTCAACTTACTGTTTAAAGTGCAAGCCTTTGAAATTGCTCCTGTTCTGTTCACAAACAAACCTTTAACTCACTGCTTTGAGATCAGCTGCTCTGGTCTGTCCCCAGTCAAACATTTAACTGAACTGTTTTAAAAGAAATTGCTAGTCTGTCCACAGACCGATCTAACCTCAATGTATGGAGAGCACAGATTCTTGTCTGTTCACATCCCAATCTAATAATATATATATTTTTTAAATTTAGAGTATCCAATTAATTTTGTCCAATTAAGGGGCAATTTAGCATAGCCAATCCACCTAGCTTGCACATCTTTGGGTTGTGGGAGCGAAACCCATGAAAACACGGGGAGAATGTGCAAACCCCACACAGACAGTGACCCAGAGTCGGGATCGAACCTGGGACCTTGGCGCCGTGAGGCAGCAGGGCTAACCCACTGCTGCCCCTATCTAATAATAATAATCTAATAATAATCTTTATTATTGTCACAAGTAGGCTTACATTAACACTGCGATGTAGTTACTGTGAAAATCCCCTAGTCGCCACACCGGCGCCTGTTCGGGCACACTGAAGGAGAATTCAGAATATCCAATTCACCTAACAGCATGTTTTCCGGGACTTGCGGAAGGAAACTGGAGCACCCGGAGGAAACCCACGCAGACACAGGGAGAAAGTGCAGACTGCACAGGCAGTGACCCAAGTCGGGAATCAAATCTGGGACTCTAGCTCTGTGAAGCACCAGTGCTAACCACTATGCTACCGTATGGCCATAAAACTAAACTCAAACTCCAGAAACTGCTTTAACCTCTGGCTCCTTCCATTAACTATATAATTTTACTAAGCTGAACACAATCCAATTATTTTTGTTGCAGGTTAGGAGGAATTATTACTCACATCCCCACATCAGACATCTGCCTTGTACTGTCAGCTCGAGTTTTATGGAAATATGCGACTTTAATTCAGAATGCTTTCCCACTATCCTCCCCTTTAACACTATTTCCAGTACCTTCCACATTACGGGATTATTTCTGGTTGTCATTGGACCTGAGCTGCAATCACTGGAAAGTGTTCTATCTGCGCACAATAGAAGATATGTTCACTACTGGGTGCTATCTGACCAGCAGGCAAAAACAAACATAACAATGCATCAGCATTGACATGGCTCTCTGAGTGACAGTATTTGATTTCCTAGGAATGTGCAGATAAAATCAAAGATTATTGCTGGAGTCTACTTGCTCCCAAAAATAGTTGTTAAGGGCCTTTGGTCTGTCAACAACATCAAGTGATGCCATATAGATATTGGTGAAGTTTTCTCACACCAAAAATAATACTTTGTGTCTCCTTCTCCAACTGAGTGTAGTTTCATTCATCACTCATTAAGATATGTGATGCAAAAACTCTAACACCATAGAGTGAAGCATCACAGGCAAGTTCGGGTTAAAATATACCAACACATCTGACTTCTTCAGTGCTTGTTTAGTTGACTGATATGTTTTTTGTATTCTGATTTCCATTGCCATGCTTGTTTTACACCCATCATAGTATGTAATGGTTTATGTAGTTTTACTAGATCTGGGATGAATATCCCAACGTAGTTAATTAACCTTGGGAATGATCTTTACTGTTACATTCGTTAGTAGTGGACCCTCCATTATAGCCTCCACCTTCTGAAGTGCCTTGTGTAAACCGTTGCTATCGATCACATGGTCTAAATATTGGACTGATGTTTGAAAGAAGTTACAGTTACCTTCCCTCGCACAAAGACCATGCACCTAAAGGCATTTCAATGCGGCTTCTAAGTTTATGTAAGTGTTTCTGTTCATTGGTAGCAGTAATTAGTATATGATCACGGTAACACTGTACCCCCCCCCTTGTAAACTGCTAAGGATCAGCTCCACAGACCGTTGACATCACAGAATCACAGAATTTACAGTGCAGAAGGAGGCCATTCGGCCCATCGTGTCTACACCGGCCCTTGGAAAGAGCATCTCACATAAGCCCACACCTCCACCCCATCCCCACACTTCCACCTTATCCCCGTAACCTCACCTTACCTTACCTTGTTTTGACCCGAAGAGCAATTTAGCATAGCCAATCCACCTACCCCTGCACACCTTTGGACTGTGGAGGAAACCGGAGCACCCGGAGGAAACCCACGCCCACACGGGGCGGACGTGCAGACTCCATACAAACAGTGACCCAGCGGGGAATCGAACCTGGGACCCTGGCACTGTGAAGCCATTGTGCTAACCACTGTGCTGCCGTGCTGCCATAAAGCTGGTGCTGACATTACTTCAAAAGGTCATCTCTTATAGCGGAATAGGCCTTTATGTGTTATCGTGGTGGGCAGGTCGAGAGATTCAGCTGCACATTCATTTCCAGGTAGGCCTGCGATAGGTTGATGTTGCTGAACTTCAGTCCTACAGCTGGACCAGCAATCAATAGTGGTGGGTATTGATCCGTGCATAGAACCAGATTGATGGTTGTTTTGAAACCTCTGCAGATGCATATAGTTCCATCCTGCCAAATTACAGGCACAATAGGGGTTGCTCAGCTGCGAGTAGTGACGGGTTCTGAGACTTCTGTATCCACAAGTCTCATTAGTTCAGATTCTTCCACCCAGGTTCGGATCCCGGCCCTGGATCACTGTCCATGTGGAGTTTGCACATTCTCCCCATGTCTGCGTGGGTTTCACTGCCACAACTCAAAGATGTGCAGGTTAGGCGGATTAGCCAAGCTAAATTTCTCCTTAATTGGAGAAAAAATAATTGGGTACTCTAAAAAAAATTTTTTTTAAGTTCAGATTCTACCTTTAGACACATGGCGAAGGGTGATGTCCTAGCCTTGGACTCTGAGGCTGGCTGTTTTGCTTGATTTTTAAGGACACTTGCACTCCTTTATTGGACCCAGTGTGTTCTCGAATACACTACTGTATTTTTCTGAGATGGTCTGTAAATCTGTCTTTGAATCAACTAAGCTGTTTACAGCATGCCAGTTCATCTTTATCTTTTCCAGCCAAGAGCGGCCAAAGAGAGCTGGAAAACCTCCTTTGGCAACATGGATTAGTAGTTCTGCAGTTTGCCCACTTATCTCTACTTTAACTATGATGTATGCTCTTCGAGGTACTATTTCCTCAGTGTAGGTCCCTAGGAGGACATCTGCTGACTTTAGTAAAGGTGATTCAACTTTTGTTCATAGGTGGTCTCGGGAATTAAGGAGACGGCAGCAGCTGTATCGACCTCCAATTTTATAGGTTGTCTATTAAATTTTGGAACTACCCAGAACTCATGCGATTTACCTTGAACTGAAAGTAGATTTAACTTCAACTCCTCATCAGATTGATATGCTGTGGCTTCATTGTTGTAAATTTTTTCTTCCACATTGTGTATTTTCTTGGTTGAATTTGTTTTGCTTCTTCTTTTAGATGTGTTCTGCGTTTTTTTTCTGAAAAAAATGGTTTACTCCAGCAAGCTCTTACTGTGGGGCCAATTCTGCCATAATCTTTGCATTGGCTATTCTTGCTCCAGCAATCAGCTTATGAATGACCCATTTTGGTACACGTGCCAGCGATGACATGCATGTTGCTAGGTATCATCCTAGAGTACGCTGTTTTGGAAAGGATGGAGCTTCACAAAAGCGGTGCCGCCCCCAATTTCGGCGCCAACGTGGATTCTCTGGCTGAACGCAATTTCGGCGTCGGAGACCGGAGAATCCCACTCAATATCTTCTGAAATCTTGTTGGCTAGGATATAGTAGTGAAATCTTTCTGCACATGATTTTCAACAGAAACAGAAGTTTATTAGATGATTGTGGTAAACCACTGTTACACCTTTATTAGGTGATGTAAGGTAGGACCTGTACTACAGGTTCGCCAGTACCCCCTGCCTGCTGGCTCCGCCCAGTAGGCAGAGTATAAATATGCGTGTCCTCCATTCAGCAGCCATTTCACCAGCTGCTGTGGGAGCAATAAAGCCTCAGTTGTATCAAACTCTAGTCTTTGTTCAATTGATCGTGCATCAATTTATTGCTCTAAGATTTTCTAAAAGATGGACCTCCGTATCAAGCCAGATCGCCTGCAGCTGGATCCGCAATCAAGCAACGCCAAAAAGGATTTTAATCACTGGCTAGCTTGCTTTGAGGCGTAAATCAACTCCGCGACCATCCCTGTTGCGGAGGCTCAGAAGATACAGACCCTGTACTCAAGGTTGAGCTCCAACGTGTTTCTGCTGATCCAGGACGCCCCGAACTACGCCGACACCATGGCGCTTCTCAAAGAAAACTACGCACAGAAGACGAACACGGTCTTCACCAGGCACGTACTCGCCACTCGCTCCCAACTCCCTGGTGAGTCCATCAAAGACTTCTGGCGGGCCCTAATTCCACTCGTCCAGGACTGTGACTGTCAGGCCATTACGGCCACTGAACATTCAAACCTCCTTATGCGGGACTCGTTCGTTACGGGGATTGGGTCGGACTCCATACGCCAAAGACTATTAGAAGGGGCCATGCTCGATCTAGCTGAGACAAATAAGCTAGCACTCTCTATGACGGTCGCCTCGCGCAACAGTCAGGGCTACCCCCCCAGCCGCGCGGCCCACCCCCCTACGCATCGTGGACCCCACAAACGGCCGCCTCAGTGGGGGACTTACCTAGCCAGTACGCCTGCGCCACATGCTAGCCCGCACACCCCGGGGGTCCCCGATGTTACTTCTGTGGCCAGCAGAAACACCCTCGCCAACGCTGCCCGACCCGCGCTGCCCTTTGCAAGGCTTGCGGCAAAAAGGGGCACTTTGCCGCGATGTGTCAGGCCCGCACACTATCACCCCCACCCCCTAGTCTACACACATCTTCATCTGCCCGGACCACGTGCAGCCAGTGGGCGCCGCCATCTTCTCCCCCTCAGTCCACGTGCGGCCCATGGGCGTTGCCATCTTGTCCAACCCCCGCAACGTGCGGCCCATGGGTGCCGCCATTTTGTCCCCCGCAGGATCTTCAGGCGCCGCCATCTTGTCTCCCCCACGGGGCATGGACACCGACAGCATTCCAGGACATGGGCCCCCCAGGCTCCCCATCATCCAACGCCAGCGACGACTGATCACGACTCGCCTCAGTGACGATCGACCAGTCTCATCCGCACAACCTGGCAACCGCCTCGACCAGCGTGAAAATCAACGGCCACGTGACCTCTTGCCTGCTGGACTCCGGGAGCACCGAAAGCTTCATACACCCGGATACGGTAAGGCACTGCTCCCTCACGGTACACCCCGCAAACCAAAGAATCTCCCTGGCCTCCGTGTCCCATTCCGTCATGATCCGGGGGTACTGTACGGTCACACTCACGGTCCAGGGCGTACAATTCAGCGGCTTCCGCCTCTATGCCCTCCCTAACCTCTGCGCTGCTCTACTACTAGGCCTGGACTTCCAGTGCAATCTCGAGAGCCTAACCCTCAAATTCGGCGGGCCCCTACCATCCCTCACTGTGTGCGGCCTCGCGACCCTAAAGGTCGATCCGCCTTCTCTCTTCGCAAATCTAACGCCGGATTGCAAACCCGTCGCCACCAGGAGCAGATGGTACAGCACCCAAGACAGGACCTTCATCAGGTCTGAGGTCCAGCGGCTGCTTCGGGAAGGTATCATCGAGGCCAGCAACAGCCCCTGGAGAGCCCAAGTGGTAGTCGTTCAAACTGGGGAGAAACACAGAATGGTCATGGACTACAGTCAGCCCATTAATCGGTACATGCAGCTCGACGCGTACCCCCTCCCACGCATATCTGATATGGTCAATCAGATTGCACAGTACCGGGTCTTCTCAACGGTAGACCTCAAATCCGCCTACCACCCGCTCCCCATTCGTAAATCGGACCGTCCATACACTGCTTTCGAGGCATACGGTCCTCTCTATCACTTCGTCAGGTTCCCTTCGACGTCACTAACGGGGTCTCGGTCTTCCAAAGGAAAATGGACTGAATGGTCGACCGGTACAGTTTGCGGGTCACCTTTGCGTACCTAGACAACGTCACCATCTGCGGTCATGACCAGCAGGACCACGATGCCAACCTTGCCAAATTTCTCCACACCGCCACTCTCCTCAACCTCATCTACAACAAGGAGAAGTGCGTGTTTAGCACGACCCGCTTAGCCTTACTTGGCTATGTTGTCCAGAACGGAGTTCTGGGGCCCGATCCTAACCGTATGCGCCCCCTCGTGGAGCTCCCCCTCCCCCACTGCCCCAAGGCCCTCAAACGCTGCCTGGAGTTCTTCTCATACTACGCCCAGTGGGTCCCAAACTATGCGGACAAGGCCCGCCTGTCATGATATTCAAGTGAACATCACAGCACATACACACATACATAATGATGGACAGATCAACGGACCAATTAGCACACACAACACGACAGCCAATCACAGACAAGAGCATACACAGTACAAAACAAGGAACACGACACTTCCTGGGCAGTCCATCAGGAGACGGCTCAGGGCACAGACCTCATTGCCAGCCACTCAGACAGTCACCATGTGCTGAGTACCAGAGTTTACTTTGTCAATAGTTAAATGAAATAAAACTGCGTTGTACCATTCGCAACCGTGTTGGTTCGTCTGTGTCTCAGAGTACCAGAAGTGAATTAATACCAACCCACAAATCTACCATCCTGCGCCATGGACACTGTCAACACACCGCAGCCGTTGCAAGTCGCTGGGAACGTTGGCGTAAATTGGACGTTGTTCAAACAGCGTTTCGAACTCTTTCTGGAAGCCAACGACAAAGAGAGCGCCTTGGACAAAAGAAAGATCGGCATCCTCCTCACCACCGCAGGTCAGCACGCCATCCATGTCTACAACTCCCTGGTGTTCGCGGAAGGTGAGGACAAGACCAAGTACAAGACGGTCCTCCTCAAGCTCGACCAACACTTCAACGTTGAGGTCAACGAGAGCTTTGAGAGGTATGTCTTCCAGCAGCACCTGCAAGGTAAGGATGAGCTCTTTCAGTCATTCCTGACGCATCTCCGCATACTCGCGCAGTCCTGCGGTTACGACACCACCTCAGAGTCCATAATCCGGGACCAGATCGTTTTTGGGGTTGCCTCCGGCAGCCTACGCCAGCAACTTTTAAAAATAAAAGGCCTGACCTTAGCCTCTGCAATCGAAGCCTGTGTCCTGCACAAGAACGCGACTAGCCGCTATGCCCAATTTCAGGCGACCGAATCGGCGCGGAGGGGGTCCTACGCAACCGGATCGGCGAGCCAGGTGCCCCACGAGGCCGAACGGGTCCAGGCGATGGAGTTCCTCCCGGCCCGCAGGCCGGACGAGGGCGGCCGTTTCGCGCGCTTTTCGAGGCCTCCCGCGCTTGTGGGCGCCAAAATCTACGGCAACACTGAGGGACGTGATGCGCAGGCGCACTCGACGCAAGACCGAACTGCACATGCGCAGTGGCGCAACGAACGCCATGACGTCACGATGTGCGGCAACTGTGGAGCTGCACATTTAAAAGGGCAATGTCCCGCAAGAACCTGACAATGCCTACGCTGTGGCAAGGTGGGCCACTACGCTGCTTACTGTCGAGCAGCTCAACCTGTCGATCTTCCACATCTCCGATAACCTCGCAGGGACGTGCGGACCATTCAGCCTCCCCATTACGAATTGGGCCCAGACGACATCCAGACCGGTGACACAGATGACCGAGACGTCTTCCGGGTTGCGGTCATTGATGGGAACCGAGTCAACACGATCAATCCGGGTGATGAATGGTGTGCCACCCTGACGGTCAACCGATCGCCGATCACTTTCCGCCTGGACACTGGCGCCTCCGCCAACCTCATAGCATGGTCAGCCTTCTACGCCATCCTGGCGACGAATTCTGGTTGACCGCCTCAAGGGTGGGTCAGGGGCCGCCTGTTCTGGAATGGGTGGGACTGTGTCAGACTCAGAGGGTGGCAGAGCGAAAAGGAGATCTGCAAAGTCCGTGACCGGTTCGTCGTGATGGCGAGGCAGGACATGATGATCTGGTGGCGAGCGATGAAGGAGTCGTAGTGCCCGCCTATTTCGGCAAAGAAGAGAGCCGTCTTGTAGACGAACCAAAAATGACCTGGGGGCCACTTGTCTGAGCACCACAGCGGTGGCGGACCAACCACAATCGGGAAGTTGGACACGGACCCCGTCATCAGGAGCCAGAGCAGGGAGATCCATGGCACGGGCGTCGTACGCCGATTTGTGTTGGGCCCGAGACAACTGCATTCGATGAAGGACCGGAAGGTTGTCCAAGTCCGGGACATGAATGGCCGGCACCGCCGTCCGCAGCGTGTGATTCATCAACAATTGAGCCGGTGACAGGCCGGTGGGCAATGGAGCTGATCTGTAAGCAAGCAGGGCGAGGTAAAAATCGGATCCTGCATCGGCCGCCTTGCACAGGAGTCGTTTGACAATGTGCACCCCCTTTTCAGCTTTGCCATTGGATTGGGGGTAATGGGGACTGGACGTGACATGTGTGAAGTTGTATCGTTTGGCAAAATTGGACCAACCTTGACAGGCAAAACACTGGCCATTGTCGGACATGACCGTGATCAGGATGCCATGGCGAGTGAAGGTTTCCTTGCACGCACGGATGACCGCAGTTGAGGTGAGGTTATGTAGCCTAACTACCTCCGGGTAGTTTGAGAAATATTCCACTATGAGGACGTAGTCCCGGCCAAGTGCATGGAACAGGTCGATGCTCACTTTGGTCCAGGGGGACGTGACCAACTCATGGGGTTGCAACGTCTCCCTTGGCTGAGCAGGCTGGAAATGCTGGCATGTTGGGCAGTTAAGAACGGCGTTGGCAATGTCCTCATTGATTCCAGGCCAGAACACTGCCTCACGGGCCCGTCGGCAACATTTATCCACTCACAGGTGGCCCTCATGGATCTGCTCAAGGACGAGGTTCCGCATGCTGTGCGGAAAGACGATCCTGTCCAGTTTTAGTAGAATTCCATCCACCACCTCCAGGTCATTTTCAATGTTATAGAATTGAGGGCATTGGCCCTTGAGCCAGTCGTCTGTCAGGTGGCGCAGGGGATCGTTGGCCGTCTCCCGACAAATCTGGATGAGTTGTTCGTTCATGGCGGGCAGATTGGATGCGGCGAATGCCACCTGAGCATCAATTTGGCACACGAAGCCCGCTGGGTCGCAGCGTGTGGTGACAGATCGGGAGAGTGCATCGGCGATGATGAGCTCCTTACCCGGGGTGGAGACGAGTTCTGCCTGAGTTTAAGGAGAATGTGCTGCAGGCGCGGCGTCATGTCGTTAAGGTCTTTTTGATGATATTGACCAGTGGCCTGTGGTCTGTCTCGACTGTGAACTTTGGGAGTCCATAGACATAGTCATGGAATTTGACGACTGCGGTAAGAAGGCCCAGGCTCTTTTTCAATTTGCGCATAGCGCTGTTCGGTGGGTGTCATTGCACGTGACGCGTATGCGACAGGAGCCCATAAGGAGGCGTCGTCACGTTGAAGGAGCACTGCTCCAATGACGGACTTACTGGCATCCGTGGAGATCTTTGTGTCTTTGGCCGGATCGAAAAATGCCAACACTGGGGCCTTGGTCAGCTTCACCCTGAGTTCCCGCCTTTCTTGTTCGTGGGCGGGGAGCCATTGGAACTCGATCGTCTTCTTAACCAGCTTCCTGAGAGCCGTGGTGTGGGAGGCGAGGTTGGGGATGAATTTTCCCAGGAAATTGACCATGCCCAGGAAGCAGAGGACCGCCTTCTTGTCCTCCCGTGTCTTCATGGCCTTAATGGCAGATACCTTGTCAGCATTGGAACGCGATCGTCTTCTTAACCAGGTTCCTGAGAGCCGTGGTGTGGGAGGCGAGGTTAGGGATGAATTGTCAGCATCCGGCTGCATGCCAAACTGTGAAATGTGGTCTCCGGGGAATTTAAGTTCTGTTTGAAAAAAGGAGCATTTGGTCCTGTTGAGGCGGAGGCCATTCTCATGGATTCGTTGGAAGACGCTTTGGAGACGATCAATGTGCTCCTGCGGGGCGGTAGACCAGACGATGATGTCGTCCACATATCCGTGAAGCCTTTCGATACCTTCCATCATCTGCTCCAATACTCTGTGGAACACTTCCGATGCAGAGATGATGCCAAACGGCATCCCGTTGTAGCAATACCGGCCAAATGGGGTGTTACAGGTGCAGAGCTTCCGACTGGATGCGTCGAGTTAGATCTGCCAGAATCCCTTGGATGCGTCTAGCTTGGTCAAAGATTTGGCGCGAGCCATCTCGCAGGTGAGTTCTTCGCGCTTTGGAATGGGATATTGCTCATATTGGTGTTCTCTCATATTGCGGTTGAGATCCTTGGGGTCAATACATATGCGTAATTCGCCGGATGTTTTTTTCACGCACACCATAGAGCTGACCCAGTCAGTCGGTTCTGTAACTTTCAAAATTACGCCCTGGTCCTGGAGGTCCTGCAGCTGCTGCTTGAGGCTGTCCTTGAGGGGTGCTGGTACCCTGCGAGGTGCGTGCACCACAGGCATGGCATTTGGTTTTAACAAGATTTTTTAAGTGTATGGGAGTGTGCCCATGCCCTCGAATACACCGTGGTATCGGGTGATGATGGCGTTCAGCTGTGTCCAAAAGTCAGCGTTCTGAGTTGCGGAAGCGTCAGCGGGTGACAGGGAGTGAACTCTTTGGACAAGGTTTAGAAGTTTGCACGCCTGAGCACCAAGCAGGGAGACTTTAGTGGATCCCACTATTTCGAATGGCAGGTTAGCCTTTAATTACCGGTGCGACACTTCATGCTGGCCAGAGCCACTGGCAGCAATGGCATTACCATTATAGTCCAGAAGCTGGCAGGCGGATGGCAGGTTGATAGGCTTGACATGGAGGCTTTCGAGGTCAGACCGCGCAATGAGGTTGGCTGAAGTGCCGGTGTCCAGGCGGAATCAGATGCGAGATCGGTTGACCGTGAGGGTGGCACACCACTTGTCGTCCGAATCGATGCGGAATATTGGGAGAGACTTGGCTTTTGTCTTCTGGAGCATCTTGTGTTTGGTGATGATGCCCACCCGAAATGGTACTTTAGGGTCCTCGGTGTCAAGGTCCGGAATCAAGTCGGGTCGGAATCGGTGACCGGTGGCTGGATGGTTCGGACATCCCTGCCTGGCTGGTTGGAGCGACGAGAGGTAGTAGGTTGAGCAGACCTGCATAGGGCTGCATAGTGGCCAAGCTTGCCACATTGGAGACAGCTTCGGGATTTTGCATGACATTGCCGCTTTAAGTGGGCGGAGCCACAGTTACCGCACGTCGTGATGTCAGAACGTTCGGTACGCCACTGCACAGGCGCGGTGCGGTCATACGTAGTGTGCGCCTGAGCAATGCGGTCTTCGGCCTTTGCTATCCCCTCGGTCAGTGCGCGCATGCGCGGGAGCCCGCGAAAAAGCACGCGAAATGGCCGCCCTCATCCAGGCTTAGGCCCTGGAGTTGTTTAATCGCTTGCACCCGCTCTGCCTTGTGGGGACCTTGCCCCGCCGTTTCAGCCGCTTGAATGTGCGAGTATCGGTTAGTGGCGTGTTCATGCCACTCATGGTCTCGATGGCTATTGCAAGAGAGCAATCTTCCTGGCATCTGAGGCAGCTTCCAGGTCTGTAGCTTCGAGGTATAGCTGGAATCGTTTAAAGATTTTCCAGTTCGCACCGAGGTTGCCGGTGATGCGGAGCGGCGGGGGAGGGCAGACGCTGTCCATACTACCGGATGGCTGATTACTGGTCGAAGGCAGATCACTTGATGGTAGGTCTATTAAACTCTAACATCACATACTGGTACCATGATGTGTTGGGTACTCTGGATCTGTGGAGATTGAGTTTACCTTAGCAGTAACATGGACAGGCTACCAACACTTGTAATAGTACAACTTTGTTTTATTTAACTAAGAGCTGTTAGGAGACGGAAAGCGTCATAGATCGCAGTAATATAAATGTGGTCACACCCAAGGTGCAGGCAGAGAAATGGGGGACCACCAGAAAGGGCAGGCAGTCAGTGCAGGAATCCCCTGTGGTTGTCCCCCTCTCGAACAGGTATACCCCTTTGGATACTGTCGGGGGGGATAGCCTATCAGGGGAAAACATCAGCAGCCAGAGCAGTGGCACCATGGCTGGCTCTGATGTTCAGAAGGGAGGGTCAAAGCGCAGAAGAGCAATAGTAATAGGGGACTCTATAGTCAGGGGCACAGATAGGCACTTCTGTGGACGTGAAAGAGACTCCAGGATGGTATGTTGCCTCCCTGGTGCCAGGGTCCAGGATGTCTCCGAACGGGTAGAGGGCATCCTGAAGGGGGAGGGCAAACAGACAGAGGTCGTTGTACATATTGGTACTAACGACATAGGCAGGAAGGGGCATAAGGTCCTGCAGCAGGAGTTCAGGGAGCTAGGCACAAAGTTAAAAGACAGGACCTCTAGGGTTGTAATCTCGGGATTACTCCCTGTGCCACGTGCCAGTGAGGCTAGAAATAGGAAGATAGAGCAGCTAAACACGTGGCTAAACAGCTGGTGTAGGAGGGAGGGTTTCCGTGATCTGGAACACTGGGAGCTCTTCCGGGGCAGGTGTGACCTACATAAGAAGGACGGGTTGCATCTAAACTGGAGAGGCATAAATATCCTGGCCGCGAGGTTTGCTAGTGTCACACGGGAGGGTTTAAACTAGTATGGCAGGGGGGTGGACACGGGAGCAATAGGTCAGAAAGTGAGAGCATTGAGGGAGAACTAGGGAATAGGGACAGTGGGGCTCTGAGGCAGAGCAGACAGGGAGAGGTTGCTGAACACAGCGGGTATGGTGGCCTGAAGTGCAGATGTTTTAATGCAAGAAGTATTTCGGGTAAGGCAGATGAACTTAGAGCTTGGATTAGTACTTGGAACTATGATGTTGTTGCCATTACAGAGACCTGGTTGAGGGAAGGGCAGGATTGGCAGCTAAACTTTCCAGGATTTAGATGTTTCAGGCGGGATAGGGGTGGATGTAAAAGGGGTGGCGGAGATGCGCTACTGGTTAGGGAGAATATCACAGCTGTACTGCGGGAGGAGACCTCAGCGGGCAGTGAGGCTATATGGGTAGAGATCAGGAATAAGAAGGGTGCAGTCACAATGTTGGGGGTTTACTACAGGCCTCCCAACAGCCAGCGGGAGATAGAGGAGCAGATAGGTAGACAGATTTTGGAAAAGAGTAAAAACAACAGGGTTGTGGTGATGGGAGACTTCAACTTCCCCAATATTGACTGGGACTCACTTAGTGCCAGGGGCTTAGACGGGGCGGAGTTTGTAAGGAGCATCCAGGAGGGCTTCTTAAAACAATATGTAGACAGTCCAACTAGGGAAGGGGCGGTACTGGACCTGGTATTGGGGAATGAACCCAGCCAGGTGGTCGAAGTTTCAGTAGGGGAGCATTTCGGGAACAGTGACCACAATTCAGTAAGTTTTAAAGTGTAGGTGGACAAGGATAAAAGTGGTCCTAGGATGAATGTGTTAAATTGGGGGAAGGCTAATTATAACAATATTAGGCGGGAACTGAAGAACATAGATTGGGGGCGGTTGTTTGAGGGCAAATCAACATCTGACATGTGGGAGGCTTTCAAGTGTCAGTTGAAAGGAATTCAGGATCAGCATGTTCCTGTGAGGAAGAAGGATAAATACGGCAATTTTCGGGAACCTTGGATAACGAGAGATATTGTCGGTCTCGTCAAAAAGAAAAAGGAGGCATTTGTCAGGGCTAAAAGGCTGGGAACAGACAAAGCCTGTGGGGAATATAAGGAAAGTAGGAAGGAACTTAAGCAAGGAGTCAGGAGGGCTAGAAGGGGTCACGAAAAGTCATTGGCAAATAGGGTTAAGGAAAATCCCAAGGCTTTTTACACGTACATAAAAAGCAAGAGGGTAGCCAGGGAAAGGGTTGGCCCACTGAAGGATAGGCAAGGGAATCTATGTGTGGAGCCAGAGGAAATGGGCGAGGTACTAAATGAATACTCTGCATCAGTGTTCACCAAAGAGAAGGAATTGGTAGATGTTGAGTCTGGAGAAGGGTGTGTAGATAGCCTGGGTCACATTGAGATCCAAAAAGACGAGGTGTTGGGCGTCTTAAAAAATATTAAGGTAGCTAAGTCCCCAGGGCCTGATGGGATCTACCCCAGAATACTGAAGGAGGCTGGAGAGGAAATTGCTGAGGCCTTGACAGAAATCTTTGGATCCTCACTGTCTTCAGGGGATGTCTCGGAGGACTGGAGAATAGCCAATGTTGTTCCTCTGTTTAAGAAGGGTAGCAAGGATAATCCAGGGAACTACAGGCCGGTGAGCCTTACTTCAGTGGTAGGGAAATTACTGGAGAGAATTCTTCGAGACAGGATCTACTCCCATTTGGAAGCAAATGGACGTATTAGTGAGAGGCAGCATGGTTTTGTGAAGGGGAGGACATGTCTCACTAACTTGATAGAGTTTTTCGAAGAGGTCACAAAGATGATTGATGCAGGTAGGGCAGTGGATGTTGTCTATATGGACTTCAGTAAGGCCTTTGACAAGGTCCCTCATGGTAGACTAGTACAAAAGGTGATGTCACACGGGATCAGGGGTGAGCTGGCAAGGTGGATACAGAACTGGCTAGGTCATAGAAGGCAGAGAGTAGCAATGGAAGGATGCTTTTCTAATTGGAGAGCTGTGACCAGTGGTGTTCCACAGGGAACAGTGCTGGGACCTTTGCTGTTTGTAGTATATATAAATGATTTGGAGGAAAATGTAACTGGTCTGATTAGTAAGTTTGCAGACGACACAAAGGTTGGTGGGATTGCGGATAGCGATGAGGACTGTCAGAGGATACAGCAGGATTTAGATTGTTTGGAGACTTGGGCGGAGAGATGGCAGGTGAAGCTTAATCCGGACAAATGTGAGGTAATGCATTTTGGAAAGTCTAATGCAGGTAGGGAATATACAGTGAATGGTAGAACCCTCAAGAGTATTGAAAGTCAAAGAGATCTAGGTGTACAGGTCCACAGGTCACTGAAAGGGGCAACACAGGTGGAGAAGGTAGTCAAGAAGGAATATGGCATGCTTGCCTTCATTGGCCGGGGCATTGAGTATAAGAATTGGCAAGTCATGTTGCAGCTGTATAGAACCTTAGTTAGGCCACACTTGGAGTATAATGTTCAATTCTGGTCGCCACACTACCAGAAGGATGTGGAGGCTTTAGAGAGGGTGCAGAAGAGATTTACCAGAATGTTGCCTGGTATGGAGGGCATTAGCTATGAGGAGCGGTTGAATAAACTCGGTTTGTTCTCACTGGAACGAAGGAGGTTGAGGGGCGGCCTGATAGAGGTCTACAAAATTATGAGGGGCATAGACAGAGTGGATAGTCAGAGGCTTTTTCCCGGAGTAGAGGGGTCAATTACTCGGGGGCATAGGTTTAAGGTGAGAGGGGCAAGGTTTAAAGTAGATGTACGAGGCAAGTTTTTTACACAGAGGGTAGTGGGTGCCTGGAACTCGCTACCGGAGGAGGTGGTGGAAGCAGGGACGATAGTGACATTTAAGGGGCATCTTGACAAATACATGAATAGGATGGGAATAGAGGGAGACGGACCCAGGAAGTGTAGAAGATTGTAGTTTAGTCGGGCAGCATGGTCGGCACGGGCTTGGAGGGCTGAAGGGCCTGTTCCTGTGCTGTACATTTCTTTGTTCTTTGTTTGTTCTTTGTTCTTTGTTAAACATACTTGCACTGCGGGTCGACACTATGTTAGATTGACTGAAGACCTATGCCTAACCTGACCAGCCTATACTGCTAGCACATGGTGGATGTTTGTGCTACTCACTGCGGGCTCTGTCTGTCTCAGAGGCTGCATCCCGAATGAGCGGGAAAACTAGTGCCCTCTGTCTTTATAGTGACCGTGCCCTAACTGGTGATTGGCTGCTGTGCTGGGTGTGTTGATTGGTCTTGCAGTGTGTCAGTCAGTGTGTGTCTCTGCACCATCATATGCTGATGTGTATATTATGATACCAACCATCACAGTTGATTCCAAAATCCATTGTCTGCAGGGAGTGAAAGGCAGACATGTTAGCATGATGCGTACCCCCATGCCCAACCAGATCCAATGGGCTACACGATGGCCCCGGCCTGCACTGCAGCCCCTGCCCCTGCATGTCCTTTTAACTCCCCCCCTCCCTCCTCACCCATCCCCATACCCGCCCCTGCCCATTTCTCTCGCACTCTGCCCTCCGCACAGCTCCCCTGGCCCTGTCGGTGCCCAGCACTGTGGGGGCGTTTGGCCCTGTCAGCCGTCGATGCTGGCAGGTGTACCGGAGGCTGGCTGTACCCATGCCAGTGGTACGCTTTGCAGCCCCCCCATCCGCCATCCTCCTGGAGCTACTGTGCGCATGCACCTTCGATGGGCCGTGTGATGCCCTGCTGGCAGGGTGGCACCCAGTTGTGGTTTGGGTGGCGTGGGGACATCCATACGGCCAGTGTTGCTCTGTGCAACCACGGCCATGTTGGACGGTCAGTGGGTTGCGCAGCAAGATGGCTGCCTTGCAGGTCGTGGTAATGGCGATCCATGTCTGGACATCCCAGTCCCCAATCCCTCGACCTCCCCTGGTCCTGGCGGAGACCCCGCTAGCCAGCCTTGTCAGCGGCAGGACAAGGTAGCCCATGGCTGCATCTTCAGGAACATGTCCTACCTGCGCTCTCTCCCTCAGCAGTCATGGTGTCTGTTTCCCGATTTTAAATACCACAAGTGAACCTTGCCATCGGTCATTCTGGCCAAGGTGGAACATCGTGGGAGGCACGGAGATTACTGGGGTGGACCCGTTAATGATATGCCAATGGCGTTTAATGTACGTGCAGCTTAGAATGCATTGACACCGCTGTTGAGGCACCGGAACATGGCATTCCGTGCGGCGGCCGGCCTCGATTTTCGGCTGATGCGCTATTCTCTGCCTAAATGTGCTTCATGATTCCGACGTCGCTGGACGGAGATTCCCGCCCCAGATCTTCCGCCTCCGTTGTTTTTCTGAGGCGTTAATTGCCATTCTGGGGAAAAAAGCAAAGTGGATTATGAAGTTTCCTCACACCCCCAACCTTTGCATCTTGAACCATTACAGCTGGCAGCAAGGATCCAATATATTTCACTGCGTTGCTTCTTCAAAAATGCCTATATTCATAAAGCGATGTCTTTCTTTTCAGGCCATCAAAAGTTCCATTTTTTTTCATGTCTGACGAGAGGATACTAAAAGTTGTCCCCTGCTACTTCAAAGGAAAACCCAGCTCTCCAATCTGCTCCTTTTATTTCACTCATCTCAGCGATTAAGTTGGTGATGTTAGCAGTCATTCCAGCATTAATGTCCCTGATTTAGGCCAAGACAGTTGTAGAAATCAACATCTGCAGATCTTTAGCCATATTCCCCAGCTCCTCTGCAGCAGAGAGTTTTAATGTCTCAAATGTGATATTTCATTGAACCAGAATCTTTCAGCCAAAGTGCAATGCATATGGTCAGCCATTTACCAGCTGGCTAATCTGGGTCTCAACTGCATTTCTCCCCTTTTCACTGCCATCAGGAAAAGCCGATGTTTACATTAAATTATTGATTTTTTGAGACACGTTTTCTCCCATTTTGAGATATTTTTGCTCAGTTCTCCACATGTTTCTTTGTGATGAAAGCTGTTCCTTTGCTTTGGAACGGCTAACCAATCTATTCTCATGCTTGTGTTTTCAGTGCTTTTCCGGCTCCGGTGAGATGTGCAGGCTGATCTTATCTGAGATTCACATTGCCTTTTTGTTCTGACCTGGTAGCCGAGATTGGAAAGACACCAAGTGTGGCACTGCAATTGGAAGTCCCCATCCTTTAGATCAGACAATGCTTCTGAAGCACCAACACCTCAGTCTGGATTTTTGAAATGTCATGGCAACTTAACAGTACATCCAAAATAGTGGATAAATCCCAGAACCGGACATCCCACCCCCATTTCTGGCAGAAATCATTTTTGCCGGGGCCTGGGTAGGGGAGGATGGGGGGTGGACAGGGAGGGGGGGGGGGGGGAGACAGTGGAGTTGGTGTGCGTGATGTTGGGTGGTTGGCAAAATCAGAGGCAGGAAGTGCCACCTTAACTCAGTAATGTCAGTTGAACTCCATGCAGAGTTCAAGCAAACAGATTTTCACTGTAACAAAGGCCATTCTGCAGTGTGTGTTCTGGCATTTTACACATAGATGTAAATGCTCTTGAAGGACAGATAAAGTCTGTAGAACTGTCAAGCTCTCAAAGTGTTTCAACACACTGCCCTTTAAAATTAAAAAAAACTGCCTGCCTATATCTGAGAGTTGAAAAAACCTGTTCCAACAGTTTCAATAGCTATTTGAGTGCAACCATTATATCATTATTAATGCTTGAATACTTACCAGGATCCATCATTATCACAGTGGATGGTGGGAGTGGGGTGGGTTGGGGAGGGGCGGGGGTGGGGGGTGGGGGGGGAGATGTGCGGTTATGTATATGAATGTTTATGTAAGATGTTAAGTTTTTGAAGGGATTTAAATGTAGTTAATGGACTTTCATGAATTACGGTATTTTTATACAGTGAAGACTAATAGGGTTTTGGAACCTTATTACATTTTATCTCAGTATGACTCTTGAGATCTGCTTATGGTGTTTACTGAGTGAGTTACATGGAGAATATGAAGGCAAAAGGGTGGTGGGCAGGAGGGGGGGGGGGGGGGGGTGAGTTTGGACCAAGTTGGCATAGAGGCTCTAAAAGGCTATTGTGAGTGTGTTGAATGCATGAGTTGGCATGAGTTTGCATGTAAAAGCATGGGGAGTGGGTGAGGGGCTGTGGGATCGAGGCCTAATGTTTAAGAAAACAACTGGGATGAAGTCCTGGAGAATCAAGGCAGACATTTTGTGGTACTATCAGGTATTGCTGTACCTAAGAGACTGATGACCATTGGTTAAACCTAGGAGTTTACCATTGGCTGTTGATATGTAGCTCCGCCCTGACAGGCAGAGTATAAGAACCGGTGCTGTCCCAGCAGCCTTCACTTTCTGTACCGAAGCTGCTGGGGAACGTTTTCTAGTCGATTAAAGCCTAGGCTTTAAAGTTATGAAATCACTTCGTCTTGAGTGTAATTGATCGTGCATCAATTTAATCGACTAGACGTAAGCTGGAAGGATGGATCTCTGAATCAAACCGGAGTGCCTACAACTCAGCACCCAAGCGGAGAACTCGGCTGCAATATTAAAACACTGGCTGGCGTGCTTTAAAGGCTACCTTGAGATGGCCGGAGGCACCCCCTCAGAAGAACAGAAAATGCATCTCCTGCGCTCAAGGGTCAGCCCTGGGATCTACAGCCTTATCGAGGAGGCGGAGGACTATGATGCCGCGATCGAACTGTTAAAAGGACACTATATTCGCCCTGTAAATAAGGTCTACGCACGTCACCTGCTTGCAACTAGACGGCAAAGCCCCGGGGAATCGTTGGAGGATTTCTACCGGGCGCTACCGGTGCTGGGCCGAAACTGTGGCTGCCCGCAAGTTTCGGGGAGCGAGCACATGGAACTTTTAATCAGGGATGCCTTCGTAGCAGGTATGAGCTCCTCAGAGATCCGCCAAAGACTCCTAGAAAAGGACACCCTGGGACTTAGAGGGGCACGGGCCCTGGAAGTGTCCATGGACGTAGCCTCCCAAAACGCACAGTCTTATGCGCCCGACCGTGCGGCGGCCCCCTGGGCTGCGTGGCACCCCGCAGCGGCAGCCCCACAGACATTCCCCCTGACCCCGCAGGCCTGTGCTGCGAGACGGCATGCCAACGCCGCTGGGCCCCGTTGTTTCTTCTGCGGGCAGGCGAATCATCCCCGCCAGCGCTGCCCGGCCCGCACTGCCACCTGCAAAGGGTGTGGCAAGAAGGGCCACTTTGTGGGGGTCTGCAAGGCCTGCGCCGTGGCCGCGGTCTCCAACGACTCCGGACCGCCGAGGCAACCCACCCTTCAGGCCCCCACTGGCCAGCGTTCACCGCCATCCCCCTATCCTAGGGCCACGTGCGACCCAGGGGCGCGGCCATCTTGCCCCCCGGACACCATGCTGGACGGGTGGGCGCCGCCATTTTCTCCATCCCCACCGCCATCTTGTCCATCACCGATCACTATGCGCGACCCATGGGAGACACCATCTTGGATGGGGCCCCAGGCCCCCAGCACGGCCGACTACACGTTGCCCAATCAGAACTCGCATCTGCTTCATCTGGCCTCGGTGACACTAGACCAAAGTCGACCTCGGACACTCGCAACAGCAACAACAATGGTCTTCATCAACGGCCACGAGACGTCTTGCCTGATTGACTCTGGGAGCAAGGAAAGCTTTGTTCACCCCGACACGGTAAGGCGCTGTTCACTTGTAACCTACCCTGTAAACCAAAGGATCTCCCTGGCCTCCGGGTCACACTCGGTGGAGATAAAGGGGTTCTGCCTAGCGAACCTCACTGTCCAAGGCAGAGAATTCAACAATTTCCGCCTGTACGTTCTGCCGCACCTCTGCGCAGCCACCCTCCTTGGGCTGGATTTCCAGTGCCATTTGCAAAGCCTGACTTTTAAATTCGGCGGCCCTATACCCCCTAACTGTCTGCGACCCTTAAGGTCGACCCGCCTTCCCTGTTTGCGAACCTCACCCCGGATTGCAAACCAGTCGCCACCAGGAGCAGGCGGCACAGTGCCCAGGACCGGACCTTTATCAGGTCGGAGGTCCAAAGGCTGCTGAGGGAAGGGGTCATCAAAGCGAGTAACAGTCCCTGGAGAGCTCAGGTAGTGGTGGTAAAGACCGGGGAGAAACATAGGATGGTCATTGACTACAGTCAGACCATCAACAGGTTTACGCAGCTGGACGCGTACCCTCTCCCCGGTATAGCCGACCTGGTGAACAGGATCGCGCAATACAATGTTTTCTCCACGGTGGACCTCAAGTCTGCCTACCAGCAGCTACCCCTCTGTAATGGCGACTGCCAGAAAACTGCCTTCGAAGCAGACGGGCGGCTCTATCACTTTTTAAGGGTTCCCTTCGGTGTCACGAACGGGACCTCGGTCTTCCAGCGAGAGATGGACCGAATGGTTGACCGGTACGGCTTACGCGCAACGTTCCCGTATCTGGATAACGTCACCCTCTGCGGCCATGATCAGCAGGACCACGACACCAACCTCCGCAAATTTCTCCAGACCGCGAAAATCCTTAACTTAACGTACAATAAGGATAAATGCGTATTTAGCACCGACCGTCTAGCCATTCTCGGCTACGTAGTGCGAAATGGAGTTATAGGCCCCAATCCTGAGCGCATGCACCCCCTTATGGAGTTCCCCCTCTCTCACTGCCCCAAGGTCCTGAAGCGCTGCCTAGGGTTTTTCAGTTACTACGCCCAGTGGATCCCGAACTACGCAGAAAAAGCCCGACCCCTGATCCAGTCCACAACCTTCCCCCTGTCGACGGAGGCCCGCCAGGCCTTCAACCGCATCAAAGCAGACATTGCAAAAGCCACGATGTGTGCCATCGACGAGTCCCGCCCCTTCCAGGTCGAGAGCGTTGCGTCCGAAGTAGCTCTGGCGGCCACCCTCAAACAAGCGGGCAGCCCCGTGTTCTTCTTCTCCCGTACCCTCCATGCTTCCGAAATTCACCACTCCTCGCTCGAAAAGGAGGCCCAGGCCATGGTAGAAGCTGTGCGACACTGGAGGCATTACCTGGCCGGCAGTAGATACACTCTCCTCATGGACCAACGGTCGGGTGTTTTCATGTTCGATAATGCACAGCGGGGCAATATTAAAAACAACAAGATCTTGCGGTGGAGGATAGAACTCTCCACCTTCAACTACGAGATCTTGTACCGTCCGGAGAAGCTAAACGAGCCTCCTGCACAAGTGGACCACCTCCGAGCCCTCCACGAGGACCTCTGCCACCCAGGGGGCACTCGTTTCTTCCACTTCATCAAGAACCGCAACCTGCCCTACTCCATCGAGGAGGTCAGGACAGTCACCAGGGACTGCCAAATCAGCGCGGAGTGCAAACCGCACTTCTACCGACCAGAGAGGGCGCACCTGATAAAGGCTTCCCGTCCCTTTGAACTCCTCAACATGGATTTCAAAGACCCCCTCCCCTCCACCGACCGCAACACGTATTTCCTGAACGTGATTGACGAGTACTCCCGGTTCCCATTTGCCATCCCCTGCCCAGACATGACCGCAACCACCGTCATCAAGGCCCTCCAGGGTAACTTTACACTGTTCGGGTTCCCTATGTACACACACAGTGATAGGGGATCCTCCTTTATGAGCGACGAACTGCGTCAATTCCTGCTCAGCAGGGGCATTGCCTCAAGCAGGACGACCAGTTAGAACCCCCGGGGAAACGGACAGGTGGAGAAGGAGAACGGAACGGTCTGGAAGACTGTTCTACTGGCCCTACGGTCCAGGAATCTCCTAGTCTACCGCTGGCAAGAAGTCCTCCCAATGGCCCTCCACGCCATCCAGTCGCGGTTCAGTACAACTACCAATCAGACACCTCATGAACGTCTCCTTGTTTTACCCAGGAAGTCCTCCTCCGGGACCTCGCTCCCAACCTGGCTAGCGACACCCGGACCCATCCTGCTTCGGAAGCACGTGCGGGCGCACAAGTTGGACCCGTTGGTCGAGAGGGTCCACCTGCTGCACGCTAACCCCCAGTACGCCTACGTGGCGTTCCCTGACGGCCGGCAAGATACAGACTCCCTTCAGGACCTGGCGCCCGCCGGTACCCCACGCGCACCCGAACCATTACCCCCCCCCCCCCCCCCCCCCCCCCCCCCCCCCACAGCACCTCACTGGAGGGTTGGTACTGCCGCCGCTCCTGCCTAGGCCCGCCCACCCACCGACGCCCCCTACAGGCGCCCCCCCGTGTCAACCGTTTGCCCCAGCAGCGTCGCCTAGGGGTGACGAAGCTGCCAGCGAGGCTGAAACCACGCTCCCGGAGTAGCAACCACCTGGACCCCCACCAGAATCACCACCGAAACCCAGACGATCCAGAAGGACGACCAGGCCACCCGATCGACTGATTTCTTCGCTGTGACTTTAACCGTGAACGAACACTTTGTAAATATTCTCGACAGCCCTGTAAGGAGGTATCACGGTACCTCCATATCTGATCATACCATGTTAAAGGCGACTGTTACCACTGGCCACCACCCCCGCCGGACTCTTTTTTAACAGGGGGTGAATGTGGTATTATCAGGTATTGCTGTACCTAAGAGGCTGATGACCATTGGTTAAACCTAGGAGTTTACCATTGGCTGTTGATACGTAGCTCCGCCCTGACAGGCGGTGTATAAGAACCGGTGCCGTCCCACTTTCTGTACCCAAGCTGCTGGGGAACAAGTTCTAGTCGATTAAAGCCTTCAGTTATGAAAGCACTTCGTCTTGAGTGTAATTGATCGTGCATCACATTTTAAACAGCCCATCCCAGCACTCAGTAGCCTCTGTGGCTGTCTTTGATTGGTTTCCAGTGGCCGCCAGGCCTGACTTCATCCCTCACCCATGCCTCCCAGTGCGATTAATCTGGAGATTTTAGGAGCAAAAATCTAGGCCCTACAATCACTGATTGCTTATTGCCCCTTCCAATAATTGCACATCATAACAACAATCTTTACTTTGTCACAAATAGGCTTACACTAACACGGCAACAAAGTAACTGTGAAAAGCTCCTAGTCGCCACATTCCGGCACCTGTTCGCGTGCACTGAGGGAGAATTCAGAATGTCCAAATCACCAAATGAAAATGTGCACAATTTTTTCACTCTGGTTTATGACAGGTTTGTCTGTTGCTTTCGTAGGAGCTAAACTCAGTGTGTTGTAGCAGATTATTTTGTAAACAGTATTATCAGTAATAAAGTGTATTCCAATTCACACACTGATGTAAATAAACATGGAACTAGACAGCTACATATTAGATAAAAAGGACACATTTCTAATTTACTTTCCGCAGCTGGCAGCAAGCCTTATCCACCAGAAGTACATATCAAAGATTTTGCATGTGATGCATGAGTTTGCAAATATTAATGATGGGGAAATCATTAGTCGCACGTGCCAAAATCTGTGATATGTATTCCCTGAAGGCAATGTTCCCCATTGGAAACATTATCTGAAAATTATCCCAATGCACATGGGCATACATATATCATATGCAGTTTCAACAGAATGTATCCGACAACGATAGCATCACATGCTTAGCCCACTGAATCTTCTAGACTGTAGCATGCACTCGCTGAAATCAGCTACACTGTAACTGAGGGTGTCTGGTCAAGGACATTGTCATTATAATCATGCAACTGAATTCACAATGCCTAAAAGGAATCTGTACTACAAGTTATTTTGCAGTCGCTACAGGCAGACATAAAATAACTTATGGTTTCAAATGCAACATTTTTAAAATAAATAACGATGGAAACATTTATCTCAAAGCACATTGATAAAATTGCCAGAATATAACCCTTAAAAAAAACGTTGGTTTTTGGCAGCAAAATAAGAATGCATTCAACTACCTAAAAAGATAATTTTCCTCTGCTGCCAATTCACATGTATGAGGCACATTTGTTATCGTTCAATCACACTGTCTAGACAATTTTGCTAAACAGATGTTAATTGGAGATTTGAAAAATGGTAAGATTGTTAACATGAAGCTATAATTACACTTTCTGGAACTGTATCAGTAAATTAATAGTTGTCTGTGAATAACTACAAGTAGGACTCATCTTCTATTTTACATACTGCAAAAGATTTGCAAAATCAAATTGCTGGAAGTCTATCTAAAGTTACTGTTCTGTCAAGTGTTCCATTTTAAAAATTTCCACAGGGATTCTCCTGATAACCTGCCATAACCTTGGTAGAGAATCTGTAGAAACTGCCATTTTTCAGACTTCCCACCAAAGTTACAGTAGACAATAGGAAGAACTCCCGCAGAATTGAATCCTCTGCATTTAGGCCTAAAAGAAATCCCCCGGCATTTTTGCTGTACTTTTAACATAAAATCTGACGAGGTAAATTGAGCGTATGCTGCTTTGCCTTAAAATTGATTCCCCTTGAATTCCATTGCATTCCTTGATCCTTCCTGGATTCTGACGAATGAGCCCCAAGTAAGCTAACTTACATCAACTTTCATGAGGGCCAGCAGCAGTGACATTATTCCTGCTTTTTATCTCTCGATATGCCCATGGGAAGAGAGACTGAAAATTATGTGTCAGAAGTGTTACCCAGACAGCTGAGGGAGGCAGAAGACAAAGACGTTTATGAGTCCGGAGAGTTTCATTAATTATTTCCACAGCTAGGAATGACGTTTTGCCACATTATTTTGGCATTCTACCTGGACTTACCCTTCTGTATCTGACAGTGTGAGAACACTGGAAGATTTTCATCCTTCTATTCGCCCACCTTCCCTTCATCCCACTCCCACCGACTGTAAGGGCTTCTCAGGAGCAGGCATGGCATCTCCTATGAACATACCCTTGATTGCCATTTTAATGGAGGAGAATGTGCGCAGGGTGTTATGACCCTACAGGAGGCCCAGGATTCTGCAACCTCAGCAGCTGCCAGAGACCAGGAAAACACCCGAGAAGCCAGGGCCTTCACTCGGCAGGCTCCCAGAGACTTGGAAAACAGCGCAGAAGCCGGGGCCTTCACTGCTGCTCTCCAACGGCCAGACTAACATCCCAGCAGCTCGAGCCCTCTTCCCCCCCCCCCCCCAGCTCCTAACCACACTGACCCGGAGAGCTGCGGCCTCCTGCAGGCCCAAAGCAATCCCTCCACTCCCCCCTCCACTGTCGCCCCACTGATATGCCATCAATAAACACACGACGAGTGATGAACGTAACTGAGGCTTTAATACACTAAACAGCAAGCCCCCTGGCATCTGGCCCCGAACTTGGTCGGAGGCGGAGACTAGCCACCTTTATACATGAGCCCGAGGGGAGGAGCCACGGGAGGAGCCAGCCAGGACAAGCCCAGGCATGTACAACACAACACAATGCAATACAGTGGTTTACCACATTCACCCCTGTTAAAAAAAAGAGTCCCGTGGGGGTGAAGTGGTCTTAAAGATCAAGTCTGTCGGGGGCCTTGACCTTCCGCCGTGATTGCCTCAGTCCCGGCTGTGGTGTGGGCACCGATGTCGAGACCTGCGCGTCCGGGAGCGTGTTGTCCTCTTCTTCACCCAGTTGTTGAGTCGGTGAAGGGGGGGTCGGTGTATGGGTGGAGGTGGTGGTGATGGTCGCCAGTGGGCCTGCGGGTGCTAGCTCGTGAGGTAGGTGGGCAGGGGTGGGGGAAGACGGTGTAGTGTCGGGGGTGGTGGTGGTGATGGTCGCTGCAACCTGCAAGTGCCAAATCCCGAACGGAGACTGTGTCCTGTCGCCCATCCTGATGTGCCACGTAGGCATATTGTGGACCATGTTCTAGACCGTAGGGCCAGGAGGACGGCCTTCCAGACCGTTGCGTTCTCTCTCTCCACCTGTCCGTTTTCCCGAGGGTTGTAGCTGGTTGGCCTGCTGGAGGCGATGCCCTTGCTGAGCAGGAAGTGACGCATCTCGTCGCTCATGAAGGAGGATCCCCGATCACTATGGATGTAGGCAGGTAACCCGAACAGGGTGAATAGACTGTGCAAGGTCTTGAAGACGGAGGCAGAGGTCATGTCAGGGCACGGGATGGTGAAGAGGAATCTGGAGTACTCGTTAACAATGTTGAGTAAGTACACGTTACGGTTAATGGAGGGGAGGGGCCCTTTGAAATCGATGCTGAGGCACGCAAAGGGGCGAGAGGCCTTTACCAGGTGTGCTCTGTCTGGCCGATAGAAGTGCGGCTTGCACTCTGCGCAGACCTGGCAGTCCCTGGTCACGGACCTGACCTCCTCGATGGAGTAAGGCAGGTTGCGAGCCTTGATGAAGTGAAGAAAACGGGTGACCCCCGGGTGACAGAGATCATTGTCGAGGGCCCGGAGTCGGTCTGCTTGTGCGCTGGCACATGTACCGCGGGAGAGGGCATCTGGGGGCTCATTGAGCTTCCCGGGTCGATACAAGATATCATAGCTGTAGGTGGAGAGCTCGATCCTCCACCTCAGAATCTTGTCATTCTTGATCTTGCCCCACTGTGTGTTATTGGACATGAAGGCAACCGACCGTTGGTCAGTGAGGAGAGTGAATCGCCTGCCAGCCAGGTAATGCCTCCAATGTCGCACAGCTTCTATGATGGCTTGGGCTTCCCTTTCGATGGAGGAGTGTCAAATTTCGGAGGCATGGAGGGTATGGGAGAAGAAAGCCACGGCCCTGCCCGCCTGGTTGAGTGTAGCGGCCAGAGCAAAGTCCGACGCATCGCTCTCCACTTGAAATGGGATAGACTCGTCCACAGCGTGCATCGCGGCTTTGGCAATATCTGCCTTGATGCGATTGAAGGCAAGTCGGGCCTCAGTCGTCAGGGGAAAAATGGTGGATTTGATAAGTGGACGGGCCTTGTCCGCATAATTGGGGACCCACTGGGCATAGTACGAGAAGAACCCCAGGCATCTCTTGAGGACCTTGGGCAGTGGGGAAGGGGGAGTTCCAGGAGGGGGCGCATGCGGTCGGGGTCGGGCCCTAGGACTCCGTGTTCCAAGACGTAGCCGAGGATGGCTAGGCGGGTTGTGCGGAAAACGCATTTTTCTTTATTATAGGTTAGGTTCAGGAGTTTAGCGGTGTGGAGGAAGTACCGGATGTTTTCGTCATGGTCCTGCTGGTCATGGCCTGCAGCCCGTACTGGTCAACCATTCGGTCCATTTCTCTTTGGAAGACCGAGACCCCATTGGTG
Organism: Scyliorhinus torazame; assembly: GCF_047496885.1. Taxonomy (NCBI): domain Eukaryota; kingdom Metazoa; phylum Chordata; class Chondrichthyes; order Carcharhiniformes; family Scyliorhinidae; genus Scyliorhinus; species Scyliorhinus torazame. Next base: position 170,981,124 of record NC_092717.1, on the reverse strand, counting down.
ATACCGAAGGGGACCCTGAGGAAGTGGTAGAGGCGTCCATCTGCCTCGAAGGCAGTGTATTGGCAGTCCTCCGGGCGGATAGGGAGCTGGTGGTACGCGGACTTCAAGTCAACTGTGGAGAAGACTCGATACTGCGCAATTTGATTGACCATGTCAGATATGCGGGGGATGGGGTACGTATCGAGCTGCGTTACCCGTTGATGGTCTGACTGTAATCGATGACCATCCGGTGCTTCTCCCCAGTCTTGATGACCACCACTTGGGCTCTCCAGGGGCTGGTACTCGCCTCAATGATCCCCTCACGCAGGAATCGCTGGACCTCCGACCCGATAAATGCCCTGTCCCGGGCACTGTATCGTCTGCTCCTAGTAGCGACGGGCTTACAGTCCAGGGTGAGATTTGCAAAGAGCGAGGGTGGGGCGACCTTAAGGGTCGCGAGGCTACAGACGATGAGCAGGGGGCAGGGATCCACCAAACTGTAAAGGAAGGCTTTGGAGGTGGCACTGGAAGTTGAGCCCCAGTAATAGGGCAGCGCAGAGATGGGGAAGGACGTAGAATTTGAAGTTAGCGTACTCTACGCCTTGTACAGTAAGGGTCGCGACACAGTACCCCGGATTTTTACTGCGTGGGATCCGGAAGCCAGGGAGATTTTCTGGGTCGCGGGTAAGAATGGGAGGGAGCAGCGCCTTATACCGTATCTGGGTGAATGAAGCTGTCTGTGCTCCTGGAGTTGAAAAGACAGGCCGTCTAGTGCCCGTTGATCCGGACGGTCATTGTAGACTTCGCGAGGTGGTGAGGCTGGGACTGGTCGTGCGTGATGGAGGCGAGCCTCGGAAGGCGGTTGGTAGGCCGGTCAGAGGTAGCGGCGGCTAGCGTACGGTCGGGTAAGCCGGTCTCCCGGGAGGCTGCGGAGTGGTCCCAAGATTGTGGCCCCCATGAGTCGCGCATGGCGAAGGCATCGGCGATGGCGTCCAAGATGGCGGCCCCCATGGGTCGCACGTGGCGGCTGAAATTGAAGATGGCGGTGCCCACGGGTCGCACATGGCGGGTGGCGCGGCAGCTGGGGGCGGCCCTGACAGGCAGCAGGCAACGCTGTTGGGTCTAGAAGTTTTAGGGGGAGATCGGACCTGGCAGGCTTTTGCAAAGAGGCCCTTCCTCCCACACCCGTTGTAAGTTGTGTTCCGTGAAGGGCAGCGCTTTCTGGGGTGATTACCCTGACCTCAAAGGTAGCACCTCGGTTCTCCGGCGTTGGCGGACTGCTGCGCGGCACATGCTTGCGTCGCACCTGGGTCGGATGATGGCGGCACCCAAGAGGTCCACGAGGGTGCCGCGCGGTCGGAGACGTAGGCCTCCAAGTTCTGGGAGGCCACCTCCAGCGAGTTGGAGAGTTGCACTGTCTCTGGGAGGCCGAGTGTACCCCCTTCTAGTAATCGCTGGCGGAGACAATTTGATTTCATGCCTGCGACATAAGCGTCCCTGATCAGCAGCTCCGCGTGCTGGGTAGCCGATATCGCCCGGCAATCGCAGTTCCGTCAGAGTACACGCAAAGCACGCAGGAATTCTGCAAGTGATTCCCCAGGGCGTTGTCGTCTCGTGGCAAGGAGGTGCCTAGCGTACACCTCGTTAACGGACTTCACATATTGTCCCTTCAGCAGCATTATTGCCTCCGTATCCGAGAGGGCGTCCCTGATGAGGAGAAAGACTCGTGGGCTTACCCATGCGTGGAGGATCTGTTTCTTTGGATGTCTGTGAAGTCTTCGGTGAAGGATGCGAGGTACGCTTCGAAACAGCTTAGCCAGTGCTCAAATGTTTCTGTTGCGTCGGCTGCCTGTGGGTCCAGCTCCAGGCGATCGGGCTTGAGTGATGAGTTCATCTTAGAAGTTTAATGTATTAAATTGATATGCCATCAATAGACAAACAACGAGTGATGAACGTAACTGAGGCTTTAATACACTTTGATAAACAGCAAGCCTCCTGGCCTCTGGCCCGAACTGGGTCAGAGGCGGAGATGAGCCACCTTTATACATGAGTCCGAGGGGAGGAGCCACAGGTGGAGCCAGCCGGGACAAGCCCAGGCATGTACAACACAACAGAATGCAATACAGTGGTTTACCACACCCACACTCCTAAAAATCAACTCTCAAGAGCCTAACAATCACTAATACTGTTCTTTTAAATTTACTTGCAGGTCTAGAGATCCTCCGACCTCTGAAGGAAGACCGCGATCCGGAAAGGCCCCTGCGGACCCCAACACACGGACCCGGCCATCGCCTCATCAGCACCCGCGACCCCAGAGATGTCATCCACTTACCGGCCTTCAACCCATCTACGCCGGAGGCGTGGTCTGGACATCCAACGACCTGTGAAGACAAACCGCAGCCCAACAGCGACACGGAACACTCGACCGTGCGGACCCATCTTCCGAGGCAGGAACCGCAAGCAAGGCAACAAATCCTCCATCCACACACCGACCAGAGTGAAGAACCTCATTGGACACAACTATACCCTTAACACCGCACACTCTCGCCGTCTCCTTGTTTCAAAATGATGCCATCACTCCAGGAAGCGTGGAAAACGTGCAGACCTGCAGTGAGAGTGAAACAACGCGGCCCCAAAGCCCCTCTGCCCAGCTTACTCCCAGCTAATGTCCAATCTCTAGAAAACAAGCTGGACAAACTTAAAGCCAGACTCACTTTTCAAAGAGAACTGAGGGACTGCTGTGTGCTCTGCTTCACGGAGACTTGGCTCACTCCTGTTTCACCAGACTGTGCCCGACAACCAGAGGGCTTCTCAATCCACCGAATGGACCGTACGGCGGCCTCAGGCAAGGTTAGGGGAGGTGGGGTCTGCCTCCTCATCAACACCTCCAGGTGCCTAGATATAGCAACACTGGCGAGGTTTTGCTCCCAGACCTAGAGTACCTGACGCTAAAATGCCGCCCCTACTACCTTCTGCGGAGGTTCAGCTCCGTTATCCTGATGGCAGTTTACATCCCACTCAATGCAAACGTGAAAATCGCACTTGACGAAATATTCACCACCACAAATAGCCTTGAAACTAAACATCCCGAGGCCTTGTTCATTGTAGCAAGGGACTTCAATCAGGCCAAGCTCAAGAGCGTACTTCCAAATTACCCCCAACATGTCACCTGTTCCACCAGAGGCCCAAACACCCACTGCTACACAAATATCAAACATGCCTGCCGCTCTATCGCCCACCCACACTTTGGCAAATCTGACCACAAGGCTGTGCTCCTGCTCCCGGCTTATAAGTGTGGTAATACCAGGTATTGCGGTACCTGAGAGGTGGATGACCATTGGTTAGACCCAGGAGTCTACCATTGGCTGATGTACGTAGCCCCGCCCTGAGAGGCGGAGTATAAGAACCGGTGCCATCCCAGCAACCTTCATTTTCTGTATCGAAGCTGCTGGTTATGAGCTCCCCCGATATCCGCAGAAGGCTCCTAGAAATGGACACTCTGGGACTTACAGAGGCACAGGCCCTGGCAGGGTCCATGGACGTTGCCGATAAAAACGCGCTGTCTGTTGCACCCGATCGCGCGGCGGCCCCCTGGGCTGCATGGCACTCCGTAGCGGCAGCCCCTCAGACCTTTCCCCTGACCCGCAAGCCTGCCACTAACGCCGCCGGGCCCCGCTGTTTCTTCTGCGGGCAGGCGAACCATGCCCGCCCGTGCTGCCCGGCCCGCACCGCCACCTGCAAAGGGTGCTGCAAGAAGGGCCACTATGTGGGGGTCTGCCAGGCCTGCACCATGGCCGCGGTCTCCAGCGACTATCGACAACCCCCCTTTCAGGCCCCGACCGCCCAGCGCTCACCGGCACCCCCGATCCTAAGGCCACGTGCGACCCGCGGGCGCGGCCATTTTGACCCCGGAAACCACGCTGGATGGGTGGGCACCACCATTTTGTCCCTCGCCGCTGCCATCTTCTTCATCCCCGGACACCATGTGTGACCCATGGGTGACGCCATCTTGGATGGGGCCCCAGGCTCCCAGCACAGCCGACTGCATGCTGCCCGACCAGAACTCTCAATTGCTTCAGCTGGCCTCGGTGACTCTGGACCAGAGTCGGCCGCTTGCAACAGCTACAACGACGATCTCCATCAACGGCCATGAGACGTCGTGATTGATTGACTCTGGGAGCAAGGAAAGCTTTGTTCACCCCGACACGGTAAGGCGCTGTTCTCTTGTCACCCATCCCGTAAATCAAAGGAGCTCCCTGGCCTCCGGGTCACACTCGGTGGAGATAAAGATGTTCTGCCTAGCGAACCTCACTGTCCAAGGTAGGAAATTCAACAATTTCCGCCTGTACGTTCTGCCGCACCTCTGCGCAGCCACCCTCCTTGGGCTGGATTTCCAGTGCCATCTGCAAAGCCTCACTTTTAAATTCGGTGGCCCTATACTCCCCCTTACTGTCTGCAGCCTCGCGACCCTTAAGGTCGACCCGCCTTCCCTGTTTGCGAACCTCACCCCGGATTGCAAACCAGTCGCCACCAGGAGCAGACAGTACAGTGCCCAGGACCGGACCTTTATCAGGTCGGAGGTCCAAAGGCTGCTGAGGGAAGGGGTCATCAAAGCGAGTAACAGCCCCTGGAGAGCTCAGGTAGTGGTGGTAAAGACCGGGGAGAAACATAGGATGGTCATTGACTACAGTCAGACGAACAACAGGTTTACGCAGCTGGACGCGTACATTCTCCCCCGTATAGCCGACCTAGTGAACAGGATCGCGCAATACAATGTTTTCTCCACGGTGGACCTCAAGTCTGCCTACCAGCAGCTACCCCTCCGTAATGGCGACCGCCAGTACACTGCCTTCGAAGCAGACGGGCAGCTCTATCACTTTTTAAGGGTTCCCTTCGGTGTCACGAATGGGACCTCGGTCTTCCAGCGAGAGATGGATCGAATGGTTGACCGGTACGGCTTACGCGCAACATTCCTGTATCTGGATAACGTCACCATCTGCGGCCATGACCAGCAGGACCATGACACCAACCTCCGCAAATTTCTCCAGACCGCGAAAATCCTTAACCTGACTTACAATAAGGATAAATGCGTGTTTAGCACCGACAGTCTAGCCATTCTAGGCTACGTAGTGCGAAATGGAGTTATAGGCTCCGACAATGAGCACATGCGCCCCCTTATGGAGTTCCCCCTCCCTCACTGCCCCAAGGCTCTAAAGCACTGCCTCGGGTTCTTCAGCTATTACGCACAGTGGGTCCCCAACTACGCAGACAAAGCCCGACCCCTGATCCAGTCCACAACCTTCCCCCCTTCGACGGAGTCCCGCCAGGCCTTCAGCCGCATCAAAGCAGACATTGCAAAAGCCACGATGTGTGCCATCGACGAGTCCCTCCCCTTCCAGGTCGAGAGCGATGCGTCCGACGTAGCTCTGGCGGCCACCCTCAACCAAGCGGGCAGACCCGTGGCGTTCTTCTCCCGTGCCCTCCATGCTTCCGAAATTCGCCACTCCTCAGTCGAAAAGGAGGCCCAGGCCATGGTAAAAGCTGTGCGACACTGGAGGCATTACCTGGCCGGCAGGAGATTCGCTCTCCTCACGGACCAACGGTCGGTTGCCTTCATGTTCGATAATGCGCAGTGGGGCAAGATTAAGAACAACAAGATCTTGCGGTGGAGGATAGAACTCTCCACCTACAATTACGAGATCTTGTATCGTCCGGGGAAGCTAAACGAGCCTCCTGATGCCCTGTCCCGCGGCACATATGCCACCGCACAAGTGGACCGCCTCCGAGCCCTCCACGAGGACCTCTGCCACCCGGGCGTCACTCGTTTTTTTCAATTTATCAAGATCCGCAACCTGCCCTACTCCATCGAGGAGGTCAGACCGTCACCAGGGACTGCCAAATCTGCGCGGAGTGCAAACCGCACTTCTACTGACCAGAGAGGGCGCACCTGATAAAGGCTTCCCGTCCCTTTGAACTCCTCAACATGGATTTCAAAGGCCCCCTCCCCTCCACCGACCGCAACGCGTTCTTCCTTCACGTGATTGACAAGTACTCCCGGTTCCCATTCGCCATCCCCTGCCCAGACATGACCACAACCACCGTCATCAAGGCCCTCCAGGGTATCTTTACACTGTTCGGTTTCCCCGCATACATTCACAGTGATAGGGGGTCCTCCTTTATGAGCGACGAACTGCATCAATTCCTGGTCAGCAAGGGCATCGCCTCGAGCAGGACAACAAGTTACAACCCCCGGGGAAACGGGTAGGTAGAGAGGGAGAACGGAACGGACTGGAAGACCGTCCTGCTGGCCCTACGGTCCAGGAATCTCCCAGTCTTCCACTGGCAGGAAATCCTCCCGGTGGCCCTCCACTCCATCCGGTCACTGCTCTGTACAACCACAAATCAGACACCTCATGAACGTCTCCTTCTTTTCCCCAGGAAGTCCTCCTCCGGGACCTCGCTCCCGACCTGGCTAGCGACACCCGGACCCATCCTGCTTTGGAAACATGTGAGGGCGTACAAGTCGGACCCGTTGGTCGAGAGGGTCCACCTGCTGCACGCCAATCCCCAGTACACCTACGTAGCGTTCCTTGACGGCCGCCAAGACACGGTCTCCCTTCGGGACCTGGCGCCCGCCGGAGCCCCACGCACACCCAAACCATTGCCCCCACCCCCACCCTCCCCACAGCACCTAACTGGAGGGTCAGTACTCCCGCCGCTCCTGCCTAGACCCGAACACACACCGACGCCCCCTACAGGCGCTTTCCCCCCCTGTCCACCTTTTGCCCCAACGGCATCGCCTAGGGGTGACGAAGCATCCTGGGAGGACGCCATCACGCTCCTGGAGTCGCAACCGCCGGGACCCCCATCAGAATCACCGCCGAAGCCCAGACGCTCCAGAAGGACGACCAGGCCACCCGATCGACTGATTGCTGCACTATGAACACTTTGTTAATACCCTCTACATCACGGTTCCTCCATACCTGGTCATACCATGCGAAAGGCGACTATTAACACTGGCCATCACCCCGCCGTGCTCTTTTTTAACAGGGGGTGAATGTGGTAATACCAGGTATTGCGGTACCTGAGAGGTGGATGACCATTGGTTAGACCCAGGAGTCTACCATTGGCTGATGTACGTAGCTCCGCCCTGAGAGGCGGAGTATAAGAACCGGTGCCGTCCCAGCAGCCTTCACTTTCTGTATCGAAGCTGCTGGGGAAGAGTTCGAGCAGATTAAAACCTTCAGTTATGAATCACTTTGTCTTGAAAGTAATCAATAAGCAAAAACTGAAGCGGGAGAATCCGTCAAAGAAAGTTGTGCATTGTTGGTCTGAGGAATCGGATGATCTCCTACGGTACTGCTTAGAGTATTTAAAACTTTGCGACCAGCCTGAACGACAGAGTATGCCACTACAGTTACTGACTTCATTAGTAAGTGTGTAGAAGACTGTGTGCCAAAGAAACAAATCTGTGTGTTTGCCTACCAGAAACTCTGGATGAACTGGGATATCCACTGCTTGTTCAAGTCTAGGTCTGAGGCGTTCAAGTCAGGCGACCCTGGCCTATACAAGAAAGCTAAATATGATCTAAGAAGATCCATCAAAGATGCCAAAAGACAGCACCAGACCAAGCTCGAGTCCCAAGCTAGCCACACGGACCTCCGCCGACTATGGCAAGGTCTGCAAGACATAACGGGCTACAAGATGAAGGCATGTAAAATCACCAGCTCCAATGCACCCCTCCCTGATGAGCTCAACGCATTCTATGCACGCTTTGAACAAGAGGTCAGCGAGAGCAAGCCCTCCACCCTAGAAGCCTCGGATGAACTTGTATCTGAGGTCACCATTGCAGACGTCAGAGCAGCCTTCTCAAAGGTCTACCCTCGGAAAGCCACAGGCCCGGATGGGCACTCAGGTCTTGCGCAGATCAGCTGGCGAGAGTATTCGCAGACATCTTCAATCAATCTTTACAACAATCTGAGGTCCCTATCTGCTTCAAGAAGAAGAACATCATCAGTGTACCAAAACAAAGCCAAGCAGCATGCCTTAATGACTATCGTCCAGTGGCTCTGACATACATCATCATGAAGTGTTTAGAAAGGTTAGTCATGGCACAAATCAACTCCAGCCTCCCGGATTGCCTTGATCCACTACAGATCGCCTACCGCTGCAACAGGTCCACAGCAGACGCCATCTCCATGGCCCTGCACTCTACACGGGAACACCTAGATAACAAAGACACCTATGTCAGACCCCTATTTATCGACTACAGCTCAGCCTTCAACACCATCATTCCTACGAAACATCATGGCCTTGGCCTCAGCTCCTCCCTCTGCTACTGGATCCTGAACTTTCTAATCCACAGGCTGTCATAATATGCACATCAGTATATGATGGTGCAGAGACACACACTGACTGACACACGGTCACTATAAAGACAGAGGGCACTAGTTTTCCTGCTCATTCGGGATGCAGCCTCTGAGACAGACAGAGCCCGCAGTCAGTGGCACAAACATCCACCATGTGCTAGCAGTATAGGCTGGTCAGGTTAGGCATAGGTCTTCAGTCAATCTAACACAGTGTCGACCCACAGTGCAAGTATGTTTGACAGCTCTTAGTTAAATAAAATAGAGTTGTACTATTACAAGTGTTGGTAGTCTGTCCAAGTTACTGCTAAGGTAAACACAGTCTCCACAGATCCAGAGTACCCAACACATCATGGTACCAGTATGTGATGATAGAGTTTAATAGACCTACCTTCAAGTGATCTGCCTTCGACCAGCAATCAGCCATCCGGTAGTATGGACAGCGTCTGCCCTCCCCCGCCGCTCCGCATCATATCATAAATCATAGAATTTACAGTGCAGAAGGAGGCCATTCGGCCCATCGAGTCTGCACCGGCTCTTGGAAAGAGCACCCTACCCAAGGTCAACACCTCCGCCCTATCCCCATAACCCAGTAACCCCACCCAACACTAAGGGCAATTTTGGACACTAAGGGCAATTTATCATGGCCAATCCACCTAACCTGCACATCTTTGGACTGTGGGAGAAAACCGGAGCACCCGGAGAAAACCCACGCACACACGGGGAGGATATGCAGACTCCACACAGACAGTGACCCAAGCCGGAATCGAACCTGGGACCCTGGAGCTGTGAAGCAATTGTGCTATCCACAATGCTACCGTGCTGCCCCTCCACTACCATCACTGGCAACCTTGGTGCGAACTGAAGAATCTTTAAACGATTCCAGCTGTACCTCGAAGCTACAGACCTGGAAGCCGCCTCAGACGCCAGGAAGATTGCTCTCTTCCTTTCCACGGCCGGGGACCACGCCATCCATATCTTCAACTCTCTCACTTTCGCTGAAGGTGAAGACAAGTCCAAGTTCAAGACAGTCCTACTCAAATTCGACCGTCACTGTGACATCGAGGTAAATGAAAATTTTGAGCACTATGTCTTTCAACAGCGTCTGCAGGGTAAGGATGAACCTTTTCAATCTTTCCTCACCCACCTTCGCATCCTCGTGCAGTCCTGTAATTACGGCTCCACCTCCGACTCGATGATCCGTGACCAGATCATTTTCGGTGTGCAATCGGACCCCCTACGCCAGCAGCTCCTCAAGATTAAACAGCTCACCTTTGCAATAGCCATCGAGACCATGAGTGGCATGAACACGCCACTAACCGATACTCGCACATTCAAGCGGCTGAAACGGCGGGGCAAGGTCCCCACGAGGCAGAGCGGGTGCAAGCGATTAAACAACTCCAGGGCCTAAGCCTGGATGAGGGCGGCCATTTCAGGCGCTTTTTGCGGGCTCCAGCTGTTGCGCGCACTGACCGAGGGGACGGCGAGGCCAAAGACTGCACTGTGCAGGCGTGCACTACGTACGACTGCACCGTGCATGCGCGGTGGCGTACCGAACGTTCTGACGTCACGCGTGCGGCAACTGTGGCTCCGCCCACTTAAAATGGCAATGTCCTGCAAAATCCCGACGCTGTCTCCAATGTGGCAAGCTTGGCCACTATGCAGCCCTATAGCCCTATGCAGGTCTGCTCAACCTACTACCTCTCGTCGCTCCAACCAGCCACACAGGGATGTCCGAACCATCCAGCCACCGGTCACCGATTCCGACTCAGACTTGATTCCGGACCTTGATACCGAGGACCCTAAAGCACGAGGTGCTCCAGGAGACAAAAGCCAAGTCTCTCCCAATATTCAGCACTGATCCAGACCTCGAGTGGTGTGCCACCCTCACGGTCAACCGATCCCGCATTCGATGAGGGCATGGGCACACTCCCATACACTTATAAAATCTTGTCAAAACCAAATGCCACGCCTGTGGTGCACGCACCTCGCAGGGTACCAGCACCCCTCAAGGACCGCCTTAAGCAGCAGCTGCAGGTCCTCCAAGACCAGGGCGTAATTTTGAAAGTTACAGAACCGACTGACTGGGTCAGATCTGAGGTGTGCATGAAAAAACCATCCGGCGAATTACCCTTATGTATTGATCCCAAGGACCTCAACCGCAATATTATGAGAGAACACTATCCCATTCCAAAGCGCGAAGAACTCACCTGCGAGATGGCTCGCGCCAAATTTTTCAGCAAGCTAGACGCATCCAAGGAGTTCTGGCAGATCCAACTCGACGCATCCAGTCGGAAGCTCTGCACCTGTAACACCCCATTTGGCCCGTATTGCTACAACGGGATGCCGTTTGGCATCATCTCTGCATCGGAAGTGTTCCACAGAATAATGGAGCAGATGATGGAAGGTATCGAAAGGATTCGCGTATATGTGGACGACATCATCGTCTGGTCTACCACCCCGCAGGAGCACATTGATTGCCTCCAACACGTCTTTCGACGAATCCATGAGCATGGCCTCCGCCTCAACAGGGCCAAATGCTCCTTTGGTCAAACAGAACTTAAATTCCTCGAAGACCACATTTCACAGTTTGCCGTGCAGACGGATGCTGACAAGGTATCTGCCATTAAGGTCATGAAGACACCGGAGGACAAGAATGCGGTTCTCCGCTTCCTGGGCATGGTCAATTTCCTGTGGAAATTCATCCCTAACCTCGCCTCCCACACCACGGCTCTCAGGAACCTGGTTAAGAAGACGACCGAGTTCGAATGGCTCCCCGCCCACGAACAAGAATTGCGGGAACTCAGGGCGAAGCTGACCAAGGCCCCGGTGTTGGCATTTTTCGATCCGGCCAAAGAAACAAAGATCTCCACGGATGCCAGTCAGTCCGGCATTGGAGCAGTGCTCCTTCAACGTGACGACGCCTCCTCATGGGCTCCTGTCGCATACGCGTCACCTGCAATGATGCCCGCCGAACAGCGCTATGCGCAAATTGAAAAAGAGCCTGGGCCTTCTTACCGGAGTCATCAAATTCCATGACTATGTCTATGGACTCCCAAAGTTCACAGTCGAGACAGACCACAGCCCACTGGTCAATATCATTCAAAAAGACCTTAACGACATGACGCCGCACCTGCAGCGCATTCTCCTTAAACTCAGGCAGAACTCGTCTACACCCCGGGAGCTCATCGTCGCCGATGCACTCTCCCGATCTGTCACCACACGCTGCGACCCAGTGGGCTTAGTGTGCCAAATTGATGCTCAGGTGGCATTCGCCGCATCCAATCTGCCCGCCACAGACGAACGACTCATCCAGATTCGTCGTGAGACGGCCAACGATCCCCTGCTCCAATGTGCCATGCACCACCTGACAGATGGGTGGCTCAAGGGCCAATACCCTCAATTCTATAACATTAAAGATGACCTGGCAGTGGTAGATGGAATTCTACTAAAGCTCGACTGGATCGTCATTCCGCACAGCATGCGGAACCTCGTCCTTGAGCAGCTCCATGAGGGCCACGTGGGAGTGGAGAAATGCCGCTGACGAGCCCATGAGGCAGTGTACTGGCCTGGAATCAATGAGGACATTGCCAACGCTGTTCTTAACTGCCCAACATGCCAGCGTTTCCAGCCTGCTCAGCCAAGGGAGACGTTGCAACCCCATGAGTTGGTCACGTCCCCCTGGACCAAAGTGAGCATCGACCTGTTCCATGCACTTGGCCGGGACTAGGTCCTCATAGTGGAATATTTCTCAAACTACCCGGAGGTAGTTAGGCTACACAACCTCACCTCAACTGCGGGCATTCGGGCGTGCAAGAAAACCTTCTCTCGCCATGGCATCCCGCTCACGGCCATGTCCGACAATGGCCCGTGATTTGCCAGTCAGGAGTGGTCGAATTTTGCCAAACGATACAACTTCACACATGTCACGTCCAGTCCCCATTACCCCCAATCCAATGGCAAAGCTGAAAAGGGGGTGCACATTGTCAAACGACTCCTGTGCAAGGCGGCCGATGCAGGATCCGATTTTTACCTCGCCCTGCTTGCTTACAGATCAGCTCCATTGTCCACCGGCCTGTCACCGGCTCAATTGTTGATGAATCGCACGCTGCGGACGGCGGTGCCGGCCATTCATGTCCCAGACTTGGACAACCTTCCGGTCCTTCGTCGAATGCAGTTGTCTCGGGACCAACACAAATCGGTGTACAACGCCCGCGCCACGGATCTCCCTGCTCTGGCTCCTGATGACGGGGTCCGTGTCCAACTTCCCGATTCTGGTTGGTCCGCCACCGCTGTGGTGCTCAGACAAGTGGCCCCCAGGTCATTTTTGGTTTGTCTACAAGCCGGCTCTCTTCTTCGCTGAAATAGACGGGCATTACGACTCCTTCAACGCTCGCCATTAGATCATCATGTCCTGCCCTGTCGTCACGACGAACCGGTCACGGACTTTGCAGATCTCCCTGTCGCTCTGCCACCCTCTGAGTCTGACACAGTCCCACCCATTCCAGAACAGGCGGCCCCTGACCCACCCTTGAGGCGGTCAACCAGAATTCGTCACCCACCTCAGAGACTGAATTTATGAACTGCCTGAATTCATGGACTCTTTGAACTCATGAACTGATTGTTTCGTTACCCTGATTGATTAACTCAGTTTGTACATATTGTTGTTCTAGTTACATTTTGTGTTACATACTGTCCATCTGCACTAGGCACCTTCCAATGTAAATATCTTAGAGCTTCTGTACATAGTCCTGTAAATATGCTCGCATGTGCCACACATAGTTAGGAACATTCGCATACTACATTATTTATTGCCACGAACTCACATTTGTTTTAGAAAAGGGGGGATGTCATAATATACACATCAGCATATGATGTTGCAGAGACACACACTGACTGACACACTGCAAGACCAATCAACACACACAGCACAGCAGCCAATCCCCAGTTAGGGCACGGTCACTATAAAGACAGAGGGCACTAGTTTTCCCGCTCATTCGGGATGCAGCCTCTGAGAGAGACAGAGTCCGCAGTCAGTAGCACAAACATCCATCATGTGCTAGCAGTTTAGGCTGGTCAGGTTAGGCATAGGTCTTCAGTCAATCTAACATAGTGTCGACCCACAGTGCAAGTATTTTTAACAACTTAGTTAAATAAAATAGAGTTGTACTATTACAAGTGTTGGTAGCCTGTCTATGTTACTGCTAAGGTAAACACAGTCTCCACAGATCCAGAGTACCCAACACATAACAGGCCACAATCGGTAAGGATAGGCAACAACGCCTCCTCCATGATCATCCTCAACACCGGTGCCCCACAAGGCTGTGTCCTCAGCCCTCTACTTTACTCCTTGTACACCTATGACTGTGTGGCCAAATTCCCCTCCAACTCGATTTTCAAATTTGTTGAAGACACCACAGTAGTGGGTCAGATTTCAAACAATGACGAGACAGAGTACAGGAATGAGATAGAGAATCTGGTGAACTGGTGCGACGACAATAATCTCTCGATTGTGGCCAGGCCACCGTTGGGGCACCCCCCGGGGCCAGATCGCCCTTTGCCGCCTGGTCCCGCCGGTAAGAGAGGTGGTTTAATCCACGCCGGCGGTACAGGCATCCTAGCAGCGGGACTTCGGCCCATTCGGGCCAGCGAATCGCCGGGGGGGGGCCCGCCAACCGGCGCGGCGTGATTCCCGGCCCCCGCCGAATATCCGGTGCCGGAGAATTCGGCAACCGGCGGGGGCGGGATTCACGCCAGCCCCCGGCGATTCTCCGACCCGGCGGGGGGTCGGAGAATCTCGCCCCAGATGTTCCCTTGGTGTAGATCACTTCTTCTGCCAGTGAGATAGTGACCCTGGATACAAATGCCAATGCTCCATCACTCCTACAGAACAAGCATGAAGAACAGTGATCCACTAAACATGGTCAAACCTTTGAGATTATTCAATATCTTCCTGTGCTTGTAGTTGTTTGTAGGTTGCACTCAATCCCTCTAATCCTTACAATTTATGGTGCTTTCTGCTCTCAGTCCTCTGGAGCCTTTATTTTCTATGCAACTAATCATGCAAGCCTATTGGCCCAGCATCATGCTTGAGCCAGTTTAAATCAGCTATCTAGTTAGCCCGATGTGCTCTTTCCCCATTGCCCTGCATTTTCTTTCCTTTTCAGCGGAGGGATTCTCCGAACCCCCACCAGATATTCGGCGGGGGACGGGAATCGCGCCTCGCTGGTCGGCGGCCCACCCCCGGCGATTCTCCGGCCCGCGATGGGCCGAAGTCCCGCCACTGTCAACCCTCTCCCGCCGGCGTGGATTAAACCACCTACCTTACCGGTGGGAGCAGGCGGCGCGGGCGGGGTCCGGGGTCCTGGGGGGGGGCGCGGGGCAATCTGGCCCAGGGGGGTGCCCCCATGGTGGCTTGGCCCACGATCGGGGCCCACCGATCGGCGGGCGGGCTTGTGCTGTGGGGGGCACTCTTTTTCTTCCGCCTTCGCCATGGTCTTCGCCATGGCGGAGGCGGAAGAGACCCCCTCCCCTGCGCATGCGCGGGGTTGACGTCAGCAGCTGCTGATGCTCCCGCGCATGTGTAGACTTACGCAGGCCGGCGAAGCCCTTTCGGCCCCGTTCTGGCATGGCGCCAAAGGCCATCCACGCCAGCCGGTGGAGCGGAAACCACTCCGGCACGGGCCTAGCCCCTCAAGGTGAGGGCTTGGCCCCTTAAGGTGCGGGAGTTCTAAAGGTGCCTAAAAGTCCCTGAAGGTGCGGGATTCTCCCCTACCCGCTGGGGTATTCCAGATCATAATTTCGCGGAAGCATTAGGCAATCTGAGTGCTCTTCCTGCCGACATGATGCCGATCTTTCTTCACCAGTTCCTGTTTTGTTGAATTACTGCCTGGCCAACAAAAACAGCTCTATAATAATAATATTTATTGTCACAAGTAGGCAGACATTAACACTGCAATGAAGTTACTGTGAAAAGCCCCTAGTCGCCACATTACAGTGCCTGTTTGGGTACACAGAGGGAGAATTCAGAATGTCCAATTCACCTAACAGCACATCTTTCGGGATTTGTGGGAGGAAACCGGAGCACCCGGAGGAAACCCACACAGACAGGGAGAATGTGCAGACTCCACACAGACAATGACCCAAGTCGGAATCGAACCTGGGATCCTGGAGCTGTTAAGCTACCTACTGTCCTACCCACCATGCTACCGTGCTGCTTAATATCAGCTGCAGCAATTTGAATACCAAAGCACTGAATTTTCCTCCTCTCATCATGAGTAAACCAATAGGTATCGTATTCCTGCTCGAAAAACAGAAATAGCACCAGTCCAGGGAGCCTGAGTAGATTAGGGGCCATATGACAAGAGTGAGAAGTAGAACTAACCTACCGATTGGAAGAGAATCTGACACCAAATGACACATTTTCCATTGTTGGTGCCATAGCACCTCAGGACTTATGCACCACGGGTCCAATTTTGCTAAATTTGGTGGAAGCCTTTTCAAGGTTAAAAGGTAGTGGAACTGCATTTGATTGCAGGATGAGTCACTATACGCCCCTGCCAGTACACAAGGTGGAATGTTGCGGAAGCCGAACTATATCCGAGAGAAAGTTGCCCATTAAGTTGCAGAAAAGTCTAGAATCAGCATGGATTTTCTATTTGCTGTGGCAGACTCTCGAGCAGAGGTAGAAACCTTGCTGGGAGCCAGCAAGAAAAATGTAAATTAAGCTTATTCTGGGCAAAGTCCTAAGAAAAAACCCACATGAATCAAGTCGTCGGAGGTGAAGGCACCAGTAGGGAAAATCTCAGTCTAGGACTACAGTAAATGTACTTTCCATCCGTTTTCTTTATTGTCGTATAATGACCTCTACATGTAACTTGTATGATTAACAGCAGATGTTTGGTTCCATTGCAATTCAAATTAAACCTATTTGCAAGTAAACAAACATTTATATTAATGGAATGCAAAACTTGATGCCAAAGCTGGAAAATCCACAATTTAATGGTCTTTGGAAATTTTTTAAAAGAAAATTCTAAATCCATTCATTAGTGAATATCCTTTACAGATAGTCCAGAGTACGACTTCACTAGCATAACAAAGTACTTTTTTCCACATTTTGATTGCTGAGAATTTGAGATAAGAGATAGAGAAATGTCCAGTGTATTTTAAAAAATATTTATAATTCATAATAACCTATTATTTAAAAAATATTTCTTCAAATCTCTTGCTGAAATTTCCCCTTCAGAATTTGTTTACCATTTCAGGACAAATCCACAATAAATGAAGCAAAACGGAAATGGCGCAGGAGATTGGGAACAGATTCTGAGGATACATGAGAATTGAGTGAGGATTAAGCAGTAATATTTGTAAGTTTGTGGAACAATACTTAGCATGAAAAAAAAATGTTGCTGCAATGGTTCAGTTGATATGTGCACTGTCTGCGGAGAGAACTATGCTGTACAGGTGGGATTCAACCCTCAGTATGTGTTGAGTTAGATGAGTTCATCGAGGGCAGTGATAAGAATGCTGCAATTGGCTTTTGTGCCTGTGGGTTAGGGATGGAAGAGTCAGCCAAGATTTAAATTCTTGATCCTATGACTCTTGCTGGGAAATGCTCTTGTGCATGGTGAGTGAGGATATGATCAGAATTGGCTGAGTCTGATACAATTGGCTCATTTTGCCCTCCAGTTGGTATTCAGCAGTGGAGCAGTAACGCCATCTGTACTGAGTAGGTTCGCAGCTAACTTGCTGCCATTAGTTCTGTCCTCAGCCTTTGTTTCGCACTGTGGCCATTTTGGCAATGTTATTATTTTTGGTGTCTCAGGCTACCTGCCTGTCATTCCTCCAGTTGCCAGAGCACTTACCTTCTGCTGGGCAATCCTTGATGTGCTCCCGATGCCCAATTTTGGTGGTCAGGCCTCATTGGCATGTTGCTTGCCAATTTGCTGAACAAAGTAATTGGGTAATCATTGGGAAATGACTGCCAGGCTGATTTCTGCCAGTTAGGGCATGTTAAAATCAACTCCATAGTGTTAGTAATTAGTTGTGGTTAGTGTTATTGGAGATTTTAGCACATTTTGCTGAATGGCATTTTGTAAAATAAACACAGCTTGTGTTCATAAGAGTTGTGAGTTCATTATTGTGCATGCTTTCAGTTCTTGATGGTTCAGAAGTATAGGTTTCTGTCTTAAGAAGGAACATAGCACATGGCTTTGAGAGTGAGGACCATTTTGAAGATGTGGGAAGTGAACAGGCAGGCATGAAGTGACTTTGCTGTGTCATCTTTTTATTTATTTTAAGCTCTTAGCTAAGTTATTCTTTCATCCCATATCCTCATGTTGCTGGGAGGGGGATTTGATCTTCATCGTCATTAGCTTCTGGAAGCAGCAAGCTTATGTAGCAAGCAATGATATTTTTTAAGCCTTTGCTGGAGTATATTGCCGAGTCCACCGGGTTTATCCATGTGCTTCAGCTGAAACTTGATGGTGGCAGTAGTTTGCTCTATGACATCTGTGGTGGCATTAGATTCATTCGGGTAAATTTTAACTCTCTCCATTCAGTTGAAACCAGATGGAACAGGACTTAAAGTTCAAACTGTGAACTTACTGCTTGTTTTGCATCCAACAGCCATTTTAACATCAATGTTATCTTGGGTGGTTGAGGCACCTGTCTGCCTCAGCTCCTATGACAATTGTCACTGCCTACTGGGCAGAGCATTTCCTATGGACAGTCCACACAGTCAAACCAGGCAGACACCCAGGGGAACAAAGTGTCAGCCAACTTTGAAACTTAGCTTTCACAGGCCAGGAGGAACAAATAAACCCTGCTGCCCAGGCATCCGCCACAACTGATATAGGAAACCTTTCCAACCAGTCCAAACCACTTTCTTAACCACTTGTATGGCAGTGCATAATCTGCTCAGTTTCCACAAAATACAAGCTTGACCTGTTTTTCGATATCATGGACCAGAGTTAAAATGGACAGGACTTGCCACTACAATTCCCAAGCAGGTGTCCCATAGTTTCCTGGACTGGGATAGGATTCTCCGACCCCCCGCCGGGTTGGAGAATCCCCGGGGGGACGGCGTGAATCCTGCCCCACCGCTCCAACGCGGCTGCCGTATTCTCCGGCGTGGTTTTCAGGGGGGGGCGGGATCACGTCGCGCCAGTCGGGGGCCATTGGCAGCGGCACCCCCGGCAATTCTCTGGGCCCTGATGAGCTGAGCGGTCGTTGGTTTCTGGCCAGTCCCGCTGGCGTGGATTGGACATGGTCCCACTCGGCGGGGCCTGGCTGGTAGGCCGGCTGGTGCGGTCCTCAGGGGAGTGCGGGGGGATCCGGCCCCGGCGGGGGGACGGACGGATGGGGGGGGGCGCACGGTGGCCTGGCCCGCGATCGGGCCCCACCTATCTGCGCGCGGGCCTGTGCCGTGGGGCACTCCTTCCTTATGCGCCGGCCCCTGTAAGGCTCCGCTATGGCTGGCGCGGAGAAGACACCCTCCTGCGCATGCGCTATAATACACTGGCCGATCTGCGCATGCGCGGAACCACGCCGACAGTTCTGCGCATGTGCAAACTCGCGCCAGCCCTTTGGCGCCGGTTGGTGCGCCGCCAACCCCTCCGCCGCCGGCCAAGTCCCCGGAAGTGCAGAGGATTTCGCAACTTCCAGTAGGCCCGACGCCGGAGTGGTTCGCTCCGCTTTTTACGCCGGTGTCGGGCCATTGTGGGGATTCGGGAAAATCCCGTTTAAAATTTCTCATAATAAATTTGTTGTCCCTCCATATAATCAAAACCATGGCTGCAGGGGATAAATATATACTCACCAATCAACCATCGTGATATATGCCTGAGTTATGAGGGTTAGTATGGTGGATTGTTCCATGGTGAAAGTCATATGGCAACCTTCAGCTATCTGACAATGATGTAGAGGAAAATGCATTTGGCATTGCATTTCTTCTGTGCATTAATAGAATGAAAGCCTTTCCTATTCATTAAATAGAGTGGTTAGTTAAACCAGACTTTGAATGAAATATACATTCCACTGCGGGGAGGGGTCAGTTAGCTCAGTTGGCTGTATGGCTGATTCATGATGTTGAGCGATGCCAACAGCACGGGCTCAATTCCTGTATAGGCTGAGGTTATTCATGAAGGCCCCTCCTTTCTCCTTGCCTGAGGTGTGATGACCCTCAGATTACATCATCACCAGTCAGCGCTCAAAGAGCAGTCTCTGGGACTGTGGTTACATTTACATCCTGCTAATTGTTCCTTGCATCTATAGGAGCCCTACGTATCCGTATAGCTTTATTTTTCTCTTTCCCTCTGGTTATCTTCCATTGAGAACTAGGTGAATTATGCAGTTCTCTTGCATGCAGCATTCAAGAACTGAATGCAATGCTGAACAGCTATCTGACTAGGGAGGCAGAGGCTCCCAATTCTCCCCAGAGGATCTTGTTTCAAATCAAATCAAGATGGTATTAACCGTGCCTGGACAGACAATGGTGTTCTCGTGAGAAAAGTCGTGTAGGTCTTCAACAGCAGTTGAAATATTTCCCTAATTACCTCTGGGAGGATGGAGGAATTTTAACGTTCTGTGGAACTGATGACCAGAAGACCTCTTGGTTGATAGACCTTACTGTGTAGAGAAGAGATTGATATGTGGGGCAAATAACATCAACCTTGTATAGCAAAATAACTTCTCCATGTAGCATCTGCCTCAGGAATGCCCTCCTAAAGCATCTTGGTTCTTATTCATTTATGGAATGTGAGCATCACTGGCAATGTCAACATTTGTTGCCCATCCCTAATTGTGCATCAGCAGGTGGTGGTGAGCTGCCTTCTCGAACTGCTTCAGTTCATCTGTGTAGGTACACCCAGAATGCAGGTAGTAAAGCAGCTGCAGGTTTTTGACAATGTAATAGTGAAGGAATAGAAATATGGGGCTGAATTTCATGCTTCCCTTCAAATAGGTTTGAAAGTTCAATAAGTCCAATGG
This sequence comes from Scyliorhinus torazame, assembly GCF_047496885.1. Lineage (NCBI taxonomy): Eukaryota > Metazoa > Chordata > Chondrichthyes > Carcharhiniformes > Scyliorhinidae > Scyliorhinus > Scyliorhinus torazame. The sequence goes on along the minus strand of NC_092717.1, from coordinate 170,960,791 downwards.
ATGCCCTGCTCTGGACCCCACCATAAGCATATCATGATGGGTGGCATGGTGGGCCAATGGTTAGCACTGCTGCCTCACAGTGCCAGGGACTCGGGTTTAATTTCCACCATGGGTGACTGTGTGTGGAGGTTGCACATTCTCCCCATGTCTGCGTGGGTTTCCTCCGGGCGCTCCTGTTTCCTCCCACTGTCCAAAGATGTGCGGGTTAGGTGGATTGGACATGCCAAATTTCTCCTTAAGGGGGGGTTATAGGGCAGGACATTGGGCCTAGGTAAGGTGGTTTTTCAGAGGGTCGGTGCAGACCTGATGGCCCAAATGGCCTCTTTCTGTACTGTAGGGACACTATGATATCAGTCGCATGGGTGATGCAGGCAGCCTGCCTATCATTGGAACAATTGAGCCCCTAAGTGAGCAATTAACACCAAGGTTTTCCTGTGCGGGCCGGTGGTGGTCAGTGAGGGGAAGGGGGAGCCCCCTCCTTAGGGGTCCACTGGGTTCATCAGATGACGCCCACCAATGTTGTACATCCCCAGGTTGCCCTCCCCCATGGTCTTTCAAACCCAAACGCCCTTCGGCAGGGCCTGCCATTTTGGCACTCGGCGAGATGCACGGTTACCCAAAACCTTATGCAATGCTGTACGCCTCTGTTTCAAACTACTGCGTCTGATTGGCAGCTCTATGAGACTGGACATCCTGTCCCAGAGGGATGGAAGCCTGCCCCAATTCTACGAATAGCCAATTGGCAGTCAAATGACTGTGGGGCAGCTGTTGGAGGAGGGTGTGGGAGTGGGGTGGCAAGAAATCCAGTTCCTCTTATAGTTCACCCCATGGTCCGTCAGGAGGATGTGTGGCCTTAAGGGGAACTTCCAGCTGGTAATGTTCCCATGCATGGTGTAAGAGGTAACATATTAGCATGGATAAAGGATTGGTTAGATAACAGGAAGCAGGGAATAAAGGGTAAATTGGTCTTTTTTGGGTTGGCAAGTTGTAACTAGTGAAGTGCCACTGGGATTGGTTCTGGGGCCTCAACTATTTACAGACCACATAAAACATTTGAATGAAGGGACTGAACGTACGGTAGTTAAATTTGCCAATGACCTGAAGATAGGTAGGAAAGTAAGTTACCAGAAGGAGGGAGAGGGCCTGCAAATGGCAGCACGGGAGCACATGTGAAGCATTGTGGCTTCACATCGCCAGGGTCCCAGGTTCGATTCCCCGCTGGGTCACTGTCTGTGTGGAGTCTGCACATTCTCCCCGTGTCTGCGTGGGTTTCCTCCGGGTGCTCCGGTTTCCTCCCACAGTCCAAAGACGTTCAGGTTAGGTGGATTGCCCTTGATAAATTGCCCTTAGTGTCCAAAGAGATTAGGAGGGGTTATTGGGTTCCGGGGATACGGTGGAAAGGAGGGCTTAAGTGGGTCGGTGCAGACTCGATGGGCCGAATGGCTTCCTTCTGCACTGTATGTTCTGTGTTCTGTGTTCAAAGGGATATAGGCAGGTTAAGTGAGTGGGCAGACATCTGGTAGGTGGAATATAATGTGGGGAAATGTGAACTTGTCGACTTTAGCAGGAAAAATAGAAAAGCAGCACACTATTTCAGCGGAGAGAGATTGCAGAACCCAATAGTACAGAGGGAACTGGCGGTCCTGGTGCCCGAATAATAGTTAATTTGCAGACACAGTAAGTGATTGGGAAGGCAAAAGGGATGTTGGTGTTTATGGGGAATGTTTCACTGCAGCTGTGCAGGATTTTGATGAGGCCACATCTGGAATACTGTGTACAGTTGTGATCTCCTTCTTTGAAAAAAATATTTAATTGTATTAGAAGCAATTCAGAGAAGGCAAACTCACCTCATTCCTCGGCTGAAAGGCTTATCTTCTGAGGAGAGGTTGGGACTATACCCATTGAGGTTTAGAAGAATGAGAGGTGTTCTTAGCGACACATAAAATATCCTGAGGGGAATTGATAGGATAGATACGAGGAGGATATTTTCACTTGTGAGGGAGACTAGATCTGGGGAAACAGTTTAAGAATAAGAATAAGAATTAAGAATAAGAATATCTTTCCCTTATAAGACTGAGATGAGGAGAATTGTTTTCTCTCAAAGGATCGCCAGTCTGAGGAATTTTCTTCCCCAGAAAGCAGTGGAGGCAGGGTCACTGAATTTATTCAAGGCTGAGTTAGTTAGATTTTTGATAGACAAGGTAGTCAAGAATTATAGGGAGAAGACAGGTAAGTGAAGTTGAGATCACAACCATATCGGCCATGATCGTATTGAATCGTGGGGCAGGCTCCTTGTGTGCTGGAAACCTCCATGATTATAGGGCACCATGGCAGGCTGTGAATTTTAGTTTAGAATATAGCATTTATTTTGTCAGTAATGGAAATTCAGAACTGTTCATTGTCTCTTGACATTGATCTGAGATTTTACTGCTGCATGCTCCACTGTTGCAGCTTCCTCCTCCGCCTCGAGCAGCTGCTGCTGAGTTCCAATATCCATTGTCTGCAGGGGATGAAAGACCAACATGTTAGCATAGTCCATACCCCTGTTCCCAACCAGGTCCACTGGGCTACATGGTGGCTCCAGTTGGCACTGCGGGCTCTGCCCCACATGTCCCTCCAAACCCCGCCTCCCCACATTTCTGGCCCCATCAGTGGCCGGCACCTAGGGGGCCTCTGGCCTTGGCACCCATCCCTGACACCAGGGGTTCCGTCGGCTGGATCTTCCCTCACCAGGGGTATGCACCGCAGCCCTCATAGGGGCCCCCTTAGGGGCCCTCATAGGGGCCCTCATAGGGGCTACTGTGGGTGTTGCCTTGGGTGTGCTGCCGGTGGGTGGCGATGTTGCTAATTGTGTTTCCCTCTTTATTTGGCTCTGAATATGGCGGTCAATATGGTCACCTTCCTTAATTCTAATTACGTTTTGCTCTTGAGTCGCCAGGTATCTTTCAATACTGCCACAAGGTTCAAACCGAATACTGATCAAACACTTGATACACCAGTTAGTTAGTTCAAAGTCAAATGCTTATTTATTTACACACACAGTTAAATATACTCATGCACAAATACTACAGACTAAACTATCACTGCTGCTAAAGCCTATACTTAGCTTTGGGCGCCCACTCAGTCAGAGGAACAATGGCCGTTGTTCGGTTCTGAGGCTGCTGGGGTCGAAGTGGTGAAGGGGAGTAGGTAAGGTCGTCTGTCTGGTAGTGTGCATTGACCTTGGACTTACTTGTTCTGGTGCAGCTGTTGAGCAGGTCTCTCCTCGGTGAGAGCCGGAGCCAAGAGAACGATTCTCTCTTGGGGGATCCTTCTTATACCCAAAGGGGCTTCGCAAGCTTTTGGCCAGGCCTTGAACTTGGCCCCAATTAATTGGGCCATTTCTCAATCGTTCCTATCGATTTCCTCCAATAAAGGGGTGGATGCCCTGATGGCTGGGCGTGTCCTAGGTGGCCGTTGGCCTGCTTTGTTCTGGTCGCCTCTGGCGCCGGGGTGACTGCCTTAGTATCGTTTACTTAAATGTTACTCTTTTGTCCCCGGAGAGGGGCCATTAGTATGCTAATGGGTTTGCAGTTTTGGTCTTGTCTGGGAGCTGCGGCTCCAATATGCAGACAAACCCTGAACCCGATTGTTTTCTCAGTATTGTCCATTTTCCCTGCAATCTTTGCAAAGTGTCCACTTTGTAATCGGGAAGTGGCCATCCCAGATGGCTACAGTGGGCGGCAGAGGTGCGGGGATGGGGATGGGAGGTGTGGCGAATGGTGGTGCGCGTGGGTGGGGTGAGGGCGTGGGGGCACCCATACGCCGGTGTCACTCTGCAGACCCAGGGGCAGAGGTGGGTGGTCAGTGGGGTGCGCAGCAAGATGCCCGCGGTAATGGCGGTCCATGCCCAGGTACCACCCCAGTCCCATGGGGGGGGGATCACTCTGGCCACTTGGCTTGTGCCTTCATCACCCCTTCCTCTCCCCTGGCTCTGGCAGGGCCACCACGTCCTAGCCAGCCCAGCCAATGTCCAGCCCAGCAGCTCACAATCGCTCCTGTCCGTGTCCTACCTCCTCTCTCTCCCTCATCAGTCATGACGCCAGTTTCACGATTTTTAAACGCACAAGTGAACTGCGCCATCGGGAACTCAGACCATTGAAAGAGGAGACTCGAGGAGGCCTAGAGAATACCAGGTTGGGCCCGTTAATGATAATCAAATGGTATTTAATGTGCGTGCGTTCCGTACGCATTGACACCGCTGTCAAGGTGACGGAGAGTCGTGATTTGGGGTCAAATCGGCACCTGCTGCGATTTTGGTGTTGGAACCAATCCTCCGCCCAGATGTGTTGAAAGTATTAGGGCCTTGATTGATTGGTTTCTTACAAGATCATTGCGAAATCTGGGGCTGTCTCTCCTCTAACAGGTACACACTCCTTTTTTTTAAATTTTAAATTTTTTTTATTCTCCTTTTTCACATTTTCTCCCACATTTACATCCATCAACAATAAACAATAATCAGCAAGATATGTCAGTCCCCATAATAACAACAATCCCATCCGCCCACCAACCCCCAAACCTCAACCCGCATGTTTACATAAACAAATGACAAAAAGGAATCAGGGATTACCCGTAGTCACCCTTAATCTTACACAGCTCTTCCCCCCCCCCCCGCCCCGGTCTCCAGCTCCTCCCGTCCACTGCCTCTTGTAAAACTCCTCCTCCCAACCTCGGTTCCTTCCCCCCAACTTTCCACCCCGGCTAGACCACTAGGACCCTGTTCTGCCAGGCTCCGATGGCCGCAGCCCCTCCCCCCACCTCACTCCCGTTCACTGGCCGGCTTAACCCGGCCAGCGTGGAGGCCCACTTTCCCACTTGCCCAGCCCTAGGAAAGCCCAAAGATCCCCTTATAGCACACAAACCCCGCATATCCACCTACACCCCAAAGAACCCTCATTTCGAGTGAAAGTCCCGTCCCTTCCCTTGTCCAAATATATACCACATTGGCTCCTTTAGTCTCTACACCCGCGCGCAGTGATACAAAAAAGAAGAAAATACAGTCATGAGGTTACATCGGCACATGGCCATTCCTCAATTTGTCAGTTCTGCCACAGTCCTTCTGCTTTCGCAAACTCCTCCATTGCTTCCGCCGTTCCAAAATAAAAGTCGCTGAGCTTGTAAGTCACCCTCAGCTTCGCTGGATATACAATGCCGCACCGCACCTTGCTAATGTACAGTGCCCTCTTCACCCGGTTGAAGGCAGCCCGCCTCCTTGCCAGCTCCACCGTAAAGTCCTGGTATACAAGTATACCAGCTCCAGCCCACTGCACCACCCGCTTCTGCTTGGCCCAGCTCAGGACCTTCTCCTTCACACTGTACCTACGGAAGCACAGAGTCACTGCCCTTGGCGGCTCACTCGCCTTTGGTACAGGCCTCCATGACTGATGAGCCCGATCCAGTTCATATCGGGAGGGATCCTCCCCCTCCCCCAATAGTTTTGCCAACATCGCGGCAAAATACTCAGTCGGCTTCGGTCCTTCAACTCCTTCGGGCAGCCCCATAATCCTCAAATTCTGTCTCCTGGATCTGTTTTCCAGGTCTTCCATTTTTCCTTGCAGATCCTTGTTAGTATCCATCACCTTCCGCATCTCTTTCCCCATCGAGGCAAGTTGATCACCGTGCTGCAATAACGTCTCCTCCACTTCCTTCAGCGCCTCCCCTTGCTCTCACACCTCCGCCACTGCGCTCGCCACCTCCGTCCTCACCGGGGAAACCGCCTACTCCACCAGCACACTCAAAACCTCCCTCATCTCCTTCGTCACCGTCTCCATGCATTTCGCAATCTGCGCCAACTGCTTTTCAAATTCCGCAGCCATCACCTTAGTTATTTCTTCAGCCGTAAGCAGTGCAGCCTTCCCTGGTGCTCCAGCCTCCATTTTCTTTGGTGACCCCGCGGTGACCTTTCCACTCCCCGACAGACCTAAAGCTGTTTTTTTTTCGGCCGTTTTCTTGCTCACCCTCGACATTTTTCTTTGTTCTTTTTTTTCCTCCTGTGTCTTCACTGTGCCTCCTCCGTGCCTTCTCCCTGCTTCTGCCGCCTCCGTGGACCCTGGGACCGGGCTTAAAGCCCCGAAAATGCCGTTGCCGAACGGGAGCCCTCCATTGTGCGGCTGCCTCCTGCCCGCCGTCACCGGAAGTCCTCACAGGTACACACTCCTGTTGGATACATTTTTGCACTTACAGAACATATGAACATACGAACAGGGAGTCAGTGTCGGCCATTTGGTCTCTCAAGCCTGCTTTGCCATTTAATAAGATCATGGCTGATCTGATAGCAACCTGAAATCTGCACTTCACCTACCCCCGATAATCTACCATCCAATTGCTTACCAAGAACCTGTCCAGCTCTGCTTTCAAACTATTCAAAAACTGTCAGTGATGGGGATGTGTTGAGCGGGCACACGAAAGGTGCCTCTCCTCCTGGAAACTTGAAATTAGGCACTTTTAACACAAGATAGCCTGCTAAACCCAGGAAAAAAGCCCCTACCCTCCTCCAGCACCAGCACAACACAAGAAACATGCCAAGCAACAGCAGGCCAAGAAGCCAAAGAGACGGCAGAGGCAGTAGAAGCCGAGAGAGAAAGACTGAGGGGATGGCGAACATGCGGGGTGACGAGCTCCCGGCAACACCTGAACGGGATAGACCACCAGAACAGATGCCGGGCTATCCCCCGATGAATGAATGGAGGGAATTCTTAACACAGGAACTCCAAGAGCTCAAGGATGCCATCAAACTTGAAATGATGGTGACAGTGAAAGCGGTAGCAGAGGCGCTGGTCACCATGCAAGCAGTGCTGGAAAATACAGAATGGCGGCAAGAGACACTGGAGTCGACGATCAGAGAGCTGGAGAAGGCCACAACCGAGCAGAGCAATCTGATCGCCTCGCTGGAGTCAGAGATGGCAAGATTGAACGGCAGCACGGTGGCGCAGTGGATAGCACTGCTGCCTCACGGCGCCGAGGCCCCAGGTTCAATCCCGACTCTGGGTAACTGTCCATGTGGAATTTGCACATTCTCCTTGTGTTGCATGGGTTTCGCCCCCACAACCCATAGATGTGCAGGGTAGGTGGATTGGCCATACCAAATTGCCCGATAATTGGAAAAAATGAATTGGGTACGCTAAATTTATTTAAAAAAAAGAGATGGCCAAAATTGGTGGCAATGCAAGCGACACTAAGGGGGAGGTCGAGGACCAAGAAAATCTATCGCGCCGCCAAAACCTCTGCATTGTGGGCCTAATGGAAGGCACCAAGTACATGGCCCAGATGCTGGGCAAACTGGTTGGAGGGGAAAGCTTCCCCAAACCCCCAGAAGTGGACAGAACACACAGGTCACTTCGTCCAAAGCCCAAGGCAGGGGAGCAGCCATGGGTCATCATTGCAAAACTTCACCTGTACCAAGGCCAGGAAAAGATCCTGAACTGAGCAAGGCACACAAGGTCCTGTAAATGGGAGGGACACTCGATCAGTGTGCACCAGGACATTGGGGCAGATCTGCCGAGCGGAATTTAACAAAGCCAAGACTGCCCTTTACAAGAACAATGTGCAGTTTGGGATGCTGTGCCCCGCCAAGCTGTGGGCGACTTTCCAGGGTAGGGAGTACTATTTCACCGCCCCTCAGAAGCAGTTGAATTCATCCACAAGCTCGGGTTGGAAAGGCAACAAAACCTGCAGTGAACCAGACGCTTCATTGTATTGGTCAACACAAATGTAGAGACTATTTGTGGGGGACTGAATCGCCACATCTTCAAATCCAATGTTGAGTCTCAGAAAGGAGAGGGTGAGAGCAGTTAGACGATGGACGGGGTGAGGAGGAGGAAAGGGGGGAAGAGACACGCATCAGTCGGGGGGAGATATAGATCGACCCTGGGGGCGGCCACCACAGTAGCGGGTGAGCTAGCGAGGGGGGCCGCGGCACATCTCTCGACGGGAAGAGGGGGAGACAATACTCAAGATGGGGGTGGCGGCGACAGTGTGGAGGGTAAACAGAGGGAGAAAGGCTGGGGGGAGAGGAAACCCGGAGGGACATGGAGTGGGGGGGGGGGGACAGACCCAGGGGGAAAGCCGAGGGACGAGCAATGGGACGGGGGGCGGGGGGGGGGGGGGGGGGGGAAGAGGGCATGAGGCTGGCTATGACGGATCGCACATGGCAGCAAGGAATATAAAGCCACCACAAATAGGCCCCCAAGCAAAGGGAAACCCCGGACTGCAGGGGCACATCCACATGGCGTACACAATGTTGGCGGCTTTCTTGGGTGGCCGGCCCCTGGACAAAGGGAAACCCCGGAATGCAGGGGATCAGCCACATGGTGAGGACGGTGACCATGGCCATCTTTGACCACCCCTAACAAAGGGAAACCCCGGAGTGCAGGGGCGCAGCCCCAAGGTGAGTATGGTTGATCCCGCAGGAGTGGGGGGACCGAAATCTCCTGACAGAATGGACACCTGAAACGTCAGGGAACTTAACAGCCCAGTGAAAAGATCCAGTGTCTTCACCCACCTGAAAATTATGAAAGCCGACGTAGTCTTCCTCCAGGAGACCCACCTTAGGGAGAAGGACGTACAGCGGGTATGAAAGAGCTAGGTGGGACAGACGTACCAATCGTGCTACGGGACATGGACTGGGGGGCGTGCCAATACTGCTCAATAAGAGGGCAGCATTTGCAGCGACGTGAACGGTTACGGTCCAACGGGACAGTGCGTCGTGGTTAGTGGTATCTTGTAAAGGGCACCAGTGGTCCTTGTAAACGTGTGTGCTCCCAACTGGGACGATGTGGAATTCATGAAGAAAACCATGGCGGAAATTCCCAACATAGACACACACTGACTGATCATGGTGGGGATTTTAACTGCATACAGAACCCACGGACCGACAGATCAAACCCCAAAAAGGGGAAAACGTCACACATGGTAAAGGAACTGGGCACCTTTATGGAACAGATGGAGACAGTGGACCCATTGAGGTTCACACACCCAGAGAAGTTTTCCTTCTTCTCCCAGCTACACAGGGTATATACGAGGATCAGCTTCTTTGTAGTTGGGAAGTGCTACTTCCAAGGATAGTAATCTCCAACCACGCTCCACACTATGTGGACGTGAGGTTGAAGATGGGCCGGGCACAACACCTCCCATGGAGGCGAGACACATCTCTCCTGGCTGATCAGGCATTCGCTAAATAGATATCTCAGGCCATGGATGTGTACGTTACCAAAAAATCAGAAAGGGGCAGTCTCACCCTCCACTTTCTGGATGGCGCTGAATGCGATGAAAAGGGAGGAAAGTATTGTGTACAAGGCATGCAAAGGTAGGAAGGAGAGGGCGGCTAGGCAAGAGCTGGTTGACTCCATACTGTCACGGACAACTGATGGTACTCGGCCCCAACTGTAGAACTACTGATGGAGAGGAAGAAGCTACAAATGGACTTTGATCTGCCTTCTATGGGGAAAACAGTGCACCAGCTCCACCAGACACGGGGGACCTTCTACGAACACGGAGACAAAGCCAGCCGCCTGCTGGTTCACCAGCATGCGAAAGCAGGCAGCCACGAGCGAGATAGCTCAGGTTAGGGATAGCAAAGGCAGGCTAATCACCTCGCTGGAAAGAATCAATGAGGCTACGCAACCTTCTACAGGGGACAGTACACCTCCGAGCCCCCAAGGGGGACTTGGGGTTGAAGCAGTTCCTCGATGCAGTGGACATGCCCGTTGTGGAGAAGAGAAAAGTCGGGGCCTGGAAACACCATTAGAACTGAGAGAAGTCATGGAGAGCGTCAACTCCATGCAGGCAGGGAAGGCATTGGGGCCATATGGATTCCCGGCAGATTTCTACAAAACATTTGTGCTAGCCTTGGCCCGTACCTGCAGGAAATGTCCACAGACCCGCTAGCAAGGAGCACCCTGCCACCGACACTGGCACAAGCCTCAATATCGCTGATACCCAAAAAGGACAAAGACCCAACTGAATGCGGGTCCTACAGGCCCATTTCACTGCTCAACGCAGATGCAAAGATCCTGGCAAAACCCCTAGCAAAACCTGCTGGAGAGCTGGGTGCCAGAGGTAGTCGCGAATGACCAGAAGGGCTTTGTCAAGGCAGGCAGCTAATATTGAACATCAGGCGCCTGCTAAACGTGATAATGACCCCATTTGGGGAGAGAACACCAGAGGTGATCATCTCCCTGAACGCAGAAAAAGCCTTCAAACGAGTCGAGTGGAAGTACCTCATAGAGGTACTGGAACAGTTTGGGTTCGGGCCAGCTTTCACCTCCTGGGTGAAGTTAATGTACTCCCATGGGGAGCAAACAGACAAACGCCACTGCTCTGCTTACTTCCAACTATACAGAGGCACGAGGCAGGGTTGTCCGCTATTACTGCTGCTGTTTGCTCTTGCAATCAAGTTATTGGCGATCGCCCTCAGATTGGCAAAGGGGTGGGGAGGTATCCAAAGGGGAGGCAGAGAACATAGAGTTTCACTCTACATCTCAAACCCCCGAGGTAGCATGAAAGGGATAGTGAAATTCCTAAAGGAGTTCGGAGCTTTCTTGGGTTACAAACGTAACCTGAGCAAACGTGAGATCTTCCCGGTGAACATGCAGGGGGAGGGACAGAGCTGGGGGGACTGCCGTTCAAAGAGGCCCAGGCTAAATTCCGCTACTTGGGGATCCAAATAGCCCACAACTGGACACAGATTCACAAATGGAACTGATGAGTCTGGTGGAAGAATTTAAAAGGACGTGCAGAGGTGGGGCTCACTCCCACTCTCCCTTGCAGGGAGAGTGCAGATGATCAAGATGAACATACAGCCCAAGTTCCCCTTCCTGTTCAGATCCCTTCCAATCTACATCCCAAGGTCTTCTTCAATACAGTAGACAAACTAATCAAAGGTTTTATGTGGGGGGGAAACCCGAGGATCCAAAAGAAGGTCCTATGAAGGAAAAGAAACATGGGAGGCCTGGCCCTCCCAAACCTACAGTTCGACCACTGGGTGGCCACAGCAGAAAGAGTGGATGGGTGAAGGATCCTGGAGAAGAATGGGTGAAGATGGAGCAGAATTCCTGCATGGAGAGGTCCCTCCGAGCCCTAGTCACAACCGCACACCTATTCCCCCTGAACAAACACTCTAGAAGTAGCCACGTTCCAGATGTGGTACCTGATGAGGCAACACTTCAGCCTAACCAAAATGTCCACCATGGCTTCCATCTGCAACAACTACAGGTTCACTCCCACAACAATGGACGCCACCTCCAAAAGGTGGAGACAGGACACTAACTATTAGGGACATGTACACAGACGACAAAATAGCCACCCTGGGGGAACTCATGGAGAGGTTCCAACTGCCAAAAGGAAATTAACTAAGACATAAACAGGTCAAAAGCTTCCTCCAAAACGAAACAATAATGTACCCCTAGATACCAGGACATTTGTCAGTCGAAAAACTACTGGATATCGGCAACCTGGGAAGGGAAACAGTGGGGACCTGTATGGGCGACTGTTGGGAGGATATATGCCCCCCCTGGACGAGACAAGGGAAAGATGGGAGGAAGAACTCGGCATTGAAATAGTGGGAGGATTTTGGATCGAAGTACTCCACCGCCATATGCGCAAGGCTCAGCCTAACGCAGCTAAAGGTGGTGCACAGAGCGCACATAACCAGAATCCAAATGTGTAGGTTATTTCCAGAGGTGGAGGACAAAAGTAAACCGTGCCATGGAGTCCTGGCCAACCATACCCACATGTTCTGGGCCTGCCCCAGATTTGCCAGGTACTGGACGGCCTTATTTGAGGCCATGTACAAGGTTGCGGTAGTGAGGGTGGAGCCATGCCCAAAATGGCGGCCTTAAGGTCTCAAACCAGCCAGAGCTCTTCATGGGAAGGGGGGCCAATTTTCTAACCACTGCCTCCCTGATCGTCTGCCGGAGAATCTTGTTCGGCTGGTGATTGGGTGCACCACCCAAGGCTGCAGGCTGGCTGTCCGACCTGACGGAATTTCTCAAATTGGAGAAAATGAAATTTGCCATCCGAAGGTCGGAAGAGGGCTTACGCAGAACGTGGAAGCCGTTCACCAACTTGTTCCAGGATCTGTTCATTGCTAGCAACCAATAGATAAAGAGGGGGAGGGGGCAAACACAAGCGAGACACGGGATAAAGATGGAAAGGAAAGGAGGGGGGAGAGGGATGGACGGGTGGGGAGGACACACAAGGAAACTGAGAGGGACAAGGGACTAAAACTGTAGATAGACATCTGTAACGCGCCCGGGCCAAACTGAGAATGGCAACAAAGGTACACCATTCAAATGGAGGCCACGGTCACAGTAGGAGGGAAAGCAACTGTATGTAAATATCTGTATGGTCATCTGCCTGTCTTTTTAGCTCCTTTTATTTCTTGCTTGTTTTTGTTAGGTTGTTTTGTGTGTTTGTTTCTCTCTGGCCATCTCGGTGATGTAAAGTAACATATAAAATATGAGTTGTGAAATACAAAATGTGAAACTCCCCCCCCCCCCCCCAAATTAAAAAAAATATTCGAAAACTCTTTTTCCATCGTCTTTTCAAGAAAAAAATGCCAAAGATTCATGACTCTTTGAGAGAAATAATATCTCCTCATCTCCGTTTTAAATTGGCAACCCCTTATTTTCCACAAGAGGAAATATTCTCTCAACATCCACCCTGTCAAAGTCCCTCAGGATCTTATATATTTCAATCAAGTCCCCTCTTACTCCTCGAACCTCCAGCGGATACAAGCCTAGCCTGTCCCGATTTCCCTCATAAGACAACCCACCCATTACAGGTATTAGTCTGGTAAACCTTCTCTGAACTGCTTCCAAAATGCTTACATCCTTTTTCAAATAAGGTGACCAATACTGTACACAGTGCTCCAGATGTGGTCTCACTCGGGCTCTGCAGCATAATTTTTCTCCCTTTTTATTCAGTTGTTTGAAACAGTTGACAATTTGATCATGTTTTTGTTTGGAAATGTTTCCACTAAAAATAGATAGAAAATCTGCTTTGGATATAGGCTCAAGATGGTAATAGTTTTCTTAGCAGTCATCACAGTGTAATGGTATATTGCCAACAACTGGTTTTCATTTGTTTAAAATCTATAAAACCTTTATGTTTAATTCTTATGAAACGACCTACAGTCAATCTAGTCTGTGCTAGGGTAGTACAGGAGCCAAAATGTAAAGATCTTGACATTTTATTAACAACACTATCTTTATGATTATGTGGTGTCCAGACCATGTTGATTACATCTTTAACCGTTAAAACACCAGTCATGGGGAAAATAAGTTTTCTGTGTGCTATATATTAAAGGGCAATTCTTTGATTTCATTCCATATGAGGAAATCTTGCCCCGCACTCTTTATTTTCCTACCATATGCATTAAAAACGAGAAGATGTTTGGAGTTTATAGTCTTTTTAAAGCACCAGCCCTTTAATGTGGTCAAATTTTTGTTTTGGGGATTTACTTTTGCAAAATAAAAAGCCAATAGCATGGAATTAGTAAAAAAAAAAATGTTCCTTCTTGTTTGGTAAATTTGATCGGAAGGATGAGGGAGAGAAAGTTTTACATCAAAGGGGCTGGGTATTAAAGCTTTCATACCACAGTCCTAAAGAGAGGCTGGATGGTGTCCAACAGGGCGGAAGAGAACGTTGGAGGAATGGTTACCGCAGTCAATTTTGAGCTCTGACAGATGTCTTGGACTAAGATTTGTCATCAAACCTTTCAATTTATGGAAAGCACAGAGACCTAAGAGTTATGGGGGCATGTGCATTCGAAAAGCATTGCTAACATTTACAAGTTGGGTTTAATTACCCATTTGATGTAAATAGTCCTCGCTCTTCTACCTTTCTCCTTAAAAATGATGTGAAATAATTGTAAAGATCATTTGCAATCGCAACATTTCTGTTTGTCTCTTAACTGGATGTTCCTGTTATAATTGGTTAATGCAACCCACACTCAGCTCCTAAAAAACAGGAAAGGATATCATCTCCAGTCCCTGATGTGCAATGCAATTACATCATGATTGACAGGCTGTGATTGAGCACCACAGAAATACAAAGCGATTGTGATAAATTCAATCCAGGAGGCTCTTCAGCTTAATATCTCCAGAAGTAAAATATAGCTCATTATTTTCTTCAGGATCTATTTATTTCGTGGTTGCTATCAATTTTAACCAAATGGTTCAGATTTCTGGAACATCTGAAGCATTCAGATTGCTCCAGGAACCTGTTTGATATGTCATGTTTTGAACTAAATTCAGTTGTAACACAAAACTCTCCAATCTCCTTTAAAGGCTGGAATATATGACATGTTTTCAGCCGGACAAAGTAATTAATATTCAAAGGAACCAAGAACAAAGAAAAATGTTACTGAATTTTGAGACATTTCAATGCCTGAGAATTGCAATGTCATCAGTAGAATATTTAATTTAATGAATGTTATTTGCCTCAAAGTGGTTTAGTTTGAGCACTCTTACCTATGAGTCAGAGGGTTGTGGGTTCAAGTACCACTCCAGGACCTGAATACAAAGTGTAGACTGACACGTCTGTGCAGTATTGAGCGAGGACTACACTGTTGTGGTGCTGCATTACAGATGGGATAGACGAGAGATTAAACTAAGGCACCATCTGCTATCTCAGGAGCATGTAAAAGACAAGATAGCACTTCTGAAAAAATCCCTCAATTAACATTACCAGAACAGGTTATTCGGTTATTATCACACTGCTGTGTGTGAGAACTTGCTGTGTGCAAATTGGCTGCAATACTTTACAACAGCAACCATACTTCACAAGTACTTCATTGACAGTAAAACACTTTGGGATATCCTAAGGTTATGGAAGTCATGATATAAATGCAAATCTTTCTTTGCTCTTTTAAGTGAATAAATTAATTGCAAATGGGTATCACAGCTATTTCATAGCCCCTTACTCTGAACTCAAGGGCGGGATTCTCCGGCCACACCCGCCTGGCGACAGGAGAATCCCACCCGAGGTCAATGGACTTCTCCGTTGTCCGTGGCTCTCCCGTGGCGTTCTTGCAGCAGGAGGGGCAGAAGAATTCAGCCCCTAATTTTCATTACATGTGTGTGCCAGATGGTGCCAGGCTGACATGCAGATGTGCAGAAAATCACATTTTAAGGTCAAAGTGTTGGATTTTTCCATGTTCCGCAGAATAAGAGTTTGCTTTGAAAATGAACTGAAATCTCAAGTCATTTTATTTTTTAGACTGTTTAAGGCACACCCCAGCTGTGAGCATTGGATCTCCTGGTCACAGCATATGGAGGAGAATTGGACAGGCTTCTTTATGGGCCTGTCCTCCTTTTTGCCTGGTTTTCCTTAGTGAGCTGTCCCCAGGTGACCCAACTCAGACACACACCAGAATGGAAATAAATGTCGCCATGTTCCCAACCAGCTTTTAATTTTTGATATATCACCTGTAGTTTGTGTCAATGATACAGATTAGGAGATTAATTATTGGTTAGAAATGACACATTTTCTGGAGTGTTCTATCTTGATACTTATCCTATTTGGCAAAATTTATAATTTTCGATTAGAGTTAACATTGACTAACTCTACATCAGAATTACAGCATTGCCGAATTTACAGCACATATAAAAGTCATTTGACCTATCAAACCTGTGCTAATACAAGGCTTTCAGCTGGAGCTGTCCAATCTCATTCATTGCACCTTCCCTGTATCCTTTTCTGTACCTTTTTGAGTACTTATCTAATTCTTTTTTAAATTGTATGATTTTCCAGGAATATCCTCAGAGCTGTCCCTGCTCTGCTGACATAACTGGACTAGAAATGTGGCAGAAACATGGTTTTGCTGCACTTCCAGTGAAGAGTACAAGGTGAGTGGGGATAGGGGTCAGTGGTGCAGCCTGACAAAGATAAGGAAGGTCGAGGGAACACCAAGGGGAGGGAAGCTGGGCCTAAATAAGGCTGCAGAAAAATTTTGCAAAGGGGTCAAAGGGATACCACCAGTCGAATTCTCTGTCGGGGGGATCCTCCGGTCCGCCGGCAGTGCACCAACGCCCACGGGCTTACTGACATGGGGTGGCCACAATGAGGGACCCCATTGGCCGGCTATGGAAACGGATAATCCGGGGCTGGCAAACCGGGGAATCCCACCCCACAACTTTAACTGGAAGGAGATGCGTGAAGACTCCAGGGGCGAGAATCTACGACCCCCCGCCGGGTCGGAGAATCGCCGGGGGCTGGCGTGAATCCCGCCCCCGCCGGTTGCCGAATTCTCTGGCACCGGACATTCGGCAGGGGCGGGAATCGCGCCGCGCCGGTTGTCGGGCCCCCCCCCCCCGCGATTCTCCGGCCTGCATGGGCTGAAGTCCCGCCGCTAAAATTCATGTCCCGCCGGCGTAGATTAAACCACCTACCTTACCGGCGGGACAAGGCGACGCGGGCGGGCTCCGGGGTCCTGGGGGGGGGCGCGGGGCGATCTGGCCCCGGGGGTGCCCCACGGTGGCCTGGCCTGCGATCGGGGCCCACCGATCCGCGGGCGGGCCTGTGCCGTGGGGGCACTCTTTCCCTTCCGCCTTTGCCACGGTCTCCACCATGGCGGAGGCAGAAGAGACTCCCTCCACTGCGCATGCGCGGGAATGCCGTCAGCGGCCGCTAACGCTCCCGCGTATGCGCCGCCCGGAGATGTCATTTCCGCACCAGCTGGCGGGGCACCAAAAGCCTTTTCTGCCAGCTGGCGGGGCGGAAATTCATCCAGCGCCGACCTAGCCCCTTAAGGTTGGGGCTCGGCCCCCCAAGATGCGGAGGATTCCGCACCTTTGGGGCGGCGCGATGCCCGACTGATTTGTGCCGTTTTGGGCGCCAGTCGGCAGACATCGCGCCGTTTCCGGAGAATTTTGCCCCTGATGTGGTGGGTATAGATCAAAGTAGGGCATGGAACCCTTGTTGGGCTCGGGGGGTGGGAGGGGGTAGGGGAGGGGGGGTTAAATCGAGGAGCAGACTTCTTCTTGAGGCTGCAAGCACTTCCTTCTGGGTTGCTGACTTTCTGCATGGTCTGGTGAAGACAGGTGGGCTAGAGAGTGTGATATGAGTGTGCTGGACTGGTGTTTAAATATGGTGCTGGGACCTTCAAACCCACCAGATGACAGCAGGCAGACAAATCAGCTGCTGGCTTGCCAAGTGGCTTGGAAGAGAACTCGCCTGTGCATAATTAATGAAGTTACAAGTACACAATCTGGTGCCGGATCCTGCCATTCTGGTAAACGGGAAAGATGCCGCTGGAGCAGCCTGCCACTGCACTTAGTCTCAAAAATTGAGTATGTTCCCCGATACCCTCTTTATACCTATTTTCTTACTTATCTTTGGGTCATCAGCAAATTTGGTAACCACACATTCGGTTCAGTCATCCAAGTCATTGATATATGTTGATAATACTATTAAGGTCCAAGCGCTGATCCCTGTGGCATGTCACTTGTCACATCTTGCCAACCTAAAAATGACCCACTTTTGCCTTCTCTCTGTTTCCTGTTAGCTAACCAATCCTTTATACAAGCGAACATGTTACCCCCTGTACAATTATTTTTTATAGTAACCTTTGAATAAATCATTGAAATTCAATCATATTATAATCACTGTCACCTTCACTATGAGGTTATTAATTAATCGTGGCTCATTGCACATTAGCAGATCTTGCATAGCCTGCTTTCTGGTTGGCTCTGGCACATGCTTCTCTGAGGAACTGTCCCACAAGCACCCTCTGAACCCTTCATCCAGGCTACCATTGTCAATCTGATTGGTCCAATCTATTTGTAAATTAAAATCACCCACGATTATCACTGCACCTTTGTCACCTGTTTGAGCTAAACAAAGTAGGTGATAGCCATTTGTTGGTTCATTCCTCAGGGCAATGCCGTGACCAATCAAAGTCAAGTTGCCTGGTTTAGATTTCAACATTTCTTGGCAGTTAACTGTCAGTTGTCATTAACTGATGCATTCTTTATGGCAACGCCTCTGCCAATCAAAGTCCACTTGCCAATTTTCAGAGCATTCTCTGCTCATACAGTATAAATTTGTTGTTTCCCCTAACATTGCTACTCTTCGCTGTTGAGTGCAAGGCACAACGCTTAACAAAATCTATGTTTTCAGCAATAATATGAGAGTACTAAAGTGCTGTAAAACATAGTGAGTGGCATTTATTCTGGGAACAACAAGTACATATTTAATTGGATGCAGAGAGTCCAGCCTAGAAAACAAGCTTCAGCAGCCATCTTGAACCTCCCAAGGTGAACAGCAATTAGGGCAGCCGTGGCCTTGAATCTATGATGATCCTTGGACTGCAACGGGTGCTATTTTACTTTAATATCTAACTGCTAATTACAATTTATTCATTAAAAAACAATTTGACTTATGAATCCAAATGAATTTCCAATAGTTACCGAGCCACAATGGAGTAATTTAATTCACAGCTAATTTTGTGTTCATTTTACATTTATGAAGATCTCTTTGCTAATCCCAGGAGCATACCTACAAAATGTAACACCCTTAACAGGACTTTCAGTCAGCCCTCCCTTCTGTCTGTTTTAATATGCTCAATTGGTACAAAGGCTTTCGCCATGTAAATCCTGCTTTGAAATAATAAACTATTTGTTTAGCTCTGGCACTACAGAGATAATATCACGAAACAGCAGGACCCCACTGGTGGCTATCAGCAGTATTTGTGATGAGTTGCTTCTATTTATATGCATTTCAATCAATCTTTTTCTCTTATGTTAAAATTCAACAAGACTTTCTTTTTCTAAATGATATTTTATCAGTTTGTTAAGTACTTTCTCGCTTTAGTTTACAGATTCTAAATCCCTGAAGCTTTCTGCTGACAGACAAAATTTAAATGAGATTATGAACAACAAGTCATCAACACCCTATCACCCGACTCCATAATTCCAGTGGTTTCCAGTTTTAAATTATATTCCATCCACACCTTTGGACATCTGTGATTCTATTACAGTCCTTAGAATCAAATAAATACATCACCAGCTGGTGCGTTTAAACCCTCTAGCTCAATTTTTTTTGTTCAGTTGACATGGTAACAATTGTGAAACCATCTCTTGGTAATACTCTTAATTGATAGTATAAATTATTTCTGAGATATTTGATTACAAAATGATGTAGTGAAGCTATTTAAGTGATCCCAGATCAGCTTTTTTTCGGATATGAAATTGCAACTGAGGTTCCACTGTGTTGCAGGTAGTGCTTTGAACATGAATTGTAATAACTAGACCTAGTGTTTTTTGAAAGGTTGTGCTTTGGTGTGAAAAGCGTTGTGATACTTACATTCATGTGAAGTGGGGCTTGGTGTATGATTATAATGGTTCTGGTGTTTTTCTCTGCATGTGACGTTAAGAATTGTGCACTTATGTCTATACAGTACTGTACTCCATTAGAGAACAATCTTCATTGTCATGCTGAACTGATAGTTACGAGCCATTTATATGAGGGACATGGCGCTCTTCTTTTGGAGTGGAGAAGCGACATGGAAAGCTGCCAAATTAGATGGTACAAACCATGCTTCTAAAATCTCAAACGTTAAATCAAATCAAAATTACATAAAGACCTAATGCAGAAGATTCTCAGCAGCTGAGTAGCCAAGCATGCTAACTTTAATGTTGAAACATTGGTCATGATCAATTGCAGTGCTGCACTAAACCTCATACCAATACTATGTAATTATAGTTGAGTACTTGGAATTCTGCCAGCATAAAATTATAAATGATTCTAAATATGCACACTCTCAATGGCTTTTTGACATGTACTCAGCACTGAGATGGCATACAACTCTTTGTGATTAGTGTGGCTTTATCTCACAAAGTGAAAATTGCAACGAAGATTGAGAATATTGTAAGGGCACACAGTATAAATTTCAGAGTTGCGTTTTAAAAAAATGATAATATACATGATGCATAGCAGTCAAGCGTGTTAAAGTGACCCTTTTGTTTCAAATGGGCATTGTTAAATAGTTCATTTCCTGGCAGAATTCAAATTACTCAACTATAATTATTTGGCATTTAGCTTGAGCTTTCAGAGAAGCACGTCAATTAATAATGTAGTGCACATTACTTGCTATTTCTTTTGCTTTCCAACTGCATTGCTCAAAGTCACTAGTTTCATATCATTTGTAGGCTATCCTTCTTCATTAAGGAGGCAACTTACAGGTCAGTTCGGTAGGATGTTGGCTTTGTGGTGAAAGATAACTGGCAGGTCAGGGTGCAATAAGTGATAGTCTAAGGTGCTCTGGTTGAAGTAAGATATTTCTGACGACAGAGTCTGTTTGTTTGACACTGACAAAGTAGAATTAATGGCTTGTAATGTGGCAAATAATTTCTTTGCATTTGAACCCAAAATCGTAAGTAACCTGAAGCTAAAACCGAGGGTGCGATTTTCTCCAACTTTGTTATGCTCTCACGCAAGTGAAACGAGGCCGGTGATTAGCAGGAGAGGCCAAAAACGAGAACCACGCCAGACGCCAAACAGCTTGTGATGCAACTGACCCGCTCCCATAAGCGAAATTGGGATCTCGCCGTAGCATGATGAGAAAACAATTATCACCACTTAAGCCAAATTCCGTACAATTAACGGGAGCTACCCCAAATCCAATGATCTCTTGTCATTCAGCAACCTGCCCAGGAAGTGCTCACACTAGCGCTGATTAGTACTCTTTTGAAAAATGTGAACCTGGCAGAAGGGCTTCTAATAATAATAATCTGATGGGTGGGCTGCCAATGGAAGGGGCAAATGGGGGGCAACCCCTCGAGGCACCAGCATGCCATCCTCTGGATAATTTGTTCCCATTCCGGGGGCAACCCTTGTCCTTGCCAGTCAGTCCCAATGACCACCCATAACCCCCACTGACTGCTGAGGCTTCTGGCTGCCCAACTGAAGGCTATCACTAAAAGTGAATTGGCAATCGTGGTTAAGTGAGCACTTCACACATACCAAGTGGATTCCCATTGGTGAGCGGGCAACGTAGCATTTGGGAGTCATTGCCCAGTATCCGAAACACACCTTGATGCCTGGACACTGTGTGAACTGCAGGAGACAACATCACATACGCAGTAGATGTGGTGATCCACTGTAATAGGAGATGTAAGGTAGGACCTGCACTAAAGATTCGCCGGTAGCTCCTGCCGGTTGGCTCCGCCCAGGGAGAACTGCATAAATATGCATGACCTCCAGTGCCCTGCCATTTCGCCAGCTGCAGCAGGAGGCCACGCATCTGACTGTAATAAAGCCACAGTTGTACCCAACTTTAGTCTTTGTGCAATTGATCGTGCATCAATTTATTGCAGTCAGATTTTCCACAGAATGGATACCCGAATTAAGTCCCATCGCCTGCAGCTGGATCCACACTCACCCAACGCCAGGAAAGACTTTACTCACTGGCTAGCATGCTTCGAGGCTTACATCAATGCGGCGGACCCAGCGCCAACGGAGGCTCAGAAGATCAACGTCCTGTACTCCAGACTGAGCTCCAGCGTGTTCCCGTTGATCCAAGACGCCACGACTTACACAAAAGCAATGGAACTCCTCAAAGAACACTACACGCATAAGGCGAACACACTCTTCGCCAGGCATGTACTTGCCACCCGCTCGCAACTACCTGCTGAGTCCATCAAAGACTTCTGGCGGGCCCTAATTCCACCCATCCGGGACTGTGACTGTCAGGCCGTCACGGCCGCCAAACATGCAAATCCCCTCATGCGCGATACCTTCGTGACGGGGATTGCGTTGGACCGCATCCGAGAACGATTGCTGGAAGGAGCCACGCTCGAACTGGCGGAGACGTAAACCTTGGCGCACTCCATGACGGTCGCATCACGTAACGTACAATCGTACCTCTCCCACCGCGCTGCCCACCCTTCTACCCCTTCCTAACCCTCCTGGACCCCGCCGACGTCCTCCTCAGCACGGGCCCAGCCTTCCCAATACGCCTGCGCCACACGCCGATCCATGCACCCGGGGGTCCCCGCTGCTACTTCTGCAGTCAGCAGAAGTATCCCCGCCAACACGGCCCGGCCCGCACTGCAGTTTGTAAAGCCTGCAGTAAAAAGGGCCACTTCGCGGCTGTGTGCCAGGCCCGCGCAGTCGCTGCAATCGCACCCCTTATCGCCCCCTCCCCCACGCCAGACGCACAATGGGAGCCGCCATCTTCTCCTCCCAGGTCCATGTGCAACCAATGGGCGCCGCCATCTTGTTCCCCACAGGGTCCCTGGACATCTCAACATCAGAAATGCACACGCTCTCCACCCGAAGCATCGGTGGCTACACGCAGCTCGCTTCGATGACGCTGGACCAATCTCGCCCATACAACCTGGCCACCGCGTCGACGACGGTTAAAATCAACGGCCACGCGACCTCGTGCCTGCTGGACTCCGGGAGCACCGAAAGCTTCGTTCACCCAGATACAGTAAGGCGCTGCTCCCTCGCGGTCCACCCTGCCAATCAAAGGATCTCCCTAGCCTCCGGATCCCACTCCGTCCCGATCCGAGGCTTTTGTACAGTCACCCTCACGGTCCAGGGCGTAGAATTTAGTAACTTCCGCCTCTATGTCCTTCCTAATCTCTGCGTTGCACTCCTGTTGGGCCTGGACTTAAAGTGCAACCTCCAGAGCCTCACCCTCAAATTCGGCGGGCCCTTACCCCCTTTTACTGTTTGCGGCCTCGCGACCCTCAAGGTTGATCCCCCCTCCCTTTCTGCCAATCTAACTGCGGATTGCAAGCCCGTTGCCACTAGGAGCAGACGGTAAATACCCAGGACAAGACCTTCGTCAGGTCCGAAGTCCAGCGGCTGCTTAAGGAGGCTATTATCGAGGCCAGCAACAGCCCCTGGAGAGCCCAAGTGGTAGTGGTTAAAACTGGGGAGAAACACAGGATGGTCGTGGACGACAGCCAGACCATCAATCGGGACATGCAGCTCGATGCGTACCCCCTCCCACGCATATCTGATATGGTCAATCAGATTGCGCAGTACCGGGTCTTCTCACCAATTGACCTGAAATCCGCCTACTACCAGCTCCACATCTTGAAGTCGGACCGGCCATACACTGCCTTCGAGGCAGACGGTCACCTCTACCACTTCCTTAGGGTCCCTTTCGGTGTCACAAATGAGGTCTTGGTCTTCCAAAGAGCGATGGACCGAATGGTCGACCAGTACGGTTTGCGTGCCACCTTTCCGTACTTAGATAATGTCACCATCTGCGGCCATGACCAGCAGGACCACGATGCCAACCTCAATAAATTCCTCCGCACTGCCACTCTTCTCAACCTGACCTCCAACAAAGAGAAGTGTGTGTTCAGCACAACCCGGTTAGCCATTCTCGACTATATAGTCCAAAACGGACTTCTCGGGCCCGACCCCGACCGAATGCGCCCCCTCATGGAACTTCCCCTCCCCCACTGCCCCAAGGCCCTCAAAAGCTGCCTGGGGTTCTTTTCCTACTACGCTCAGTGGGTTCCAAATTATGTGGACAAGGCCCGCCCACTCATCCAGTCCACCCAATTCCCCCTCGCGGCCAAGGCACAACACGCTTTCGCCCGCATCAGAGCAGACATCGCCAAGGCCGGGATGCGCGCAGTGGACGAGTCACTGCCATTCCAAGTAGAAAGTGACGCTTCAGACGTCGCCCTTGCCGCCACTCTAAACCAGGCAGGCAGACCCGTGGCATTCTTTTCCCGCACCCTTCATGCCTCTGCAATTCGCCACTCATCCGTCGAAAAGGAGGCCCAAGCTATCGTTGAAGTTATGCGGCATTGGAAGCATTACCTGGCCGATAAAAGATTCATTCTTCTTATGGACCAACGGTCGGCAGCCTTCACGTTCAATAACACACAGCGGGGCAAGATCAAAAATGATTTAATCTTGCGGTGGAGAATCGAGCTCTCCACCTATAATTACGAGATCTTGCGTCGCCCCGGTAAACTCAACGAGCCCCCAGACGCCCTCTCCCGAGGTACATGTGCCAGCGCACAAGTGGACCAACTCCAGGTCCTACATGACAGCTTTTGTCACCCACGGGTCACTCGATTGTACCATCTGGTCAAAGCTCGCAATCTGCCCTACTCCGTCGAGGAAGTAAGGACAGTCACCAGGGACAGCCAGGTCTGTGCGGAGTGAAAGCCGCACTTCTACCGGCCGGACCGTGCGTGTCTGGTGAAGGCTTCCCACCCCTTTGAACGCCTCAGCGTGGATTTCAAAGGGCTCCTCCCCTCCACCGACCGTAAGACGTGCATTCTCAGTGTGGTCGACGAGTACTCCAGATTCCCCTTCGCCATCCCATGCCCCGATATGACGTCTGCCACCGTCATCAAGGCCCTCAGCACCATCTTCGCCCTGTTCGGTTTCCCCGCCTACATCCACAGTGACAGGGGATCCATAAGACCATAAGACCGTAAGACATAGGAGCGGAAGTAAGGCCATTCGGCCCATCGAGTCCACTCCGCCATTCAATCATGGCTGATTTCAACTCCATTTACCCGCTCTCTCTCCATAGCCCTTAATTCCTCGAGAAATCAAGAATTTATCAACTTCTGTCATAAAGACACTCAACGTCCCGGCCTCCACCGCCCTCTGTGGCAATGAATTCCACAGACCCACCACTCTCTGGCTGAAGAAATTTCTCCTCATCTCTGTTCTAAAGTGACTCCCTTTTATTCTAAGGCTGTGCCCCGGGTCCTAGTCTCCCCTGCTAATGGAAACAACTTCCCTACATCCACCCTATCTAAGCCATTCATTATCTTGTAAGTTTCTATTAGATCTCCCCTCAACCTCCTAAACTCCAATGAATATAATCCCAGGATCCTCAGACGTTCATCCTATGTTAGGCCTACCATTCCTGGGATCATCCGTGTGAATCTCCGCTGGACCCGCTCCAGTGCCAGTATGTCCTTCCTGAGGTGTGGGGCCCAAAATTGCTCACAGTATTCTAAATGGGGCCTAACTAATGCTTTATAAAGCTTCAGAAGTACATCCCTGCTTTTATATTCCAAGCCTCTTGAGATGAATGACAACATTGCATTTGCTTTCTTAATTACGGACTCAACCTGCAAGTTTACCTTTAGAGAATCCTGGACTAGGACTCCCAAGTCCCTTTGCACTTCAGCATTATGAATTTTGTCACCGTTTAGAAAATAGTCCATGCCTCTATTCTTTTTTCCAAAGTGCAAGACCTCGCACTTGCCCACGTTGAATTTCATCAGCCATTTCTTGGACCACTCTCCTAAACTGTCTAAATCTTTCTGCAGCCTCCCCACCTCCTCCATACTACCTGCCCCTCCACCTATCTTTGTATCATCGGCAAACTTAGCCAGAATGCCCCCAGTCCCGTCATCTAGATCGTTAATATATAAAGAGAACAGCTGTGGACCCAACACTGAACCCTGCGGGACACCACTCGTCACCGGTTGCCATTCCGAACAAGAACCTTTTATCCCAACTCTCTGCCTTCTGCCTGACAGCCAATCGTCAATCCATGTTAGTACCTTGCCTCGAATACCATGGGCCCTTATTTTACTCAGCAGTCTCCCGTGAGGCACCTTATCAAAGGCCTTTTGGAAGTCAAGATAGATAACATCCATTTGCTCTCCTTGGTCTAACCTATTTATTATCTCTTCAAAGATCCTCATTCATGAGCGATGAGCTGCGTCAGTTCCTGCTCAGCAGGGGTATAGCCTCCAGCAGGACGATCAGCTACAACCCCCGGGGAAACGGGCAAGTAGAACGGGAGAATGGGACGGTTTGGAGGGCCGTCCAGCTGGCCCTATGGTCCAGGAACCTCCCAGCCTCTCGCTGGCAGGAGGTCCTCCCTGACGCTCTACACTCCATCCGGTCACTATTGTGCACCGCCACCAATAGTACACCCCATGAACGTGTTTTCACCTTCCCCAGGAAGTCCACATCCGGGGTGTTGCTCCCGACTTGGCTCGCTGCTCCAGGACCGGTCCTTCTCCGTAGGCATGTCCGACTCCACAAGGCGGACCCCTTGGTGGACAGAGTTCACATGCTCCACGCCAACCCTCAATATGCCTACGTTGAGTTCACCGACGGCCGCCAAGATACTGTCTCACTCAGGGACCTGGCACCGTCAGGTTCCACCACAACACCACCCCCCCCCCCCACTAATGCGCCTCCCCCCCCCCCCCACCTCCCACCACGCCGCCAATATTGACCCCACCAGACCAGTCCCCCACTCCCCTTTTCCGCACAAGAGGACGAAGAGGACTTCTGCACGCTCCCGGAGTTCCCCGATGACTGGCCAGCATCAGCACCGCCACCACCGCCATCAGTGCCACCTCCACCACCGACTTCGCTGCCACCGTTACCCCGCTCCCAAAGCACCAAAGCACCGGACCGGCTGAACCTTTGACGGACTCCGGACCGTCAACATGGATTTCTCTATCCCTACCACTGTACATAATTGCACTAATTGTATATAGTTTCACGTCACCCCCGCCGGACTCATTTCTAACAGGGGGTGAATGTTGTGATCCACTGTAATAGGAGATGTAAGGTAGGACCTGCACTACAGGTTCACCGGTAGCTCCTGCCGGCTGGCTCCGCCCAGGGAGAACTGTATAAATATGCATGACCTCCAGTGCCCTGCCATTTCGCCAGCTGCAGCAGGAGGCCACGCATCTGACTGTAATAAAGCCACAGTTGTACCCAACTTTAGGCTTTGTGCAATTGATCGTGCATCAGTAGCCAACATCCGAACACCCAGGGGATGGGACACAGCTCCGAAGACATTCCCACCGAGGAGTGTGGTCAGTGCCACGGGGAGGGGGGTGGGGTGGGGCTGCCTGGAGAGATGGGCAAAGGGTCTGGAGGTCAGCCCGCATTGTGGAAGAAAGTGACAGAGGCATCATAATGGTTGTGCAAAGACATAATTAACGTCTTGTACAATACCCCACTATCGATAGTGGCAAACCCCCTGACCCTCCCCTACCCCCTTCTTAAGTGCCCTCAGTGATCCTCAACGTGCTTGGCCCTCCTAACTCTACCACTACGTCTAGGTGTTTCCCCAGGATGCACACCTGAGGCAGCCAGCTGCTTACTTCATCCCGTGCCCTTTGGTGCACCTGGCGGGCATCCTCTGGGGCCGGAGGGCCCTGTCTCACTTGTCAGCGGCACATGCACAGGCGTGCCAATCTGTCCTGTTTTCTGGCCTTGAGACGCAGCCTCATCAGAGGGGTGGAACTCGGGGAGCTAGT
Organism: Scyliorhinus torazame; assembly: GCF_047496885.1. Taxonomy (NCBI): domain Eukaryota; kingdom Metazoa; phylum Chordata; class Chondrichthyes; order Carcharhiniformes; family Scyliorhinidae; genus Scyliorhinus; species Scyliorhinus torazame. The sequence continues at coordinate 170,933,519 of NC_092717.1, read as the reverse complement.
GGCCACCCTGTCCACTCCATAGGACGGGTCTGGGTCAGTGCTCAGCGCCCTCCCCCCCCCCCCTCCCGGTCGATGTCCATAGGGCCCTGGGGTTCACCTTGAGACAGAGGGGCGGCTGGTTCCAGCACCGGCTGTTCCTGCATCATCTGGTTCTGCTGGCCCTGTCGGTTCCCCATGGTCCACATCCATCGTGTCAACGCCTTCGGCGATGCTCCTCAGTATCTGGGACATGCTCTGCAGCACCTCAGCAATGCCCAACTGAGAGCGGGACATGTCCCGCAGGACCTCATCAAGGTCGATCTAGTACAGGGTGACATCCCCCAGTGAGTCGGACATTTTGCCGAGTTCCTCATCCATGGCTGTCACCGACTGCGCGGCGCCTTAGACACCTTCACTCGTGGTGCCAATCGTCTTGATCAGCTCTGAGTACCTCTGCATCACAGGTTTAGCATTAGGCTGGGACACGGCTGGGTCCTGGGATCCAGCAGACCTCTGACTGCTGTCTCACCTGGGGGCTCCTGCTTCACCTGATGTGCATCAGCAGCAGTGTAGTGCCCACCAGATTGTGCCCCCAAAGCCTGTCCACGAACATGTCCCACCGAGGTGTGTGTATCTGCGCTGGTGGAGGGTGGGCATGACAGCAGTGCCATGACTATAACGGTTGCATCCTCGGAGCTCTCCTCCGAGGTGGTCTCCTTGCAGTCAGGAGAGGGTGCCGCCTGCGATGGGCCGGCACCATCGGCTGGAGGACCTGTAGGAGAATGGACATGTGGAAGGGATCGGTCAGTCAGTAAGGCAACAACAACCCGCGTTTGAGAGGTCTCCGGGTGGAGCTTGGTGGTTCCTCACCTCTGCGCCGTCCGCCACCCTCCGTGTGGGTACCGCTCCGCCCTCGGCCACCCCAGTCACTTCCAGGGCCCGCTCCTCGAAGGAGGTGAGGATTCTTAAGTCTAGTACCCCTCCGCCAGTCTGGGCCCTCTCCTGACGAATATGAGACAGTTTTGCCTGAGGAGACAGAGAGGGGGCATCATTACCTCACGCGTGGCTCACAGTGGTGGGAAGAGGGTGTGAAGAGAGAGTTGGTGGCGTTGCAGGAGGAGAGGTTGGAGGAAGGGTTGGTGGTCGCATGGGAGTTGGGGGGGGTTGTTGGGAGCGTTGGTGTCTACTCACTTGTGCTAGCCAGTGTAGGTCGTTGACCTTTTTTTCGGCACTGGAGTTCAGACCTCCTGGTCACACTGCCCGAGCTGACAGCTGCTGCCACCTCATCGCAGGCAGTACTAGCTGCCTTATGGCTGACTCTCCGGGACCCTCGGGGGTAACAGAACATTCCTCCTAGCCTCCACCACATCGACGAACCTCCCCAGGTCAGTATTCTCCGAATCTTGTGGCTGGTCTCCTTAGCGCCAATAGTATGAGCTGGCTGGGTTGGCTGAGCAAGTGCAAATAAAGTACTGCTCGACCTTGTTAGCAGGGGGGCTGGTGAGCGCGGTCGCGGTGAATCAGCTGGTGAGCCTTCATTTGTCGTTGGAAGCCCGTGAGGCCTCATTCATTGGACCAATTAATGTTGAATTACATTGCTGGCCTTGCTGGGCCAAGCGCTGGGAAGATCGGGCCAATTCCCTTTCGCTTACCACACTTAGAAATTTTTCCATGGAATTGTGCCCCTAGTTTCCATTTATTCTCAGGTAATTTGAAAGCAAAAGGAAGATTATTCGAAGAAAGCATGGGATGGGATTCTCCGTCGGCCAACGATGGAATCGCGAAATGCGATTGGGCGGTGAATTGGTTCCGACGTCAAAATCGCGGCGGGTACCAATTTCACGCCGAATCGCGATTCTCCATCGTCTCGACAGTGGTGTCAATGCAGTCCAGAAAGCATGTGATGCACGATCAATGACCGCTCAAGCGAGGTTGTAGTCCAACTGAAGGCTTTAATAAGCTAGATGTTTCCCCCAGCAGCTCAGGTACAGAATGAGGGCTGCTGGGGCGGCACGGGTTCTTATACCCCACCTAGCAGGGCGGAGCTATTATACACTCTAGCCAATAGCAAGCATACAGGTTCTACCAATGGTACTTCTCAAGTACCGTAATACCTATAATACCACAGCATGTAAGGTAAGTACCGTTAGCATATCATTAGCAGGCGTGACCTGGTATTTTCCCGGACATCCACGATTTTGCACCTCCGTTGGGCAACGAGGTTCACTTATGCTATTAAAAATCGTGAAACCGGCATCGTGGCTGATGAGGGCGAGAGAGGGGATACGGAAAGTGTCCAACATTGCCATAGTTTGCTGACAGTTGTGCTGCTGGCCGGGGGGCTTCTGCCAGGGCTGTGGGGTGTAGTGAGGGGTGGCCAGGAGGAGGGGTCGGTGTGGATGGGCACGGAGCACTTCTGCTGCAGCTTGCAAGGCAGCCACGCAGCTGTGCAGGCACTGACTGCCCACTGAGAACCTAGAGCCAACGGCCATTTGGGTGTTCCACCAGGGAAACCCCTCTGGGTGCCCTCTGGCCCCAGCCAACCCATCAGAGTGATGGGGTGCTCCAGCAGAACCAGTGCCATCTTGTTGGCTGGATGAGTGTGTGTGGAATTGTAATGTGTATGTGCGGCTGCTGCTTGTCAGCCTCCCGACTGTCAATCACGGACCCGGTGAATCCTGCACCATTTCTCGTTGGAATTGATTGTGTTCTATGTGGCGCCAGTGCTAGCCCCTCCACAGTCGCTGAATTCGTCCAGGTTCGGTGCCGATTTAGCTGTCATGGAACTCCACGAATCCTGCCCCAGCATCAACACTTAGTCTCAGGAACGGAGAATCCTGCCCAAGGTCCTTGAAGTTTCTTCAGAGCAATTAAGAGCTACTGCTGAGATGGAGAATCATTCAGCATATGGTGAGGCCAGAAGCATTTTCCAGAAGATGAAATGGGATCACGGGACTACTTTCATTTTTTATGAGCATGCAATTTGTAATGAGGTTATGCCCTTTTAGGATGGAAAATATGGGGCTGGATTCTCCGATTTTGAGGCTATGTCTGGAGGAAGTGTTTGGTTTTACGACAAGAAAATCGGCGAGGCCCCAGCACCGATCCTCTGACTGGTGAAGGGTGAACAGCCGCTCCACATAAAACCCGCAGCCTTCCCGATATAAATGCTGGAGAATTGCCGAGTCTGTGGCCCCGCATGCGCATGGCGACGACCTGTAGCGGTTGCGCTGTACAACATGGCGACGGTCGCGTGCGGACCTGATCTGCCAGATAGTGCCCCCCTGGACACCCACTCGCCATCCCCGGGCCACCCCCCCCACCAGACCTCCCAGCTCTCGCCGAAGCCCCCCCCCCCCGGGACAGCAGCACGGCTCCCTCCCCATTCTGGAGCATTTGAAAACAGGCTCCGCCCCCGATTCAGTCGTAAACAGGGATTCTCTGTCCTATCGCTGCTCACGATATCGGCGTCGGGCAACAGAGAATCACACCCATAATTTTTCAACTTTTAAATTATTGGAAATATATCTGTTTGAACTGAGACAGGGCAAAATGCTGAAAAATGCCAGGCCAGATTCCAAGGCATCCTCAGCAGAGTGTTAGGCGAGAGACATTTCCTATAACCCAGAAACCCTTTGGAACTCGTAACTGTCTGAGGAAGAGACATTAAAAATGCAAAGTATTAAATATTGAGGCAATAGCTGCCGCAGATAAACATCTTTGAAATACACAATGGATGACGCATTTCAAAAGGCGAAGCCGGCAGGCATTTGAGAGAGATTGCACAGGACACAGGCGGGGTCTTCAGCAGAGGAAACGGGCTGAAGGCTGCTCAACTCCCCTTTCTCTCTTTTGGAATGAGTGTGCCACCCTATTTGAGAAACCAACTTTCCCAAAAATCTACTAGTGAATTGAGATCTCATAATAACTGCATCTTTTACATTGAACCATGTGCCAAAAGCTTGATGTCACATTTTAATTATTTTTCATGGGTTTAGTGGTTAATGAATTTGCCCTTTCTTTGACTCAAGAAAACCATGTTTGATAGGCTTCCTCTTGCTCACAGCCTAAACAGAAAAGCTGACCCAGGTTTGCAAGCAAATGCATTACATGGTGGAGCACCAACTAATAGAGCCCAGCATCAGTAACTGGAACTCCCCAGTTGTTCTTGTGGTCAAGCTGGAAGATTCCACAAGTCTCTGTATTGACTTCCAAAATGCAGTGACAAGAGCTGATGGCTACCTGATACCCTGCCTAGAAGACGAGAGATTGGGTAGGTAACGCAGCCTAGGTTAAAAAGTTAGATTTACTCAAGGGATACTGGAAGGTTCCCTTGCCCACTCATGCAAAGGATATCGCTGCCTTCATGAATCTAGATGGGTTATACCAGTGTCAAGTCACGCCAATTGGACTCATAAATGCCCAGCCACCTTTCAATTGTTGATGAACCAGGTAGTGGCGAGCTTATCCAATTGCATAGTGTACCTAGACAACCTCCTGGTGTACAGTAACACTTGGAAAACTCGCTTATAGCAATGAGAAGCCCTCTTCCAGATGTCACAATCAGCTGCCCTAGTGGTCAATCTTACAAAGAATGAGTTTGCTAAGGCTCAGTTGACCTACCCAGGACATGTGGTGGGTCAGGGACAAGTACTGCCCAGAGCTGCAAGGGTTCAAGGAGTTCAGTTTTCTATTCCCAGAACAAAATGGGATATCACGGGATTTTTAGGGACGTATCGTTTCTTTCTCATGTTCATTCCAAACTTCAGCAGTGTAACTTCAACGCTTCCATACAGAAAAAAGAAAAACTATGGACTGAAGAATGCCAGCTTTCGAGAAACTGAAAGACATTTTAATAAACAAACCAATGTTAGCAACTTCAGACTTAAAACAAGCACTTAAAGTAGCAATCGATGCAAGTCCAAAGAAGTGCAGGTTAGTTGGATTGGCCATGATAAATGTGAGGGGATGGGGCAGGGGCGTTGGTCTTGGTAAGGTGCTCCTTTGGAGGGTCAGGGCAGACTTGATGGGCCGAGTGGCCTTTTTCTGCATTGTAGGTATTCTATGGGCCTTTTAAGAGTTTTCAGTTGTAGGTGCGGGAGGATTTGGCTCAGAGAGGACACAAGATAGCTGGTGGTGTGCAAAATGAGCAATGTCCATTGGTGCAATAAAATTCTAAACAAAGATTCTAACACCTCAGAGTAGTGGCTGTCCTCCTCCAGGAGAATGAACCAGGAATAGAGAAGAACGTGGGGCGTCATTCTCCGCCGGGGGGAGTCTCCGTTTTGCCGGCGCCCGGGGGTTTCCCGATGGCGTGGGGCTGCCCCACAATGGGAAACCCCATTGGCCGGCCGGTGTAACGGAGCATCCCGCCGGCGGGTCGGGGCAGAAATGTGGCGGGGCGGGATGGAGAATTTCGCTCCAGGTACTTCTTCAAAACACTGAACAAAAGTAGTATCCACACTAGAAAAAGAATCATGGGCCGACACCGAAATCGGGAAAGGCGATCGGGCGGAGAATCGTCCGTGAAGCCAAAATCCTGGCCATTGTCGGGCGCTCACCAGAATGCCGTACCCCGGTGCCTCGACAGCGGTGTCAGTGCATTCTACTTCGCATGCACAGTAAACGCTGTTTATATCATTGCTTTGACAAAGGGTCATCTGGACTCGAAACATAAGCTCTTTTCTCTCCCTACAGAGGCTGTGAGACCTGCTGAAACTTTCCAGCATTTTCTCTTTGGTTTCAGATTCCAGAATCCGCAGTAATTTGCTTTTATCCACTGTTTATATCATTAGTGGGCCTGACCCGGTATTCTTCGGCGCCTCTACGATGCTCCGCCTCAGCCGGGGGGAATTACCGATAGCGTGTTTCACTTGTGGTTTCAATATCAGGAAACAGGCACTATGGCCGATTAGGGAGAGAGAGGACTAGGACACAGAGAGGTGCGACCATGAAGGTGCCAGTATGAAGGGGTCATGTACACTGCCCGGGTACCGGGCACAGACATGCAGGATCTGCATCTGGTGGTCACAGACCACCTAAACATTCATTGAGAGGTACCCTTTTCGGTTGGTGAACAGCAGCCTGTTATCCGCTGTTGGCCGCAGGGCGACATGCACCCCATCGATTACCCTCTGGACCCGAGGAATCCAGGCAACGGCAGCGGACCCCGCTGCCCAAGCATCCTGGTGGGTGCGGTTCACTGGGTAATGAATGTACTGGTCTGCCAGGGCATACATGGCGTCCGCTGCAGCACGGATGCACCTGTGTGCTGATGCCTGTGAAATCCTGGACAGGTCCCCCTTCGGCAACTGGAAAGACTCCGTTGTGTAAAGGTTGAGGGCCACCGTCACCTTGTCGGCCACCGGTAGCGGGTGTCCTCCCCCATTCCCATGCGGGGCCAGGTGTGCCATCATGTGGCAGATGTGTCACACTGTCTCTCCGCTCAACCGCAGTCTCCTCCTGCATGCCCGGTCCGGGAGGTCCTCAAAGGACATGCGGTCGCGGTAAATGCATGGCCTCATCCGGCGCCTCCTTGGCACCACCTCCTCCTCCTCCTTCTTCCTGTCCTGTTGGGCGGCTGGTTCTCCAACCTGAGCAGCTGCCACCTGTTCCTCTGCAGCCCGCTCCTCTGCTGCAAGGTCTGCCACCTCTCTGAGCCGCGCTCGCTCACGCTGCCACAGGGATGCATGCAGGGCAGCGACCGTCGCCACGGCGGCCAACATCGCTGGTTTCTGACCAAACGTGATTATCTGCAGGGGGTGAGGGGAAAACATGTCATCATGGCACATACACCAGTGCACAACCAGGTACCATGGGTGGGCTACATGGTGGTCCCGGTTGTCACCCCGAACCCCAGCCACACATGTCCCCCACCCCCACACCCAAGCCTCGTCGGTGCCCCCAGTCCTGGCGCCCATCCCTGATGCCAGGGCTACCATTTTATGGCACTGCCCACACTGGGGGCTGCCGTCGGTGTGGCCCTGGGTGGTCCCCCGTGGGTGTCACCGGTTCAGTGGGGTGGCTGGGGAGGGTGGCGGCACCCATCCATACGGCCGTATTCTCGGTGTCCACCCAGGTGTCAGGTTGGGTGGCCAGCAAGATGGCCGCCATAATGGTGCTCGGTGCATAGGCATCGCCCTGTCAAGTCGGGGGAGCCCCGGCCACTCAGCTTGTCCCCCCCCCCTTCCTCTCTCCTCCTCAGGCCTGGCAGGGCCCCCCCACCCAGCAGAAAGCATGGCCGTTGTCTGATACGGGAGCCCTCAGTCCCCCATGCCACCTCCTACCTCTTCTCGCAGTCGCCTCAGCCAGAATGCTGGCTTCACGATTTTCTAAAGGATGTTAGAGACACGGCGTCGGGCAATTGGCCCATCCGGGGCACAGAATCGCTGAGGCTTCGGAGAATCGGTCGTCAGGGCAGATAATGAGATGTGTACTGTACTTCTGGGCCATGCGGCGGGCGCCGCGATTTTGTAGAGTTGAGGGATCCGGACAATGCCGAATCGGCGCAAAACTGGCGTGAAGCCCAATTTTGGCGTCGACGCCGAATCTCCGGCCGATCCCATTTCACGATTTCACCGTCAACGCACGGAGAATCCAGCCCCTTAGATTCCATCTTCAAAGACACAATGGACTGGATTCTCCGGTCTCCAGCCGCCTGTTCCTTGGTGGCACGCCATTCGCTGGTGATGGGATTCTATCTTCCCGCCGCTTGTCAATGGGATTTCCCATTGAAGTCACCTCACGCTGCCGGGAAACCCACCAGCAGGTGTGCGCTGCCAACGGGAAAGGAGAATCCCAACGGCCAGAGAATTCAGGCCAATATTCCTGACAAGCTGATGGTCAGACCAGCATTCTGCATCTCGAAGGGAGAAGGTAGAACGCATGCCCTTGAGATCTCTCTGTTGTACAACAACATCGTCCAACATGTGCCAACTATTGTCTTTAGTTTACCTGCTTGCTGGAAAATTGTTTGTAATCGTTAGATCAAATTAGTTGCAGTTAAAGAGAAGGAGCAAGCTATTTTAATTTGCTCTGCCAATACCCTGAGTCCTAGTATTTCTCTCCATGTATTACAGCCTATGCCCATTTGGGCATTGAAATCGCCAAGGTTAATGAGTTTGTCTGGTTGCTTCTTTGACAACATCAACATGTTGGCGCACAGGTATGAATGAGCATTGCATGCTTGTTGCTGGAAAGACTTAAATGAAGAACCATTGGTCGATAGATGACACACGTAGGGAATGAATCAGGCATGGGTTCCAGTTCAGATTGACGAGTAAAGCTCACACCCGACTGTCGAGGCTGCTCCTTGGGTATTGCCAATCCAGTAGAATGTGTAGCCTGCACCAACCTCCTTCAGAGATTCCTCAGTGAGCCTTGTTTCACTTACAGCATCTATGTCGATGTTGTACTTCCTCAGCATTTTGCTAATGAAGGCTGATTTATGCTCTGTTCTGTGCTTTGGTCTGTGTTCTTTTCTCATATTGTTGTCTAGAAATGATGAATAGAGCTTCAAATGATGACCAGCAGCTTTTGGGCTGAATTCTCCGCCGTCGGGATTCTCCGTTTTACCAGCAGCCCGGGGGTTTCCCGACGGCGTGGGGCTGCCCTCCAAAGAGAAATCCCATCGACCAGCCGGCGAAACAGAGAGTCCCGATGGCGACAGCCGCGTGCGGACCCGGCCTGCCAGATAGTGCCGCCCTGTAACCCCCTTGCCACCCCAGGACCACCCCCCACCAGTCCCCCCAGCCCCCACCGAAGCCCCCCTCAGCCAGCGGAATGGCTGCACCCCTCCCAACTGTGGCGGTGCTGGATAAAGTCCGCAGCCAGCATGCGAGGTCCCTGAAAATGGAGAGCACCCATGCCCCACGCCGTGGCGCACTCAGCCCATCGGGGATGGAACATCGGGGGAGAGCCTTTAAGTGACGTCCTGAGGTTGTCCCAACGCGTGCATCGTACTCACCGATGATGCCGTTTTGGAGGGGCCATCTGAGAAATGGTACCGCTCCCGCTTTGGCGTCAGATCGGATCCTCCGGCCAATCGCCGAACGCGATTTTGCCGTCGGCAATTGGTGAATCCAGCCCTAAGTGGTCCCGCCAGTGGAGAATTGCACCTGGTCTCCAGTGGAACAAGAAGCAGCACCCAGGAGCGATTCTCTCTCCTTTTCCATGCAAATTTATGCTTCGAGGAGAGTTTGAGGGATTCTGTCGGAATGCCGGTATCAGGGGGCCATTTTGAGGGTGTGGCCCAATACCGAAGTCTGACATCTGAATCCCTTGACCCACAATGTGCAATCCTGTCCACCCCCTCTACTGAGAAGTGGGGGTATCCACTCCCCCCACAGCATGCACTGATGAGGCTGTACCAACTACACCCCCAACGATCCCCCATCAGATCCCACCATCAGACCACCCTGCCCCCCATCAGTCCCCCCTCCAGCATCCTATCAGATGCCCACATCAGACCCCCAGCCCCCATCAAACACCCTATCAGTCCCCCCAGCCCTCCCATCAGTCCCCCAACAGAGACCAATATCAGAGGCCCCTCCATCAGTTGCCCAACAGAGACCTCCCCCATTAGAGCTCCATCAGAGACCCCCATCAGAGACCTCTGTTGAAAGCTGAAGAGCAGTCCAGACAGTAGGGTGAAAATCACTTCATTTTCACTTACACTTCCCTTGGGTTTGTTGCCTCAGAAAAAAGTGTTTAAAGCAGCAGATGTTTGTTACAAGTGCCAGAGACTTCCTCAAAAGTCAAGTACATGTCAAAGGGCTTGAAATTGCTTGACAGCCTTTGAAATGCGAATCTTCCATTCAATTTCTCACAGCAATACATTGCATTAGCCAATGATTGACACTTTTATTACTGCAGAGTCAGCTGCTTGGAGGATTGTTGATCTATCTTTTCCTTCGCACTTGAATGAATCTCCATTGCCCTGCTTTAATGTTAACCATAATGTTTATAAACACTTTTGCTGTGATTGACATCTCCCCATCACATTAAAAGCAGCCAAGTTCTCTTGTGAAAAAGAGGAAGGCAAGCACGAAGCTGCGTTTGATGTGGTGAGGAGCTGTCAACAGTGGTGGGCAATGGAGAATCCACTCCCTCAATTCTGTTCCTCTCTCGACAGTTGCTGCCTGACCTCGTTTGATTTGGAATTTCCAGCAGCTGTAGTATTTTGCTTTGGTTTTCAGTTTTATAGTGGCCAACCAGGTGCTTAAAAGGCTGGAGGTTGAAAAGGAATGGTAGGTTTGTTTTGCAATGTCGCTGCCTGTTGAGCTTAGAGGAACAGGAATGCCCCTCTGGCTCCATTGTACAATTGTGGGTTACCAAAAGAGAAGTGTGTAAATCAGAAGACATTGGGGGGGGAGCGATTCTCCGCCTGTGTTGCGTCCGGCGCAGGTCCTGCTATACTGGGAGAGTAGTGAAGAGCCCCTCAAAGGTGGTTTGCGCCAAGCACCGATTGGTGTGTGATGGTCCAGGCCCGTGGCACCTGACACAATCAGGATTCATGCCCGCATTGGGCGTGAACCAGATGAGCATATTTAAATGAGCATTTAAATATGCTCAGACCGATCAATGTCAGAATCATCCTCCCCATACCCCTGTCAACAATATCTGTAGTGAGAGTACCTTTAAGAAATGGGTGTTTGCTACTGCAGTGATGTCAGAGAGTGGATGGAGCTGGGCTGTCTGTCAGCTTTTTACCTTTGTTTTAGGCTGTTTGCTGCAGGGTGTATTCTAGTTTTGTTTTCAGTGTTGGAGCTGAAGCCAGGCCAAGAAGGCATACTGTTGTTCTCTCTGCCATCAAAAGACTATCTCTTGATCATTTGGTGAATTCAGAATTATAAATGTTTTCAGTAGTGACTTTAACCTGATGTGCTTCTGATAAAGGTTTTGTTTTTAAGTCGTATGGATGTTAAAAAGGAAATCTGAAAGGCTTACTTAGTGTTATAGTCTTTGGGGGTTTTATTTGAATTAATGGTTGCTAAGATGTCCACTGTATGTTTTAAAAAGGTTAACTTGAGTTCACAGAATAAACATTGTTTTGCTTTAAAAAATACTTTTCCATTTCTGTTGTACCACACCTGCAGAGTGGGCCTTGTGCTCCCCATACCACAATCTAGTAAAAGTTGTGGGTCAGGTGAACTCCATGATACACTTTGGGGTTCTCTAAACCCTGGCCCATTACAAATTGGGGGCTCGAGGGGAATAAAAGTCTCTCTATTGGATTGGCTTAGTGAACTTAAAGACAGTGAGGGGTGAGCATATTGTGGGTGCTTTTCAGGTGTGGTATTTTAGTTTATGTAGGCAGTGTGTTGTGGACAATGGCTCGTTCAGAGGCTCAGAAGTTTTTGGGGGTGGAGACAGTCACACTCAGTACCTTACAGACAGAGACTAAAAGCAGACTGGTAGATTTGGCAAAAACATTGCAGTTAACATAACCTGACAAAATGCAAAATGGTAAGGTCATTATGGCGGCGGCTAAGCATTTAAAGTTGCCTGAGATACACTTTGACTCATTAGAAATAGCAAAAATTCAGTTCCAAATTAAGCAAATAGAACATGAGGAAGAATTAAAGCAGCGGGAATACGAAAGAAAGAGGAAAAAGAAAGAGAAAGAGGAAGAGAGAGAGAGAGGAAAAAGAAAGAGAAAGAGAAAGAGAGAGAGAGGAAAAAGAGGGAGAAGAAATGAAAACAGAAAGAATGGCCCCAGCAGAACAAAAAGGAAGATAAAGGGAGATACAGATCAGGGAAAAAGACAAAGAGAGAGAGTTTGAACTTCAGAAAATGGCCATGAATATTGACAGTCATTTAAAATTGGCAGACATAAAGGGAAACGTACAGTTGGTGGATAGTGATGAGGATAGTGAGGAGGAGCGTCAAAGTCGAAGGCTTGGTGGGGATCTATTTAAATATGCCCAAGCATTGCCAAGGTTTGATGAGAAGGAGGTAGAAGCCTTTTTCATTTCATTTGAGAAGGTAGCTAAACAAATGAAATGGCCACAGGACATGTGGGGATTACTGATTCAAACAAAGCTGATAGGTTGGGCTAGTGAAGTGTTTGCATCACTACCGGAGGACGTATCTGGGACGTATGAGCAGGTGAAAAAATCTATCTTCGCTGCATATGAACTAGTGCCTGAAGCCTACAGACAAAGATTTAGAAATTTAAGGAAAGAATTTGGTCAAACATACATGGAGTTTGAAAGGATCAAATAGATTAATTTTGATAGGTGGATAAGGGCTTTGAAAATAGACCAAGCGTATGAACTCTCAGAGAAATTATACTTTTGGAGGAGTTTAAAAATTCAATTCCTGATGTAATGAGAACTCATGTGGAAGAGCACCAGCAAGATTAGCAGCAGAAATGGCAAATGATTATGAATAAGTTCATAAATCAAAGTTTGGATTCCGACATCAGTTTCAGCGTGTGAGGGATAGAAACTGGGGCCATGAGAAATACTCAAGTGGTAAAGGCAAAGGTGATCCGATGGGAGATAATAAAGAGAGTGTGCCTCAGATTAAAAACGAAATCCAGGAGGGTGGAAAAGAAATGAAATGTTTCAAATGTTTTCACTGTAATAAACTAGGACATGTAAAGTCACAATGTTGATGGTTGAAGAAAAGTACTGGGAAGGCTGAGGTGGTAAAACAGTATAAGACAGTGGGGTTTGTTAAAGTGGCAAAGGAAAGCCCAAGTGAAGTGAAGGAGATGCAAAAGATTGTACAGCCTGATCAAGAGGTGATTGATAAGAAGGTGCCAGATCTCTTTAAATAATTTACTTGTGTGGGTAAAGTTTACTCATGTGTATCAGAAGGAGCAGGTAAAGAAGTTACAATTTTAAGAGATACGGGAGCTAGTCAATCTTTAATGGTAAGAGATGAGGAGTTATGTAGATTGGGAAGAATGTTGCCAGAAAAGGTGGTAATATGTGGAATTCAGGGTGAGAGGAGTAGGGTTCCATTATATAAGGTAAGGTTGGAAAGTCCAGTGAAGAGTGGTGAAGTGGTAGTAGGAGAAATAGAGAAACTATCTTGTCCAGGAATACAGTTTATCTTTGGTAATGATATAGCTGGATCGCTGGTGGGAGTGATGCCTACTGTAGTTGATAAGCCAGTGGAAAATCAGACAACTGAAGTGTTGAAGGACGAATATCCTGGGATTTTTCCGGATTGTGTAGTAACAATGTCGCAAAGTCACAGGTTAAAACAAGAGGAGAAATCAGAGAGTGAAGATAAAGGTGAAGTGCAATTATCAGAAATGATTTTTGATCAGATGGTTGGAATAGAAAGGTGGAGGATGAGGCAGATATTTTTAGTTCAGGAAAATTGGCGGAGTTACAACAAAAAGATGTAGAAATAAAATGGTTGTATCAGAAAGCATACACGGAAGAAGAATCTGCGTGTATACCAGAGTGTTATTACCGTAAAAGTGATGTCTTGATGAGAAAATGTAGACCTTTACATATGCAGGCGGATGAAAAGTGGGCAGAAGTTCATCAAGTAGTATTGCCGGTAGGGTATCGAAAGGAGGTGTTGCGAGTTGCACATGAGGTACCAGTGGGAGGTCATTTGGGAATAAGGAAAACTCAAGCTAAAATCCAGAAACATTTTTATTGGCCTGGACTACATAAAGATGTACTTAAATTTTGTCAATCATGTCACACATGTCAAGTGATAGGGAAACCTCAAGCAGTGATAAAACCAGTGCCCTTAATACCCATTCCAGCATTTAAGGAACCTCCCATAGGACCGTTTCCTAAAACAAAAAGTGGGAATCAATATCTTTTGACGATAATGGATGTGTCTACTAAGTTTCCAGAGGCCATTCCTGTACTTAATATTACATCTAAATAGATTGTGGTGGAGTTACTTAAATTCTTTACTAGATATAGACTACCCACAGAAATACAATCGGATTAAGGGTCAAATTTGACCTCAAGGTTATTCAAAGAAATAATGGATAGCTTCAGAATAAAACAATTTAAATCAACTGAGTACCTTGTCCAACAGGTATGAGGTACTTGCTCCCTGTGTGGATGAGGAAGAGGGCTGTAGGTTGACTGACCACTGCACCGTGGTACAGGAAGCCATTCAAGAGGGGGGAGCAAAAAGACAAGTGGTAGTTGTAGGGGATTCTATAATTAGGGGGATGATGGCATCCTTCGTAAGCCAGATCGAGAGTCCCGCATGGTATGTTGCCTGCCCGGTGCCAGGGTGAGGGACATCACCGATCGGCTTGAAAGGATTTTGGAGAGGGAGGGGGAGGATCCAGTTGTTGTGGTCCACGTTGGGACTAACAACATAGGTAAGACTAGGAAAGAGGACCTGTTTGGGGATTATCAAACACTAGGGACTAAATTAAAGAACAGGTCCTCCAGGGTTATAATCTCTGGATTACTACCCGAGCCACGTGCCAATTGGCATAGGGTTGAGAAAATTAGGGAAGTTAACACGTGGCCAAAGGAGTGGTGCGGGAAAGAGGGATTCCATTTCATGGGGCATTGGCATCAGTACTGGGGCAGGAGGGACCTGTACCGTTGGGACGGTCTTCACCTGAACCATTCTGGGACCAGTCTTCTAGCGAATAGGATAAATAGGTTGGTCACAAGGACTTTAAACTAGCAAGTTGGGGGGAAGGGAAGGGTAAAGCTCTGGACAGTATAATGGTTAATGGAGATTGATAGTCAGAGGCTTTTCCCCAGGGTAGAGGGGTCAATTACTAGGGGGCATAGGTTTAAGGTGAGAGGGGCAAGGTTTAGAGTAGATGTACGAGGCAAGTTTTTTACGCAGAGGGTAGTGGGTGCCTGGAACTCACTACCGGAGGAGGTAGTGGAAGCAGGGACGATAGGGACATTTAAGGGGCATCTTGACAAATATATGAATAGGATGGGAATAGAAGGATACGGACCCAGGAAGTGTAGAAGATTGTAGTTTAGTCGGGCAGTATGGTCGGCACGGGCTTGGAGGGCCGAAGGGCCTGTTCCTGTGCTGTACATTTCTTTGTTCTTTGTTCTTTGTTGAGAGCAAGGCAGCAGGTTACGTGACAGGTTATTGTGTAGAGATATGGGTTCAAAGACAAGGAAAATTAGGAGAGAGGGTAAGAGGAAAAATAATTTGCAAAAAGTTACTGATCAAGGTGTTAGGATTCATAACAAAGACATAAAAAACAGCATAAGTGTACTTTACCTGAATGCTCGTAGTGTACGGAATAAGGTGAATGAGTTGATGGCACAAATCATCGTGAATGACCAAGATTTAGTGGCCATTACTGAAACATGGTTAAAAGATGGTCATGACTGGGAGTTAAATATCCAAGGATATCAAACTATACGAAAGGATAGAATGGACGGTAAGGGCGGTGGTGTTGCTTTGTTGTTTAAGGATGGCATCCGGGCAATAGTAAGGGATGATATTGGTGCTATGGAGGACAAGGCTGAATCAATTTGGGTGGAAATCAGGAACAGTAAGGCGAAAAGGTCACTGATAGGAGTAGCCTATAGGCCACCAAATAGTAACAGGATGGTAGGGCAGGCAATAAGCAAAGAAATAACGGATGCATGTAGAAATGGTACAGCGGTTATCATGGGAGATTTTAATCTGCATGTCGATTGGTTTAACCAGGTTGGTAAAGGCAGCCTTGAGGAGGAGTTTATAGAATGTGTCCGGGATAATTTCCTGGAACAGTATGTAATGGAACCTACAAGGCAACAAGCGGTCCTAGATCTGGTCCTGTGTAATGAGGCAGGATTGATTAATGATCTCATAGTTCGGGATCCTCTTGGAAGGAGCGACCACAATATGGTGGAATTTAAAATACAGTTGGAGGATGACAAGGTAAAATCAAACACTAGTGTTTTGTGTGAAAACAAAGGCGATTACAATGGGATGAGAGAAGTACTAGCTAAGGTAGACTGGGAGCAAAGACTTCCTGGTGAAGCAGTTGAGGAACAGTGGAGAACCTTCCGAGCGATCTTTCACAGTGTTCAGAAAAGGTTCATACCGACAAAAAAGAAAGACGGTAGAAAGGGGAAAAATCGACCGTGGATATCGAAGGAGGTGAGGGAGAGTATCAAATTGAAGGAAAAAACATACAAAGTGGCAAAAATTAGTGGGAGACTAGAGGACTGGGAAGTCTTTAGGGCACAACAGAAAGCTACTAAAAAAGCCATAAAGAAGAGTAAGGTAGACTAAGAAAGTAAACTGGCTCAGAACATAAAAGTAGATAGTAAAAGCTCCTACAAATATATAAGACAAAAAAGAGTGGCTAAGGTAAATATTGGTCCTTTGGAAGATGAGAAGGGAGATTTAATAATAGCAGATGGGGAAATGCCTGAGGAGCTGAACAGGTCTTTTGGGTCAGTCTTCACAGTGGAAGACACAAATAACCTGCCAGTGACTGATGGAAATAAAGATATGATAGGTGAGGACCTTGAGATGATTGTAATCACTAAGGAGGCAGTATTGGGCAAGCTAATTGGGCTAAAGGTAGACAAGTTTCTTGGCCCTGATGGGATGCATCCCAGAGTGTTAAAATAGATGGCTAGGGAAATTGTAAACACACTAGTGATAATTTATCAAAATTCACTAGACTCTGGGGTGGTCCCAGAGGATTGGAAAGTAGCAAACATGACACCACTGTTTAAAAAAGGTCGGCAGAAAGCGGGTAATTATAGGCTGGTAAGCTTAACTTTGGTTGTAGGGAAAATGCTGGAATCTATCATTAAGGAGGAAATAGCGGGGCACCTGGAGGGAAATTGTCCCATTGGGCAGACGCAGCATGGGTTCATAAAGGGTAGGTCGTGTCTGACTAATTTGGTAGAATTTTTTGAGGACGTTACCAGTGCAGTAGATAACAGGGAGCCAATGGATGTGGTATATCTGGATTTCCAGAAAGCTTTTGACAAGGTGCCACACAAAAGGTTGCTGCATAAACTAAAGATGCATGGCATTGAGGGTAAAGTGGTAGCATGGGTAGAGGATTGGTTAACTAACAGAAAGCATAGAGTGGGGATAAATGGGTGTTTCTCTGGTTGGCAACCTGTAACTAGTGGGGTCCCTCAAGGATCAGTGTTGGGCCCGCAGTTGTTCACAATTTGCATAGATGATTTGGAGTTGGGGACCAAGTGCAATATGTCAAAGTTTGCAGACGACACTAAGATGAGTGGTAAAGCAAAAAGTGCAGAGGATATCGGAAGTCTGCAGAAGGATTTGGATAGGTTAGGTGAATGGGCTAGGGTCTGGCAGATGGAATTCAATGTTGCCAAGTGTGAGGCTATCCATTTTGGGAGGAATAACAGCAGAATGGATTATTATTTAAACGGTAAGATGTTAAAACATGCTGCTGTGCAGAGGGACCTGGGTGTGCTGGTGCACGAGTGTCAATAAGTTGGTGTGCAGGTGCAACAGGTGATTAAGAAGGCTAATCGAGTTTTGTCTTTCATTGCTAGAGGGATGGAGTTCAAGACTAGGGAGGTTATGCTGCAATTGTACAAGGTATTGGTGAGGCCACATCTGGAGTATTGTGTTCAGTTTTGGTCTCCTTACCTGAGAAAGGACATATTGGCACTGGAGGGAGTGCAGAGGAGATTCACAGGGCTAAATCGCTGGCTTTGAAAGCAGACCAAGGCAGGCCAGCAGCACGGTTGAATTCCCGTAACAGCCTTCCCGAACAGGCGCTGGAATGTGGCGACTAGGGGCTTTTCACAGTAACTTCATTTGAAGCCTACTTGTGACAATAAGCGATTTTCATTTCCTTTTCATTTCATTTCACTAGTTTGATCCCAGAGTTGAGGGGATTAGATTATGACGAGAGGTTGAGTAGACTGGGACTGTACTCATTGGAGTTTCGAAGGATGCGGGGGGGATCTTATTGAAACAATATAAAATTATGAAGGGAATAGATAGGATAGATGCGGGCAGGTTGTTTCCACTGGCCGGGGAAGCAGAACTAGAGGGCATAGCCTCAAAATAAGGGGAAGTAGATTTAGGACCGAGTTTAGGAGAAACTTCTTCACCCAAAGGGTTGTGAATCTCTGGAATTCCTTGCCCAGTGAAGCAGTTGAGGCCCCTTCTTTAAACCTTTTTAAGAAAAAGATTTATTTCTCAAGAATAAAGGGATTCGGGGATGTGGTGTACGGGCCGGAGAGTGGAGCTGAGTCCACAAAGATCAGCCATGATCTCATTAAATGGCGGAGCAGGCTCGAGGGGCCAGATGGCCTACTCCTGTTCCTAGTTCTTATGTACCATCCAGAATCGCAGGAAGCATTAGAAAGGTGGCATGAGACATTAAAGACAATGTTGAAGGCTTATTGTCACGATTATCCAGGGGATTGGGATAAATGAATTCCATTCGTACTGTTTGCAATTAGGGATGCACCTAATGAGTCAACCAAATTTAGTCCTTTTGAACTAATTTTTGGTCATGAGGTCAGAGGAACACATAAATTGATTAAGGAAAAATTGGTGAGTGAGAAATCGGAAATTACATTATTGGATTTTGTGTCAAATTTTAGGGAATGATTAAATAGAGCTAGACAACATTTGAAAGTTGCACAAAGAGTGATGAAACGGGTAGCGGACAAGAAATCCAAAGTTCGTAGTTTTGCCAGTGGAGATAAAGTTTTAGTATTGTTACCAGTGGTAGGTGAATCTTTAAAAGCAAGGTTTTGTGGACTTTATTAGATTGAAAAGAAATGAAGTGAGGTCAATTATGTGGTAAAAACACCAGATAGAAGGAAAACTCACCGAGTGTGTCATGTGAATAGGCTTAAAAGATACTTTGAAAGGGAAGGAGAGAAAAAGGAGGAGGTTTTAATGACTCTAACTCAAAGTGGCGAACAAATCCAGATGACTGCGAATTTGACATACCTCAAATTAAATTGGAAAACGAGGATGTTTTTAAAAATTGGGATAAATTGTTGAGTTACCTTCCAGAGGAAACACGGACTGACCTGAAAGAGTTATTGATATCAAATGGGCATATTTGTGGAGATAAATTGGGAAGTACTAAAATGTCTATACATGATGTAGATGTGGAAAATGCTGTTCCAATCAAACAACATCCATGTGGACTTAACCCTTTACAATTGGCACAGGTTAACAAAGATTGAGAGTATGCTTAAAAATGGCATAATTGTAGTGGGTTGCAGCCAATGGAGCTCACCCATAGTGATGGTACCAAAACCAGATGGTACCCAATGGTTGTGTGTGGACTATAGAAAGGGTAATGCAGTTACAAGAATGGACCCTTATCCTATCCCACGTTTGGAGGATTGCATTGAGAAAGTGGGACAATCAGCTTTTATTTCCAAACTGGATTTACTTAAAGGTTACTGGCAGGTCCCTTTATCCAAAAGGGCAAATGAGGTTTCAGCTTTTGTGACTCCAGGTGGTATATACTGCTTCAAAGTTATGCCATTTGGCATGAAAAGCGCACAAGCCACATTTCAACGGTTAACTAACAAAGTTGTTTCAGGATTACCCAGTTGTGTGGTATACATCGACGATCTGGTAATTTTCAGCCAGACATGGACAGAACATTTGAAACGTCTGATGGAGTTATTCGATCGACTTCAGGAGGCGGGTTTGGTGATAAACCTAGCCAAAAGTGAATTTGGAAAGGCCCAAGTCACTTTCCTTGGAAATACAATCGGACAGGGTCGAACGGTCCCACGGGATGTGAAAACAAAAGTTATTGGGAAGTTTCTGATACCCTCGACACAATGGGAAATAATGCGATTTCTTGGTATGAGTGGATTGTACCGGAAATTTGGACCCAATTTCAGCATTGTGGTCGCTCCACTGACGGACTTGCTCAAGAAGCATAACAAATTCCAGTGGACAGCGGAGTGTCAACAGGCATTTTACGGCCTGAAGGCTGTGTTAACCACTGCTCCTGTGTTAGCCATCCCAAATTATATGAAACCATTCAAAGTGGCGTTTGATGCGAGTGATATGGGTGTAGGTGCAGTGCTTCAACAAGACGACGATGAAGGGCTCGAGCGGCCTTTTGGTTATTTTTCAAAGAAATTGAATTCTCACCACAATAAATATTCCACGATTGAGAAGGAGACTTTGAGTTTGGTGCTGGCTTTGCAACATTTTCACATTTATGTGACCAGCAATCCGCCTGACACCGTTATATATGCAGATCATAATCTGTTGACGTTTTTGGAGCGATTCCGGAATAACAATGCACGGCTGTTTCGCTGGAGTTTATTGTTGCAGCCATTTCATTTAAAAATAATACATATTGCAGGATGAGAAAACATGCTAGCCGATGCTTTGTCACGAATGTGATGAATGGACGCAGTTTCAGTTGGAGGAAGAAGAATGAAAAAAGAATGGACTATATTATTATACCTGTTTGCGTGTGTTGTTTTTGAAATGAAAAAGTATATTTGCTGTGTGCATTTCTTAAAGAATGGTGAAAAGGTGAAAAATGAAACCATCTTGAAGTTGATGGTTTATTTTTTTTTCTTGGGGGGAGGTGTCATGTGGGAGTATCTTTAAGAAATGGGTGTTTATAAATGGGTATGTGTTTAAATATCTGTAGTGAGAGTACCTTTAAGAAATTGGTATTTACTACTGCAGTGATGTCAGAGAGTGGTTGGAGCGGGGCTGTCTGTCACCTTTTTACTTTCGTTTTAGGCTGTTTGCTGCAGGGTGTGTTTTAGTTTCGTTTTCAGTGTTGGAGCTGAAGCCAGACCAAGCAGGTCTACTGCTGTTCTCTCTGCCATCAAAAGACTATCATTTGGTGAATTCAGAATTATAAATGTTTTCAGTAGTGACTTTAACCTGATGTGCTTCTGATAAAGAATTTGTTTTTAAGTTGTATGGATGTTAGAAAGGAAAGCTTAACGTTTACTTAGTGTTGTAGTCTTTGGGGGTTGTATTTGAATTAATGGTTGCTGAGATGTTCACTGTATGTTTTAAAAAGGTTAACTTGAGTTCATAGAATCGACATTGTTTTGCTTTAAAAAATACTTTTCCATTTCTGCTGTATCACACCTCTAGAGTGGACCGTGTGCGCCACATACCACAATCTAGTAAAAGTTGTGGATCAGGTGAACTCCATGATACACTTTGGGGTTCTCTAAACCCTGGCCCATAACAATATTTTCTTGGGGTTGTGGGCGGGGCGTGGTACATCAGAAGGACAAGCCTCAGCGGCAGGTGCTTCTGAAAAACACAAGACGTAACACACGGTTGGATCACGGGTTGCGGTGGTGTAAGGGTGACGGGTGTTGTGTGGGTAGTGGGGCTGTGTGGGAATGGTAGGGTGGTGTGGGAGTGGAGGGTTGGTTTGTGGGTGGTGTGGGAGTCATGGGGGTTGTGCCACTCGTGCCATAGGGACATTAGCAGGGGCTCTCTTGGCTGCCTGATTCAAACCTCCACCTTGGCAACTGCCCTCTCTCCGCGTCCACCGCCCAGGTCTAGTGCCTGCTACTCTGCAACAGTGAGGGGACGCAGGTGCTTTTAAAAATCGTGTAACCAGCGTAATGGCTAATGAGGAAGAGAGAGGAGGGAGGACACAGAGGGGCTGCTGGAAGGACACTGGCCAGACTGGCTGGTGTGGGGTGCCCTGCCAGGGCCAGGGAAGGGGGGTTAATGGGGGAACAGGCCGAGTGGCCAGGGTGACGCCCCACAGTTCTGCGGCGGTGTCTAGGCTCGGATGGCCATTGCCACGGCCTGCAAGGCAGACATCTTGCTGCGCATCCCACTGACCACCCATCTGGGCCCCTGGTTCTGCAGAGAGACACTGGCCATATGGGTGCCCCCACACCTCCACCCCACCCTCCTCCACACCCACCGCTAGCCAGCCACTACCAGCCAGTGGTCTTCTCTGGGCAATGGCCACTGTAGCCCATGGCGAGGGCTGTGCCAGCCGACAGTACCCCTGGTATTAGGGACGGGCGACAGGACCAGAGGCCCCCATGGTGCTGGGCACTGACGGAGCCAGGGATGCGGGGATGAGGGGTGGGGGGACATGTGGGGGCACACTCCGCAGTGCTAACCAGGCCCACCATGTAGCCCGGTGGACCTTTTCTGGCAAGGGGATACACACGATCCTAACATGACAGCTTTTCACCCCTGCCGACAGGGGTCGGAGAATCGCCGGGGGGTGGCGTGAATCCCACCCCGCCGCTCCGACGTTGGCTGCCGAATTCTCCGGCGCTGATTTTTTGGCAGGGACGGGGATCACGTCGCCCTGGTTGGGGGCCGTTGGCAGCAGCCCCTCCGCCGATTCTCCGGGCCCCAATGGGCCGAGTGGCTGCCCGTTTTCGGCTGGTCCCTCCGGCATGAAATGGACAAGGTGCATACAGGCGGGACCTGGCTCTGAGGGCGGTCTGGGGATTCCTCGGGGGGGGGTGCGTGCGGATCCGACCCGGGGGGCCCCCCACGGTGGCCTGGCCCGCGATCGGGGCCCACCGCTCTGCGGACGGGCCTGTGCCGTGGGGCCACTCTTTCCCTCCGCGCCGGCCTCTGTAAAGCTCCGCGATGGCTGGCACGGTGTAGAAACCCCCTGCAAAGGCGCAGGGTTCACACCAGCGGTTCTGCGCATGCGCCAGAACACGCTGGTGCTCCCGCGCATGCATCAACTCGCGCCGGCCGGCAGAGGTCCTTCGGTGCCGGTTGGCCTGGCGCCAACCACTCCAGCGCCGGCCTAGCCCCCGGAAGTGCGGAGGATTCCGCACCTTCCGGGCGGCATGTCGCCGGAGTAGTTCACGCCACTCTTTGGCGTCAGTACGGCCCACCCCGCCGGTTGGGGGAGAATTCCGGTATGGATGTAGGGGCGGTTGACACACGTGGCATGGAGAACCACAACTCAGCGGGGTCTCACTTCCTCGCCTGCGGCCAATCTCCACCTCAGCGACCTTCCTTTTCTCAGGGCCACCGACCACATCCAGGGCCCTCTACTCTGCCACGGTGAGGGGCGGCAGGTCTGATGGTCCCCCTCCAGTTTTTTCCTGTATCCAGCGATTATGAGCAGTCTTCTTCTGAGGTTGGGGGGGAAAGGGGGGGGGGGAGCGGGGGGGAAATCACACAACGACAGTGTTAGACAGTCCAAAGCATGCAGCCTGGGGGTAAGTAGTTGGTGGCTTCAGTGGCCATGGCACCCGGCCATGGCAGCTGCTATGGGTGCTGGCACGTGGTGCAGGGTGGGCGGTCGCACTCTAGGTTTGGGTTGGGGTTACTGGTGTGTGAGTCGGGGGTTGTTGCCAGGGGCACAGTGTGGCCTACTCACCCTGGCTGCCCTGAGACGGTCGTGCAGTTTTTTATGGCACTGCTGGCCGGTCCGGACGACGTTGCCCACGGTGCTGACCGCCTCTGCCATCTGCGCCCAGGCAAGGCAAATGACGGTGGCTGGCAGCCTCTTTCCTAGGCCAGGGTACAGGGTCATCCTCCTCTCCTCCATGGCATCTAAGATGGTCTCGAGCTCTGCGTCTGCGAACCTTGGTGCTGCTCTCCTTACTGCCATCTTGTTGACTGGGATGGTGTATGTGGGGAGTCCAGTGTGTATATTGTCATGTGAGGGTCCCTTTAAAAAAAGTGTGTTTTATCAAATGGCTGCAGTGATGTCATTGTGTGGGTGGAGCTGGGCTGTGATTCTGTCTTTTAATTTTGTTTTGAGCTGGAAGCTGCTTTGTGGCTCTGAGATTTTTGGTTTCGTTTTCAGTTGGGAGCTGCATTCAAACAAAAAAGGTGTATTTTTGGTCTCTCGCTCTCTGCATGCTAAAGAATGTTACCAGACCACTTGATAAGTTCAAAGTAGTACATGTTTTCTGTAAGGAATTCAAACCTACTCTTTTATAGACAAAGTGTGTTTGGCTTATGGATGTTGTTAGTAAAGTTATTAAGGGTTACCTATAGAGTATTGTATCTTTCGGGGGGTATCAGTGTTGGTAGTTGATAAGATATTTACTGTGTGTTTATACAATGTTAACTGGATTCATAGAATAAACATTGTTTTGTTTAAAAATCCTTAAGAGCTCTGTTGTATAACTCCTGTAAAGTGGGCCCTTGTGCTCCTCATAACCAAAATCTATTAAGTGTTGTAGGTCAGGTGAACTCCATGATATACTTTGGTGTTCTCTAAACCCTGGCCCATAACAATATGCAGCTGCAGCTTGTCAGTCTCCTGAGTGTCAATCACGAAACCAGTGATCCTGCACCGTTTCTTATTAGAATTGATTGTGTTCCACGTGACACTGGTGCTCGCCCCTTAACAGTAGCAGAATCGGACCAGGTGCGGTGCCAGTTTTGCTGTTGTGAAAGGCCATGAATTCGGCGTTGGTGTCCACATTTAGGGCTGTATTCACCGTTTTTGCGACTAAGTGCGTTGGACCAGTGGTGTTTTACGTCAAAAAATCGGCGCCGACTCCTCACCGACCTTGCGACCGGTGAGGGACTAGCAGTCGCGCCGAGTAAAACTCCCGGCTCCCACGATATAAACGGCCGGAGAATGGCCGAGTCTGTGGCTGCGCATACGCAAGGCAATGACCTACAGTGGTCGTGCTGTAAAACATGGAGCCGGCCATGCACGAACCCGACCTGGTAGCCCCCCCCGGCCAGCAACGTGGCTCTCACCCGGCTGTGGCGGCGCTGAACACAATCCACTGCCACCATGCTGGGTTCCCAACCGCTGAGACCACACGTCAACAGTGCGGTCGGGAATCTGGCCCATCGGGGGTGGAGCATCGGGGGAGGGCTTTCAGGTGACGTGCTAACGCCGTTCCAATGGTGTGCGGTGTGTGACACGATGATGTAATTTCGGAAGGGGCGGAGGGTACAAAACCGCATCAAACTGGCGTCGCCCCCGATTTTGGGGTCAGAAGGGATTCTCCGCCTGATCGCCGATTATAAAGTCGGCGTTGGGGAACGATGAACCCTCCCCTTAGTCTCAGTATCAGAGAAGACCGTCCACTGACTGACTGTTTATTGGGTTCAAGAGTAGATGAGCACAGTTTCACTTCATTAAGAGGGATTCTCCATTGGCCAACACCGGAATCGGGAAGCGCGAAGGGGCAGAGAGTTGCACGTGAGGCAGAAATCGTGGCCGGTACAGTGGCGTCAATGAGTTCTACTTTGCATGTACAGTAAACACGGTTAGCATATCATTAGCAGGCCTGACCCGGTATTCAATGTGGCTCCCGCGATGTTCCGCCTCCGACAGGAGGAATTACCGACAGTGAGTTTCACTTATGATTTTAAAAATCAGCAAAAAGGTGCCAAAAATGGCTGCTGAGGGAGAGAGAGGGGGTTTGAAAAGTGTCCAACATCGCTATAGTATGATGTAAATTGTGCCGCTAGCTGGAGGGGGGCTTCTGTCAGGACCGGGGTGACTAGCAAGGGCCTGCCAGGAGGTGGACCTGTGGTCAGGGTGGATGGTCATGGACCACCGTTGCTGTAACTTGCAAGGCAGCCATGTGGCGGTGCACATGCTGACTGCTTACTGTGAACTTAGTGCCACACGTCATATGGGTGTCTTCCCCAGGCCATCCGACTAGGTATCATCTGGCCCTAGCCAACCCATCAACTGGATCGGTGGGCTCTAGCGCAACCAGTGCCACCTTGTTGGTTGGAATGAGTGTGTGTGGGGAGTGGAGTGCTAATATGTGGTAGTCGCTTGTCAGCTTCTCGAGTAGCAACCCCGACTCCGGAGACTCAGACACCGTTTTACATTGGAATCCCTCATGTTCCATGTAGCACCGGTGCGAGCCCATTCATGCTTCTGGACCTGCTCCGCCATTTTGCTGTCTTCTAAGTCTGCTGATCCTGTCCGGCATCAATACTTTAGTCTGTGAAACGGAGACTCCTGCCCAACATTTTTAGATAGTCAGTGACTGTTTAAGGGTTAAAGGCTGCAGATGGAGAGAGCAGCCAAACAAACCACATCCCAGGGAAGACGCCCGCCGTGAGCTCCTACTGCCCAGCACAAGCCTCCCTGGCCCCCACTTCCCATGAAGAATCCTCCTCGGCATCCTAGAGACAATTGTAGGCAGGGCACTTGCCCATGTACCATCCCTTGGACTTCAAGCCACACGATCCATGTTCCTCTGGACTTGCACCAATTCACGCCAGTGGGACTTTCCGCTGGAAGGGCTGGAGCATTCCAGCTGGCAAGTTATGCCTGCCCATTAATTAAATGCTAAACAGCTCCAGTGGGATAATTGCATGGCCCCGTTATGGTGCGGGGCAAGCTGGGAATCTGATGACCGGTTTGACGCCTGGCAGGATAGCGTTAGGGCGAGGGCACAAACCATTATAGAGATGGTTACCTGTTACATTTAATATAAACACCAGTGTACAAAAGTTCTAAACTGCCTCGGGGCTGTTTCAGAAGGCTGTGAGGGATGGGCTGGGCTAGGCTGGCTGCAGAGGGGGAACTGAGAAGGTGGGGTCGAGAAGGGCGGACGTTGCAAGTGGGCACGGGCTGGAGCCCCCAGGTCGGATACGGCCCATCGTTCTGGTAACTTGCCCCTCTCCCTTCTTCTCAACCCCCAACTCCCCACTGTGTGATGGAATGGCCAGGCCGCCCGCAGGGATCACCCAGGTGGACACTGGAAAGTGCTATTGTGGGCAGGAATCGGAAGTCATACAATGTGGAGTACTAGAGGTCATCGCAGAGAGGGTTGTCATCATCCTCCATCCCATGGACCAGACCCACTGTTACTGCCAACTCAGGGCCTGTAGTGAGGCAGGTAGGGATCACGGAGGGGATTGCAGGGTGGGGGATGTTGGTGCAGCGATGGTAGTCCTGGGAGGGAGTGGTCAGCAGGGTGGGGGGGGCGTGGGGTGTGATGGAATGTTTGGGTCATCAGCCAGGCCTCCAGCCGGTGAACCTCAAGGTTATTAGAGTGTCCAGTGCACTGGCCCTGGTGTACATGTTGTGCAGCCTCCTGCGCCTGTCTGGGACCCATGCACTCCCCATCCAGACCATCCTACGCATCCTCCTTGTTGAGCGATGTCTGCCATTCATCCCACTCCTCCAGAATGTCGCCCCTCTACTGCGCGGTGTTGTTGAGGATGCAGCAGGCCACCATGATGTGGGAGACACTCCTTGCGTTATACTGGAGGACCCCTCCACAGCGGTCCAGGCACCTCACGCGGATCTTCAGGATGCTGATGCACCAATTGATCAAGTCCCGGTCGCTGAATGGGCGGGTCTCCGCATTGGTCTGTGGCTTCCGGATATGCGCCATCAGCCATGACTGCAGCGAATAACCCCTGTTGCCCAGCAGCCAACACCTCACGTGGGGTATGCCTCGGATGTGTCAGGAACCGTTTAATGTGCCAGGTTGAAGGAGTCGTGCATGCTGCCTGGGTATTGATGCAGACGTGCATGACCCACAGCTCATGGTCACACACCAGCTGCATGTTCATCGAGTGGAACATAGAACATAGAACATAGAACATAGAAAATACAGCACAGAACAGGCCCTTCGGCCCACGATGTTGTGCCGAACCTTTGTCCTAGATTAATCATAGATTATCATTGAATTTACAGTGCAGAAGGAGGCCATTCGGCCCTTTGAGTCTGCACCGGCTCCTGGAAAGAGCACCCTACCCAAACTCAACACCTTCACCCAACACCAAGGGCAATTTGGACATTAAGGGCAATTTATCATTGGCCAATTCACCTAACCTGCACATCTTTGGATTGTGGGAGGAAACCGGAGCACCCGGAGGAAACCCACGCAGACACGGGGAGGACGTACAGACTCCGCACAGTCAGTGACCCAAGCCGGAATCGAACCTGGGACCCTGGAGCTGTGAAGCAATTGTGCTATCCACAATGCTACCGTGCTGCCCTTGAGAACAAATAAATCTACACTATATCATTTAACCGTAATCCATGTACCTATCCAATAGCTGCTTGAAGGTCCCTAATGTTTCCGACTCAACTACTTCCACAGGCAGTGCATTCCATGCCCCCACTACTCTCTGGGTAAAGAACCTACCTCTGATATCCCTCCTATATCTTCCACCTTTCACCTTAAATTTATGTCCCCTTGTAATGGTTTGTTCCACCCGGGGAAAAAGTCTCTGACTGTCTACTCTATCTATTCCCCTGATCATCTTATAAACCTCTATCAAGTCGCCCCTCATCCTTCTCCGTTCTAATGAGAAAAGGCCTAGCACCCTCAACCTTTCCTCGTAAGACCTACTCTCCATTCCAGGCAACATCCTGGTAAATCTTCTTTGCACCTTTTCCAAAGCTTCCACATCCTTCCTAAAATGAGGCGACCAGAACTGTACACAGTACTCCAAATGTGGCCTTACCAAAGTTTTGTACAGCTGCATCATCACCTCACGGCTCTTAAATTCAATCCCTCTGTTAATGAACGCGAGCACACCATAGGCCTTCTTCACAGCTCTATCCACTTGAGTGGCAACTTTCAAAGATGGAACCGCTTTCAGTTTGTGACGACTGGTCCGTCACGGGCTGATGCTCGTAGGGGGACATGCATCCCATCGATCACCCCATGGACCTGAGGAATCCTGATGAATGAAATGAAAATGAAAATTGCTTATTGTCACAAAGAATGAAGTTACTGTGAAAAGCCCCTAGTCGCCACATACCGGCACCTGTTTGAGGAGGCTGGTATGGGAATTGAACCGTGCTGCTGGCCTTCCTTGGTCTGCTTTCAAAGCCAGCTCTTTAGCCCTGTGCTAAACCAGCCCCTCATGGAAGCGAATCCCGCTGCTCAGGCATCCTGGTGAACTGGGTCCACGTTGAATTTTTTTTTTGAAAAACATTTAATAAGGCATTTATAATTTTATATTAATAGCAGTAAACAGTACAAATACAAATATAAACATAGTGCAAAGAACGCCTCCCTCCCTCACAAGTCTCACCTGTCCTCATTGAATATGATATATTGTGCCGATCGGGGAGTATAGGGCCTCCGTGATTGTGCAAATGCATCTGTTCATTGGGGTCTGCGAAATCCCTGACTGGTTCCCACTCGGTGCCTGCAAGGACCCCATGGCATAAAGGGGCAAGAACCCCTGCAGTTCTAGGTGCGCCATGAATCTGCAGATATGTCGCACAGCCCTCTGCTCAGTCGAAGTTTTCCCATAGCATGCCTGATCCAGTAGGTCCTTGAATGACAGGTACACACAAGGCCTGATGCGGTGCCTCCTTCCCACTTCCTCATCCTGTTGGGCAGCCGGCTGTCCATCGTCACTGGCGGGCTCCTGTTCCTCTGAGGCAGGCTCAGCTGCTGCAGGGTCCTCCCCGAGCAGCTCCTGCTCGTAAAGCCTCATTGCGAGCCCCAGGGCTGTGGCGGCCAGGATGAAGGCCATCGTTCCTGGTTGGATTCCGAAGTCCATTGTCTGCAGGGGGTGACAGGCAAAAATGTTAGTATGGTGCATACTCCCGTGCCCGACCAGGTCCAATAGGCTATATAGTATCCCCCGCCCTGCACTGCAGCCCCTGCCCCCTCATGTCCCCCTCCCCATTCTTCCCCATCCTCCCAGCCTCCCCCGTGACACTTTGCGCTCCGCACCACACCCCTGGCACCATGGGGGTCTCTGACCCCTGCACCTGTCCTTGCCAGCAGGGTATCGGTGGCTTGCCCTACCCATGCCAGAGGTATGCTCTGCGGCCCCTATCCGGTTCCCTTCTCTACTGGGTCGTGTAATGCCCCATTGGTGGGTGGCCCTTGGCTGTGGGGGAGGGGAGCAGTGGTGTGCGGGGTGATGGGATGGGGGCACCTATATGTCACATTCCGCAACCACGGGCCATGGTGTGCGGTCAGTGGGGTGTGCAGCAAGATGGCTGCCTTGCAGGCCACAGCAATGTCGGTCCATACCTGGACACCCTGGTCCCGGGGAGGGTCACCTCAACCCGACGGCCCATCCCCTGGTCTACGCCATGACTCCTCCCCGGGCCCTGCAGTTGATGACCCCACACCCACCCGCCCTCCCCATCCAGCCCTCCCAGCAGCTGGACCTGCAGCCCACGTTGCGGATCTGCCAACCCCCTCTCTCTCCCTCAGCAGCCACAGCACCTGTTTCACAGTTTTTGAAACCACAAGTGAAACTCGCCATTGCTAATTCCTCCTGGCTGAGGCGGAGCAGCGCGGGAGCCCCAAAGAATACTGGGCCTGGCTGCTAATGATATACCAACGGCATTTACTGTACATGCGGAGTAGAATGCATTGACGCCATTGTCAAGGCATCAGAACATGGTATTCCAAGATTTTCGGCTCAACGTCCAATTTTCTGCCCAATCTCGTTTTGCAATTCCAGCATCGCTGGACGGAGAATCCTGCCCTATATTCCTGTGCAAATGCAAAGGTGAATTCTTCGTCAGTGGGATTCTCCGATCCACCATCAATGTACCCCCGCTTGCTGGTTTCCTGGTGGGGTGGTTACAATGGGAAATCCCATTGGCCAACGGTGGAAAGGAGAATCCCACTGCCAGTGACGGCACGCCGCTGAGAAACATGCAGCTGGGGAGGCGGAGAATTCACCCAGGGGTTTCCGCTGCATTTCTTTTGAAATACAGCTGCGGAAATGGGGGTAGCTCTGTACTAATGATCTATGGCATTAACAAATATTTTAAAACTATGGGAACATAACTAAGAACTTAATTAAATATGTTTTCAATGATCAATTACAAAATTTGCAGTTTTTCAATTTTGCATCCAATTTGAAATAATTACAATCTTATATGGGCAGAAGAAGAAAAATACAATAATACAGGATTGCAACGTCAGTGTATCTGAACAGTCACTGATGAGTGGTGATGTATACTTTGTGTGTGGCTCCTGCATGACTGTGCTACAAACTGTACAGCTGTCACATAAAGCAACTGAGATTTCAAAGCCTGCAGTCTGTATAGGATAGATAGGCAAGCATATTACAAGCTATTAATCGCATATAAAACAACAATAAAGGCAGTCTTCATTTGAAAGTGTATTTGTAGATATAAGAGCCCCACATATCTACGCAAGCAGTATCAATCCAGGAAGCAAAAGAGCAGTACTAATCTTAAATGTTAGTTGAAATCAAGCGATATCTATGATAGAGGAAGCCATTTTCCCATGGACTCCCATCTTGCAGCAGCCACACTAATGTCATATTTTTTCTGAATAAACTGTATTTGATACTTTGATGATTTGCACGACATTACTGGTTTTAATGCAAAATGATTAATATTTAAAGCGTTACTGCTTTTTTTTACAATCTCATGCCCATTTAGGGCAGAATTGAATGTCGGCCTCGTGAGTAAGCTGCAGGGAGGGGAAAGTGGGCGGTAGAATTGGAGTGGGACGCACTGGAGTGGAAAACCAACAGCACAACATTGGGTTGGCATCTTACCAGTGGTGGGATAGCTCTGCCCTGGTGTTGTCACTACAATGTGGCAGCAAGGCTATTGTGTTTGTTATGTAGGTAATTAAGTCTCATTTAAATGATGCTGTTAGAAATTCAATCCAGCATTTTGAATCATCAGGCTCCTGACTGCTTCACACCAGCAGCACTATGGAAGTCAGACATATTAGAGCTGGCTTCAGTAAGCTTTGAACTATTCACCAGAGAGGGAAGAGGAGACCATTATTATAGTGAGCAGGAAGCCTCTAGCTGAGACGTAAGAGACATTGGGTCGGTTCTGAGGAGCTGAGAGGCAGGAGCCATTGGGTCAGCTTTGAGGAGCTGAGGGGTTTCCAATTGTGATCATGGATCACAGCAGGATGAGCAGAGATGTACTACTGCAGGTGACAGGGTCAGGAATGCAGTGTGCTTTCCTCCAAGGGCAACACATAATAAATGGGGGATATCACAGGCATGGGGGCTCATCCACCTAGTCCTCCTGAAGGAGGAGAAACACTAAAAGGGGAGGACTAGGTGCCAGAGGCCTAACCACAGCAGCAACAGCAGTAAGGGGGTTAGACCATAAGACCATAAGTCACTGGAGCAGAATTAGGCCATTCGGCCCATTGAGTCTGTTCCGCCATTCAATCATGCCTGGTATGTTTCTCATCCCCATTCTCCTGCCTTATCCCCATAACCCTTGATCCCTTTATTAATCAAGAACCTATCTATCTCTGTCCTAAAGACACTCAGCGACTTGGACTCCTCAGCCTTCTGCGGCAAGGAGTTCCACAGGTTCACCACCCTCTGGCTGAAGAAATTCCTCCTCATCTCAGTGTAAGCGATCGTCCCTTTAGTCTGAGATTGTGTCCTCTGGTTCTAGTTTTTCCTACAAGTGGAAACACCCTCTCCATGTCCACTCTATCTCTATCCAGGCCTCGCTGCGTCCTGAAAGTTTCAAAAAGATCCCCCCTCATACGTCTAACTCCAACAAGTACAGACCCAGAGTTCTCAATCGCTCCTCATATGACAAGTTCTTCATTCCAGGGATCATTCTTGTGAACCTCCTCTGGACCCTTTCCAAAGCCAGCACATCCTTCCTTAGATACGGGTTTATTTTCAAACTTTAAAATGTCTGGAAATTTTGCTTTTGAATTTGAACAGGGCAAACTACTTAAAAATGCAAGGCCACCTTCCAAGATGAAGGTGAAAAACAATCAAGGCACCCTCAGAGTACTGTTTTCTTTCATTCATTTTTTTTACAGGCTGTGGGCTTCACTGGCGAGGCCAACATGTATTGCCCATCCCTAATTGCCCTTCAGAAGGTAGTCGGGTGCTGCCATCTTGAACCACTGCAGTCCATGTGGTGTAGGAACACCCACTGTGCTATTAGGGAGAGAGTTCCAGGATTTTGCCCCAGTGACAGTGAAGGAACAGCGATATATTTCCAAGTCAGAATGGTGAGTGGCTTGGAGGGGAACTTCCAGGTGGTGGTTTTCCCATGTAGCTGCGGCACTTGTGCTTCGAGATGGTAGTGGGCGTGAGTTTGCATGGTGCTGCCTAAGGATCCTTGGTGAGTTTCTGCAAACATTTCGTAGATGGTACACACTGCGGCTACCATTCATCAGTGATGGAGGGATTGAATGCTTGTGGAAGGCATGCCAATCAAGTGGGCTGCTTTATCCTGGATGGTGTAGAGCTTCTTGAGTGTTATGGGAGCTGCACTCATCCAGGCAAGTGAGGAGTATTCCATTGCACTTGTGCCTTGTAGGTAATGGACAGGCTTTGGGAAGTCAAGAGGTGAGTTACTCGCCACAAGATTCCCAACCTCTGACCTACTCTTGTAGCCACATTATTTATATGGCTAGTCCAGTTCAGTTTATGGTCAATGGTAACCCCCAGGATGTTGATAGTGGAGGATTCAGTGATTGTAATGCCATTGAATGTTAAGCGATGGTTTGATTCTCTTTTATTGGAGATGGTCATTGCCTGGCACATGTGTGGCATGAACATTACTTGCCACTTGTTAGCCCAAGCCTGGATATTGTCCAGGTCTTGTTGCTTTTGCACATGGACTGCTTCAGTGTCTAAGGAGTCGCGACTGGTGCTGAACATTGTGCAATCATCAGCGAACATTCCCATATCGGACCTTGTGATGGAAGGAAGGCCATTGATCAAGTAGCTGAAGATGGTTGGACCTAGGACACTACCCTGAGGAACTCCTGCAGTGATGATCCAGGACTGCGATGACTGACCTCCAACCACCACAACCATCTACCTTTGTGCCAGGTAAGACTTCAACCAGTGTGAGGAGAAAGACATTTCCTATAATTCAAAGATCTGTCAAAACCCACCACTATCTCAGGAAGAGACATTAAAATGCAAAGTGCTGGATATTGAAACAATGGCTCTCACAGACAGACACACCCAAAACTCTTTGGAAATACACAATGGATGAAGTATAACAGGCCAGGTTGCAGCGACTGACGAGAGATTGCAAGTGGCACAGATAGTGTCTGGAATGTTTCAGCAAAGGAAAACTGCACTCTCCCTCTCCCTCTTTTTAAAAAAGCACGTGTCACCCGGATCAAGAAGCCAACTATCCGAATCCTACCAGCGAATAAAGTCTAATAACAATTGCAACATCTTCCACATCTGAGCGTATCTGAGAATATAAATCAGTCACAATGTTTTAAATCTACACCGCAAGGAAAAGCAAAGGACATTTAACTGTACAATGATGTTGGAAAAGGCATATCCTCTTGAAAAGAAACTTAGAATCTTATTGTGACCAACCAAGAAAGGCTGAATAGATGGGAATCAGTCCTCACTGATCGCTGCTCAACTTTTCGATCTTTCACCAACTACCTCCTCCAGATGTGTGCCAACCCCTGGGAGTAGTCACAATGCTTACATGCTTTGCCATTCCCAAATTTTGTAGCTGTTTCAGCCTCCCGCATGCCTTCAGGGATGCAT
This sequence comes from Scyliorhinus torazame, assembly GCF_047496885.1. Lineage (NCBI taxonomy): Eukaryota > Metazoa > Chordata > Chondrichthyes > Carcharhiniformes > Scyliorhinidae > Scyliorhinus > Scyliorhinus torazame. Next base: position 170,899,229 of record NC_092717.1, on the reverse strand, counting down.
CCTCGGGGACAAGTGATGCCCACGGGAGAGATGCCTGCTGAAGCTAGTGATGAACCATTGCACTGCAACCAGGCATCATTACAATTCCTGCCAAGGATCGACCGGAGTGATGATCAAGCACGCGATTGTCCTCCTAAAGATGATATTCTGGTGCCTACACCAAGCCAGTGGAGTGCTGCACTATGCACAGGGAGGGTATCTCACATCATTGTCATCTGCAATGTGCTCCTCTCACCGCAGAGGAGGGAAGTCTTGCCTCATCATAGGAGAATGTGGAAGAGGAGACAGAGCAAGTGGGACAGGATGATGAGCCCCCTACATTGGGCATGAGAGTTATTGAGAGACATACAAGGAAGGCTGTACCCATGATACCCTGCCTGCCTAATGAAAACCCCACCCCATGTTGGCGAGTGGGATGTGAGAAGGTGAATCACGAATGAGGATGCTCTTATCTTCAATGATTTCAGCCTCACCTCTGATCATCATCTCAGTCATTGCCTTTCCAATGAAGACAAGCAATATCTCTTCCATTGAAGTGTAGGCATGCAGCTGTGCCCTCTCTCTCACTGGTTATGTGCTGGGCCTGCATTTTGCACCAACTTATACTGAATGAGAGCAGGAAGTGTGCCAATGAGTGTAGTGAAATATGGTTGAGTGATGTGTCTGTCATGGTTTAATAGTTGGCAATGTGTACAAGATGTGAGGAGTGTGTGAGTGAGGCTTGCAGCAATGCTAATAGTGTGAGGGCAAGGTAAGTGAAGTATGAGACATTGTTGATGGGGGTTATTGCTGATAGGGCTCTGAAAGTGAAGGAGAGGAGTGCCCCATTGACCAGTGGTTAGTGGTTCAGCGGTCAGGATATGGTTTTTAAAGATGCATTCCCTTGACAAAGGGTATGAGTTCAGTGAACATCTCCTGGCATAGGTTCTCCAGGCTACACTGCTGGCAATCAGCTTATCACACAGCTTTCTCAGCATTTGTATGGAGGGCCTCCAGATCCCCTGCTGGCAGCAGATCTCTCTCCTGTTGATCTCCTACATCAAGGCCTCTATTGCTGTGTTGGAGAACCTTGGAGATCACTCTGCCATGTTGTGTCATTCTGGTCTCTTTCTCAGGTGAAGTTTGCTGCCCAAATTACCTTTTGCAGCTTCTCCAACCAAAATGAACTTCCCCTGTAGGAGGCTGACTTTTGTTTCCATAGGCTTTTTTGAACTCATGCTGGCTCCTCATGGAAATGGTACCCCTTGCTCAGTCATGCAGTCACTCAATAGGGCACTTAGCACTGCAATCATGTAAATGAACAGGCATACGAAGTTTCTGTGCAGCCTGCATCAAACTCAATGGCAAGGGTTAATTGTGCACATCAGCTTTTGGGCCTTATCAAAATTCACATTTTAGTAAATTTGTTTTAAAAATACCTACCAATAAATTGATTCAATCAAGTCATTCTTCCTCCAAAAGTCATCCAAAAGCTAATCAGTAATTGAGGTGCAACTTTGTGAACAAAATTCTAGGAAAAAGCAAACACATTTAATTGAGACAAGATCGAATCAACTGATTTAAAAATTGCAGATCAGTGAATTACTCATGAGTAGAATCAAAGATCACAAAGGTATGTTGATTGTAGATGATAAAAGGTGACTGTCTCACAAGCACACTGTCCTTGTATAACAAAGTACACGTGAAAGTTTCTGAAAAGCAATCAAATGTTAATGATTTTTGTGATTTTACTCAATGAATAGGCATTTAGTTGAAAGTCAATAAACTTGGGGTTAAAATAACAAAAATGTGGGTCAGTAAAAATGAGCACCATCTCTATAAAAATAAATTCAATTGGTACAATGGTGCATTTAGATCAGCATTAGATCAATAAAAATTAGGTTTCATATATCTACATGTGAGAAGCTTTATTGCTCTTCAGCAAGTTGTAAGAATGCATCTTTAAGACACTGTTCGACAATACTGCAATCCAATTTAATTTCTCCATTTTATGTTATTGAATTTGTTCTGCAGCCTTTTTCACTCACTTTTCATTTGTGCTACTGAATTGAGCTTATAATAAGTTTTATTTCTACTGACCTGGGCAGCTGCTTTTCTGAATGAATATCAATGCAGCAAAAATAAATTAGGAAAGGCCAAATCAAGAAAAGCTGTTCTAAAGAACTGTTTTGATGTGGCTTTTGGTAGACATTTCCCATCCTTATCTGGTTGCATTTCCACTGTAAGGCTGATGAACTTACGATGAGTTGAAATGCAGTGATATTTCTGCTGTTCTTTCCGCAGTTCATTGTGACTTTTTATCAGCAACAGAAATAGAGGGAGACTGAATTAAACAGGAGCTGCTGAACTGGGATCCGCGATAACAATACAAATGGATTTTTTGGACAGAGAAAACAGCTGTCTCCATTATTTGAATGCTTCACCTTTCTCCACTCCATTAATTGCTTCTTTGATCACAGACTGAGGTGGAGAGGCCCTGATAAGGAATAGGTTATTAGGAAAGTAGCCTGAAGGAATAAATCGGACCCACTACTTGCTGTAGGAGATGAGATAAACCCATAATGCTGGTGAGTGTGAGTGGTAAGTAGCGATAGGGCTTCATTCTCCCCTGAACACCTTGCAAAAGGAGAGAAATGCAGCATCACTATGAAAGTTAATACAGGATATACATTTAGCTCTGGGGGATGGATTTGGATAAGAATCCCATGAAGAATTTTTTTGCCCTTTGAATGGTTTACAAAATATTTTTTTTATCAAACCACGTTGCAATATTTTGTAGAAACGGTTTTTGAATCGTGTTGTATGTTAAGCACAACTGGAGGCTTTCAATAAAGAGGAGAAAATGACTGTTAAATTTGTCCTTCAAGACATTAATAACAGCTCTCTTTGAAGTGTGGTAAAGCTAAATTGCTGGAATTAAATTTGATTGAATCTAAGCCTGTTTATTCTTGATTTTTAGGGATCAAGCAATGCACAATTTGTAATACTTCGCTGGAAATATTAAGAAACTCACTATCTTGTAATCCGTTCTGTCCATGAATGCTACTGGAGGGGACAAGCCATATTGGTTTGTTGTTAATGTACTGGAAAGAGGTGCTATAGAGAAAACAGTTAATATTAAATTATGAACACAAGGTTATCTTTCCGTTGCACATGCTCCAGTGCCCTAGGCTGGAGTAATCTGTTAATAGCATGCGATCAAAATTACACCATTAAGGAACTGAAGCTGCACATATTTTGCACTCTGAGTGATGTAGGAAGCTCAGTTTTTCATCATTCAGGCTGCAGTTAATTATCTGTGGTGCTAAAAATTGATGGGGGCATAAGTTAGAAAGAGCTAGTACTAAAGCACATGGCAACTGGCTGCAGGCAGGGACAGAAGGACATACTTTTGATGACTAATCCCTCATGACATTGCACCAAATGCTACACTTCTATTCAGTTTCACATCAACCTCAAATATCTTAAGAGATCTCTTTACTTGCATAGGTATCGGCAAGGAAATTCCTAACAATGGGTCATGCAGTAAATAGAAATGTACATCACATCTACAGTAATGCTCTCTTCCAACTGTCAAGGTACATTTGTAGTAACCTGTGTTGCAGGGTTCGTTCCACTCTTTGTCAAGCAGTTCAAAGTCAGACATGAACACAGAATTGGTGCGACAAATTATTGATTTTTTTACTTGAATTCACTTCTCAGCTCCTGAACGTCTGACTTTTCTCAGTGATGACTCTCTCTGAGAGATTAGGAGGTAAAATCTCCATTTGATGTGCCCAGTTTGTGTTGGTAAATTCAAGGGGAAGTCTGCACTTATTATGAGTTTAATTTTCACAATCAGTAAGAGATATCCTGATTCTTTGCATCTCTTTTGTAACTGGAGTTGCATAATACCATACTTGTAAAAATATTATCTGACATAATTGTAATTTAGCTCCATCAAAGTTTTAGTCGAGTTAAAGACAGCAAAAAACATTTATTGAAAAGGTGAAAGGTTCAATGCACAGCAGAATATGTGAATGAATAACGGAATACATTACAAAACTAAAATGAAGTTAATAGGCTAATGTACTCTCAATTAATCAGTTGTCTTTCCCAACTGAACTTCAGAAATGAAGACTGCAGCTGTTGAATGTTATTTGAGATGGCTTCTAGTGACCAGCAATTAACCCTTAAGCCAAGGCAAAACCTCATACTGACAAGCTGCCCAGCAAAATGGAGACCTGTATCACCCTTTTGGGGTTTTTTTGCTCTCCTCACTACAACCATTTCTCCTCCTCCTTTCCACAGTCACCTCCAACAAATATGAGGAGTTCATGATGGAAGGTCTTGTTGACAGTGCTATCTAATGGCATTTAGTCAGCAATAACCTGCTCACTGGTGTTCAGTTTGGATTCTGCAAGAGTCAGGCAGTTCCTGACCTCATTACAGCCTGGGTCTAAACATGGACAGGAGAGCTGAACTCCAAAGCTGAAGTGAGAGTGACTGCCCTTGGCATCAAGGTCATATTTGACTGAGTCTGGCATCAAGGAACCACAGGAAAAATGGAGGCAGTGTGGATCAGAGGGAAAATTAGCACTGGCTGGAGTCACACCGTTCACACAAAGGAAGATGGTTGTGGTGGTTGGGGATCAAATCATTTTCGTCCTGGGACATTACTGCAGAAATTCCACAGAGTAGTGTCCCAGGCCCAATTATCTTCAGTTGTTTTAACAATGACCTTCCCTTCATCATAAGATCAGAATTGGGATGTGTCATGATATTCAAACATACATCATAACACATACATAATGATAGACAGACCAACGGACCAATTAGCACACATAACACGACAGCCAATCACAGACAAGAGCAGACACAGTATAAGACAAGACACACGACACTTCCTGGGCGGTCCATCTGGAGACAGCACAGGGCCGGGACCTCATAGCAAGACACTCACACAGTCACAACGTGCTGAGTACCAAGTCTGATGTATAAATAGTTAGATGGAATAAAACTGCGTTGTACCAATCGCAACCGTGTTGGTTCGTCTGTACCTCAGAGCACCCAACACCTCATGATACCAGGAGTGAATCGATACCTACCGGCAAATCTGCCATCCTGAGCCATGGACACCTGCAACAAACCGCAGCCGTTGCAAGTCGCTGGGAACCTGGGCACAAATTGGAAGCTCTTCAAGCAGCGCTTCGAACTCTGCATGCAAGCCAATGAAAAACAGGGCGCCTCGGACGAAACAAAGATTGCCATGCTCCTCACTGACGCAGGTCAGCACGCCATCGATGTATACAACTCCTTGGTGTTCGCGGAAGGCGAGAACAAAGCTAAGTATGACAGGGTCCTCCTCAAGCTCGATAAGCACTTCAACGTTGAGGTCAACAAAAGCTTTGAGAGGTATGTCTTTCAGCACAGCCTGCAAGGTAAGGATGATCTCTTTCAGTCCTTCCTGACGCACCTCCGCATACTCGCGCAGTCCTGCGGTTACGACACCACCTCAGAGTCCATGATCCGGGACCAGATCGTTTTTGGCATTGCCTTCAGTGGCCTATGCCAGCAGCTTCTAAAAATTAAAGGCCTGACCTTAGCCTCTGCAATCGAAGCCTGTGTCCTGCATGAGAATGCGACGAGCCGATATGCCCAATTTCAGGCGACCGAATCGGCACGGAGGGGGTCCCACGCGATCGAATCGGCAAGCCAGGCCGCCCACGAGGCCAAACGCGTCCAGGCAATCGAGTTTCTCCCGGCCCGCGGCCCGGACGAGGGCGACCGTTTCGCGCGCTTTTTAAGGCCTCCCGCGTTTGTGCGCGCCAAAACCTACGGCAACACTGAGGGACGTGCTGCGCAGGCGTGCCCGACGCAAGACCGAACTGCACATGCGCAGTGGCATAACGAACGCCATGACGTCATGACGTGCGGCAACTGTGGAGCTGCACATTTAAAAAGGCAATGCCCTGCAAAAACCCGACAATGCCTACGCTGTGGCAAGGTGGGCCACTACGCTGCCTATTGTCGAGCGGCTCAACCTGTTGATCTTCCACATCTCCGACAACCTCGCAGGAACGTGCGGACCATTCAGCTTCCACATCACGACATCCAAACCGACAACACAGATGACCAAGACGCCTTCCGGGTTGCGGTCATTGATGCGAACCGGGTCAACACCATCAATCCGGGCGATGAATGGAGTGCCACCCTAACAGTCAACCTGAATTCGTCGCCCACCTACTAGACTGGACTTATGAGACTTCACACGTCAAACTTTTGCAACCACTGTTTTATAACATGTCACTGTTTTATCGTTACAGTCCTCGTTTGATCGTTCCAAATTTCCACGTTGTTCTTCTTTTGTTATGGTACAACCTCGTTAGCATGTCACACCTGACATCGCCCCTTGTATATAGTTAAGCCCCATGTACATGATGTAAATATTTTGCACACACACACACCTTTAGCTGCACTCAGGACACATTTATATTTATAACCACGTAGGCATATAATCTTGTAAAAAAGGGGGGATGTCATGATATTCAAACATACATCATAACACATACATAATGTGTTAGCACACATAACACGGCAGCCAATCACAGACAAGAGCAGACACAGTATAAGACAAGAAACACGACACTTCCTGGGCGGTCCATCTGGAGACAGCACAGGGCCAGGACCTCATAGCAAGACACTCACACAGTCACAACGTGCTGAGTACCAAGTCTGATGTATAAATAGTTAGATGGAATAAAACTGCGTTGTACCAATCACAACCCGTGTTGGTTCGCCTGTACCTCAGAGCACCCAACACCTCAGGATGTTCACTGATGATTACACAAAGTTCAGCACCATTTGCTGATTTCTCAGACAATGAAGCAGTCCATGTCCATATGCAGCAAGGCCAGTGATGCACGATCAAATACACTCAAGATGAAGTGATTTCATAACTGAAGGCTTTAATCTACTAGACCTTGTTCCCCAGCAGCTTCGGTACAGAAAGTGAAGGCTGCTGGGACGGCACCATTTCTTATACTCCGCCTGTCAGGGCGGAGCTATGTAACAACAGCCAATGGTAAACTCCTGGGTCTAACCAATGGTCATCAGCCTCTTAGGTACCGCAATACCTGGTACTACCACAGCCAGAACAACATGTCCCTCTCTCAGTTGGAAATGGCTAAGGTACTGCGAAGCATGTCACAATTACAGGTGGGCATTGCCGAGGCACTGCAGAGCATATCCTAGTCACTTAGGAGCATCGCCGAGGGTGCCGACATGATGGTACAGACCATGGGGAACCGCCAGGACTGGCAGAGCCAGACGATGCACGGGCATCCAAAGGTGAATGGGCATCAAGTGGGAGGAGGGTGCACTGGGTGGCACCCTGGACCCGTCCCATGGATGTGGCCGTGGTGGTCACCAGCTCCCCCGAGTTCCACCCCTTTGATGCATCTCACAGCCAGCACACGGGACAGGGCAGCAAGGCTGTGCATGTGCCATCAACAAGTGAGCCGGGGCCCTCCAGCCCCAGTGCTGCCAGAGGATATCTGCGAGGGGCATTGAAGGCCATGGGGGGAGGGCGATGAGTTGGAGGGTGTTGATGGGGGGTGGGGGGAGGAGTTGGGTGCTGGGGGAGTGGGGGGCAGCATCTTTGGGAGAGTGCGGAATTGTATTGCACATTAAATGCCCTTGTGCACAACCAGTATGTTGCCTCTGTCACCCCTGCGGAGGGTCTCCCAGCCAAGGGTCCCCCCCACCCCCCGCCGAGAACTGCAGCGGCAAGCCCTGCGCCTCCGGGCTTTGTGCCTGTGAGCAAACTAATCATCTCCTCAGCTCCCTAAGCAACCCTTCCGCCAGGTTCACGTTTTTCAATGGGAGTACGAACCGGCGCCAGCATGGACGCTTATTGACTCGCATTAATTGTATGGAATTTGTGGTGATGATTGGTTTCTCACCACGTTACGGTGAGATCCCAATTTTGTCTATGAGAGCCGGCCAGTTGCATTACAAACTGTGTGGTACCTGGCACGGTTCTCATTTTTGCCTCTCCCAATATTCACCGGCCTCAATTCACTTGAGTGCGAGCATAACAAGGCCAAAGAATCGCACCCCTAAAGGCAAGGAATCTGAGCGAGGTGTACAGCAGAATACCAGAGGGGAAAATCAAAGCGATTGAACAGTATAACTCTAAGCATCCTCATTTGCAAAGCAGGCTTTTTCTTTATCTAACAGCCGGACAGGCAGTACTGTCTATGATCCGAACTACAGAGGTCTGCTCCAGCTAACATTTGGAGCCATGCATTTGCAGACATTCTCCTCTAAAAGATGCAGTTTGGTGGATTTGCTGAGCCAGGAAGAGACGTTTTTTCCAGACTCGGTCACCCAAGCGGTATTGTGTGGTAACTATTAACTGGATTTGACGTATAGAGCTCCTAAAATTGGATGTTCCTGGAAAAAGGAGTGTCTCGCGTGAGTTCATATTTTGGGACCAAGAGGTAAATTCAGATAAAATGGTGGGCGGGATTCTCTCAGCCTGGGGCCGGGCCGGACAATCCCCGCGACCGACGCGAATTGCGCGACGCCGCCCCGACGCCAGGATGGGATTCTCCACAGAGCGGAGAATCAGCGCCATTGGCACCGGCATGGTTGGCGCAGCCCAGGTCGGGGGCCACTCTACGCGGCCCCCCCCGCCGATTCTCGGCATGGGATGGGCCGAGCGGCCATCGTAAAAAACCCGAGTCCCGCCGCCGCCATTCACACTTGCTCGCAGCCGGCGGGACCTCGGCGTGGAAGGGTCCGGGGGCGGCCTGTGTGTGTGTGTGGGGGGGGGGAGGGGATGATCTGACCCTGGGGGGGCCTCCGATGTGGCCTGGCCCGCGATTGGGGCCCATCAATCAGCAGGCTGGCCTCTCTGGCTGGGGGCCTCCTTTCTTCTGCGCCAGCCCCTGTAGCCCACCGCCATGTTGTGCCGGGGCCGGCGCGGAGAAGGGAGCCATTGCGCAAGTGCGCGTTGGTGCCGATGCCACTGTGCATGCACGGACACCGCGGCGCCCAGTTCACGCCAGGATCAGCAGCTGGAGCAGCGTGGGTCGCTCCAGTGCTGTGCTGGCCCCCTGAAGGGGCCATAATTTCTGATCCTGAGGCCGTGTTGACGCCGTCGAGAAATACAACGGCGTCAACACAAAGACTCAGGATCACAGAATCCCGCCCGGTGTGTTAGTTATTCATATACTTAAGTGTCATAGTGTATATTAGTTTTTTGTTGTGTGTTTTTTAACTTTAATAAAGATTCTTTTTTCATCGTTGACACAACGTCTGGACTGGTTCCTCACTGCGTTCTACATTGTTCCTCACAGTATTACAAACAAAAGTACACCACTAAGAACCAGTGTTTCAAGTTATTCTTTTGGGTTTTGAGTCATTCTCGCAGGTAACATCTGCAGGGTTCTTTACACACTCGCTCCATCACTGATACACAGTGGCAGCAGTGCGCACCATCTACAAAATGCATTGCTGTAACTCAACAAGGCTCTTTCGACAACATCTACCATCTAGAAGGACAAGGGCAGCAGATACACCGGAACACCACCACCAGCAAATTCCCCTCCAAGTCACACACCACCCTCACTTGTGCTATGGGCCAGGGTTTAGAGAACCCAAAAGTGTATCATGGAGTTCACATGACCCACAACATTTACTAGATTGTGGCATGGGGAGCACACGGCCCACACTATAGGCGCGGTACAGCAGAAATGGAAAAGTATTTTTTAAAGCAAAACGATGTTTAGTCTATGAACTCAAGTTAGCCTTTTTAAAACGTACAGTGAACATCTTAGCAACCATTAATTCAAATACAACCCCCAAAGAATACAACACTAAATAATGCTTGCGCTGTCCTTTAACATCCAGAAGACTTACAAAAAACATAACCTTTAACAGAAGCACATCAGGTTAAAGTTACTTTCTGAATTGACCAAATGATCAAGAGATAGTCTTTTCATGGCAGAGAGAACAGCAGTACAGCTGCTTTGTCTGGCTTCAGCTCCAACACTGAAAACGAAACCAAAAAGACACAGGCACACTCAAGCTTTTCTCAAAGTGAAACTAAAAAGCAGAGCCAGAGCACAGCTCCACCCACACACTGACATCACTGCAGTAACATGAGCAGCCAAAAATTTCTTAAAGCGACATTCTCTTGACATTTGCAACTATCTTGTTGTCCCTGGGCCAAACTCCTGGAACACCACTCTTAATAGCATTTTAGGTGTACCTCCCTACCTTTTCAAGTGCAATTAGAGAAGAGTAATAAATGCTGGCCAAACCAGTAACATGAAAGAATTAATAAATTAACAAAAGCCTTTTTACCCAGTCTTATGCCATTTCCTAATACTTGGTGTCAAACATTCCCAACATTTTTTCCATGTGACTACCAAAAAATGGAGTGGGCAATGTAATATTGCAGGCACTATCTCTTTAGCAAGTTCAATAGCCTGCTAATTATCTTTTTCAAAATGGTGGCTTGTTTCCAACTTCAGTACCTGTTCGCCTTAAATATTTTTGGAGACTGGAAAGATGATGTCTGCTTGCCGACTCAAAATCATCATGTTGTATTTTAATTAAGCGCGAGGACAGGTGGGAGTTGTTGGTGGCGCAGTGACAGCGTATTTATGCCCATAAAAACCAGCCCAATATCTTATTACATCCAATGATTTATGCACAGTAACAGCCAAGGCCCTCTGGCTCTGCACATTCTCCAAAACTGCACTATTGTGTCTATATTGTCTCTCCTTATCCCTTCTGCCAAACTGCTACAGAATAAAGGAATCAGGACTACTGCCAAGAAAATGGATATGGGACACTCTGTGTAGTCACACACCAGCTGCATATTGAGAGAGTGGAATCCCTTCCATTGGTGAGTATGGTAAGTTGACATGAAACACTCGCAAGGCAATGTGCATGCAGTCATTGGCACCTCGCATCATGGGGAAGCATGTAATCTCTGCAAATGGTTGTGCCTGTTCTCTCGCCTTGCCTCTGGAATGAGGCAATGAGATTAAGCTGTCTCTCTGATGTAGAGAGAACTTTAATGTGGTAGGGTCATTATTGTGATGGTTTCACAAAGGCTTAGGAAAGCAATGTTGAATAATACACCGCAGTCACACATTGATAACATTAACTAGGACAGTAGAATGGACTCCAGATTAAAGGCCAATAAGAGAGTGAAGAAATTCACAAATTGTTCTTCCAACCATCTTGCAACTGAAGAAGACTGTTACAAAATTAAGATACATGGCAGCCAATTTGCACACAGCAAAACTCCATAATCAGTAATGTGATAACCAAATCATCCATTTTTGCCACGTTGATTGAGAGATAAATATTGGCGAGAAATCCCAGTGAAAATGTTCCTGCTCTTCTTCAAATACTGTCATGGGATCTTTTATATCCAACTAAGACACAACACGGGGCCCTCAGGTTAACATCTCATCCAGAACTGAGCTTCCTTGTGCTAAGCTTAAAAGTATCAAAAGGAACAAAGAAAATAATTTTTGCCAGACCTTTATCCAAAGTTTTGCAACTTCAGTTATTGATCATTTTAAGTAATACTATAAATGACTGTGTCAAGCCCATGAATTTTGGGCAGTCGGAAGTGATGGTGACAGCGACAATGATTTACATATTAGGTCCAAGTAATACATTAATTAGGCTCCTGTCTGAGTCCAGGTGGACTGATGTCCACACAAAACTTACAATTGGACAGTCTTCCAGAATTAATAATAGTTTACAGTGCCGAAGGAAGCCATTCGGCCCATCGAGTTTACACGGGCCACTGAAAGAGCACTGTATCCAAGCTCACACTTCCACCTACGGGGCACTTTAGCATGACCAATTCACCTAACCCGCACATCTTTGGACTGTAGGAGGAAACCGGAGCACCCGGAGGATTCCCACGCAGACACGGTATTACTTTTAAAAAAACGTTTGTCCTGCATGTGTCCATTTGGACCAAATACCAAGAAAGTAGTCAATTGACAATAAGTACAATGGTATACCTTGAAGTATGTGTATTTGGCTTCTAACATAATCAATTTGAGAATTAATCATCGCAAAATCCATTGTGGAAATGCTGCAATAACAGTAACATAAAAAATTGTTCACAAACTGTAAATTATACTTATAAGGGTAAAAATTGCTTTTGCTGATATAATTATAGGAACGCCCAATTCTAAATTCTATTTGAACAGCAATATTGGCATGTTTTTTTAATGAGTTAATGCCACTATTAAAATAGTACAATAGGAAGTTGGTACAAGCTTGTTAAGAATTTTAAAATAATTGCCACAATCGTAATCTGCTGCATTTTGCTTTAGCTCAAAACCAGCAAAAAAACTACTTTAAAATAGAATTAAGGAAATAAATCAAATAATTTTAGAGAACAGTTTTTTTCTGTAAGACATAGCCAGAAACCTTCCCTTATCCTTTCCAGTGCGACATAGAATTTGGCTCCTATGTAGCCACAAACTCAGGAATGTGCTAAAAATGACTGGTTTCACAGCTGCCAGCAACATTCTCAAATCTAAGCTTAGGTTGGATTACCACCTACTCAGCCACACTTTATCACTATATTGTTGTGCTGGTGAACTTGTTCAAATGTTGACGACTTGTTGGAACCATTTCTCAAAGCTCAAAGCCTGTAATATGCTTAGCATTGGTTTCCAACCCTCAGGACTGCTTTGGTTTCAGTTTTGCCTAAAATACATTTTTACCTCCAGCAGAAACCAAGTTTGCAGAGTTAAATGCAGTTGTGATATCTGTAAAACTCTATTTCCCTTGACATACCTAAAGAGGATTTGAACTGTGCCTTTTTCAGCTCCTCTGAACATTCCTCCGCTGTCACCTCCTCACTGACAGTGCTATTATTTTCACCACGTGAAGTAGACGGAGGTTCAAGTTCTGCTAATATATGGAAGGAAAAGGTTCCCATTGCTCTTGCCTCTGGGAGATGCCAGTCAGAATTCTGAATTATTCATCCATGTAGAGTATAAATAAAACTGGAAAACATAGTTATTATATTGTGCAGCCAAAGCGGTATAAGTTATGTGAATGTCTTTGTCTATTGCCAGATTAATTAGAATTGCCACAGATGTATTAGAACATAGAACATAGAATATTACAGCGCAGTACAGGCCCTTCGGCCCTCGATGTTGCGCCGACCTGTGAAACCACTCTAAAGCCCATCTACACTATTCCCTTATCATCCATATGTTTATCCAATGACCATTTAAATGCCCTTAGTGTTGGCTTAATGATCGCTGTGCTCCTCTGATCCTGGAAGAACATTTAAAACATCTGATGGAGTTAGTCGATCGACTTCAGGAGGCGGGTTTGGTGATAAACCGCGCCAAAAGATAATTTGGAAAAGCCCAAGTCACTTTCCTTGAGGAGTTTCCAATACCCTCGAGACGAAGGGAAATAATGTGATTTCTTGGCATAGGTAAGCACTTGTTACCTATGTTGAAATGTATATATAGTATCATGTTAGAAGACTGAGGCTTCTCAACTTGCAGTCAATTAACCCAATTTCATGTTACATAGAAATACATGCAACTTTCAGTAGAAAAACAGTCATGCTGTCCAACTACTTAATGGAAATGTTTATGTCGCACATAAGTTTCAATCTATCTCCCTTCATCTAATTCTCTCAACATATCCTCCCATTTCTTTCTCCCTCATGTTATATCATGAATGGATTCCCCTTAAATCCATGTTAATTTTATCCACCTCAACTACTCTTGTTGAGGCAAAGAAACCTATCCTCAATTCCTGACTGGATTTATTGACAATTATTTAATATTCATTACTCCTAAATTTGGTCCAGTTTGTAAATGGAAGCATTTCCTCTACATCTACCTGATCAAACCTCTTCATAATTTTAAAGACCTCTTCCAGATCACCTCTTAACCTTCAGTTTTCTAGAGCTATAAGTCTCAGCCTGTTCAACCTTTCCTGCTAAGTATATCTTTAAGTTTCTACAAGACATATGCATGCTAGCATGGACTGGAAGAAGCCAAGTGGTTAATTTAAAAATGAAGCTGCTGATAAAGCAAAGTTCATCGCTGCCTTCTATCTCTGGGGTTAACAACTTTTTCTCCTTGCTTTCATGCAATGGAAAGACAAATTTGCGGAAGCAATTTGTATTCTTAAGAGCTAAATACACTCAGTCCATTCTCCCAGAATGGTTGTCCTGCACCCATTTGACACCCATAGCTCACTGGCTATATTCAAATGAGGTCCAGACCTGAAAGGGTTGGTGTCTCCTGATGCTTGCTTTGGCAAGGAGGAAGTACGGCTGTTCTGACAGTTCCGCGCCGTTTCAGGTCTAAGTCAAAAACCCACTCCTCACCATCTCTTCTCCACACTTCCCAGAGAAAAATCAACACAGAATTAAATTTCTGAAACTATGTAGCTCAACACTCGACCCAAGACCCGCTGCAGTAAATGATGGGAAAGATTGACAGGACTCTGTTTAGGTGCTAACCTCGCCAGCAGTTAAAATTATTAATCGCAACAATTAACACATTTATTTATTACAATTGAAGTTTTATTCAGAATCCAGTGAATCACTGAATTTGTTTGTGTTTTGACTACAGTTCAGTTGCTCTACAGTTGAGCTATTTTACTTCACAGAATCTAATAGCACAGTCAAATATCCCTCACCTGTTTCCCTTTCAACTCCAATAGCCAATATTCACAAAATTCAGGAGTGCTAGAGCCCAAGACTACACATACAGAAGCTGTTAGACAGCTCAGTGAATGAATGCAGAAGCTTAGATCCATTTTTACAAAAGTAGAGAAGAGGATGTTGGGTTTGAAATGTTCGCTTTTTAAAGAAGTGATGGTTCACTGTATGACAATAGCTCTGTTCGTTAACAGGTGGTATGATAAAGTCCATGTAGCAATGCAGTTCAGAATGAAACAACTGACCAAAAGACTGTACATTAACACTTAATGGACAGGTGAAAGTATCCTGCACTATAATCCATGGAAGCAGAGAAGTACGTCCCACAGCTGTACTTTCTAGGAAGCTCTTCAGAACAAACAGACAGCCTCTTTAAAAACACTGCATTTAGAAAAACAGCTGTTCCTCAGAGTTAAAGGATCCCCATAGAGCTATGTAAGTTAACAACAGTAACCCTTCCTTTGATACTGCCTGGACCTGGCAATCAACAGGCTTTTAAAAGGCAATGGTCCATGAATTTGAATGTAAACAATGCAGTACAAAGCTTTTAAGCTTCTAGGCATGCACACAAGCTTGAAAAAGACAAAGGGCAATGGCATTTACAGTGAAAAAACGTTTAAAGGTTTCCAACAGATTAAATGGAATACGCTTACCTTCATATAACAGACCTTTGAATTTGACATGCTGATGGATTGTTTAAAGGGTTAAAAGGCTGCAGATAAGAAGACTAACCAAAAGACCCTCATCCTATGAAAGACCCCTATCCCAAGGTCCTCTAGTCCAGCACCAGCCCCCGTCCCAATCCCCCAACTTCCACCTCCCATGATGGACCTCCCTCAGCACCCTGGAGACAAGAGTAGGGAGGGTACTCACCCCTTTGCCACCCCTCAGCATGTAAGGTGCCAGGATGGCACTGCCAAGGGGCTGGACCAGAAGGGAGTGACTGAGGGTGGGCTGAAATGAATTCTGGGGGGAGGTGGGGAAGGAATTGGGGAGACTGAAGGGTCGGGGTGAGGGGGAATGAGAGAGCTGAAGAGGGAAACTGGAGGGTCAGGGGAATGAGAGGAGCTGCAAGGGTAGGCTGAGGAGGGGGCTGAAGGAGGGGAACTGAGGGGGGCTCTTTGCCAGCGATTCTGGGACAGGGGGGCTGCTGCAACATTCTGACATGGGGCAACCTTTTTAATCTGAGGACCGGGGAGTGTTGGAGAGAGTAGATCCGACCCTTCTCAGGTCCAGAGGGTACGCTTTAAAAAAATTACCATGTGCCATTCGATGGCATGAAAACCCCGGCCTTGGTAAAAAAAAATTAAATGCCATTGTACAGCATGTCAGTATTGCTTCTAGTGCCATTCCAGATTTCCGCTGGCAGGAGCACTTGGTCTTAATTCGTGCCCAGAATCTTTTTAAAAATAAATTTCAAGTACCCAATTATTTATTTTTCCAATTAATGGGCAATTTAGCGTGACTAATCCACCTAGCCTGCACATCTTTTGGGTTGTGGGGGCTGAGACCCACGCAAACACGGAGAGAATGTGCAAACTCCACACAGACAGTGACCCAGGGCTGGGATCGAACCCGGATCTAACCATTGAGCCACCGGACCGCCCTTAATTCGTGCCCATAACCTAAGGTACTTCAATGAAATGCTTCGGAACTGTTGGAATATTAAGAGACATATTGGAGGTAATTTTAAATTCCCAAGAACACGTGGATTTGGGCCATGTCAGAATTCAAACTATTAACAATTTCAAACCGCACCCCACTCCATTAACTTTTGGTTTATACAGAGGTGGGTCGCAAGAACTGGAAAGTTACATTCTTCCATTTTAACAGTTTTATTTTATTTTAACTCATGTGGGCTGGGTTTCCAGTGATCAGTAACCCCAGCAGATAAAAGATGGCAAGAAGTGCAAGATCCATGAGTTACGTGCATTTACAGCACAGCTTGTAGGCTAGGAGAAGGAATGTTTTCTCCGGGCTCAGTAAGCTACCTCTATACATATTGTGCACTTGTCCGATTTCCCTGTGATCTCTGACCATCCCGATTCCTGCAATCACCAAAATATCCACCCAAAAAATGTCCAACCACTCCGCAACACCCCCCCCCCCCCACCCCGGATCACTCACAGTCTCCAACCACACCCCCACTACCTACCCCACCCAAATTCCAACAGACCTCCTCCATTTCATCCCTAGACTCTGCAATCTGTGACTGCCCTTGCCCACCTGTCATCTGCTACTTTCCCACCTGACAGGGGGACAACCTTTAAATTGGATCCTAAGGAAGAATAAATGAAGTCAGCTGATATTTGAACACAGGCCTTAGTCTAATGCTTGAACAACTTAGTTACCTTGTAATATGGCCGGCCACAAGAAAGAGAATTTGAAATGATTAAAAATAGGAAAGAAGAGGAAAGGCAAGGTGAATAAGGTGCTTACTCTTTTATTTTTTCATTTTAAATCGTGGTTGAAGTGTATATATTTGAAGAATAAGTTTATATTTAAGTGATGTTATCACTGTAACACATGGAGCGCGATTCAATGGAAACATTTCCAAGTGTCATTTTGGGCACATTTGGCATGGTGTTACTCGAAAGCCTCGTTGGCGAGATCACAGCACGTATTTAGAGGCATTTAGTGCCAAAAGTGAACCTCCATGAGATTGTCACCATTACTGACTCCCTTTCCATCTGATTCGCCTGACACATGCCTCAGCTTCTCGCTGCTAACAAGAGGGAGCTGCCTTTAAACGCTCCCTCATCACTCACTCCCAGCCAACACACAAGCACGGCAATGCACAGAAATGCTCCTTGCCTTGGCGACGTCTACCTGCACAGGCTTCTCGACGCCGTTGATTCGAGGTGGGATACCCTGGGCGGGATTCTCCGCCGGCGGGATTGTCTGTTTTGCCGGCGCCCAGGGGTTTCCCCACCCCATTGACCGGCCGGCGTAACGGAGAATCCTGCCGGTGGGTTGAGGCTGAAAAGTGGCACGGTGGGGCAGAGAATCAATCCCCCTGTTCTCCCAAAGAAGTTGGAGGACCAACAACAGGATCAGCAATGCTTCTGGGAGGCAGTGGCAGCGGCTGCGAGTGCGGGGCAGCATGACCAGGAGGACCGGCACCCAATTTAAGAAAAACGCCCTCCACCGAGCTGCAAGGGTAAGTTACCACCGCTCTCCTGGTATCTATTCCGCATGCCACCCCTCAAGTTTCCAAAACACCACCGACAAATTACATGCTGACACCTCGCACCCTGCCCACATCCGACCTTTGTGCTTGTTCCTCAGCACACCTTGGCACCCTCCAGCCAAACTCTTCATGTCCAGGTGCGGTACCCACACATGACACCTGCTATAGACCCCCGATCCATCAAGTGTGCTGCTCACATTGTCCACAAGAGAAGATAGCCCATAATCGGCGGGACTGGGCCAAGACAGGGGATGAATACCAGAGATCTGTGTCCTATCCTTTATGAGGAACAGGCTTTGGTAATCACGGGGATGTCTGTGGAGAGAGCAGTCACCGACAACCAGGTTAGCCTGTGCCACAGTGGTGAGGATCCACTGCCCCTTCACTCAGATGACGTGTCTCAAGTGAGTTATTCATGTCAGAAAAAATGACCCTCTCCTCTCACTGACCACAGGACCATGTTTTGCAGTATTTCCATCTGATGGGGCAGGGCCATCCAATGCCGTTCCGCTCCCACCACCCAAGAGACTACCTTGGAGGAGAGCATCGAGGCGTCACAGTTATCACTGGGATGAACTGTCAGGGCTGAATGGGACCAGAAAATTGCACACACGGTAGCACAGTGTGTCATAATATACACCAGTATATCATGGTGCAGATACACACACACTGATGGACACACAGCAAGACCAATCAACACACACAACACCGCAGCCAATCACCAGTTAGAGCACACTCACTATAAAGACAGGGGGCATCAAAGTTCCCGCTCATTCGAACTGCAGCCTCCTAGTAGGACAGACCTCACAGCTTACAGCACAGATCCTCACCATGTGCTGAGTGCATAGACTGGTTAGGACAAGGCATAGGTCTTTAGTTCAATCTAATATTGTGTTAACCCACAGTGAAAGTATATTCAACAGTTTCTGACTTATTAAAATAGTGCAACACTATTTTAAGTGTTGGTGGCCTGTCTGTGTTCCACGGATCCAGAGCACCCAACACATCATGATACCAGGAGTTGAGGGATATTCAAACTTTTTAGACCTACCTGCAAGTGATCTGCCTTCCACCAGCATACCGTCATCCTGCAAAATGGACAGCGTCCGCCCGCCGCTGCCGCTCCGCATCACCGGTAACCTAAGGGCCAACTGGAAGATATTCAAACAATGCTTCCAGCTCTACCTTGAAGCCACAGACCGGGAGGATGCCTCAGACACCAGGAAGATCGCTCTCATCCTATCCACAGCCGGGGATAATGCCATCCACATTTTCAATTCTCTCACCTTTGTTGAGGATGAAGATAAAACAAAATTCAAGACGGTCCTCCTCAAGTTTGACACTCACTGCAGCATAGAGGTGAATGAAAGTTTTGAGCGCTGTGTATTCCAACAGCATTTGCAGGGTAAGGATGAACCTTTTCAGTCCTTTCTCACTCACCTCCGCATCCTTGCGCAGTCCTGTAGCTACGGGCCCACCTCCGACTCCATGATACGCGACCAGATCGTTTTCGGTGTTCAGTCGGACCCCCTACGCCAGCAGCTCCTCAAGGTAAAGCAGCTCACCCTAGCGACCGCCATCGAGACCTGAGTGCTAAATGAAAACGCCACTAGTCGGTATTCCCACATCCAAGCGGCTGAAACGGCGCGGCAAGGTGCCCACGATGCGGAACGGGTCCAAGCAATCGAGCAACTCCAGAGCCTCAGCCTGGATGAGGGCGGCCATTTCACGCACTTATTGCGGACTCCCGCACTTGTACACACCAAACGAGAGGACGGCGACGTCAACGAATGTAATGCGCAGGCGTGCACCACGTACAACCGCACCGCGCATGAGCGGTGGCGCAGCGAACGTACTGACGTTACGACGTGCGACAACTGTGGCTCTGCCCATTTAAAGTAGCAGTGCCCTGCCAAATCCCGACAATGCCTGAGATGTGGCAAACTTGGTCACTATGCTGCTTTATGCAGAGCAGTTCAGCCTGCCAACTCATATCGCTTCAGCCAGCCTCGCAGGAATGTCCGGGCCATTCAACCCACGGTCACCGAGTCCAATGCGGTCCTACTACCCAACATTGGCACCTGAGGACCTGAAGGCGCCTTTTCGAGTCGGTATCGTTACAAAAAACAGGGTGTCCCCGAAGCAAATAATCCAACCTCTATCGGTATACAGCATCGATCCAGACGATGAGTGGTGTGACACCCTGACAGTCAACCGGTTCCAAATACGATTCCTCCTGGACACTGGTGCCTCCGCCAATCTCATTGCGCGGTCTGACCTCCAAAGCCTTCGTGTCAAACCAGCCATCCTTCCATCAGCCTGCCAGCTGTTAGATTACAATGGCAATGCCATTGCTGCCAGCGGCTCGTGCTAACTTGAAGTGATGCACAGGTCACGCAAAGCCATCCTTCCCTTTGAAATCGTGGGCTCCTCGAAAGCCTCCCTGCTTGGCGCGCAGGCATGCAAGCTGTTGAACCTAGTTCAGAGAATTCACTCTCTCTCTCCTGCTCACACATCTGCCTTTCAGGACACCGACTTTAGGGCGCAGCTCGACGCCATTATCAACCAGTACCACGACATCTTTGAGGGCATGGGCACGCTCCCGTACACCTACATGATCTTATTAAAACAGAATGCCACGCCTGTGGTGCACGCACCTCGCAGGGTCCCAGCACCCCTTAAGGACCACCTCAAGCAGCAGCAGCAGGACCTCCAGAACCAAGGAGTGATTTCCAAAGTCACGGAGCCGACCGACTGGGTCAGTTCCATGGTATGTGTAAAATAGCCTTCCGGCGAATTGAGAATTTACATTGATCCCAAGGATCTAAATCGCAATATCATGAGGGAGCATTATCGAATTCCCAAGCGCGAAGAGCTCACATGTGAGATGGCTCGCACCAAGCTCTTCACCACACTCGACGCCTCAAAAGGATTCTGGCAAATCCAGCTCGACAAATCCAGCAGGAAACTTTGCACATTTAATACCCCCTTTGGCAGATATTGTTACAACAGGATGCCGTTTGGGATCATAACTGCTTCAGAAATGTTCCATGGGATTATGGAACAAATGATGGAAGGCATTGAAGGTTTTCGCGTCTATGTCGACGACATAATCATTTGGTCCACCACCCCACAGGAGCATGTTAGTCGCCTCCAGCGCGTATTCAAACGTATACGTGAGCATGGCCTCTGCCTCAACAGGGCCAAATGCTCTTTTGGTCAGACTGAACTCAAGTTCCTCGGGGACCACATCTCCCAATTGGGTGTGCAGCCGGATGCGGACAAGGTAGCTGCTATCACAGCTGTGAAAACACCAGAGGAGAAGAAGGCGGTCCTCCGATTTCTGGGCATGGTCAATTTATTAAGGAAATTTATCCCTAACCTCGCCTCTCATACCACGGCTCTCAGGAACCTGGTCAGGAAGACGACAGACTTCCAATGGCTCCCTGCCCACGAGCACGAATGGAGAGAACTCAAAACAAAACTGACCACGGCCCTGGTCTTAGCTTTCTTTGATCCAGCAAAGGAGACCAAAATTTCGACCGATGCCAGCCAATCCGGCATTGGGGCAGTGCTCCTTCAACGTGATGAGGCCTCATCATGGGCCCCCGTTGCATATGCATCACGTGCCATGACCCCCACGGAGCAGCGCTACACGCAGATAGAAAAGGAGTGCCTGGGCCTTCTGACCGGTGTGGTTATGTCTCACGATTATGTCTACGGACTTCCTCAATTCACCGTCGAGACCGACCATCACCCGCTGGTCAATATAATACAGAAAGACTTGAACGACATGACGCCTCGCTTCCAGCGTATTCTTCTCAAGCTCCGGCGATATGACTTCCAGTTGGTATACACCCCAGGAAAAGACCACATCATTGCTGACACTCGCTCCAGGGCAGTCGACACTCCATGTGACCCAGCGGGATTTGTCTGCCAGGTTGACGCCCATGTGGCATTCGCGGCCTCCAATCTACCTGCCACGGATGAACGCCTCATCCAATTTCGCCGCGAGGTGGCGGCTGACCCTTTGCTACAGCGTGTCATGCGCCACCTAACAGGCGGGTGGCTCAAGGGCTAATGCCCTCAGTTCTATAATGTGAGAGATGATCTGGAGGTAGTAGACGGAGTTCTTCTAAAACTGGACCGCATTGTCATCACACATAGCATGCGCCAGCTTGTCCTGGAACAGCTACACGAGGCGAGGAAAAGTGCCGCCGATGGGCCCGAGAGGCAGTGTACTGGCCCGGCATTAATGAGGACATCGCCAACACAGTGCTCAACTGCCCCACTTGTCAGCGCTTTCAGCCGGCCCAACCACGTGAGCCCCTGCAGCCCCATGAGTTGGTCACGTCACCATGGACCAAGGTGGGCATCGACCTGTTCCACGCGCTGGGTAGAGACTATGTCCTGATCATGGACTACTTTTCGAATTACCCGGAGGTGATACGGTTGCACGACATCACCTCGTCTGCAGTCATTCGTGCCTGTGAAGAAACCTTTGCTCGACACGGCATCCCGCTCACGGCTATGTCGGACAATGGCCCCTGCTTCTCCAGACAGGAATGGTCCAACTTTGCCAGGTGGAACAATTTTGCCCATGTGACATCCAGTCCCCTATACCCCCAATCCAACGGCAAAGCGGAGAAGGGAGTACATATAGTCAAACGTCTCCTCTGCAAGGCTGCCGATGCTGGGTCCGATTTCTACCTCGTCTTGCTGGCCTATCGCTCTGCCCCATTGTCCACTGGCCTATCGCCAGCCCAGTTGCTCATGCGTCATACCCTGAGGATGACGGTGCTGTCCATCCATGTCCCAGACCTCAACCACGTTCCGGTCCTTCGCCGGATTCAGCTGTCTCGTGAACAACACAAGGCGGCTCATGACTCCCGTGCAGCTGATCTCCCTGCTCTGGCTCTAGATGGCAACGTCCGCATCCATCTTCCGGATGGTGGCTGGTCTGCAACCGCTGTTGTCCTTCGGCACGTGGACCCCGCTCGTTCCTGGTTCATCTACCGGATGGCTCCATTCTGCGCCGCAATCGACACGCCCTTCATCTCGTTCCACGCTCGCCACGTGATCCTCCACTGTCGCCTCGCCCCCCTGCTGACCCTGCCACGGACTATGCAGAGCTCCCTGTCACTCTGCATCCCCCTGACTCTGACGCAGTCCAGCCCGCTCCTGAACCGACGGCTCTCGACCGACCCTTGAGGCGGTCAACCAGAATTCGTCGTCCACCTCAGAGACTTAATTTATGAACTTTGCGGACTCATAGACTTTCTGAATTGTTTTGTTGCTTTGTTTGATCGTTTCCCTGGTTTGTATATAGTGTTGATCTCGTTATTCTTGTTGCATACTGCTTCTCTGCACCAGGCATCTTCCCATGTAAATAGCTTCGTTCTCATGTACGTAGTCCTGTAAATATGTCTTCGCACCCCACACGTAGTTAGGAACATTCTCACCATACATTATTTATTGCCACACATATACATTCTTTTATAAAAGGGGGGATGTCATAATATACACCAGTATATCATGGTGCAGATACACACACACTGATGGACACACAGCGGGACCAATCAACACACACAACACCGCAGCCAATCACCAGTTAGAGCACACTCACTATAAAGGGGGCATCAGAGTTCCCGCTCATTCGAGCTGCAGCCTCCTTGTAGGACAGAGCTTACAGCTTGCAGCACAGATCTTCACCATGTGCTGAGTGCATAGACTGGTTAGGACAAGGCATAGGTCTTTAGTTCAATCAAATATCGTGTTAACCCACAGTGAAATTATGTTCAACAGTTTCTGACTTAATAAAATAGTGTTGCACTAAGTGTTGGTGGCCTGTATGTGTTCCACGGATCTAGGGCACCCAACACATCACACTGTTAGCACTGTTGCTTCACAGTGCTGGACCCGGGTTCGAATCCTGGCTTGGGTCACTGTCTGTTCAGAGTCTGCACATTTTCCCCGTGTCTGCTTGGGTTTCCACTGGGTGCTCCGGTTTCCTCCTGCTAGTCCCGAAAGACGTGCTTCACTGTACCCAAACAGACTGGGAGATTTTCACTGTAACTTCATTGCAGTGTTAATATAAGCCTACTTGTGACACTGATAAAGAGTATTATTATTATCACCCCCACCATCCACCAGTGCAGAGACACACACCTCAGTAGGCAGCATTAGTGGACAGGCTTATGGGCACAATCTGCTGAGCACCACACTGTTGTTGATGCACATCAGGTGAGGCAGGAATATCCAAGGGAGATAACAATTGGAGGTCTGCTGTATCCCAGGATTCAACTTGGTCCCAGTCAGATGCCGAGACTCTGGACACGATTCTCCCAGAGCTGATGCAGATGATAGGCCAGAGCCATGAGATTCAGGAGGGGATGTCAACGACATTCCAGTGACTACATAGGCGATTGGAAGAGTCCCAAAGGTTTTGGGTGCGGGAGATGATGCCCGCAATGTGTGGAACCGAGGCCAACTCTGCTAAGGTGGCGACTGCAATGAAAAGTCTGGAGCATGGCGTTGATATATTGAATGGTGGCGCCCAAGGCATGGCTCAGTCTGTGACAACTATTGCTGAGGGCCTTGACATCATGCCCCAGACGCAGCCAGACATTGCTGAGGCACTCCAGAGCACGGTCCAGTCACTAAGGACCATCTCTGGGATGTTGGCACCATGGTGCAGACAATGGGGAGCTGCCAGGGCTGGCAAAGTCAGATGATTCAGATTCCAGCTGCCCCACCATCCCTTGGAGTCCCCCAGGGCTTTATGGGCACCGTCAGGGAGTAGGAAGCGCTGGACGTCAACCTGGGGCCTGCCACCAAGGAGACATCATATTCCCGCCTCCTGACACCGGCACACCTCAAGGGCAGCGGGCAGAACAGGGTGGCACGGCGATGACTGTGACACAGGTAAGTTGGCCAGGGCCCCCGGGCTCCAGGCCATCCAGAGGACATCCGCTAAGGGCATCAAAGGCCATAGGATGCAGAAAGCAACAAGCTGTCTCCACGTCTGATGTGCATCCTGGGGCACACCTGTATGGAGCAGTAGACCATGAAAGATCAAGAAGAGTGAGGCACACAGAGTGGGCACAGTAGCTGGGAGAAACATGGGGATGTAAACTGTTTATTATTGAAACCTGTTACACCTGATACATTTGAAGCCTCTGTCACGTTACTTTTCACAGCAGGCCAGCCTGCACCCCCACCCCCTGTTTCCCTCCACTACCCCCACCCACCACCCGCGGGCACAGTGGTCAAAGGCCAAAAGCCCCGATGCAGAGGATGGATGTGAGCGCAGCAGTCAGACAGGATTCAGATTTTGGCATAAACTGAGGAGCACCAGAGCTTTCCTCATAGCGAGTGATCATCACTCTCCCACCTTGTATGTTGACCCACTGACAGTGCCACCACAGGCCCATAACCCTGGGGTAATATGACATAGACCCTTGAAGGGTGGAACAGGGTGGTTGGAGAGAAGGAGGGCTGATGGGGTGTGGGAAGTGGGGAGAGGGTGGAAATGAGGGGGAGGGGATTGGGATGGAGGGGGGAAGTGGGTTGCAGGGGAAGGGGTATTGGGGAAGGAGGGAAATGGGGAGGGGGAAAAATGTGGAGGGAGCGGGAATTGTGGGGGAGAAGTGGATTCGGGGAGGGAAAGAAATGGGGCAGAGAATGAGGGAAATCAGGGTGGGTGTTGAGCTGACAGGCACAGCCTCGGCCTATGAGACTCTGGAGACAATGAGGACCTCCCTGGTCCTCCGGGCACGTTGGACTCTTGCTGCCACCTGTCCTCCATCTTCCGGCTCCCCATGAGGCTTGTTCTCCAGCCCCTCCTTGCCCGCCTCCTCCTCAGATGAGGCGGCGTGCTTCTCCTCCTCCAGCATGTCATCCCGCTGCCTTGTCAGGTTGTGGAGGGCACAGCAAACCACCACAAAGTGGGACACCCGCTGAAGGTGTACTGCAGTGCACCACCAGAGCCGTCCATGTATCGGAACTACATTTTCAGCAATCTAATGCACCGCTCAATGACAAAATGGGTGGGAACGTGGGTCTCATTGTATTGAGTCTCCGCATCGGTCTCAGGCCTCTGAACTGGTGTCATCAGCCATGACTTCAGAAGGTGTCCCTTGACCCCCGCAAGAGCCAACCCGTCATCCTTAGATGGTGCTCGAAGACACCGGGGATCTCTGAGTGTCCCAGGATGTAGCTGTCATGCACGCTCCCTGGGTAACAGGCACACATGATCTGATCATTCAGGAAGTGGAACCCCTTCCTGTTAATATAGGGTACCCCTTGATTATCCGGTGCATGCAAGATGACATGTGTGTCATCAATGGTCTCCTGGACCTGAGGCATCCCGACAATGGTGGAAAATCCAGCAGCCCAGGCATCTTGGTGGGCCTGATCCAGCTCAAGGTGATAAAGTTTGATGCCCGGGCATACAGAACATCTGTGACCACCCTGATGCACCTGTGGGCTGTAGATTGTGAAATGCTGCACAGATTCCCGCTCAAGCAGTATTGAGGTAGCTGCCAACAACTAAATACTAAAGAACAGGGCTTCAGCACTGGGGATCCTCTTGTGACCGAAGGGTAAGTCTGTGGATCAGGGGAGGGCACCTGAGCACAGTCTCCCTAATATTCCCGGAAGAGGGTTGCGGTCTACAGCTCCTGATGTGACCGGAGGTGAGGGTCCAGAGCAAGGTTTGCCAGCACAACTAACTTGCTGGATAGCACTCTGAGAGAAGGTGCACCACGTAAGGGTGGGGGAAACTTGGGGGATTTGAGGGTCTCGAGATCGAACCTTAACTGATTGTCGGTCTCTCTCCTTCTCCAATTCCTTACAGATACCAAAATGGTTGCTGGTGTCGAACCCGCAGCAGCTGCCCTAGAGTTTCTGGCGGCAGCCGAAGCGGCCAGACGGCAATGAAGGCAGCAGTGACAATGCAGGATGGAAGTGGCACCTTATGTGCACGGGGCCGCTGCACACTTTGAAGATCCGGCCGCACATTAGGCCAAGGGGGTGGGGAGGTGGCGGGGGGGAGGACCTAGAAGGGGAAGCCAGCGATGGCCCAAAGTGTACACGCGTTGTTGGCCATTCGATGAGCTGATGGATGCCATGTGCCATAGAATTCTCTGGCAAACCTGCGCATGGGCAACAATCAACAAAATGTCTGGTAGCCCACTTCAGAACTGTATGTAGCTCCCGGGCCACTGGTCCACCACTGATCTAGAAGGCTGTTCACACATTCTATGCCATGTTACTAAGGCACCATTAATTTGAATAAAATTTTGGTCTACAATAAGCCTTGATGTGGAGATGCCGGCGTTGGACTGATACAGGCTCTCAGCACCACAGATGTTTTCTGATGATAATTTTACATGCTTTGTACACCAGGTGCATAGAATGCAGTGTGTCCAATACAACATGTAGCAGCACTACAGAGATTGGAGATTATATTGCTAACTCTTGTACTTGAACACTTTCAGTGTGCAGTTATACATAAGCTAAAGGCCATTTTAGCTTAGAGGGCTAGACAGCTGGTTCATGATGCAGAGCGAGACCAACGGCGTGGGTTTTAATTCCCGTACCGGCTGAGGTTATTCCTGAAGGCCCAGATTTTCAACGTTGCCCCTTTCCTGAGGTGTGGTGATCCTTAGGTGAAATCACCGCCAATCAGTTCTCCCCCTCAAAAGGGAAAGCAGCCTATGGTGATCTGGGACTATGACAAGGTCTGCAGCTGTTCAAGACCACCACCTTCTGAAGGGCAACTAGAGATGGGTAATAAATGCTGGCCTAACCAGCGACGCCCACATCTCGTAAATGAATTTTAAAAAAACTTCACCTGATCTATATATAAGGTAATGGTTCTTCTTCAGAAGAAATGATACGCTGTTTAAGGGAAGCCATATTTTTGAATTTTTAACAACTATTTTTGATGTTTTAATCTTTAAGCTAAATTTATTTTACCAAGCCCCAAGTCACTGTGAAGGGATCCCTGGGCCTCCCGCAGCCCCCCCCCCCCCCCCCCCCACCCCCAACACCCATGCAGTACACCCCTGACCCAATCACCTCTGTCTGGAAAATGTCAGCTTGGCACCTTGGCAGTGCCAACCTGGTACCCTGACAATGCCCCTGCCAGCTGGCAGTTCCACCTGGGCACCTTAGCAGTGTCAGGTTGGCACACTTCACTGGTTGTTCGATTGTACTCATGGTGGTTTACTTTGTGGATCCATGATCAGGATTAATAGGAAACCAATTTCAGTGTGTGTAATTACAGTGTGTGCAATCTCAGTGTGTACAATTTCAGTTTGTGCAATTTCAGTGTGTACAATTTCAGTTTGTGCAATTGCAGTGTGTGCAATTTCAGAGACGGTAAATTAGGTGAAACAACTAAATACAAAAATGTCATTTGCAATATTTGTCATTTGGGGTTTAAGATGCAACAAGTAGTCAAACAAATATCAGATTCTGCACTGGACACCGTCTAGAGTGTTTTTGAATCCACTTTCAGTGACAGGATATTTTCATCTTTAAAAAATAATTAATTCAAATGCACCTTATGGGTTTCTGAACTTTCCAGAGATTCATGCTGTGTTGATTAATTGCTAATGAATGCTAATGAATGAGTGAACAAAATTTACACTAAGATGTACTTAAGAAATGATTGATCTGCCCATAAGTATAAGCTGTCAGGAGAGAACGCAATGATCCTATACACAAGTGCTCACATATGAATCCAATACACTAATATCAATGACTGTTCCTCAGGTCTTAATGGAACTATGAAAAAGTTCAAAACCTCGCTGTTCATTGGAATGGCATAAATCAAGCTGCCAGCAGCAAAAATTGGGCAGTTGTTTGTTCTCATCCACCAGAATATTGCTCAGTTTCGCACCTACCCCATGTTATGTCCATTTTTTGGGTGACTTCACATATGAGAGTGATATAAGTCCCAATTTCCATATTTTCTCCATTATCAATGCCAAGCCAATATCCCGAAGATAGATGGTGGGAATTTGAATTTAAATTTGATTGATTGTCACGTGTACCGAGGTACAGTGAAAAATACTGATCTGCGTAGAGTCCAGCAGATCGTTCCATACATGAAAAAACATGAGATGTGCAGAAATACACAATGTAAATACATAGGCACAGGCATCGGGTGGGCATACGGAGTGTAGTATTACTTAGTAGAGAAGATGTGTGAAGAGATCAGATCAGTTCAAAAGAGGATCATTCAGGAAATTGGTAACAGCGGGGAAGAAGCCGTTTTTGAATCTGTTAGTGCATGTTCTCAGACTTTTGTATCTCCTGCCCGATGGAAGAAGTTGGAAGAGAGAATAACCCAGGGAAGCAGGGATTTTTGATCATGCTGCCCACCTTCCCAAGGCAGCAGAAAGTGTAGATCGAGTAAATGGATGGGAGGTGGGTTCATGTGATGGACTAGACAGTTGGAATCTGTCTGTCAGTTCTTCGGGCGTTGTTAGCCTGTTGTTGGTGAAAAAGTCTCTGACAGTCAGCATCCCCCCGTTCTGCTCCACCTTTTAAAGGTGCCGGCCATAATCGCTGACGTGAACCTGTGGTTATTGCACATGGGTGCTTTATCGGACATTTTGGTTCGGCTAAAATGCTGTTGCAGTTGGTTTCACGACTGTAGTGTTGCTACCACCACTGGGCACGTTGAATATTTATCAGCACGGTAGCATAGTGGTTAGCACAGTTGCTTCACAGCTCCAGGGTTCCAGGTTCAATTCCCGGCTGGGTCACTGTCTGTGTGGAGTCTACACGTTCTCCCCGTGTCTGCGTGGGTTTCCTCCGGGTGCTCCGGTTTCCTCCCACAGTCTAAAGATGTGCGGGTTAGGTGGATTGGCCATGCTAAATTGCCCTTATGTCCAAAATAGGTTAAATGTGGGTTACTGGGTTACGGGGATAGGGTAGATACTTGGGCTTGAGTAGGGTGCTCTTTGTAAGGGCGGGTTCAGACTTGATGGGCTGAATGGCCTCCTTCTGCACTGTAAATTCTATGATCCATGATCAGGTGGGAATGGGAGAGCCACCATGGCTAGGGCCCAGAGGGAGGTCACTCTGCAGGAGCCCTCATCCATAAGCACCCACTTGCCTTCTGGCTCCTTTATCCACCTCTTTACTCTCTCCACAGTCGCTGCTCAGTGATAATATTGCATGTTTAGGAGGGCTAGGCCACCCATGGATCTTGTTCTCTGCAGTACTCGCTTTGGGATCCTTGCATTCTTCCTGCCCCACACAAATGCTATAATCAGGTTGTCCAGTGAGTTGAAAAAGGCCTTGGGGATATAGATTGGGATGGATCTAAACAGGAAGAGGAACTTGGGCAGTACGTTCATTTTAATAATTTGCACGAGTAAGAGTGGGTTCCATTTCTGCAGGTCCTTTGTTATTCCCTCCGTCAGGCTGGTCAGGTTCCACTTGTGGATTCCTGTCCAGTTGTGAGTGATTTGGATCCCCAGGTAACAAAATTTGTGTTGGGCCTGTTAAATGCAGCCCCTCCACCTCTGCCCCTCCCCCTTGCGGGATGGATTGATATCATGGTTGTGTTGTAATTCACCAACTGACCACTAGAAGTTTCATAGGTATATTCGCGAATATTAGAGTCAGGTGACCTCAGACTGACTAGGGAGCTGAGAGAGAGATCCATTGACTCTGTCTACACCTCCCATTGCCTTGAGAAAGCGGGCAGCATAATCAAAGACCCCCCCCCCCCCCCACCCGGGTTATGCTCTCTTCCAACCTCTTCCATCGGAAGGAAATACAAAAGTCTGAGAACACGCACTAACAGGTTCAGAAACAACTTCTCCCCTGCTGTTGCCAGACTCCTGAATGACCCTCTCATGGACTGAACTGATCTCTCCACACATCTTTTCTACTGAGTAGCACTGCACTCTGACTGCCTCACCCGATGTCTATGCCTATGTATTTACATTGTGCATTTATTTTATGTCCTACATTTTTCATGTATGGAACGATCCAACTGTATGCAGAATAATACTTTTCACTGTAACCTATTACACGTGACAATAAGTCTAAATCTAAATGTCCTCTGATGACTGCACAATGTTCAGCACAAATCACGACTCCTCAGATACTGAAGCAGTTCATGTGCAATATTTGAACACGATCCAGGTTGGGCTGGCAAGTGGCAAGCAATATTTGAGCCACACAAGTGCCAGTTAATGATCATCTCCAACAAGAGAGGATCTAATCATTGTCCCTTGACATTCAATGGCATTACTATCACTGAATCCCCCGTTATCAACTTCCTGGGGGTTACCATTAACCAGAGTCAATGGCGTAGTGGCATTGTCATTAGACCAGTAATTCAGAGACCCAGCGCAATGCTCTGGGACCTGGAAGATGTTGAAATTTATTTCAACAAAAATCTGCGGATAAAAAAACATGAAACCATTGTCGATTGTTGTAAAAACTCATCTACTTTGCTAATAGGGAAATTTGCCATCCTTACTTGGTCTGGTTTACATGTGACGCCAGACTCACAGCAATGTGGTTGGCTCTAAAATGGCCTAGCAAGCCCCTGAGGGAATTTGGGGATAGGCAACAAATGCTTGCTCAGCCAGGGATGCTCATATCCCATGAACGGATAAAACAATTATAAACTCAACTAGATGAGCCATATAAATACTGTGAAGATGCCCTTTCTATTAATAAGGTGTGAGATCCATGGGGCAATTGTAGAGATCTCTGTATGTGCATGTACACAAGGGGTTAATGCGTAATCAGCAGCACCACATGATCACTAGAGGGCCGGACCAATAGGGGTATAAAAAACAACCACATTGTGTCTCCCTCAGTCTCTCTCTCTCTTGGGTGCACTGTGACCAGGACAATATCAGAATAGTTCAGATGGCTAGTGGAGTTACGTATAGTTATTGTAGTTAGATCTTGTTAACCTTATCACTAGTATCAAAGCTAAAGTAAAGAACTCATGCACTTGTTGTTATCGTTACTCAATAAACATTTGTTGTATCTGGACGAGTTCGAGTCTTCTTCATCGAGATTCAGAAGACCTCACCATCAACCAAGGATTGAGTAGCACGAGTTATCTACCACACAGGTAACAAAACAACAATAACACTTATTTAGACTGCCTGCTGCCCTGGGAGTGTGAGTCTACAGCGAATAGAAGATTGACTTACCCGAGCAGAGTGGATGAGATCATTCATCTTCGTCCTGCACTGCAGTGTGTTTCTTTTTTGAGTGCCACAGAGAGGAGGGTGACCAACTTGACCTTGACAAGCCTTGGAGAAGGTCCAGGCCACCAAGATCAAGTTGATCACCCTACTGCTGCCACCTCTCAGGAAGAGGACATATCACTGTTATCATATGGTCTAGAGGAGACTCACCAGAGAGTCATGGCTGAACCATGTGGCACATTACCTGCTTCTCCAGGAGAGCATTATATTTGCTGACAGCACACAGCAAGCCTGCAGAGACTGGATGTGTGTTTGGGCGCTGCTCAAATATGGTCCCAGAACCATTGAACTGATGAGGTATTGGTGGTTGGACGAATCAGTGCCCACCATTTGATTCGGTGAGCAGCTCCAGCAGATGATTGGCACTGAAACACCAATCCACCCTGCAGACTAGTGGGAAACATACTATCCACCACTGCACTTAGTCTGAAAAATGGGAAATTCCTTTCATGGTTATTTTGTTTAGTTTCAAATTAGCTGCCATTTGGTGTTTCTTCAGCCTCTGGCATTTTGCATGGGGGGGATGAACCAAATCTTTCCAAGGAATTGAGGGAGTAATATGCTATTTGGATGACACACTTCTTTCAGCTCCTAACAGACAAACCCACGATGACAGACTGAAAGAGGTGCTCCAATGTTTAATTAATAATCTTTATTGTCACAAGTGGACTTACATTAGCACTGCAGTGAAGTTACTGTTGGAAGCCCCTAGTCGCCACATTCCGGCACCTGCTGGGGTACACTGAGGGAGAATTCAGAATGTCCAATTCACCGAACAGCACGTCTTTTGGGACTTGTGGGAGGAAACCGGAGCACTCGGAGGAAATCCACGCAGACACAGGGAGAATGTGCAAACTCCACACAGACAGTGATCCAAGCCGGGAATCGAACCTGGGGCCCTGGAGCTGTGAAGCATCAGTACTACCCACTGTGCTACTGTGTTGCCCTCAGTTAGGAAAAGCATGGAGTTCGACAAATTCAAACAAATGTAAAATGATTCAAAATCTGCAGAGTTTCGGTCACAGGGAGACAAAGATGGGTTACACTCTGCCAAGGGTAAGGTTCAAGAAATAAGACATGGATACACCCTCAGAAGCTCACTCTCTGAGCTCAGATCCTTTTGGGGATTAGTGAATCACTACAGTAAATTCCTACCAAATTTGGTAAACTTATTGCATCCATTGAACTAAC
This sequence comes from Scyliorhinus torazame, assembly GCF_047496885.1. Lineage (NCBI taxonomy): Eukaryota > Metazoa > Chordata > Chondrichthyes > Carcharhiniformes > Scyliorhinidae > Scyliorhinus > Scyliorhinus torazame. The sequence goes on along the minus strand of NC_092717.1, from coordinate 170,865,859 downwards.
TTTTGAGGAAGGGTGTTCAATAGAAATGGATATGGAAATGGATATGGAGTGTGACAAAGCATGTCAATTTTGTAATACTAAATTGTCATTGGTACAATGCTTGTATCTGACATGGGTGTCCGAAAAGATTAAGCTAGCCTGTGAAGCCTCTCCATACAGAGTAGGTGCTGTGATCTCTCATGTGGTGGATCATGGTGAGGAGGGACCAGTTGCATTTGTTTCAATGCCAATGAGAAAAATGATGCTCAGTTAGAACATGAAGCATCATCTTTATTTTTTGAAGTAATGAGATTTGATAAATATGTGTCTGGTCGTAATTTCATGATCAAAACCGATCATAAGCCATTGATGGCTACTTTGAATTCAAAGTCTCCAGTACCCACTTTAGCTGTGGCCCAAATAAAGAGGTGGGCTTTGATTTTCACTGCTTATCGGTATGACATTAAATGCAGATGATTGGAATGTCGTTGTAATTCTGATGTTTTGCTGAGATTACCATCCCCCTCAGAGATAGAACCCAACAGGGAAAGATGTATTTTTATTTTCACTTTTCACACATGGATGAGTTGCCAGTCACAGCATACGCCACTGGAAGAACAACTCATGGGACCCTGTATAGGTAAAGGTACACAACTACATTGCAAATGGGTGGCCAACACAGGTAATGGACTTAGAAATTAGGCCTTTTTATATGCTTAAGAATGAGTTATCAGTTGATAAAGGTTGTGTTATGTGCAAAGCTAGCGTTGCAATTCCTGAAAGTATAGATCGCAATTACTATGTGATCTTCATGATCAACACTTAGGGATGAGCTTGACAAAGGGTCCAACGAAAAGCTATCTTTGGTGGCCAGAGTTAGATAAGGACACAGGATGTGACAGATTACACAGATAGTCAGATAAAATATCAGATACCAGGTAGAATTTGTATATAATTAGGACATTATACTTGGGAATTGAGAAACTGTTCACAGGCAAACAGATAGCCACTTTACTCAGAAGCCTTGTTACATACATACATGGGCAGCACTGAACTTAATTAAAAACAGCGCTGATTTTAATTAAAAACAGACATTACTTCATGGTGGCAGCATCTAGAGGAATTCACTAGTGCTCTTGCTTTTTTTGAAGGTAGGTATCAATTTAAATGCTTTATTCACTACCAAAGGAATTTTAAAAAAGGTGATAACACACATTAATGGGAGTTTAGTCTGGGATTGGCGTCATTACCTATTAAGAAGGCATTCTTAAAATTTAGCTCAGTGTATCCTGAAAGACTAATGACCTTCTGAACATCAGAAGGTCAGAATTGAACAGAATAGACACCTGGTACAAAAGACAGATGCTGTAAGAATGTAACTTTCACTGAGTTGGAGAAAAATAAATTTTAAAAGTCACAATTTTTGCATTAAAAGTTTAAAAACACTTTATGAAAATATAGAGGCAAGTGAAATTAATTAGGATCGATATTAGAATATATCAGAAGCACATATTGACCTGGTATATGCTCACAGTCTTCACATAATAAGGCCTTCCTCAACAATTAAATAATCGCAAATTATAAGGGATCATCAAAAGGGAGGAGTTTAATCAAGGAGGCAGCACCTATAGTCGCTCGAGATGGTATAAGTTAGTTTAGAAGAGTATAAATGTACAGCTTTCTCTCTCGAAAATCAGAAGTATAGAAGAGAGATTTAAGAGGAAAGCCTGGAGCCAATGCTTCTCAAGTTGTCTAAGAGTTGGGCACTTTAAGTTTTAGCTGTCCTGCTTTTCAGACAGCTGAAACCACTTGTGGATTTAAGGTAATATTTGATGGATTCCGAAGAAGATTTTTCGTTTATAGCATTGTATATTAAAATCTCTTTTACTGGTTTCATATATTAAAATTAAGTCTGTGTTTTCCATCTTTCTATAGTCTTTAAGTTGCGATCTACTTATCCACTTTTGACTGTATTGTATGTTAACCAGTTCTTCAATAAACTTGTAAATAAGTTAGTAAAATACAATATCCCATGTATCTTTATGTATGCAAACTTAAGAACCCACCTCTGTATTTCCTAAATGGAAAAATATTCTGGTGGAATTTTGATTGATACCATTCCAATGAACACTGAGGTTTTGAAGTTTTTCATAGTTCCATTAAGACCTGAGGAACAGTCATTGAAACAGGTAGAGTATGTCAAGCATTAGAATAGGAACCACGATCAGTACCTTTGCAACCATGGAAATGGCTGGCTGGAGCAAAGGGTGAACATAGATCTTGCAGAATTTGAAGGGTGACAGCTGTTCTTTGTGACAGATAGCCATTCGAATTTGGTTAAGAGGTTTGCAATGAATCAAACAACAACTCGCAAAATTAGATACTTTTCTCAGTTTATTTGTTGTTTAGGTTCTCAGAGGAAATGGTGCTTAACACCGAACCTCCGTGTTGTTCAGAAGAGTTTTTAAAGCTCATGAGAATGAGATTGGAGTTTCACAATATTGTCCTGCTTCAAATTGAGCAGCAGAACGTACAATACAAATTATTAAGCTTGCTCTTGTTGGACAAAGTTAGATACCGATTGGAAGAAACATCAGTTGTCTTTGAATCTTTTGTGAGGGCCACGAAGAATCCAGCACGAGTTTCAAGGATACAAAGAAATAACATTTATTTACAATAACACACATATATATATATATATATATATATATGCCATTTGAACAGTTTCTGAGAAGACAGCCTGGAATGAGGTTATCACTGTTGAAGCCACATTTAGCCAATAGGAGAGAAACAAGCCTGGCAGAAAGAGACTCATGATCAGGGTAGAGTGAGAAAATAATTAAGTCTGAAGTTGAAGGCTAAGGTGAAAGAACATTATGGTAAGTGTTTGAAGCGATTACCATGAGAAATTGTGAAAATATGTGATCCTCCCATAGTATTTCATCACAATGTTTGGTACTGAAAAGATTAGGTTTGCACATTTAGCTGGCCAATTTCCTGAATAATTGGCCTGCTTAATGATTTAACCCTTAGAAGAGTTCTCAGCATGTAGGTTGATGAATAGCAGGACCATACGATGGCAGAGTAAAAGGGTAAAAGTACTAAAGCTGAGTTAACAGAACCAGTAATGATTGTTTATCATACACAAGGTCAAGATGTCTTCCAGGAAATGCATTTCTTAAAGGAAAAAACTGCATCTGTCAATCAACATTTCCCACACCATTTTATCCTAAAAGTTATAGATAGTTTTACAAAACATCATCTACTGCCAACCTGTGCTGAATACTTAGTGTATTTTAAGTAAGGTTAATAAATATTCAGCACAATGCAGTCAAGTAGAGAGCACTTGTTATGGGCTTTTCACAGTAACTTCATTGCAATAAGCCTACTTGTGACAATAATAAAGATTATTATTATGCAGTGCGTGAATGTTCTCAGCTTGAGGTAGCATTTTACTATAATCTTGGTCTTGGGACCTTGGTCTTAGGGGCTGGTTTAGCACAGTGAGCTAAACAGCTGACTTGTAATGCAAAACAAGGCCAGCAGAGCGGGTTCAATTCCCGTACTGGCCTCCCCGAACAGGCGCCGGAATGTGGTGACTAGGGGCTTTTCACAGTAACTTCATTGAAGCCTACTTGTGACAATAAGTGATTATTATTGTGCTTGATTTTAGAGTTGTGAGATTTAGAGATGTGAGATTTTAGAGATTTTAGACCTGCAATGAAGTGGTTTTCCCCGAGGACAAGATAGATGTCCCAGCTGTCTACAGGGTTTCATTGATAACTTGTTAAGATTTTGGAGGCATTTGAATCATTCCCAGCACTCTTGTGTATGAATCAACTTCATTTGCGGGTGTGGTTATTAACTAAGGTTATCCTTTTGCATGGCTGGGGTAGCGTTCCGTTCTTGCTTGGTGGTTTGGAAGCAGCTTTAGCGGCAATCGGATGGCTTTGACTTACACATTCTATTTCAGAGCTTAACTGCCTCCTCCTTCCTATTTACTGCTGGTTTATAGGATTTAACGTTGGCCCCTTCTCACAGGCTGACCTATGTTAAAGAGAGAGATTTCGCATATTTTAGCCTATAGGCTGGAAACACCAAAAATGCCTGTACAGCATGCGGGAATTTTCTTTAATAAAACTCCTAATAACTCACATTTTGTCCATAATTAACCTCCAAACAGTAATTTCCAGGCGATCAAAAGACTTTCCTGTTTTGCTTTTAATTTTGTTGCAGTGAAGCCTCAGTGCTGGTGAGAGAGAATTTGAAAGGGGAGAAACAGAAAGTTAGAAATAGACAGAGACTGAACAGAAAGGATGACAGGGATTGAAGAAGAGCTGCTATGGTGGAACTTAATTGTAGGGCTGTCTCATGACTCTCCACAAGAAAGTACGTGACCACCTCAATCCCAAGTATTTCAACACATAATCACCTGTCTTACACTGGGGAATCACCTAAGGAGAGCACTTATGATGTGTACTAGAAGATAAAATCATATGCTGCCACTGAGAGAAATCTCTGGGGCAAATCAAAGATACATTGATCCCCAATACAGTAAATTGATTTTGCTTATGTAACTTTTCACCAGAGTATACATTTGATGGCTCAGAATAAGACAGGAACAGATCAAAGGTTGGACATTCATCGTAGTTCAGTAAGAAGAGGTTAATATTTATGTATTGAGCCAATGCATAGTGTATGCACAGATACAATTGTTAATATATAGAATATTCAGATAATTAAGTGCATATCGCCTCAGTGAAAGGCTTTTGCAGTGAAAAGCTATTGTAATAGTGTCATTTGCAGAGCAACTCTCAGTGTCTTTATCTGGCTTTACCCTGCTCTTGTAGCCACAGTTTTTATATGACTAGTCTAGTTCAGTTCCTGGTCAATGGTAGCTCCCAGGATGTTGACAGTGGGAGGTTCAGTGACCACAGAATCACAGAATAGTACAGTACAGAAGAGGCACTTTGGTCCATTGAGTCTGCACCGACCTATGAAAAACACCTAACCTTCCTACCTAATCCCATTTGCCAGCACTTGGCCCATAGCCTCGAATGCTATAACGTGCCAAGTGCTCATCCAGACACTTTCTAAAAGATGTGAGCCAACCCGTCTCTTCCACCTTCAGTGCATTCCAGAACCTCATCACCCTCTGGGTAAAAAACATTTTTCCTCAAATCCCCCCTAAACCTCCTGCTCCTCACCTTGAATTTGTGTCCCCTCGTAACTGACCCTTCAACTAAGCGGAAGAGCTGTTCCCTATGCACCTTGTCCGCGCCCCTCATAATCATGTACACCTCGATCAGTCGCCCCTTAGACTTCTCTGCTCCAGCAAAAACAACCCAAGCATATCCAACATCTCTTTTTAAAAAAAAATATTTTTATTGAAATATTTGTAAAATTTTATAACAAAAACAGAAAAAGAACAATGGCCTTGGGTGGGGTGCTCTTTCCAAGAGCCGGTGCAGACTCGATGGGCCGAATGGCCTCCTTCTGCACTGTAAATTCTATGAAATCTATGAAATCTATGAAACGTTAAACATCAACATAGTGCAAAAATAGATATTTCCCTGAACGGCTCTGTCTTCACAGACCACCGAAAATAACAAAAAACAAACAAACACAACACTAAACTCCCCCCCCCCCCTCGGAAAGCTGCTACTGCCGACATTTTCAATTAAATTTCCCCAAGAAAGTCGCCGAACGACTGCCACCTCCGGGAGAACCCTAACATTGATCCTCTTAAGGCAAACTTTATTTTCTCAAGGCTGAGAAACCCAGCCATGACACTGACCCAGGTCTCTACCCTCGGGGGCTTCAAGTCCCTCCACAACAACAGGATCCGTCTCCGGGCAACCAGGGAGGCAAAGGCCAGAACTTCGGCCTCTTTCACTCCCTGAACTCCCGCGTCTTCCGACAATCCAAAGATCGCACCAAAGATCTGGACTCGGCACCACCCGTGTTCCTAGCACCTTGTACATTGCCCTGGCAAACCCCTGCCAGAACACCTCAAGCTTCGGGCATGCCAAAAACATTTGGACATGGTTTGCTGGGCTCCCCGCACACCTCGAACATCTGTCTTCCACCCCGAAAAACTTGCTCATCCTCGCTGCCGTCATGTGTGCCCGGTGAACCACTTTAAACTGTTTGAGACTGAGCCTGGCACATGATGAGGAGGAATTGACACTACTTAGGGCTTCCGCCCATAGTCCCGGCTCTAACTCCCCTCCTAACTCCTCCTCCCACTTGCCTTTAAGCTCCTCCACCGGGGTTTCCTCAGCCTCCAACAGCTCCTGGTAGATATCCGACACCTTCCCCTCCCCCACCCAGGTATTGGACACTACTCTATCCTGTATCCCCCATGGCGGCAGCAGCGGGAAGGCCACCACCTGCTTCCTCAGGAAGGTTTGCACTTGTAAATACCTAAAGCCGTTCCCTGCCGGTAATTTAAACTTGTCCTCCAGCGCCTGCAGGCTGGGTAAGCCCCCATCTATAAACAGGTCACCCATCCTTCTAATACCCGCCCTCTGCCAGCTCCGGAACCCGCCGTCCATCCTACCCGGCAGGAACCTGTGGTTATTACATACCGGGGTCCAGACCGACGCTCCCTCCACCCTTTTGTATCTCCTCCACTGCCCCCAGATCTTCAGTGTCGCCACCACCACCGGACTTGTGGAGTAACGGGCCGGCGAGAACACCAGAGGCGCCGCTACCAGCGCTCCCAAACTGGTGCCTTTGCATGACCCCGCCTCCGACCGTTACCAGGACGACCCCTCCCCCAATACCCACTTCCTGATCATGGCAATGTTGGCCGCCCAGTAGTTACAAAGGTTCGGCAGTGCCAGCCCACCCTCCCCCCGACTGCGTTCCAGTAGCACTCTCTTCACTCGCGGGGTCTTGTTCGCCCACACAAATCCCGAGATGATCATATTAACCCGCTTAAAAAAGGCCTTGGGGATGAAGATGGGAAGGCACTGGAATACAAATAAGAACCTGGGAGGACCGTCATTTTCACGGTCTGTACCCTCCCTGCCAGTGACAGCGGGAGCATGTCCCATCTTTTAAAGTCCCCTTCCATTTGTTCCACCAGCCAGGTCAGATTAAGCTTATGCAACAAATCCACTTCCGGACCACCTGTATACCCAGGTAACGAAAGCTCTTTTCTACCCTCCTCAGCGGCAGCTCCCTCAGTCTCTTCTCCTGCCCTTTAGCCTGGATCACAAACAGCTCGCTCTTCCCCACGTTCAATTTATACCCCGAGAAAACTGCCAAATTCCCTTAAGATCCGAATGACCTCCCCCATCCCCTCCAGTAGGTCCGAAAAATACAGGAGGACATCATCCGCATAGAGCGAAACCCGATGCTCCACCCCCATCCCCGGTACAGCCCCTGCCAGTTCCTTGAAGCTCTCAGCGCGATGGCCAGCGGCTTAATGGCTAGAGCAAATAATAACGGGGAAAGGGGACACGCTTGCCTCGTACCCCGGTGCAATTTAAAATGCTCCGACCTAAGCCGGTTCGTGCGCACGCTTGCCACAGGCATCAGAACAATATTTAAAAGCCTCCGCATATTAGCATTAAGTTGCCTGCCCTTAACGAATCCAGTCTGGTCTTCCCTATCACCCCCGGGACACAATCCTCTATCCTCATGGCCAGACCTTAGCCAATAGCTTCGCATCCACATTTAGCAACGAGATTGTTCTGTAAGACCCACACTGTTCAGGGTCCTTATCCCATTTCAAAATGAGTGAGATCGAGGCCTGTGATATTGTAGGGGGGAGGATTCCCTTCTCTCTCACCTCATTAATGGTCCTCATCAGCAGTGGGCGTAACACCTCTGAAAATGTTTTTTAAAATTCCACCGGGAAGCCATCCAGCCCGGAGTTTTGCCCGACTGCATGCCCTCCATCCCCTTAATAATTTCTTCTATCTCGATCGGTGCCCCCAGCCCCTCCACCAGGCCCTCCTCCACCCTCGGGAACATCAACTGGTCCAGAAATTGCCTCATCCCTTCCGCGCCTGCTGGGGGTTCCGACTCCTATAGTTTGCTGTAGAATTCCTTAAAAACTTCATTCACCCCTCCAGGTCTGAGACCAAGTTGCCCTCCTTATTCTTTACTCCCACAATCTCCCTGACCGCCTCTCTCATCCTAAGCTGGTACACCAGCATCCTGCTCGCCTTCTCCCCATATTCATACACTGCACCTCTAGCTTTCCTCAACTGTTCTACCGCTTTCCCTGTGGTCAACAATTCAAACTCCACCTGAAGCTTGCGCCGCTCCCGCAGGAGTCCCGCGTCCGGGGCTTCCGCATATTTCCTATCCACCCGGAGTATCTCCTCCACCAATCTCTCCCTCTCCGCCCTTTCCCTCTTTTCTCTATGGGACCGGATCGATATAAGTTCCCCTCTAATAACTGCCTTCAGGGCTTCCCAGGCCGTCGCTGCCGAAACCTCTCCCGTGTCATTTGTTTGGATTGGATTGGATTTGTTTATTGTCACGTGTACCGAGGTACAGTGAAAAGTATTTTTCTGCGAGCAGCTCAACAGATCATTAAGTACATGAGAAGAAAAGGGAATAAAAGAAAATACATAATAGGGCAACACAACATATACAATAGAACTACGTAAGCACTGGCATCGGATGAAGCATACAGGGTGTAGTGTTAATGAAGTCCAAATAGTTCTGGATACTCTTATTCACCTGCCTGCAAAACACCTCGTCCGCTAACAACCCTACATCCAGTCTCCACAGTGGACGCTGCCCTCTCTCCTCCCCAAGTCGTAAATCTACCCAGTGCGGGGCATGATCCAATACTGTAATCGCTGAGTATTCCGTCCCTGTCACCTTTGGGATCAACGCCCTGCCCAGAACAAAAAAATTAATACGGGAATAAACTTTGTGGACGTGGGAGAAGAAGGAAAACTCCTTTACCCTCGGCCTTGTAAACCTCCAGGGGTCTATGTATGCCCCCCATCCGTTCCATAAAGCCCTTCAGCTCCCTCGCCGCCGCCAGCCTCTTCCCTGTCCTGGATTTTGAGCGATCCAATTGAGGCTCAATGAATTATTAAAGTCCTCTCCCATGACCAAGTTGTGTGACTCCAGGTCCAGGATTTCGCCTAACTACATGCCTCATAAAATCCACATTGTCCCAGTTCGGGGCGCAGACATTCACGAGCATCACTCGGACCCCTTCCAGCTTCCCACTCACCATGATATACCTATCTCCTTTATCAGCCACTATTCTCCCAGCCTCAAATGCCATTCGCTTGCTGATCAGAATTGCTACCCCCCTGGTCTTCGAGTCCAGCCCTGAGTGGAACACCTGACCCATCCAGCCCTTCCTTAATCTCATCTGGTCTGTGACCTTCAGATGTGTCTCCTGGAGCATTGCCACGTCTGCCTTTAGTCCCTTTAAATGCACGAACACGCATGCTCTCTTCACTGGCCCATTCAAGCCTCTCACGTTCCAAGTAATCAGCCTGGACGGGTGCTCCCCCCCCCCCCCCCCCCCCCCCCAACTAGCTATCCCCCTTTCTTGACCAGCCCCGAGCCCGTGACCCCCCGCTTCCCTGGACACCCCCTCAAGCAGCAACATCCAACCTCTCTTCATAACTTAAATGTTGCATCACAGGGTGCATGATGACACAGTGGTTAGCACTGCTGCATCACGTCGTTGCGGACCCAGGTTTGATCCCGGCCCCGGGTCACTGTCCATGTGGAGTTTGCACACTCTCCCCGCGTTTGCATGGGCCTCACCCCCACAAATCAAATGCGCAAGCTAAATGGATTGACCACACTAAATTGTCCCTTAATTGGAAAAGAAAAGAATTGGGTACTCTAAATTTAAAAAAATGCTGCATCCCAGGCAACATCCTGGTGAAACGCCTATGCACCCCATCCAGTGCAATTACATCCTTCCTATAATGTGGCAACCAGAATTGTACACCGTACTACAGCTGTGGCCTCGAAAAGGTTCTGTACAACTCCAACATGATCTCCCTGCATTTGTAATCTATGTCTCGAATGATAAAGCAAGTGACCCATATGCCTTTTTCACGACCTTATTAACCTGCCCTTCAGAGATCTATCGACAAACACACCAAGGTCCCTTTGTTCCTCGGAACTTCCCAGTGTCATGCCATTCATTGAATGCTTCCTTGTCACTTTAATCCTTGAAAAGCGTATCACCTCACACTTTTCAGGGTTAAATTCCATCTGCCGCTTTTCTGCCGATTTGACCATCCCATCTATATCTTCCTGTAACCGAAGACACTTTTAAAAAAAATTTAGAGTACCCAATTTATTTTTTCTAATTAAGCGGCAATTTAGGGTGGCCAATTCACCTACTCTGCACATCTTTGGGTTGTGGGGGCGAAATCCACGCAGACATGGGGAGAATGTGCAAACTTCACATGGACATGCCCCAGAGCCGGGATCGAACCTGGGACCTCGGCACCGTGAGGCAACAGTGCTAACCACTGCGCCACCATGGTGCCCCCCTGTAACCCAAGACACTTGACCTCACTGATAACCACATGGCCAATCTTTGTGCCATCTGCAAACTTATTGACTCTACCCACATAGTCATCTATGTCGTTTATATAAATGACAAACGACAGAGGAGCCTGCACAGATCCCTGTGGTATGCCACTGGACACTGGTTTCCAGTCACAAAAGCAGCCATCTGTCATCACCCTCTTACAGCTAAGCCAATTTTGAAACCACCTTATCAAGTTACCCGAAATGCCATGTGCATTTGCCTTCTTTATAAGTCTCCCATGTGGGATCTTGTCAAAGGCTTTCCTGAAATCCATGTAAACTACGTCAACTACCCTCATCTACACAACTGGTTACATTCTCAAAAAATTCAATTAAATTTGTTAGGCATGACCTCCCTCTGATGGCAATATCATTGAATGTCAAGGGGCGACGGTTTTATTCTCCCTTATTGGAGCTGGTCATTCCAGGCACTTGTGTGGCATAATGTTACTTGTCAACCCAAGCCTGGATATTGTCCAGGTCTTGCTGTATTTGCATGTTGACTGCTTCAGTGTCTGAGGAGTTACAAATGATGCAATCATCAGCAACTATCCCCACATCTGACCTTCTGTTGGAAGAAAGGTCATTGATGACGCAGCTGAAGATGAGTTGGGTACTCTAAAAGTGTTATATTTTAAATAATGAATTATCTAAAATATATATATTACTCTTGAATCCGCCAAGATGATAAAATGACCAATACTCTTCTTGTTGAAAGATGAACTATTTAATGTGTAATAAAATAATAAACTGTGAGTCCTTTTACTCAATACTAAACTAAACTATAAAGAAATAAAGTACAACACAGATAACTGCATAACTATACACTATTATAACAAACTAGTTCTAACTTCTCCCTCTCTAGCTATTCTATGTCTTGCTTGTTCACTGTTCTAGATCACATTCTCTAACTAACTGAAAAAGAGCAGGAACCAGGAGCGGGATTCTCTGATCCTGAGGCTAAGTGTTCCCGACGGCGTCAACACGCCCCTAGGATCAGCAATTCTGGCCCCTACAGGGGGCCAGCAGGGCGTTGGAGCGGTTTATGCCGCTCCAGCTGCTGATCTGGCCGTGAAATGGGCGCCGGTGGATGCGCGCACGCGCACTGGGTCCGGAGCGAACCCGAGAATGCGCAGTCCCACCGGCGCGATTTCCGCGCGTGCGCAGTGTCTCCCTTGTCTGCGCCAACCCCGACCCAACATGGCGCAGGAGTACAGGCGCCGGCGCGAAAGAAAGGTGGCCGGGAGACAGAGAGGCCGGCCCGCCGATCGGTGGGTCCCGATCGCGGGCCGGGCCACATTGGAGGCCCCCCCAGGGGTCGGACCCCCCTCGTCCCCCCACAGGCCGCCTCCTGACCTTTCAACGCCGAGGTCCCGCTGGCTCAGAGCATGTTAGAACGGCGCCGGCGGGGCTCGTTTTTTTTTTTTACGGCCGCTCAGCTCATCCGGGCTGGAGAATCGCGGGGGGGGGGGGTCACGTAGAGCGGCCCCCAACCGGCGCCGCGCCGACCACGCTGGCCCCAATGGTGCCGATTCTCCACTCTGTGGAGAATCGCGTCCCGGTGTCGGGGCGGCGTGGCGCGATTCACGCAGCCAGCCGGTGATTCTCCGACCTGGCATGGGGTCGGAGAATCCCCCCCCAGGTTCTTATAGAATCTGACGTGAGACATCTATTGTTGAAATGACTATACTACATTTACATACATTGATCATGTATATTGATATCTGAATATCACTGCAGGGCCTAGGCAAGTTCATTTCATTTAATTTTCAAGTGTCCTGAAGACCTCCAGCAGTGATGTCCCAGGAGTAAGATGACTGACCTCCAACAACCACAATCATCTTCCTTTGTGATAGGTACGACTCCAACCCGTGGAGAGCTTTCCGCCTGATTCCCATTGACTCCAGTTTTGCCGGGGCCTCTTGATGCCACTCCCATTCAAATGCTGTCTTGATGCCAAAGACGGTCACGCTCACCTTACCTCTGGCGTTAAGCTCTGAACACAGGTATTCCACAAAGCAATCACCCAGTCTGTCTTTAGTCTCCTCAATGTTAAGGAGACCGCATTGGGAGCAATGAATACAATAGACCAAATTGAAATACTGTATCACTTGAAAAGAATGTTTGGGCCCTTGAATGACGAGGGGGGAGGAGATAAAGGGTAAGGTGTTGCACTTTCTCACTTGATTCATGCCAAGGCCCACAAATCAGGAACCTTTTACACAACCTTAAATCCCTTAAAATTACCTGATCAACTTCGCCACCATCTATCTCCCTGCCACCATTGGAATCCCTTCAGAAGAATCTTTATAGTCTTGATTCACAATATTTCCAACCAATACAGAGCAGTCATCAGAATATTGAAATCTATAGGCAGGAATAATGACCTTCAAATCAAAGGAACCTGCAAAGTGTTCTGGTCAAATCACACTTTGAATGTTAATGCATGATTGTGCGCTACTTGGAGAGCATGTCTTTCCTTGCGTAATGTGATGCTGCTGGACATTGATCGTGTGATATCTTTTTCTGTTGGCATAGGTATTGGACTTTGTTTATTGAGGACATTTTATAACTCAGTAAAACTGCAAATGGGGTGCTGGTTCTACACATGGCAGGTGTTGAACTTGCTTGCACAAGCAGAAAATTCATCTGTGTTGATTGCTGCATCCATGCAAAGCCAATTGAACAATGTTATTCCCACCCGCAAAAGCAGCTTGGAATTATCCTAAAATGTTAAAATTCATGGAGATGAGGATCTCGACAATCAATGACAAAAAGGGTACAGCATGTTACATAGCTGACTGATGGCTTTCCTTGTCAAACACAGATTCTACGTCATTTGGAGACCAGACCACCTTGAATGCCAATGGGCGCATATGATGCACCTCCAGACTGGTCTGCCTCTGTTTGTCCTCCTTTTCCAGCCACACAGAAAGAGCAGTACTTCCAATGGGATTTCTCAATAACGTTTTTACAAATGAATTAAACTGTAAGGATGGGATTTTATGATCCCACCCATCCCATGAAGCTTCCTGCGGTGCGCAGAACCAGAAAATTTTGGCCTAAGTGTTCCTTGACGAACCACTGAACACATAGGGAAAAAGTGCAAGACTCATAGGGCAGAATCCGGTGCCCTACCCTGTGGTGAGTTTCATAGTGGGAGACATTTAATCAGGCGAGAGGGTGGCAGGTGGGAACCCCATCATTTTCCCACCTCCACCCTGATTGTGCCTGGGGTGAGAAGGTCTGTGGATGATCCACGCACCTCACTGCCAATTAAATGGAAAGTTAGTGCTCAATTAAAGGCCTTATGACATCACTATTGGTATTAACAGCTGGGGCAGGCTCACCATGCGGGGCGTTATTACAAGCAAACAAACCCATATGGGGTTGTTTGATGACTTTCTAGGTGGTAGGGTGGAGTCCACTGTTCAAAGGCTCCCAGTGCCTGATTGATGCAATTGGCATTGAGGACTTGGCCCACTGAGAGCCATCCACCATGTGATTCCCTACCCTGAGACATTCCTCCTGCCATCACTCAACTGTGGCCTGGGATTCAGCAATGATATGAGGTCTTGGGTGGTGTCATACCAATTGTGGCCATTAAACTAGTGTTGCAGAGGGGTGGGACTGGAGCAATAGGTCAGAAGGTGAACTATTTGAGGGGGAATGAGAGAATAGGGCCAGTAAGTCTCAGAGGAAGAGCAGGCAGGGAGATATTGCAAATCACTGTGGGACTAGTGGCCTGAAGTGCATTTGTTTCAATGCGAGAAGTGTAACAGGTAAGGCAGATGAAATTAGAGCTTGGATTAGCACTTGGAACTATGATGTTGTTGCCATTACAGAGACTTGGTTGAGGGAGGGACAGGATTGCCAGCTAAATGTTCTAGGATTTAGATGTTTTAGGAGAGATAGGGGGGGGGGGGGTTGTAAAAGGAATGGGGGAGTTGCACTACTGGTTAAGGATAATATCACAGCTGTACTGAGGGAGGACACCTCAGAGGGCTCATGCAGCAAGGCAATATGAGTAGAGCTCAGGGATAGGAAGGGTGTAGGCACAATGTTGGGGGTTTACTACAGGCCTCCCATCAGTCAATGGGAGATAGAGGAGTAGATATGTAGGCAGATTTAGGCAAGGTGTAAAAGGAACAAGATTGTTGTGGTGGGTGATTTTAACTTCCCCTATATTGACTGGGACTCACTTAGTGCTAGGGGCTTGGATGGGGCAGAGTTTGTCAGGAGCATCCAGGAAGGCTTCTTGAAACAATATGTGGATCGTCCAACTGGGGAAGGGGTCTTACTGGATCTGGCATTGGGGAATGAGCGCGGCCAGGTGGCCGAAGTTTCAGTCGGGAGCATTTTGGGAACAATGACCATAATTCAGTAAGTTTTAAGGCACTGCTGGATAAAGATAAGAATAATCCTCGGGTGAAGGTGCGAAATTGGGGAAAGGTTAATTATAATAATATTCGACAGGAACTGAAGAATTTAGATTGGGGGCGGATATTTGAGGGTAAATTAACATCTGGCATGTGAGGAAGCTTTCAAATGTCAGTTGATAGGAATTCAGGACCGGCATGTTCCTGTGAGGATGAAGGATAAGTATGCCAAGTTTTGGGAACTTTGGATAATGAGCAATTTTGTGAGCCTAGTCCAAAAGAGAAAGGAAGCTGTGGCTAGAAGGCTGGGAACATGCAAAGCCTGTGAGGAATATAAGAAAAGTAGGAAGGAACCTAAGCAAGGAGCCAGGAATGCTAAAAGGGGTCACAAAATGTCATTGGCAAACAGGATTAATGAAAATCCCAAGGCTTTTCACATGTATATAAAGAGCAAAAGGGCAGCCAGGGAAAGGTTGGCCTATTCAAGGAAAGGGGAGGGAATCTGCATGGAACCAGACGTGGCAGGTTAATATGTGGTTTGCACTGTTGCTTCACAGTGCCAGCGACCCGGTTTGGATTCCTGGCTTGGGTCACTATCTGTGCAGAGTCTGTGTGGGTTTCCTCCGGGTGCTCTGATTTTCTCCCACAAATCCCAAAAGACGTGCTGTTAGTTGAATTGGACATTCTGAATTCTTCCTCAGTGTACCTGAACAGGTGCCATTGTGTGGCAACTGGGGGATTTTCACAGTAACTTCACTGAAGTGTTAATGTAAGCCTACTTGTGACACTAATAAAGATTATTATTATGAAATGGGTGAGGTACTGAATAAGGACTTTGCATCAGTATTCACCAAAGAGAAGAAATTGGTGGATGATGAGTCTGGGGAAAGGTGTGTAGATAGTCTGAGTCACATTGAGGTCAAAAAGACGGAGGCGTTGGGCATCTTGAAAAACGTTAAGGTAGATAAGGCCCCAAGGCCTGATAGGATCTACCCCAGAATATTGAGAGAGGCAAGGGAGAAAATTGCTGGGACCTTGATAGAAATCTTTGTATCCTCACTGGCTACAGGTGAGGTCCCAGAGGATTGGAGAATAGCTAATGTTGTTCCTTTATTTAAGAAGGGTAGCACAGATAATTCAGGAAATTACAGGTCGGTGAGCCTTAAATCTGTGGAAGGGAAATTATTGGACAGGATTCTTCGATACAGGATTTACTCCCATTTGGAAGCAAATGGATGTATTAGCGAGAGGCAGCATGGTTTTGTGCAGGGGAGGCCATGTGCAGGGATCACTGCTGGGACCTTTGCTGTTTGTAGTATATATAAATGATTTGGAGGAAAATGTAACTGATCTGATTAGTAAGTTTGCCGATGACACAAATGTTGGTGGAATTGCGGCTAGTGATGAGGTCTATCAGAGGATACAGGAGGATTTAGATCGATTGGAGACTTTGGCAGAGAGATGGCAGATAGAGTTTAACCTGGACAAATGCGAGGTTTTGGAACGTCTAATACAGGTGGGGAATACACAGTAAATGGCAGAACCTTTAGAGTATTGACAGCCAGAATGATCTGGATGTACAGGTCCACAGGTCATTGAAAGTGGCACCGCAGATGGAGAAGGTAGTCAAGAAGGCATTCTTGCCTTCAGCAGCCAGGGCATTGAGTATAAAAATAGGCAAGTCATACTGCAGCTGGATAGAAATTTAGTTCGGCCACACTTGGAATATGGTGTTCAATTCTGGTCGCCACATTACCAGAAGGATGTGGAGGCTTTGGAGAGGATACAGAAGAAATTTACCACGATGTTGCCTAGTATGCAGGGCATTAGCTTTGAGGAGAGGTTGGAGAAACCTGGTTTGTTCTCACTGGAACGATGGAGATTGAGGGGCGACCTGATAGAAGTCGAAAAAATTACGAGTGGCATGGGCAGATTGGATAGTAAGACGCTATTTCCCAAGGTTGAAGAGGCAACTACTGAGGCACATAGGTTTAAGGTGCGAGGGGATATGTTTCGAGGAGATGTGCGATGTGCGAGGCAAGTTTTTTTACACAGAGGGTAGTGGGTGCCTGGAAGAGGTGGTGGAAACAGGTATGATAGTGACTTTTAAGGGCACCTCTGATTGGCCAGCAGCTCTTGACAGGCAGGATGTCTGCATCGCCCTTCAACCTCCCACCCCTCCCTACTCCTTGGGGAAAGTCTGCTAATAGCTTATCAGGTACTTGAGTGGAACAAGATGAGGCGGGCATTCCTGAAAAGAGGTTACACGGGACTCTCACTGGCTCTCCTGCCAATAGCTGAAATGCTTCTTGCCTCCACAAGATTCAACTCATAATCTAGGTCTTTCACTTGTTCAGCAGCAATTACACTTCAAAAGTACTTAATTGACTGTAAAACATTTTGAAAGGTCCAGGTGTTCTGAAAAGTGATGCATAAATGCAATCTTCCTTTCTTTTTGCAACACCTCCAGCAACCTTGAACAAAGGCATATAAACATGTTTAATCTTTCGAACTTCATTTTAACAGAGGAACAGCCCATAATCAAAGAAATGGAACCAACCCACCCCTTATTGCAGATCATCACCTTTGAATCTCCAGTAGGGGGCCAGGACTGAAAGGACACACAGCAGCAGGCACCAGTCAGAAGCCAAGAGGTGTATACTTCAAAAGTAAAACAATTATCATAGCTCTTTTTAGTAAGATGTTTGAAAAATCTACCTGATGAGGGATCTTTATTGACAGGAAATGACAGCTTTGGGTCAGGTCGAGTGGGAGTGTGGGGGGGGGGGGGGGTGAGGGGGGGGGGGTATGGTTAAAGTCTTGAAAATCTGAATCCCTTCCTCTGATTCATCCAAACACCCCACACTTCTAATACCCCAATCATCCCCACACTCAGGCCCCTGAATTCCTACCAGTCGGCCTCTAAACACCCCACCCAGCCTTGGTGTGGTCCACTGACCTCTCACCCATGGCTCTCTGATCTTGCCACTCCAACTCCCTCATCCCTCCCATAAGTCCTCAGATCTCCCCCTTCCAATGGGACTTTGGAATCACCCCATTCCCTTCCCTGTGCTCATATCCTCTGCTAAGATTTTCACCCATGATTGACTCTCCAATCAATATCTCCCTTCCTCTCCATGAGATTAACCCCCATGCCCCCCATTGGTTGACTACCCTAGTCCTCACATGTAAATAAACCTCCCAACCTCCCACCATCCCCAACGTGGAGCTACCTTGTCTTAAAGCCTCCATCAACCTGTCCCCATCTGTCTGGAAGTCAAGCAGTGAATCAGGATGGTTTTGGGGTGGCCCACTGATCAGCAACATCACATTCAGGTGTGCAAGTGAATCTCAATTTCTGCGATCCACACACCTTTCTGACTCCATCACTGTCAGTGGGTCAGAGAAATAGAATTCCCGACCAATGTGTGAAGAATGATGAGGGGCCTAAACAAAGAGGTAACAGGGTGATCTTCAACTATGAGCCCTGGAAGTTGTCAAGAAGGAACATATTTTATTGAGACTATGCGTTAACCTTATTGTCAAAGGGAGACCGTGATAAAGGTCGGACTCAGTTGACTCAGATCTTGGCCACCTTAAGGTCTCTCTCTCAGGCGTTGTGACTGCAGCTTTCCAGCAGCTGATGCAACTTGATTACTGCTTTTTGAGGGAAGTAGAATGATCTCAACTATCAATGAGGTTACGGTGCAATAATCTCTTCTGGATCTGTAGACAGGAAAGCACGGTTTAAGGAGATAAGTGCTGATACCTATCCTTGATGCTTCTTCATCAAGGTATCTTTGTGGCGGTCTTCCTTTTCTTAGCAGGGGGGAATTGTGCAAAGCATAATTGATTCCACTCAACAACAATGAATTGGTTAAAAATTAAATAAGCAAAACTTTAAACATCTTGAAGAAAATGTTTTAACTGCTTAAGTAAACTCTTCAGATAAACATTTGAAAAATTGAAGCAAACTCTGAAACAAGGCAGGAAATTGGTTGTTGCAGTCTGGCATGGCCTTGCACTGCATTTTAATGTATTTGGGTGGGGAAGCGCCCATTGTGAGGCTCACATCCAGTGGGACACAGGCAACATTTTAGATGCAGATTTGCTGAAAAGAGAAAAGTGTTGCCAAAGAATTTCATCTTGCACTCATTAGATGAACTCACGAGTGCCAAATTTCAAATGACCACAACAACTTACACAACAGGAGAAATACCTGGAAGCTTGAGGAGCCTTTGGTTCTCTATTGCCTTCTCCACAGCAACAACTCATCCAATCAGAGTCAGCTTGCCAACCAATCAGCTCCCTTTTCTCCTGTAATATAAATTGATATGATTGTTTAAGATTTGGCATTCTTGCATTTGTCCTGATGAGTGGAAGATAAAAGACTTCAGTAACATGTCTCTCTTTTCAGAAATATTCAAGTTCTGTGCTAAAAACCCACTGGTTCCAGGTTTGTCATTACATCGCGTTGGCCCATCATCCTCTGCTTTGTGATCCAGGATATCCACAACAGGCAAATTCCGAAAGGAAAATGTAACCCTTTGAATCTAAGATTCATGTTTGAGAGTAAGACAGTGGGGGCGATTCTTCGAGTCCCGCGCCGGGCTGGAGAATCGCCGCAACCGTGCCACGACGCCCCGACGGCAGCGCGCGACTCTCCAAGGTGCGGAGAATTGGCGCAATTTGCGCCGGCGCGTTTGGCGCGGCGCCAGCTGCTGGAATCGGTGGGGCTGCCGATTCTCTGGCCGATGGGCTGAGCAGCTCGCTGATACGACAGAGTCCCACCGGCGCTGTTCACCCCTGGTCGTTGCCGGCGGGAACTCTGCGGGAACGCTCGGGGGGGCCGCCTGTGGAGAGGGGAGGGGGGCTCCTTCACAGGGGGTGCCTCCGATGGGGTCTGGCCCATGATCGGGGCCCAGCGAACGGCAGGCTGGTCTCTCTCTCCCCCCCCCCGGGCCTACTTTCCAGTGCGGCCAGCCCCTGAACACCAACCCCATGTTGGGTCGGGGCCGGCACGCGTAAGAAGTTCCCCGTGCATGCACGGGTTGGCGCGGCGCACATTTGGCGCCGCGTAAGGAGGCTGGAGTGGCGTGAACCGCTCCAGCGCCGTGTTGGCCCCTTGTGGGGGCCAGAATAGGTCGTGCCCGGGCCCTTTTGGCATCGTCGTGACACGCGACGGCGTTAACGACGGTGCGAACACTTGGCCTCCATATCGGAGAATCGCCCCCAGTGTTTTGGTGCGAGGGGTGTGTCTGAGCCAGTGTTTAAGTAACGCCAAAGTGTAGCATGGAGTTCACCTGACCCACAACTTTTAATAGATTGTGGTATGGGGAGCACACGGCCCACTCTACTAGTGTGGTAGAGCAGAAATGGAAAAGTATTTTTTAAAGCAAAACAATGTTTATTCTATGAACTCAAGTTAACCTTTTTAAAACATACAGTGAACTTCTTTGCAACCATTAATTCAAATACAACCGCCAAAGACTACAACATTAAGTAAACCGTGAAGCTTTCCTTTTTAACATCCATACGACTTAAAAACAAAACATTTATTAGAAGCACATCAGGTTAAAGTCACCACTGAAAACATTTATAATTCTGAATTCACCAAATGATCAAGAGATAGTCTTTTGATGGCAGAGAGATCAACTGTACAGCTGCTCTGTCTGGCTTCAGCTCCCACACTGAAAACAAAACTAAAACACACCCTGCAGCCTGCTCAAAAACAAAAGTAAACAGCTGACAGACAGCCCAGCTCCACCCACTCTCTGACATCACTGCACTCATATGAGCAGCCAAACATTTCTTAAAGCGACATTCTCATGACACCTCCCTGCAAGAAAAAAAACCCCAGCAACTTCAAGATGGTTTCATTTTTCACCTTTTCACTATCCTTTAAGAAATGCACACAGTAGATATACTTCTTCGCTTCTAGAAACAACACACGCAAACAGGTATAATAATATAGTCATTATTTTTTTCTTCTTCCTCCAACTGAAGTACTTCTCGATTGATAGGAAGGTCTCTGCACGAAACATCCATTTCTCTACGCCTCGGCATTTCTTTTTAAAGTCAGATACTTTAGATCAATCTGATCACAGAGTCCCTTGTAATTCTCCAACACAGGAGCATTGGTTATCACAGCTTTCAGGCAGTGAAATGCCTGTTAAAACTCTGCTGTCCACCAAAATTTTTGACGTTTCTTCAGCAAGTCCATCAGTGGAGCAACCACGCTACAAAATGTTTGCACAAATGTTCGAACAAATCCACTCATGTCAAGAAATCGCATTATTTCCCTTTGTCTTGAGGGTATTGAAAACTCCTCAATAACTGTTGGTTTCACATTCTGTGTGACCTTTCGACCCTGTCCGATTGTATGGCCAAGGAAAGTGACCTGGGCTTTTCCAAATTCACTTTTTGTTAGGTTTACCCCAAACCCACCTCCTGAAGTCAGTCGAATAACTCCATCAGATGTTTTAAATATTCTTTCCGTGTCTGGTTGAAAGTTACCAGATCGTCGATGTATACTGCACAATTGGGTAATCCTGAAACGACTTTGTTAGTTAACCGTTGAAATGTGGCTAGGTTGTTTTTCATGCCAAATGGCATAACTTTGAATTGGTACATACCATCTGGAGTCACTAAAGCTGCAATCTCCTTTACCCTTTCGGATAAAGGTACCTGCCAGTAACCTTTGAGTAAATCCAGTTTAGAAATAAAAGCTGATTGTCCCACTTTCTCAATGCAATCTTCCAAACGTGGGATAGGATATGAGTCCGTTCTTGTAACTGCATTAACTTTCTATAGTCCACACACAACCATTGGGTACCGTCTGGTTTAGGTACCATCACTATGGGTGAGCTCCATTGGCTGAAACCCACTTCAATTATGCCATTTTTAAGCATACTCTCAATCTCTTTGTTAACCCCAATTGTAAAGGGTTACGTCTGTATGGATGTTGTTTGATTGGAACAGCATTTCCCACATCTACATCATGTATAGCCATTTTAGTATTCCCAATTTATCTCCAGAAACTTGCCCATGTGATATCAATAACTCTTTCTGGTCAGTCCGGTTTTCCTCTGGAAGGTAACTCAACAATTTATCCCATTTTTTAAGAACATCTGTGTTTTCCAATTTAATTTGAGTTATGTCAAATTCACAGTCATCTGGATTTGGTTCATCACTTTGAGTCAGAATCTCCTTCCCTTTCAAAGTAACTTTTAAGCATATTCACATAACACACTCGGTGAGTTTTCCTTCTATCTGGTGTTTTTACCACCTACTTCACCTCACTTAATTTCCTTTCAATCTGATACAGTCCATAAAACCTTGCTTTTAAAGGTTCACCTACCACTGGTAACAATAGTAAAACGTTATCTCCACAGGCAAAACTACGAACTTTGGATTTTTTGTCCGCTACCCGTTTCATCATATTTTGTGCAACTTTTAAATGTTGTCTAGCCAATTCACCTGCTCTATTTAATCATTCCCAAAATTTGACACGCAATCCAATAATGTAATTTCCGATTTCTCACTCACCAATTTTCCTTAATCAATTTTGTGGTCCTCTTACCTCATGACCAAAAATGAGTTCAAAAGGACTAAATTTGGTTGACTCATTAGGTGCATCCCTAATTGCAAACAGTACGAATGGAATTCCTTTATCACAATCCTCTGGATAATCTTGACAATAAGCCCTCAACATTGTCTTTAATGTCTGATGCAACCTTTCTAATGCTCCCTGTAATTCTGGATGGTATGCAGTTGATTTAAATTGTTTTATTCCTAAGCTATTCATAACTTCTTTGAATAACCTTGAGGTAAAATTCGATCCTTGATCTGATTGTATTTCTGTGGGTAGTCTACATCCAGCAAAGAATTTAAGTAACTCCTCCACAATCTTTTTAGCTGTAATATTACGTACTGGAATGGCCTCTGGAAACCTAGTAGACACATCCATTATCGTCAAAAGATATTGATTCCCCCTTTTTGTTTTAGAAAGTGGTCCTACGCAATCAATTAGGACGCTAAGAAAAGGTTCCTCAGATGCTGGACTGGGTATTAAGGGCACTGGTTTTATCACTGCTTGAAGTTTTCCTATCACTTGACATGTGTGACATGATTGACAAAATTTAACGACATCTTTATGTAGTCCAGGCCAATAAAAATGTTTCTGGATTTTAGCTTGAGGTTTCCTTATTCCCAAATGACCTCCAACTGGTACCTCATGTGCAACTCGCAACGTCTCCTTTCTATACGCTACCGGCAATACTACTTGATGATCTTCTGCCCACTTTTCATCTGCCTGCATGTGTAAAGGTCTCCATTGACTCATCAAGAAATCACTTCTACGGTAATAACACTCTGGTATCCATTCAGATTCCTGTTTCGTGTATGCTTTCTGATACATCCGTTTTAGTTCTACATCTTTCTGTTTTAACTCTGCCAATTTTCCTGAACTAAAAATATCCGCCTCATCCTCCACCTGTTCTTGTTCATTTTCAACCATCTGATCAAAAATTGTTTCTGATAATTGCACTTCAACTTCATCTTCACTCTCTGATGTCCCCTCTTGTTTTAACCTGTGACTTTGCGACCTTGTTACTACTGGGCAGCACGGTAGCATAGTGGTTAGCACAATTGCTTCACAGCTCCAGGGTCCTCGGTTCGACTCCTGACTGGGTCACTGTCTGTGCGGAGTCTGCATGTTCTCCCCATGTGTGAGTGGGTTTCCTCCTGGTGCTCCGGTTTCCTCCCACAGTCCAAAGATGTGGAGGTTAGGTGGATTGGCCATGCTAAATTGCCCTTAGTGTCCAAAATTGCCCTTAGTGTTGGTTGAGTGGGGTTACTTGGTTTATGGGGATAGGGTGGTGTGGGCTTGGGTAGGGTGCTCTTTCCAAGAGCCGGTGCAGACTCGATGGGTTGAATTGTCTCCTTCTGCACTGTAAATTCTATGATCTCTAAACAACCCGGAAAAATCCCCAGAAATTCGTCCTTCAACACTTCAGTTGTCTGAATTTCCACTGGCTTATCAAACACAGTAGGCATCACTCCCACCTGCGATCCAGCTATATCATTACCCAAGATAAACTGACTTCCTGGACAAGATAGTTTCTCGATTACTCCT
Organism: Scyliorhinus torazame; assembly: GCF_047496885.1. Taxonomy (NCBI): domain Eukaryota; kingdom Metazoa; phylum Chordata; class Chondrichthyes; order Carcharhiniformes; family Scyliorhinidae; genus Scyliorhinus; species Scyliorhinus torazame. The sequence continues at coordinate 170,841,823 of NC_092717.1, read as the reverse complement.
ACTACCACTTCACCACTCTTCACTGGACTTTCCAACCTTACCTTATATAATTAAACACGACTCCTCTCACCCTGAATTCCACATATTACCACCTTTTCTGGCAACATTCTTCCCAAACTACATAACTCCTGATCTCTTACTATTAAAGATTGACCAGCTCCCTTATCTCTCAAAATTGTGACTTCTTTACCTGCTCCTCCTGATACACATGAGTAAACTTTACCCACACAAGTAAATTCTTTAAAGAGATCTGGCACCTTCTTATCAATTACCTCTTGAACAGGCTGTACAATCTTTTGCCCCTCCTTTGCTTCACTTGGGCTTTCCTTTACCACTTTAACAAACCCCACTGTCTTATCCTGTTTTGCCACATCAGCCTTCCCAGTGCTTTTCTTCAACCACCAACACAGTGACTTTACATGGCCTAGTTTATTACAGTGAAAACATTTGAAACTTTTCATTTCTTTTCCACCCTCCTGGATTTCTTTTTAAATCTGAGTTACCCTCTCCTTAATATCTCCCATCAGATCACCTTTACCTTTACCACTTGGGTATTTCGCATGTCCCCAGTTTCTATCCCTCACAGGCTGAAACTGATGTCGGAAACCAAGCTTTGATTTATGAACTAATTCATAATCAGCTGCCATTTCTGCTGCCAATCTCGCAGTTTTAACCCTCTGCTCGTCCACATGAGTTCTCACTACATCAGGAATTGAATTTTTAAACTCCTCCAAAAGTATAATTTCTCTGAGGGCTTCAAACGTTTGGTCTATTTTCAAAGCCCTTATCCACCTATCGAAATTACTCTGTTTGATCCTTTCAAACTCCATGTATGTTTGACCAAATTCGTTCCTTAAATTTCTAAAGCTTTGTCTGTAGGCTTCAAGCACTAATTGATATGCACCTAAGATGGATTTTTTCACCTCCTCATACGTTCCAGATACGTCCTCCGGTAGTGATGCAAACACTTCACTAGCCCTACCTACCAGCTTTGCTTGAATCAGTAACCCCCACATGTCCTGTGGCCATTTCATTTGTTCAGCTACCTTCTCAAATGAAATGAAAAAGTCTTCTACCTCCTTCTCATCAAACCTTGGCAATGCTTGGACATATTTAAATAGGTTCCCACCAAGCCTTCGACTATGACGATCTTTCTCACTATCCTCATCATTATCCACCAACTGTACGTTTCCCTTAACGTCTGCCAATTTTAACTGACTGTCATGTTTCATGGCCATTTTTTGAAGTTCAAACTCTCTCTCTTTAACTTTTTCCCTGATCTGTATCTCCCTTCCTCTTTCTTTTGGTTCTGCTAGGGCTATTCTTTCTGTTTTCTTCTCTCTCTTTTTCCTCTCTCTCTCATTCTCTTTCTCTTTCTCTTTCTCTTTTATTTTCCTCTCTCTCTTTCTCTCTCTCTTTCTTTTTCCTCTCTCTCACTTTTGTATTCAAGCTGCTTTAATTTTTTCTCATATTCCATTTGTTTAATTTGCAACTGATTTTTTGCTATTTCCAATGAGTCAAACTCAAGTAACTTTAAATGCTTAGCCACGGCCATAATTACCTCACCTTTTCGCATTTTGTCAGGTAATGTTAACTGCAATTGTTTTACCAAATCTAACAGGCTGCTTTTAGTCTCTGTCCGTAAGGTACTGCATGTGACCGCCTCCACCGTCAAAACTTCAGAGCCTCTGAAAGAGCCATTGTCCACAACACACTCCCTACTTAAACTAGAATACCACACCTGAAAAACAACCACAATATGCTCACCCCTCACTGTCTTTATGTTCACCAAGCCAATCCAATAGATAGACTTTTATCCTCCTTGAGCCCCCAATTTGTTATGGGCCAGGGTTTAGAGAACCCCAAAGTGTAACATGGAGTTCCCCTGACCCACAATATTTAATAGATTGTGGTATGGGGAGCATACGGGCCCACTCTACAGGTGTGGTAGAGCAGAAATGGAAAAGTATTTTTTAAAGCAAAACAATGTTTATTCTATGAACTCAAGTTAACCTTTTTAAAACATACAGTGAACACCTTAGCAACCATTAATTCAAATACAACTCCCAAAGACTACAACACTAAGTAAACCTTGAAGCTTTCCTTTTTAACATCCATACAACTTAAAAACAAAACCTTTAGCAGAAGCACATCAGGTTAAAGTCACTACTTTTTTTCTGCGAGCAGCTCAACAGATCATTAAGTACATGGGAAGAAAAGGGAATAAAAGAAAATACATAACAGGGCAACACAAGGTGTACAATGTTGTTATGATATGCAGACATGCAGATAATGATATACAGACAGGCAGCTAATGAACACAGAGAACAGGACATGACCAATGAGCAGGCAGGACACTCAGGGGTGGTATCTCACTATAAATGGCACGAGGCACTCACATTCCACCTCTTTCCACTGATGAACATCTAAAGAGCGAGTCAGGGTGTATGTACAGTATCACACCTCCGGCACGTGGCTAAGAGCTCATCTGGTTCAGTCAAACAGAATAACCACACTTAGGTTAGCAGAGAGTCGAACTCATAGAGAACTGTGCTAACTGTGCTACTGGTTCAATAAATCAGATTGAACTAACTTCAAGGTCTAGAGTATCTTTTGGTTAAAGCTGCATCCAGTTGCAGCCTGTGTTATCCCAGAGTACATAACACATCAAATGTAAATACATAAGCACTGGCATCGGATTAAACATACAGGGTGTAGTGTTAATGAGGTCAGTCCATAAGAGGGTCATTTAGGAGTCTGGTAACAGCGGGGAAGAAGCTGTTTTTGAGTCTGTTTGTGCGTGTTCTCAGACTTTTGTATCTCCTGCCCGATGGAAGAAGTTGGAAGAGTGAGTAAACCGGCTGGGAGGGGTCTTTGATTATGCTGCCCACTTTCTCCAAGCAGCAGGAGGTGTAGATAAACTCAATGGATGGGAGGCAGGTTTGTGTGATGGACTGAGTGGTGTTCACGGCTCTCTGAAGTTTCTTGCGGTCCTGGGCCGAGCAGGCTGTGATGCAGTCAGATAGGATGCTTTCTATGTTGCATCTGTAAAAGTTGGTAAGGGTTAATGTGGACATGCTGAATTTCCTTAGTTTCCTGAGGTAGTATAGGCGCTGTTGTGCTTTCTTGGTGGTAGCGTCGTCATGGGTGGACCAGGATAGATTTTTGGATATGTGCACCCCTAGGAATTTGAAACTGCTAACCATCTCCACCTCGGCCCCGTTGATGCTGACAGGGGTGTGTACAGTACTTTGCTTCCTGAAGTCAATGACAGCTCTTTAGTTTTGCTGGCAATGAGGGAGAGATTGTTGTCACTGCACCACTCCACTAGGTTCTCTATCGCCCTCCTGTATCCTGACTCATCGTTATTCGAGATCCGGCCCACTATGGTCGTATCGTCAGCAAACTTGTAGATGGAGTTGGAACCAAATTTTGCCATGCAGTCGTGTGTGTACAGGGAGTAGAGTAGGGGGCTAAGTACGCAGCCTTGCGGAGCCCCGGTATTGAGGACTATTGTGGAGGAGGTGTTGTTGTTCATTCTAACTGATTGTAGTCTGTTGGTCAGAAAATCGAGGATCCAGTTGCAGAGTGGGGAGCCAAGTCCTAGGTTTTGGAGCTTTAATATGACCTTGGCTGGGATTATAGTGTTGAAGGCGGAGCTGTAGTCAATAAATAGGAGTCTGATGTAGGAGTCCTTGTTGTCGAGATGCTCTAGGGATGAATGTAGGGCCATGGAAATGGCGACTGCTGTGGACCAGTTGCGACGGTATGCGAATTGCAGTGGATCAAGGCGTTCTGGGAGTATGGAGGTGATGCGCTTCATGATCAACCTCTCGAAGAACTTCATTATGACTGAAGTCAGGTCCACCGGACAGTAGTCATTGAGGCACGTTGCCTGGTTCTTCTTTGGCACCGGTATGATGGTGGTCTTCATTGAAGCAGGTGGGGTCCTCGGAGTGGAGTAGGGGCAGGTTAAAGATGTCCACGAATACCTCTGCCAGCTGGTCCGCGCAGTCTCTGAGTGCACGACCAGGGATCCCGTCCAGGCTCGTCGCCTTCCAAGTGTTCACTTTCAGGAAGGCTGATCTGACTTCGGAAGCTGAGATGGTGGGTATGGGTGAATCATTGGCTGCTGGGGCACTCGACAGCAGATTGTTGGTTACCTGCTCGAGTCGAGCACAGAATGCATTGAGTTCATCGGGGAGGGGTGCGCTGCTGCCGGAGATACTGCTTGGCTTGGCTTTGTAGCCCGTTATGTTGTTTAGTCCTTGGCACAACCGCCGAGAGTCTAATGTGACTCTAGCTTGGTTTGATATTCTCTCTTTGCGTCTCAGATGGCTTTGCGGAGGTTGTACCTGGATTTCTTGTATAGGTCAGGGTCGTCTGACTTGAACGCCTCAGATCTGCCCTTCAGTAGGGAGTCAGTCTCATGAGTGAGCCATGGTTTCCAGTTGGGGAATGTATGTACCGCTTTCTTTGGCACGCAGTCGTCCACACATTTGCTGATGAAGTCTATGACGGTGGTGGCATACTCATTTAAGTTGGTCGCTGAGTTCTTAAATATGGACCAGTCCACTGTCTCTAAGCAGTCACGTAAGAGCTCTTCTGTTTCCTCGGACCAGCACTGCACGACCTTCTTAGCTGGATTCTCCCGCTTGAGTTTCTGCTTGTATGCCGGGAGAAGGAGCACCGCCTTATGGTCTGATTTCCCAAAGTGCGGTCGGGGGATGGAACGGTAGGCACTCTTGATTTTTGAGTAGCAGTGGTCAAGAGTGTTGTCACCCCTGGTGGGACAGGAGGTATGCTGGTGGAATTTTGGCAGTTGACTCTTGCGGTTGGCCTTGTTGAAGTCTCCGGCCACGATGAACAAAGCCTCCGGATGTTCTGTTTCGTATGTTTATAACTGTGTACAGTTCGTCCAGCGCCTTCTCCACTTCTGCCTGGGGTGGGATGTAGACCGCTGTGATAATTGCTGAAGTGAACTCACGTGGAAGATAGTATGGGCGGCACTTAGCGGTCAGGTATTCCAGGTCCGGGGAACAGGAGGTCGCCAGGGTCGCCACTTCCAAGCACCAGCAGGAGTGGATGAGGAGGCACACCCCTCCACCCTTTGCTTTGTCTGATGATGCGGTGCCGTCCGCCCGGTGAATTGAGAAGCCTTCACGTTGTATGGCACTGTCCGGTGAGGCGGGGGTGAGCCATGTCTCTGTGAAACAGAGCACATAGCAGTGTCTTACTTCGCTCTGAGAGGTAGGTTTGGCATTAAGTTCATCCAGCTTGTTTTCGATCGCTTGGACGTTTGCCACGAGAATGCTGGGGAGAGTGGTCTTGAAACTGCGTTGCTTCAGTCTAACCTGCAGAGCACTGCGTTTCCCTCACTTCCTCGGTCGGCGGCTGCGGCTGAATGATCCTGGGATCCGATGGGAGAAGTCGGATCTTGTGGAAGGTAGGTGGTTGCGACTGGCGGGGTCCAGAGCGCTGGCGGGGACCAGGGTGCTGGCGGGGACCAGGGTGCTGGTTACGTTTCCGGAGTCGCGTCTGGAAGGGTCCGGGGCGCTGGTTGAGGTAGAGGGGTTGCTAGGGGGGCATGTTTGCTGTCGTGTTAAGCACACTGAGATAACACGGGCTGCAACTGGATGCAGTTATGACTAAAATAGACTCTAGACCTTGAAGTTAGTTCAATTTGATTTATTGAACCTGCCACACAGTTAGCACAGTTCTCTGTGAGTTTGACTCTCTGCTAGCCTACGTTTGATCTCTCTGTCTGACTTAACCAGATTAGCTCTTAGCCACGTGCTGTATGTGTTACATGATTATACACACCGGATTCACTCTGTCGATGTCCCTAGTGGAAAGAGGCGGAGTGTGAGTGCCTCGTGCCTTTTATAGTGGGAAACCACCCCTGAGTGTCCTGCCTGCTGATTGGTTATGTCCTGTTCTCTGTGTTCATTAGCTGCCTGTCTGTATCTCATTATGTGCATGTCTGCATATCATGACATCTCCCCTTTTGAAATGTTTTTCTGCAGCCTATGTGAAACTATTTACATGTGTAGGCCAAAAAACTAACGTATTTCCATGTGATGGCAGATGGGAACATATGTACATGTGAAAACAGCTGTCTAATGTGGGAAAACAGAACATAGCAAACAAAACAAATGTTCATAAGTCCAGTCTCTGGGGCTTGCGTCTGATCCTGGTCGATCGCCGGAGAGGTGGTGGTTAGGACAATGGCGCCTTGATGGGTGGGATTGCAGCCAGACTGGTGGTCTCGTGGTTCGAGGTGTCAGGAGGTAGCACAATAACAGATGGAAACAACAAAGAATATGGTTGCGGGGGGGCAACTGTGCGCAGTGCCCGTCTGTTGCGTCGCACAGCAGAGCCATCAGCCATAATCACAATGTACGATCGAGGAGCAGCATGTCGGACAACAACCATTGGAGCTGACCAGCCTCCATCAGGTAGCTTGATCCGAACAGCATCCGCCGGGGATAGCACAAGCAAATCGGAGGCATGAGCATCATAGCACTGCTTTTGCCGGTCCTTGAGTTTCTGCACCTTCTGCAGCACTGGGAGGTGATCCAGATCAGGCAAGTGTGTGGCTGGAAGAGTTGTCCGCAGGTCCCTGTTCATCAGGAGTTGAGCCGGTGACATGCCGGTAGACAGAGGGGTTGCCCTGTACGCAAGCAGCGGAAGGTTGACGTCAGAAGCAGAATCCGCGGCCTTGCAGATGAGCTGCTTCACTATGTGCACCCCTTTCTCAACCTTCCCGTTGGACTGCGGGTAATGTGGGCTGGAAGTGACATGATGAAACTGATATAGCTGGGCAAATTTTGACCACTCTTGGCTGCTGAAGCAAGGACCGTTGTCACTCATGACAGTGAGTGGAATACAATACCTGGAGAACGTCTCCTCACAGGCCTTGATGACGGTCTTGGATGTGAGGTCCGAGAGCTTCACAACTTCTGGATAGTTGGAAAAATAATCGATGATGAGCACATAATCACGACCATTGGTGTGAAAGAGGTCGATGCCCACCTTGGACCACGGGGAGGTCATGATTTGTGCTGCTGAAGCGTCTCCTTGCTCTGTGCTGGCTGGAAGCGTTGACAGGTCGGACAGTTGAGGACCATATTTGAGATGTCCTGACTAATCCCAGGCCAGTAGCTTGCCTGGCTCTGCGCCTACACTTCTCAACACCTAGATGCTCCTCGTGGATTTGCCGGAGCACCAAGCTCTGGAGACTGAGTGGAATGACAATGCGGTCCAGCTTGAGGAGGATACCATCAACCACCGTCAGGTCGTCCTTCACATTTAAGAATTGAGGGCACTGCCCTTTTTGCCAGCCATTGGCAAGGTGGCGCATGACACGCTGCAGAAGAGGGTCTTTGGCTGTCTCATCGCGAATGCGGATCACCTTTTCATCCAACGCCAGGAGGTTGCTGGCCCACAGCTGCACCTGTGATTCGATCTGTTGGATGAATGCCGGCGGGTCTGCAGGCAAGGTTATGGAGCGGGACAAGGCATCCGGAATAATGAGCTCCTTGCCAGGCGTGTACACAAGCTCAAAGTCGTACCATCTGAGCCTGAGGAGGATGTGCTGCAGCCGAGGAGTCATGTCGTTCAGGTCCTTGTGGATAATGTGGACCAGAGGCCTGTGGTCCGTCTCGACAGTGAACGTCGGCAGGCCGTAGACATAATCGTGGAACTTGAGAATTCCGGTAAGAAGGCCCAGGCATTCCTTTTCAATTTGGGCGCACCGCTGCTCGGTGGGTGTCATCGCCCGTGATGCGTAGGCAACCGGTGCCCAGGATGAGGTTTCATTGCGCTGGAGCAACACCGCGCCGATGCCGTCCTGGCTCGCATCTGTCGAGATTTTTGTTTCCCTGTCAGAGTCAAAAAATGCCAGTACAGGTGCAGTGGTGAGCTTGGCTTTCAGCTCTAACCACTCTGCCTGATGAGCTGCCTGCCACTCAAAGGCAATAAACTTTTTCACCAGGTGTCTGAGGGCCGTGGTGTGTGAGGCCAGGTTTGGGATAAACTTGCCCAAGAAGTTCACCATTCCTAGAAAGCACAGCACCACCTTCTTGTCTTCAGGGGTCTTCATGGCTTTGATGGCCTTGACCTTGTCTGTGTCCAGGCGCACACCCTGCTGAGATATCTGGTCTTCCAAGAACTTCAGTGTCAATGTGCCAAAGCAACACTTTACCCTGTTCAGCTTGAGGCCATTGGAATGGACACGGCGGAATACCTGCTGGAGACGAGAGATGTGCTCTTCGGGGGTTGTGGTCCAAATGATAACGTCATCCACATCCACATGAACCTCTTCAATGCCCTCCATCATCTGCTCCATGATTCTCTGGAAGATCTCCGAGGGCGAGACAATGCCGAACAGCATACGATTATAGCAGTACCTGCCAAACGGTGTGTTGAAGGTGCAGAGCCATCTGCTGGACTCATCCAGCTGGATTTGCCAGAACCCCTGTGATGCATCTAACTTTGTGAAAAACTGACTTCCGGTGGCGGCTATGCGGAGCTAAGCCGCACGATTCGGCAGCTCCCGCTATCACGGACTTTCGGGCTCTTTGGAGGAGCCCCAACGGGAATTTTTTTGAAGATGATCCGTGGGGAAGGGAAGAGCAAGGTCCCCCTTCACCTTTTATGGACCGGACCAGAAGTGAAACGGCCAATAAAGCGGCTTTGGAGCAGCGGGAGAAGTGAGGGAAGAAAAGCAAAATGGCGGCGGCCGGGGACAAAGCGGAATACGGGCCGGAGCTGCTGACGTTCATCAAGCGCTGCTTCGAGGAGCTGCGGAAGGAGATGCTGGCGCCTATGCTGTCGGCGATTGAAGGACTAGTCAGTGAGAATGAGGACGAGATCTTGGGCCTGGCGGTGAGAGTGGAGGAGCACGAGGCACTGCACAAGAGGTGGGCGGGAAGATTTGAAGACCTGGAGAACAGGTCGAGGAGAAAGAACCTGCGGATCCTGGGTCTCCCTGAAGGGGTGGAGGGGGCCGATGCCGGGGCATATGCGAGCACGATGCTCGAGACGATGATGGGCGCGGAGTCCCCTTCGAGGCCTCTGGAGCTGGATGGGGCACACCGGGTGCTGGTGAGGAGGCTCAAGGCTAACGAGCCACCAAGGGCGATTGTGGTGAGGTTTAACCGTTTCACGGACAGAGAGAGGGTCTTGAAATGGGCCAAGAAGGAGCGGAGCAGCAGGTGGGACAATGCGGAGATCCGAATATACCCGGACTGGAGCACGGAGGTTGCAAAGAGGAGAGCGGGTTTCAACCGGGCCAAGGCGGTGTTGCACCGGAAAGGAGTGAGATTCGGAATGCTGCAGCCAGCGCGATTGTGGGTCACATACAAAGATCAGCACCATTATTTCTAAACGCCTGAAGAGGCATGGACTTTTATTCAAACCGAAAAGTTGGACTCAAACTGAGGGTTTGTGAGGGTGGGGGGGATGTTTGATGTTTGATGGTTGTTGTATATAGGGTGTTAATCACGCGCAGGAAATGTTACCTGGGCTGGGGGGGAGAGGGGGATGGCGATGGGGGAAAAGAGACAAGGCCGCGACAGGAGCTGCGCCAGAGGGGGCGGCGTAGGCTTAGGAAAGCGCGTTTTTTTTTCCCGTGCTAGGGAAGAAAGGCGGGAGGGGGACAGGAGGAACGCACACTGATTGGGAGATTCCCACACGGGGAGGTCAATGGGACGGCGGGGGAAGCCGGGGCCAGCAGGTGTCAGCTGACTTACGGGAGTGATATGGGGGGAGCAAAAAAGCTAGACACGGGTCTAGCAGGGGGGAGGGGGAGGGGAAAGGGGGGGGAAAAGGGTTGCTGCTGCACTGGCCGAAGGGGAATGGGACACAGAAGAGGTGGTCGGGGCGGGGGTCTCCCAGCTGGGGGACTGGAGGGTGAGGGCGGCGCGGACACGGGACTGGCCTAGAAAAGGAGGTGGCTAGTTGGCGGGGAGGGGCTGGTAATGTGGAATGTGAGGGGCCTGAATGGGCCGGTAAAGAGGGCCCGAGTGTTCGCGCACCTAAAGGGACTGAAGGCAGACGTGGTCATGTCCAAGAGACACATTTGAAGATGTGTCAGGATAAGAAAGGGGTGGGTAGGACAGGTATTCCATTCGGGGCTGGACACAAAGAATAGAGGGATGGCAATATTGGTGGGGAAGCGGGTGTCGTTTGAGGCCAAAAATATTGTAGTGGACAACGGAGGGCGATATGTGATGGTGAGCGGTAAGTTGCAGGGGATGTGGGTGGTATTGGTAAATGTATACGCCCCGAACTGGGTGATGCCGGATTCATGAAGCGCATGTTGGGGCGCATTCCGGACCTGGAGAAAGGATGCCTGATAATGGGTGGGGATTTCAATACGGTGTTGGACCCAGCACTGGATCGCTCCAGATCAAGGACTGGAAAAAGGCCGGCGGCGGCCAAGGTGCTTAGGGGGTTTATGGATCAGATGGGGAGAGTGGACCCGTGGAGGTTTGCCAGGCCGCAGGCCAGGGAATTTTCTTTTTTCTCCCACGTTAACAAAGCCTACTCCCGGATAGATTTTTTTGTTCTGGGCAGGGCGCTGATCCCGAAAGTGGAGGGAACGGAGTATTCGGCCATAGCCGTTTCAGATCATGCCCCGCACTGGGTGGAACTGGAGTTGGGAGAAGAGAGGGACCAACGCCCGCTGTGGCAGTTGGATGTGGGACTGCTGGCAGATGAGGTGGTGTGTCGGAGGGTGAGGGGGTGCATCGAAAGGTACTTGGAGGTCAACGACAACGTGGAGGTGCGGGTGGGGGTGGTATGGGAGGCGTTGAAGGCGGTGATCAGGGGAGAGCTAATCTCCATTAGGGCTCATAGGGAGAAGATAGAGGGCATGGAAAGGGAGAGGTTAGTGGGGGAGATTTTAAGAGTGGACAGGAGATACACAGAGGCCCCTGAGGAGGGATTACTTGGGGAAAGGCAACGTCTCCAGACGGAGTTTGAGCTGTTGACCACAGGGAAGGCAGAGGCACAGTGGAGGAAGGCGCAGGGGGCGACCTACGAGTATGGGGAGAAGGCGAGTCGGATGCTGGCACACCAGCTCCGTAAGAGGATGGCAGCGAGGGAAATAGGGGGAGTCAAGGATGGAAGGGGAGCCACAGTGCGGAGTGTGACGAAAATAAACAAGGCATTCAAGGCCTTCTATGAGGAGCTGTACAGATCCCAGCCCCCAGCGGGGGAAGAGGGGATGAGATAAATTCCTAGATCAATTGAGATTCCCGAGGGTGGAGGAGCAAGAGGTGGCTGGTTTGGGGGCACCAATTGGGTTGGAGGAGCTGAGCAAGGGTTTGGGGAGTATGCAGGCAGGGAAGGCCCCGGGACCGGACGGGTTCCCGGTGGAGTTCTACAGGAAGTACGTAGACCTGTTGGCCCCGCTACTAGTGAGGACCTTTAATGAGACAAGGGAGGAAGGGACCCTACCCCCGACAATGTCGGAGGTGACGATTTCTTTGATCCTAAAGTGGGACAAGGACCTACTGCAATGTGGATCGTACAGGCCGATCTCGCTCCTCAACGTGGATGCTAAGTTGCTGGCAAAAGTGCTGGCTACGAGGATCGAGGGCTGTGTCCCGGGGGTGATCCACAAGGACCAGACGGGATTTGTAAAGGACAGGCAACTAAACACCAATGTGTGGCGGCTCTTAAACGTGATAATGATGCCATCGGTGGAGGGAGAGGCGGAGATAGTGGCAGCTATGGACGCGGAGAAGGCCTTTGACCGAGTAGAGTGGGAGTACCTCTGGGAAGTGCTGCGTAGGTTTGGGTTCGGGGGAGGGTTTATTAGCTGGGTTAAGCTCCTTTACAGAGCCCCGGTGGCGAGTGTGGTGACAAATCGGCGGAGGTCGGAGTATTTTCGGCTGTACCGTGGGACGAGGCAGTGGTGCCCCCTGTCCCCCCTGTTGTTTGCATTGGCGATTGAACCCTTGGCCATATCATTGAGGGAGTCTAGGAAATGGAGGGGGGTGGTCCGAGGGGGAGAAGAGCATCGAGTGTCGCTTTATACGGATGACCTGTTGCTGTATGTGGCGGATCCAGTGGAGGGGATGGTGGAGGTCATGCAGACTCTAAGGGAGTTTGGGGAGTTTTCGGGCTATAAGCTCAATGTAGGGAAGAGTGAGCTTTTTGTAGTACAGGCAGGGGACCAAAAAAGGGGGATAGGCGATCTATCGCTGAGGAGGGCGGAGGGGACTTTTTGGTACCTGGGGATCCAGATGGCCAGGAGTTGGGGGGCCCTACATAAACTGAATCTGACGAGGTTGGTGGAGCAGATGGAGGAGGACTTCAAAAGATGGGACATGTTACCGCTCTCGCTAACGGGTAGAGTGCAGTCGGTCAAAATGGTGGTCCTTCCAAGGTTTATTTTTGTGTTTCAGCGCCTTCCCATCGTGATCACCAAGGCCTTTTTTAAGAGAGTAGGCACGAGTATTATGGGGTTTGTGTGGGCGAATAGGATCCCGAAGGTAAGGAGAGGGTTTCTGGAACACAGTAGGGACTGAGGACGGTTGGCGCTGCCAACCCTAGGGAGCTAGTACTGGGCAGCAAATGTGGCGATGATCCGTAAGTGGGTGATGGAGGGAGAGGGGGCGGCATGGAAGAGGTTGGAGATGGCGTCCTGTAAAGGAACGAGCCTTGGGGCGCTGGTGACGGCACCGCTGCCGCTCTCGCCATCAAAGTATACCACGAGTCCGGTGGTGGCGGCAACGCTAAAGATCTGGGGTCAGTGGAGACGGCACAGGGGTGCAATGGGAGCCTCGCTGTGGTCCACGATCAGGGGTAACCACCGGTTTGTCCCGGGGATTGTGGACGGGGGGTTTCAGAACTGGCATCGGGCGGGGATTAGAAGAATGGGGGACCTGTTCATTGATGGGACGTTTGCGAGCCTAGGGGCACTAGAGGAGAAGTTTGAGATACCCCCGGGAAATGCTTTTAGATACATGCAGGTGAGGGCGTTTGTGAGGCGGCAGGTGAGGGAATTCCCGTTGCTCCTGGCACAGGAAATTCAAGACAGTGTGATCTTGGGTGCATGGGTCGGGGAGGGCAAGGTGTCGGCAATATACCAGGAGATGAAAGAAGAGAGGGAAGCGTTGGTAGAGGAGCTGAAGGGTAAATGGGAAGAGGAGCAGGGGGAGGAGATTGAGGAGGGGTTATGGGCTGATGCCCTAGGTAGGGTTAATTCCTCCTCCTCGTGTGCCAGGCTCAGCCTGATACAATTTAAGGTGGTTCACAGAGCGCACTTGACGGGGGCGAGCAGGCTTTTTGGGGTAGAGGACAGATGTGGAAGGTGCTCAGGGAGTCCGGCGAACCATGTCCATATGTTTTGGTCATGCCCGGCACTGGAGGGGTTCTGGAGAGGAGTGGCGGGAACAATATCTCAGGTGGTGAAAGTCAGGGTCAAGCCAAGCTGGGGGCTAGCAATATTTGGAGTAGTGGACGAGCCGGGAGTGCAGGAGGCAAAAGAGGCCGGCATTCTGGCCTTTGCGTCCCGAGGAGCCCGGCTAAGTATCTTGCTAATGTGGAAGGAGGCGAAGCTCCCCAGCGTGGAGGCCTGGACAAATGACATGGTTAATTAAGCTGGAGAGGATAAAGTTTGCCTTCAGAAGGTCTGTGCAGGGGTTCTACAGGCGGTGGCAACCGTTCCTAGACTATCTTGCGGAGCGTTAGAGGAAGGTCGGTCAGCAGCAGCAACCCAGGGGTGGGGAGGGGTGGGGTGGGGGGGGGGGGGGGGGATGTCCTGTGAAGGGTGGGGGGGAGAGGGAGGGAGGGGGGAAGGGGGGATTGCCTGAAGGTGTTTGAGCAAGAGAACACATGAAAGATTTGGGAAACTGGCATGCACGGGAGAGAGCCAGTGTACAAAGCTCTGTCACATATCGTTTTACCATGTATATATCTTGCTATGTGCGTTTTCTTTCTATTTTGTTACGAGGGGGGGGTTTATCGTTTGTAAGGGTCAAAAATTGTGTTAAAAAACTTTAATAAATATCTTTTTTTAAAAAAGAATAAAGAAAAAAAATATATTTTTTAAAAACTTTGTGAAAAACTGGACTTGTTAGTTCCTCCCGCTTAGGGATGGGGTAGTGTTCCCGCATTATATTATGGTTGAGATCCTTGGAATCAATACAGATGCGCAGCTCCCCCGAAGGCTTTTTTACACAGATCATCGAGCTGATCCAGTCAGTCGGTTCTGTGACTTTGGAGATGATGCCCTGGTCCTGAAGATCCTTCAACTGCGCCTTCAGGTTCTCCTTCAGTGGAGCCAGGGTGGAGCATGGACAACAGGTGTGGCATCAGGCCGCAGCAGGATCTTGTACCGGTATGGCAGAGTGCCTATCCCGTCAAACACATCCGGATACTGAGCGAGGATGTCGTCAATGCCGGCTTAATGATCCGCGTTGGGGGAGGTCATTGTGTAGACCCGCTGCACGAGGTTTAACTGCTTGCATGCATGTGCGCCGAGCAGGGAGGCCCTGTCTGGCTTGACGATTTCAAACCTTAGCCTTGCGTGAATGCTCCTGTTGGAGACAAGCCGGTGGCAGGATCCCAGAGCTGTGATGGCATTGCCGTTATAGTCCAGGAGCTGGCAGACTGCTGGAAGGAGCTTGGGTGGCTTCTTGATGTGGTTGAAATCTGCCTATGAAAGGAGATTGGCAGAAGCACCTGTGTCCAGCTTGAACTGGATAGAGCATTGATTTACTTGCATCACCGCACGCCATTCGCCCACAGAGTCCACAGTGACGATGGGCAGGCTCCGTGATGATGTTGGTGAGGCATTTTCACGTGTGGTGATGATGCCCACATGGTAGGGGAACTCCAGGCAACTGTCCTCTGGATTAGTAATGCAGCCAGGATCAGAATCCTGTAAACCTTGCTGGACACTCCGAACGCGCCTGCGCGAGTTGAAAGATTCGTCTTTACCTTGTCGGCGTTGTTTAAGTATATAGCACTTGAAGATTTCATTGGTGTCCACTTCACAATGACTATTAAACTTGGCCAGGATCGTCTGAAACTTTGTCTTGTCCTGGCCTTCGGTGAAGTTAAATGAGTTGAAGAGTTGGATGGCTTGATCCACCGCAGTTGAGAGAAGCGCGATCTTTCTTTCTATCAGACACACCCTCGAGGTCTGAGGCTTCGATGTACAGCAGAAACCTTTGCTTGAAAGTCCGCCAGTTGGCACTGAGATTGCCGGAGGTCCGCAGCAGTTGAGGAGGCTGGATCTTCTCCATGGTGCCGGGATGCATTTGCTGGTTGTCACGGAACAGATTGACGTAAACCACCTAATGATAGCAGTCTATAGGTACCATGTCGTGTTAAGCACACTGAGATAACACAGGCTGCAACTGGATGCAGCTATGACTGAAATAGACTCCAGACCTTGAAGTTAGTTCAATTTGATTTATTGAACCTGTCACACAGTTAGCTCAATTCTCTGTGAGTTCGACTCTCTGCTAGCTTAAGTGTGATCCCTCTGTCTGACTGAACTAGACTAGCTCTTCGCCACGTGCTGTATACGTTTCGTGATATATGCACCGGACTCACTCTGTAGATGTCCCTAGTGGAAAGAGGCGGAGTGTGAGTGCCTCGCGCCTTTTATAGTGGGAAACCACCCCCAAGTGTTCTGCCTGCTGATTGGTTATGTCCTGTTCTCTGTGTTCATTAGCTGCCTGTCTGTATCCCATTATGTGCATGTCTGCATATCATGACATTTACGATCCGGTTGGGTCCCGACGTTCTGCGTTTTCTGTTGCTTTCTTACTAACTATGTCAATATTTCAATTTGAAGTCCCCTCATGAGGTGCAGTGAAGCGTATTTTGTTCAGTAGTCTGGGATTCTGAAAGGCTTCTTTGACCTCCCTCTTTTGGCTTGGTATTTTGGCTTTGTTCACCAAAATTGATTGTGTGTTCCTTTACCTTGATGTGAGCTGCCAGTTTCAAAATGCTTACTTAGTGCCAGAAGGCTCTTTTCGAGTTGCCAGCAGTGTTAATGTTCCTGGGGCAATGGAATAACAATTACAGCAAAGCCAGCAATCATGTTCTTCATGTTGACAACTTCACTTTGGGGAGAAAACTAAATGGTACTGCACTTCCTGTTTTCATGAGTTTCTGTAAGAGTTTTCAGATTTCCCACTTTAAATTCAGCCGGAGATTGGTAACACAGAGTAAAATGCTGGAAAACATTCATACCATTTCTCTAGAGACCTTGCCAGTCGGTCACTGAATTTGCTGCAATGCATCTATAGACGTAGCCCTGAGAGAATAAGGGATCAAAGGATATGGCGGAGGGGGGGGGGGGAGTTGGATTAGGCTATCGAGTTGGATAATCAGCCATGATCATACTGAATGGCCTCCTCCTGCTCCTATTTTCTATGTTTCTATCGAGTTAACTCCTGTGGAAATTCAGGATCAAAAGAGATTTGAGATATGGGCCATCATTTTAATTTGTCAGTTGTGTGATATTTCAGTCAGCAAGTTCATGCCCACCGAAAATCAAGCAACTGATTTAAATTAATTAAAAAGCAATTGACTTGGATTTTACATTACCCTTCTGCTTCAACGGTTGGCTGGTGGGCTGACTATCCAGGCAGCGTTTAAGTTTTTACTGAAACCTCGGTCCAGGACGGGGTGAAATGTCAGGGCTCAAATAAAATTAACAAACCTGTCTGGGGGCCGCATGCAGTCTGTGTATGGTTGTGCTGCCCAGACCCTCATGGCATTGTTTTAACACTGATATATATTTTTCACGGGTCAGCAGCTCCCTGAGACAGCGCCGCAGCGGCTGTCCGCCTGAAGGAGCACATTAGAAGCACCAGCCAGCACCATCCCTCTTCTCGGTGCCCGCCCTCTCCTCATTGCCCCCAACACCTCTTAGCCTTTCACAGAGCCCATTTCACACTGGATGCCCGTTAATTCGCCAGCCAGTGTAAAATTGCACTCCGGGTTTGACCATAGTTGGGAAAATGTTTTGTGCCCTCCGGGTGATAAATCCGGGCCTTTGAATATTTTTAAGGCAGAGGTGGATAGATTCTTGGTAAGCAAGGGGGTGTTAGGTTATCGGTGGTGGAGGGGGGAGCGGCTAGATGGGATGCAGATTACAGGGGCTGGATTCTCCATTTCTGCGACTATGTCCTCACGCTATCGTGAAAACTGTTTTTTTACGCCAGGAAAACTGGCATCAATAGGCCACAGATTCACAGCCTTGCAGGGAGCTAGCAGACAGCCGTCGTGCAGCTGGCAATGCCAGCTGCTAATACGGCACTCCGCACTTCCGGGTCAAAGGCTCTGCATGCGCACGGCGGCGGCGTCCAGCGGCTGCACCGTGCTCTGTGGCGGACTTAACACGTGGACCCGGACTGCCGAAATACTGCCTCGCATCGGCCGCTCGCCCGACCCGGACTGCCCGCACACATAGCCCCAGATTCTGAATGAGCACCCCCCCTGCCCTCCGATCGGCCCTCCCCCGACTGTGGCGGTCCTGGACTGAGTCCGCGGCCGCCACATGGTTATCATGGATGGTGGAACCATGAGTGGTCCACACCATTGGGAATTCAGCCGGTCAGCGATGGAGAATAGCAGGACGGGCCTCAGGCAATGGCCTGAGGTGGTGGAGAATGGTGGAACCAGCGCCAGTCCCGATTTTGTGCAGGAAACTCTGCCCCATCGCTGCTCGCGATTTTGGCGTCGGGTGCGAAGAATCCAGCTCCAGGTTACAATTAGATCCGCCATGATCTTTTTAAGTGGTGGAGCAGGCTCAAGGAGCTGAGTGGCCTAGTCCTGTTCCTTGTTCAGATGTTTGTAAATGAAGGTGAGAGGGGAATGAATTGGAAGCAAAGTTGATACATTTGTCCAAGTCCAGACAAAAGTATGAAGCTGCACTAATAAAGTCAGCAAAGTTACGGATAAAGTTGTGGGAGGGGCCGGGGAAGGCCTGGAACGAGAAATGCACTAGATACCCCACAACAAGACAGGCATAACTGGGGCTCATGTGAGTACCCATGGGCACACCTTTTAGCTGGAGGAAATGAGACAATTTAAAGGAGAAATTGTTCAATGAGCGAATAAGTTCAACCAGGCAGAGGAGAGTGGTAGTGGATGGGGATTGTTCAGGCCCTTGTTCAAGGAAGAAGTGGAGAGCCCTCAGACCATCCTGGTGAAGAATGGAAATATTGGGTGTGATTCTCCGGAACGATATCTAAGCGTGGTAGCGAGTGGGAAGTGCCCAACCTTCCTGACGCTCGGCCCAGCGAGGCGGGCAACACTATTGAACATTAATTGGTCCACTTAACAAGGCCCCACGGGCTTCTCACCTCAAATGAAGGCTCGCCACCCCCCCCCCCCCCCCCCCCCCCCGCACAAGATTGAGCAGCACTTAAACTGCTCTTGCACAGCCAACTCCAGTCAACTTGCAACCATGGCGCCACGAAGTCCCGCCCCAAGATTCAGCATAGCGGACCTAGCCAGGCTCCTGGACACGGTGGAGGCCATTAAGGGATGTCCTGTTCCCTCGAGGTTCCTGGAGGGTGAACCATAGACCAGTCAGTGCTGCCTGGGATGAGGTGGCGGCAGCTGTACGTTCTGAGGGCGTTCCCATGAGGACTGGCCTCCAATGCCGTAAAAAGGTCAATGATCTACACCGGGCAGCATGGGTGAGTAGATACCAATGCTTCCCACCCCCTCATGAAACTTTTCCTCCCCCACACGAGCATCCACTGCCCAATTCTCCATGCGGCCCACAAACCTCCCTTCACCCGCCCTCTGCCTTCAACCCCGCCAACCCTTCCTTCACGGCCCCCCCCCACCATCACATCACCACTGTGAACCACCTGTGTGGCCAATGATGCCCTCTCTGTGTCTCTGCAGGAGAAGGTCTTGCACAACCGTCAGGAGAGGGCCCAGACTGGCGGCGGGTGCCGACTCATCACCTTCGAGGAATGGGGACTGGAGGTGACGGGGCTGGCCGAGGACAGCGTGGTCACCAAGGCAGAGGTTGGGGAAAACCGCAGAAGTGAAGAACCACTGGGCCCCACCTGGAACCTGTTAAACATGAGTTGTTATTGAATTACTGACTGATCCATCCCTCTTATTGATCACATGTCCATTCTCCCGCAGGTCCTCCAGTCGATGGCACCGGCCCATCCCAGGTGTCCCCCTCTCTAACCTCCCATAAGAACACCTCGGAGAAGAGCTCCAAGGAAGACACGATCAATGCAGGATCCAATAAGGAGATGGCTGATGATGCCAGTGTGGAAGTCACAAATTTAGATAGAGACTAGCTACAATGAGGCTCATGCTTCAATTAGTGTGCTGGTGGAGCAGGTGATCAGACAGTTGAAGATAAGTTTCTGGTGCCTGGATCGGTAAGGGGTGGCCTCCAGTAAAGTCCCCAGAGTGTTTCCCGCATTACTGTGGTCTGCTGCGCTCTCCATGAGGAGAGGCCACCATGAGGCATTGGAGGATTGACACATCTCAGCTTAGGAGGAGGGTTCATGGCCATTGGCCTTCGGACCCCCTCATCGCGTCTAGGTTTGGGGTCGAGCAGAACTAGGGATGAAGTGATCTCCAACCATGGGGACTGTTATCTCAGCATTCATGTGGTGCCAGTGGTAGGTTTCTGTGCTGGTGCCCAATTCCATGGGCAGGGAGCTAAAGTCATGAGCCAGACTATGCAGGAGAATTGTGATGACTTGCATTGAAGACAGAGCGATGCTCCTCTCTTCCTCAGCAAGATGTCTGACTCTTGTCTGACAGGCAGCCGAACAATCCTGCCAAACGTCTTATCATGGGGTTTAGAGACACAGGATGAGCTCTTCTATAGTCCCCTTCAAGGTCAGAGGTTCAGGTGTGTTCCTGCAACTCACCTCCAGGGTGGGTCAGCCTCTCTACACTTTGTCAACCATGGAATCCTCATTACTGGAGAAGACTGGCTGCAATGAGAGGCCTGAGCATTGATGCTGGGGGAGGAGCTGGTTGCCTTCAGCAGCCTGTCTTCAATGAGCTGGCAGAGACAGCTGGAGTGAGATCCAGGGTCTGCACCATTCAGATGAAGCCGTCAGCCATAGAGGTCATGAGCTGAGCCATGGAGCGGACATCCTTTACCATCCTGCACCAAGGTCTCCACTGCAGATGCCACCCTCGCAGTGTTGACCTTGTGTTGGAGTGAGGCATCCTCTCCTCAGCAGAAGGCCTTGAGGAGGAAAGCTGTCATCCCTTCCTGACTCTCGCGACTCTGCCTTTGCATTTCCATCTGTTTGGGGATGAGTGGACCCAGGGGCATGTCAATGGCCAGGGGCTCAGCAGTGTCCAGGGCCCCAGCACCCCAGATTCCTGGGACTTCCTGCCTCTGCCTGCTGTGTATCTTTAGCTGCTCACCAGTGAGTGACTCATTAGCCTGCCGACGGGTTAATCCCACTGAGGTGTGAGTATCGGTACTGGTGGAGGGTGCGGGTGACAGCTGTGACACCTCTTCAATGGTTGTACCTGAGAATTCCTCCTCAGAGCTGCTCGGGTCTCATTATTTAAAAAATAACATACTTGCATAACATAGGACGAGAATCGCGTCGACTGGGACTACATTCACTGAAATTTAGAAGAATAAGAGGGGATCTGATTGAAACATATAACATTCTGACAGTGCTAGACACACTGGATTCAGGGATGTTGCTTCCACTGGCTGGGGTTGTCTAGAACAATGGGTCACAATCTCAGGATAGGTCATTTAGGACTGAAATGAGGAGAAAGACCTTCACTGAGAGGGTGGTGAAACTGTGTAATTCTCTACCACAGAAGGCTGTGTAGACCAGGTCACTGAATATATTTAAGAAGGAAATAGATTTCTAGACACTAAAGGTGTCAAGGAGTAAGGGGAGAGCGCTGGAGTATGGTGTTGAGATATAGGATCATAGTGAATGGCAGAGCATGCTTGAAGGGCTGAATGGCCTACTCCTGCTTCTATGTTTCTATGTTTTTCCATGGTAGCACACCGAGCTGTCCAAGTCCTGAAGCACTAATCTGTTGGACTGGACCTGTTAAATTAAACTTATGCATTATAGGCAATGCCCATTTCCATCAAGAGAAAATCTAAGCATCTTCTCTTGACATTCATTGACATTAACGTTTCTGAATACCCCACATTCAACGTCCCAGATATCACTATTAACCAGAAACTTAACTGGAACAACCATGTAAAAAAGTAGCAACGAAAGCAGGGCAGAGGCTTGGAGTTCTCCAGCAAGTGCCTTGCCTCATCACTACCCAAAATATTTTCACCATCTGCAAGCTAACTAGAAGTCAAAATCCAGTGATTGAATACCCTTCAGTTCCCTGGATGGGTGCAGCTCTAACAATACTGAAGACGCATCGAAGAAGGACAAAGCAGACCAGTTGACTGGCACCCTATCCCTCATGAGAAATATTCTCTCTCTCCACCCACTGGTGCATCTTGGACTTTGAAACATCTAAAAGATGCACTGCAGCAAATCACCAGAGTCTCCCTTGACAGCACCTGTCAAACCATGAACACTGCCATCTAAATGGACAAGGGTAGCAGGTGTATAGGATTGCAACCACCTCCAAAATTTTTACTTCAAGTCACGCTTACCTGAACAAATATTCCCATTCCTTCATCATTGCTGCATCATAATCCTTAAGCTCCTGACTAACAACACTGTGGGTATGCCTAGCTCACATCGACAGCAGTAGATCAAGGAGGTAGCTCATCATCATCTTCTCATGGCCAATTAGGAATGGGCAATTAATGCTAGCCTTGTCAGTAACACACACATCCCATGAACAATATACTACTTGGCATTTGGAAATTTAGACTGGCATTTTTGAGATCAAATTCCATGATTAGCCATTTTTCAATGGGAACTGTCAAATCTTTATTCAAAGTTTTTTGCACAGATTTGCTTTTAAATCTTGCCATTTAGATTAGATTTTTCTCTGGATCTTCTAGTAATGTTTTGGTGGAGAATAGAAGAACCTGGAAAATCCCTGCACCCATCTAACCACTCCCAACAACCAACCCCCACCCCCTTGGAAATTCTAAGTGCTTATTTTAATCCTGCAACTGGGAGGCTGAAAGAAAGCCATGGCATTTTGACAGAAATGTTCTCTGCAATCTGGGCCTAAGGAAAATTTCCCTTCCATCAGAAGAGCCAGCGACGAATGCATTGCTACCAATTTTAAAATAAACAAATAACCAATTAAACTAAATTTGTCACTGATCCTAACTGCCCTGCAGCCATTGAACCCTCCAACGAGAATTGATTGGCTGGAGGCGGGCTTCTGCCACTCATTTTGGAGGAAGTCCCACCTCTGAGAGCTAACAGCCAGTCTGATTGATTCGCAGTTCTCTAATCCCAGTTGTCGTGTTGGGTGTTCTGATGCACAAATGATCCAACACGGCTGTACATGGTACAACTCTGTTTTATTGTCTAAACAACGATAGCAACTAAGAGCAGTCGTGTGCGAAGCAAGGTTAGGAATGAACTTCCCCAGGAAGTTGATCATCCCGAGAAAGCGCAGCACTGCCTTCTTGTCTGACGGCTGCTGCATGGCTGCGATGGCTGCCACTTTGTCGGCATCCGGCCGCACACCCGACCGGGAGATGTGGTCCCCCAAAAACTTTAGCTCAGTCTGGCCAAAAGATCACTTGGCTCGGTTGAGGCGCCGGCCCTGATCTCGTATCCGTGCAAAGACACGCTGGAGACGACTGATGTGCTCCTGTGGTGTGGTGGACCAGATGATAACGTTGTCTACGTAGACGCGTACCCCTTCGATACCCTCCATCATCTGTTCCATGATGCGATGGAACACCTCGGAGGCCGAGATGATGCCGAATGTCATCCTATTGTAGTAGTATCTGCCAAATGGGGTGTTGAAAGTGCACATCTTCCTGCTGGACTGATCCAATTGAATCTGCAAAAGCCCTTTGAGGCATCAAGCTTGGTGAATATTTTTGCCTGAGCCATTTCGCTCGTGATTTCTTCTCGTTTGGGTATGGGGTAGTGTTCCCTCATAATGTTGTGATTCAAATCTTTTGGGTCGATACAGATCCGGAGCTCGCCGGAGGGCTTCTTGTCGCACACCATGGAGCTGACCCATGGCGTTGGCTCCGTGACCCGGGAAAGCACTCCTTGGTCCTGCAGGTCCTGCAGCTGCTGCTTGAGGCGGTCCTTGAGTGGTGCTGGGACCCTATGAAGTGTGTGAATGACCGGGGTGGTGTTCGGTTTGAGCCGTATTTTGTACGTGTAGGACAGTGTGCCCATGCCCTCGAAAACCTCCTGGTTGTGCGCGAGGAGTGAGTGGAGCTGCCCCCTAAAGTCTGCATCCGGGAAATCGGACGTGCCTTCTGTAGACAGAGTGTGTACCCGCTGAATGAGGTGGAGGATCTTGCACGCCTGTGCGCCTAACAGAGAGTCCTTCGAGGATCCAATGATTTCAAATGATAGTGTGGCTTTGTGTGAGTTGTGTGTAACATCGAGCTGGCAGGACCCCGTGGCCGGGATGACGTTTCCATTATAGTCAACCAGCTGACAGTGGGATGGCAGAATCGGTGGTTTAACCTTCAGGGTCTGGAGGTGTGTCAAGTAAGATTGGAAAGGCTCATCCTTACCCTGCAGGCGCTGCTGGAAGAGGTACCTCTCAAAGTTCTCATTGACTTCCACGCTGAAGTGTTCCTCGAACTTCAGAAGCACCGTCTTATATTTTGTTTTGTCCTCACCTTCCGCGAATGCCAGGGAGTTATAGATGTGGATGGCGTGTTGCCCCGCCGTGGAGAGGAGGAGGGAGATCTTCCTGGTGTCCGATGCATTCTCCCTGTCTGTGGCTTCTAGGAAGAGCTGGAAGCGCTTTTTAAACAGCTTCCAGTTTACACCAAGATTTCCAGCGATTCGGAGCGGCTGCGGCGGGCTGATGTTTTCCATGGAGCAGGATGGCGGATTTCTGAAAGGGTGCAGGTAGGTCTCACAGTCGTTGGTTAGCTTCCATTACTGGTATCATGTCGTGTCGGGGGATCTGATACACAAATGATCCAACACGGCTGTAGATGGTACAACTCTGTTTTATTGTCTAAACAACGGTAGCAACTAACTG
Organism: Scyliorhinus torazame; assembly: GCF_047496885.1. Classification (NCBI taxonomy): domain Eukaryota; kingdom Metazoa; phylum Chordata; class Chondrichthyes; order Carcharhiniformes; family Scyliorhinidae; genus Scyliorhinus; species Scyliorhinus torazame. Next base: position 170,817,691 of record NC_092717.1, on the reverse strand, counting down.
CTGGCTTGGGTACGTGCTTCACCAGCTAACCTGTGGACCCAGCCCTATCACTATCTTAGTGAGGCACTCAGCACATGGTCTATGTCTGAGTGGCGCGCTGTGAGCTCTGTGCTCTGAGCTATCTCCTGGTAGAATGAGCGGGAACTGTGGTGTTCCCTGTTTTATAGTGCGTGTGCTCTCACTGGTGATTGGCTGCGATGTTATGTGTGTGCTGATTGGTCCAACTGCCTGTCCATTAGTGTGTGTGTGTGATTGCACCATGATATGCTGATGTGGATATCATGACACCAGTGGTGCCAGAAATTTAAATGGACAACTGAGACTGTAAGCAGAATCCAGAGTCTAAATCCCAGGAGTCCAGTGTCATGATATGCAGATATGCAGACAATGATATACAGACAGGCACAGACAGGCAGCTAATGAACACAGAGAACAGGACATGACCAATGAGCAGGCAGGACACTCAGGGCTGGTATCTCACTATAAAAGGCACGAGGTATTCACACTCTGCCTCTTTCCACTGATGAACATCTACAGAGTTAGTCAGGGTGTATGTACAGCATCACACCTCCAGCACGTGGCTAAGAGCTAGTCTGGTTCAGTCAGGCAGAGTAACCACACTTAGGTTAGCAGAGAGTCGAACTCATAGAGAACTGTGCTAACTGTGCTACTGGTTCAGTAAATCAGATTGAATTAACTTCAAGGTCTGGAGTATCTTTTGGTTAAAGCTGCATCCAGTTTCAGCCTGTGTTATCCCAGAGTACATAACACATCATCTTGGATCAGGTAAGTGTTGCGTCTCAGGGAGGGGGGGGGGGGGCAGGTTTGCAGTGGTATTGTCTCTGGACTAGTAATCCAAAGACATGGGGTAATGCACTTTAGGGAAGAAAATCTGCAATCCTTACCTGGTCTGGCCTATTGTGACTCTAGACCCTCAGCAAACAACCTAGCAAGCCTCTCATTTCAAGGTTAATTAGGGATGGGTAATAAATGTAGGCCCAGTCAGCGAAGCCCACATCTTACATGTTTTTAAAAATTGATACCCATCAAGACAGGAGATGATTCAGGGTTAAAATACTGGGAGTGAGCAACCCAACCCCAACGTCACATCACTCCTGACCGCTGTTACATTTATGCGGTGATTCAGGGCCCAGGTAAGGTTTCTACTAAAAGTTGGTAGAGGCCTACAAAACATGCAATTTAGTTGCAGTCTGATTATACAATTGACTCCGCAAGTTACTTTCAGCCTCACCACAGAGGGAGTCCTGCAGCAGACCATCGCAAGAGGAACTCAGTGACCATTAGAAAACCCAGCTGGGTTTTACAGCTTAATTTGTTTTGAAGTTCCTTGTCAGAAAGGAGGAATAGGAGTAGTCCTGCCAGACCTCACAAGAAGCCTTTGACCTCTCTAGCCCTGATCTCTGACTCCTCCATTCCCTCCCCAGTGCATCTTCTCACACTATTGCCGGGAAGTGGTCCCATGGATTCTTCACCAGCTTCTGAGCTCACCCACTCTTCCCATCTCTCACTTAATACCGGGACTATGCTTTCTCAGTGCCGTAAAGCAGTCCAAAATATTCGATCATTTGTTTTATTTTTTTTTTTAAATTGAGAGTACCCAATTAATTTTTTCCAATTAAGGGGCCAATTTTGTGTGGCCAATCCACCTACCCTGCACATCTTTGGGTTTTGGAGGCAAAACCCATGCAAATACGGGGCGAATGTGCAAGCGCCACACTGACAGTGACCCAGAGCCGGGATCGAATCTGGGACCTTGGCGCCATGTGACAGCAATGAGGCACTGCTCATCATTTGTTTTATTTTTGAGCCCTGTTAGTCACCTCGGTTTGTCCCTCCTCAAAATACCACTTGTAGGCGGCTCGCTGCCACCTTCTCGAGGGTAATTACTGATGGACAGTAAGAATGCTGGCTTAACCAATGGCGCTCTTGTCCCATGAACAAAATTTTAAAATCTCTAAAGTTCAGCTCTTCAGCATAAAGGAAATTTTGGAAATGTAAAACTTTGCACAGAGACTTGTTTTGTTTCCTTCTGATATCTCTATTAGTTCCAGACTTTTTTCCAATTAGTGTTTTTTCCATATAATATATCTTACTGCTCCAACATTAAGAACATATGTAGGTCTATCATTTTTATTTTCTCTAATGTTTCTAAGGTGCTTAATTCTGCAAGTTGGGCTTTCCTAAAATATTCACCTCATTGCAAAACTATTTAATCAAAGAGTTTTATTTGCGGAATTTACCCCATCTTTGCAATTAGACAGGCTATAATGCCTTCCTCAAAAAAGTGATTAGATTTATTCAGTTTCTCCTGCCATAGAAATCATTCTTGATTGAAATCAAGTCCACTGCTTCACAGAATTTTGCAAGTATAATCTTTGAAAGCATTTGTTTGGGAAATTAGTTAACATTCACAGTGTCAAACTTGCAACTCCCAGTGAAATGTCTCAACCACAATGTTCTAAAAGGTAGAAAGGAGATCCTTTTGTGTAATGAGGACCAATTTGGGGAAGAGTCCCCCCACCCTATCAGCACCACGTAATTAAGGTGAGTAGTTTTGTCATTAGAATGAACAGAAGCAAAATACCTTCCGTTAGCCATTTTATTATTCACTCATGGGATGTGAGCATTAGTGGCAAGGTCTGTGTTTATATTTCATCCCTAATTGCCCCGGAAAACATGGTGGTGAAGCTGGATTTGAAATGGAGAAGAAGGGAATTGACATATAGAAGAAGAGAAAGTTAAAATTTGAGTTTCAGTGCAAACTAAAAGATTGGGCATCTTATGGGGTGGACAGAGTTGAGAATTTGGAGGATACCGCAATTGTTGAAGAAGTGGCATCCTATTAGGCAGCAAAATACTGCAGATACTGTAAATATGAAATAAAAGCAACAAATTCTGGAAAAACGCAGCAGGTCTTCCAGCCTCCGCAGCGACTGAATTGGAAGGCTGGATGTTATGGGGTTCCATGGTCTCCACCACTCCCTGTTTTAAAAAGTCAGGAGGAGCCAGCCCACAGTTTCAATGCTTGCCCTGTGGCAATTTAATACCGTGTTAAATTATTTAAGGCGAGACGTTCGCCCCTGCTCTTTAGAAAGCTACTGGCCAATAGGATGCCCTGACAGTATTGTAGTGCCAGCCAGGAGCCTTGACCAGCATGGTGAGGAACCGGGGGGTGGGAGTATGAACGAGGGGGTTGGGTTAGAGGCAGGTGAGGTGCCGGATTCAAGAGTTGGTGGGGGGGGGGGGGGGGGGGGGGGGGGGGGGGGGTGTTAAAGAGGGGATAAGCAAAGGGCTGGGCTGTCTGCGATGAGCCCAGGGCAGCTATTTTTAAAGGTCGGGTTCAAAGAGCCAGGAAGTCTCCTGTCTCTGCATCTCTGACCCAGCAGTGAAAATCTGGGTCTGTGAAAGCTGAAAATCTGAACTAAAAACTGAAAATGGCAAAACTGACCAGAGGTCATTGCCACCAAATGTGAATGTTATTTCTCTATTCACAGATTCTTCCAGAGTTTCTGAGTTTCTCCGGCATTTTCTGTTTACATTTGACAGACTGGGGGGATTTTCCAGTGTTACCTGCTGCTGGGATCATCTCGTCACGCTGAAAGTCAATGGATTCTTGACTGGGCCGCTGATCTCCTGAAGCGGATCCTGCCACGACAGAGCGGGTGGACAATCCCAACCGATGTCTATGGTTCAGCCTGAGAAAATTGAGTGGATTTTATGGGGCCCAGTGGTCCCTGCCTCCCATGCCCAAAAATTGTGGAGGCACCCCCCCCCCACAATCTGCTTTGCAGCAAAATAACATTAGCAGCAGAGTTAATTGCACATGTGACTCTCTGCACTCCCCCCCCCCCCACAGAGAAAGTCTTGTCTTCAAGAGCAAAAGGTCAATCTGATGTGCCAGCAGCTGTCTAGACCCAGCAGTGTGCAGTGGGAGCACAGGCAACTGCTGGGATGACATGCAGTCCCAGCATATTGAGAAGCCCAGGTAATCTGGGGTCAGGGAGCTCACCCAAGGTGTGGGAGAGGAAAGGGAGCCAGGTTCCATAAACTAGGAGGGACCATTAAAGGGGGTGATTGACTTGAGTGGTGGAGGTGCCTCCGATGGAGTGATGCCTCCGCAAATGAGAATCTCCCCTCCCCCTTGCCCGAAACAACTTGCACAGCTAAAGGTGCGGGACTTTTCGCTTGGTAAATTAAATGTCTCAATAGGTTCAAGCCAACAGCTTCCCTGCACCCCCTTGCCCCATAAGGTTTCAATGCTGGGAAAGTAGGCAGCAAATAATTCGACATGCCCACCCTGCCTTCAAACCCACCAGCAGGAGAGTGTAAAATGCAGCCGCTTGGCTTAGAAGGAGAATGGAACCAGTAACAAAGTACTGGAATTTGTGCTGTTTTCATGAGGTCACAGCTAACGGCTCTGAGATCAAAGTTGAAGCTCAAAGAGGGTTTCCAAATTGTGCAGCCAGTTACATAATCTGAAAGCACTGCTCTATCTGTGGTTCATTTGGAAAGAAAACTGGTGACTAAACAACTTGTTAACAGCTTGGGAAGTGCAAAAGTGACCATCATTGTGGCTAGACATTGATTCACCGTTTCTGTGGGGCAAGATTATCGAGTTCCTGAGGCATGAAAATGCAACAGAAGGAAAGCCAGATGAACCCATCAATTTGATTGACAGGTGATGGAATGAGTGGACTTGAATAATTATTTCCAGAGGTGGAAATTGTATTTTTTTTAAGAGGCAATGGATGTCACATACGCACAGCCAATATAGTATAATCTACAGCTGGAAGGATTAGAACTTTCCTTGTCAAAGTTTTTTCTTATCCCATGGCCTTAGAATTTTCTGAACACAATTGAACCGAGGACTGTTTAAAGCCAAGAAGTGTTTACAAATCATTTTGCTCCCAATTCCTGCAGCAATCAGAAACACAATAATTTTTTCTTTATTTCATTTAGTTGAACATGTTTTTTTTTAATGCCTCCACCTTTTGAGCATAGATTTAATGGTTGGCTGATATCTTAAGACATTCAGCTTCCGACCCAGCCGTCACTACGCTGTTAATTCAGTCACTCGCCAGTTACTGTGCTATCAGTCTAGAAATAATTGTTGACAGCATTTGAGGATGAAAATATTTTCATAATATTGCAGTACTCTGTGTTCTCTTTTGGCTGAGGCAATGAACCATTTATTTTAAAAGGGTTACCAACTTGGCTAAAATAACAGGTAAGAATTGTCCAACAATTAATGTTAAGAATATGCTCACTGAAATCACTGACAGTAAATCTTGGACAAATGCCACAGATCTGTGTGTAAACTGGTTGAATGTACTGCAGAATACAAAGTTACACACACATATTGGAAGTTGTCCGATATCATTAGAGCACAAGCAAAAGAAAATGTGACAGTCAAATTTTGTAGCACTTACTACTTCATTACATTGATAAATGGAAGTTAGTACAAAACCGACATCTGCTTTAACCTGTCCTCCAACAGACAATATAAATGCGATAGATTCTGTACTCTAAATTGGTCTTGGAATAAAGCAAGACCCCCCCACCCCCGGCCGACTGCTTTAACTTTCATGCTGCAATTAAGACTGAACCAGTATGGTGTAACCTTGTGGTGGTTTCAACATCTAATCAATACTGCTACCAACCTTCACCTTTTTCATACATTTGTGATGCAGTTTTGACAAAATTAGAATGATTACAGTGTCATTTTGAAATCCTGCAATGTGAGGGCAACTCCAACTTTGCAGAGGCCACTGCTAGGTCCAGGGTGACGATGCGGTAAAAAGCTACTTGCTGCAATGAACAAATGGCGTTGCGGTTCTTGAAGGGTTAAATGTTTTTTTCCTCTGGAATGGAAGGTGATTGATGTTCGAAAGCTTCTATATCTAATCAGCACTCCAACCCAGCTGTATGTTCACATCGCTGAAAGTGGCTGATTGGCAGGGCAGGGATTAAAGTTCAATACAGCTCTGATTAGATCACAAAATGTAATAGCAGCGAGATTAGATTGTCTTTTCAGTCATTAAACATTGCTGAGCTCTAGAGAGTTTTCACAAAATTGAAGTTGGTTCCATGAAACATTTTAAAAAGTTATTAAAGTGATGTAGTACTAATTTGTCAGTGAGTGGGTCATTGACCCCTTTATAATTTTAAATCTGTTGAAAAGAAAGAGATGGGATTATCAGTTTGGAGTTTAATAATAAAAACGATTATATAAATTATATCAATTATTGGCTCTTTCTAAATAATTTTCCACAATGGTGATGGATAAAATATGATTCCTTATGATTTAGTTTCAGAAAAAGCTATCCTTCTAATGGGGGAGGGAGTCTACAAAACTGACTATCTTTGAAGTCAATGTACCAAAGTGGCCAACATATTTTAAGAACATTCTCTTTTTTTAAATTTTTCATGTAAACTTGCAGTCCTCAGCTAATAATATAGCATAAGCCCATAATATCTCTGGAAGCCTCTGTATTCTTCATGGCTTTGGGAGATACTGAGCAGATTTTGTAGATTTGAAATCTACTATCAACTGAGACCATGGGAAGGATTTTCCCAGAGGGCTTCTGAACCCCACTGTCGGGCTCAAATGGGGGGCAGAAGCTGCACTGTGTGGGGAAACGGTCACTCAATGGGATTTTCCCTGGACAAACCAATTTAAAGGCCAAGGGCTGGGTTCACTGTCCACTTCCAAGTGGGTGGGTTCTCAAAGCTGGAGAGCAAATCAAAAGTCTTCCAGCTTGAAAGCAATGTCAGGGTGCCTTTCAAGGGAAGCGAGGTAAAGGTTGGTTCAAAATAGAGGCATCCTCCCTCCAATTTCTTTTGAACTTAAATTAAAAATGGTCTAATTACCTAATGGCCTAATTACAGAATTTGGATCCAATGTACCTTTAACTGTAAGATGGAAAATTCCACACGGCATGTGGCATGGAGCAAGATGAGGCCCAGGTAATTAGTAAAATAAATATTTTGGCTGAGGTTCCTTGTAGCCCAGAAAGAGGAAATATCCTCCTGACCCAGTCTTGGGCATTCACTGCTGCAGAATCCCCATAGAATTCCTAAAGTGCAGAAGGAGGCCATTCGGCCCACCGAGTCTGCACATACCCTCTGAAAGAACACCTTACCTAGGCCAACTCCCCAGCCCCATCCCCGTAACCCCACCTAACCTGCACATCTTTAGACACTAAGCATTACTAACCACTGTGCCGCCATGCCATCCGCCCAACCTCCTGCCACCCACAACCATCACCCAACGCCTAGGCCAAAATCCCAACGCCTGGACCAAAATCTGCACGCTTGCACAGTGGCGGCTTGTTGACCAAGGGGTACGATTCTCACTTTGGGTGTTGCAATCAGAAAGCTTATGAAAAGTCCGGGTTCCAATCCCGGCAAGCCCTTTGCAGTTAAGGGATGGCACGGTGTCACAATGGTTAGCACTGTTGTCTCACAGTGCTAGAGACCCAGTTCAATTCCGGCCTTGGGTGACTGTCTTTGTGGAGTTTGTACTTTCTCCACGTGTCTGCGTTGGTTTTCTTCCACAGTCCAAGCTAAAATTTCCCCTTAATGTCTAGAGATGTATAGGTTAGGTGGGATTACAGGAATGGGGAGGAGAGAGTGGGCGTAGATAGGGTGCTCTTTCAGAGGGTCGGTGCAGACACGGTGGACCAAATGGCCTACTTCTGTACTGCAGGGATTCTATGATTCTATGGCACCCCCACTTCTCTGCTTGACGTACCTTACTGAGGACCATCCTTTGGAGTGCACCTTCCAGCTTAATTCCCCCTTCATCCCTTGCTCCCTGACATCATTCCAATCAGTTTTGAGCAGGAGAATTAATCTGAATTCTTGAAATGAGGCACAGGGGTTAAAATTACTCGGATGTATTGAGGAACAGTGGGGAATTCACACCTGCCATGAATGCACCCCAAGTCAACATTGTTAGTCTTAGTATTTAAAATAAGCTACCACATATGATGAATGATAAATGCAGGTTATAAAATGTGCTGAATATTGGATTTGTGAAATAAAATCAGAAAATGCTGCAAGTACACAGCTGGTAATTCATATCTGCAATGAGAAATGACAGGTTAACATTTCATTATGCTGAAAGACTTACTGTGTGTTTGCATCATTTTCTCTTTTTATAGTTGAATAGAAATGACATTTGATAATGACATTTGCAATTTTTTTCATGTTTCCATCACATTCCCTCTCCATTACCTTCTTCTGAAGGTGGTGACTTGTATGTACAGAAGCCCAATCCACCATCTGTTATTCCTGCAAGACTTTATCCCACATGCAGCCACCTATGTAATGAGTATCAGTGAGGCATGTGACCACGGAACCATCACACCTAAGACTGTTCCTCTCTTCACCTGACATCGAAACATACACCACAGCACAGGAACTCCTGGTTAGATGTCAGGGCCTGGATTTTTGGGATCCAAATCAGACGAGAAAGGAGATTGGCAACCGGGAAAATGACAGCGATGTTGAACGTGCCTCCCTTCCTGGTGTGACCAATCTTCGCAAGGGTGGGCCGAAGCGAGGGTCAGCAAACTCATCCACACGCCTAATCAGTCCAATTGACATTGTTAATGGCTGGTTCAAAGCCTGCCTTTATTAAGATTTTGGATTTTGCTGGAGGCAGCTGGAGTGTGGGAGCTGCCTGCCTCAGAACAACTGAAGACAAGTGATGAACATGTCTGGGGTAAGACATGGAGGCCAGAAACGTTTCTAAGTTACATGCTTTTCATAGGTTAAAGGGCGTACGCCTTTGAAGAAAAAGTAGCAGCAGAGCCCAACATAGATCAGGGGAGGAGTCAGCATTAATAACTTAGTCAGTTCAGGAGTTCATCACCCTCCTGACATTGCATGGTCATCAGAGCAGTGGACAAGGCTTTTCAGATTCCACCTAAGCACCAGGGAGGTTGCTGGAAATGGGTGATGCACCCTCAGAAATCGAGGCCATTGGAAAAGAGGAGCAGCAGCCTGCACTGGAAGGGCAGCATTGGATACCATGAAACCTGAGGAGAGGGACATGGGACACGAAGGAGAAGGACACACTACCCTGAGCACAGGATCTGCAGGCAGAAGTGAAGTCACTTAGATATGACTGAGAACCAAGGAATCTGTAATTATCCAGGAAGATGATCATAAACATCTGTGCCCTCGTCAGCATCTTACAGGCAGCTGCATCTTGGTGCATCACCCAGATAATTGATGCCCTCTTCATCAAGGCTGGACAACACATCAGATTCACAACTGATGGAGCAGCACAGGCTCAGAATGAACTGGGTCCACTGTCTGGATTGCTTGGTTGGTACTCTGCAATACCCTCATGCTAGGATCTTGGGCATTATTGTTGGCCTGCTGCACTTTCCATAACATGACCCTCGAGATAGGTGGTGTGGACCTTGTGGACAGTGAGGCCCTGGAAAGATGCAGCCTGTCAGGTGCAGGAGTCGGTTTGACTTAATGTCCCTACATTGCAGAAGGAAGCCATTCAGCTCGTTGAGTCTGCACCAACGCTTAGAAAGACCACTCTACCTAGGCCCACTCCCCAACCCTATCCCCATAGTTCCGCACATTGATCATGGCCAAGCAACCTAATCTGCACATCTCTTGGTAGGAAAATGGGACACCTGAAGGAAACCCACGAGGAGAACATGAAAGCTCCACACAGACAGTCACCAGAAGCTGGAACCTGGGGCTCTGGTGCAGTGAGGTAGCAGTGCTAACCACTGTGCCACCATGCCACCCTTGTGGGAGAGGGAGGTGATAGTGAACAGATTGTTACCCTTGCCACATGACAAGGTGGGGTCTGTCTCCAACCCTCTGGAAAGAGGACCCCATCTCTCCTTCATGGCTACCAGGCCTCAGGCTCCAGTTTGCTTCCCTGTGGTGCAATGAAAAGCACCAAAGATCTCTTCCTCCAACAGCCAACAGCCTCAAAGATCACTAATGAGCGATGGGTTCCGAGGAAGAGTCATATTCGACTCAATGTTCACTGTTTCTGCCCCCACAAATGCTGCCAGATCTGCTGAGATTTTCCTGCATTTTCTGATTTTATTTCGGTGATGGTTAGTTTGGGTGTCTGAATGTGGGCCCCACTTAATTGACCTTCCTCCATTCCTTCCCCGCTGGCTCCAATTTGACAGGAAACCTGTCTCCATATTAATCAAGGGATCATCTCCACCCAAATTTAAATTTTAGTCAGTCTCCCAACTAAGGCTGGTTTCTGACATAGAAAAAGATCCGGCTCCTGTTTCTCATGTCTGTGGAAATATATGAGCGCCAAGTAGAATAGAGGAGCAAGGAAGTTATGCTCAACTTACACAAGACACTAGTTAGATTTCAACTGTAATACTATGCATAGTTCCGGATGTCGTACTATTGGAAGAATGTGACTGCATTGGCGAGAGTGCAGAAGAAGTTTACAAGAAGGGTTCCAAGGATGAGAAACTTCAGTTATGAGGATAGATTGGAGATTGGAATTATGGAATTATGAGTGGCATGGTCAGAGTGGATAGTCAGATGCTCTTTCCTAGGATTGGAGAGTCAAGTACTAGGGGACATAGGTTTAAAGTGCGTGGAGAAAAGTTTAGAACTGATGTGCGAGGTAAGTTTTTTACACAGAGGGTGGTAAATATATGGAACCCGCTGCCTAGGGAGGTGGTGGGAGCAGGTACGATAGCGGCATTTAAGGGGCATCCAGACAAATATATGAATAGGGTGGGAATGGAAGGATACGGTCTCGGTAAGTGAACTCTGTTGTGTTATGTACTCTGGGATAACACAGGCTGCAACTCGATGCAGCTTTGACCAAAAGATACTCCACACTTTGAAGTAAGTTCAATGTGATTTATTGGACCATTAGCACAGTGCTCTATGAGTTTGACTCTCCTGCTAATCTTGTTATAGTAACTCAGTCTAACTAACCAATCTGCTCTCAGCCACGTGGTGGGTGTGATGCTTCTGATCTGCTCCTGTCCTTTTCTCTAAGTGTCACCTGTGGAAAGAGAAAGAGCATGTGTGCCCTGACCTTTTATATATGGGTTTTGCAATGCCCCCTTGTGGTACTGTGACATCTGGGTGTCTTGACCGCCCATTGGTCATGTCCTATTCTATGTGTTCATAAGCTGTATGTCTGCATGTCATGACATCTCCAGTGCTCCCTCTAGTGTTTGCTTAGTTGTAGTGTATTTACATTAACCCCTTGTATATTTACAGTGATGCATATCACCACCCCCCCCCTTTTTCCGTGTTACATATTTTCTGTACTTGGTTGAAGAAAATTGAACAAAATAGGTAGATAAGTGATGACATGTACAAGTCATGATGACAGTGATGATTATCCAATACCAAATAATATGTACGAGTCCAAAGTTCATGAATTTATATGGTCGAGTGGTTTTCTTGTTCTGTTACTGAAGTGTCGATGTTGATGTTATCATTTCCTTGTGAACACGGTTAATGTACCTGTGCTTAAGGAACCAAGAAGTCATCAGGAGGTGTTCAAATGGTCAAATAACTTCGTTGTCTGGCTCTTTTTTTTCTCAATGCTTGTGGTAGCGATGCAGTATGTCATCTGTGTTGTCCGACCTGGACTATTTCTTGTGTTTGCGATATTGATATAGCATGGCAGCTACCTTGAAAGATGGTCTGCTTGTTTGTAGTGTAGCAAACTTGAATTTGTAAGATGCGTTATCATGCCATGGTATGTCTGCACACTTGCCATTGTCATGAGCTGTGCTGTCACAGTGTCCTGCATCGGCAGAGTTGTACCATGTCGTACCAGTCATTGTTCCATTGTTGTTGTTTTTGTCATGCTTGTTGTTGACCTTGGTGCCTTTGGTATGCTTCTTGTTGTTGTCGATGTTGTTGTTTTTGTAGGTTTTGTTGTTGTGCTTGTTGCGCTCAATAACCACCCCGAGTGGATAATGCTAGTCCTTCACAAAGTTACTTGTGTCAGTATCCTTTGTGGCATCTGCTGTTGCATTGAGCATTTTGTCTCTGATTCCTCGGCGCTCCCTGTCTGGAGTCACGTTCAGTTCACTTGAATCATCTTTGGCTTGTCGATGCTCCCCATCTGGAGCCCTTTCTGGTTCACCTGAATCACCTTTGGTTTCTTGATGCTCCCCGAATGGAGCCATTTCAGGTTCTTGTGGAGAGGCTCGAGTAGATGAGGTTTGAATTAACGTGGTGTCACTGGAGTCACTAGTAGCCTCACTTTGATTGTCGAGTCATATTACATATTAGCCGAGATCTGTCAGTCTCGCTGAGATGTCGCACATCTTGTGTGGGAATTATGAAGCATTTGTCACTTGTCACACATACAGTGGGTAGACCTTCAGTGTCTTCTTGTCGGTTAGATGAGCTGGGTAGACTGTCAGAGTCTTCTTCTGGTGGCTCAAATAATCTGGGTAGACTGTAATAGTCTTTTTGTTGTGCCATTGAGCTTGGCAGACTTGCATCATCTGCTGCTGGTTGCTCAGATAAAGTTGCTAGACCTTCATGGTCTTGTTCATGCAAGGATTGCGCTCTGGAGTCTTGCGTTGTTTCCATCGTGGAGTCTGTCAACGAGCTCGCTGTGGAGGCTTGTATCTAAGGAGTCTGGCATCATTCCCTGTGTGGGGTGGTGCAGTGGTCTCGCTGTGGAGTCGATCAGTGCACTCTCAACGGAGTATTGAAGTGGTCTCGCTGTGGAGTCTTTCTGTGTTCTCTGTGTGGAGACGTGCAGTGGTCTCGCTGTGGAGTCTGTTATCGCTTTCTGTGCAGATTCGGGGACTCTTCGTGATGCGTGGACCACTCTCTTTGTGGAGTCGGGGACTCTTCGTGGTGCATGGACCACTCTTCGTGGTACATGGACCACTGGTTTGGCGTCAGGCCGCTCTCTGTCTTTTGGCGTCAGGCCGCAGCAGAATCCTGTACTCATGGGTCGGGATGTCATCTATGCTGGGCTGAGGATCCTCAAATCCGAAGAACTCGTCCATGACTGTGTTGGATTCTTCACTGTACAACACACCTCGTTGCGGTTCGGATTTGGTACTGAGGTCGCCACGTCCAATGATGAAATCATCGTCTGAGTCGTAGTCTTCAAGGAGTAAATCATCTCTTAGGGTGGTGCTAACTGCTTGTTGCAAGGTTCTGCGGAGGTTACTTTCAGCTACTGGTCGAAGTTCAGGCATTGTGCTGTAGTTCCAGGTGAAAGAATTGTGTTTTCTGGTTTTAAAAAAAATTTCCGCTATTTTCGGACATTTCCCCTTTAAGTGGGCGTGGTCCGGGGCCTCTGACGTCATGACGCTTGTGTCGTAGAGCGTAGGTATGGATTGCGCATGCGCAAATCGCTTTTCCTTTACTGTGCGCTCTTTGCGCAACTGCGCATGCACGGCTTCTCATGCATGTGCAAAACGCTGTTTTGCCGGTTTGCGTCTTCTGGGGAACTGCGCATGTGCGGCTCCTTGCGCAAGATGGCCGCCAATCAAAAATGCTGTTTGCCTCTGCTGCAAGCCTACCTTGGCCTCGTGGTGAGTATAGGCACCAGTTTTACCGATTTCTTTTGTGTTTACCTCGCAGTAGTTTTCAAACTTGTCCAGGACTGTCTGGAACTCTCTCTTGTTTTGCCCTTTGGAGTACTTGAAGGAGTTGAAGATTTTTGTTGCACTTTCACCCGCAATGGTGAGTAGAAGATCTATCTTCCAGCATCGGCCATGCCATCTAGGTCAGATGCTACCATGTAAATCTCAAATCTCTGCTTGAATGCATGCCAGTTGGCGCTGAGATTGCCGTGGTGCCTGAATTGCTGAGGAACCGGAATCTTGATTGTCTTGCCTGGGAGCTGTTGCTGGTAGTCATGGATCTTGCTGAGTTGAACTATATAGATTGAACAGGCACTACTGGTACCATGATATGTTATGTGCTCTGGGATAACACAGGCTGCAACTCGATGCAGCTTTGACCAAAAGATACTCCACACTTTGAAGTAAGTTCAATGTGATTTATTGAACCATTAGCACAGTTCTCTATGAGTTCGACTCTCCTGCTAATCTTTCTATAGTAACTCAGTCTAACTAACCAGTCTGCTCTAAGCCACGTGGTGTGTGTGATGCTTCTGATCTGCCCCTGTCCTTCTCTCTAAGTGTGCCCTGTCCTTTTATATATGGGTTTTGCAATGCCCCCTTGTGGTAGTGTCACCTCTGGGTGTCTTGACTGCCCATTGGTCATGTCCTATTCTATGTGTTCATTAGCTGCATGTCTACATGTCGTGACACCTCTGGTGCTCCTTCTAGTGTTTACTTAGTTGTAGTGTATTTACATTAACCCCTTGTATATTTACATTGATGCATATCACCACAAACTCGGTTTTAGTTTAGGCAGGTACCATGGTTGGCGCAGGCTTGGAGGGCTGAAGAGCTGTTCCTGTGCTGTATTGTTCTTTGTTGGGACTGTTCCCCTTGGAGAGAAGAAGGCTATCGTGAGAACCGATTACCCCTCGTTAAAGGATCAAGAATAAAAGGGCGCAGATTTAAGGTGATTCGTAAAAGAAGCAAATGTAATAGAATCATAGAATTTACAGTGCAGAAGGAGACCATTTGGCCCATCGAGTCTGCACCAGACTTTGGAAAGAGCACCCCACTTAAGCTCACACCTTCACCCCATCCCCACAACCCAGTAAGCCCCACCTAACCTTTTGCAGACACTTAAGGGCAATTTATCATGGCCAATCCACCTAACCTGCACATCTTTGGACTGTGGGAGGAAACCGGAGGAAACCCACGCAGACACGGGGAGAACTTGCAGACTCCGCAGACTCCGCATATACAGTGACCCAAGCTGGGAATCGAACCTGGGACCCTGAGCTATGAAGCAACTGTGCTAACCACTCTGCTACCGTGCCACCCTATGATGTGAGAAATAACTTGTTCACACAATGTGTGCTTAGGGTCTGGAATGCATTGCCTGGAATTGTAGTGGAAGCAGGTTTAATCAAGGTATTCAAGAGGGCATTTGATTCAAGTATTCAATGTGCAGGGGCACAGCGAATAGGCAGGGGAATGGCAGTAAGCCATAATGCTTTTTTGGAGAGCTGGTGCAGACGCGATGGGCCAAATGGCCTCCTTCTGCCCCGTAACAATTCTGTGATTCTGCAATAAAATTCGAAGAACTTTATAATTTTCAATATAAAAGCGAATTGCCTTTTCCAGCAATCATTCTGACTGCTTTCCTCTGCCTTTCCCTGATCATCTCTGAGGCTTTGATTCCGAGAGAAATGGACAAGTAGGCTGGGTTTCAGAGCTCGACTCTCTCAGGGCACAGCCTGCCACCTTCTCATTATCAACTTCAGATGAAGTTCTGGATGCAGTTAAGTAAAACAAAAAAATGTATTGTCAAACCACAGAAGCACTTCAGCAGCCAGAACAGCAGACCACATGTTATAGCACTCAGCCGTTGACAGATAATGTGACTGAAGTGTTCAAATTATACTAAATCTGCAGTTCAATAACCTGAGCTGGTTACACTGAATATGGAATCTGATCCAATGCTCATGTCCACTGCTGAGGGCTAGTTTTAAATTTGGAACCTCCCAGATGGAATTGAGTCCGCTCCTGCTAGAGTTACCAAGCATATGTTCAATCATATTATTATGCTCATTCCTAATTAACAAAAGAATTGCATCATTGTTTTTCTTTGCAGCTCGGGAAATCTTTGGAACAGAACAATGGTGCTCGCTCCAGCCTCTTTGCTTTTAGTTACCACACAAGTTACATGTTGTATTCTACATCGCAATTCGTGCTACCAAATAAATGGTTGCAGCTGCAGAATAAATCAGCATTATCCTAAAGACAGGCCTGGTATCAGACATGATGGTGAATGAGGAGAAGGTGAATAAGTAGACATGATGAAGAGAGTCCTGACAGAACACACCTGAGTTCCATCCTGTTCTCTGTTATGATTAATAATGGAACCAAGCTGCACTGATGTGATAAGGTCTCCGTTTCACTGGAATTTATAGCTACTGGCACAGTCTCCCCTGGCCTTCATCAGCTGTTCCACGCCTGGAGGTGGGGTAAATCAGTAACTCTCCCATTTATCTTCTGAGCTCTGTGCTTATAGCAGTCAGATGCCAGTTTCTGCTAGGAAGGGATAAATAAGAGAGCTGGAGAAAAAAAAAATCTGGATGCTTAAAAGTGCAAAGAGATGAAAGTGTCCACCTGCAGAGTGCTAATACAGGGTAAGAAACCTATTGTCAGCACGCATAACCCTGAAATTTATTTGGCTCATCTTACTTAATAATAAATCACTCTAAAATAACACACATTTGAAAACACAAATGAGTTGCAGGAGTAGGCCACTCGGCCCCTCAAGCCTGCACTCCCATTCAATAAGATTATGGCTGATCTAATTTTAACTTTAACTCGACGTGGATATTTTTTCTTGCTATTGTAATGTATAATGCAAAAACAAAGATCACAGGACTGTTCGTCTAAAATAGATTTTCTAGCCTAATTGAAAATCATTGAAAATCATAACGCAAAGGGTGGCACAGGGGTGCAGTGCCTCACTGCTGCCTCCCGGCACCGAGGACCCGGGTTCGATCCCGGCCCCGGATCACTGTCCATAGGGAGTTTGCACGTTCTCCCCGTGTCTGCATGGGTCTCACCCCCACAATCCAAAGATGTGTAGGGTGGGTGGATTGGCCATGCTAAATTGCCCCTTAATAATAAAAAAGGAAATGTAAAGAAAATCGGAAAGCATAAAATGCGCTGATTGCTTTCATATTTAAATAGTCACCACCTTGAAATAAGCAAAGAGGTAATCCTTTTGTGATTTTGTGCATTGTTCTCATAAACTTTCTTAGTTCTTGCGGTAATAGAGTCACAGCTGGAACTCCCTTTGACAAAAAGAATCAAAGTGAACAAATATGCTGGAAATTTAATAGAAAAGCAGAAAATGTTGAAAATGCAAGGTATGTCAGCCAGCAACTGAAAAAGAGAAAAGAGGGGTTAAAGAATGCATCATCCAAAACCTTACACACAATCGGTCCATTGTCTTTGGGTGTGGCTTTCCCAGAAATTGGCAAAAGACGATGGTGGGCAGGAAAAATGCCATTAAAGCTTCCAACAGCAATGGCGGCTGTCCCTACCAGAAAGTCCCGGAATTTGAAGAAAAAGCTTAAAGAGACGGGTCCCATGATGAACCGCTGGTAGGACAGCCTCCGATTTGCCCATTACGCCAGAAACTTAGACATTTGAGCCATTTTTAAAGAAATCTCACAAACAAGTGAGGCCCTAGCACTAGCTCATTGTTCAGCTGAAGATCTTGTGAGTCTATTGTAATGTTGTTGACTGCACCCATTCACTAATTATCTCTTACCTCTTTGACAGGCACCAGCGCAAAACACAGCAAGGACAACAAAAGTCAGCCCCTCAGCTCTAGTCCCCACATGACCTTGGATGAGGATCCTGAGCATACACCAGTTGAAGGCCCGACACAGGATTCACCCACACCCTCCACCAGCACAGAGACACACACCTCGGTGGGACCTAGTTCTAGAACATGCTTTGGGTCACAATCTGTGAGCACAGCAGAGATTCTGGCTGTAGCAGGGACATCCAACGTCACTGGCACTCAAAGGATAGCTAGAGGCAAAGAGTTTGTTGAGTACCAGTCAGATGATGAGCCTCTGGACTTAGCCCTCACACAGATGTTGGAGCTGTAATGACAGACACGGGGCACACAGATGTTGGAATATTGGGCAAGCTTGTCAGATGCAATCAATGGATTACAAAGGACGATGGAGGAGTTGGACCGTGTTCAGTCTGAGATCATATATTGACATGCGAGCGCATCATGATCAACATTGGTAGGATGACAGCCTTCATGGAAGCCATAGTCCAGGTCATAGGGCTTGCGGTGCTCCAGGAGGTGCACTCCATCACTATAGGCAGTGGTGGCATTCATTAATGGCTAAGTGAGAGGAGGATAGTGCACAGCGATCTCACCCCAGGTACTCTTTCTCCTCAAAACTCCTTCTCCTCAAAGGGTCAGCTAGGAGTGCTCAGGCCTCTATAGGGGTGAAGAGCAGCAGCAGGACACCATGGGGGCATCCATGCAGGTGACTCTGGGATTGTCCAGCTGATTAAAATTCGCTCTGCTTATGACCCATCATCTCCAGCTCCACAGGCTGAGGAGGGTGCACCTATCCCACAGCAGGAGACACAAAGCAGGCCAAGACCCTTCAGGCCTTAGTTCTCCAGAGGACAGTTGATAAAGTCTTCAAAGACAGCATACGCAGCAGTCAGCAGGCTGCCTCCACTGCAGCTGTGGATGTTGGGAATGCACCAAGACATAGCAGTAGGGCTGGGAAGATCAAGAAGTACTAGGAGCACAAAGGTTGCTTTGGTTTTCACAAGATATATATGATATCCACCCATCCAATTCTCCCGTCATGAATGCCTCGTATGTCTGATGAGACATTTTGTGATGTCTGATGAGACATTTTGTGATCAATCAAATGTCACACAGTTTACCACTCCCACCACCCCTTTCATAGAAGTCACAACTTTCCTTACACTCAAATGTTGCATGAAACCATCTCATAATAGTAAGTGCCCATTCTCTGTCAGTACCAACAGTGGCCTGGCAGTCTCAAAGAAAAGTGTGGTTGCATAAAGCATCTCTGTCTTTCTTAGCTGTATAATATGGAGGTTCATTTAATCCCCAACGCACAGGCACAGGGGCTGGTTTAGCACAGGGCTAAATCACTGGCTTTGAAAGCAGACCAAGGCAGGCCAGCAACACAGTTCAATTCCCGTACCAGCCTCCCTGAACAGGCGTCGGAATGTGGCGACTAGGGGCTTTTCACAGTAACTTCATTTGAAGCCTACTTGTGACAATAAGCGATTTTCATTTTTTCATTTCATTTATGCAATGATCAATGCATGGCATAGATAATGAAATGTAGGTGCGTTTGGAGATAAGAATCTTTCAATTACCTCCATGTACTCTCTGTCAGCCAGGAAAGTAATCGATCAGCCCTAATTCAGAACTCATTTGTGCTCAAGTCTGTGTTTAGAGTTCTCCAATCTCCGAGTAGAAAACTGCAGACCACATCAGTAATAGTGCCAGGTACTATCCCCTGACGGAGATCTTTGTTATTTACCAGGATGTTGCCTGGTTTGGAGGGTGTTAGCTATGCGGAGAGGCTGAATAGACTCGGACTGTTTTTATTAGCACGATGGAGGTTGAGGGATGACCTGATAGAAGTCTATACGATTATGAGGGGCATGGATAGAATGGATGGGCAAGCACTCTTTCCCAGGATGGAGGGGTCAGTCACCAGGGGGCATAGGTTTAAGGTCAGGGGGCAAAGTTTAGAGGAGCTGTGTGAGGCAGGTTTTTTACACAGAGGGTGGTGAGTGCCAGGAACGTGTTGCCAAGGGAAGTTGTGGAAGCAGATATATTGACGGCATTTGAAAGGCATCTTGATAAACACATGGATAGGATGGGTATAGAGGGATACGGCACCAGGAAGTGCTGAGGGTTTTGACTAAGATTGGTATCATGACCAGTAAAGGCTTGGAGGGCCTGTTCCTGTACTGTATTATTCTTTGTTACCAACCTCCATGCTATCGTGCTCTGGATTTAACGGACTCATGCTTGTCATGGTGTTTCTTGCTAGAGGTTAGTGACCTTGGAGTTGTGTGTATTGTGTTTGGGAGCTGGGAGGATAAAAGAGCGTGAGAAAGATCAAGACTGAGAAAGGAGCCAGGAGGATAAAAGAGCACATGAAAGAGCGAGACTGAGCGGAGTGCTAGCTTTCAGTTTGGAGTTCCTGATGTGATGTCAGGATTCAAAAGTGATACAGGACAAGTGGAAGCAGCTGATTGGGTGAGTACAGTTGTGTAACTATTTACAACTTTTATCTGTTATAGTTTGTAAAGTCTATATTTCTGGTCTATAGTTTGTAAGGTCTATATGCTGTAGTAACGAGGACCAAGAAAGAAGAGCCCAAGAATAATATATATTATTTCATTTTAAGTATCCTCCATAGGGTTTAATTTAAAGGGGTAAGCCATGGCAGCAGAGCTCAAAGCCGTGGTGTACTCCTTCTGCTCGATGTGGGAAGCTGGGATCATGTCCAGTTCCCAAGGCCAGTATAAAATGCAGGAAGTATCTCCAGCTGCAGCTCCTGGAAGCCCGGGTTTTGGAGCTGGAGTGGCAGCTGGGGATTCTTTGGACCATCCATGAGGCAGAGAATCTCGTGGATAGCACATATAGAGAGGTGATCACGCTGTGAGCTAAGACTCCGCAGTCATGATGGGTATGGGTGACAACCAGGCAGAGCAAGAAGACAAGGCAGACAGTGTAGGAATCTCCTGTAGCCATTCCCTGAAAAACAGATATACCGCTTCGGATACTGTTGTGGGAGTGCCCTTGCTGGGGAATGAAGCAACATTCGGATTCATCTTTAAAATTTTTAAAAAAATGTTATTTTATTTTATTTTTTTATTTTATAAATTTAGAGTACCCAATTCATTTTTTCCAATTAAGGGGCAATTTAGCGTGTTCAATCCACCTACCTTACACATCTTTGGGTTGTGGGGGCAAAACCCACGCAAACACGGGGAGAATGTGCAAACTCCACACGGACAGTGACCCAGAGCCGGGATCGAACCTGGGACCTCGGCGCCGCGAGACTGCAGTGCTGCCACTGCGCTACCGCGCTGCCCAACAGTCGGATTCATTGCACCATGCTTGGCTCTGCTGCACAGAGGAGTAAAAAGCGTGGGAATGGAATAGCTATAGAGGATTTAATTGTTAGCGGAATAGATAGGTATTTCTGTGACCGCAAAAGAGACTCCAGGTTTGTATGTTGCCTCTCTGATGCTAGGGTCAAGGATGTCTCCGAGCAGTTGCAGGGCATGGACGGGGATGATGAACAGCCAGTGGTCATGGTACACATCAGTACAAACAACATAGGTCAAAGAAAGGAATGATGTCCAACAACGAAAAGGCGGGGGGGGGGGGGGGGGGGGGACCAAGGAGGGGAGGGGAGGGCGGAAGACGTAGGATGCCCTCACCCGATCCAAATACCCCTGTCTATTGTACAGTGTACAAATGAAAAACTGCAATAAAACATTAAAAAATAAATACCTGGATGAGCATTTGGCACATCAGAAGATTCAAGGCCCATAGGCCAAGTGCTGGCAAATGGGATTCGGTAGGCAGTTCTGGTGTTTTTCATGAATCGGTGCAGACTCAATGGGTCAAAGGGCCTCTTCTGCACTGTATTATTCTGTGATTCTGCTGTAAAAACAGTATCGGGGGAGTTAGGAAGGCAGTTCAAAAGTAGGACCTCAAAGGCAGTGATTTCAGGATTAGAACCAGTGTCACAGAAATAACAGGCGGCAGGATTCACCGTTTTGAGACTAAGGGCCCGATCTTCCCAAAAGGGAACAAAGTTCCCCAGCGAGCGCACTTAGCTGCGTGTTGCCCGGCACGCGTAGTGCCGAGAAACACGTGGCTATTCAATGCTACTCCTGTTGAATAAGGAGCCTAAACGGGAAACGCACGGCCGAGGCCGCACATAGCCCCATTTTTTATAACGGGGAGCTCCGCTCGCCGGAACTGCCTGTTGAAGCGAGAGATCGGGACGCCGTTTTTAAATGGCATTCCGATCTTCGAGGCCCACAAAAAAAAACCGACCTCCCCAGCCGAACGAAACATGGGAGGGCCCCCCTAACACACACAGTGGCAACCACAGCCCAATCACATGTGTGCAGAAAATGACAGCTTGGCACCTTGGAAGTGCCTACTTGGCACCATGGTAGTGCCACCTGGGCACCTTGGCAGTGCCAGGATGGCCCCCAGGTGGCACTGCCAGTGTTCCAGACCAGCACTGCCAAGGTGCCAGGCCGGCACTGCCAGGGTACTCACGTGGCACCAGCAGTGCCAGGGCCCCACCCTGCCCAAAGGGCATGCAGCTGGGGGCCTCCAATCCTCAAATGTCATTCTGTCTGGTTCCTCTTTCTGCAGGCCAGTACCAAACGATGTTCGCCCGAGGTTCCTGAGGCAAATGGATTGAATCCCGAAGCCTCAGGTACCTTGGAAATCTGTACATTAGAGTAAGGCTTCCTGCCTCGCTCTAATATGCAGATTTGCCAAAAAGTGATCCCGCCCATTGTTGTCAGGATTCTCCTTGCAATGTCTCGCGAGAATGTCTCGTTGAATCTCACGTGGCGTTGCGAACCGGGTGGATCCTGGGAACGGGGTCTCCCGGCTTTCAACGGCCATGTTGCGCCTCAATGAGATGTTTTTCCGGCGCAGAGTGGCTGGAAGATTGCGCCCAAAGTGTTGACGTTGGGGCGGAATTCATGGAGTTCCACGACAGCAAAACTGGCGACGCACCTGGACCGATTCCGCTACCACAAAAGGGCTAGCACCCAATCAATTCCAATAGGTAATGGTGCTGGATTCCCTGATTTTGCGATTGACACTCAGGAGGCTGACAAGCTGCAGCCACATATATACATATCACTCCCCACACACACCACCCCAGCCACCAGTAACCCGACCACCCCTGCGCCCAGAGGTTGTCCGCACCCCCACCATTGGTGGGGCAACTGTGATTTGTGTATACTTGTGAATGGAAGCTTGAGAGATTCAGCAGAGGTCCCCAGTCGAGCCCTTGAATGGGCCACTCACATAGACGTTCAGAGACTTTGAGAGCCAGAGGTAAAGGATTGCCTCCCAGTTCCTGAGGATTCAACTCCTCCTAAAGTTTATGGAGGTGTCACCGACTGGATCTCTGGACATGCAGAGGTGTTGACAGCACTGTCTCTCGCTCATCTGGAGGTATGACGAGCACCTTCTGTGCACCCTCGGTCTATGCTCAGCAGCTCTTTGGGCGGCACGGTAGCACAGTGGTTAGCACAGTTGCTTCACAGTGCCAGAGTCGCAGGTTCGATTCCTGGCTTGGGTCATTTTCTGTGCGGAGTCTGCACGATCTCCCTGTGTCTGCGTGGGTTTCCTCCGGGTGCTCCGGTTTCCTCTCACAAGTCCAGAAGGACGTGCTATTAGGTAATTTGGACATTCTGAATTCTCCCTCCATGTACCCGAACAGGTGCCGGAATGTGGCGACTGGGGGATTTTCACAGTAACCTCATTGCAGTGTTAATATTAGCCTACTTTTGACAATAAAGATTATTATTACATTATCACCCTTAGCTTCTAGGAACAGAGGGGGCGTCTGGGTGATTAGTGTCACATGAATACGCTCGAAACTCCCTCCGTTGTCATTGAAATGCTCCCAACACGTCTCAGCAGTGCCTTTTTCTTCATTAGGGAATACCAATTTCAGTTGGGTGCCCTTTCAAGTGCAGTGCCGGCTCTGCACACAAGCCCTGTGAGGCCCTGCAGAACTTTTTAGTACTTTCTTTTTCAACTGCAGTGTAGCTTCAGGTTGGAAAATGGTGGTGCTGAGATTCTACTAGCAGGCCAGCATCAACCCTCCCTGTGAGACTGCGGAAGCCCATCCCATTGTCCTGGAGAAGCATACAGTTCAGCTTACCCTCCCTCCAATATCAGTCCTCCCCTCTAACCCTTGATCCTATTATCATAGTGGTGAATATCCATTTCTTACTCCCAAACCCTTTGATGTTGCTCCCCCGCACCCGCCCCGCAACCCCCCCCGCACCCCTCCCCCCGCAACCCCCCCCGCACCTCCCCCCACACCCCCACCTGCACCCCCCCTGCAACCCCCCCCCGCACCTCCCCGAGCATCCCCGCCTGCACCCCCAACCTGCATCCCCCGCCCCCCCCCGCACCCCCCCCGCAAACTCCCCCACACCCCGCCCCGCACCCCCCCTGCACCTCCCCCTCAACCCCCCACCCCCCTGCACCCCCCCGCACCCCCCTGCACCCCCCTGCACCCCCCCCGCTACCCCCCCACCCCCCTGCACCCCCCGCACTCCCCCGCACCCCCCCGCACCACCCCCACATCACCCCCTCCTGCAACCCCCCCCCGCAACTTCCCGCCGTACCCCCCGCACCCTCTCCCGCAACCCCCCCCGCACCCCCCCGCAACGCCCCCCCGCACCCCCCCCACCCCCTCCCCCCCTTCACCCCCCTCCCCCACCCCCCCGCCACCCTCTCCCGCGCCCCCGCCCCCCGTGCACCCCCCCAGTACCCCCCGCACCCCCCCGCAACTCCCCCCGGAACCCCCTGCACTCCCCTCCATCCGCTCCCTCCCGCCCCCCCCCCTGCCCCCCCCACCACCCCGCCCCCTCCCTGCCCCCCCGCCCCACCTAGTGTGGGTGCCTCGCCACTTTTTCAGGCAGTAAGCGAGACACCCACAAAGATTTTGCCCCTTGTCTCTGTCACGTGACAAGAGCAAACTTTCCCATTGCCCTCATAAATAATTTCTGATGGTTAGGCTATTGCCAAACAATAATATCCAGACATCATTCATCCTCATACTATTTTGATAAATAGAGCTTCTCACACCCATTGATTTGCAATTTCAAGTTTGGAGTTGCAAAGTTCACAACAGTATTGTGAACCCATGTAATCTTTGTAATTCAGTGGAGAAATGCTGCTTTTGTAACTTGAGGAAGCCAACGGTGGTGGAACAAGAATTGATTGAACTCTGTACAATACTCTGCCCACGGCAGTAAATCTCTCAATAATAACTTATAAGCAAACTGTCATGAATTAAGGTGAATTTATTTGCATATTTACAATTACATGCTTAGTACAGCATCTCATCCCAGTGCCGCTCCTGCTGGGAGGATAGACCTGATCAGGCTCAGGGTTGGGCCTGCGTTTATTCCCTTCCTTAACGAGCCCCAGATGATTGGCCTCAACCTCCTACCCAGGGAGCTCGTATTCCATGAGTTCCACAGGGAGGCCAATGATACTGAAAAATATACATAGAACATAGAACAGGAGGAGACCATTTTGCTGTTCGGGCCTGTTCCGCCATTCATTATGATCATAGTTGATCATCAAGTTAAATGCCCTGATCCCGCCTTCTCCCCATATCCCTTTAGCCCAAGATCTAATTCCTTACTGAAATTATACAACATTTTGGCCTCAACTACTTCTGTGATAGTGAATTGCACAGGCTCACCACTCTCTGGGTTAAGACATTTCTTCTACCCTCAATCCTAAAAGGTTTATCCCTTATCCTCAAACTATGACCCCTAGTTCTGGATTCCCCCACCATCGGGAACATTGGCCGGGATTCTCCGAGCCTCCGCACCGTAATCACGCTCACGCGGGGTGGGGGGGTGAGGGGGGGGGGAATGGGCATCAGACCCGTGATCGGGTCTGACGCCCTCCCGCGATTCTCCGGGAATTAGAGAATCACCACCAATCGTGTGCGTGCGGTCGACGCGGCGCCGATTGGGGGTCATTGAAAGAGGCCCCCGCGGCAATTCTCCGCCGACAACTAGCTGAGTTCCCGCCGCCGTGGTTCGCTCATGGTTCCACCCGGTGGGAGCTTGGAGTGGCGGCTGCGGACTCAGTCCACGGCCGCCCTGGTGGGGGGCGGGGGGGGGTCCGTCACTGGGGGGGACCTCCAGGATGGCCAGGCTCGCGATCTGGGGCCACCGATCGGCAGGCCTGCGCGATCTCGGCGGGGGGGACACCTATATTGTCGGGTCCGGCCCGCGGTGTGGGTCCGCCATGTTGCGTGGCGGCGGCGGCCACGCGCATGCGCGGTCCCGTAGCCGGAAGTGCAGGGCCCCGTATCGGCAGCCGGAGCTGCGAGGAGCACTCCGGGGCCCTGCTAGCCCCCAGTGAAATGAAGAAGCACTCTGGACTTTCTCCAGGAACGTCCAGAGTGATTCACGTCTGTTTTCTCACGGGTGTAGGGACATAGCCCTATCAGAGTATTCCGCGCATTATTTCTGCATCTACCTTGTCTAATCCTGTTTAGAAATTTGTAAGTTTCTATGAGATCCCCCCTCACTCTTCTAAACCCCAATGAATATAATGCTGACCGACTTAGTTTCTCCTCATAAGACAGTCCTGCCATCCCAGGAATCAGCCTGGTAAACCTTTGCTGCACTCCCTCTGTAGCAAGAACATTCTTCCTTAGATAAGGACACCAAAACTGCACACAATCCTCCAGGTGTGGCCTCACCAATGCCCTATCCAATTGCAGTAAAACATCCCTATTCCTATACTCAAATCCTCTTGCTATGAAGGCCATCATTGCCTTCTTTACTACCTGCTGTACCTGCATGCTTACGTTCAGCAGTTGATGCACAAGAACACCAAGGTCTTGCTGAGTATGCACTTCTCTTAATTTACACCCATTCAAATAATAATCTGTCTTCCTATTTTTGTTACCAAAGGGATAACCTCACATTTATCCACATTATACTGTATCTGCCATGCATATGCCCACTCACACAGCCTGACCAAATCCCGATGAAGCATCTCTGCAGTCTCCTTACAGCTCACCCTCCCACCCAACTTTGTATAAATATGCAAATTTGGAGATAATACATTTAGTTCGCTCATAGAATCATAGAATTTACAGTGCAAAAGGAGGTCATTTGGCCCATCAAGTCTGCACCGGACTGTGGTAGTCACCACTGTTTGTATAATATGTATATGAGAGGTAATATGGTAAGGCTCCTGTACTACAGGTACGGGGGTAGATCCCTGCCTGCTGGCTCTGCCCAGTAGGCGGAGTATAAATGTGTGTGCTCACCGAGCTGCAGCCATTTCGGCAGCAGCTGCAGGAGGCAACACATCTCTGCTTAATAAAGCCTCGATTACTCTCTACTCTCGTCTCGTCGTAACTGATAGTGCATCAATTTATTAAGCAGAGGTTTTACAGCGATGGACCTACGCATCAAGCCAGATCGCCTGCAGCTGCACCCTCAAACAGCCAACGCCACATCAGCCTTCGACCACTGGCTAGCTTGCTTTGAAGCCTACATTGGAGCAGCGACAGAACAACCCTCAGAAGCACAGAAACACCAGATCCTGTACACACGGTTGAGCTCCGATATTTTTCCCCTCATCAGGGATGCTCCCAACTCATGGACATTGTGGGCCCCACCAGCGGCCACCCCCAGCCAACCCCAAACCTGCTATTTCTGCGGGTAGACAAAGCACCCTTGGCAGCGCTGCCTGGCGCGGAGTGCAATCTGCAAGACCTGCGGGAAGAAGGGGCATTTCGCTGCGGTGTGCCAGGCCCGGTCGATCGCCGCTGTATCCAGGCCCATTGTTCTTGCACCCCCCACGTGCGACCCGTAGGCGCCGCCATTTGTGTCCCCGCAGCCCAATGCGGCCCATGGGCGCCGCCATCTTCCTCTCAGCAGACAGAACACGTGCGACCCATGGGAGTTGCCATCAGACCTCGTGTGGCCCGGGGGCGCCGCCATATTTAACGCCGCCCGCCACGTGCGCCCCGTGGGCGCCAACATCTTCAGCGCCATTTTGGACGGCACCTCAGGACCCCTGCTCGTCGGGCACCTCAGCTGGCCGCTCATCGTCCGCAACCGCCGCCGACCAACCTGGGGCCCACCAACACCAGCCGCAGCTCGCCTCCATCATGCTCGACCAGTCCCGGCCACACAACATCGCTGCTCCCTTGCGGTACACCCCATTACCCAAAGAATCTCCCTGGCCTCTGGATCCCACTCCGTGGAGATCCGGGGGTACTGCATCGCCACCCTCACCGTCCAGGGCGTAGAGTTCAGCAACTTCCGGCTCTCTGTCCTCCCCAACCTCTGCACTGCCTTGCTACTCGGCCTGGATTTCCAGTGCAACCTCCAAAGCCTAACTCTAAAATTTGGCGGACCCCTACCACCCCTCACCGTATGCGGCCTCACGACCCTTAAGGTTGACCCACCCTCCCGGTTTGCAAACCTCATCCCGGATTCCAAGCCAGTCGCCACCAGGAGCAGATGGTACAGTGCCCAGGACAGAACCTTCATCAGGTCAGAGGTCCAGTGGCTACTGCGGGAAGGCATCATTGAGGCCAGCAACAGCCCGTGGAGAGCCCAAGTGGCAGTTGTAAAGACTGGGGAGAAACTACAGTCAGACCATCAATCAGTACACGCAGCTCGACACGTACCCCCTCCCACGCATATCTGATATGGTCAATCAGATTGCACAGTACCGGGTCTTCTCTACAGTGGACCTGAAATCTGCCTACCACCAGCTCCCCATCCGAAAGGCGGACCGCCAATACACTGCATTCGAAGCAGACGGCCAGGCGCCTTTACCACTTTCTTCGGGTTCCCTTTGGCGTCACTAACGTTTTCAAATTTCTCCACACCGCCAAACTCCTGAACTTCACGTATAACAAGGAGAAGTGCATGTTCAGCGCCAACCACTTAGCCATCCTTGGCAATGTGGTGCAAAATGCGACCCCAATCGCATGCGCCCCCTCATGGAACTCTCCCACTGCCCCAAGACCCTCAAACGACGCCTGGGGTTCTTCTCATACGACGCCCAGTGGGTCCCTAACTATGTGGACAAGGCCCACACACTCAACCACTCCACAGTTTTCCCCCTGATGGCTGAGGCCCACCAGACCTTCAACCGTATCAAGGCTGACATCGCCAAGGCCGCGATGCACGTGGTCGACGAGACCCTTCAATTTCAAGTCAAGAGCGATGCATCAGATGTCGCTCTGGCCGCCACCCTCAACCAAGCAGGCAGACCCAGGGCATTCTTTTCCCACTCCCTCCATGCCTCCGCAATTCGGCACTCCTCTGTCGAAAAGGAGGCCCAAGCCATCATTCAATCTGTGCGGCATTGGAGGCATTACCTGGCCGGCAGGAGATTCACTCTCCTCACTGACCAATGGTCGGTTGCCTTCATGTTCAATAATACACAACGGGGCAAGATCAAAAATGATAAAATCTTGAAGTGGAGGATCGAGCACTCCACCTACAATTACGAGATTTTGTTTCGCCCCGGTAAACTGAACGAGCCCCCCGATGCCCTATCCTGAGGTACATGTGACAGCGCACAAGTGGACCGACTCCGGGCCCTACACGATGGTCTCTGTCACCCAGGGGTCATCCGGTTCTTTCACTTCATGAAGGCCCGCAACCTACCATACACCATTGCGGAAGTCAGGACGGTCACCAAAGACTGCCAGGTCTGCGCGGAGTGCAAACCACACTTCTACCGGCCAGACCGAGCGCACCTGGTGAAGGCCTCCCGTCCCTTTGAACATCTCAGCATGGATTTCAAAGGGCCCCTCCTCTCCTTCAACCGAAACACGTATTTCCTGAACATGGTCGATGAATACTCCAGATTCCCCTTCGCCATCCCATGCCCCGATATGACGTCTGCCACAGTCATCAAAGCCCTCAATAGCATCTTCACTCTGTTCGGTTTCCCTGCCTACGTCCACAGCGACCAGGGATCCTCCTGATGAGCTGCGTCAGTTCCTGCTCAGCAAGGGCTTTGCCTCGAGTAGGACGACCAGCTGCAACCCCCGGGGAAATGGGCAGGTGGAGAGGGAGAACGGGACAGTCTGGAAAGCCGTCCTGCTGGCCTTACGGTCTAAAAATCTCCCGGTCTCCCGCTGGCAGGAGTTCCTCCCCGATGCCCTCCACTCCATCCGATCGCTACTTTGCACTGCGACTAATGAAAACCCCCAAGAATGTCTCCTTGCCTTCCCTAGGAAGTCCACCTCTGGGGTTTTGCTCCCAACGTGGCTGGCAGCCTCAGGATCTGTCCTCCTCCGCAAGCACATGCGGCTCCACATGGCGGAGCTGTTGGTCGAAAGGGTATAGCTGCTACATGCGAACCCGCAGTACGCCTACGTGGCCGCCAAGACACAGTCTCCCTCAGGGACCTGGCACCAGCTGGGTCCCCCCCCCCCACCCTCCAATTAACCCGGCGCCACCCACCCTCTCCCCAGCGCACCTCACCACAGCCCCTGCTCCAGGACGATCCGTCCTCCCATTGGTTCCACCCGGGGATGAGGATGAGGATTACACGCTACCGGAGTCACAGGCGACCAAGCCGGCGCCTGCATCACAATTGGGACTGCGGCGCTCACAACGGAGGATCAAGGCACCCAACCGGCTAAATTTGTGAACTTTCGCCAAACTGTACTCTTTAAAAATGCTCACATACCATGTAAATAATTTAAAAAAATGCTCACATGCCATGTAAATAGTTTTCCACCACCCCGCTGGACTCTTTTTTAACAGGGGGTGAATGTGGTAGTCACCACTGTTTGTATAATACGTATATGAGAGGTAATACGGTAAGGCTCCTGTACTACAGGTACGGGGGTAGATCCCTGCCTGCTGGCTCCGCCCAGTAGGCAGAGTATAAATGTGTGTGCTCACCGAGCTGCAGCCATTTTGGCAGCAGCTGCAGGAGGCAAAATATCTCTGCTTAATAAAGCCTCGATTACTCTCTACTCTCGTCTCGTCATAATTGATAGTGCATCACAGACCTTGGAAAGAGCACCCCACTTACGCCCACACCTCCACCCTCTCCTCGTAACCCAGTAACCCCACCTAAACTTTTGGACAATTTAGCATGGTCAATCGATCTAACCTGCACATCTTTGGACTGTGGGAGAAACCCGGAGCACCCGGAGGAAACCCACGCAGACATGGGGAGAAAATGGAATCTCCACACAGTCACCTGAGGCAGGAATTGAACACGGGTCCCTGGAGCTATGAGGCAGCAGTGCTAACCACTGTGCCACTGTGCCAGCCCTCTCGTCCAAATCATTAAAATATAATCTGAACAGTTGGGGTTCTGACACAGATCCCTATCATACCAGCTAGTCACTGCCAATCGGAAAAAGATTCATTATTCCAAAATTTTGCTTCCTGTTTGCTAACCAGGGGCGAAATTCTCCTACCCGCCCCGCCACATTTCTGCGCCGACCGGCCGGCGGGAGTCTCCGTAACACCGGCCGGTCAATGGGGTTTCCCATTGTGGGGCAGCCCCACGCCGTCGGGAAACCCCCGGGCGCCGGCAGAACGGAGACTCCCGCCGGCGGAGAATGACGCCCCAGCTTTCTATCCATCTCAAGACACTGGCCGCGATTCTCCACTCCCGCGCCGAAGTGCCCACGCTGTCCTGAACGCCGTCGAGGTTCACGACGGCGCGAAACGGCCCCGATCCCGACCGATTCAGGGCCTGAAAATGGGCTCGGATTGGGGCCGCTAGAACCTCGGGGGGGGCGTGCCACGAAGGCCGCGTCATTACCGCGCGACGCCCGAATGACGCGGCGCTGCGTCATAAATTGAGCGATCCGCGCACAGAGGACCCGGAGGAGAAGAGAGGAGATGGCTGAGCCCCGAAGAGCCACACCGAGGTTCCGGGACACGGACCTGGACACCCTGGTGGGTGAGATGGAACGGAGAAGGGACACCCTCTGCCCAAGACGTGGGCATCGCCAGCCATCCAGCGCGGTGAGGCGCGGCTGGTGGGAGGTGGGCACCGCAGTCAGTGCTGTGGGGCAGACCCCCTGGACGGGGAGCAGTGCCGCAAGAAGCTGCACGACCTCACCCGGGCTGCCAGGGTAAGTGCCATGAGGGTGCCCCCAGGCCCCCCCCCGACCCCCCTCCCCCCACCCCCCCCCCCCCCCCCCGGCACGGGGGGGGGGGAAGTGGGGTGGGAGGGGGTTGGGAGTGTTGGGGGGGATTGGGGCATCAGGGGCGGTGCTGGGGGAGACCAGGGGCCGTTGTGAGTGTTGGGGGGGACTGGGGCATCAGGGGCGATGTTGGGAGTGTCAGGGGGGTTTGGAGGGTCACGGTGCCCAACTATCTACTTGACCCACATGAGCCCCGGGACCCCCTCTGGAGCGAAGCCATGGCGTTCTGTCTCCTGAAACAGCAACAATGTTGTCTATATCTGCATGCCCTGATGATACCCTCCTAATGGTGATGCTTTATCCTACACCCCCCCCCCCCCCCACCTCCCCAGGACAAGACAGCTCACAATCAGCGTGAGTGCATGAGAACCAGAGAGGGTGCTCCTGTCCTGCACCCCCTAACTGTCCACGAGCAGCGGGCCCTGGACCTCGCTGGGGGATCCGCCACCCGGGAGGTCGCGCCATGCCAGGTCGGAGGCGCAGAAGCAAGTGAGAGAACCCTGCATGTCCTCCCCACCCCCAACCCGTCATCGCCCCCCTCACACTCTGGCCACTGCACCCTCGATCCCATCCCCCCTCACACTCTGGCCACTGCACCCTCGATCCCATCCCTCCTCCCACTCTGGCCACTGCACCCGAGATCCCATCCCCCCTCACACTCTGGCCACTGCACCCCCGATCCCATCCCCCCTCACACTCTGGCCACTGCACCCCCGATCCCATCCCCCCTCACACTCTGGCCACTGCACCCCCGATCCCATCCCCCCTCACACTCTGGCCACTGCACCCCCGATCGCCTCCCCCCCTCACACTGTGCACCCACCACCACCATACACCCGGGCCACTGTGTCTAACGAACCCCGAATCTTTTATGTTCCCCAGGGCCACCCGCCGAATCCTCAGGGACGTCTCGCCCAGGAAGCAGCGCAACATCGCCCACCGCAACTGCACCCAGGGACGCACGCCAGAGGTTGGCAGTCGGTCGGACAGGTGGGCAGAGCTCACAGTCTGGAACACAGGATCGAGACGCTCAGACCACCGGGACAGACATTAGTGAGCGGCACAGGGTGGATAGTCATGCCGAAGCCCACATCACGGCCACACGCCTGCTGGATCGAACTGGAGGTCAAGACGACATGGCCCGCATGGAGCTTGCGCCTGGCTATGAGGGGGAACAATACACACCAGACTTCTTGGCGGATGATGACCTCGAGCTTGCGGCACTGCTGTCTCCCACACCGTTCACCATCACAGAGACACCCACCTCGGTTGGGCATATAAGTGGTGAGGCTCCCGGGTCACTGTCCGGTACGCACCCCACAGCCGAACCGGTACAGCAGGTGGAGTTTGTAGCAGCCGAGGGGCTGGACGGTCGGAGGGCAGCCCAGGCCCAGCAACCAGCTGCTACCCAGACGGTTCCCGGGTTCCTGGATGTAATTGACCCACCCGGACAACCGATGCGTGTGGACACCCAGGGACTGAATAACGGGATGAGGGCCATCTTCCAGGACCTGCACACGCAGCTGGAGGAGTCTATCCGCGTCCAGGAGCAGGGAGTGGTGCGGCTCATCGCAGCCACCCAGGCCGACACCACACGGGTGGCGTCCGCGGTGGAGGCAATGGGTGAAAGGGTTTCGACCATGGGTCACGTTCTGCAAGGCGTTGGGCTTACCGTGCACGCGTCATCCATGGCCCAGGAGCGGGCTGCCCTCTCACAGGCAGCCATCTCACAGAGCCAACACGACATTGCCGCCGCTCTCCGGGCCCTGGCTGAGTCTCACCGTGCCATGGCCCGGTCCCAGCAAGCGATGGCACTGTCCCAGCAGTCGGTCGCGGAGAGCATTGACCGCCTGGCGCACGTGATGGATGGCGTCGTGCACTCATAGGTCGAGATCGCACAGACCTTGGCAGGAATGTGGCACTCCCTGGGCCCCGTCTCGGCGAACATTCGGTCCGTGGTCGATACCGCTGCAGGCCTCCAGAACTGGCAGCGCCAGGTGTCGGTGGTGCGACGGGGCATGTCTCCGAGCGCATCTCCATCCCACAGTGAGGCCCGGGGGGCACTGGGCTCCCCGAGGGAGGAGGAGGTTCTGGGGCCCGTCCCGGTAGCTCCATCAAGGGATGTCCCGGTACACTCGACCTCCCCCCGCTCCGTCCCTGGCGCATCTGGTGGGGAGCGGGCAGGTCAGGGTGGCACCATGCCATCCAGCACGCCCGCAGAGCAGCCTGGCCCATCGAAGCCGGGCCGCCCCAGGAAACGTGTGCCGACGGGGAGCCATGTCCACCTCCACTCCTGCTGTACCATCTGGAAACACACCTAGACGTAGTGGTAGGGCCCGTAAGGCAAAGTCGTTAGGCACATAAGAAGTTGACACGGGTGCAGGGCACAGTCTAGTTGTAGTGGGTAGGGCACCTATGTTCACCACACGAATAAACGCACTGTTAAATATGACTTGTAAGACTGTGTGCTATGTCCGGTGCCAGGGGGCTCGTGAGGGTGCCCGATTGGCGTCGGGTATACGAGCCGTTCAAGGTCTGTTCCGGATGTGCTGACCCTTTCCCCCCCTGCCTCCATAACCGGACACCATTGTCCTCGGTACACCGACGCCAGCCACCCCACGGGCATGTGGTGAAATATCCTTCACGAAGGCTGTGACCACCAGTGCATGGTTCAGCCATAGCCATGAGTCAGACCTCGGCTGGCGAATCTGAGCACACAGCTCATTGCAGAGCGGGCCGTCATCATTCAACATGGCACTGATCACACCCGCTTAACCAATCATCACTGTTGTGCAATCCCGTAGTGCCGCAGTGGTAAGGTGATTTGTTGCCATGAACGCGGTGCGGGGGGGGGGGGGGCACTGTGTGGTGCCCGTGTACAGGAGTGTTGGTGCAAGTGGCAGTGTTCAGCAAATCCCACCTCCATGGTGCGTGAACCGTGCGGCCACCAACGCATCGCGTGCCCGCTGTCCGCGACGGTGCCGTCGCGCAGCCTCCTGGACGTAACGAGCAGCCAGGCAGTGTCTGCGTCCTGCGCCCCTCCCCCCACCCTGATGCCCCCCATCATCCTCATCCTCCGCATCCTCCTCTTCCACATACCCCTCGTTTGCGTTGGCTCCGGTGCCGTCGGGTCCTCCCTCCGACTCCTCCACCAGGTCATCTCCCCTCTGCATGGCAATGCAGCGCACAGCAGACCACAACCATGCGACCGACCCTGTCGGGCTGGTAATGCAGGGCCCCTCCTGATCGGTCCAGGCATCTGAAGCGCATCTTCAGCAGCCCGAAGCACGGCTCCACCACACCCCTGGTTGCTGCATGTGCCTTGTTGTATAGGCTCTCCGCGTTGGTGTGAGGCCTCGCGTTGGTGTGAGGCCTCCGTATTGGCGTTAGCAGCCATGACCTCAATGGATAGCCCTTGTCGCCCAGCAACCAGCCCTCAGCCGGTGGGGGGGGGGGCATCCATCGAACATTGCGGGGATGAACGACTGTGCCAGAATGTAGGCATCATGCATACTGCCGGGGTACTTTGCACACACGTGCATGATCTTCATGTGGGGGTCGCACACCACCTGAGTGTTCATGGAGTACGCGCCCTTCCTGTTCACGAACACGTCCCTGCTGTCTGCAGATGGGCACACGGGGATGTGCACACCATCGATGACACCCTGGACCATCGGTATCCCGGCCACCTTGGTGAATCCACGTGCCCGTGCTTCCTGCTGTGCTCGGTCCTCGGGGAATTGAATGTACCTGTCCGCGATGGCGTACAAGGCTTCGGTGACGGCCCTGATGCACCTGTGGACCGATGCCTGTGATATCCCGGATAGGTCCCTGCTCGGCACCTGGAAGGAACCGGTCGCATAAAAGTTTAGGGCCACCGTCACCTTGACGGAGACTGGTATCGCGTGTCCTCCTCCCATTCCACGTGGTGCGAAGTGCGCCACGAGCTGGCATATATGTGCGACCGTCTCCCTGCTGAACCGTAGTCTCCTCCTGCGTGTGATGTCCGGTAGGGCCTCGAACGACATTCTGTCACGGTACACCCTCGGCCTTGCTGGACGCCTGTGGCGCCCTGGCACCACCATCAGTGGATCCTCCTGCTGCTCCTCCTCCTCCTCCTGCTCCCCCCCAAGCACTTCCTCTGCATTCTTCGCCGTCTGGCGGTCAATGTTCCCCTCGGCATCCCCCTGTACATTCGGGTCCTGAGCGCCTGCGGCCTGCGTGTCGACGACGGGCCACTCCGCGGCCATCCCCTCTGCTGCACCGGCAACCGCTGCATCTGCAGCCACTGTGGGCCGTCCGACTCTACGCTGCCGGATGGCAAACTCCAGAGCTGCGGCTCCAACCACGGCAGTGAACATCGCTGTCTGGTTGGCATACATGGTGACCTGCAGGAGGGTGGTGGGGGCCAGAGAAACGACATGTTACACGGAGGTTCTTCCACACCTCACCAGCCGGGTTGCATGGGATACCTGTGTGCCCCGGTGGCCTGGTCGCGCTGCAGACACGCAGCCAACCTAACACCTGGTCACTGTCTGCGCCAACGGTCAGTTCACACCATACCGCTCACCAGTGTGCCACTCGCCTGTGCCCATCAGCCACACGCAACCTGCGGCCGTGTCCTCGTCACCGTCCTGCCATATCAGGGCGGCTGACCTGTGGCATCCGCGGATGGACGACACCATCCACACTCTCCCTCACCCCCCTCCCACCTGCACACTCTCCCACAGCCCCCCTCCCACCTGCACACCCTCCCACCTGCACACTCTCCCAGCCCCCTCCCACCTGCACACCCTCCCACCTGCACACTCTCCCACACCCCCCTCCCACTTGCACACTCTCCCACCCCCCCTCCCACCTGCACACTCTCCCACACCCTCCCTCCCACCTGCACACTCTCCCACCCCCCCCCCCGACCTGCACACTCACCCACCCCCTCCCACCTGCACACTCTCCCACTCCCCCCACTACCTGCACACTCTCCCACCCCCTCCCACCTGCACACTCTCCCACCCCCCCTCCCACCTGCATACTCTCCCCCCCCCTCCCACCTGCACACTCTCCCACCCCCTCCTCCCACCTGCACACTCTCCCACCCCCCCCCCCCCACTACCTGCACACTCTTCCCCCCCTCCCCCTCCCACCTGCACACACCCCCTTTGGCCGCAGCCTTCTCGGGTAAGCCGACCCGGTCTCCAGGCGCTGCGGAACAGTCCGCTCACCTCCTCCCTGCTCAGCATCAGCCAGCACGACTGGCTGACGACTTTAAAAAGCAGGTGAGAACGGCGACGGTGTGAACTGGGGTCACGCCGTCGGGACTTCGGCCCATCCGGGCCTGAGAATAGCAGGGGTGTCGGAGAATCGCCATTTTGGGTGTCTCGGGCGATTCTCCGGCCTGCACAGCGCGGAACTCGACGGGGCCGTTCTCGCCGCTTGGGAGAATCGCGGGAGGGCATCAGACCGGCGTCGCGGGAAAATTTGGCGGCCCGGGCGATTCTCCCAACCGGCGCGGGAGTGGAGAATCGCGCCCACTATCTATAGTTCCATGCACTTTAACTTTACAAAGTAATCTGGTATGTGAGATCCAGCCTTCCGAAAGTCTAAATAAATCACATCTACCGGTTCTCCCTGGTCAACTCGACTAGTTACATCTTCAAAGAATTCGAGTAAATTTGTGAAGCATGATTTCCCTTTCGTAAATCCATACTGACTTTATCTGATTACACCACTGCTTTCCAAAAACTGTGCTATGAAATCTTTGATAATGGACTCTAGCAACTTCCTTACTACCGTCGTTAGGCTCACTGGTCTATAGTTCCCTGTTTTCTCTCTATCTCCCTTTTTGAATAGCGGGGTTATAATTAGCTACCCTCCAATCTGTAGGAACCAATCCAGAGTCCAAAGAATTTTGGAAAATAACCCATGGAACTATTTCAAGCACCACTTCTTTAAGTACTCTACGATGAAGATTATCAGGCCCTGGAGATTTGCCCACCTTCAATCCCATTAATTTCCCCCAAACAATTTCTTTACTGATACTAATTCCCTTCAGCACCTCACGGAAACTTGTGTTTCTCAGAACATCCAGTAATTATTCATGCATTTCTTTGTGAAGACAGGCGCAAAGTATGGATTTAGTTCCTCAGCCATTTCTTTGTTCCCCATTATGAATTGCCCCTTTTTTTGACTGTAAAGGGCCAACATTAGTTTTTATCAATCTTTTCCTATTTACATGCCTATAAAAACTTTTACAATCAGTTTTTTAAGTTCCCCGCTAGCTTAATTTCAAATTATATTTTCCCTTTCTTAATCAATCCCTTGGTTCTCCTTTGCTGAATTTTAAACTGTTCCCAGTCCTCAGGTTCTATTGCTTTTTCTTGTTAATTTGTCTGCATCTTCTTTGAATCTAATACTATTTCTATTTTTCCTTGTAAGCCATGATTTGGCCACAGTTCCCTTTCTACTCTTGCACCAAATAGGAATAAACAACTTCTGGAGTTCACCTATTCGTTCATTGAATGCCTGTCCACTGTCTTTCCTTTCAGTAATGTTTCCCGTCCGTCATAGCCAGCACATGCCTCATACCATCATAGTTACTTTTATTGAGGTTCAGGATCCTGGTCACAGATTCAACTAACTCACTATCCACCTTAATGAAGAATTCTATCAAATTATGGTCACTCATCCCCAAGGGTTGTCTCACAACTAGATTGCCAACTAATCCATTTTCATTGCACAACACCCAGTCCAAGATGGCTGACCCCTTGTTGGTTCCTCGACATATTGGTACAGAAAATCATCCCGTATACTCTCCAGAAATTCCAATTCTATTTTACTGTGACAAATTAGACTCACACACTTTATATGCAGATTAAAGTCACCCATAATCACAGATGTTCCTTTATCACATTCATCTCTGATTTCCTGCCGAATGCTATTCCCAAAATTACCACTGCAGTTTGATGGTCTGTATACCACCCTTATGAATGTTTCTTGCCCCTTGGTGATTCTTAACTGACCCAGACAGATTCCACATCAACTGTACTAATATCTTTCTGAAACCTTCCCCCTCACACCATCTCTTCAGCCACATATTCATCAGATACATCCTATTATTTCTACTCTGACTAGCACATGGTACTGATGGTAATCCTGAGATCACTACCTTTGAGGTCCAACTTCTCAACTTTCTTCCTAACTCCTATATTCTGCTTTCAGGACCTTGGGCGAAATTCTCCAGTATCGGCGCCCAAAACTGCACAAATCAGTCGGGCATCGCGCCGCCCCAAAGGTGCGGAATGCTCCGCATCTTTGGGGGCTGAGCCCCAACCTTAAGGGGCTAGGCCGGCGGCGGACGAATTTCCGCCCCGTCAGCTGGCGGAAAAGGCCTTTGGTGCCCCGCCAGCTGGCGTGGAAATGACATCTCCGGGTGGCGCATGCGCGGGAGCGTTAGCGGCCGCTGACGGCATCCCGCGCATGCGCAGTGGAGGGGGTCTCTTCCGCCTCCGCCATGGTGGAGACCGTGGCGAAGGTGGAAGGGAAAGAGTGCCCCCACGGCACAGGCCCGCCCGCGGATCGGTGGGCCCCGATCGCGGGCCAGGCCACCGTGGGGGCACCCCCTCAGGCCAGACCGCCCCGCGCCCCCCCCAGGACCCCGGAGCCCGCCCACGCCACCTTGTCCCGCAGGTAAGGTAGTTGGTTTAATCTACGCCGGCGGGACAGGCATTTTAGCAGCGGGACTTCGGCCCATCCGGGCTGGAGAATCGCGGGGGGGGGGGGCCCGCCAACCGGCGCGGCGCGATTCCCGCCCCCGCCGAATATCCGGTGCCGGAGAATTTGGCAACCGGCGGGGGCGGGATTCACGCCAGCCCCCGGCGATTCTCCGACACGGCGGGGGGTCGGAGAATCTCGCCTCTGATCCTTTTTCTAACCTAAGTCGATGTATACCACAATCACAGGCTGTCCACCCTCCTATTCCAGAATGTCCTGTATCTGCTCCAAGACATCCTTAACCCTAGCATCAGGGAGGCAACACCCCATCCTGAAGCCTCGTTTGCGGCCACAGAAATGTCTATCTATTCCTCTTACAATCAAATCCCCTGTAACTATTGCATTCCCACACTTTTTACTCTTCCCCTCTGCAGCAGAACCAACTGTGGTGCAGCAAATTTGGCTGTTGCTGCTGATTGTTTCCCCATAGTCCTCATGGGGGTTATAACACTCTCCTAATCAAGTCCTAATGGAATAACCAACAACTGCGAACCCAGCTTGGGGTGGCTTTTATGTGTTGTCTTTAATGACCTCCAACTAAGTGGACCTCTGCCCCCTACCTGGGAAGCTCGTATTCCACGAATCCCACGGGGAGATCGGCAATGTTTTCCCCGTGGTCCTCATGGGGGTTGTGACAGCCGCCATCCACCATTATCACAGGAAGGATTATTTGCACTTTAAAGACTTTGCGAAGACTTTTCCAGACATGAACATTAGCTCAGTGTTCTTATAGTTTCATGTGTTGGCAAGAAAAAGGTCACCTGGTCTCAAGGCCATTTTGTGCTTCAGGATAGTGTCCATTTTGGGTTTACACATCATTATAGAATCATAGAATCATAGAAGTTTACAGCATGGAAACAGGCCCTTTGGCCCAACCAGTCCATGCCGCCCAGTTTTTACCATTAAGCTAGTCCCAGTTGCCCGCACTTGGCCCATAACCCTCTATACCCATCTTACCCATGTAACTATCTAAATGCTTTTTGAAAGACACAATTGTACCCGCCTCTACTACTACCTCTGGCAGCCCATTCCAGACACTCACTACCCTCTGAGTGAAGAAATTGCCCCTCTGGGCCCTTCTGAATCTCTCCCCTCTCACCTTAAACCTATGCCCTCTAGTTTTAGACTCACACTCATATTGTGAGTGTGACAGTCATCGATTAGCTGAGGAAATGAACATGTTATGATCATACGTCCAGAGAAGTTCTATTATTTCTAAATTCCGGAAGCTACTGTATAGGAAGCACATATGAGTGTTGCTGAAACTTTATTAACCACACCTGACAACCTGGAATTTTACAGTTTTAATGAGCTGCAGTAAGAAGTGCATGTTTATACCTGTACAACAGGCCATCTAATAGAGTGGCAGGTTCACTAATAAGTGCAAGCATCTGTCAAAAACACTAAGCGGCTGTGGTAGTATGTATTAGGGGTCATGTGGGACTGGAAGCCCTAATGTCATTGGCTGACAGATCCCGGGTCCTGGTTGGCCGTTGACCTCTAGCTCCGCCCTGAAGGCGGAGTATAAGAAGCCGGAGTCCTCCCCCGCAGGCCATTCTACTATCGAGCTGCGGGGGAACAGACATGCTTAATAAAGCCTCATCGACTTCACTCTATTCGTCTCACGGAGTCTTTGTGCGCCACAATTTATTAAGCGTGCCTAAAAAGGACTATGGAGCTCAGGATCATCCCGGAATGCCTGAGGATCAGCCCCCATGCAGTGAACGCAGCAGCAGCCTTCAAGCACTGGCAGACTTGTTTCGAGACCTACCTCAGAACGGCCACCGGCCGGGTCACAGAAGACCAAAAACTACAGGTCTTGCACTGGAGGTTAAGCACGGAGATTTTCTCTTTCATCGAGGACGCAGAGGATTTCCAGGCTGCGTTCGCAGCACTGAAAAGTCTCTATGTCCGCCCAGTTAACCAAATCTACGCTCGCTACCAGCTCGCGACGAGACGGCAAGGTCCCGGAGAATTGATGGACGAATTCTACGCCACGCTGCTGATTTTGGGACGAGCCTGCAGCTGCCCTTCGGTGAACGCAAATGAACACACGGACATGTTAATGCGCGATGCTTTTGTGGCAGGTATGAATTTCTCCCAAATCCGCCAAAGACTTTTAGAAAGAGAGTCGCTTGGACTCTCAGAGGCCCGGGCCCTAGCAGCCTCCCTAGACGTGGCCGCGCGTAATACCCGCGCCTACGGCCCCGACCGCGTGGCAGCCCATTGGGCTCCGTACGTACCCGTCGCGACAAACCCACCCCCCCCCCCCGGACACCCCACAGGCTTGCGCGGTCCAAACGCCAAGTCGCACCGGGGGCGCCCGCTGCTATTTCTGCGGCCAGGCGAAACACCCCCGGCAGCGCTGCCCGGCCCGCGCAGCAATCTACAAGAGCTGCGGGAAAAAGGGCCATTTCGCGGTTGTGTGCCGGTCCCGCGAGGTCGCCGCTGTCCCGGGAGAACAGGGAGCCCTGCAAGCCGTTTACGCTCCCCAACCCCCCCAGCGCCCCATGTACGACCCGCAGGCGCAGCCGCTCTGGGTCCCGACCACCGCGGTCCTGGGAGAACAGGGAGCCCTGCACGCCGCTTACGCTCCCCAACCCCCCCAACGCCCCCCCCCCCCGCGCCCCATGTATGACCCGCCGGCGCTACCACTTTGGGTCCCGACCACCGCTCTCCCCGGAGAAGAGGGAGTTCTGCGCGTCTCTAACGCCCCCCAAACCGCCCCCCCCCCCCCCGCGCCCCACGTCTGACCCGCCGGCGCTACCAACTTGGGTCCCGATCACCGCTGTCCCCAGAGATGAGGGAGCCCCGCGCGGTCCTAACGCTCCCCAAACCCCCCAGCGCCCCATGTGCGACCCGCAGACGCCGCCATTTTGGGTCCCGGCCACCACGAGGGGAGGAAGGGCGCCGCCATCGTGGACCACCCCAGACCTGTACGACGCGTGGGGGCGGCCATTTTGTCCACCCCCGCCGCCATCTTGTGACCCCCAGCCATGTGCGATGTATGGGGGCGGCCATTTTGTTCATCCCCGACGCCATCTTGGACGGCAACAACGGACCCCACTCCACTACTACAACCACGTCTCACTTCAATTACGCTCGATCAAGCTCGGCCCCGGACACTCCAGACGACGATGACAACGGTGCTAATAAACGGCCACAAGACACCATGCCTAGTCGACTCCGGGAGCACGGAGAGCTTTATCCACCCCGACACGGTGAGACGCTGTTCCTTGACCACCTATCCCAGCGCACAAAAGATTTCCCTAGCTGCAGGATCCCACTCCGTGCAGATCCAAGGTTTCTGCATAGTTACCCTAACGGTGCAGGGGAGGGAGTTCAAAAACTACAAACTACACGTCCTTCCCCAACTCTGCGCCCCCACTTTACTGGGATTAGATTTCCAGTGCAATCTACAGAGCCTTACGTTCAAATTCGGCGGCCCAATACCCCCACTCACTATCTGCGGCCTCGCAACCCTCAAGGTGCAACCCCCGTCCTTGTTTGCGAACCTCACCCCGGATTGCAAACCCGTCGCCACTAGGAGCAGACGGTACAGCGCCCAGGACCGGACCTTCATTCGGTCCGAAGTCCAGCGGCTACTAAAGGAAGGCATAATCCAGGCCAGCAATAGTCCCTGGAGAGCACAGGTGGTAGTAGTGAAGACAGGGGAGAAACAAAGGATGGTCATAGACTATAGCCAGACCATCAACAGGTACACACAACTAGACGCGTACCCTCTCCCCCGCATATCCGACATGGTCAATCGGATTGCCCAATATAAAGTCTTCTCCACCGTGGACCTCAAGTCCGCCTACCATCAGCTCCCCATCCGCCCAAGTGACCGCAAGTACACAGCCTTCGAGGCAGACGGGCGATTATACCATTTCCTAAGGGTCCCATTTGGCGTCACAAACGGGGTCTCGGTCTTCCAACAGGAGATGGGCCGAATGGTTGATCAATATGGGTTGCGGGCCACGTTCCCGTATCTCGACAATGTAACCATCTGCGGCCACGACCAGCAGGACCACGACGCCAACCTCCAGAAATTCCTCCAGACCGCCAAAGCCTTGAACCTCACGTACAACGAGGACAAGTGCGTTTTTAGCACCAACCGGCTAGCCATTCTGGGCTATGTAGAGCGCAATGGGATAATAGGCCCCGACCCCGAACGTATGCTCGCCCTCATGGAATTTCCCCTCCCGCACTGCTCAAAAGCCCTGAAACGCTGCCTGGGGTTTTTTTCATACTACGCCCAGTGGGTCCCTGTGGTAGTATGTACTGGGGGTCATGTGGGGGGTCATGTGGGACTGGAAGCCCTAATGTCATTGGCAGACAGATCCCGGGTCCTGGTTGGCCGTTGACCTCAAGCTCCGCCCTGAAGGCGGAGTATAAGAAGCCGGAGTCTTCCCCCGCAGGCCAGTTTACTATCGAGCTGTGGGGGAACAGACACGCTTAATAAAGCCTCATCGACTTCACTCTATTCGTCTCATGGAGTCTTTGTGCGCTACAGTCCCCCAGTACGCAGACAAGGCCCGCCCCCTAATACAGACCACGACCTTCCCTCTGTCGACAGAGGCTTGCCAGGCCTTCAGCCGCATCAAAGCGGATATCGCAAAGGCCACAATGCGCGCCATCGACGAGTCCCTCCCCTTCCAGGTCGAGAGCGACGCCTCCGAGTTAGCTCTAGCGGCCACCCTTAACCAAGCGGGCAGACCCGTGGCC
This sequence comes from Scyliorhinus torazame, assembly GCF_047496885.1. NCBI lineage: Eukaryota > Metazoa > Chordata > Chondrichthyes > Carcharhiniformes > Scyliorhinidae > Scyliorhinus > Scyliorhinus torazame. The sequence goes on along the minus strand of NC_092717.1, from coordinate 170,773,545 downwards.
TTTTTCTCTCGAACCCTCCACGTTTCAGAAATCCGCCACTCCTCAGTGGAAAAGGAAGCCCAAGCCATAGTGGAAGCTGTGCGACATTGGAGGCATTACCTGGCCGGCAGGAGATTCACTCTCCTCACCGACCAACGGTCGGTAGCCTTCATGTTCGATAATGCACTGCGGGGCAAAATCAAAAACGACAAGATCTTAAGGTGGAGGATCGAGCTCTCCACCTTCAACTACGAGATTTTGTATCGTCCCGGAAAGCTGAACGAGCCGTCCGATGCCCTATCCCGCGGCACATGTGCCAACGCACAAATTAACCGCCTCCAAACCCTCCACGAGGACCTCTGCCACCCGGGGGTCACTCGGTTTTTCCACTTTATCAAGTCCCGCAATCTCCCATACTCTTTAGAGGAGGTCCGTACAGTCACAAGGGACTGCCACATCTGCGCGGAATGCAAACCGCATTTTTTCTGGCCGGATTGTGCGCACCTGATTAAGGCTCCCCGCCCCTTTGAACGCCTTCGTCTCGATTTCAAAGGGCCCCTCCCCTCCACCGACCGCAACACATACTTTCTTAATGTGGTGGACGAATACTCCCGCTTCCCATTCGCCATTCCCTGCTCTGACATGACTGCGGCCACAGTCATTAAAGCCCTGAACACCATCTTCACACTGTTCGGTTGCCCCGCATACGTCCACAGCGACAGGGGGTCCTCTTTCATGAGTGACGAGCTGCGCCAGTTCCTGCTCAGCAAGGGCATAGCCTCAAGCAGGACGACCAGCTACAACCCCCGGGGGAACGGGCGAGTAGAGAGGGAGAACGGCACGGTCTGGAAGACCATCCTACTGGCCCTATGGTCCAGGGACCTCCCAGTTTCACGGTGGCAGGAGGTCCTCCCGGACGCTCTGCACTCCATCCGGTCGCTGTTATGTACAAGCACTAATCAAACACCTCATGAGCGTCTCCTTGTCTTCCCTAGGAGGCCCTCCTCTGGAACGTCGCTGCCGACCCGGCTGGCGGCCCCACGACCCATCTTGCTCCGAAAGCATGTGCGGGCACACAAGGCAGACCCGTTGGTCGAAAGGGTTCACCTCCTCCACGCGAACCCGCAGTACGCTTACGTGGAGTACCCCGACGGCCGACAGGACACAGTCTCCCTGCGGGATCTGGCCCCCGCCGGCAACACACACACCCCCCCCGACACCATTCACCCAAACCCCCCCTTCCTGCCACCGCCGCACCCCGCGACTGCCCCCTTCCCAGGAGGATCGGTTCCCCTCCCCTCAGGCCCGACCAAGAATAAAGCCCAAGCTGAAACCGTAAAGCACCCGGAGACGACAACACCGGTACAAGCACCACCACCACCGGGGCCGACGCGATCGACACGGACGACCAGACCGCCCGACCGACTCGTGGCGTCGATGTAAATCAATATATGGACTTTTCACAAGATCATTTTGCTTTTCTCCCGATACCTTCTGTAAATAGTTGAAACAGGACAAAATTGTACATACTGTATTGCCATGTGAATGTTTTCCTCCCAGGACCAGCCCTGTAAACCCTTACCACCATGCGAAGCATCACCCCGCCGGGTTCATTTTTGACAAGGGGTGAATGTGGTAGTATGTATTAGGGGTCATGTGGGACTGTGAAGCCCTAATGTCATTGGCTGACAGATCCCGGGTCCTGGTTGGCCATTGACCTCTAGCTCCGCCCTGAAGGCGGAGTATAAGAAGCCGGAGTCCTCCCCCGCAGGCCATTCTACTATCGAGCTGCGGGGAAACAGACACGCTTAATAAAGCCTCATCGACTTCACTCTATTCGTCTCACGGAGTCTTTGTGCGCTACAGCGGCTATTTAAACTCCTGCAGGAGAGACCAAACCAGCTGTTTACTATGTATTGGAGGCTACAAGGTACTGAAAATGCAGATTGAATGATCAGGCCTTGGAAGTTCTTCTTCAGGGAATGAGAGTAAAAACGGGTAGCAATTTATGGTGAATTGGTCATCTTCATTCCTCCCATCCTGAGCCATCAATTGCAGCGGGAATGGAAGAAAATAGAAGAAAACATAAGCAAAAGTGTAAGCATACAAAGAAGTTATCAGATCTGAATAAATCTGCTGTAGTGAGTCAAAGGTACTGTATGATGTAGCAACCACCTGACACAAGCAGATACAATGTCAGCGCTAAAATATTTTGGTCCTTTCGCTGTGACTATGAGAGTCCCAGGGCAATCATGGGTATAGGAACAATACGAGGGAAAGATACAAACCTGACTATTCCTTTGGCAAAGAGTCATCCAGATTTGAAATGTTAGCTCCCTTCTCTCTCCGCAGATGCTGTCAGACCTGCTAAGATAGACCAGTATTTTCTGTTTATGTAATTATTCCTGGGACCGTGCACCACCAGAGTAACTACAGCAGAACAGGTTCCATACCTCCCCTAACCTGAGTGGAGTCACAGCATGGAGGAGATGGTTCAAATGTAGTCCAAACCCTAACCTCAATCAATGTGACCACCCTTGGCATAATTGGCCAGGTTAAGTTTGAGAAAGTGGAGACCACTGGAGCTGGAGGCTTTCCTTAATCCCATAACTGATACTATAACATGCAGGTCATGTAATGTTGTCCTACTGCAAGTGTTTCTGTTTTCTCAGGAATGAAGGATTGAAATAAAAGCACAGCCAGCGTTCCGAACAAAGTTTGCATCTCATAGCACCCTACATCATAATCACAACACCTTCCAATCATCAACACAGCTACCACCAATCACCAGAATGTAGTTAATAGGGATGAGGAGGAAACACGGGGTAATTCACAGTGCACAGGTGAAAGAGTGTCTCTATGTTTATCTGCACCACACGTCTGTCGCTAACATGCATTATTCATTATATGTTGTCTATAGTGTTTTACACATTTTATTTTGAAGTTTGCTTAATTGATGCAGCCATTTCAGAAACAAGGCTTGTCTTGTATGCCTTTTCCCACCTCGAATCTTCAATTTATCCTTTGCTCATAAGATTTGTATCGAAACAAATAAGTTTCACAACTTGATTCTGAACATCATTCAGCGAATGTGTTCATCCAGCACTACCTACCTCTCTCCAGGAATCATAATGGTGAAGGTTTGAGAGCAATATTGGCAGTGGTCACCGCTCCCACTGGCGCTGCTGGTTCTGGAGAGCTGCCAGCATCTGATTGGCTGGCAATTGTCAGGGATAGGTTACCACCCTGCTCAGAGCTTAATTCAATGGGAAGCCCAACGCTGTCCAGTTAAGTGCCGGATTCTCTTAAAATTGCATCGGGCCTGAAATGTTCTTGTTGGATGACCTGATTTATATTACAGGCACAATTATAGCTAAAGCTATAAATGTTTTCTTAACATTTACTGTGGGTAAACTATATACAAAACAACAGATGAATAACAATAAGACAAGCACAAGCAACCTCTCTCCCAGCTTCCTCCAGTCAGTCTGAGGGGTGACCTGACTCTAACATTCACTTACACACTAATGAGACTCCTAGTAGTCAGTCGGTGAATTACAACCCGACCTGATATCACCAAAGGGCTTCCCGAAAATGATCCAATGCGATTCCCACTGGGTTGCAAGCTGTGGTTGTGACCCCCACCTTGAACGTTAAATCCTGGCCTATATCTCCTCATGTGGCTTGGTTTCGTATTTTATTTTGTAACGCTCCTGTGAAGTGCCTTGAGATGTTTAATTATGTTAAAGGTTCTATTTAAAAATTTGTTGTTGTTGTTTGTGCCAACATCTCTGATCAATGCTCCCAGCAAACAAGACTGAAGGTTGGAAGTAAAGTCTATGAAGATTTATCTTTCTTGCTCTGAAAGAAGCAAAGGAGAATTAATTTGAAAAATGGAAAATACTCTGCATTTTTGCTTCATTCTTACATTCATTTAAAAAATGTGAGCTGATTTATATTAATCAAAACATGGAAAACAGCAAACTGAAGGTAATGCAATAAATAAATTTCCCAACCATGGATGAGTAGCATTTATAGTTTATTTTCTCTGGTGCTGTTCCATTTCTAATTCACATGGGGGGCTTTCAGTGATTATGACAGCATGTAAACATTTACAGGCACATTTTATATTTAAGGGTTATGAAACATGCTTGTAATGTATTGCACAACATGCTTTCCATTGTTAATATTTCCTTTAATCTTGCATCGATTTGACTTGGGTCATTTTTGCATTGCACAGCCCTATAATATATATTTTCCCTTAAAATATCAATGGGCCCGATCTAACCAAATTGCAACAGAGTCCCTTGTCGAGTGTGTTTAACTGGGCGTTTCTCGGTGCTCGTAGCCATCTAACGGGACCTTGTTGCAATCTGGGCCTCAGTGGGTAACGCCCACTCGAGGCTACACTTAGTCCCGTTTCTGCTCGCCGGAACCCCTCAGTGCAGGATTCACCCCCATTTCCCCAAATGGATGAGCGGATGGTCGATTGCTCCCAATGTCTGCTTTCAATATGCAAACATTAGCTACTTCATTCTAGACTGTCCCTTCTGCCTATAGTTCCTGTGCATATTGCCTTTAAAGCGATGCTCACACAATAGTTATTAAATATGGCTATAGCGATATTGCTTTAGTTAGAGATACAGAATAAAGCCCAAACATACTGCTGTGTGTTATTGTTTGCAAGAGGTCTTTCCCAGAATTTGCTCAACAGAGTTCAATCACTGTGGCCCGATTAGAAAAGGTTGGCTGCGATTTTCTGCTCTCATTCATGGTGGGTTCGGCGGTGGGAGCGGAAAATATCGCAAAAAAGCCCTGGACGCATTTAATAATAATCGCTTGTTGTCACAAGTAGGCTTCAATGAAGTTACTGTGAAAAGCCCCGAGTCGCCACATTCCGGCGCCTGTTCGGCAAGGCCGGTACGGGAATTGAACCAGTGCTGCTGGCATTGTTCTGTATTACAAGCCATCTATTTAGCCCACTGTGCTGAAGCAGCATTTCCCAGCATCATGAATGCAGCAAAAAATTGTCTCCTCCCCCATTAGTGGCGGGCTGAGTTTCCTGCCGGTCAACATTGGGAACATCATTGTAATACATTAACAGGTCATTATCAGACCCATACACGGGAATCATACCCCCAGGTCAAATTAAACTTCCATGGCGGCATGATGTCCGAGTGGTGCAATGAATGACTGGACGGAATGCACCGGGTGTGCAGAACTCTGAGGGGAGCTCGGAGGTGAGTGCAGTCAATCTGGCACAGCACCTGCAGAGCAACTGTATGACCCAGTTATCCTGCCACCCCCTCTCCACCTGGTTCACTGGAGCTGCTGCCACCCCCTCTCCATCTGGATCACTGGAGCTGCTGCCACCCCCTCTCCACCTGGATCATTGGAGCTGCTGCCATCCCCTTCTCCACCTGGATCACTGGAGCTGCTGCCACCCCCTCTCCACCTGGATCACTGGAGCTGCTGCCATCCCCTTCTCCACCTCGATCACTGGAGCTGCTGCCACCCCCTCTCCACCTGGATCACTGGAGCTGCTGCCACCCCCTCTCCATCTGGATCACTGGAGCTGCTGCCACCCCCTCTCCATCTGGATCACTGGAGCTGCTGCCACCCCCTCTCCACCTCGATCACTGGAGCTGCTGCCACCCCCGCTCCACCTCGATCATTGGAGCTGCTGCCACCCCCTCTCCATCTGGATCACTGGAGCTGCTGCCACCCCCTCTCCATCTGGATCACTGGAGCTGCTGCCACCCCCGCTCCACCTGGATCACTGGAGCTGCTGCCACCCCCGCTCCACTTTGATCACTGGAGCTGCTGCCACCCCCTCTCCATCTGGATCACTGGAGCTGCTGCCACCCCCTCTCCATCTGGATCACTGGAGCTGCTGCCATTCCCTCTCCACCTGGATCACTGGAGCTGCTGCCATTCCCTCTCCACCTGGTTCACTGGAGCTGCTGCCACCCCCTCTCCACCCAGATCCCCGGAGCTGCTGCCACCCCCTCTCCATCTGGATCACTGGAGCTGCTGCCATTCCCTCTCCACCTGGATCACTGGAGCTGCTGCCACCCCCGCTCCACCTGGATCACTGGAGCTGCTGCCATTCCCTCTCCACCTGGATCACTGGAGCTGCTGCCATTCCCTCTCCACCTGGATCACTGGAGCTGCTGCCACCCCCGCTCCACCTGGATCACTGGAGCTGCTGCCATTCCCTCTCCACCTGGATGACTGGAGCTGCTGCCATTCCCTCTCCACCCAGATCCCCGGAGCTGCTGCCATCCCCTCTCCACCTGGTTCACTGGAGCTGCTGCCACCCCCGCTCCACCTGGATCCCCGGAGCTGCTGCCATCCCCTCTCCACCTGGATCCCCGGAGCTGCTGCCATCTGTCATGATATTCAAACATACATCATAACGCATACATAACGATAGACAGACCAACGGACCAATTAGCACACATAACACGACAGCCAATCACAGACAAGAGCAGACACAGTATAAGACAAGAAACACGACACTTCCTGGGCGGTCCATCTGGAGACAGCACAGGGCCAGGACCTCATAGCAAGACACTCACACAGTCACAACGTGCTGAGTACCAAGTCTGATGTATAAATAGTTAGATGGAATAAAACTGCGTTGTACCAATCGCAACCGTGTTGGTTCGTCTGTACCTCAGAGCACCCAACACCTCATGATACCAGGAGTGAATCGATACCTACCGGCAAATCTGCCAACCTGAGCCATGGACACCCGCAACAAACCGCAGCCGTTGCAAGTCGCTGGGAACCTGGGCACAAATTGGAAGCTATTCAAGCAGCGATTCGAACTCTTCATGCAAGCCAATGAAAAACAGGGCACCTCGGATGAAACAAAGATTGCCATGCTCCTCACTACCACAGGTCAGCACGCCATCGATGTATACAACTCCTTGGTGTTCGCGGAAGGCGAGAACAAAGCTAAGTATGACATGGTCCTCCTCAAGCTCGACAAGCACTTCAACGTTGAGGTCAACGAAAACTTTGAGAGGTATGTCTTTCAGCAGCGCCTGCAAGGTAAGGATGAGCTCTTTCAGTCCTTCCTGACGCACCTCCGCATACTCGCGCAGTCCTGCGGTTACGACACCACCTCAGTGTCCATGATCCGGGACCAGATCGTTTTTGGCGTTGCCTCCAGTGGCCTACGCCAGCAGCTTCTAAAAATTAAAGGCCTGAGCTTAGCATCTGCAGTTGAAGCCTGTGTCCTGTATGAGAATGCGACCAGCCGCTATGCCCAATTTCAGGCGACTGAATCGGCACGGAGAGGGTCCCACGCGATCGAATCGGCAAGCCAGGCTGCCCACGAGGCCGAACTCATCCAGGCAATCGAGTTTCTCCTGGCCTGCGGCCCGGACGAGGGCGGTCGTTACGCGCGCTTTTTAAGGCCTCCCGCGTTTGTGCCCGCCAAAACCTACGGCAACACTGAGGGACGTGCTGCGCAGGCGCGCCCGACGCAAGACCGAACTGCGCATGCGCAGTGGCATAACGAACGCCATGACGTCATGACGTGCGGCAACTGTGGAGCTGCACATTTAAAAAGGCAATGTCCTGCAAAAACCCAACAATGCCTACGCTGTGGCAAGATGGGCCACTACGCTGCCTACTGTCGAGCGGCTCAACCTGTGGATCTTCCACATCTCTGACAACCTCGCAGGAACGTGCAGACCATTCAGCCTCCACATCACAACATCCAAACCGACGACACAGATGACCAAGACGCCTTCCGGGTTGCGGTCATTGATGCGAACCGGGCCAACACCATCAATCCGGGCAATGAATGGAGTGCCACCCTAATGGTCAACCGATCGCCGATCACTTTTTGCCTGGACACTGGCGCCTCCGCCAACCTCATAGCATGATCAACCTTCTACGCCATGAAGGTCAGACCACCAATCCAGCCATCCTGGTGCAAGATGGTCGACTACAACGGGAACGTTATCCCGGCCATGGGATCCTGCCAGCTCCAGGTGACACACAAAACACACACGACCACACTCTCGTTCGAGATAGTTGGCTCATCGAAGGACTCCCTGCTGGGTGCACAGGCATGTAAGGCTCTCCACCTTGTGCAACAAATTCTCTCTCTCTCTCCAGGCGGCACGTCTGACTTCCCGGATGCAGAGTTCTACGCACAGCTCCAATCGCTCCTCGCCCACAACCAGGAGGCATTTGAAGGCATGGGAACACTGCCATACACCTACCGAATTCGCCTCAAACCGGACGCCATCCCGGTTGTTCACGCACCTCGCAGGGTTTCTGCGCCACTTAAAGACCGCCTCAAGCAGCAGCTGCAGGATCTCCAGGACCAAGGGGTCCTATCCAGGGTCACGGAGCCCACGCCATGTGTCAGCTCCATGGTGTGTGTCAAGAAGCCCTCTGGCGAGCTCCGCATCTGTATTGACCCCAAAGACCTCAATAATAATATTATGAGGGAACATTATCCCATACCCAAACGGGCGGAGATCACCAGTGAAATGGCCCAGGCGAAGATATTCACGAAACTGGATGCTTCTAAAGGATTTTGGCAGATCCAACTGGACCCGTCCAGCCAAAAGCTACGTACCTTCAACACCCCTTTCGGCAGGTTCTGCTACAACCGGATGCCATTTGGCATCATCCCGGCATCCGAGGTCTTCCATAGAATCATGGAGCAGATGATGGAAGGCATCGAAGGGGTGCGCGTATATGTGGACGATGTCATCATCTGGTCCACCACACCGCATGAGCACATGCCTCATCTCCAACGCGTTTTTGCCCGCATACGGGAAAATGGCCTGCGCCTCAACCGAGCCAAGTGCTCCTTTGGCCAGACCGGGTTGAAGTTCCTGGGGGACCATATCTCCCGGTCAGGGGTCCGTCCGGATGCAGACAAGGTGAGCGCCATCACAGCCAGGCTGCAGCCGGCCGACAAGAAGGCTGTCCTACACTTCCTTGGCATGGTCAACTTCCTGGGGAAGTTCATTCCCAACCTTGCCTCCCACACGACGACTCTGCGCCACCTCGTCAGAAAATCCACAGAGTTCCAGTGGCAACACACACACCAGCTGGAATGGGAGGAGCTCAAACGCAAACTCACTACGGCACCAGTGTTGGCGTTTTTTGACACGTCTCGTGCCACCAAAATCTCAACTGATGCCAGCCAATCCGGCATTGGAGCAGTGCTCCTGCAGAGGGATGACACGGCATCATGGGCCCCAGTGGCCTATGCATCGCGGGCCATGACCCCCACAGAGCAGCGCTACGCGCAAATCGAAAAAGAATGCCTGGGCTTGCTAACCGGTTTAGACAAGTTCCACGATTACGTCTATGGTCTTCCACGGTTCATGGTCGAAACTGACCACCGCCCCCTGGTCAGCATAATAAACAAGGACCTGAACGAGATGACCCCTCGCCTCCAGCGCATCCTACTTAAACTCAGGAGGTACGACTTCCAACTGTTCTACACTCCAGGGAAGGACCTCATCGTGGCGGATGCCCTATCCAGAGCAGTGAGCATGCCGCCAGATGCGGAGGGGTTCGTATGTCAGGTCGAGGCACAGGTGGCTTTTACAGCGGCAAATCTGCCGGCTGACGACTCCAGTCTGGTCCGTATCCGCCGAGAGACTGCGGCCGACCCCCTTCTGCAGCGAGTGATGCACCACATGACGGGAGGGTGGCTCAAAGGCAGTGCCCGCAGTTCTACAATGTACGAGACGACCTAGCCATCATTGATGGCGTCCTTCTGAAGCTGGACCGATTGTGATTCCGCACAGCATGCGCCAGCTGGTTCTCGACCAACTACACGAAGGCCACTTGGGGGTCGAGAAGTGCAGACGGAGGGCTCGAGGGGCCGTATACTGGCCGGGCATCAGTGACGATATTGCCAACATGGTGCTCAACTGTACAACCGGCCAAAGGTTTCAGCAGGCGCAACCTCCTGAGACGCTTCTGCCCCATGAGCTGGTGACGTCCCCCTGGGCGAAGGTGGGTGTCGACCGATTTCACGCGCTCGGCATGGACTATGTCATCATAGTTGACTACTTCTCAAGCTACCCAGAAGTCATACGCCTGCACGATTTGACTTTGTCTGCTGTCATCAGGGCCTGCAAGGACACCTTTGCTCGCCACGGCATTCCGATGACTGTCATGTCGGACAATGGGCCCTGTTTTGCCAGCCATGAATGGTCGTCCTTTGCTGCTTCGTATGGCTTCACACACGTGACGTCCAGCCCTCTGTATCCCCAGTCCAATGGAAAGGCGGAGAAGGGCGTTCACATTGCCAAGCGGCTCCTCTGCAAGTTTGCTGCTGCTGGGTCGGACTTCTACCTCGCCCTGCTGGCCTATCGCTCGGCCCCACTAACCACTGGTCTCTCACCAGCAAAGCTGCTGATGGGTCGCGCCCTCAGAACCACTGTGCCTTCCATCCTGGCACCAACAATAGACCATGCTCCGGTACGGCATTGGATGTAACTGCAGCGCGATCACCAGAAGAGATCGTACGACATACGGGCAACTGATCTTCCCTCCCTGGCCCCTGGAGACAACGTCCGCATTCACCTACCAGACGGTGGCTGGTCAGCACCTGCCGAAGTTCTCCAACACGTGGCTCCCCGCTCGTTCCTGGTACGCATGCCGGATGGATCCGTGCGTAGGCGCAATCGCCGAGCCCTTCGCTTACTTCCATGCTCGCAACGGAACCATACACAGACGCCGTGTCCTCCACTGGTTCCTGATAGCGACTTCGTGGAGCTGCCATATACCATGCCCCTTCTGTCGCCGCCCGTGGCCAGGATCGCACCTCAGCCGGTGGTTCTCGACCCACCCTTGAGGCGGTCAACCCGAATTCGTCGCCCACCTACTAGACTGGACTTATGAGACTGTTCACACGTCAAACTTCAGCAACTACTGTTTTGTAACATGTCACTGTTTTATCGTTCCAGGCCTCGTTTGATCGTTCCAAATTTCAAATTTGTACTTCTTTTGTTATGGTATAACCTCGTTAGCATGTCACACCTGACATCGCCCCTTGTATATAGTTAAGCCCCCTGTACATGATGTAAATATTACGCACACACACCTTTAGCTGCACTCAGGACATATTTATATTTATAACCACATAGGCACATAATCTTGTAAAAAAGTAGGGATGTCATGATATTCAAACATACATCATAACACATACATAATGATTGACAGACCAACGGACCAATTAGCACACATAACACGACAGCCAATCACAGACAAGAGCAGGCACAGTATAAGACAAGAAACACGACACTTCCTGGGCAGTCCATCTGGAGACAGCACAGGGCCAGGACCTCATTAGCAAGACACTCACACAGTCACAACGTGCTGAGTAATAAGTCAGATGTATAAATAGTTAGATGGAATAAAACTGCGTAGTACCAATCGCAACCGTGTTGGTCCGTCTGTACCTCAGAGCACCCAACACCTCGCCATCCATTCTCCACCTGGATCCACAGAGCTTCTGCCATCCTGAAGCTGCTGCCACCCCCTCTCCACCTGCATCCCCGGAGCTGCTGCCATCCCCTCTCCACCCGGAGCTGCTGCCATCCCCTCTCCACCTGCATCCCCGGAGCTGCTGCCATCCCGGAGCTGCTGCCATCCCCTCTCCACCTGGATCTCCGGAGTTGCTGCCATCTCCTCTCCACCTGGATCTCCGGAGTTGCTGCCATCCCCTCTCCACCGGGATCCCCGGAGCTGCTGCCACCCCCTCGCCACCTAGATCCCCGGAGTTGCTGCCATCCCCTCTCCACCTGGATCCCCGGAGTTGCTGCCATCCCCTCTCCACCTGGATCCCCGGAGTTGCTGCCATCCCCTCTCCACCTGGATCCCCGGAGTTGCTGTCATCCCCTCTCCACCTGGATCCCTGGAGCTGCTGCCATCCCCTCTCCACCTGGATCTCCGGAGCTGCTGCCACCTCTCTCCACCTGGATCCCCGGAGCTGCTGCCATTCCGGAGCTGCTGCCACCCCCTCTCCACTTGGATCACTGGAGCTTCCGCCATCCCCTCTCCACCCGGATCCCCGGAGCTGCTGCCACCCCCTCTCCACATTGATCCCCGGAGCTGCTGCCATTCCGGAGCTGCTGCCATCCCCTCTCCACCTGGATCTCCAGAGCTGCTGCCACCTCTCTCCACCTGGATCCCCGGAGCTGCTGCCATTCCGGAGCTGCTGCCACCCCCTCTCCAGTTGGATCACTGGAGCTTCCGCCATCCCCTCTCCACCCGGATCCCCGGAGCTGCTGCCACCTCCTCTCCACATTGATCCCCGGAGCTGCTGCCATTCCGGAGCTGCTGCCATCCCCTCTCCACCTGGGTCTCCGGAGCTGCTGCCATCCCCTCTCCACTTGGATCACTGGAGCTGCTGCCAACCCATACAAATATGCAAGCTCAGACAAGAAGTGCCCCCCCCCCCTCCCGCCCCCAAACCCTGGTTCAGTGAGGGCTCACTGCAGGTTCTTCTTCAGCCGCCCGGGAACAGCAGGATGTCGTGTTTCCCAGGGATGGCAGCAGGAGTTTCTCTGTCTTGCCCAAAGCACTTTTGACCAATGGGTAGCCTTATACATAGCATCAGCCACATGCTGGTCTCCACCAGCCCAGTGAGGTCAACTCCATCCTCAAGGTTCTTTTTTTTTTACCTTCGATGGGATGTGAGTGTCACTAGCAAGGCCAGCATTAGTTGCCATCCCTAATTTCTCTTGAACTGAGTGGCTTGCTAGGCCACTTCAGAGCACTGCTGACAGTCAACCATATTGCTGTGGGTCTCGAGTCACATGTAGGTAAGGACAGAATGGGCTGGATTCTCCCTCTGTTCCCCATGAGATTTGTAGGACTGCCACCTCTCCCTCCCATGGCCCATTATCCTCTGACTGCATCCATCTGATCTTCACCGTCTATACCTCCTCTCCAGTAGCTGAATAAAGGTCCCCAAAAGGGAAAAAACACCTCCGCTCCAAATCCACCAGGAAGACTACCTCTCCTGGTATAAGTGGTTGTGAGTCTGTCATGAGAATGTCACTTTAAGAAATGTTTGGCTGTTCATATTACTGCAGTGATGTCAGAGTGTGGGTGGAGCTGGGCTGGCCTATCAGCTTTTTACTTCCGGTTTTGAGCAGGCTGCAGGGTGTGTTTTAGTTTCATTTTCAGAGCTGGAGAGCTGCAGTCACAGCCAGAAGATGGATGAGTTTCTCTCTGTAATCTAAAGACTGGAAATCGATCCTTTGGTGATTTAAAATTAATAACTGCTTGCAGTAATGACTTTAACCTCATGTGCTTCTGTTGAAAGGTGTTTCTTCTGTCTTCTCGATGTTGTTTGGGAAGTTATTAAGCATTACTTAGTGTTGTATTCTTTGGGGGTTGTATTTGAATTAATGGTTGCTAAGATGTCCACTGCATGTTTTAAAATGGTTAACTTGAGTTCATAGAATAAACATTGTTTTGCTTAAAAAAAATACTTTTTCATTCCTGCTGTACCACACCTGTAGAGTGGGCCGTGTGCTCCCCATACCACAATCTATTAAAGGTTGTGGGTCAGGTGAACTCCATGATACACTTTGGGGTTCTATAAACCCTGGCCCATAACAAATTGGGGGCTCCAGGGGGATAAAAGTCCATCTATTGGATTGGCTTAGTGAACTTAAAGACAGTGAGGGGTGGGCATATTGTGGTTGCTTTTCAGGTGTGTTATCCTAGTTTAAATGGGGAGTGTGTTGTGGACATTGGCTCTTTCAGAGGCTCTGACGTTTTTGGGGGTGGAGACGGTCACATGCAGTACCTTACGGACAGAGACTAAAAGCATAATGTTAGATTTGGCAAAAACATTGCAGTTAACATTACCTCACAAAATGTGAAAAGATGAGGTAATTATGGCAGTGGCTAGGCATTTAAAATTGCCTGAGATACAGTCTGACTCATTAGAAATGGCAAAGATCCAGTTGCAGATTAAGCAACTTGAACATGAAAAAGAATTAAAGCAGCTTGAATATGTAATGAGTGAAAAGGAAAGAAAAACGGAGATACAGATCGGGGAAAAAGAAAAGGAGAGAGAAGAAAGAAATAAAGAAAGAATAGTCCTAGCAGAACAAAAAGAAAGAGATGGAGAGGAAAGGGAAAAAGAGAGAGAGTTTGAACTTCAGAAAATGGATATGAAACATAACAGTCAGTTAAAATTGGCAGACGTAAAGGGAAACGTACAGTTGGACGATAGTGATGAGAATAGCGAGAAAGAGCGTCTAAGTCGAAGGCTTGGTGGGGATCTATTTTAAAATGTCCAAGCATTGCCAAGGCTTGACGAGAAGGAAGTGGAAACCTTTTTCATTTCATTTGCGAAGGTAGCTAAACAAATTAAATGGCCATAGGACATGTGGGTATTACTGATTCAAACAAAGCTGATAGGTAGGGCTAGGGAAGTGTTTGCATCACTACCGAAGGAGACGTATGAGGAGGTGAAAAAATCCATCTTAGGTCCATATGAACTAGTACCTGAAGCCTACAGACAAAGGTTTAGAAATTTAAGGAAAGAAATTGGTCAAACATACATGGAGTTTGAAAGGCTCAAACAGAGTAATTTTGATAGGTGGATAACGGCTTTGAAAATAGACCAAACGTATGAAGCTCTCAGAGAAATTATACTTTCGGAGGAGTTTAAAAATTCAATTCCTGATGTAGTGAGAACTCATTTGGAAGAACAGAGGGTTAAAACTGTGAGGTTAGCAGCAGAAATGGCAGATGATTATGAATTAGTTCATAAATCAAAGCTTGGTTTCCTACATCAGTTTTAGCCTGTGAGGGATAGAAACTGGGGACATGAGAAATACTCAAGTGGTAAAAGTAAAGGTGATCTGATGTGAGATAATAAGGAGAGTGTACCTCAGGTAAAAAATAAATCCAGGAGGGTGGAAAAGAAATGAAAAGTTGCAATTGTTTTCACTGTAATAAACTAGGCCATGTAAAGTCCCAGTGTTGGTGGATGAAGAAAGGCACTGGGAAGGCTGATGTGGTAAAACAGGATAAGACAGTGGGATTTGTTAGAGTGGTAAAGGAAAGCCCAAGGGAAGCGAAGGAGGTGCAAATGATTGTACAGCCTGTTCAAGAAGTAATTGTTAAGAAGGTGCCAGATGTCTTTAAAGAACTTACTTGTGTGGGTAAAGTTTACTCATGTGTATCAGGAGGAGCAGGTAAAGAAGTCACAATTTTAAGAGATACAGGGGCTAGTCAATCTTTAATGGTAAGAGATGAGGAATTATGTAGTTTGGGAAGAATGTTGCCAGAAAAGGTGGTGATATGTGGAATTCAGGGTGAGAGAAGTAGCGTTCCATTATATAAGGTATGGTTGGAAAGTCCAGTGAAGAGTGGTGAAGTGGTAGCAGGAGTAATAGAGAAACTATCTTGTCCAGGAATACAGTTTATCTTGGGTAATGATATAGCTGGATCACAGGTGGGAGTGATGCCTACTGTGTTTTATAAGCCAGTGGAAAATCAGACAACTGAAGTGTTGAAGGACGAATATCCTGGGATTTTTCCGGATTGTGAAGTAACAAGGTCGCAAAGTCACAGGTTAAGACAAGAGGAGAAATCAAAGAGTGAATATGAAGTTGAAGGGCAATTATCAGAAACGATTTTTGATCAGATGGTTGAAAAAGAACAAGAACAGGTGGAGGATGAGGCAGATATTTTTAGTTCAGGAAAATTGGCGGAGTTACAACAGGAAGATGTAGAAATAAAACGGACATATCAGAAAGCATATACGGAAGAGGAATCTGAAAGTATACCAGAGTGTTATTACCGTAAGAATGATGTCTTGATGAGAAAATGGAGACCTGTATATATGCAGGTAGATGAAAAGTGGGCAGAAGTTCATCAAGTAGTATTGCCGGTAGGGTATAGCAAGGAAGTGTTGCGAGTTGCACATGAGGTACCAGTGAGAGGTCATTTGGGAATAAGGAAAACTCAAGCTAAAATCAAGAAACATTTTAATTGGCCTGATGACATAAAGATATAGTTAAATTTTGTCAATCATGTGACACATGTCAAGTGATAGGGAAACTTCAAGCAGTGATAAAACCAGCACCCTTAAGACCATTCCAGCATTTGAGGAACCTTTTACAAGGGTCCTAATCGATTGTGTAGGACCGCTTCCGAAAACAAAAAGTGGGAATCGATATCTTTTGACTGTAATGGATGTGTCTACTAGGCTTCCATTTAAAAAGCGTGGGAGCTGCGAGTCGGAGCGGAGATTTAAAAAGAGCGGGTCCGGGAGGCTTCCAGCATCCCGGGTGGCTTCATCTGCACAAAGTGCACCCAACTGGAGCTCCTCACAGACCGCATGGTTCGGTTGGAGCAGCAATTGGATGCACTTAGGAGCATGCAGGTGGCGGAAAGCGTCATAGATTGCAGTTATATAAATGTGGTCACACCCAAGGTGCAGGCAGAGAAATGGGTGACCACCAGAAAGGGCAGGCAGTCAGTGCAGGAATCCCCTGTGGTTGTCCCCCTCTTGAACAGGTATACCCCTTTGGATACTGTCGGGGGGGATAGCCTATCAGGGGAAAACAGCAGTAGCCAGAGCAGTGGCACCACGGCTGGCTCTGATATTCAGAAGGGAGGGTCAAAGCACAGAAGAGCAATAGTAATAGGGGACTCTATAGTCAGGGGCACAGATAGGTGCTTCTGTGGACGTGAAAGAGACTCCAGGATGGTATGTTGCCTCCCTGGTGCCAGGGTCCAGGATGTCTCCGAAATGGGTAATGGGCATCCTGAAGGGGGAGGGCAAACAGGCAGAGGTCATTGTACATATTGGTACTAACGACATAGGCAGGAAGGGGCATGAGGTCCTGCAGCAGGTGTTCAGGGAGCTAGGCAGAAAGTTAAAAGACAGGACCTCTAGGGTTGTAATCTCGGGATTACTCCCTGTGCCACATGCCAGTGAGGGTAGAAATAGGAAGATAGAGCAGCTAAACACGTGGCTAAACACCATTGGCGTTTCCGTTGCCTGGTTCAATGCTGGGTAATCCATCTGGCTTCATTTCTTTTCTGTGTTTCCGTCGTGGTTGAATACAACTGAGTGGCTTGCTGGGCCATTTCAGAAAGCATTTAAGAGTCGACTACATTGCTGTGGATATGGAGTCACATCTGGATGGCAGATTTCCTTCCCTAAAGGATATTAGGGAACCAGATGGGCTTTTATGACAATCAAAAATAGTTCCATGGTCATCATTAGACTTTTAATTCCAGATATTTTATTGAATTTAAATTCCATGCTGGGATTCAAACCCGGGTCCCCAGTGATGTGTTGGGTGTTCTGGATCACAAACAGGTCACCAACACTGGAAGTAGTGCAACTCTATTTTAGAAAGAGCAGGAACTCTCCTGTCCCCTGTCTTTATAGTGCGTGTGCTCTCACTGGTGATTGCCTGCGGTGTTGTGTATGCTGATTGGTCCCACTGCATGTCCATCAGTGTGTGTCTGCACCATAATATACTGGTGTATATTATGACATCCCCCCTTTTAAATAAAGAACATGTGCTTGCGTGACAATAGATATTGTGTAGAGAATGTACCTGACTATGTGTGTGCGTGTTATTTACATGACTATGTACATGAGGCTAATCTATTTACATGGGAAGGTGCCTGGTGCAGAGAAATAGGGTGTCACACCAACAACGAAATTAACATTATATACAAACTACTGGAACGATGAAACAGGATAACAAAACAGATCAAAGAGTCCAACATTGTAAAACTCATAAGTCAAGTCTCTGAGGCGGGCGACGAATTCTGGTTGACCGCCTCAAGGGTGGGTCAGGAGCCACCGGCTGAGGAACGGGCTGGGCCACGGCAGAGTGAGGAGGATGCAGAGTATTCGGAATCTCCACATAGTCCAGGTTGGGGACAACAGGAGGGCGTGGCACCGGTGGAGGATCACGTAGCGAGCGTGGAACGGGACGAAGGGCATGCCGATTGCCACGGCGTATGGAACCATCTGGCAGACGAACCAGGAACGAGTGGGGAGACACCTGCCGAAGAACCACAGCAGTTGCAGATCAGCCACCCTCCGGAAGATGGATGCGGACGTTGTCATCCGGCGCCAGAGCAGGGAGATCAGTCGCCCGAGCGTCATGCGCCGCCTTGTGTTGTGCATGAGACAGTTGCATCCGCTGAAGGACCGGAACGCGGTCGAGGTCTGGGATGTGAATGGACGGCACCGTGATCCTGAGGTTGCGACCTATGAGCAGCTGGGCTGGCGACAGGCCCGTGGAGAGTGGGGCCGAACGATAGGCCAGCATGGTGAGGTAGAAGTCGGATCCTGCATCGGCAGCCTTGCAGAGGAGCCGTTTGACGATGTGGACGCCCTTTTCCGCTTTGCTATTGGATTGGGGGTGCAGGGGACTGGATGTCAAATGCACAAAGTTGTACCTGCTGGCAAAGTTGGACCATTCCTGGCTCGCGAAGCAGGGGCCATTGTCCGACATCACAGTGGGTGGGGTGCCGTGACGAGGAAAGGTCTCCTTGCAGGCACGGATGACCGCCGATGATGTGATGTCGTGCAGGTGTACGACCTCCGGGTAGTTCGAAAAATAGTCAACAATCAGAACATAGTCCCTGCCGAGCGCATGGAACAGGTCAATGCCTACCTTAGACCAAGGGGACGTGACCAACTCATGGGGTTGGGCCGGCTGGAACCGCTGACAGGTGGAGCAGTTGAGCACTGTGTTGGCGATGTCCTCATTGATGCAGGGCCAGTACATAGCCTCTCGGGCACTCCGTCGGCACTTCTCCACGCCAAGATGGCCCTCGTGTAGCTGTTCCAAAACGAGCCGGCGCATGCTGTGCGGGATCACGATGCGGTCCAGCTTCAGGAGGACACCATCGACAACTGCCAGATCGTCTCTGACATTGTAGAACTGCGGGCATTGACCCTTGAGCCACCCGTCTGTCATGTGGCGCATGACACGCTGTAGTAGGGGGTCAGCCGCAGTCTCGCGGCGAATGTGGATAAGACGTTCATCCGTAGCCGGCAGATTGGAGGCCGTGAAGGCCACATGGGCGTTAACCTGGCAGACGATCCCCTCTGGGTCACATGGGGTGTTGACTGCCCTGGACAGAGCGTCGGCTATGATCAGGTCCTTGCCCGAGATGTATAGGAGCTGGAAATCGTACCGCCGGAGTTTAAGCAGAATGCACTGGAGGCGAGGGGTCATATAATTCAGGACATTTTGTATAATGTTGACCAGTGGGCGATGGTCGGTCTCGACAGTGAATTGGGGGAGGCCGTACACGTAATCATGAAATTTGTCGACCCCAGTCAACAGGCCCAGGCACTCCTTTTCGATCTGCGCGTAGTGCTGTTCCGTGGGGGTCATGGCAGGGGACGCATATGCAACGGGGGCCCATGATGAGGCCTCATCACGTTGCAGGAGCACCGCCCCAATACCGGATTGGCTGGCATCCGTTGAAATGTTTGTTTCCTTCGTGGGATCAAAAAATGCCAATACTGGGGCCGTGGTAAGCTTGGTCTTAAGCTCCTTCCATTCGCGCTCGTGGGCGGGAAGCCATTGGAAGTCTGTCGTCTTCCTGACCAGGTTCCAGAGAGCTGTGGTATGGGAGGCGAGGTTGGGGATGAATTTCCCCAGGAAGTTGACCATGCACAAAAATCGGAGGACCGCCTTCTTATCCGTTGGCTTCTGCATGGCCGTGATGGCTGCCACCTTGTCCACATTCGGCCACACACCCAACCGGGAGATGTGGTCCCCGAGGAACTTGAGTTCCATCTGGCCGAAGAACATTTGGCTCTGTTGAGGCGAAGGCCTTTGTCCCGTATTCGTTTGAAAACGCGCTGGAGGCGACTGACATGCTCCTGCGGGGTGGTGGAACAAATGATGATGTCGTCAACAGAGACGCGCACACCCTCAATGCCCTCCATAATTTGCTCCATGATCCGGTGGATTACTTCTGATGCCGATATAAATGCAAACGGCATCCTGTTGTAGCAGTATCTGCCAAACGGGGTATTAAAGGTACACAGCTTTCTGCTGGACCTGTCTCGTTGAATTTGCCAGAATCCTTTCGAGGCGTCAAGTTTGGTGAAGATGTTGGTTCGAGCCATCTCGCACGTGATCTCCTCGCGCTTGGGGATAGGGTAATGCTCCCTCATTATGTTGCGATTCAGATCCTTTGGGACAATGCAGATCCGGAGCTCGCCGGAAGGCTTCTTTACGCACACCATGGAACTGACTCAGTCGGTTGGTTCCGTCACTCTGGAGAGCACTCCTTGGTCCTGGAGGTCCTGCAGCTGCTGCTTGAGGCGGTCCTTGAGGGTTGCTAGGACTCTGCGAGGTGCATGAACCACAGGCGTGGCGCCTTGTTTGAGCAGGATTTTGTAAGTGTATGGACGCGTGCCCATGCCTTTGAAAACGTCGCAGTGCTGGTCGATGATGGCATTGAGTTGCGCCCTGAAGTCCGCATCCTGGAAGGCAGACGTGTCCTCTGGAGAGAGAGAGTGTACTCGTTGAACGAGTTATAGGAGTTTGCACGCCTGTGCGCCGAGCAGAGAGTCCTTCGAGGAGCCCACGATCTCGAAGGGAAGGATGGCTTTTCACGAGTTGTGCGTCACTTCGAGTTGGAATGAACCGGTAGCAGGAATGCCGTTGCCATTGTAGTCCACTAGGCGGCAGGTCGACGAAAGAATGGTTGGTTTAACCCCAAGGATCTGAAAGTCTGACCACGCTAGGAGATTAGCGGAAGAACCAGTGTCCAGACGGAATCGTATCTGGGATCGGTTGACCGTCAGGGTGGCACACCACTTGTCGTCTGGATCAATGCTGTGCACTGACAGTGGCTGGTTGTTTTGATTCGGGGACAGCCTGTTCTTTGTTATAACAGCGACTCGAAAAGGCTAAGGCTCCCTCGGGTCCTCGGTGTCACTGATCTGCGGGAAGTCGGAATCGGACTCGGTGAACGTGGGTTGAATTGCCCAAACGTTCCTGCGAGGCTAGCTCAAGCGATGCAAATTGGCAGGCTGAGCTGCTCGACAGCAGGCAGCATAGTGGCCAAGTCTGCCACATCGTAGGCATTGTCGCGATTTTGCAGGACATTGCCGCTTTAAATGGGCGGAGCCACAGTTGCCGCACATCATGACGTCATTACGCTCGTTGCACCACCGCGCATGTGTGGTGCGATCCTGCGTGGTGCACGCCTGCGCATCATGTTCCTCCACGTCACCGTCCCCTCGTTTGGCACGTACAAGGGAGGCCGTGAAAAGCACGCAAAATGGCCGCCCTCATCCAGGCTTCAGCCTTGGAGATGTTCAATTGTTTGGACCCGTTCCGCCTCGTGGGGACCTTGCCGTGCCGTTTCAGCCGCCTGTATGTGGGAGTACTGGCTGGTGGCATTTTCATGCAGGACACAGGTCTCGATGGCAGTCGCGAGGGTGAGTTGCTTAATTTTGAGGAACTTCTGACGCAGGGGGTCCGACAGAACACCAAATACGATCTGGTCGCGTATCATGGAGTCGGAGGTGGGCCCATAGCCGCAGGACTGCGCAAGGATGCGGAGGTGTGTTAAAAAGGATTGGAAAGGCTCGTCCTTACCCTGCAAGCGCTGCTGGAACAGGTACCTTTCGAAGCTTTCATTGACCTCTATGCTGAAGTGGGTATCGAATTTGAGGAGAACCGTCTTGTACTTTGTCTTGTCCTCGTCGTCTGCGAATGTTAGGGAGTTGAAGATGTGGATGGCATGTTGCCCGGCCGTGGAGAGGAGCAGAGCAATCTTCCTGGTGTCCGAGGCGTTATCCCTGTCCGTGGCTTCGAGGAAGAGCTGAAAGCGCTGTTTAAAAATCTTCCAATTGACCCCGAGATTGCCGGTGATGCGGAGCGGCGGCGGGTTGATGTTCTCCATACTTCAGGATGCCGGAATGCTGATTAGTTGCAGGTGGGTCTCAGAAGTGCTAGTATGCAACCACTCCTTGTACCATGATGTGTTGGGTGTTCTGGATCACAAACAGGTCACCAGCACTGGAAGTGGTGCAACTCTATTTTATTATAAAGTTAACTCTATTAACATACTTGAACTGTGGGTAAATGCAATACCAGCTTTAATTGTTGACCCTTGCCTAGTCCTAACCAGGTGAGGCACTCAGCACATGGTGAATGTCTGTGTTGCAGGCTGTGAGCTCTGTGCTCCGAGCTGGCTGCTACTAGAATGAGCGGGAACTCTCCTGTCCCCTGTCGTTATGGTGCGTGTGCTCTCACTGGTGATTGGCTGCAGTGTTGTGTATGCTGATTGGTCCCACTGCATGTCCATCAGTGTGTGTCTGCACCATAATATACTGGTGTATATTATGACACCCAGTTCATTATCCTGGGTCTCTGGATTATTAGTCCAGTGTCAATACCAATCAACCACCTCCTCCCTGTGGATCTGTAACTCACTGGTGCAGTCAGGGGTTAAAGATCTCAGGAAAACACAAATTATTCGTTAATTCACTTATGTTAGGACTGCTGGGTCTGTGGAGCTGGAACTGACTGTGCACTCACTCAGGGTGTTGTAACAAAAGATAAAGTTAATTCTTGTAAGTTTATCTTTTAAAGTGCATGGATGACATGCAATGTATTGCCATGGGGAAGCTCGATCTTCCTACAGTCCGCCACCTACTTAATTCTGTAGCTTCATCTATTTGTCAGAAGACTGACTTTCTGGTCCCCCGCACAATTTTGTTTCCCTATCTGCCTTGTTTCCTGCTTCCGGGAGTTTCACAAGATTCCCCCAATGAAACTGATGTCGACCCATGTGTGTACTGATGATTAAATATTGGTTACACTCATCATCTAAGGCAAGTTGTTGATTGGCATTTGTCAGGTATAACTTGGAAAGAAAATTGGTCTCCTGGCAACATTGTGAGGAAACCTAATAGAATGTTATCCATTATTGTGAGGGGAATTGATTGCAAAATGATGGAGGTTATGCTTCAGTTGTACACAGCATTGGTGAGACCAGGGGCGAGATTCTCCGACCCCCCCGCCGGGTCGGAGAATCGCCGGGGGCTGGCGTGAATCCGGCCCCCGCCGGTTGCCGAATTCTCCGGCACCGGATATTCGGCGGGGACGGGAATCACAGCGCGCCGGTTGGCGGGCCCCCCCCCGCGATTCTCCAGCCCGGATGGGCCCAAGTCCCGCTGCTAGGATGCCTGTCCCGCCGGCGTGGATTAAGTAACCTCCCTTACCGGCGGGACAAGGCAGCGCAGGTGGACTCCGTGGTCCTGGGGGGTGCTCGGGGCGATCTGGCCACGGGGGGGTGCCCCCACGGTGGCCTGGCCCACGATCGGGGCCCACCGATCCGCGGGCGGGCCTGTGCCATGGGGGCACACTTTTCCTTCCGCCTTCGCCACGGTCTCCACCATGGTGGAGGCGGAAGCGACTCCGTCCACTGCGCATGCGCGGGGGGGTGCTATGAGCGGCCGCTAACGCTCCCGCGCATGCGCCGCCCGACAATGTCATTTCTGTGCCAGCTGGCGGGGCACTTCCGCCAGCTGGCGGGGCGGAAATCAGTCCGGCACGGGCCTAGCCCCTCAACGTTAGGGCTCGGCCCCCCAAGGTGCGGAGGATTCCGCATCTTTGGGGCGGCGTGATGCCCGACTGATTTGCGCCGTTTTTGGCGCCGGTCGGCAGACATCGCGCCGATACCGGAGAATTTCGCCCCACATCTGGAGTATTGTGTACAGTATTGGTCTCCTTATTTTAGGAAAGATGCAAATGCATTGGAAGCATTTCAAAGC
The DNA here is from genome assembly GCF_047496885.1 of Scyliorhinus torazame. NCBI lineage: Eukaryota > Metazoa > Chordata > Chondrichthyes > Carcharhiniformes > Scyliorhinidae > Scyliorhinus > Scyliorhinus torazame. Next base: position 170,749,754 of record NC_092717.1, on the reverse strand, counting down.
AGGTTTACTCGACTAACACCAGGAATTGGCGGGTTGCCTTATGAGGAAAGGTGGTTCGGTTTGTATCTGCTGGAGTTTAGAAGTGTTTAGAAAAGGTAACATGATTGAGACATTTAACATCCTGAGGGGTGTTGACAGGGTGGATTTGGAGAGAATGATCCTCTTGTCAGATAATCTACAACTAGGGGTCATTGTTTAAAAATATGGGATCACTCATTAAGACAAAGATAAGGAGAGAAAATTCTGTTTCTCTCAGATCGTGAGACTCTGGAACTCTCTTCCACAAAATTCAGTGGAAGCAGAGTCCTTGAATATTTTTAAGGTGGATTTAGATAGATTCTTTATTAACAAGGGGGTGAAAGATTATCAGGAGTAGGCAGGAATTGGGGGGGGGGTGAAGTTACAAGCAGATCAGAATAATCTTATTGAATTGTGGGGCAGGCTTGAGGGGCCGAGTGGCCTACTCCTGCTGATAATTCGTATGTTCACGTGAACAGATCTTCATCGTTTGGGAAAGTACTGGGTGGATCACATTCCAGTACCTGATTTACAGTTACCTTATAATCCCCACATATTCTTACAGAACTATCTGAATTTGGTACATGGATTGGATTGGATTTGTTCATTGGCATGTGTACCGAGGTACAGTGAAAAGTATTGTTCTGCGTACAGCTCAGACAGATCATTCCGTATATGAAAAGAAAATACATAGGGCAAAAATAAAATACACAATGTAAATACATAGACTCAGGTATCGGGTGAATCACACAGGAGTGTAGTACTACTCAGTAGAAAAGATGTATGAAGAGTTCAGGTCAGTCCATAAGAGGGTCATTTAGGAGTCTGGTAACAGCGGGGAAGATGAGTGTGTTCTCAGACTTTTATATCTTGTACCCGATGGAAGAAGTTGGAAGAGTGAGTAAACCGGGTTGGAGGGGTCTTTGATTATGCTGCCCAGTTTCCCAAGCGGGAGGTGTAGACAGAGTTAATGGATGGGAGGGGGGTTCGTGTGATGGACTGGGCGGTGTTTACGACTCTCTGTAGTTTCGGTCTTGGGCCGAGCAGTTGCCATACCAGGCTGTGATGCAGCCAGATAGGATGCTTTCTATGGTGCATCTGTAAAAGTTGGTAAGAGTCAACGTGTACATGCCGAATTTCTTTAGTTTCCATGAAAACTTCCATACTGGGAGTAGCCCAATCATTCTGTTCTTGCTTAGAGATAATGGGCGTGATTTAATGCCCAAAAAACAGGGTCCTGTTTTGGGCACATATAGCGGATGTTGCTCGGTGCCAGCAGTGCTGAGGACAATCCCGCTATCAAATGGGACTCTTTTTTTTGGGCGTTGGTCAGAAATGACTGACTGAGGCTGCACTGACCTTCATTTCCTGCATTGACGAGCTATCAGAGCAGATTTATGGAGCTGAAAGCCTTCCACCTCCTGATTTATCTGTTCAGATACATGAATGGCCATAAGAGGGCACTATTCTGACTATGAGAGGACATGGAATGCTAATGAAAAACAATAGTGCGAACAGAATCCTAACTTTTAAAATGAAAGCGTATGAAAAGCTGAAAAAGGTGATGAGTGTGGTGGCACGGTGGTTAGCACTGCTGCCTCACGACACTGAGGACCCGGGTTCGATCCCGACCCTGGGTCACTGTCCGTGTGGAGTTTGCACATTCTCTCTGTGTTTGCGTGAGTCTCACCCCACAATCCAAAGATGCGCAAACTAGGTGGATTGGCCACGCTAAGTTGCCCCCTAATTGGAAATAAAATTGGATACTCTAATTTTTTTTTTTAAAGATGCTGGAGAAGGGGAGGAGGGATAGCTCCTTCAATCACACAAATACAAAATGGCCTCCTTCTATTCCATAACCTTCTGAAGGTATGAAATATACAAACATCACTTAACCAAAGTCATCTTGTCACAGAGGCTTCCTGTCATTTTTTCACTGAACACACATCTTCCTGATTTACATATGCAGAACTATTGAAATGAAGATCGCAGCTCTGGGTTGTTTGGTTTTGTTCAGTTGTTCTTAATTTGTCATTTATCTTCCCAGATTTTACCACAAAAACCACATCTGCATTGGTAATTTGGGTGAGAGGTAAAAAAGCTGGTGTTGCTTTATTCAGTGACTACTCTTGCTGTTGCCTTGAAATTAAATATTTTTCAACCATTGTGGTATTAATTCCCAAGTGCTGGAAATTTCTTTTGCTTTCAAGCTGGTTGATGGCGTGACCTGATGCACTATCAATTACGACGAGACGAGAGTAGAGTGTAATTGAGGCTTCATTAAGCAGAGATGTGTAACCTCCTGCAGCTGCTGCCGAAATGGCTGCAGCTCGGTGAGCACACACATTTATACTCCACCTACTGGGCGGAGCCAGCAGGCAGGGATCTACCCCGTACCTGTAGTACAGGAGTCTTACCGTATTATATCTCGCATGTGATATATACAACAGTGGTGACTACCACAACCAGTAAGCAAATCAAGCAAGTCAACATTCTGGAGAGAGTTATGCCACAGCCAGTAGAAAAAGTAACAAGTGAACAGTAATTGATATTGGAGTACGCTGATTGTGTTTCACATCATAATTTATAGATCACCCATTCACAAATTTAAGACTGATCAAAAACATGCATAAATAGGCGATATTTAATATTTTAAAAATAAAGACTAATTAATTGATCCCTTATGACCAGCCAAGTTTGCAATTCTTCTTTTGTTACAATGGCTGCATGAGTGACACACACCTGCATGCACACCTCAGAATGACAGCTGAGGAGTTCCAATATGTGCATGTAACATATGGTCTGTATAGGCACTAAACAGCATGTGAACAACAGAGTATACTTGCATCTCAAACCAAAATATCCAAATGGCAAACATTTAGCCCTACAGAAGTGTTACTGAATGAGAGGTTATACACACCTTAAGAGGTCTGCAGGGGTGAAACATTTGTGTGAAATATGTGTATTTAAAAAGTTTCATTCTTCTCAAGGTTTAATGGAAATGGTTGTTAGCTAAATAATAAAATGAACGATTCTTTATGGTTAACCAAGCCCCTAGCTTGGCTATTACTTTAGAAGTCATAAAGATAAATTTGAGAGCGTGGAAGGCTAAACCAACATGGGAAAATCTGTACTGCAGCTGCACGTTATGAGAGATCAAGGTCTGGTTTGCATTAATGGGCTCTAGCATTCATTTCCTGAATAAAATAGAAATATTGTTACTGAAGCACTAAATGTTGAATGTTCATAAAGGAAATGGCTTTCTAGAATAATTCAGCATATTTTTAAAGAATTATTTGAAGGTGCTGCAGAATTGTTACAAACATACTGATTGCATAAAATTGATACTTTTTGGTAGTAATAGTCAACAAAGTAAAACTTCTTTGAATTCTGTGAGAATCATTGAAGGGACAGACAACATTTTGGCTTCTGGGATTATTGTATAAGCATTGCTCTCTGCCAAAAGAAAAATATTTTCATGTGAATAGCCATTAGGCTACAGTTAATATCTATCTTATTAACCCTTTTGCCATTGTAACGACAAAATATTTCAAACTGTTCGTCAGCAAAATAAAAACCCAAGAATAAATGCTGCAAGTAATGTTGCATTCAGTGTAACACGTTTGGGTGTATGCATGTCTCTTTAGGAAGGCTTTGATGTGCAGTGGGTAGCTTCCCTGCCTCTGAGCCAGAAGCTCCAGGTTGAGTCCCACCTCAGGATTTGGTGGCCAGGGAATGTGCGTTCATAACTCGGTCAAACAGGTAACACACCAATGGCTGGCGGTAAGAGCGGGAGAGACACCTGGTCAGTCATGCTTGATGCAGATGGCACCCCTCAAGCTATAAGCTTCTGGTGACAGACCAGTGACCTGTTCCAGGAATTGCTTACTATGGAAACACATAAAACTTTGCCCCAGTGCACTGCTAGGTGCGGGAAGAAAATTGGAATATCTCTTTATACAAAACTAGAGTGGAAATTATATATAGTTTTGCAGCAGGGATGACAAGGCAGTAATTAAGTGCTTAATTATAAATCAGCCAAATAATAGCTTTCAATCGCTGGCCACTATTGTCAGAGATCTGACTGCAAAAGCAAGTCTTCTTTGCCCAGCTCAAGGAAGGCTCCTGAACAAGAGGAGGACAAAGGAAGTGCTTCAAGATCCCTGAAAGCTTACCTCAAGAAATGCAACATAAACATTAACACCTGGGAGACCCTTGCTCAGAAGAGACCTACATGAAGGAAACTCCTGAGTCAACAATTCTTCGCGGACAGCCAACAACAAGAGGAGGTTTGGAAAAGGAGTCTGAGGAAGGAATTCCAGCGATTTAGAGTCCAAGGACCAATCCCAGCTCACAGAAACACCTGCCAAGTGTGTGGTCAACGATGCGGCCCTAGGATTGGGCTCTTCAGCCATGCAAGAACTCACAGAACCCATAACCAGAAACATGGAATTTCTGAGGTGGACAAGTATCGTTGATAGTGAGTGATCACTGAGGAAGAGACTATTTGTTATTGTATTTGGAATCGGAACAAAAGACAACTGTACTTCTTTCCTCTATGGCCCTACTCACAATGTAGCATTTAGCTGCTAGTGAAGCTGAATTCTCTGCCGTCGGGATTCTTCGTTTTACCGGCTGCGCGGGGGTTTCCCGAGGGCATGCGGCTGCCCCACAATGGGAAAGCCCATTGACCAGCCGGCAAAACGGAGAATCCCGACGGCATGCCGCACCAGAAATCTGAAACCTGGTGCGGCGGGACAGAGGAAACCGCCCCTGATGTTTTCTTTTATTTTTTAAAAATAAATTTAGAGTATCCAATTCATTTTTTCCAATTAAGGGACAATTTAGCGTGGCCAATCCACCAACTCTGAACATCTTTGGGTTGTGGGGGTGAAACCCACGCAAGCACGGGGAGAATGCACAAACTCCACACGGACCCAGGGCCGGCATCGAACCTGGGTCCTCGGCGCTAATTATATGCAAATTGTGTTTATTGTAACAGGCATTCTGGAATGCTTTGACGCCACTTTCGAGGCAATGGAGAATTACGATTTGCCGTGAAATTGGAGCCCAACGCGATTTCGGAGTCAGAACCAATTCTCACTTAGAGATTGGGGCACCCACATCTCCTAGTCCTTGGTGCTCGCATTCCAGGGGTAGGGCCAGGGAGCTACCCTGCACTTACCCTGACCACCCAGGGGTCTCAAATGGCCTGAGTGATACCCCGGGTGCTGCTCGCCTGGACCACGTTTGTGTGGACCAGCACTGATCGGCGTCCAGCTGGAGCCTCCCTGGGGAGGCCGGAGAATCAAGGGGGTGGATCCTGGGCAGGTAGGTCGTAAGTAGGTTTACGATCTACTTCTGCGAGCATCATTCGGTCCTGCCCATTTGGGACAGTGTTACGACTCTGGTGTCTTGTGGGACTCTGGTAAATCTCGTGAGGCGCGGAGGCTGTCGGGAAGCCCGCTGCAGGGCTCTCCCGGCATTCTCCGGCCGCGTTATGCTATTCCTTAAGCACTATGCGGACGGAGACTCACGCCCCAAGTGTAGGCTAAACTGGTGAGAAACGCCCAAGACCCAAAAAAGTGACATTGAATAGCGGCAGGGAACTCGCCGGAAAGCTCCCTGGAAAACCCGCCACAAATTAACTTCGAAAACCTTTGCGAGAATCGTACCCTTAGAATTGAACTCCCTCATTTCCTTCTGGTTTTCTTCTGAACATGTTCCTTAAGGGTAAAAGGTGACAGATGACTTTTAAAGACAGCTGAACTTGTTACTTGCAGTTCTGTGGTCTTCCCTTTCAGTAAAATGGAAAGAATGAAATATACAAGGTTCTAGTTTCTCTGCCCACTAGCGAAAAACACAGGAGAGCTCACTGAAGGGAACAAAGGCTCTCCCACGGCCAGTTAATGATCAAGTGACCATTAATAGGCTGGAGGAGAGACTTGCACCCTTTTGAATCAGCAAGTCCCATCTCAGACAGCTGCTGGATAATCAGAAGTCAGAAGCTCTCCAGCACTTTATGTGTGAGGCCCTGCATCATTAAGATATGGTTGTGACTCTCACCTGGTATCAATCTGACAGGTCCTGGTGAGAGGGCTGTGCTCAGTTGGCTGGACAACTGGTTCGTGATGCGGACTGAAGCCAACAGCGCTGGTTTTATTCCCGTACCAGCTGAGGTTATTCGTGAAGGCCCACCTGCTCAGCATGCTCCTTGCCCGAGATGTGGTGATCCTCAGGCTAAATCACTTCCAGTCAGCTCTGCCGCCTCAAAGGGGAAAAGCAGCCTATGGTCATCTGGGACTATGGGGACTTCACTTACTTTATTTTAATTACAATGGGGGCAGGGCAGGCAGGTAGGTGGTGGGCAGGCTGCTCACTGGATTTAACAAGTCTCTCACTATCCATTCCACACACCCCCACCCCCATCTTCAAAGCCTTGGCAGGGGAGTATTAAATTCAGCCTGTGATGGCACTTATTAACATGTGCATGCTCCTGCATCACGGAAAGTCTAAAAGCAGTAATCCAAGCAGGAATCTGGGCTTTCTATTGCTCTAGATGTGCCATTTAAACAGCAGCACTGAGCAAAAATGAACACGAGCACACACATATGGATGTCTTTAAACAAAGAGCTGCAATGCTCTTTGTTATTTCACTGCTGGAGGAATAGGGAAATATGTGGATTCAAAAATGACTGCGTTGACAGAAGATTTATGGATATTGGCCTGGACTTTCATTCTTGAGATGGATGCGGGAATTCGGAAAATTCCTGCCTCAGCCCTTCCCTTCTCAGGAGACAGTGACCGCAAACATGGGATTTTCATTGAGGGGGAGGGTTCATGCGGGCTGCTGTTGGGCCAGCCCATCCAGGAAAGAGGTCGGAGGCAGCCACTAGAGACTGCATGGTGCAGAGGTAGGCTGCTTAGAATGTCTACCTTGGTGCTATGAGACTATTTCTTAGTTAAAATAAAAACAGGAAGGTCCTCCAGCTCTCACCCCTCACACCCTCTCACTCCCCATGTACTCCCCGTGCCATCCGTGCAAAGATATAACCCCCAAGTATTCCCCATGACCCCTCATACCCCATGCTAAGTTAAGCCCTTCCACCCACCACCATGACTCCCTCTCATACAGCCTATGTCAAGCTGTGCCACTTCCATATCTATATGATCACGACATACTGGATAGAACCAATGAATCTGATAGTGACACAAGGCTGTCCCCTCAGGACTCAACATTGAGTTTGGCCACTTTAGATTGTGATTTTTTTTCCTCCATCTTAAAACTTAAAAAAAGACATCTGATACATGTCTTATGGGGAGAAGGCAGGAGAATGGGGATGAGAAAAATATCAGCCATGATTGAATGGCGGAGTAGACTCGATGGGCCAAGTGGCCTAATTCTGCTCCTCTGTCTTATGGTCTTATGGTCTTACCTCGATGCACACCGCCCCTGCCCCTGTCACACCAAGCCACCTGTCTTTTGTTCTTAAAGTTGTTACGTTTTATTGCAACCTCTTAAAGCTCTAACACAATTGCCCTCCCTTCCGTTCTGATGAAGAGCCAAAGCACTCAAAACGTTAACTCAGTTTTCATTCCTAATAGATGCTGCCAAATCTACTGAGTTTTTGCAGAACCCTCTATCCTTATTTCTATGTTCAATTCCTCTCATAATAATGCATTCCATTAGCCTTCTTGATTACGTGCTGCACCTGCACAGTAACATTTTGTGATGCATGCACTGGAACGCCTAGATCCTTCTGCACCTCAGCATTCTGCAATTGTTCTCCATTTAAGTAATACTCTGCTTTTTTATTCTTCCTGCCAAAATGAACAACTTGATATTTTCCCACATTATGCACCAGCTGCCAGATTTTTCCCCACTCACTCAATCTACCTCTATCCATCTGCAACATCATTTTGTCCTCTTCATAACATTCTTTCCTGTCTATCTTTGGGTCAACTGCAAATTTAGCTACCATGCCTTCACTCTCCTCACCTAAGTAATTTATTTAAATTACAAAAGGTTGAGGCCCCAGAAAAGACTTCTACAGGACTCCACTCATCACATCCTCCCAATATGTCAATGACCTATTTTTGCATACTCCCTGTTTTCTGCCAGCCAATCTTTTATCCACACTAATATTTTTATCTTAATACAACGAGCTTTTGTTTCCCACAATAACCTTTGATGTGGCACCTTATTAAATGCCTTCTGGAAATCCAAGTACAGTACATCTACAGGCTCCCCTTTATCCACATCACATATTACTTCTTCAAAGAACTCTAAGAAATTGTTTAAACACAATTCCCCTTTCACAAAACCATGCCGATTTCTCAACGTGCCCAACTATAATTTCTTTAATGATCAATTCCAACATCTTCCCCATGACAAGTGACTAACTGCCTAGTTTCCTGTTTCTGGTGTCCCTTCCTTCTTGAATAAGTAAAAGTAAAGTTGCCACAGTCCCAGATGACTGCTTTCTCCTTTCAGGGGGAGAGCTGACTGATGGTGATTTAACCTGAGAATCACCACACCTCGAGCGAGGGGCAAGGTTGAAAAAGTGGGGCTTTCATGAATAACTGAGCTGGTACAGGAATTGAGCCCACACTGTTGGCCTTGCTCTGCATCATAAACCAGCTGTCCAGCCAACTGAGCTAAACCGGCCCCCTTCTTGAATAAAGGGGTTCTATTTGTTACCTTCCAGTCTTCTGATGGAACCTTTCCAGAATTTGGGGAATTTTGGAAATTGAGCAGCAACACATCCACTGCCTCACTAGCCACCTCTTTTAAAACCTTAGGATAAAGTCCATCTTGCCCCAGAGACTTGTCAGCCTGCAGCTCCATCAGCCTGCTCAGTATTCCCTTCCTGGTAACTGGAATTTCACCAAGTTCCCCTCTCCTTTCCACATCTGATTTACAAGCATTACTGGAATATTTTCTGTATCTTCTATTGTGAAGACAGAAGCAAAATAGTTATTTATTTCATCCACCATTTCCTTATTATCTACTGTTAACTCCCTATTCTCACCATCTAAAGGACCAACACTCACTTTTGTTACTCTTTTCTTTTTTAATTATCTGTAGAAACTCTTGCTATATGTTTTTATATTTCTCGCTAGCTTCCTCTCATACTTTAATTTCTTCTTTCTGATCAACCTTTTAGTCATTCTCTGCTCTTCTTTTTCTTTACAGTAAGAATAAGGTACAGTAAAGTCGCCATAGTCTCAGATGACCAGAGGCTGCTTTCCCCTTTGAGGGGGAGAGCTGACTGGTGGTGATTTAACCTGAGGATCATGGCACCTTAGGTGAGGGAAAGGTTGAGATGGCAGGACTTCATGAATAACCTCAGCCGGTATGGGAATTCAACCCGCGATGCTGGCCTTGCTCTGCATCACAAACCAGCTGTCCAGCCAAGTGAGCTGAGTACTCTGAAATATCGCCTTAAATGTCAGCCACAGCTGTTTATCCCCAAGTCTAGTATCCCAGTTCACTTCAAATTGCTCAACTTTCCTGTCCCTTATTTAAGATTAAAATACAAGTCGAAGACCCACTCTTCTCCCTTTTAAGCTCAATGTAAAATTCAATTATGTTGTGATTGCTGTTACCCAGGAGTGCCTTTACTCAGGTCACTCATTAATCCTGTCACATTGCGCAATACTAAATCTAAGAGAACCAGCTCTCTGGTTGGTTTCAGAATATGCTACTCTAAGAATCTTTCTCAAATGCATTCTATGAACTCCTCATCCAAGCTACTACTGATTACTGATAGGAGGCCTGTAGACCACTCCCACGAGAGGCTACTTTCCTCTACTATTCCTTATCTCCACCCAAACCAATTCTATATCCTGTCTCCTGAACCAAGTTGATCTCTAACTATTGCACCAGTGCCATCCTTGATTAACAGTGCTACCCTCCACCTTCACATCCCTTCCTATTCTTCTTGAATATCATATACCCTTCAATAATTAGGACCCAATCCTTGTCATCCTGCAGCCACGTCTCTATAATGGCTATCAGATTGTATTTATTTACTTCAATGTGTGCTATCAATTTATTTATTTTGTTGTGAATGCTAAGCACATTCCGATACAATCTTTTGAGTTGCGTTTTTGATATGTTTATAAGATCTTGTCTTGATTATTGGCGGATTCTTAGGTTTTTTTTCTACCCCTTTCTGCCATTCTCTGATCCTCATTTCCCATATTACTGTTCTCCTCTCTTACCTTCTCTCTACTCTTTGATATACCATATCTTACCACATTTGATCCCTTCTCCCCACCATTTTGTTTAAATCCATCTCTCCTTTCTGAGTCATGCGGTTTGTACTAGTATGGTTGAAGCGTAGACCATCCCAATGGTACAACTCCCACTTTGCACAGTGCTGATGCCAGTATCCCACAAAGCAGAACCCACTTCTCCCGTAACTGTCTTTGAGCCATGTATGAATCTCTCTAATGAGCCAATTTGTCAGGTAATAAATCTGAGATGCTAAACTTTGAGGTTCTGCTTTTTAATTTATTGCCTGCCTCCTTATACTCTTTATGCAGAACTTATTTCCGAGGTCTACCTAAGTCCTTGGTCCCTACATGGACCATGACAATGATCAGCGCCCACCCACTGCAAGTTTTTCTCCAATCCAGGGCAAATGTCCTGAGCTCTGGCAGTGGGTAAGCAACAGAGTCGCCTGGACTCTTGCTCATTGCTTTTTCAAAACATTTTTAGAGTGCCCAATTCATTTTTTCCAATTAAGGGGCAATTTTAGCATGGCCAATCCATCTAGCTTGCACATGTTTGGGTTGTGGGGGCGAAACCTACGCAAACACGGGGAGAATGTGCAAACTCCAGCCGGGATCGAACCTGGGACCTCAGCGCCGTGAGGCTGCAGCGCTAACCCACTGCGCCACCGTGCTGCCCTGACTCTTGCTCATTGCTGCGGGGAAGAGTGTCAATCCCCTTCACTATACTGTTCTCTCCTGCCAACACAATTCTTTTTGCTCCCACTTGAATGGCTTCCTGTACCACAATTTCGTGGTCAGTTTGCTCATCCATCAGTCAGGCCCCACTCACATCCAAGTAATGTGAGAGAACCTCAAAGCTATTGGACAATTGCAGAGCCTGACTCTCCTGCACTCTGAGTACCTTTACCTGCCTGACTCACAGGCTCACCCTCCTGTCCCGGAGCACTGAGCAAATGAAAAGATCCTGAGTGGAGTTATCCTCATATTTGGCAGCGTGCAATGGTGGGTGGGAGAAGAGGCATTCAGCTTGCCATCGGTGATGGTGGGTTTTCACATCGCATTGTTAGGCACTTAGAAAAATAAATTTCTGCCCACAGGATCCATGGTGTCGCCGTGGCGGGAGGCCTCAGAAGAGTAGTGAGGCCGTGGAATGCCCTACCTGCTACAGTAGTGAACTCGCCAACATTGAGGGCATTTAAAAGTTTATTGGATAAGCATATGGATGATAATGGCATAGTGTAGGTTAGATGGCTTTTGTTTCGGTGCAACATCGTGGGCCGAAGGGCCTGTACTGCGCTGTATTGTTCTATGTTCTATGTTCTAATCCCATGGCCTGCCATCAGTTGAGTGCATTGAACATCGGGGCGCTCCATTGCAAGGCCGCCCAGTGCTTACCAGCCATTTCTTCATGGTTAACGGATAACCAAAGCTGCAAAGAAGACTGCCCTCAGATTCTCAGAAACCTCCCTCAACAGATTGCTGGATGCAGTGGAGGCACAACATGACGTCCTCTACTCTCGTGCAGGGAGGAGACCATTGAGCCGGACATCAGGGGAGTTGCTAGCAGTAGTGATCAGTGCCAACACGCTGCACAGAAGGACAGGCATCCAGTGCTGTAAAAGAATGAGTTATCTCCACCGTTTTGTCTGGGGAAGTCACACTTCTCATCACTCTGAACTCTCACAGTCACACACCAATCTCACATCCACAGGGAGCTCATTCATTGCCAGCTCAAGAGACACCACCGCTCGCTTTCCCATACACACCTTCATCTCTAACACAGGTCATCTCCTCGTCACTTCACTGCTCCCACTCAACATCCACAAAAGACAGGCATCCTTAGCATGTGCCCTGGAATGCAGCCTATAAGACCATAAGATCATAAGGCATAGGAGCAGAATTAGGCCACTTGACCCATTGAGTCTTCTCCGCCATTCAATCATGGCTGATATTTTTCTCATCCCCATTCTCCTGCCTTCTTCCCATAATCCCTGATCTTGCTTACATTCTCTCCATTTACTTTCATGCAGAACAAGCTGGTACATATTAAGAGAGATCTCAGGTGGGTGGATGAATGCCCGAGTTGAAAGTCCTCTCTGTCTTGGAGAGAACCCGCTAGCTGGCTGGGGAGGAACCCGACCGCTCCTGTCCCAATGGCGAGGTGGGTGTCACTAAACCAAGTAAAGATTCAGTACAGCATCAACCTCCACACCACCCTAATGTGACTCATCTCTCCGGTATATGAAGGCCTCTGCCATGCACTAATAAAATCTCCTTTCTCGTGTAGACGCACCAGAGGAGCAGCCCAGGCAGTCAACCAAGCAAGTCCAAGAGAGCTCCGACACCAGTCAGATGATTTTTTCTGATGTGCAGATTGAAGAGCCGTCACAGTTTACACCCATACCAGCACAGAAGCACACACCTTGATGGGACCTAGTTTTAGAGGAGCTTTGGGGTCACAATGTACGGAGCACCTCACACTTTCTGATCCACAGCAGGCGGAGACAGGGACAACTCAGTGTGCCAGAACTTGGAGGAGTGCGGGAGGCCAGTAAGACGACATGCCTCTGGACTTGGTCGTGCCTCAGTTGCTGGAGCTCCAAAGGCAAAGAGAGAAACATCAGGAAGGGATGTCAGCTACACTCATCAGATTGAAAGTCAGAATGGAGGAGTCCTACTGTTTTCTGTCCGAAGAGATCGTGCCAACACTCCCACTCAACCAGGTCAACGCAGTGATTACTCCACTACCCAGCACCCCCTTTGCCTCTGCCAGTACCCAGAGCCTTTGCCAGTACCACCCTTGCCACTGCCCGTACCCCCAGGACTCAGCCATTCCCCCCAAGGCCTCTCTTGCAACTCATAAGATATTTTTCAATGAAGTCTCACCCCTCTGACACATTGATGTTGCCTCGTGAGCTGTGCATTCACCTCAAATGCCCCTCAAAGGTCAGCTCGCCAGGTACACGCTTTTTGAAAGCAGTCATGATTCACGCCGTTGTGATGTCACACTGTCGTGGGTGGAATTTTGAATGTTGGGAGTTGATGACTGCGGGGAGGTCTGATAATGAGAAGCAAATGAATGGGAATGAGGTTCCCAATGTTGCATGACAGGAGACCCATTATGTCACTGGCGGGCGGAGGGGACGATCGCGGCGAGATTTCTCACCGACATAAAATGCGATTTGGGCCTTTCACAAAATTTTCCACTCCCATTGCTAAACTTGCCTATGTACAGTGGGGATGCTGGCAAATATCCTCACTCCTCTGTGCTGCCCTCACTAGTCCATACGCAGCTCCTTGAGATTTCCCTTGCTGCAACTGCTACTGCACTCACTCATCTTCCTCCTCTGCCTCTAACCAATGTTGAGCAACCAGGGTGACATCCAGTGTCCCTGATTTTACTGAAGAAATTGTGGATGTATGTAATAGTGTAATATTTGAATTAACTCTCTCAATCAACAACACCAACACAAAATAATTGTAGAGTGTCTAATGAACCATCCCAACATGCTTTACAGAAACATTATGATACAAACAATGATACCGAACCACATAAGGAGAGATGAGATTGGGTGATCAAAAGCTTAGACAAAGAAATAGGTTTTAAGGAGTTTTTTAAAGTTGGAAAGTGAAGCAGAGAGGTTGAGGAAAAGTATTCCAGAGCTTGGAGCATAGCAGTTGAATGGTGGACTAAATAAAACTGGGGATCCTCAGGAAAACCAGAATTAGAGGGACCCAGTTATATCAGAGTGCTGTGTGCTTGATGAGGATTAAAGAGATTGGGTGGGGCGAGGTCATGGTGGGAATTGAAAAGAAAGATCAGAATGGGAGCCCGTGGGGGCCAGCGAGAACAGGACGGGTCGGGAGTTAAGATATAGACAGTAGAGTTTTGGTAGACCTCAAGTTTACAGAGATGACAAAACAGACTACAGGAAGATAATTAATGTCTGACACATTGTAGCTAAGTACGATAATGTGCCATTCCTATTATTCTACCAGTGTTACTGCCAGATCAGTAGTTTACATGTCTGACTCACAAAAATGGCATTGTAATCCTCTTTAAATCACAGGAACTAATTTAAATACCTGAATGGAACTCATGAAGGACCTGAAGAAGTTGGTTTCCATTGCATTGGGAGCAGGAATGAGGTGGTAAGTTTTTCTCCACAATTTCCAAGATGCTACCACCCCATTTCCACATCGCAGAATTAGTTAAAATATAACCCTACCATTCGTTAAATAAGTTCCACGAGAAACAAATAGCAACTCATCAATTTTACAATTTTGGCTCATAAAACAATTGAACATTTCTAAATTAAAGGAAATATTACTCAGTTTCTGCTTAATGTCCTGAGCCAAACTACATGTTTTATTCCAAATGCATTTTTAAAAATTAATTCTATAAATTTAGGGGTCACAGTGACATGAGTTTTGATTATGTGTCATGCTCTCTATGTGTATTACTGAAGTTGCATCTCACTCTTTAGATGCCATAAATTGATGCTATTAATCCTGCTACTGCTTTGAAAAGTCAATGCAGATACATAATTAGTTGTTAAGCTGAACTTGTAGCTGGCGCTCCACGTCATTCATCATAAAAAAATCACTTTAGCAAAGAAAAGTAAAACCACTTCATACCCATTAACAGTTGACCTCATGGGCTACAGAGGCAATCCTGGGATTATTGCAGATTTCAGTTGCTTCTATTATATTTGACATTGCGAAGGGACAATCTTCTCCACATGTCCATAAAGCTAATTATTTCAAATGGATTTGTTTCTTTTCCTTTAAGCCGAAAGTAATTAGTCCTTTTTTGTGTTTCACAATTATATTTTTTGAAATAAATAAAATACTGTCTTCGCACTTTAAGTGGAGTTATATCTCCATAAGTGGTTCAATGTCAAACTTTCTTTGAAAAATGCCCCTCTGAACCAACTTGGGATGCTTTACCATGTCAAAGGTACGATATATAAATGTAAATTGCTGTTGTTACTGTTAAACCAAATTATCTTTTGGGTTGACCTCCACTTTTCTGATGCACCGCACTTGCCAGTTCATTATAAACAGAGACATAGACGAGTGTACACACTGCATGCAAATGTGTACACATTTTCTTCGCTCACTGGCCGGGGAGGTGGGGCGGGGGAGCATTTAAGAGCTCATATTGTAACAGCTGGTTTCCTGATCAAGAGCTCCGAGCTGGGTGATTGCTGCTGCTCCAAACCCAAACCAGACATCACCTCGCAAAGAGAAGGGAAGTCAGATAGGAAGTCCCGACTGCACCTTCCATGTGTGTCCTCTGGAGTACTGTGATAAGTACGTTACCGGAAAAGGAAGCAGCAAGATCACAAACATCCTGACTGCCTTCTTACTTTGTTCAGCTTGAAAGCACATGAAAGCACTGGGGAACTAGTATCGATCCACCAGAGGACCATAGAAAGGTTACGACATAGAAAGAGGCCATTCAGCCCATTGTCCCCCAGCTGGCCAAAAAAGGAGGGAAGCCATTCATTTTAATCCCTCTTTCCAGCACTTGGCCCATAGCCTTGAATGTTACAGGTGAAGATTCAGGTGCCTTTCAAATGGATTGAGCGTTTCAGCCTCAAACACCAATTCAGGCAGTGGGTTCCAGATGCCCACCACCTTCTAGGTGAAAAATATTTTTCTTATGTCCCCTCTAATCCTTCTATCTGTCATGTTAAACATATGCCTGGTAATTGACCCCTCAACTTGGGGAAACAAGAATTTACTGTCTAAACTATCGAGGACCCTCAAAGTCTTTTGCATGTCAAGTCGGTCACCCCTTCATCTCTTCTGTTCTAAGGAAAAATTCCTAGCCTATCGAATCTTTCCTCATAGCTGCAGTTTTCAAGCCCAGGCAACATTCTTGTAAATCTCTGTACTCTCTCCAGAGAAATTATGTCCTTCCTGCAATGTGGTGACCAGAACTGTACACAAAATTCTAACGGTTGCTGTACGAGCATTTTCTACAGTTCCCCCATTATATTCCTGCTTTTGGTATTTAATACCCCATCCAATAAAGGAGAGCATTCCATATGCTTTCTTTGCTACCTTAACTACCTGTTCTGCCACCTTCAGGGACATGTGAACATGCACTCCAACATCTTTCACATCCTCTACCGCTCTCAATGGGCTGGATTCTCCGTTTGTAAAACTATGGGTGCGATTCACCGGCCTCGTTGTGCTCTCGCTCGAGCGCAATGAGGTCATTGAATAGCGGGAGAGGCCAAACTCGAGAACCACGTCGGGTGCCAACCAATTCAGGATGCAACCGGCCCACTCCTGTATGCAAAATCGGGATCCCGCCATAGCGTAGCAAGAAACCAATAATCACCACTTAAGAATAATTTCCATACAATTAACAGGAGCCACCCCATATCCAATGACCTCCCATGTTCCAGGCGCTTCCCCAGCAAGTAGTTATGCTGGCGCCGATTAGTACTCCTTTTGAAAAACATGAACCTAGCGGATGGGTTGCTACGGGGACCCGAGGAGGTGATTAGCTATCTTTGCTCACAGACAAAGAGCCCAGGGCACTGGCTTTGCTGCCCCTGTGCTTGGAGGGGGGGTTAAGGAGAGCAACCGGGGCTCCAGCCTCGGTTGGGGTGGGCATCCATGAGGGGTTGGGGGTATCGGTGATGGGGAGGGGGTCTCTGCTGGGGGAGCAACTCTGCGAGGGTCCTCCATGCCAACCCCTGGATCGTGTATACACATTCTGGGGCCATCTCTAATCCCTGCCTCTCTGCCCCACTGACCACCCATAACTCCCACTGACCACGGAGTTCTCTGGCCACCGGCTGAAGGCTATTGCTAACAGGGAATTGACAATCGTAGATAAGTGAGCACTTCACACCTCTCTATTGGATTCCAGTAGGTGGGCATGCTTCTTGCCTAGCATCTCAATCAGACTGTGATGCCTGGACACTGTTCCTGAACACTGTGGCCATCAAGGTCACCTCAGCCGTCAAGGTCAAACCTGAACATTTACACCTCAGGATCATTCCAAGGCTCGAGCGGGGACTTGTGTGGCATCTCTCAAGCAATAGCCCACAGGTGGGGGGGGGTTCAGGACCCCCACGTTGAGGGATTGGGCATGAGATTGGGGGTCGGCCTGCATTGCAGAAGAAAATGCCAGAGGTGTCATACTGGTTGTGAAGGTTTCTTAATGAATCTCAGACAAGTGTACACCTCTGCCCCACTCTCTCGATGGTGCCACCCCACTCTCCTCACCACCTCTCCCCTCGCAACGCACACTTCCCTCTTACCCCCTAGCTACCCCATTCTCCCCCCCCCCCCAAAGTATGGGAGGAAGAGGTTTTCAGGGGGGTTGGGGAGTGGGCGGGCCAGGGCATGGCACGGTGCTGGGCAGGCACGGGCCAGGCACTTTCCTGTGGGCAGGGGGGGAGGGGGGGATGCCATGGCAACTCACTCGTGCGGCTCGGTGCCGGCCTCGCCGGGAAGCTTGCAGTTCCCACTCACTACCATACTCAGAAACATTTTCATTGAATTGCGCCCTATGCACTCCCACCGGAGGTGAATTGCAACAGGTTTACGTTCCTCCTGGGAACAAAAACGACGAAGAAAATCAGTGTTCCTTGCCATCCAAAGTTATGCACGGTGTGGAACACGAGGGATTCCTGAGGGAATCCAGCTCTCAGGCTGCCATTTTG
Organism: Scyliorhinus torazame; assembly: GCF_047496885.1. Lineage (NCBI taxonomy): Eukaryota > Metazoa > Chordata > Chondrichthyes > Carcharhiniformes > Scyliorhinidae > Scyliorhinus > Scyliorhinus torazame. Next base: position 170,731,803 of record NC_092717.1, on the reverse strand, counting down.
AGCAGGAGACCCGATAGCACGGTCCCACGGCTGGCTACCCCCTCCCAGCGCACTGAAAATCAGCCCCAATCACCACCACCCCCTGCTCTGCACAGCAGCCCCCCACGTTGCCTGGGTGCCTCTCTACGACCAAGTACAGGGGTGACCCAACATGCCCATACCCCGCCCCCCCCACCCTCCCAGTGGAGCCCAATAATAGGGAGATCCTCTACAAGGTCCTCTGTAATAAACAGACCCTCACAGAGACCCCTTTAACAGGGAGACACCCCACAGGGACCCTGAAATAGGGAGATCTCCCAGAGAGCCCTCTCATAAGGAGATCCCATACAGGGATCCCTGTAATAGGGAGCCCCCCCACTGAGACCTATAAAATAGGGAGATCCCCCAGGGACCCCGTAATTGGCAGACCCTCACCACAGGGACCCCTATAACAGGCAGACCCCTGACCGAAGGAACCCTCCACAAAGGGACCCCCCCCAGAAAAGAGACCCCTGTCTGGAAGCTAGAAAGCAGTTCAGACAGGGGCAGTGAGAAGAATTACAGCTGTAATACTTACCTTGAAGTTCCACGTGTCCATTCCTGGAAGGGCAGCACGGTAGCATAGTGGTTAGCACAGCTGCTTCACAGCTCCGGAGTCCCAGGTTCGAGTCCCGGCTTGGGTCACTGTCTGTGTGGAGTCTGCACCTTCTGCCCATGTTTGCTTGGGTTTTCTCCGGGTGCTCCGGTTTCCCCCCACAGTCCAAAGATGTGCAGATTAGGTGGATTGGCTATTCTAAATTGTCGTTAGTGTCCAAAAAAGGTTAGGTGGGGCTATAGGGATAGGCTGGAGGTGTGGGGAGAGGGTGGAGGTATGGGCTTAGATAGGGTGCTCTTTCCGAGGGCCAGTGCAGGGCCGAATGGCTTCCTATGCACAGTAATTCTATGATTCTATGAAGAGCAACTGTGACCTGCACCTGACTCCCCACAGAGCCAGTAGCTGAAAGCCATTCTAAGCTTTCTAGTCATGGTCTGTGATTGACAGCTCGTACAAACCATCTGCAGCTTTGATTTATTCATCTTCCTTCATGGTACAGTGGCCTAAATGGTGAAACCCCAATGTATAGAAACATTGACCACATCAAAGAGGTGTAAGTGCATACCAAGCACTAAGTGCATTTCAAATACTCAATCAGGGTTCATTTTAGGCAGGGGATCCTTGTGGGGTGTCCCCAATTACAAGGGTCCTTTTGGGGATCTCCCTATTACAGTGCTCCCTGGGACAGTGTTCCTATTACAGGGGTCCCTGGTGGGGGTCCCTTTATTACAAGGCACCCTGGGGATGAGAAGGAATGATCTTGTAGAGGAGGGGTGGGCAGGCTGTGTGTGGGGTGTGTAGCCTTTGGTTGGTCTTGGATAGTCTTTACCACCATGGCCGTGGCGTGGTGGACATCGCGGTGAGCCAAGAGGAGGTTACACCATGGCCCATCGGGAGTGTCTACATGCCAGGGAAATGCACCCACATGATACCCGGCTGTGGAGACTGAAGAAGCACCGAGGGCCAGAGCATAGGGTGCTGGACCCACTAAATAGATGCAAATTGATCATTATGACCTATTTGCATTATTTACATGCTCCCGTTGGTACTCAGTTGTGGACCTCGATCCCAGCACCAGTGGGGGCCAGAGCACTGCAGTTGGCGCCCGTCGTCAATCCCGATTTTGTCCCGACCCTCGATTCTTCGTCCCATAGGGAAATGCGATCCGGGCATCCTAGGATGGAGAATCCCACCCAATATTTTACCATTTATTGAGTATGACCTTGCTTTGATTTTCCTCCCCAAATACATTACCTCACACTTTTGGGATTGAATTTCATTTGCCACACCTCTGCCAACTCAACCAAACCATTTATATTGTTCTGGAATGGACAGCTATCCTCTTCACTAACTAATACCACAGCCACCTGCACATTTCCCAATCATGCATCCCTTACACTAGTCCAAATCATTAATGCAACAAAAAACAAGAGCCCTAACACTGAGTCCTCTGGAATGCCACTGGAAACTGCATTCCATTTGCAACCATTATCCCTTGTTTCCAGCTGCTGAACCAATTTTGGATCCAGCTCCCCATGTTCCCCTGTGTGCCATCAGATCTCACTTTTCTGACTAGTCTGCCATGTGGGACCTTGTCAAATTTCTTCCTGAAATTTATGTAGACTACATTCACTGCACTATCCTCATCAATCCTCCTTGTTACTTCCTCAAATAGTTCTATTAAGGTAGTAAGACGCAATTTTCGCTTAACAAAAACCATGTTGACTATTCCTGATCATTCTGTGACTTTCTGAGTGACTGTTTAAACTCTTTCAGAATCCTTTCCAATAATTTGCCCATGATCGAAGTCAGAACGAGCAGCGTATAATTTTCTGGCCTATCCATCGTACTCTTTTAAGGCGATGATACAACATTCACAGACCTCCAATTCTCTGGTACCTCACCTGTATCTAGTGAAGATTGGAAAATGATCTCAGAGCATCCTCTAATTCATCCCCACCACAATATTCAAATTATACTTTCTCTCAATTGAAGTAACCAATTTTAAAAATAATTTGACAAATTATTTGAAAAATTCTGACATGAAACAACATTATCAGTCGTCATCAAAGGGACTACAACAGAAATGAAATGCTACTCTGCCTCCCCACAAGAAAGGGCAGATTAGGGGAATTAGCTCAAATGGTAGAGTGCTCGCTTAGCATGTGAAAGGTAGTGGGATCAATGCCCACATTCTCCACTTCCATTTTGGGCAGCACGGTGGCATTGTGGATAGCACAACTGCTTCACAGCTCCAGGGTCCCAGGTTCGATTCCGGCTTGGGTCACTGTCTGTGTGGAGTCTGCACATCCTCCCCGTGTGTGTATGGGTTTCCTCCGGATGCTCCGGTTTCCTCCCACAGTCCAAAGATGTGCAGGTTAGGTGGATTGGCCATGATAAATTGCCCTTAGTGTTGGGTGGGGTTACTAGGTTATGGGGATAGGGTGGAAATGTTGACCTTGGGTAGGGTGTGCTTTCCAAGAGCCGGTGCAGACTCGATGGGCTGAATGGCCTCCTTCTGCACTGTAAATTCTATGAAAATACCATGCTGCACTGTTGGTTTCTGGCCGGTCTCCTAACTTAATCTCCTCTTCCGCTGAGATAGTTTCCGCACTTGGATTCATACAGTCAGCCATTTGAGTTTCTGAGCTGGACGGTTTCCTCTTGACAAGCTGGCTTGACGTGCCTGTTAAGCACTGGCAGTTAGTCTCCATATACTCATGAGGCCAGACCATCAAGAATGCGTTTTGCTGTGATCAGACAATCAGAATATGTGCAGACTATATGATCCGCAATAAACCAAAATTGCCCCTGAACCTCAAGGTTTCTGGTAATGTGGTTTATGGAATTCATTCCAGTGTGACTCCATGTATGTAGGCTAAATGAAGTAACAACTGAACGATCGTATCAAACAGCATGTCTCTTCAGCTGTTTGTTGTCAGTTTACTGACTGTACTTAACCAGCCCACCTGTGACTTAACGGAAACCTTTCTGGGTGGAATTCTCCATTCCTGAGACTCAGTGTTGACGCCAGCGCAGGATTCAGGGAGTTTCACGACAGCAAAACTGGCACTGTACCTGTTGTGTTATGTTATTGCTAGTAACATAAGCTGCCACTTGATGTAGGCTCTGCTGAAAGATGCTCCAGACTCGGAGATAAGTTTAGCGTATTTATTGAACGATTAACAATGCTCTTAAATGAGTTCAACACTCTACTAATGTGCCTCTAGTAACTCAGTCTATTCTGCTAACTATACAAGCTTGCTCTCGACCATGTGCTGGGGTGTGATGTTGCTGATAATCAACCCTGCCCTGCTCTCTTGGTTTCTGCCGGTGGAAGAGGCAGAGCCTGTGTGCCTTGTTCTTTTTATATGGGTCGTGTAGTGCCCCCTTGTGGTAATGCCACCTCTGGGTGTCCTGATTACCCATTGGTTGTGTCCTGTTCTAATGACCCATTGGTTGTGTGTCTGCATGACATGAAGTCTCTGGTGCTCCCCCTAGTGGTTACTTAGTTGTAGTGTATTTACATTAACCCTTTGTGTATATCACTACATCCCCCCTTTTTTCGTGTTACATATTTTTGTACTTTGTTAAAGAAAATTGTACAAAACAGGCAGATGAATGATGCCATGTAGAAGTTGTGATGACATTGATGATTATACAATACCAATTAATATCTATGAGTCCAATCTTATGAATTTGCACGGTTGAGTTGCTTTTTTCTTCTGTTGTTGAAGTGGTGATGTTGATGTTGTCATTTCTTTGTGAACGTCGTCAGTGTGCTTGTGTTTAAGTAACCAATGTTGCTCGTTTTAGCCTTAGTTTACTCTATTCTTATTCTGTCACCTTTGCTCATGCGTCACCAGGTATCTTTCTGATGCCGCCACATGGTTCAAGTCCAAGTAATGATTAATAATGCAACACACCGCTTAGTAAGAGTTAAATCAACGCTCATTTATTATATACAGCAATTGATACTTAGACAATAATCCTACTTCTAGACTACTACCTACCACTAAAGGCCAATACTTAACTTTGGAAATGGCCCACCAGGTCAGGGAAATGAATGGTCTTTCGAATTGGTTCTGAGCTGTGGGATTCAAAAGCTGGTACAAGTCGATAGTCAGGAGAACCTATCTGGTAGCGATCGCTGGAGTAAAACTTACAGTTTCTTGTAGAAGGATCTCGAAGGTTGCGAGCAGGAAGAGAAGGGTCGAGTTGAACTTGGCCCCTATTCTTATAGTCCCCAGGGGCTTCCCGCCTCTTGAGGCAGACCTTGTACCTGGTCCCAAGTGATTGGACTTGGTCCCAATCACTTGGTTCGATATGCTCCAATACTGGAGCGATTCCTTGACCGGGCGGTGGTCGTTTACCTTTCTTTGTGTTAGCCCCTGCTGGCGCCGAAAGGTCTGGGTCGGCTTTGAGTTGCTAATTTGTAGCAATTGTTCCCGGGGATGGCTGATTAAAATGCAGATGGCTGGGTTGTTGTGATGTTGATGACTGACTTCCCAGAGGCGAATACACTGTTTTACCTGCAGCTGTCCGTTTGAGTCCTGTTGGCTGATTTTCCCATCAGCCTCTTCCAGTCGCCATTTTAAATCGGGGTTTGACCATTCTAATCGGGAGTCAGCCATTTTACATGGCTACATACCCTCCTTGTGATCCTAACACAAAGCGTGAAGGATCACATTAATTTGTTACTTTCCATTCCCTGACCGGGGGGGGGGGGGGGGGGATCCTCCTACATGGCCTCTGCTCTGACCATAGTTATGCACAAAACATTTTTAACTAACAATTCTAAGGGCGCTATGTCAGACTTGGAACCTCTGATTTATCCTTATTACACTACACTCGCTAAACATTTCATTATCCTATCTTCCTCAAACGTACAACAAAATCGCAACATTCCATAATCTTTCCTGGCTTGGCAGTCAAGCTCAGGATCATACAATGTTTTTCATAAAAAGTTTTGTACATCTCTTTATTTACAGCAATAACGCAAGTGAATGCACTTTATTGTTTTTATTATAGATCGCGGGGGCCGGGGGTCTGGTCGTAACCGAATATAGAGGATCTCATCCTATATACCAGGGTTCGAGCGCGGTACGCTCTCCTTCTCCATTTACGTAGGCGCATAGTCTGCACTACACAGCAGAGTATCGCCAACGCTAACAGTGCTTCGATCACGTAGGACAGGGAGTACCAGGTTATGAACCTGGCACACCAGGAAGATGCAGTGTCGCTGGTGACTGGGCTCTGGGTGCTGCGGGGCAGTGAAACATTAACGGCTGGGAGGTTTGAAGTCACAGGGTTCGCGTTCACGCGCAACCAAATATCCATACGCACAAGGGTGATCCACTTGAAGGAAGTCCTCATGGCTGTTCTCGGTCCTTTTCTTTCTTTTTGTTCTTTGTTTTCTCCGGTCCTGGAGCTTCTGGAGTTCTGTAAAAACAAGCATAGTATCTGTAACTATCTTTGTTTAATATCTGGTATGCTAGTGTGTCTGTCCTTTGGTGCCAATTATTCCCTTATAATTGGTCACTATGTGTGACTCCCTCATTTTTTTTTCCAAAAACAAATTTTAGGACACGGCACACTTCCCAATGACCGACCAGTGCTGATTTACCATCCAAATGTTCCAGGATGTAAATAGCAGATGGCGGGCAACCTAAAGGTTCCCTAAACAAACCAAAAACTTTTTGAAATGAAAATGTCAAATGAGGTGCGTATGGGCCGCGGCGGGTAAGATTTGGATGGAGTCCCCGGGTAGGATGGCTACCAATGCCGTATCTCCCCTACCCAAGCATGTTTGATCAGCGGGGGGGGTCCCCAGGCAGGGCGGGTCTCACACCGTTTCTCCACTGCCTGAGCAACCGACAAGAACGGGCAGAAATGTAGTCATCGTGGTGGGGCTGCCATAGTGGTTCTATCCCTTGAACCAGAAGGGCAGTTACGATCGGGCGTCTGATACCCGAACAAGTATCAGCTGAAAAGTTAGTTCCACTGAACAAGCGTGTGGTCTGTTGACCAGGTATCTGCAGATAAGTTGGTTCCGCTGAACAAGCGTCTGGCAGCGGTGGGTCTCTGAGGGCAAGTGCTCAGAAGTTTCAGGTGAATGGGCGTGTGGCAGTGAGAAAAAATTCTCCTGTCGGACAAACAACATTAAACAAACTTACTAACAACATAAAACATTCTGCAGGTTCCATCAGCAAGGACAACACTTTTCCCAAGCGTTTCCTTTAAAACATCATGTGGACACCTCAGTTCTCGGTTGTGAACAGGGTCGCAAAGGGGTTGGCGGTTTGGGAGTCAGACCCGAGGTCGTCACCTTCTCCCGGGTGCCAAACTCTGGAGTGGATTAGGGCTGAGAGGGCTGCTTGGTGTGAGTTGGGGTTGCTCTCGTCGTTGCGGACGCGTCTATAGGAGTTGTCGCGGTGCCAATAATTTGTGTTGCGTTGTGGAGGGACAAAATCGGGGTCGTCCGTGTGGTTCGGTGGTCGGTGGTGGGATTTATTCAGAAAAGTGATCAGGGGGGAATCACTTGGATCGAAGTCGGAGTCGCTGGGTGTGGGTCCGGTTGCATGGGGATAGCAGGGAGGCGTGCTGTGGCTATCGTCCGAGTCACAGTCACTGTCTCTGCTGCTGCAGTCTGTGGGCGTTCCGGGGCGGAGTGTATATTTCGAGGGTGGAGTCGAGGTCGAGTCCGTGGCTGGGCTGGACGTGGTGGGGGTTGGTCGGGTTACATTGGCTGGGGGCGGGGTGTGGTCTGCTGCGTCAAGCATGACGTGGTGTGCGTGGTTCGACTGTGTTCCATAAGCCTTTAACTGGTTTATATGAAACCACGCAGTCTTACCATTCGGGTACTTTATTTTGTAAACGGATGGGCTTACTTTATCCGCAATGGAATACGAACCCGAGTACTTAGGTGACAGGAATGTGCTGGGGTTATATACAGACAACATCACTTGCTGTCCGATATCGTACTCCGTTACATGCACTGCCTTATCGAAACAAGCCTTGCTCTGTTTCTTTTTGGTGCCCAATTTTAGTGCGGCTGATAACTGAGCCGTTTTTACATTAGCAACTAATTGCTCCATGGCTTTCTCGTGGGTGAGGGCCGTTACTTCGGGGCTGGTCAGGTCTAAACCTAACAAGTATTCTGTCCCTTTCATGGGGCATCTGGTCATGAGAGTGTGTGGGGTGTAACCTGTGGAGGTGGAAACAGTGTTACGCAAAAACATCAGCGCAAAAGGGAGGACTGAGTCCCAAGTGGTGTTCTGCTGGACCATTTTTCCGAGGGTGGTTTTTAGGGTCCGATTCATGCGCTTCACGATACCACTCGACTGTGGGTGGTACGCAATGTGGAATTTTTGGGTGATGCCAAATATCGTGAGGACGTTTTGCATGACGTGTCCCGTAAAGTGAGAACCTTGGTCCGATTCAATGCTGCGGGGGAGTCCCCATCTTGTAAAGATGTGGTGGGTTAGGATCTTGGCTGTGGTTTTTGCGGTGTTGGTGAGGGCTGGAAATGCTTCCACCCATTTTGTAAAGGTGTCTATGACCACCAGTACATATTTATAGCCATTCCTGCAAGGGGGCAATGGACCTATAAAATCAATCTGGAGGTTAGTCCAGGGGCCGTTAACGGGTCGGGTGTGGCTGAGTTGGGCCTTTTTGGCATATCTGTCGGGGTTGTTCTGCGCACAGATAAGGCAATTCTCAATGTAATGGCTTACATCTTCCTTGAGATTTGGCAACCAACAAAGCTGTTTGAGGTGGGCTGTAGTGGAATCGATTCCCTGGTGTCCATGACCATCATGGAGCAAACAAATCAATTGGTTCCTGTCCTGTTCAGGAACTACATAAAGGGTGTCCTTTAACACCACACCGTCATGTGTGGTCAGTGTATTTCTGAACCTCTCGTAGGAGGCTGGAAACTTTCCTTTCACAATCTCCGCGACATTGCTGTCCTGCTTCTGGGCCTCTACTAGATCCTCTATTCTAGTCTGTGTGACCTGAACTGCACTCGCTGGCGCGCTTTCGGGGGGTTTCCAAAAATACCCATGTCTGGAACCTGCTTTAGCCAGTGCGTCGGCTTTGACATTTCCAGGGGGGGAGGAACGATGGTGGCTGCGGACTTTTATGATGCCAAAAGTCCTGTTCTGGGCTTTATCTAAAATATGGCGGAGTAATGGGGCTGAGGGGAGGGGTTTCCCATCTGCGGAAACAAATCCTCTTGCTTCCCACAGGGGCAGAAATTCTGTAAGGCTGTTACAGACATAGAGGCTGTCCAAGTATATGTCTGCTGGGCTGGGGAAGGAATCTGGGTGCTCTACTATATACGCAATGGCCGCAAGCTCTGCTGCCTGCGCGCCTAGGTGTCCGGGTAATTTTAACGCTATTTCCTCGAGGGCGCATCCCTGCGCGTCCTCAACATAGATCCCGCAACCTGTTATGCGTTGCCCATCTAAGACTGTGGAAGATCCATCCACATAAATCTTAATGGGTTCACACGTGTCCGTGTGCGGGGGGCTCTGAGATGAATTTCCTATCTTTCTGGGGGGTGTTTTAGCTATAAAGGGGCCTGTGTTATGATGTGGAGAGATGATCTCACGTTCATGGGGGGTTCCGGGGTAGTGTAAATTGTCCGCTAAGTATGTGTGTGTCTTTGTCCGTTTTACTGTGATTTCCCGTCCCTGCAAGAGAAGGGTCCATCTAGCTGCGTGTAGTTGGCTGACGGTACCGTCTTTGAGTCGTCCGTCCAGTAAAAGTTGGGTGGGCGTGTGTTCGATCAGAATGATGATGGGGTTCAGTCCGGTGATGTATGAAAAGTACTGGACTGCCCAGAAAACTGCGAGCAGGTGCCTCTCACAGGCTGAAAATCCCTGCTCCACAGCATCTAAAAGTCGGGAGGCGTAAGTTACGGGCCTTAACTGGTCGTGCCGTTCCTGGAGGAGCACGGCTGAAAGGGTGCGGTCTGTGGTCGCTACCTCTATGGCATAAGGGGAAAGCGGGTCTGGAACTTGTAGCATCCGTATGCTGCGGAAGCCATTCCCAGGGGACTCCTTTCTTTAGGAGGTCTGAGAGGGGTTCTGCTTGCTGGCGAAACCGTCAATGTGGTTTCGGCAGTAGCCAACCAGTCGTAAAAACGACCGGAGGGTTGAAACGTTTTGGGGAAGGGGAAATTTAGCAATCGAGTCAATTCCTTTATGCTCGATCTCGCGTTTACCATGCGTGATAATTGTTCCCAAATATACCACTTTTTCTTCCAAAATCTGGGCCTTTTTGGGGTTGACTTTACAACCAATGGAATGTAACAATTCCAGGAGTTCGGACAGAAGCTCAATGTGCTCTTCCTTAGTGTCTGTCTGCAGTAGTAGATCATCTACATACTGTACCAGACATTTGGGGCGAGAACATTTCGCTAGTCCATTTGCCAGCTGTCGGTGGAAAATGGAGGGGGAGTTGTGGAAGCCTTGTGGCAGGCATGTCCACGTGTACTGGCATGCCTTTGCCAATGGAATGGACCAGAATCCATTACTGATGTCCAAAACCGTGAAGTAGCGGGAATTGAGTCCCTGCTTGAGCATGGTCTCGGGACTTGTTGCTATGGTGGGGGCTGCTGCGGGGGTGACTTTATTGAGTTCCCGATAATCAATGGTCAGGCGCCACGATCCATCGGGCTTTCTTACTGGCCAAATTGGGGCATTATTAGTAGAGGCTACTGATCTTAGTACGCCCTGCTCTAATAAGCTCTCTATAACTTTTAGGATTTCTTCCTCTGCTTCTAGGGGGAATCCGTACTGTTTTTGGGGTCTAGGGTCAGGTCCTGTTACTTGTACGGAGCCAGTCATCCATCCACAGTCGTGCTTGTGGGTCGTGAATGCTGCCCTGTTCTTTTGCAGGACTGCCCCAACCTGCTTGTCCATGCTAAGCGTGGTCGGGTTGAACCAAAATTCGCCTACTGCGCTAATTTTGTTCATGTAGTCCCCTATGTTGAGCGTTGCGGGGGCTCTAGCGGATTTCGCCATCTTCCAGACACACTGGTTGACTGGATCGAAGGATGGGTGGTGAGAATTCATAAAGTCGATTCCCAGAATGTGTTCTGCTGTGTGGGGCAGGTCTACTAAAACTACAGGGTGTTTGGTGGTGATGGATCCGATTTGAATTGGTACAGGGGCTGTGATGTGTCCCTGCTGTGAGTGGCCTGTAAAGCCGCTGAGGGTGATTGTGGCTGTCGTGGGCCACGTGTCCTTTTGAAAAAGGGTGGAGGAATTTATGGTGGTGCGGGACCCTCCTGTGTCCCAGAGAAATTCGATGGGCTGTCCCCGAATTTTCGCTGCGACTACGGGTTGTCCTGATCTATCCCAAAGGGTGTCACAGACCCAACTGGGGGAGCCCATACACCGTCAGTCCAATCCGGTCAAGTCCGTCTGATCCGAACGGGCGCTAACGCTATGGATGGGCTCTGTCTTTTTCTTAATCAGAGTGCCTGTCTGTTGGGCTCTCTGTGGCTTTTTGGGGGCATTGCACTCTTTCGCGAAATGTCCCAAATGTCCGCAATTGTAACATTCTTGTGACTTTGTTGGGGGGCTGTTCTTTCCCTCATTTACCCAGGCGGCATTGTAATGGGTTGCTTTTACTGCCTGCATGTCTGCGGCGGCTTGCTTTTCCTCGGTGGTTTTAGCTGTGGGTTTACTCTGGACAGATTGCTCCCAAACGCGGGACAATCTTTTAACTACCCACTTCTCGTTATGGGCCTCTTCTGAGGGATCATAACTAGTATAGGCATTCTGCCCTGCATCTGTGGCATGGGAGATAAGGGTGCGGGCCCATTTGGCCATATTATCTGGGGACAAATGGGCACGGTCTACGTCTCCAAAAACGGCTGCGAAGTGAATCCACAGGCATCCTGCGAACGCTGTGGGGTGCTCAGACTTCTTCTGCCTACACTTATTGAGGCCATCTACGGGGCCACCACGGTTATACCCGATCGCATCCAGGATCGCGGTATGCATTTCTGCAAGGGTGCCTCCTCATACATTCTGTGGGTCGGGAAGGGCTGCTGCTACTGACAGGTCTAAACTTAGAACCATGAGCTTTACATGCTCTCTCTCATCCAGGCCATACATGTTCGCCTGATGTTTGACGGTGGCAAAGAAATGGTGGGGGTGTGCGGCGGGGAGGAAAGGTGTTATCTTTGCACACGCGTCCCGTAATTGGGTCACTGTTAGGGGGGTGGTATATAGAAATTCCACCTCGTCCGATGTGGCTGTGCGGTGGGTGGTTACAGGGTTCATTGGAGCCTGAACTACCTGCTGTGTGGGGGGTTGGGGTGCTTTTCTCCTTTGGGGCCTTCCCTGTGCACATGTTCCCTGAACATATCTCTGTGCTGTTTCTTGTAACTCTTCCCAATCAGGGCCGTTTTCCTGGTCTAACTTTTCCCCAAAGATTTCCTGAAATCCTTTCTGGACAGAAAGCAGTGATTGCAGGTCTGCAATCTGTTTCCGGCACTTCTCATGGTCTATTGTGCTCTGTCTTTGTTCTGTAGTGGCAGCGTGCAGCGCTCTCAAGGCTGCCTTGAGATCACTGCATTGTTTCTGTAACGTCTCCACCTGCTTTTCTGTTTCTTTCCTTACCAGGACTGCACGCTGCGTGTCCTGATAGGCCTTTTCGTACTGGGATTGGAAACTGCTTAAATGCGTCAGATAAGACTGGTGACCCCATTTGGCGTCAGCCACCTCTTCATCCTTTGCTGCTAATTTCCTTCTTAACTCTAAATTCTCTTTCTCAACCTCGCATACATCGACTTTGCTCATCCGATGTATGCCCTCTACTTCTTTGCGGAGCGTCTTGACGACCTCCTCTGTGCTTCGCAATTGTGCCAAACAGGACACGATTGCCATCGGCTTGCGAGCTTTCGCGAAGCTCTTTTTATGTATCTCACTCATGTTCTCCCACCAAGTATGCCCTATACCTCCGGGACCTGATTCGTTATTATCGCAGAAATCATTCCCCATGGGCCATCCTTTGCCCTTGAGATATTTCCGGATTTCCTCTTCCCAAATGGGACACTGTCCCACTCTACTGCTGCTCGTCGCTGCGACCGCAAATTCCTCAGGGTTCATGAGGCGCTGCATTGCCTGCATGGCCATCTTTCCTATCCGCTTGCTTTGTTTAAATTTGGAACAGGGGGCTAAGGCGGTGTCGTAGGTGCGGGTACGGCTTGCGCTAATTTCAGAAAATACAGACTTCCGACAGCTTTGACGCAACAAAAATCTATCAGTTTTACCTTATAGCCCTGTTAGTTACGCATGCATACACACACTTCCGAATTATGACTATTAATCAGAACTGCTTGAACACTTGTGGTTTTTCTGTTTCCAATTGGATTCTAATTCAAAATTTCTTGGGTTCTCCCGGAGTGGTTTTCCACTTCTAGATCGGGTCCCGGCGGAGTCGCCAAAATGTTGCTCGTTTTAGCCTTAGTTTACTCTATTCTTATTCTGTCACCTTTGCTCATGAGTCGCCAGGTATCTTTCTGATACCGCCACGTGGTTCAAGTCCAAGTAATGATTAATAATGCAACACACCGCTTAGTAAGAGTTAAATCAACGCTCATTTATTATATACAGCAATTAATACTTATACAATAATCCTACTTCTAGACTACTACCTACCACTAAAGGCCAATACTTAACTTTGGAAATGGCCCACCAGGTCAGGGAAACGAATGGTCTTTCAAATTGGTTCTGAGCCTGCGGGATTCAAAAGCTGGTATAAGTCGATAGTCAGGAGCACCTATCTGGTAGCGATCGCTGGAGTAAAACTTACAGTTTCTTGTAGAAGGGTCTCGAAGGTTGCGAGCAGGAAGAGAAGGGTCGAGTTGAACTTGGCCCCTATTCTTATAGTCCCCAGGGGCTTCCCGCCTCTCGGGCGGACCTTGTACCTGGTCCCAAGTGATTGGACTTGATCCCAGTCGCTTGGTTCGATATGCTCCAATACTGGAGCGATTCCTTGATCGGGGGGTGGTCGTTTACCTTTCTTTGTGTTAGCCCCTGCTGGCGCCGAAAGGTCTGGGTCGGCTTTGAGTTGCTAATATGTAGCAATTGTTCCCGGGGATGGCTGATTAAATTGCAGATGGCTGGGTTGTTGTGATGTTGATGGCTGCAGGTATCGGTCTGGACTGACTTCCCCAGAGGCGAATACACTGTTTTACCTGCAGCTGTCCGTTTGAGTCCTGTTGGCTGATTTTCCCATCAGCCTCTTCCGTTCGCCATTTTAAATCGGGGTTTGACCATTCTAATCGGGAGTCAGCCATTTTACGTGGCTATACCAAGAAGTCATCATGAGATGTTCAAATGGTAGAATCACTTTGTTGTCTGATTTAGACTTTTTTTCTATGCTTGTGGTAGCGATTCTGTATGTCACCTTTCTTGAAAGCTGGTTTGCTTGTTTGTAGTGTAGCAAAGGTGAATTGGTGAGATTCGTTGTCATGCCATGGTATGTTTGTACTCTTACCATTGTTTTGAGCTGTGCTGTTACATTGTCCTTCATGTGCAGAGTTGTACCATGTCATACAAGTTCTTGTTTTATTGTTGTTGCTTTTGTTGTTTTTGTCGTGCTTGTTGCGCTCAATGACTGTTCCATGTGGATAATTCGAGTCATTCTCAAAGTTACTTGTGTCAGTGTCATTTGTGGTATCTGATGCTTCATTGAGTGTTTCTTCTTGAGGATTGTGAGAATGACCGGATATTGCATTGATCTTGGTGACATCACTCCTTTGTGGTTGATGTGATTCCTCTTTGATTCCTTGGTGCTCCTCTTCTGGAGTCATTTCTGGTTCACTTGAATCATCTTTGGTTTCTTGGTGCTCCTCCTCTGGAGTCAAAATCTTCAAGATTTCATTTTCTTGTGGTAAGCTCGAGTAGATGAGATTTTAATTGACGTGGTCTCACTGGACTCAAGAGCAATTTCACTTTAGACCATAAGACGTAAGACATAGGAGTGGAAGTAAGGCCATTCGGCCCATCGAGTCCACTCCACCATTCAATCATGGCTGATTTCAACTCCATTTACCCGCTCTCTCTCCATAGCCCTTAATTCCTCGAGAAATCAAGAATTTATCAACTTCTGTCTTAAAGACACTCAACGTCCCGTCCTCCCACCGCCCTCTGTGGCAATGAATTCCACAGACCCACCACTCTCTGGCTGAAGAAATTTCTCCTCATCTCTGTTCTAAAGTGGCTCCCTTTTATTCTAAGGCTGTGCCCCCGGGTCCTAGTCTCCCCTGCTAATGGAAACAACTTCCCTACATCCACCCTATCTAAGCCATTCATTATCTTGTAAGTTTCTATTAGATCTCCCCTCAACCTCCTAAACTCCAATGAATATAATCCCAGGATCCTCAGACGTTCATTGTATGTTAGGCCTACCATTCCTGGGATCATCGGTGTGAATCTCCACTGGACCCGCTCCAGTGCCAGTATGTCCTTCCTGAGGTGTGGGGCCCAAAATTGCTCACAGTATTCTAAATGGTTTATAAAGCTTCAGAAGTACATCCCTGCTTTTATATTCCAAGCCTCTTGAGATAAATGACAACATTGCATTTGCTTTCTTAATTACGGACTCAGCCTGCAAGTTTACCTTTAGAGAATCCTGGACTTGGACTCCCAAGTCCCTTTGCACTTCAGCATTATGAATTTTGTCACCGTTTAGAAAATAGTCCATGCCTCTATTCTTTTTTCCTAAGTGCAAGACCTCGCACTTGCCCACGTTGAATTTCATCAGCCATTTCTTGGGCCACTCTCCTAAACTGTCTAAATCTTTCTGCAGCCTCCCCACCTCCTCCATACTACCTGCCCCTCCACCTATCTTTGTATCATCGGCAAACTTAGCCAGAATGCCCCCAGTCCCGTCATCTAGATCGTTAATATATAAAGAGAACAGCTGTGGCCCCAACACTGAACCCTGCGGGACACCACTCGTCACCGTTTGCCATTCCGAAAAAGAACCTTTTATCCCAACTCTCTGCCTTCTACCTGACAGCCAATTGTCAATCCATCGTCAATCACTTTGATTGATAAGTGCCTCTGTACATACAAGCTGAGATCTGTCAGTCTCGCTGTGATCTTGCACATCTTGTATGGGAATTGTGATTTCTTCGTCACTTGTCTCACATACAGTGGGTATACATTCAGTGTCTTCTTGTTGGTTAAATGAGCTGGGTATACTTTCATAGTCTGCTGCTGGTTGCTCAGATAAGATTGATAGACCTTCGTGGTCTTGTCCATGCATAGACTTTGCTATGGTGTCTTGAGTTGCTTCCATTGTGGAGTCTGTCAACCAATTCTCTGTGGAGGCTTGTATCGCTCTCTCTGTGGAGTCTTTCTTCGCTCTCTGTGTGGAGTCTTGCTGTGGAGTCTTTCATCGCTCTCTGTGTGGAGTCGGGGACTCTTCGTGGTGCGTGGACCATTGGTCTGGCGTCAGGCCGCAGTAGAATCCTGTACTCGTACGGAAGTGTGCCCATCCCGCTGAAGACATCTGGGTACTGGGTCAGGATGTCGTCGATGCTGGCCTAAGGATCCGGATGAGACGGCGTCATGGTGTAGACCCGTCGGCTGAGGTCCAGTTGCTTGCAGGCGTGCGCACCTAGCAGGTACTGGCTGAACAATCTCGAAATGTAGGCTTGTCTGTATGTGTCGGTTGGACACTGTCAGGTGGCAGGACCACAGTGCCTTAATTGCGTTGCCAGTGTAGTCCTGGAGTTTGCAGGCAGCTGGAAGGAGCTTGGGAGCCTTCTTGATTCTCGTGAATTTTGGATTTGGATTTGTCATTGTGCTCTTCACTTTGGGTGGTGCAAACTGCTTGTTCCAGGGTGCTGCGGAGGTTATTTTCAACATCTGGTAGAAGTTCAGGCATTGTTCTGTCTTTCGAGGTGAACGAATTGTGTTTTGTGGCTTTAAAACTCTTCTTTTTAATTTTTGGACATTTCCCCTTTAAGTGGGCGTGGTCTGTGGCCTCTGACGTCATGACGCTCGTGACGTTATGCGTAGGACTCAATTGCGCATGCGCACGTCGAGGTTCCTTTACTGTGCGCTCTTTTCATAACTGCGCATGCGTGGCTTCTCGCGCATACGCAAAACACCGGTTTGCCAGTTTGTGTCTTTTAGGGAAGTGCGCATGTGCGGACTGGTCAGACTGCACACGCGCAAGATGGCTGCCATTCAAAACTGCCGTCTGCTTCTGTTTCAACCCTCCCACTGCCTCAGGGTGAGTATTCACGCCATGTTTACCGATTTCGTTTGTGTCCACCTCGCAGTGGCTGTCGAATTTGTCCAGGATGGTCTGGTATTTTGTTTTGTCCTGCCCTTCTGAGTATTGAAATGAGTTGAAGATCTCTATCGCATGTTCACCCGCAATGGTGAGTAGAAGAGCTATCTTCTGAGCATCGGTTGCACCATTCAGGTCGAATGCTTCCATGTATAGTTGGAATTTTTGTTTGAACGAACGACAGCTAGCACTAAGATTACGGTGGTCCTGAGTTGATGAGGAGCCTGAATCTTGATCATCGTGCCTGGATTCGGTTGCTGGTTGTCTCTAACCTTGCTGAGTTGAACTAGGGAGATTAAGCAGTCACTCCTGTACCATGCTGTGTTATGTTATTGCTAGTAACATAAGCTGCCACTTGATGTAGGCTCTGCTGAAAGATGCTCCAGACTTGGAGATAAGTTTAACGTATTTATTGAACGATTAACAATGCTCTTAAATGAGTTAATGAGTTTGACACTCTACCAATCTGTCTCTAGTAACTCAGTCAATTCTGCTAACTATACAAGCTTGCTCTCGACCATGTGCTAGGGTGTGATGTTGCTGATAATCAACCCTGTCCTGCTTTCTTGGTTTCTGCCAGTGGAAGAGGCAGAGCCTGTGTGCCTTGTCCTTTTTATACGGGTCGTGTAGTGCCCCCTTGTGATAAGGCCACCTCTGGGTGTCCTGATTACCCATTGGTTGTGTCTTGTTCTAATGACCCATTGGATGCGTGTCTGCATGTCATGATATCTCTGGTGTTCCCTCAAGTGGTTACTTCGTTGGAGTGTATTTACATTAACCCCTTGTGTATATACAGTGATGCATATCACTACAGTATCTGCACCAATTCAGTGACTGTTGAGTGGCTAGCACCAGCGCCACGTTCAACACAATTGATTCTAATGAGAAACGGTGCCAGATTTGCCGGGTCCGTGACTGACACTCGGGAGGCTGACAAGCTGCAGCCCCATATACATATTACAATCCCCAGACACACTCATCCCAGTCAACAAGATGGCACTAGTTGTGCTGGAGCGCACCCATCCTGCTGATGGGTCAGCTGGGGCAAGAGGGCACACCCCTGGGGGGACATCCATATGACCTGTGTCCCGAGGCTCAGAGTGGGCAGTCAGAGGTGTGCGCAGCTGCATGGCTGCCTTGCAGGCTGCGGTAATGCCCATCAACCCCGACCTCACAGTCACCTCCTGGCCACCCTCTGCTACTCCGCCTGGCTCTGACAGAAGCCCCCCGACCAGCAGCACAAATGTCAGCAAACTATGGCGATGTTGGACACTTTCCGTATCCCCTCTCTCTCTCTCCCTCATCAGCCATGACACCGGCTTTACAAGTTTTAAAAGCACAAGTGAACTGCATCGGCGGGAATTCAGCCCATCGGAGGCGGAGAATGGCGGAGGCCCCGGAGAATAACAGGTCAGGTCCGTGAATGATATCGAAACGGTGTTTACTGTACATGCACTCCGGAACACATTGGCACCGCCGTCGAGGCAACGGAGAATTGCGATTTGGAGTCAAATTGGCGCCCGCCACGATTTCAGAGTTGGAACCGATTCTCCGCCCAATCGTGTTTCCCTATTTCGCCATCGGCCGACGGAAAATCCAGCGATCTAAGTGTCATTCCAGGTGGGTTTGGCTGGGAGTTTCTCCCCGACTCTGTCGGCGAGTTCCCCACCACTCTCGAAACACACTTAGGGCTGGATTATTCTGCCCCGCCCGCTGCAAGATCGCCATGGGCAGTACGTGGACCACATAAAGGCCCATTGACCTTGGGCGGGAATTTCTGGCTGTTGAGCAGCATGGCCGGAGAATCCCACTCTTAGTGAATTCCTTAGGGCCCTGAGGAATTTCACTCTGGGCTAGCGAACACTCAGAAATTTGTACATCACTGGTGAGCTGAACTCGCTGGCCAGACCGGCCCCTCGGAGATCAGGCCGTCATTTTGAAAGGGTGCCCCGATTTCTAAGTGAGCTTGAGGGTCACCCACACCCTCCACCCTTGGGTAATATCACCCCCCACACACATATGGGCATTACCCCACAAGTGAGGACACCCTGTTATGGGGTCACCGAGGGCCCCACCTTTTCAGGCCTTCCGGGGAAGATTCAGGGTGCTACCCTGCCCTGTCCCTGAACACCCAGGGGCCTCTAATGGCCTGAGAGACCCCCAGGCGCCGTTTCTCCTGGTCCCATCCAGGGTCTCCTTGGGAAGGCCGATAGACACTGGGAGCACCTTGAACCCACTTAGCAGAGCAAGACCGGGTCCCGACCTTCGTGGGCGGGATCCAGATCACGATATCTTGCGAGATCTGGTTACATGCGGCTCCTGTAGGACACGGCTGGTAGATCACTTCCTTGGTATTGTGTATTGTGACAGGATTAATTAATGACTGCAAAGTGAAGGCACCCCTAGCTGGCAGCAAACAGAATATAATTGAATTTTGTATCCAGTTTCAGAGGGAAATGAGTGAGTCTATGACTAGTATTTTAAACTTTAAATTAGGGCAGCTCTGTGAGAATGAGGGGCTGTTTAGCACAGGGCTAAATCGCTGACTTTGAAAGCAGACCAAGGCAGGCCAGCAGCACGGTTCGATTCCCGTAACAGCCTCCCCGAACAGGCGCCGGAATGTGGCGACTGGGGGCTTTTCACAGTAACTTCATTTGAAGCCCACTTGTGACAATATGCGATTTTCATTTCATTTCATTTCATGAAATTTGAGTTTGCTGAAGTGAACTGGGATACTAGGCTAGAGGATGCATCAACAGAGAAGCATTGGTCGGTGTTTAAGGGGATATATCAGAATACTCAGAATAAGTATACTGTTACTATGAAGAAAAAATCTCAAGGCAGAACCCACCATTCATGGTTAATTAAAGAAGTTAAGGAAAGCAACAAACTTAAGGAAAAAAGCATATAACAGTGTATAGATGAGTGGCAGTTCAAATGATTGGTCAGAATGTAAAGAAGTGCAGAGAATGACTAAAAGGTTAATCAGGAGGAAGGAATTAAATTATGAGAGGAAGCTAACTCGAAATGTAAAAACAGACATACAAAAGTTTCGAAAGATATTTAAAAAGGAAAAGAGTAACTAAAGTGAGTGTTGGTCCTCTAGCGAGTGACAGTGGGAAGTTAATGGTCGGTAATAAGGAAATGGTGGATGAAATGAGCAAATCATTTCCTTCTGTCTTCACTGTAGAGGATACAAACATCATTCCAATAATAGCTGTAAATCAAGAGGTGGAAGAGAGAGGGTGCTTGGTGAAATTGCAATCACTAAGGAAGCTGTACCAAGCAAACAGATGGAGCTGTGGCCTGTCAAGTCTCTAGATCTAGGAAGACACCTTCCTCGGTTCTTAAAAGAGGTGGCTAATGAGAGACTACATGTGTTGGCATTAATTTTCCAAATGTGTTAGATTCTGGAAAGGTTCCATCAGACTGGAAAATAGTAAATAGAATCCTTCTATTCAAAAGGGAGCAAAGCAGAAAACGTGCAACTATTAGTTAGTTAGTTAGCCTGATGTCTGTCATGGGGAAGGTGCTAGAATCAATGATTAAGAAGCTTATAGCTGGACACTTAGAAAAACTCAGGATAATCGGAAAAAGTCAGCATAGTTTTGTGAAAGGGAAATCATGTTTAATCAACTTACTGAAATTCTTTGAAGGGGTAACATGTGCTGTGTATAAATGGGAGCCTGTAGATGTGCTGTGCTTGGATTTCCAGAAGGTATTTGGTGAGGTGCCACACCAAAGATTACTGTGGAAAATAAAAGCCGGGGTGCAGTGGGTAATACATTAATGTAGATAGAAGATTGGCTGGCTGGCAGAAAAAAAGAGTGTGCAAATTTGTGTCTTTTTTCTGATTGGCAGGATGTGACAAGTGGCACATCAATCTGTTGCAATTTAAATCAATGACTTAGATAAGGGGAGCGAAGTCATGGTAGCTTAATTTGAAATAATGTGTCTTCGGACTGGAACTCTCTATTGAACATCCCTCCCCTGGCTTTCTGACCTTATAAACATCACTCTGCCACAAATTCGGCAACTGATGAAAACCCACAAGCTGATTGGAACTTATTACTCCATGATGACCTATTCAACAACCTATGGCCTGCCTTCCATCTTGGCATTCCATATAGAGCACCTTTCCTGAGCAAGATCTACAGCAGTCATCAGTTGGATCAAGGGGAGGGGAGGTAGTGGTATTGTCGCTGGACTAGTAATCTAGAGACCCAAAGTCATGTTCTGGGGACCCAGTTTTGAAACCTGCCATGGCAGGTAGGGAAATATTAATTCAATTTTTTTAAAAATCTGGAATTTTAAAAATCTAAAGATGAAAATGAAACCATTGTCAATTGTTGTAAAAACCCATCTGTTCACTAACACCCTCTGGGTAAGAAATCTGTCAAAAGTTCATAAGATATAGGAGCAAAATTAGGCCATTCGGCCCATCGAGTCTGCTCCACCATTCTATCATGACTGATATGTTTCTCATCTGCTACCTACAATGTTACAGACCAAGTGCTGGATAGCAAAATCAGCCAAAGTATCTCCCCCCAGAACACATGACCGAGGAGCAGGAGTCGGCAATTTAGCCTCCCGAGCCTAGACACCTTCAATGTGATCATGGCTGACCCCATCTTGGCCTCAACTCCACTGTCCTGCCCGTTCTCCATAACCCTTCAACCCATTACCAATTAAAAATCTGTCTAACTCCTTAAATTTAAAATGAAATGAAATGAAATGAAAATCGCTTATTGTCACAAGTAGGCTTCAAATGAAGTTACTGTGAAAAGCCTCTAGTCGCCACATTCCGGCGCCTGTTTGGGGAGGCTCGTACGGGAATTGAACTGTGCTGCTGGCCTGCCTTGGTCTGCTTTAAAAGCCAGCAATTTACTCACTGTCCCTGCATCCACTGTATTCTGGGGTAGCGAATTCCAGATTCACAACCCTTTGGGAGAAGTAGTTTTCCCTCAAATCTGTTTTACATTTGCTCCCTCTTATTCTAAGATTATGGGCCGGGATTCTCCGCGCCGCAATCGCACTCGGTGCGGGGGGCGCGCAATCGGGTCCGACATCTTCAGAATCGCCGCCAATCGCACGTACGCAGTCGACGAGGCGCCGGTCGGGAGTCATTGAAAGAGGCCCCCGCGGTGATTTTGCACCGAAAACTGGCTGAGTTCCTGCCGCCGTGGTTCACTCATGGTTCCACCAGGCGGGGGCTCGGAGTAGCGGCTGCGGACTCAGTGCGGTGGGGGGGGGGATCCGTCACCGGGCTCCAGGACGGCCAGGCTCACAATCGGCGGACGCGAGGTCTTGGGGGGGGTGGGGGGGGGGGGGGCAATATTGTCGGGGCCGGCCCGCCGTGCGGGTCTGCCATGTTGCACGGGCCGCCGCGCATATGCGCGGACCCCCGGCCGGAAATGCAGGGCTCCATATCGGCAGCCGGAACTATGTGGACTACTCCGGGGCCCTGCTGGCCTCATTCAAAATAGAGAATCACTCTGGACTTTCTCCAGGAAAGTCCAGAGTGATTCACGCCCATTTTCCCTTGGGAGTGGGGACGTAGCTCCATTATCAGAGAATTCCGCCCAGCACCTCGCGTTTTAGAATGCCCCGCAAGAGGAAGCATCAGCTCCACGTCTACTTTATCCATACCTTTTAGCATCTTGTATACCTCAATTAGATCTCCCCTCATTCTTCTAAACTCTAAGAGAGTACAGGCCTACACTGTTCAATCTCTCCTCATACGACAAACCCATCAACTCTGGAATCAATCTAGTGAACCTCTTCTGAACTGCCTCCAATTCTTACCTGGCCTGGCCCACATGTGACTCCAAATCTATAGCAAAGTGGTTGACTCTTAAATTCCCTCCGGGATGGGCAATAAATGCTGGCCCAGCAGCAACGCCTACATCCCATGAACGAATAAAATAAAAAGGACTGATAAAGATGGGAAATCACTAACTTGTGTCCTTGTGACAAACGCTACCTGTTGAATGAGAGGTTTTGAACTGCCACAGCAACTGTTGCCCTCACTAAATAGGTTTAGGACATGTCAAGACCCCTCTGTAGCCAACCTCCAGCACTGGGGCCTCAGTACATCCCCTTATGCACTTGCAGAAGGACTCAAACAATGCTGCACATTACCGAGGAGTGTTCCCTCTGCAGGCTAAGGGACAAACGAATCACCTTAAACTCAGCAAAAGAGGAGATTACCGTTTGACTTCAGGGATTTGCATTCAGTAAGTAATAAAATGTCATTTGTATAATACATGAAAACATGACGTGTGATTTAATGGGACAAAAACCGAGTCCCATTTTGGGCGTGTTCAGCGGGGTGCTTCTCGGCCGCTATTAAACAACACTTTGCCGGGTTTTTTGGCCTCGGTTGGGAACACCCTGTCAAGGTCCACTTTTATCGTGGATTGGGATGCCATTTTTAAAGGCAGCCTCAATCTTTCAAGTTCCACCAGCCATTCCACCGCGGCCTCCGGTCCCCTCCCCCACTGCACCCAACTAACCACTTAGAGAATGCTCAGGTCCCCTTCATTCCACCTCTTAAGGATAAGGCTGACCCGTGCCTGATCCCTGGCTCAGGCAACCTGGCATCTGGGCACCTTGGCACTGCCTGCTTGGCACACTGGTATGCCCCTGCCAGCCTGGCACTGCCACCTGGGCACCCTGGCAGTACCAGGGTGGCAGTGCCAGAGTGGCAGGGCCTGGGTGGCAGTGCCAAGGTGCCAGGCTGGCAGTGTCAAGGTGCCCAGGTGCTAGTGGGAGTGCCAGGGTTTTGCCCTGCCCTTTCCTCAACCACCTGGGGTTTCTGATGGCCTGGGAGATCCCCCCCCCCTCCCCCCTTGCAGGTGCCGTTATGCCTGGTCCACATTTGTGGAAACCAGTGATAAACGGCACCCTGGCAAGGTATCTAGAGGGGATGGCAGGGAAGGCAGTGCAATGTTCCTCCTGCAGAATGTTTGAGGTGAGGGACGCCGTCAGTGTCCCTGTTGATTTCACCTGTGGGAAGTGCACCCATCTCCAGCTCCTCAGAAACCACGTTAGGGAACTGGAGCTGGAGCTGGATAAACTTCGGATCATTCGGGAGGCAGAGGTGGTCATAGATAGTAGCTTCAGGGATGTAGTTACTCCGAAGGATCAAGGTAGCTGGGTGACGGTGAGAAGGGTTGGGAGGAAGCAGTCAGTACAGGGATCCTCTGTGGTCGTTCCCCTCAGTAACAAGTATACCGTTTTGGATACTGTTGAGGGGGACGACCTACCAGGGGTAAGCCACGGTGAACGGATCTCCAGCACTGAGTCCATCCCTGTGGCTCAGAAGGGAAGGAGGGAGAGCAGGAGAGCAATAGTTATTGGGGACTCGATAGTTAGAGGGACGGATAGACGGTTCTGTGGCAGCAAAAGAGACTCACAGATGGTATGTTGCCTCCCGGGTGCCAGGGTCCGTGACGTCTCGGACCGTGTTTTCAGTATGTTGCCTCCCGGGTACCAGGGTCCGTGACGTCTCGGACCGTGTTTTCAGAATCCTTAAAGGGGAGGGGGAGCAGTCACAAGTCGTGGTACACATCGGTACCAACGACATAGGTGAGAGAAGGGACGGGGATTTAAAACAGGAATTTAGGGAGCTAGGGAGGAAGCTGAGAGCCAGGCCAAACCATGTTGTCATCTCTGGTTTGTTGCTGGTGCCACGTGCTAGTAAGGTGAGGACCAGGGAGAGAGTGCAGATAAACACGTGGTTGCAGGGATGGTGTAGGAGGGAGGGTTTCAGGTACGTGGATAATTGGAGCACATTCTGGGAAGGTGGGACCTGTACAGACAGGACGGTTTGCACCTGAACCAGAGAGGCACCAATATCCTGGGAGGGAAATTTGCTACGGCTCTTCGGGGGGGTGGGGTTTAAACTAATTTGTCAGGGGGCTGGGAAAACGAGCTGTGTTCCAGAAGCCAGTGTCGAGAGTAGTGAGGTACTGAGGAGGGTATCAAGGTTGCAGGAGTGTACCGGCAGACAGAAAGGTGGGTTGAAGTGTGTCTACTTCAATGCAAGGAGTATCCGGAATAAGGTAGGTGAACTTGGAGCATGGATTGGTACTTAGGACTACAATATTGTGGCCATTACGGAGACACGGTTAGAACAGGGACAGGAATGGTTGTTGGAAGTTCCGGGGTATAGATGTTTCAGTAAGAGTAGGGAAGGTGGTAAAAGAGGTGGAGGAGTAGCATTGTTAATCAAGGATAGTTTAACGGTTGCAGAAAGGCAGTTTGAAGGGGATCTGCCTACTGAGGTAATATGGGCCGAAGTTAGAAATAGGAAAGGAGCGGTCACATTGTTAGGAGTTTTCTATAGGCCCCCAAATAGTAATAGAGATGTGGAGAAAGAAATTGCAAAACAGATTATGGATAGGTGTGGAGGTCTCAGGGTAGTTGCCATGGGTGACTTTAACTTTCCAAATATTGATTGGAACCTCTATAGGTCGATCAGTTCAGATGGGGCAGTATTTGTACAGTGTGTGCAGGAGGGTTTCCTGACACAATATGTGGATAGGCCGACAAGAGGGGGGGCCACATTGGATTTGGTACTGGGTAATGAACCGGGCCAAGTGTTAGATTTGTTTGTGGGAGAGCACTTTGGAGATAATGACCACAATTTGGTGTCTTTCACTATTGCAATGGAGGAGGATAGGGCCATACAGCAGGGCAAGGTGTATAATTGGGGGAGGGGCAATTAGGCAAGAATTAGGGAGCATAAGATGGGAACAGAAACTGTCTGGGAAAGGAACAAATGAAAAGTGGAGATTGTTCAAGGAACAAATACTGCGTGTCCTTGATAGGCATGTCCCTGTCAGGCAGGGAGGAAATGGCCGTGTGAGGGAACCATGGTTCACAAAAGAGGTTAAATGTCTTGTCAAGAGGAAAAAGGAAGAGTATGTAAGGATGAGAAAACAAGGTTCAGTAGGGTCGCTTGAGAGTTAAGAGGTAGCAAGGAATGAGCTGAAAATAGGGCTTAAGAGAGCTAGAAGGGGGCATGAGAAGTCCTTGGCGGGTCGGATCAAGGAAAACCCCAAGGCTTTTTACTCTTATGTGAGAAATAAAAGAATGATCAGGGTGAGGGTAGGGCCGGTCAAGGACAGTAGTGGGAACTTGTGCATGGAGTCAGAAGAAATAGGAGAGGCGTTGAATGAATACTTTTCTTCAGTGTTCACAAAGGAGGGGGGCCATGTTTTTGAGGATGAGAGTGTGATTCAGGTGGGTAGGCTGGAGGAAGTAGATATTCTGAGGAAGGATATATTAGCAATTTTGAAAAACCTGAGGGTCGACAAGTCCCCTGGGCCAGATGGGATATACCCAAGAATTCTTTGGGAGGCAAGGGCTGAGAATGCAGAGCCTTTGGCTTTGATCTTTGAATCCTCGCTGTCCACAGGAATAGTGCCAGAGGACTGGAGAGTGGCGAATGTTGTTCCTCTGTTCAAGAAAGGGAATAGGAATGACCCTAGTAATTATAGGCCAGTTAGTCTTACTTCGGTGGTCGGGAAGATAATGGAAAAGGTCCTGAAGGATACGATTTATGACCATTTGGAAAGATGCAGCTTAATCCGGGATAGTCAACACGGATTCGTGAAGGGTAGGTCTCGCCTCACAAATTTGATTGAATTCTTTGAGGAGGTAACTAAGTGTGTAGATGAAGGTAGAGCAGTTGGTGTCGTATACATGGATTTTAGTAAGGCGTTTGAGAAGGTTCCCCATGGTCGGCTCATGAAGAAAGTAATGAGGTGTGGGATAGAGGGAAATTTGGCCAATTGGATAAGTAACTGGCTATCACATAGAAGACAGAGGGTGGTGGTGGATGGAAAATGTTCAGACTGGAAACCAGTTACCAGCGGTGTACCACAGGGATCAGTGCTGGGTCCTCTGCTATTTGTGATTTTTATCAATGACTTGGAGGAGGGGGCTGAAGGGTGGGTCAGTAAATTTGCTGATGACACCAAGATTGGTGGAGTAGTGGATGAGGTGGAGGGCTGTTGTAGGCTGCAATGAGACATTGATAGGATGCAGAGCTGGGCCGAAAAATGGCAGATGGAGTTTAACACTGATAAGTGCGAGGTGATTCATTTTGGTAGAAAACATTTGAATGTAGATTACGGGGTCAATGGCAGGTTTCGGAGGAATGTGGAGGAACAGAGAGATCTTGGGGTTCATGTCTACAGATCTCTGAAGGTTGCCACTCAAGTGGATAGAGCCGTGAAGAAGGCTTATAGTATGTTAGCGTTTATTAACAGGGGGCTTGAGTTTAAGAGCCGCGGGGTTATGCTGCAACTATACATGACCCTGGTGAGACCACATTTGGATTATTGTGTGCAGTTCTGGACACCTCATTATAGGAAGGATGTGGAAGCATTGGAAAGGGTGCAAAGGAGATTTATCAGGATGCTGCCTGTTTTGCAGGATAGGTCTTATGAGAAAAGGTTGAGGGAGCTAGGGCTTTTCTCTTTGGAGCGGAGGAGGATGAGAGGCGACTTATGAAAAATGAAAATCACTTATTGTCACAAGTAGGCTTCAATGAAGTTACTGTGAAAAGCCCCTAGTCGCCACATTCCAGCGCCTGCTTGGGGAGGCTGTTACGGGAATTGAACCATGCTGTTGGCCTGCCTTGGCCTGCTTTCAAAGCCAGCGATTCAGCCCTGTGCTAAACAGCCCCTGTTAGCAGAGGTTTATAAGATAATGAGGGGGATAGATAGAGTGGACGTTCAGAGACTATTTCCTCGGGTGGATGTAGCTGTTAGAAGGGGGCATAACTATAAGGCTCAGGGTGGGAGATATAGGAGGGATGTCCGAGGTAGGTTCTTTACTCAGAGGTTGGTTAGGGTGTGGAATGGACTGCCTGCTGTGATAGTGGAGTCAGACACTTTACGAACTTTCAAGCGGTTATTGGATAGGCACATGGAGCACACCAGAATGACAGGGAGTGGGATAGCTTGATCTTGGTTTTGGACAATGCTCGGCACAACATCGAGGGCCGAAGGGCCTGTTCTGTGCTGGACTGTTCTATGTTCTATGTCTCCCAGACATGACCGTTACCTCTCAGGAGAATCTGGTGCAGACATATTTAAATGAGCCTGATATGCTAATCATGATCTCGCCCAGCAAGGACGAGATTCAGAGCATGGTGCCTCATGAGATTCTGTTTAATCTCGCAAGATGTTTCCAGCATCACGAATTTCACCATAATAGCACACTAGTTAACACAGTAACTTCACAGCTCCAGGGTCCCAGGTTCGATTCCCGGCTTAGGTCACTGTCTGTGCGGAGTCTGCATGTTCTCCTTGTGCCTGTGTGGGTTTCCTCCCACAGTCCAAAGATGTGCAGGTTAGGCGGATTGGCTATGCTAAATTGCCCTTAGTGTCCAAAAAAATGTTTAGGTGGGGTTACTGGGTTACGGGGATAGGGCGGCGGCATGGGCCTAAGTAGGGTGCTCTTTCCAATAGCTGGTGCAGACACGATGGGCCGAATGGCCTCCTTCTGCACTGTAAATTCCATGTTCTATGTAAGAGGCTTCTTGCGAGATTCACAAGCTTTATCGTGTCACCAAATTGGTTGGGACGAGGCTGTTAAATTGCAGCCTACAATGCCACCCCAATTTAAAAATAAAGTATTGAGCTCTGCTTTTCTCTTCTTCTTCTACTATATTTACAAATCAAGTTTGGTAATTGGTTTACAAAGTCTTTTTGATCTCCTTACAGTTTTGGAGCAGAGTCAGGTTTTGGACTGTTTGGCTTCAGTTCAGGACTCACACAAGATCCTATTTCTTTTGCTCAGACATCTGCTGTATTTTTGTTCCTTTCAATCTACTTTTATATTTTTGTGGTTCATGATCTCAACTAGTTTATAAACAGTCTTTGTTCCCACTGTATGTTCATGCTTAATTATTGTTTTATCTTTAGGGGAGGCAGTGGCGTAGTGGTATTGTCGCTGAACTAATAATCCAGAATCCCAGAGTCATGCTCTGGGGACCTGAGGTCGAATCCCACCATGACAGATGGTGAAATTTGAATTTAATAAAAATCCAGAATTAAAAGTCTGAAAGGTGACTATGTATTGATTGTCATAAAAACCCAACTGGTTCACTATTGTCTTTTAGGGAAGGAAATCTGTTGTCCTTACCTGGTCTGGCCTACATGTGACTCCAGATACACAGCAATATGGTTGACTCTTATTTACCCTCAGGGATAGGCAATGAATGCTGGCCCGGCCAGCAACGCCCACATACCATGAACGAATAATTAGCTTTTATGTTGTTTAAATCTTCCTCTCTCTCTTGACTCAATTTTAATTGTAGTTTTTTATACTTCATAAAAGTCTGCATGAACTCTTTCAAATGGTTGTGATGAAGTTTTAGGTGGCTTCCTTCTACAAATTTTGCAGATAGTACATTTTCTAAACAATGATTCTAGATCACTGCCTAGAACAGGCTGAAAAACAAAACCTCTGGGCTATGCTCTGTAAGAATCCTGGGCGGGATTCTCTCAGCCCACGCCGGGCCGGAGAATCGCCGGGCTGGGAAAGGAATTGGTGGATGTTGAGTCTGGAGAAGGGGGTGTAGATAGTCTGGGTCACATTGAGATCCAAAAAGACGAGGTGTTGGGCGTCTTGAAAAATATTAAGGTTGGTAAGTCCCCAGGGCTTGATGGGATCTACCCCAGAATACTGAAGGAGGCTGGAGAGGAAATTGCTGAGGCCTTGACAGAAACCTTTGGATCCTCACTGTCTTCAGGTGATGTCCCGGAGGACTGGAGAATAGCCAATGTTGTTCCTTTGTTTAAGAAGGGTAGCAAGGATAATGCAGGGAACTACAGGCCGGTGAGCCTTACTTCAGTGGTAGGGAAATTACTGGAGAGAATTCTTCGAGACAGGATCTACTCCCATTTGGAAGCAAATGGACGTATTAATGAGAGGCAGCATGGTTTTGTGAAGGGGAGGTCATGTCTCACTAACTTGATAGAGTTTTTCGAAGAGGTCACAAAGATGATTGATGCAGGTAGGGCAGTGGATGTTGTCTATATGGACTTCAGTAAGGCCTTTGACAAGGTCTCTCATGGTAGACTGGTACAAAAGGTGAAGTCACACGGGATCAGGCGTGAGCTGGCAAGGTGGATACAGAACTGACTAGGTCATAGAAGGCAGAGAGTAGCAATGGAAGGGTGCTTTTGTAATTGGAGGGCTGTGACTAGTGGTGTTCCGCAGGGATCAGTGCTGGGACCTTTGCTGTTCGTAGTATATATAAATGATTTGGAGGAAAATGTAACTGGTCTGATTAGTAAGTTTGCAGACGACACAAAGGTTGGTGGAATTGTGGATAGCGATGAGGACTGTCAGAGGATACAGCAGGATTTAGATTGTTTGGAGACTTGGGCGGAGAGATGGCAGATGGAGTTTAATCCGGACAAGTGTGAGGTAATGCATTTTGGAAGGTCTAATGCAGGTAGGGAATATATAGTGAATGGTAGAACCCTCAAGAGTATTGAAAGTCAGAGAGATCTAGGTGTACAGGTCCACAGGTCACTGAAAGGGGCAACACAGGTGGAGAAGGTAGTCAAGAAGGCATACGGCATGATTGCCTTCATTGGCCGGGGCATTGAGTATAAGAATTGGCAAGTCATGTTGCAACTGTATAGAACCTTAGTTAGGCCACACTTGGAGTATAGTGTTCAATTCTGGTCGCCACACTATCAGAAGGATGTGGAGGCTTTAGAGAGGGTGCAGAAGAGATTTACCAGGATGTTGCCTAGTATGGAGGGCAGTAGCTATGAGGAGAGGTTGAATAAACTCGGTTTGTTCTCACTGGAACGACGGAGGTTGAGGGGCGACCTGATAGAGGTCTACAAAATTATGAGGGGCATAGACAGAGTGGATAGTGAGAGGCTCTTCCCCAGGGTAGAGGGGTCAATTACTAGGGGGCATAGGTTTAAGGTGCGAGGGGCAAGGTTTAGAGTAGATGTACGAGGCAAGTTTTTTACACAGAGGGTAGTGGGTGCCTGGAACTCGCTGCCGGAGGAGGTGGTGGAAGCAGGGACGATAGTGACATTTAAGGGGCATCTTGACAAATACATGAATAGGATGGGAATAGAGGGATACGGACCCAGGTCGTGTAGAAGATTGTAGTTTAGACGGGCAGCATGGTCGGCACGGGCTTGGAGGGCCGAAGGGCCTGTTCCTGTGCTGTATGTTTTTTGTTCTTTGTTCTTTGAATCGCGCGACGCCGCCCCGACGCTGGTCCAACGATTCTCCGGGGAGCGGAGAATTGGCGCGGCATTGGTCGGGGCCGCTCTACGCGGCCGCCCCCCCGGCGATTCTCCGCCCGGGATGGGCCAAGTGGCAGCAAAAAAAATCCGTGTCCCTCCGGCGCCGTCCACTTGTGGTCTTACCCGGCGGGACCTCGGCGTGCATCCTTCCAGGGGCGGCCTGGTTGGGGGGAGGAGGGGGGCGACCCCAGGGGGGGTGGGCCTCCGCTGTGGCCTGGCGTGCTATCGGGGCCTACTGATCAGCGGGCCAGCTTCTCGGGCTCTTTTGTTCCGTGCTGGCCCCTGTAGCCCAATGCGTCAGGGCCGGCTCGGAGAAGGAAGCCACTGCGCATGCGCGCAATCGCGCTGGTCGCACTGCGCATGCGCGCAATCGCACTGGTCGCACTGCACATGCGCAGACCCGCGGCGCCCATTTGATGCCGGTATCGGCAGCTGGAGCGCCGTGGGTCGCTCCAGTGCCATGCTGGCTTACTGAGGGGATCGGAATCGCTGCTCCTCGGGGCCTGTTGACGCCGTCGTGAAACGCGATGGCGTTTACGACGGCGTCAACACTTAGCCTCAGGATCAGAGAATCCCGCCCCCTATCTTCCAAAGACCTAGGTGCTACCACTTTGCGATCCCACTGCTCACTGCTCTGCTCACATAACAACTTGCTGTGATTAATGAGGAATGGTTTCAGTTTCTTTTCTGTATACAGATAAGGCTCTGTCCAACCATTCAATGTCTGTTCATAAAGTCCTTTCAACACTGAATCGTCCTGAGTTCCAACTGTGATTTCAGTTACTCTGACTGAAAAGTCATCAGCTCTTCCGGTGTTGTAAATATTTCACACTCACAGCCTACATCTGAGTCCGAATGAGGCAAACATGACGGTCCATCAGCGATAGCGTTCGCTTTCAAACTGCGATATTCAATGTTGTCAACATTCTGTGAGAGAAGCACAGCCCACGGCTGAATCTTTGATGCTGCCATGGCTGTGTTGCAGACTCTGTTTCAAGGATAGTTAAATGTTTATGACCTTTTACTTATGTGAATTATCTACCCAACAAAAACTGATGATTTCTGTTTGATTCTGAAGATAATTCAAAATGCTTCCTTGTCTATCTGCAGGTACTTGCATTCACTCTTGTAAAATGTGCATGGCACAAATGCTGGGTGCTTCTTTTGACCATCATCTCTGACAGGATTAATCACTGCCCTAACTCCATCGTTTGAAGCATTGGATTCCAGCTTTAGGCCATGATTGTGTCATAATGAATGAATAGTGCATCACTGGTCAACTTCTATTACATACATCATGAGCATTTTGTTGTAAATTAGACCATTCTTGTTTCACATCATTCTTCAACAACTCATGTACTGAGAATAACGCCATCGCAACTTCAAACAGGAATCATGAGTAATATTGGACTATGCCTAAAAAATGCCTAAGCTCGGACCATGAGGCATTGACTACAACCTCTATATACCTTTTGCTGGCTGTAGCCCCTTTTGATTTTAAGATCAGGATACACTATCTTAGATTGCACAAAAGCACAGTTGCTCCTTTACAACTTTACATGAGCATTGTGAACACTCCGTCCAACAGTTGAAGATTCTCCTTCTCATAGTCATGATCAACACACCATCCTGATTGCACTGCAGCATTCATTGCAAAATATTATTCACTGTAGCTTGGAAGTTTTTTGGAGAAGGCCATAAGCTAACTATGTGCAGGAGTGTAACCTTCAAAAATATGCCATTGTAAATGTTCTAAAAAATGAATATGTAGGAGGCCCACTTATGTGTGCTAGAAGCTACACATATTAATATACAGGGCCCTGACCTTTGTAGACAGAAGGAACATAAACACACATCGCACCTTTTTTAACTAAACAAAATAGGCAACAGCCATTTTCTGGTTCATTCCCCAGGGCAATGCCTTGACCAATCAGAGTCAACCAGCATGGTTTGAATTTAAACAAAGCTTGACAGTTAACTGTTAGTCATCAGTTAATTGGTACATTTTCCATGGCAACTACCAATCCGAGTCTACTTGTCAAATAATCAGCACTCTCTTTTCATGCAATATAAATTGTTGTTCCCTTTACATTTGGTATCCTCATCAATTGGCCTGATGGGTGAAAGACAAAAAGCTTGAACAACATGTGTTTTTTTCAGAAATACCTAACTTCAGATTACAAAGTCAGTCTTTTGTATTTTTTCATAGGATGTGTCCAGGTCAGCATTTATTGTCCATCCCTAATTTCATTTGAGAAGGTGGAGGTGAGGTAATATTCTTGGATTGCAGCAGTCCATGTGGTGTAGGTACTCCCACTGTGGGGTTAGGAAGGGGGTTCTAAAATTGTGATCCAGCGACAGTGAAGGAACCGTGATACAGTGTCAAACCAGGATGCTGTATGCCTGGAGGGGAACTTGCAGGTGGTGGTGTTCACATGTCTCTGCTGCCCTTGTCTTTCTAGGTCATAGAGGCCATGGGTTTAGAAGGTGCTGGTGAAGGAATCATAAAACCATAGAATCTTTACAGTACAGAAGGAGGCCATTCAGACTATCAAGTCTGCACCGACCCTCTGAAACAACACTCTACCTAGGCCGACTCCTCCACTCTATCCCCAAAACCCCAGCTAACCTTTGCATCCCTGGAAACTAAGAAGCTGTTTTATCATGGCAAATCCGCCAAACCTGGACTGTGGGAATAAACCTGAGCACCCAGAGGAAACCCATGCAAACATGGGGAGAAAGACCGTAATTTAACCCGGATCCCTGGTGCTGTGAGGTAGCAGTGCTAGCCAGTGAACCACCATGCACCCATCAGTTCCTGCCTCACGCCTTGGTGAGTTCTTACAGCACACCTTACAGATGGTACACACTGCTGCCCACTTTGCAGGGTATGGCAAAGTGGTGACTCGAAGATCTTCCTCGGCTTTCTGAGATATCCGTCCAGTTCTGTAGATGACCTTTAGGATCCCTAGCCCTCACCCCCCCCCCCCCCTAACCCAGCCACCCAGCCATGACTTCTCATCTACCAGTGCCCCTTCCATGCCCCCTCATGTCCCCATGTCCCCTTCATGCCCACACATATGCCCCATCTCACTATGCCCCTTCCATACCCCCACCTATTCGAATGATCTTTTGATTCACTCTCAGAGCTCCATGTCCCTTTCAAGTGAGGTAAGAAGTCTTACAACACCAGGTTAAAGTCCAACAGATTTGTTTCAAATCACTAGCTTTCGGAGCACTGCTCCTTCCTCAGGTGAATAAAGAGGTAAGTTCCAGAAACATATATATAGACAAAGTCAAAGATGTAAGACAATGCTTTGAATGCGAGCATTTGCAGGTAATTAATCTTGACAGATCCAGAGATAGGGGTAACCCCAGGTTAAAGGGGTGTGAATTGTCTCAAGCCAGGACAGTTGGTAGGATTTCACAAGCCCAGGCCAGATGGTGGGGGGTGAATGTAATGCGACATGAATCCCAGGTCCCGGTTGAGGCCGCACTCATCTGTGCGTAACTTGGCTATAAATTTCTGTTCAGCGATTCTGCGTTGTCTCGCGTCCTGAAGGCCGCCTTGGAGAACGCTTAGCCGGAGATCAGAGGCTGAATGCCCTTGACTGTTGAAGTGTTCCCCGACTGGAAGGGAACATTCCTGCCTGGTGATTGTCGCACGATGCCTGTTCATCCGTTGTCGCAGTGTCTGCATGGTCTCGCCAGTGTACCACGCTTCGGGGCACCCTTTCCTCCAACGCCGGCATCTCCACATCATGCCTTTCAAATGTGAAATGTGAAGTGATTTATTTCATTTGGAAGAATGTAGCAAGACATTATAAAGTAAAGGGTGCAATTCTAAAGAGGCTGAAGGGACAGAGTGAATATGGTGTATTTGTGCAGAGATCATTGAATGTGACAAGACAGGTTGCAAGTTCAATTTAAACAGAAAATGATGGAAAAACTCAGAAGGCCTGGCAGCATCTGTGGAGAGAAAAATGTTTCGAGTCTATATAGCTTCTTCAGAGCTAAAGAGAGAAAAAAATGTGATGGATTTTACACTGTTTAAAAGAGGGTGGAGCAGATGGAGCAAAGTAAAGGGGCGGGATTCTCCGATGTCACAACAGAGTCCCCACGCCGTCGTGAACGCCGTCGAGTTTGACGACGGCGCGAAATGGCCCCGATCGCGATCAATTCAGGGCCCGAAAATGGGCTAGGAGCGGGGCCGCGAGGAGCTCGGGGGGCGTGGTGCGAAAGCAGCGTCGTAAGCGTGCGATGCCCGAATGACGCGACGCAGTGCCATAAATGGCGCTATCCGTGCACGGAAGGACCCAGGAGGAGGAGAAGGAGGAGAGACGGCTGAGCCCCGACGAGCTGCACTGAGGTTCTGGGACATGGACCTGGACACCCTCCTCGATGAGGTTGAACAACGAAGGGCCATCCTCTGCCCAAGATGTGGGCATCGCCAGCCGTCCAGCATGGTGAGGCATGGCTGGCGTGACGTTGGCACCGCTGTGAGTGCAGTTGGGCACACCCCCCGGTCCAGGGAGTAGTGTGGGAAGAAGCTGCACGACCTCACTAGGGTTGCCAGGGTAAGTGCCATGAGGGTGCCCCCGGGTCACAACCAACACCCCCCCCACCCTGGAAACGAGGGGCCGAAGTGGAGGGGGGGTTCAGGGTGCACAACGTTGTACTCGACCCACATGAGCACTGCAACCCCCTGGAGAGATGCCATGGCGTCGCTCCAACTGTCTCCCCACCCAGCATTAATGTAGCCTATATCTGCACGCCTTGATGATATCCGCCTATTGTGATGCTTTATCCAACCCTCCCCCCCACAGGACAAGACAGCTCACAACCATCGTGAGTGTATGAGAACCGGAGGGGGTTCACCTGTGCTGCACCCTCTAAATGTTCACTAGCAGAGGGCCCTGGACCTCGCTGGGGGATCCGCCACCCGGGAGGTCGCGACATGCCAGCTCGGAGGTGCAGAAGCAAGTGAGACCCTGCATGTCCTCCCCCCCACCCCCCTCAGCCCGTCATCACCCCCCTCACACTCTGGCCACTGCGCCCCGATCCCCTCCCCCCGCACACTCTGGACGCTGCACCCCCGATCCCCTCCCCCCTCACACTCTGGCCACTGCACCCTCGATCCCCTCCCCCCTCACACTCATGCCACTGCACCCTCGATACCCTCCCCCCTCACACTCTGGCCACTGCACCCCCGATCCCCTACCCCCTCACACTCTGGCCACTGCACCCACGATCCCCTCCCCCCTCACACTCATGCCACTGCACCCTTGATCCCCTCCCCCTCACACTTTGAACACTGCACCCTCGATCCCCTCCCCCCTCACACTTATGCCACTGCACCCTCGATCCCCTCCCCCCTCACACTCTGGCCACTGCACCCCCGATCCTCTCCACCCTCACATTTTGACCACTGCACCCTCGATTCCCTCCCCCCTCACACACTGCCCCACCACCACCATACACCCGGCCCAGCATGTCTAACGAACCCCGTATCATTGTGTTCACCAGGGCCAGCCGCCGAACATCCAGGGTCGTCTCGGCCAAGACACAGCCGACCATCTGCAATCTCAACCGCACCCAGGGATGCACACCAGAGGGTGGCAGTAGGTTGGACAGGAGGGCTATCCTCTCAGTCTGGGATGCTGGAGGGGGACGCACAGAGGACGGACAGAGACAATAGTGAGGGGCACAGGACGGACAGTGACGAAAGTGATGGCCGTGCAATGCCCGAAGGTAGGGCCATGAGCCATGACAGTGACGGGGACAGGACGGGGCAGTGGACGGTGACGCACAGAGGACGGCCACACAGTCCACGGAATCACCTGGAGCGGAACATGACATGGGCCACATGCACCCTGCGCCGGGCCATGAGGGGGACCAGGACACACCAGACTTCTTTACGGACGATGACCTAGAGCTAGCGGCACTGCTGTCTCCCACACCATCCACCATTGCAGAGACACTCACCTCGGTTGGGCAAATAAGTGAGGATCCCGGGTCACGGTCTGGTGCGCACCCCACAGCCGAGCCAGTACAGCAGGTGGAGTTTGGAGCAGCCGAGGGGCTGGATGGTCGGAGGGCAGCCCAGGCCCAGCAAACAGCTGCCGCCCAGACAGTTCTCGGGTTCCTGGATGTACTTGGCCCACCCGGACACCCGATACATGTGGACACCCAGGGACTAAATAATGGGATGAGGGCCATCTTCCAGGACCTGCACACGCAGTTGGAGGAGTCCATTCGCGTCCAGGAGCAGGGAGTGGTGCCGCTCATCGCAGCCACCCAGGACGACACAGCACGGGTGGCGTCCGCGGTGGAGGCAACGGGTGAAACGGTTTCGGCCATTGGTCAGGTTCTGCAAGGTGTTGGGCTTCACGTGCATGCGTCATCCATGGCCCAGGTGAGGGCTGCCCTCTCACAGGTAGCCATGCGCCAGAACCAACACGACATTGCCGCCGCGCCCCGGGCCCTGGCGAGTCTCACCATGCCATGGCCCGGTCCCAGCAGGCCATGGCACAGTCCCACCAGTCAGTCGCGGAGAGCAGAGACCGCCTGTCGCACGTGATGGATGGCGTAGCGCACTCACAGGTTGAGGTAGCACAGTCCCTGGCAGAAATGTCGCACTCCCTAGGCTCCGTCTCTGCGAACATTCAGACCATCGTCGATACCGCTGCAGGCCTCCAGGACTGGCAGCGTCAGGTGTTGGTGGTGCGACGGGGCATGTCTCCGATCGCACCTCCGTCCCACATTGAGGCCCAGGGGCCACCGGGCTCCCCGAGGGAGGAGGAGGTTCTGGGGCCCATCCCGGTATCTCCAGCAAGCGGCGTCCCTGAACACTCGGCCTCCCCTAGTTCCGTCGCTGGCGCATCTGGTGGGCAGTGGGCAGGACAGGGTGGCACCACGCCATCCAGCACACCCACCGAGCAGCCTGGCCCATCGAAGCCGGGCCGCCACAGGAAACGCGTGCCAATGGGGAGCCGTGTCGCAGGGCGTGATTCTCAGCAGTCCGCCTCCACTCCTGCTGTACCAGCTGGGGGAGACACCTAGACGTAGTGGTAAGGCAAAGAAGTTAAAAACATAGTAAGTTGGCACTGGTGCAGGGCACAGTTTAGTTGTTGGGGGTACGGTATCTGTATGTGAATTTCTCAATTAAACTCACTGTTGCACTTAACTTGTAAGACTCTCTGCTATGTCCGGTGCCAGGGGGCCTGTGAGGGTGACCGAGTGGCGCTGGGGTTAACGAGCGCTTCATCGTCGGTGCCGGATGTGCTGTCCCTTTCCCCCCTGCCTCCCAAAATCAGACTGTGATATTATAGGTATTACGGTACCTGACAGGCTAAAGCACCATTGGTGGAAACTGTATGCTTTCTATTGGTCGAATGTATGATTGCTCCGCCCTGATAGGTGGGGTGTAAGAACCCGTGCCGCCCCAGCAGCCTTCTTTCTGTACCTGAGCTGCTGGGGAAACATCTAGCTTATTAAAGCCTTCAGTTGGACAATAACCTCGTTTTAGTGATCATTGATCGTGCATCAATTTAATAAGCTAGTTTGTTAAGAAGAAAGGATGGAGCTCCGAATCAAGCCGGAGTGTCTGCAACCTAGCCCCCACGTGGCGAACTCAGCGGCAATCTTTAAGCACTGGCTGGCGTCCTTTAAAGGGTATCTCGGGATGGCCGAAAACACACCCACGGGAGAGCAGAAACTGCACGCCCTGCACTCAAGGGTGAGCCCGGAGATTTACACCCTTATCAAGAGGGAGGAACACTTCGATGCAGCAATAGAGCTGCTAAAAGAACACTATATTCGCCCGGTAAACCAGGTCTACGCCCGGCACCTGCTTGTAACAATGCGACAAACCCCTGGGGAATCGCTGGAGGAATTCTACCGTGCACTCCTAGTGTTGGGCAGAAGCTACGGCTGCTCGCAAGTTTCGGCGAGCGAACACACGGGACTCTTACTCCGGGACGCTTTCGAGGCAGGTATGCTATCGTCATAAATCCACCAGCGCCTGTTAGAAAAGGACACCCTGGGCCTCAGGGAGGCACGGGCCCTTGCAGGCTCCCTGGACGTGGCCTCCAGGAACGCCCGCGCTTATGTTCCCAATCGCGCAGCAGCCCCCTGGGCAGCGTGGAACCCGTCCGCGGCCGACACCAAGGCTTCCCCCATTCCCCCACAGGCCTGCGCTGCAAGGCGGCCTGGCAACCCTGAGGGGCCCCGCTGCTACTTTTGCGGGCAGGCAAAGCACCCCCGCCAGCAGTGCCCAGCCCGCGCATCCACCTATAAAGGGATGCGGCAAAAAGGGCCATTTCGTGGGGGTATGCCAGGCCTGGGTGGTTGCCGCGGTCTCCGGCGGCAAATGCGGACCGCAACCACTAACTTCTCCACAGGCCCCGTGCGACCAGCGGTCGTCGTCACCTGCATATTCCAGGGCCACGTGTGGATCCCGGGCGCCGCCATTTTGTTCCGCGGACGCCACGTTGGAGGGATGGGCGCCGCCATTTTGTCCACCCCCAGCCATGTGCGACCAATGGGAGCCGCCATCTTGGATGAACCCCAAGGACCCCAGCTCGGCTGACCACGCACTGCCCGAAGAGAACTCTCAACTGCTGCGACTAGCCTCGGTGACTCTGGATCAGTCTCAGCCTCGAACATTCTCAACTGCTACGATGACCGTCTTCATCAACAGGCAGGAGACGTCCTGCCTAATCGACTCTGGGAGCACGGAGAGCTTCATACACCCTGGAACGGTAAGGCGCTGTTCTCTCCTCATCCACCCCATTAATCAAAAAATCTCCCTGGCCTCCGGTTCACACTCAGCGGAGATAAAGGGGTTTTGTGTAGCAAACCTCACAGTCCAGGGAAGGGAGTTCAAAAATGTCTCTGCGTCCTTCCCCACCTCTGCGCGGCTACACTCCTGGGTTTAGACTTCCAGTGTAACCTTCAAAGTCTGACCTTCCAATTCGGCGGCCTGATACTCCCCCTTACTGGCTGCGGCCTTGCGACCCTTAAGGTCGACCCGCCTTCCCTGTTTGCGAACCTCACCCCGGACTGCATACCCGTCGCCACCAGGAGCAGACGCTACAGTGCCCAGGACCAGATCTTTATTAGGTCAGAGGTCCGAAGGCTACTGAGGGAAGGGGTCATTGAAGCCAGTAACAGCCCCTGGAGAGCTCAAGTAGTGGTGGTATAGACCGGGGAGAAGCATAAGATGGTCATCGACTACAGTCAGACCATCAACAGGTTTACGCAGCTGGACGCGTACCCTCTCCCCCGCATATCCGACCTGGTAAACAGGATCGCGCATTATAAGGTCTTCTCCATGGTGGATCTCAAGTCCGCCTACCACCAGCTCCCCATCCGCACTAGTGACCGCAAATATACTGCCTTTGAGGCAGATGGGCGGCTCTATCACTTCTTAAGCGTTCCCTTCGGTGTCACTAATGGGGTCTCGGTCTTCCAGTGCGAGATGGACCGAATGGTTGACCGGTACGGTTTACGGGCAACATTCCCGTATCTTGATAATGTCACCATCTGCGGCCATGACCAGCAGGACCACGACACCAACCTCCGAAAATTTCTCCAGACCGCTAAAATCCTTAACCTGACATACAACAAGGATAAATGTGTGTTTAGCACCGACCGTCCAGCCATCCCTGGCGACGTAGTGCGAAATGGAGTTATAGACCCCGACCCTGAACGCATGCGCCCCCTTATGGGGTTCCCCCTCCCTCAGTGCTCCAAGGCCCTGAAACGTTGCCTAGGATTTTTTAGCTACTACGCCCAGTGGGTCCCTAACTATGCGGACAAGGCCCGTCCTCTGATCCAATCCACAGCTTTTCCCCTGTCGATAGAGGCCCGCCAGGCCGACAGCCGCATCAAAGCAGACATTGCAAAGGCCACGATGCACGCCATCGACGAGTCCCTCCCCTTCCAAGTCGAGAGCGATGCGTCCGACGTAGCTCTGGCGCCCACCCTCAACCAAGCGGTCAGACCCGTGGCCTTCTTCTCTCGTACCCTCCATGCTTCCGAAATCCGCCATTTCTCAGTCGAAAAGAAGGCCCAGGCCATAGTAGAAGCTGTGCGACATTGGAGGCATTACCTGGCTGGCAGGATATTCACTCTCCTCACTGACCAACGGTCGGTTGCTTTCATGTTTGATAATGCACGGCGGGGCAAGATAAAAAACAAGATCTTGCGGTGGAGGATCGAACTCTCCACCTACAACTACAAGATCTTGTATCGTCCCGGGAAGCTAAACAAGCCTCCTGATGCCCTGTCCCGCGGCACATGTGCCAGCGCACAAGTGGACCGCCTCCGAGCCCTCCACGAGGACCTCTGCCACCCGGGGGTCACTCGCTTTTTCTATTTTGTCAAGACCCGCAACCTGCCCTACTCCATCGAGGAGGTCAGGACAGCCACCAGGGACTGACAAATCTGCGCGGTGTGCAAACCGTACTTCTACCGACCAAAGGAAGCACACCTGATAAAGGCTTCCCGTCCCTTTGAACGCCTGAGCATGGACTTCAAAGGCCCCCTCCCCTCCACCGACCGCAACACGTACTTCCTGATCGTGATTGACGAGTACTCCCGGTTCCCATTCGCCATCCCCTGCCCCGACATGACCGCAACCACCGTCATCAAGGTCCTCCATAGCATCTTTGCACTGTTTGGGTTCCCTGCTTACATACACAGTGATAGGGGGTCCTCCTTTATGAGCGATGAACTGCGTCAATTCCTGCTCAGCAAGGGCATTGTCTCGAGCAGGATGACCAGTTACAACCCCGGGGTAACGGACAGGTAGAGAGGGAGAACGGAACGGTCTGGAAGACCATCCTACTGGCCCCACAGTCCACGAACCTCCCAGTCTCCTGCTGGCAAGAAGTCCTCCCGGATGCCCTCCGTTCCATCCAGTCACTGCTTTTTACAACCACCAATCAGACACTTCACGAACGTCTCCTTGTCTTCCCCAGGAAGTCCTCCTCGGGACCTCGCTCCCGACCTGGCTGGCAGCACCCGGACCCATCCTGCTCCGAAAACACGTGCGGGCGCACATGTCGGACCCGTTGGTTGAGAGGGTCCATCTGCTCCATGCTAGCCCCCAGTACGCCTACGTGGCCGACAAGATACGGTCTCCCTACGGGATCTGGCGCCCGCCGGAACCCCACGCACATTCCAGCCACCAGTCCCACCCTCCCCTCCACCGCAGCACCTTACAGGAGGATCAGTCCTTCCGCCAGCCCCGTCTAGGCCCCCCCACCCACCGACGTCCCCCGCAAGCGCTCTCTTCCCAGGTCAGCCGTTTTCCCCACCAGTGCCGTCTAGGGGTGACGAAGCTGCCATGGAGATCAAAGCCACGCTCCCGGAGTCACAGACGCCCGAGCCTCCACCAGAGTCACCACCGAAGCTCCGACGATTGCAGAGGACGACCAGGGCCCCCGATCGACTGATTGCTTCATTTTAATTGTAATCTGTAAATATAAACCATCAAATGTACATCGCTACCAGACTTGTAAATAGTTACTAAACACTGTACGGAGGTATTACGGTACCTCCATAACTAATGATACCATGTTGCCATGTTTTGTAGTTTCAGGTCACCACCCCCGATGGACTCATTTTTTAACAGAGGGTGAATGTGGTATGATAGGTGTGGTAGTATGTATTGGGGGTCATGTGGGACTGGAAGCCCTAATGTCATTGGCTGACAGATCCCGGGTCCTGGTTGGCCGTTGACCTCAAGCTCCGCCCTGAAGGCGAAGTATAAGAAGCCGGTGTCTTCCCCCGCATGCCAGTTTACTATCGGGCTGCTGGGGAACAGACACGCTTAATAAAGCCTCATCGACTTCACGATATTCGTCTCATGGAGTCTTTGTGCGCTACAATTTATTAAGCGTGCCTAAAAAGGACTATGGAGCTCAGGATCATTCCAGAATGCCTGAGGATCAGCCCCCACGCAGTGAATGCGGCAGCAGCCTTCAAATACTGGCAGACTTGCTTCGAGGCCTACCTCAGAACGGCCACTGGCCGGGTCTCAGACGAACAAAAACTGCAGGTCCTGCACTCGAGGGTGAGCACAGAGATTTTCACCCTCATTGAAGACACCGACGATTTCCAGACGGTGTTCGCAGCACTGAGAAGTCTCTATGTCCGCCCTGTTAACCAAATCTACGCTCGCTACCAGCTCGCGACGAGACGGCAAGCTCCCGGAGAATCGATGGACGAGTTCTACGCCGCGCTGCTGATTTTGGGACGAGCCTGCAGCTGCCCGTCGGTGAATGCAAACGAACACACGGACATGTTAATGCGCGACGCTTTTGTGGCAGGTATGCAATCCTCCCAAATCCGCCAAAGACTTCTAGAAAAAGAGTCGCTAGGACTCTCAGAGGCACGGGCCCTAGAAGCCTCCCTAGACGTCGCCGCGCGTAATACCCGCGCCTACGGCCCCGACCGCGCGGCAGGCCATTGGGCCCCGTACATACCCGTCGCGGCAAACCCCTGCCCCCCCCCCGGACACCCCACAGGCTTGCGCATTCCAAACGCCGAGTCGCACCGGGGGCGCCCGCTGTTATTTCTGCGGCCAGGCGAAGCACCCCCGACAGCGCTGTCCGGCCCGCGCAGCCACCTGCAAAAGCTGCGGGAAAAAGGGCCACTATGCGGTGGTGTGCCGATCCCGCGAGGTCGCCGCCGTCCCTGGGCCACAGGAAGCCCTACAAGCAGTCTATGCCTCCCAACCCCCCCAGCACGCCATGTGCGACCCGCAGGCGCAGCCACTCTGGGTCCCGACCACCGCGGCCCCGGGAGAACTGGGAGCCCTGCACGCCGCCTACGCTCCCCAACCCCCCTCCCCGCAGTCCATGTACGACCCGCCGCCGGCGCTCCCGATTTGGGTGCCGGCCAACACTCTCCACGGAGAGGAGGGGGTCTTTCGCGTCCCGAACGCCACCCTCACCCCCGTCCCGCGCCCCACGCCGGACCCGCCGGCGCCACCTACCTGGACCCCGACCACCGCTGTCCCCGGTGAGGGAGCTCCTCACGCTCCTTGCGCTCGCGGCCCCACGCCTGACCCGCCGACGCCGCCGACTTGGGCCCCGACCACCGCTGTCCCCGGTGAGGGAGCTCCTCGCGCTCCTTGCGCTC
Source organism: Scyliorhinus torazame (assembly GCF_047496885.1). Lineage (NCBI taxonomy): Eukaryota > Metazoa > Chordata > Chondrichthyes > Carcharhiniformes > Scyliorhinidae > Scyliorhinus > Scyliorhinus torazame. Next base: position 170,687,445 of record NC_092717.1, on the reverse strand, counting down.
GCAGCCACACGCCTGACCCGCCTGCGCCGCCGACTTGGGCCCCGACCACCGCTGTCCCCGGCGAGGGAGATCCGCGCGGTCCTAGCGCTCGCGGCCCCACGCCTGACCCGCCGGCGCCGCCGACTTGGGCCCCGACCACCGCTGTCCCCGGTGAGGGAGTTCCGCGCGGTCCTAGCGCTCGCGGTGAGGGAGCTCCGCGCGGTCCTAGCGCTCTCCAGACCCCCCAGCACACCATGTGCGACCCGCAGACGCTGCCATTTTGGGTCCCGACCACCACGAGGGGAGGAGGGGCGCCGCCATCTTGGACCGCCCCCGACCTGTACGACGCATGGGGCGGCCATTTTGTCCACCCCCGACGCCATCTTGTGACCCCTCAGCCACGTGCGATGTATGGAGGTGGCCATTTTGTCCATCCCCGACGCCATCTTGGACGGCAACAACGGACCCCACCCCACGACTACAACTTTGGCTCGCTTCGGTTACGCTCGATCAGGCTCGGCCCCGGACTCTCCAGACGGCGACGACAACGGTCCTAATTAACGGCCACGAGACGCCATGCCTAGTCGACTCCGGGAGCACGGAAAGTTTTATACATCCCGACACGGTAAGACGCTGTTCCTTAACTACCTACCCCAGCGCACAAAAGATTTGCCTAGCTGCAGGATCCCACTCCGTACAGATCCAGGGATTCTGCATAGTTACCCTAACGGTACAGGGGAGGGAATTCAAAAACTACAAACTTAACGTCCTTCCCCAACTCTGTGCCCCCACCTTGCTGGGATTAGATTTCCAATGCAATCTACAGAGCCTTACGTTCAAATTCGGCGGCCCCATACCCCCACTCACTATCTGCGGCCTCGCAACCCTCAAGGTGCAACCCCCGTCCTTGTTTGCGAACCTCACCCCGGATTGCAAACCCGTCGCCACTAGGAGCAGACGGTACAGCGCCCAGGACCGGACCTTCATTCGGTCCGAAGTCCAGCGGCTACTAAAGGAGGGCTTAATCCAGGCCAGCAATAGTCCCTGGAGAGCGCAGGTGGTAGTAGTGAAGACAGGGGAGAAACAAAGGATGGTCATTGACTATAGCCAGGCCATCAACAGGTACACACAACTAGACGCGTACCCTCTCCCCCGCATATCCAACATGGTCAATCGGATTGCCCAGTATAAAGTCTTCTCCACCGTGGACCTCAAGTCCGCCTACCATCAGCTCCCCATCCGCCCAAGTGACCGCAAGTACACAGCCTTCGAGGCAGACGGGCGATTATACCATTTCCTACGGGTCCCTTTTGGCGTCACAAACGGGGTCTCGGTCTTCCAACGGGAGATGGACCGAATGGTTGATCAACATGGGTTACGGGCCACGTTCCCGTACCTCGACAATGTAACCATCTGCGGCCACGATCAGCAGGACCACGACGCCAACCTCCAGAAATTCCTCCAGACCGCCAAAGCCTTGAACCTCACGTACAATGAGGACAAGTGCGTTTTTAGCACCGATCGGCTAGCCATCCTGGGCTACATAGTGCGCAATGGGATAATAGGCCCCGACCCCGAACGTATGCGCGCACTCATGGAATTTCCCCTCCCGCACTGCCCAAAAGCCCTGAAATGCTGCCTGGGGTTCTTTTCATATTACGTCCAGTGGGTCCCCCAATACGCAGACAAGGCCCGCCCCCTAATACAGACCACGACCTTCCCTCTGTCGACAGAGGCTTGCCAGGCCTTCAGCCGCATCAAAGCGGACATCACAAAGGCCACGATGCGCGCCATTGACGAGTCCCTCCCCTTCCAGGTCGAGAGCGACGCCTCCGACGTAGCTCTAGCGGCCACCCTTAACCAAGCGGGCAGACCCGTGGCCTTTTTCTCCCGAACCCTCCACGCCTCAGAAATCCGCCACTCCTCAGTGGAAAAGGAAGCCCAAGCCATAGTGGAAGCTGTGCGACATTGGAGGCATTACCTGGCCGGCAGGAGATTCACTCTCCTCGCTGACCAACGGTCGGTAGCTTTCATGTTCGATAATGCACAGCGGGGCAAAATTAAAAATGACACGATCTAAAGGTGGAGGATCGAGCTCTCCACCTTCAACTATGAGATCTTGTACCGGCCCGGAAAGCTGAACGAGCCGTCCGATGCCCTATCCCGCGGCACATGTGCCAGCGCACAAATTGACCGCCTCCAAACCCTCCACGAGGACCTCTGCCACCCGGGGGTCACTCGGTTTTACCACTTCATCAAGTCCCGCAATCTCCCATACTCTTTAGAAGAGGTCCGTACAGTCACAAGGGACTGCCACATCTGCGCGGAATGCAAGCCGCATTTTTTCAGGCCAGATGGAGCGCACCTGATTAAGGCTTCCCGCCCCTTTGAACGCCTCAGTCTCGATTTCAAAGGGCCCCTCCCCTCCACCGACCGCAACGCATATTTCCTTAATGTAGTGGACGAATACTCCCGCTTCCCTTTTGCCATTCCCTGCTCCGACATGACCGCGGCCACAGTCATTAAAGCCCTGAACAGCATCTTCACACTGTTCGGTTACCCCGCATACGTCCACAGCGACAGGGGGTCCTCTTTCATGAGTGACGAGCTGCGCCAGTTCCTGCTCAGCAAGGGCATAGCCTCAAGCAGGACGACCAGCTACAACCACCGGGGGAACGGGCAGGTAGAAAGGGAAAACGGCACGGTCTGGAAGGCCGTCCTACTGGCCCTACGGTCCAGGGATCTCCCAGTTTCATGGTGGCAGGAGGTCCTCCCAGACGCTCTCCATTCCATCCGGTCGTTATTATGTACAAGCACTAATCAAACGCCCCACGAGCGTCTCCTTGTCTTCCCTAGGAGGTCCTCCTCTGGAACGTCGCTGCCGACCTGGCTGGCGGCCCCAGGACCCATCCTTCTCCGAAAGCATGTGCGGGCACATAAGGCGGACCCGTTGGTCGAAAGGGTTCACCTCCTCCACGCAAACCCCCAGTACGCCTACGTGGAGTACCCCGACGGCCGACAGGACACGGTCTTCCTGCGGGATCTGGCGCCCGCCGGCACCACGCACACCCCCCCCGACACCATCAACCCAACCGCCCCCCTTCCTGCCACCGCCGCACCCCGCGACCGCCCCCTTCCCAGGAGGATCAGTCCCCCTCCCCTTTGCACCGACAGCTGAAACCGTACGGCTCCTGGAGGCGACAACACTGGTACAAGCACCACCACCACCGCCGGGGCCGAGGCGATCGACACGGACGACCAGACCGCCCGACCGACTCGTGGCGTCGATGTAAAACAAAGATGCACTGTTCAAAGAACATTTTGTTTTTTTCCTATACCCTCTGTAAATAGTTGCAACAGGACGAAACTGTCCAATACTGTACTACCATGTGAATGTTTTATCCTCCCAGGACCAGCCCTGTAAACCCTTACCACCATACGAAGCATCACCCCGCCGGGTTCATTTTTGACAAGGGGTGAATGTGGTAGTATGTATTGGGGGTCATGTGGGACTGGAAGCCCTAATGTCATTGGCTGACAGATCCCGGGTCCTGGTTGGCCGTTTTCCTCAAGCTCCGCCCTGAAGGCGAAGTATAAGAAGCCGGTGCCTTCCCCCGCAGGCCAGTTTACTATCGGGCTGCTGGGGAACAGACACGCTTAATAAAGCCTCATCGACTTCACTATATTCGTCTCATGGAGTCTTTGTGCGCTACAATAGGTATTACGGGACCTGACAGGCAAAAGTACCATTGGTGGAAACTGTATGCTTTCTATTGGTAGAATGTATGATAGCTCCACCCTGATAGGCGGGTTATAAGACCCCGTGCCGCCCCAGCAGTCTTCATTCTGTACCTGAACTGCTGGGGAAACATCTAGCTTATTAAAGCCTTCAGTTGGACTACAACCTCGCTTTAGCGGTCATTGATCGTGCATCACAGACAACGTTGTCCTCGGCACTCTGACGCCAGCTGCCCCACACGGGCACGTGATGAAATGTCCGTGACGAACGCTGTGACCACCGGAGTGGATGGTTCAGCTATAGCCATGAGTCAGACTTTGGCTGGTGAATCTGAGCTCACAGCTCATCACAGAGCTGGCTGTTATCATTCAACATGGCACTGATCACACCCGCTTACACAATCATCAATGTTGTGCAATCCCGTAGGTAAGGTGATGTGGAATTGGTGCCGTGTATGCGGTGCGGAGGTACGGTGGTGCGGGGGTGTGGGGGTGGTGGTGGGTGTTGTGTGGTGCCCGTGTGCAGGAGTGACGGTGCAAGTGGCAGTGTTCAGCGAATCCCTCCCCCATGGTGCGTGAACCGTGCGGCCACCAACGTGTCGCGTGCCCGCTGTCCTCGACGGTGCCGTCGTGCAGCCTCCTGGATGTAACCAGCACCCGGGCAGTGTCTGTGTCTGGCGCCCTTCCCCCCACTGATGCACGCCATTCTCCTCCTCCTCCTCACCCTCCTCCTCCTCTTCCTCCTCCCCTTCGTTTGCATTAACTCCGGTGCCATCGCGTCCTCCTCCCGACTCCTCCACCAGGGAATCTCCCCTCTGCATGGCAATGTTGTGCAGCGCACAGCAGACCACAACTATGCGACCGACCCTGTTGGGCCGGTAATGCATGGCCCCTCCGGAGCGGTCCAGGCATCTGAATCGCATCCTCAGCAGGCCGAAGCACCGCTCCACCACACCCCTGGTTGCTGCATGGACCTCGTTGTATAGGCTCTCTGCGTTGGTCTGAGGCCTCCGTATTGGCCTCATCAGCCATGACCTCAACGGATAGCCCCTGTCGCCCAGCAACCAGCCCCTCAGCCGGGGGGGCATCCATCGAAAATTGCGGGGATGAACGACTGTGCCAGAATGTAGGCGTCATGCACACTCTCGGGGTACCTTGCGCACACGTGCATGATCTTCATGTGGGGGTCGCACACCACGTGAATGTTCATGGAGTATGCGCCCTTCCTGTTCATGAACACTCCCCTGTTGTCTGCTGGCGGGCGCATGGGGACGTGCACACCATCGATAACACCCTGGAACATCGGTATCCCGGCCACCTTGGCGAATCCACGTGCCCCTTGCTTCCTGCTGTGCTCGGTCCTCAGGGAATTTAATGTACCTGTCCGCGATGGCATACAAGGCGTCGGTCACGGCCCGGTTGCACCTGTGGACCGATGCCTGTGAGATCCCGGATAGGTCCCCGCATGGCGCCTGGAACCAGTAGCGTAAAGGTTTAGGGCCACCGTCACCTTGACGGAGACTGGTATCGCGTGTCCTACACCCGTTCCAAGTGGTGTGAGGTGCGCTACGAGGTGGCAAATATGTGCGACCGTCTCCCTGCTGAACCGTAGTCTCCTCCTGCATGTGATGTCCGGTAGGGCCTCGAACGACATTCGGTCACGGTACACCCGAGGCGTTGCTGGATGCCTGTGGCGCCCTGGCACCACCATCAGTGGATCCTCCTCCTCCCCCCATGTACTTCGATATCAGTGACCGCTTCCTGTGCATTCCTCACCGTCTGGGGGTCAATGTTCCCCTTGGCAGCCCCCTGGACATTCCGGGCCTGAGCGCCTGCGGCCTGCGCGGCAACGATGGGCCACTCTGCGGCCATCCTCTCTGCTGCAGCAGCAGCGGCCGTTGCATCTGCAGCCACTGTGGGCCGTCGCAGTCTACGCTGCCGGATGGCCACCTGCAGTGCAGCGGCTCCAACTACGGCGGTGAACATCGCTGACTGGTTGGCATACATGGTGACCTGCAGGAGGGTGGTGGGGGGCAGAGAAATGACATGTTACGCGGAGGTTCTTCCACACCTTGTCAGCCGGGATACCTGTGTGCCCCGGTGGCCTGGTCGCGCTGCAGATACGCAGCCAGCCTAATACCTGGTCAATGTCTGCGTCCAACAGTCAGTTCACACCGTCGTCCTCACCAGTGAGCCACACGGCAACCTGCGGCCGCATCCTCGTCACCATCCTGCCATATCAGGGCGGCTAACATGTGGCATCCGTGGATGGACGACACCCTCCACACTCTCCCTCACCCCCTCCCACCTCCACACTCTCCCTCACCCCCTCCCACCTCCACTCCCTCCCTCACCCCACTCCCACCTCCACTCTCTCCCTCTCTCCCCTCCCACCTCCACTCTCTCCCTCTCTCCCCACCCACCTCCACTCCCTCCCTCTCCCCCTCTCCCCCCTCCCACCTCCAGTCCCTCCCTCACCCCCCTCCCACCTCCACTCCCTCCCTCACCCCACTCCCACCTCCACTCTCTCCCTCTCTCCCATCCCACCTCCACTCCCTCCCTCTCCCCCTCTCCCCCCTCCCACCTCCACTCCCTCCCTCCCCCCTCCCACCTCCACTCCGTCAACCCCCTCCCACTTCCACTCCCTCACTCACCCCCCTCCCACCTCCACTCCCTCCCTCACGCCCCCTCCCACCTCCTCTCCCTCCCTCACACCCCCCACCTCCACACTCTACCTCACCCCCTCCCACCTCCACTCCCTCCCTCCCCCTCCCACCTCCACTCACTCCCTCACCCCCCTCCCACCTCCACTCCATCCCTCACCCCACCCCCCCCCCCTTTGGCCACAGCGTTCTCGGGGAAGCCTACCCGGTCTGCAGGAGCTCCGGAACAGTCCGCTCACCTCCTCACTGCTCAGCATCAGCCAGCACGACTGGCTGACGACTTTATTTACCAGGTGTGAACGGCGACAGCGTGAACTGGGGTCACGCTGTCGGGACTTCGGCCCATCCGGGCCGGAGAATAGCGGGGGTAGCAGAGAATCGCCATTTTGGGTCTCTCGGGCGATTCTCTGGCCTGCGCCGCGCAGAACTCGACGGGGCCAATCTCGCCACTTGGGTGCATCGCGGGAGGGCTTCGGACCGGCGTCGCGTGGAAATCTGCCGCAGCAGGCGATTCTCCCAACCGGCGCGGCATCGGAGAATCGCGCCCAAGGTTTGGGATAAGAATGAGCTTGGATTGATTGGTAAAAGGTGTTTAGGGAACAAGCCAAAGGGCATGTTAATGACAGTGTTGAGGACGAAAGAAGGTGCTGATAGTGGCATATAACGGAACTTGTCAACAGGAGAACAAAGGACTGTGATCTGTGAATGCAAAACATAAGAACAAATGACAGATGGCCCTGTGGGGGAGAGGGGTTGCAATGGGACAAAATAATTCTGGATTTGAAAAAAGGTGTCAGTATGAAGGAGAAAGGTCACAGTCTAAAGTTGGGGAACTCAATGTTGAGTACCTGAGGGCTGTATTTTGCCATGTCAGAAAATGAGCTGCTGCTCCTCCAGTTTGTGTTGGACTTCACTGGAACATTGCAGCAGACCAACGATGGCCAGCTGGACATGGGAGCAACATGGTGAGTTGAAATGGCAACTGACAGGAACGCTGGGGGCCATACTTGCAGTCAGAGCGAAGGTGTACTGCAAAGCAGTCACACAGTCTGCCTTTAGACTTCCCAGGATCGAGGAGTCTGCATTGGGAGCAGCGAATACAATAGACCAAATTGAGAGAGTTGCAAGTGAGTGGTTGCTTCATCTGAAAGGAGTGTTTGGGGCCTTGGGTGGTCAGGCGGGGGAAGGTAAAATGGCAGGCGTTACACCTTCTGCCAATGCATGGGAAGGTGCCGTGGAAAGGGAATAAAGGGTTGGGGTGATGGAGGAGTGGACCAGGGTGACACAGAAGTAGTGGTCCCCATGGAATGCTGATAGGAATGTGAGGGGAAGATATATTTCATGATGTCATTATACTGGAGTTGGTGGAAATGGTTGAGGGTGATTCTTTGAATACAGAGGCTGGTGGGGTGAAAAGTGAGGACAAGGGGAACCTAATAACATAGAACAGACAGTGCAGAAGGAGGCCATTTGGCCCATCGAGTCTGCACCGACCCACTTAAGCCCTCACTTCCACCTAATCCCCGTAACCCAGTAACTCCTCATACCCTTTTTGGTCACTAAGGGCACTTTATCATGGCCAATCCACCTAACCTGCACGTCTTTGGACTGTGGGAGGAAACGGGAGCACCCGGAGGAAACCCACGCAGACACGGGGAGAACGTGCAGACTCCGCACAGACAGTGACCCAGCGGGGAATCGAACCTGGGACCCTGGCGCTGTGAAGCCACAGTGCTAGCTACTTGTGCTGCCCTAATCTTGGATCTGCGAGATAAGGGAAGGGTTGAGGGCAGAGGTGAGGGAGATGGGTTGCACACAGTTGAGTGCCCTGTCAACCACAGTCAGGGGGATCTCTTGGTTCAGGAAAACGGAAGACATGTCAGAAACTCATTTTGGAAGATGGTGTCAGAACAGTTAGAAATATAGAAACAAAGGAACATAGAATATAAATGCAGGAATAGGCCATTCAACCCTTCGAGCCTGTACCACCATGCAATATGATCATGGCTGATCATGTAAATTCAGTATCCCACTTCCGCTTTCTCTCCATACCCCTTGATCCCTTTAGCTGCAAGGGCCACGCCCAGCTCCCTCTTGAATATATCCAGCAAACTGGTCCCAACAGCTTTCTGTGGTAGAGAATTCAACAACTTCACAACTCTCTGAGAGAAGAAGTTCTTCCTCATCTCTGTCCTGAATAGTTTACCCCTTATTCTTAGGCTGTGACCCCCAGTTCTGGACGTCCCCAAGATCGGGAACATTCTTCCCGTATCTAGCCTGTCCAGTCCCATCAGGATATTATATGTTCCTACGAGATCCCCTCTCATTCTTCTAAACATCAGTGAGTACAAGCCCAGTCGATCAAGTCTTTCTTCATTTTTCAGTCATGCCATCCTGGCAATTAGTTTGATGAACCTTCGCTGGACATCCTCTATAGCATGAATGTCCTTCCTCTAACCAGGAGACCAAAACTGCACACAATACTCAAGGTGTGGCCTCATCAAGGCCCTGCATAACTACAGCAAGACATCCCTACTCCAATACTCAAATCCTCTCACTATGAAGGCCAGCATGCCCTTAGCTTTCCTCACCACCTGCTGTACCTGTATGCCAACCTTCAGCGGCTGTTCCCCATGGCACCCAAGTCTCGTTGCATTTCTCCTTTTCCTAAACTGCCACCATTCACATCATAATCTACCTCCGTTTTTGCCACCAAAGTGGACAATCTCACATTTACCCACATTATATTACATTTGCCAAGTGTTTGCCCACTCAGCTAGCCTGTCCAAGTCACCCTGCAGCCTGTTTGCATCCTCCTCACAGAACACACTGCCACCCAGTTTAGTATCATCTGCAACTTTGGAGGTATTGCATGCAATTCCGGGGTCCAAATCATTAATATTTATTAAAGCACGGTGGCGCTGTGGTTAGCACTGCTGCCTCACGGCGCGAGGTCCCAGGTTCGATCCTGGCCCTGGGTCACTGTCCGTGTGGAGTTTGTACATTCTCCCCGTGTCTGCGTGGGTTTCGCCCCCACAACCCAAAAATGTGCAGGGTAGGTGGATTGGCCACGCTAAAAATATGACGGATGGAACTGCTGTTGGAATCCACATGGGGTGAGTCGGAGACAGAGACAGTTGCTAGGGAAGGAATGTGACTGTGGAAGCAAGTTTTGGTAAACACCTTGTCCAACATCAGGAGGGAAACGGAAAGCAATGGGGAGCATTTACCTCCTCCGTTTACTGTGCATGGGGATGACAGTGAGGGAGGAGTATCAAGGGGGAGTCCCAAAACGGCTTTCATACCGGTGGGATTTCCCTGCTTGATTGTGTCCCCCTCCCACCAATAGTGTCACAGGATTCCCACAATGCAATGACACAAACTTCATTTAAACACATTAACATACACTGAGTGGGCCTCCCCGCTGTGCCATGTCCCCACCTCGGGAATCCGCCGCCGCCAGTGTGACGTCAAGTTGGCAGGATTTATAACAGATTTTGATAAATGGGGAACTAGCAAGTAGATACTGCTAGGGCGAGAAGCGGGTAAGTACAGCTCCCAGGAGGGAGAGGGTCATTCCTGGGCAGTACCTTGGCACTGCCCCAGACACTGTGGAGAGTTGACCCCCTTTTTCATAATCCAAAATTTATTTTCCCCAACGCAGCCATCTGTCACTTGTTCTTAGATTTTTCTTTCAGAGTGCTAACCTTGTTCTGCTATTAACAAATTCTGTTATCTCACCTGTATGCCATTACCTTCTATTGCTCTGCCATTAACAATTCGGTAGCACAGTGGTTAGCATTGTTGAAATACGTGGGGCTGGATTCTCCGGTTGCCGACGCCGAAACCGCGTTCGCCGATTGGCCAGAGAATCACAGTTCCCGACCAAATCTGGGGCAGCTGCGCTTTTGCGATGCTCCACCCCCTCCACGTATTGATGGCCTCAGGACATTGCCTGAGGCCCGTCCCCCGATGCTCCGACCCCGACCGGCCGAATTCCCGAAAGTGTCGGTCGCATGTGGTCTCATCCGTCGGGAACTCGGCGTGGCGGCTGCGGACTCCGTCCAGTGCCGCCACAGTCGGGGGAAGGCTGATCCACAGGCGGGGGGTGGGGGACTTTATTAGGGGCTGCTGGCACTGTTGGTGGGTGGTCCAGGGCACGCGAGCCGGCCAAAGGGGGGGCACTATCTCGCGGGCCAGGTCCGTGAGCGGCCTCCGCCATGTAGCACAGTGCAGCCGCTGCAGGCCGCCGCCGTGCACATTCTCCGGGCCATATCGGCAGCTAGAGCCGGGTGCTCTACCCTGCCGGCATGCTAGCCCCCAGCAAAACAGGGAATCGGTGGCCGTTTTATGGCATTTTTTCTGGCGTTACCGTTCCCGCGCCAGTGTGGGGACATAGCCCCAGAATTGGAGCATCCAGCCAAAAGGTTAGGTGAATTGGATATTCTGCATTCTCCCTCAGTATAACTGAACAGGTGCTGGAATGTGGCTAATAGGGACTTTTCACAGTAACTTCATTACAGTGTTAATGTAAGCCTACATGTAACAATAATAAAGATTCCCTCAAATTCTTTTGTCCTGTGCCCTAAACATCTTTGTGCCATCTCTCCTAGCTCACACCTATCAATGACCTTTGACCACCTGCTCCACCCTATCTGAAACAGTATAAAATCCACCATATTTCTCCCTCTCTGTAGGTCTGAAGAAGAGTCATACAGATGGGAACCGTTAACCCTCTATTTCTCTTCACAGATGGTGCCTGACCTGCTGAGTTTTTTCAGCATTTTCTGTTTTGATTTCTGATTTCCAGCATCCACAGTATTTTGCTTGTAATTTAGTGGTTGAGAATGTGACTATGGCATGCAGCATTCTGGGCCTTTTCAATAGGGTCATTGATACAAAGGGCTTGATTTTTCTGCCTTGCCCACCGCAAGAGCGCCCCGGGTGAGACGCAGACACTGGAAAATTCCATTGACCTCAGGCAGGATTCTCCGGTCGCCGGGCAGGCGCGGCCGGACAATCCCGCCCAAAGACAAGGAAGTTATGTTAAGCCTGTAGAAAACATTGGTTCGACCTCAAATGGAACATAGTGTGCTGGGCACCAGAATTTAAAAATGATGTGAAACATTTGGGAAGATGCAGAAAAAACTTCACAAGAATAGTTCTAAGATTGAAGAACTTCAGTTACATGGAGCGTTTGAAGAATTTGGGACTGTTGTTTTTGGAGAAGAGAAGGTTGAGAGGAGATGTAAAAGGAGTATTCAAAATGATGAGGGGTCTAGACAGAGTAGATTGGGAGAACCAGTTCATACCAGGAGGATAGAGAGGGTGAAGTGATTTAAATCATTAGCTTTCAATGGTTCTGTCGGTTGTACCCTCAATCACTCTGAAAGAAATGGAAAGAAAGAAGGCACTTCTAACTGCAGAGTATCTATTTTAAACACTCAGACTGAGTCTTGTACGGGACAACCGTCCCCCTCAACCCCGCAGGATTCCCCCCCCAGACCCGACCTCGCAGCGGATTGCCCATGCCCCCAACCAAGCACCCCCCCATGCCCGACCTGCCCGACCCAAAAGGGCTCGACCCCACATACCCCATGTCTGGACCCAACTCACGTTCACCATTGCCTTACCCAACACCCCCCACCCACCAATGTTGAAGCCCCACAACCCGTTCATTTACCTTTGAAACTTACGTTCTCCCTTTCAATGGGTCCTTTTAAACTCATCTGCTTTATGACAGCTAGTGCCATGAAAATGGGGTGTGTCCTCCTTCACACCGCTCCTTTTACACTTTGCTGCTGGAACCCCTGAGTCAGGAAGGTTGGCGAGATAGGGGCTTTGGATTTGAAGTGAAGTTAAGTCACTACAGAGTGGCAATCTGCCGCCAATTGCCACTCCGAGGAAGTTACGGGCCATTACAGTTCACAGGATGGTGTTAAGCACATTCTGCAAGACCTATCTGGAGTACAGAACGTTCCTTTAGGCTTCATACATTCTTTTTTGTAAAGGTCCTCTGCGAAATTGATAGTTCCATGAAAAGGCATGAAGTGTTACCCTGTAGATGATGTTGATGCTGCCTTTCAAACTGAACCCCATCGACTATTTCAGGTAAAAGCTACTTTGGCACTATTCAAAAAGGAGCAGAGAAATTCTCCCAGTGTCTTGGCTCATTTTTATGCCTCAAACAACACCCAAAAAGATTACCTGGTCATTTATCTCACTGCTATTTATGGGACTTTTCTGTGCTTAAGTTGGCTACGGTATTTGCTACATCATAATAATGATGACACTTCAAAATACTTCACTGAATATAAAACGCCGAGGGATATCCTGAAGCAGAGAAAGCGTAGCACATAATTGCACGTCTCTCTTTCTCTCTTCTTTCTGAATTCTATGTATGTTGCTCAGAATTATTCATTTTTTTCTGATCTGACATCGCAGATGATTCTTTCATTCCAATTGATGTGAGTAGATTGCAGCAGCGAGACATGGTATTAAAGCATATTTCCCCTGATGACATACCAGTGAATAACGACTTGGTTGGCTGTCCCTTTCTCTGTTGTGTTGGCTGTGTACTCACACCATGATGGTATGCTAGAGGTTATATTAATTTCAATTTGATTGGTTGAAGAGATGCATAACCACCTGAATTGAATAAAGCTAGAATGTCCTATGTAAGCGCCGGCCTATGTAATAGGCTGTGGGAGTCTCAGTTGTACTAATATTTGAATGCCTCCTCCACCACAGGAATGATAAAATTTTACAGATAATTATCTTTCCAGATGTTATTTAATAGAAAACATGTGGCCCATTTAAAAACTGCAAAGAATATTCAGTATTCAAAGGGTTAACTCCAGCAACATTATTTGTTTATCAGAATGAGTCATTCTGAAAACAAAAGTCCCCTTTTCTATTGCATGGCTAAAATAGAAGTTGAATTCCATTACTGAGTCCTTAAAGGAGTAAAATCATCTGCTGTAACATCCAATGGCATTTTAAACATTAATCATGCTCCTATCCAGGATATCATCCATATGTAAAACAAATGTTAGAGCAGAACATCATGCAGCTAGTCACATCCCTGTTAATGTTGGATCAAATCTATGTGACATGAGGAATTGTTGCAGAGATACTTTCTCTATCAAATATTTATGGAAAATTATGAACTGCAGATGTTCCTTTTATTCCTTTTTGAAATAAATCAAGTGATTTATGTATTTTTTGCAGCTCAGTTTATAATCCAGTGCTTGCTGAGAATGTTAGTCCATTTAATTTTCAATAGAATTAAAGTCAATAAAAACATATGACTTCCCAAATTTCTATGAACCCCATTTTGCTTTTTAAAAAATTATAATCCAAACTTTGAAATAAAGTTGGAAGAATGAGTAATTAAAGAGGGTTTTGAATCATCAGCCGTATAACTGACAATTTGCTGTCGACCTCACGTAAGCAGAAAAGTTGCTTAACGCATTGTTAAATAGAATATACACAATTCTAGAACTTTCCATTTTTTAAAAAGTAATTCTGAGCCAGATGTCAGTTGCATTGGCATCTTGAAAATGAAAATTTAATTTGGAATTTTGAGTTATTTTAATTGGATGACATTGTCGTGATATTTTTAGCACTGTGGGACACTCCTTGCAATGTAGATTTCTCCTGCCAGAGGAACATGACCGTCAGATTTCTCTGTGAACCCCCCCCCCCTCTCAAACTGGCAGCAACAATCTACGATCTGACAGCAGGGAATGTGCTTCAGGCAGGGTGACCTGCATTACTTTGTTTTTCTGCCTTCCTCCCCAAGGTAAAATGTTTCACTTCGATGTGGCACTCGGTCTAAAAACCCCAGCAGAGACCTGACAGACCTCACCCAGCTAAGCCAAAAAAGCGGAATACATTTTGTTTTGTTCGTTTGTCCCTTAAAGGAGACACTACCATTTCCATTTTTAAATGCTGGTTTAAAAACCTTTATTGACAAGCAAAGATCTCCTGCTGGTTCTCTGAGTCGTAATTTGCTGTGTTATAAAGGACCCCGTCGGTACCATTTAGTTTTTCCTCTCTCACTGATCTCTTATATTTTCAGTTTTGTTTTTGCTGCAAATTCTGAGAATAACATCATTGTGGGCAAGCAGACAGATTATATCCTCTAGCTAATCTTTATAATGCTTTATCATGTTTCGTCTCATATATCAATATAAGGTTTGATTAGAGACCTGGAGCAGTGTGAAGGAGGTCAGGATTACTGAAAAGCAGTTAGGAATCATTGTGAAATGGACCAGGATGAGTGCAAAATAAGTCAGGATCACTGTAAAATGGAAAAGAAAGACTGTGAAGTCAGTCGGGATCACTGAGAAACGGACCAGGCAGAGTGCAAAATAAGTCGGGATCACTGTGAAATGGACCAGGAAGAATGTGAAGTCAGTTGGGATCACAGTGAGGTGGACCAGGAAAAGTGTAAAGGTTTTTGGGATCACTGTGAGGAGGACCAGGAAGAGTGTGAGGTCAGTTGGCATCACTGTGAGGAGAACCAAGAAGAGTGCGTAGCCAGTCGGGATCACTATGAAATGGACCTGGAAGAGCGTGGAGCAGGTCAGGATCACTGTGAAGTAGGTCAGGATCACTGTGAAATACACCTGGAAGAGTGTGGAGCATGGACCCCAAAATCCCTCTGTTCCTCCACACTTCCAAGAATCCTGCCTTTAACCCTGTATTCAGCATTCAAATTCGACCTTCCAAAATGAATCACTTCACATTTATCCAGGTTGAACTCCATCTGCCACTTCTCAGCCCAGCTCTGCATCCTGTCAATGTCCTGTTGTAACCTGCAACAGCCCACAGCACTATCTACAACTCCACCAACCTTCATATCATCGGCAAACTTACTAACCCATCCTTCCACTTCCTCATCCAAGTCATTTATAAAAACCACAAAGAGCAAAGGTCCCAGCACAGATCCCTGCGGGCCACCACTGGTCAACAACCTCCAGGTGGAATACTTTCCATCCACTACCACTCGCTGTCTGCTTTCAGCCAGCCAATTCTGGGGCGTCATTCTCCGACTCCCCGCCGGGTCGGAGAATGGCCGTAGGCCGCCGTGAATCCCGCCCCCGCCCCCGCCGAAGTCTCCGGTACCGGAGTTTGGGCGGGGGCGGGAATCGGGCCGCGCCGGTTGGCGGTACCCCCCGCTGGATTCTCCGGCCCGGATGGGCCGAAGTCCCGCCCAGAAATTGCCTGTCCCGCCGGCGTAAATCAAACATGGTATTTACCGGCGGGACAAGGCGGCGCGGGTGGGCTCCGGGGTCCTGGGGGGGGCGCGGGGCGATCTGACCCCGGGGGGTGCCCCCACGGTGGTCTGGCCCCCGATCGGGATCCACCGATCCGCGGGCAGGCCTGTGCCGTGGGGGCACTCTTTCCCTTCCGCCTCCGCTACGGCCTCCACCATGGCGGAGGCGGAAGAGACGCTCCCCACTCACTGCGCATGCGCGGGAAACTGACAGCGGCCGCTGATGCTCCCGCGCATGCGCCGGGAAACTGTCAGCGGCCGCTGACGCTTCCGCGCTTGCGCCGCATTTCCGCGCCAGCTGGCGGGGCAACAAACGCCATTTCCGCCAGCTGGCAGGGCGGAAATCCCTCCGGCGTCGGCCTAGCCCCTCAATGTTGAGCATTCCGCACCTTTGGGCCGGCGCGATGCCCGTCTGATTGGCGCCGTGTTTGGCGCCAGTCGGCAGACATTGCGCCGTTGGGGGAGAATTTCGCCCCTGTATCCAGACAGCCAAATTTGCCTGTGCCCCATGCCCCCTAACTTTCTGATTGAGCATACCATGGGGAACCTTATCAAATGCCTTACTGAAATCCATATACACCACATCCACTGCCCGACCTTCATCAATGTGTCTCGTCACCTCCTCAAAGAATTCAATGAGGTTTCTGAGGCTTGACCTGCCCCTCACAAAGCCATGTTGACTATCTTTAATCAAACTATGTTTTTCTAAATTATCATAAATCCTATCTCTCAGAATCCTTTCCAATATTTTACTGGTCTGTAATTCCAAGGGATTTCCCTGTTCTCTTTCTTGAACAGGGGAGCAATATTCGCCTCCCTCCAATCATCCGCTACTACTCCAGTGGAGAGTGAGGACGCAAAGATCATCGCCAACGGCGCAGCAATCTCCTCCCTCACTTCCCGTAGTAACCTTGGGTATATCCAAGGGCCCAGGGGACTTATCTATCCTGATGCTTTTCAAAATTTCCAACAGATCCTCCTTCTTAATATCTATTAACCTGGTTCACGCTGTTCTCCTGAGCACCAAGGTCCCTCTCTCCAGTGAATATTGAAGCAAAATATTTTTTAGGGCCTCCCCTATTTCCTCAGACTCTAGGCACAAGCTCCCTCCACTATCCCTGATTGGCCCTACTCTCACTCTGATCATCCTCTTATTTCTCACATAGAACGCCTTGGGGTTTTCCCTAATCCTTCCTGCCAGGGCTTTTTCATCCCCCCTTCTAGCTCTCCTCTGTCCATTTTTGAGTTCCTTCCTGGCTACCTTGTAACCCTCTAGAGCCGAGTCAGATCCTTGCTTCCTCAACATTATGTAAGTTTCCTTCTTCCTCTTGACCAGAAGCTCCACTTCTCTTGTCATCCAGGGCTCCTTCACCTTACCATTCCTTCCTCGTCTCAGTGGGACAAAACTATCCAGCACTCGCAGCAAGTGCTCCTTAAACAACCCCACATCACTGTTGTGCATTTCCCCAAGAACAACTGTTCCCACTTTATGCTCCTCAGCTCCTGTCTAATAGCAGTATAATTTCCCCTCCCCCAATTAAATACCTTCCCATACTGTCTGTTCCTATCCCTCTCCATAACTATGGTAAAGGTCAAAGAGTTGTGGTCACTGTCACCAAAATGCTTTCCCACCGAAACATCTGACAGCTTGCCTGGTTCGTTGCCCAAGCACGAAATCCAATATGGCCTCCCCCCTAGTCGGCCTATCTACGTATTGAGTCAGGAATCCTTCTTGTACACACCTGACAAAATCTGCTCCATTCAAATCATTTGCAGTAAGGAGGCTCCAGTCAATATTAGGGAAGTTGAAGTCACCCATGACAACAACTCTGTTACTTCTGCACCTTTCCAAGATCTGCCGCCCAATCTGTTCCTCCATCTCTCTGCTGCTATTGAGGGGTCTATAGAAAACTCAACCTTTTAATTGACAACAGAGGAAGAGAAGCGAATAGGTGGCGAGTCTTAATTTTTTAAGCAATAAGTTTTATTATCTAATAGATAGAGGAATAGAAGGGCAGCTCTGATCCATGGAGTGCACATCTTTTTCATATGGGAAATCCAGAACATTTCCTGTGCCCTGGATAACCATATGTACAGTAAGTGCCTTCAGCTGCAGCAGCTCAAACTCCAGGTTTTGGTGTTGATTAGCAGGTGCCATCACTACTGCACATCCACAAAGTTCAGAGCTATGTGGACAGCATTTTTCTAGGTTGAACACCCCACAGTTTAAGATAATCCAGGGAGAGGGGGAATGGGTGACCAACAAGCAGGCAAGAAGAAACAGGCAGTAGTGAAGGGGCCTCCCTGAGTGCAATTCATTCTCCAATCAGCATTCAGTTCTGAATAATGGTAAAAGTGATAGTTCTCAGGAATCCAGATAAAGCCAGGTCCACCACAACACTGCTCGCTCAGCATATACGGGTCACGAAGAAGACTGGAAGAATAATAGCGATAGGAGGTTCGATAGTCAGGTAACAGGCAGGTGTTTTGGCGGACCAAGGCAGGAATGCAGTGTGGTATGTTCCCTCCCTGATTCCAGGGTCGAGGATATCACTGACAGGCAGCAGCCTCATGTCCATATTGGTACGAATGGCAAAAGTAGAAAGAGGGATGGAGTGCTGCAGTCAGAATTTAGGGAGTTAGGCTGGAAATTAGCAAGCAGGACCTCAAAAGTAGTTATCTCAAAATTATTCCCAGAACCACACACAAGTGACTATAATGTTAATATGATAGAGCAGAAAACTGTATGGCTGCAAAGATGGTGCAGGAAAGGGAGCTGTAGATTCTTGAGACATTGGGTCAGTCCTGGGGACCTTTACAGGGCCAGACAGGTTGCACCACAAAGAGCTAGGACCAATTCCCTTTTGGGGCAATTTATTAGTGCACTTGTCAGGGGTGTGGGAATCAGACGATAATGATAGAGAGGTACATCAAGGTGAAAAGAACATTGGGGGAGACAGATAGTACTCAAACATAAATTGCAAAGTGGGTTTAGTTAATGAGGGAAGGTAATAAAATCTAAATTAGGGTTACAGTGCATATTTGTGACTGTGCAAAGTGTGGAAAATAAAATTTGTGAGTTTCAGATGTAGATAGCCATGTGCAAATATGATGTTGTGACAACAGCAGAGACCTGGCTCAAAGAAGGGGAGGACTAGGTGTTAAACATTCCCAAATACAAAGAGTTCAAGAAAGGTAGGAAAGCGAGAAAAGGGGAGGCTTGGGGGTATTGATTAAGGAGCACATTGCAGTGCTAAGTAATCATAATGGGGGACTTTAATTATCTGAATATAGTTGGGAGAGGTAGTAATGTAATGACAGATTGGGGAAAAAGTTCATTCATTACATTCAGGCGAGTTTTCTACGGCAATATGTTTCCAATCCAACAGGGAAGGAGGCACTATTGGTTTTGGACCTGGTTCTTGAGGTGTGCCAAGTGAATCAATTGTCAGTAGGGGAACATTTAGGGAACAGCAATCATATTAAAGGAACATAGGAATTAGGAGCAGAAGTAGGCAAGTCAACCCATCGAGCTCGCTCCGCCATTTAATCAGATCATGGCTGATCTCTTCCTGGTCTCAAATCCACCTCCCTATCTATTCCCAATATCCCTTTAACCCTTTTTTAAAAAAAATCAAAAAAAAATCTATCTCCTTCTTGAAACTATTTAATGACTCAGATTCCACCATACTATGGAGCAGCATGTTCCATAAATTCACCACCCCTCTGTGAGAAGTAGTTCCTCCTCATCTCAGTTCTAAATCTACCGCCTCTCAACCTATATCTGTGATCTCTCATTCTAGATTGCCGTACATGGGGTACATTTGGTCTACATTTACTTTATCAATCCCTTTCATTATTTTACATACCTCGATCAGATCCCCTCTCATCCTTCTAAACCACAGCAAGCATAAACCCAAACTATTTAATCTCTCCTCGTACGCAGCCCTTTCATCCTGGAATCAATCATAAACCCAAACTATTTTATCTCTCCTCGTACATCAGCCCTTTCAACCCGGAATCAATCTGCTGAACCTCCTCCAAACTGCCTCCAATGCCATCACATCCTTCCTCAAATAAGGAGACCAAAACTGGACACAATTATCCAGATGTGGTCTCAACAACACCTTGTACAATTGCAACAAGACTTCTCTACTTTTATACTCCAATCCTTTTGCAATAAATTCAGACAATCCATTTGCCTTTTTAATTACATATTGTACCTGCATACCGACGTTCTGCGATTCATGAACAAAGACACCCATATCCCTCTGCCCAGGCGCATTTTGAAACTGCTTTCCATTTAGATAATAATTTCCTTCCTATTTTTCAGCCAAAATGGATAACCTCACACCTATTTACACTAAACCAGCAGAGGACAGTAGAGCGGAGCTGCTGATTGACTGTTGCGGGGGAAATTTGCATACGTCCGTGTGCTCACCCTAACTTGAAGGTGTACCTGAGCAAGAGACCCTAGCTATTCAAGTGAAGACAAGCATCCAGCTGAGGGCAGTAGAGCGGAGCTGCTGATTGGTGGTTGCAGGGTAAATTTGCATACGTCCGTGTGCTCACCGTAACTTGAAGGTGTACCTGAGCAAGAGACCCTAGCTGTTCAAATGAAGACAAACATCCAGCAGAGGGTAGTAGAGCGGAGCTGCTGATTGGCTGCTGCGGGGGAACTTTGCATATGCGTGTGTTCTCACCCTAACTTGAAGGTGGTTTGTGGAGGAGCTGTTGTCAAGTGACACTTAAACCCTAAACACTTCATCAGTGTTTCCCTCCCTACCCTCTCCTCTAACCAAAAAAAAAACAACCGCTGTAAAGATCAAGAGGAAGGTTCGAGGGCAGGTAGAAGTAGAAAGCAGTTGAACCATGATGTCACAGCCTGCAGGTAAGGGATTGGCTGGTGTCTGGTAAGTCGTTTTTATTTTATTTTCCCTCAGGTGTTATCGTGCAGGGTGCAGAAGTTGCTGAGTCAGTGTTTGCTGAGAAGGGGAGTGAATAAACGAATGTAACGAAATAAAGACAGATAAGTCTCCAGGACCTGATGGCCTTCACCGTAGGGTATTAAGGGAGGTGGCAGCAGAATTAGGGGATGCATTGTATATGATATTTCAGAATCCCCTGGATTCTAGAAGGGTCCCAAATAACAGGTAAACTCTTTCTTTCTTTTTCTTTTTTATCTAGAGGGGATGGCAGGGAAGGTAGTGCAATGTTCCTCCTGCAGAATGTTTGAGGTGAGGGATGCCGTCAGTATCCCTGCTGATTTCATCTGTGGGAAGTGCACCCATCTCCAGCTCCTCAGAAACCGCGTCAGGGAACTGGAGCTGGATGAACTTCGGATCATTCGGGAGGCATAGGTGGTCATAGATAGAAGCTTCAGGGATGTATAGATAGATGGGTGACTGTGAGAGGGGCTGGGAGGAAGCAGTCAGTACAGGGATCCCCTGTGATCGTTCCCCTTAGTAACAAGTATGCCGCTTTGGATGCTGTTTGGGGGGGACTTACTAGGGGTAAGCCATGGGATACAGATCTCTGGCACAGAGTCTGTCCCTGTTGCTCAGAAGGGAAGGGGGGAGAGGAGTAGATCATTTGTCATTGGAGACTCCATAGTTAGGGGGATAGATAGGAGATTCTGTGGGAACGAGAGAGACTCGTCGTTGGTGTGTTGCCTCCCAGGTGCCAGGGTGCGTGATGTCTCGGATCGTGTTTTCAGGATCCTTAAGGGGAGGGGGAGCAGCCCCAAGTCGTGGTCCACAGAGGTACCAACGACATAGGAAGGAAAAGGGATAAGGATGTAAGGCAGGAATTCAGGGAGCTAGGGTGGAAACTTAGATCTAGGACAAACAGAGTTATTATCTCTGGGTTGTTATCCGTGCCACGTGATAGCGAGACGAGGAATAGCGAGAGAGAGGAGTTGAACACGTGGCTACAGGGATGGTGCAGGAGGGAGGATTTCAGATTTCTGGCTAATTGGGGCTCATTCTGGGGTCAGTGGGACCTCCACAAATGGGATGGTCTACACCTGGACCAGAGGGGTACCAATATCCTGGGGGGGGGGAAATTTGCTAATGCTCTTCAGGAGGGTTTAAATTAGTTCAGCAGGGGCTTGGGAACCTGAATTGTAGCTCCAGTATACAGGAGGTTGAGAGTAGTGAGGTCATGAATAAGGTTTCAAAGTTGCAGGAGTGTACCGGCAGGCAGGAAGGTGGTTTAAAGTGTGTCTTCTTCAATGCCAGGAGCATCCGGAATAAGGTGGGTGAACGTGCGGCAGGGGTTGGTATCTGGGACTTCGATAATGTGGCCATTTCGGAGTCATGGATAGAGCAGAGTCAGGAATGGTTGTTGTAGGTGCCAGGGTTTAGATATTTCAGTAAGCTCAGGGAAGGTGGTAAAAGAGGGGGAGTCATTGTTAGTCAAGGACAGTATTACGGTGGCAGAAAGGACGTTTGATGAGGACTCGTCTACTGAGGTAGTATGGGCTGAGGTTAGAAACAGGAAAGGAGAGGTCACCCTGTTAGGGGTTTTCTGTAGTCCTCCGAAAAGTTCCAGAGATGTAGAGGAATGGATTGCAAAGATGATTCTGGATAGGAGTGAAAGCAACAGGGTAGTTGTTATGGGGGACTTTAACTTTCCAAATATTGACTGGAAACGCTATAGTTCGAGTACTTTAGATGGGTCAGTTTTTGTCCAATGTGTGCAGGAGGGTTTCCTGACACAGTATGTAGATAGGCCAACGAGAGGCGAGGCCCTATTGGATTTGGTACTGGGTAATGAACCAGGACAGGTGTTAGATTAGGAGGTAGGTGAGCACTTTGGTGATAGTGACCACAATTCGATTACGTTTACTTTAGTGATGGAAAGGGATCAGTATATACTGCAGGGCAAGAATTATAGCTGGGGGAAAGGCAATTATGATGCGATGAGGCAAGACTTAGGATGCATCGGGTGGAGAGGAAAACTGCAGGGGATGGGTCCAATGGAAATGTGGACCTTGTTCAAGGAACAGCTACTGCATGTCCTTGATAAGTATGTACCTGTCAGGCAGGGGGGAAGTGGTCGAGCAAGAGAACCGAGGTTTACTAAAGTAGTTGAAACACTTGTCAAGAGGAAGAAGGAGGCTTATGTAAAGATGAGACATGAAGGTTCAGTTAGGGCACTCGAGAGTTACAAGTTAGCTAGGAAGGACCTAAAGAAAGAGCTAAGAAGAGCCAGGAGGGGACATGAGAAGTCTTTGGCAGGTAGGATCAAGGATAACCCTAAAGCTTTCTATAGATATGTCAGGAATAAAAGAATGACTAGGGTAAGAGTAGGGCCAGTCAAGGACAGTAGTGGGAATTTGTGCTTGGAGTCCGAGGAGATAGGGGAGGTGCTAAATGAATATATTTTGGTCAGTATTCACACAGGAAAAAGACTATGTTGTCGAGGAGAATACTGAGATTCAGGCTACTAGACTAGAAGGGCTTGAGGTTCATAAGGAAGAGGTGTTAGCAATTCTGGAAAGTGTGAAAATAGATAAGTCCCTTGGGCCGGATGGGATTTATCCTAGGATTCTCTGGGAAGCTATGGAGGAGATTGCTGAGCCTTTGGCTTTGATCTTTAAGTCATCTTTGTCTACAGAAATTGTGCCAGAAGACTGGAGGATAGCAAATGTTGTCCCCTTGTTCAAGAAGGGGAGTAGAAACAACCCCGGTAAATATAGACCAGTGAGCGTTACTTCTGTTGTGGGCAAAATCTTGGAAAGGTTTATAAGAGATAGGATGTATATTCATCGGGAAAGGAATCATTTGATTAGAGATAGTCAACACAGTTTTGTGAAGAGTAGGTCGTGCCTCACAAACCTTATTGAGTTCTTTGAGAAGGTGACCAAACAGGTGGATGAGGGTAAAGCAGTTGATGTGGTGTATATGGATTTCAGTAAAGTGTCTGATAAGGTTCCCCATGGTAGGCTACTGCAGAAAATACGGAGGCATGGGATTCAGGGTGATTTAGCAGTTTGGATCAGAAATTGGCTAGCTGGAAGAAGACAAAGGGTGGTGGTTGATGAGAAATGTTCAGACTGGAGTCCAGTTACTCGTGGTGTACCACAAGGATTTGTTTTGGGGCGACTGCTGTTTGTAATTTTTATAAATGACCTGGAGTAGGGCGTCGAAGGATGGGTGAGTAAATTTGCAGTTGACACTAAAGTCGGTGGAGTTGTGGACAGTGCGGAAGAATGTTACAAGTTACAGAGGGACATAGATAAGCTGCAGCGCTGGGCTGAGAGGTGGCAAATGGAGTTTAATGCAGAAAAGTGTGAGGTGGTTCATTTTGGAAGGAATAACAGGAAGACAAAGTACTGGGCTAATGGTAAGATTCTTGGCAGTGTGGATGAGCAGAGAGATCTTGGTGTCCATGTACATAGATCCCTGAAAGTTGACACCCAGGTTGAGAGGGTTGTTAAGAAGGCATACAGTGTGTTAGCTTTTATTGGTAGAGGGATTGAGTTTCGGAGCCATGAGGTCATGTTGCAGCTGTACAAAATTCTGGTGCGGCCGCATTTGGAGTATTGCGTGCAATTCTGGTCGCCACATTATAGGAAGGAGGTGGAAGCATTGGAAAGGGTGCAGAGGAGATTTACCAGAATGTTGCCTGGTATGGAGGGAAGATCTTATGAGGAAAGGCTGAGGGACTTGAGGCTGTTTTTGTTAGAGAGAAGAAGGTTAAGAGGTGACTTAATTGAGGCATACAAGATGATCAGAGGATTGAATAGGGTGGACAGTGAGAGCCTTTTTCCTCGGATGGTGATGTCTAGCTCGAGGGGACATAGCTTTAAATTGAGGGGAGATAGATATAAGACAGATGTCAGAAGTAGGTTCTTTACTCAGAGAGTAGTAAGGGCGTGGAATGCCCTGCCTGCAACAGTAGTGGACTCGCCAACACTAAGGGCATTCAAATGGTCATTAGATAGACATATGGACGACTAGGGAATAGTTTAGATGGGCTTTAGAGTGGTTTCACTGGTCGGCGCAACATCGAGGGCCGAAGGGTCTGCACTGCGCTGTCACGTTCTATGTTCTAAACTCCATCTGCCAAATTTTGGCCCAATTTCCTAGCATACCTATATCTGTCTGTAGATCTTTATCTCCTCTTCACTGCCTGCTTTCCCATCTATTCCAGTATCATCCATAAATGTTGCTATGTTACACTCTGTCCCTGCTTGCAAATCATTTATGTGGATTGTAAACAGTTTAGGTCCAAGAACTGATCTCTGCAGCACCACTAGTTACAGATCGCCAGCCAGAAAAGGACCCATTTATCCCGACACTCTGCTTTCTGTCAGTCAGTCAATCCTCAGTCCAATCTAGCACTCTACTCCCCAAACCTCTGCGATCTCACCTTTTATGCGACACCTTGTCAAGCGCCTTCTGGAAGCCTACATATACCACATCCACAGGTTTGCCATTATCCACATTGCTGGTTACATCCTCAAAGGACTCAAGCAAGTTTATCAAGCATGATTTACCCATTATAAAACCATGCTGACAATGGTCAATTGATGTTTGTCTTCCCAAATGTTCAGTCATCTCCTCCTCCTTATTGATTGATTCCAGCAACTTCCCCACTACAGAGGTCAAGCTAACCGGTCTACAGTTTCCTATTCTTTGCCTCTCTCCCTTTTTGAATAGAGCGTCACATTAGTGTTGTTTCAATCTACTGGGACCCTTCTAGAATCCAGGGAATTCTGAAATATCATATACAATGCATCCACTATCTCTGCTGCCACCTCCCTTAATACCCTACGGTGAAGGCCATCAGGTCCTGGAGACTTATCTGTCTTTATTTTGTTACATTTGTTTATTCAATATGATCTCCCTAGTGATGGTTATTGCACCAAGTTCCTTTGTATTAACTGTAGTTTTGGGACATTTTTATTATCTTCTGCCATGAAGACAGAGGAAAAATGATGGTTCAGTGCCTCCACCATCTCTGTGTTCCCCATTATTACCTCAGCAGTATCATCTTCTAAAGGGCCAATATTTACTTTATCTATTCTCTTCCTCTTTGTACACTTTATGTTTTCTGCTAGTTTCTTTTCGTAGTTCATCTTTGCTCTTCTGATTTTATTTTTAGGAGCCCTTTTACTGAATCTTAAAGTTCCCCCAATCCTCCAGCTTACCACTGGCTATTGCAATATGGTATGCCCTAGTTTTTGCTTTTATGTCTTCCTTGACTTCCTTGTTTAGCCATAAAACATTTTTCTTCCTTTTACAATCCTTCTTCCTCTCAGAAATATACTTTAATTGGGAGGTAATTCATGTCTCCCTGAACATCCGCCATTGTCCCTCAACTGTCCTACCCTCAATTATTAGTGCCCAGGCTACTTGGGCCTACTCTTTCCTCAGGCCTGTATATTACCTCTGCCCAATGTTAAAACTCTAGTATGGCACTCTGTCCTCTCTCACTCAATCTGAATTTGAAATTCTACTAAATCTAAAATAGCCTGCTCCCTGGTTGCCTCCATAACATATTGCTCCAAGAAACAATCCCTCATACACTCTATTAAATCTCCCTCGAGGCTATCCTTGCCAATTTGATTAGTCCAGTCAATATACATATTAAAATCACCCATGATTACCGTTTTCCCTTCTCACAGGCCCTCAGTATTTCTTGGTTTATACTATGCCCCACTTTGGAAGGATTGTTCGAGGGCCTGTAAATTACTTCTACCAAGGAGTTTTTTTCCCTCGTTTTTTATTTCCACCCAGATCGATTCATAATGTTCAAGTTGACTATGGAAAAGTGAAAGTTGCAATCCAGAGTAAGAATGATCATAAGGATCAATAATAATAATAAGGAGAAACCAATTTAAATGGGGGTAAGAATGGATCTGGACTAGATAAATTGTAATCAAAGGCTGGTTGGAAAAAATGTAACTGAACAATAGATTGCTTTTAAAGAAGGAATAATTTGAGTACAAAGTATATTCCCATGAAGAGAAAACAAATCCAGAGCCCCCTAAACGATGGAAGAGATAGAGATGAAGATGAAACAGAAATAGTGAACTTATGACAGATGTCTGGTGGTAATACAATTGATAAGGAGGCAGAATATACAAGGTTCAGAGGGGAATTGAAGAAGCAAATAAGAAAATCAAAGAGAGAGTATGAGAAAACCGGCTCATTGGTCTAGGGGTAAGATTCTCGCTTCGGGGTTTGTGCTGCACGAAAATGTGAGAGGTCCCGGGTTCAAATCCCGGACGAGCCTTTTAATGTTGTTTCTTATGTGTGGTAGCGTCGCCGAGTGGTCTAAGGTGCTGGATTAAGGCTCCAGTCTCTTCGGGGGCGTGGGTTCGAATCCCACCGCTGCCAGATGAGCTTTATATTTTAGGGGCTGGTTTAGCACAGGGCTAAATCGCTGGCTTTGAAAGCAGACCAAGGCAGTCCAGCAGCACGGTTCAATTCCCGTACCAACCTCCTCGAACAGGCGCCGGAATGTGGCGACTAGGGGCTTTTCGCAGTAACTTCATTTGAAGCCTACTTGTGACAATAAGCGATTTACATTTCATTTTAATTTCAAAAGACTGGCAGCTAACATAAAAAGGATTCCAAAAGTCTGCCATAGGCATATAAAGAGTAAAAAGTAACAGGAAGAGGAGTGGGGCTGACTAAGGACCAAATAGGGGATTTATGTATGGCAGCAAGGGAGACACTAAATATCTTTACCGAGGAAGAGGATGCTATTCAGGTCATTTCAGGCACTTGAATTTGAAAAATAGCAGTTCTTGGATATACTGTCTGTACTTAAAATTGATAAACCACTGAAAATCATGAAAAGTTTTGAAAGAGTGGAGAGAGAGATAATGGGCATGATTCAGCAGCCTCTTCACACCCGTTTAGGCCTCTCACGAGATTTAGAATGCTCGAAACATCCCACAAGATTCAATGGAATAAAACGAGGTGTCGCGATCTGAATCTGGCTCTCATTGGGCAAGATCCAGACGCGCATATTTAAATGAGCCAAAAGGCTCATTTAAATATGCTTTCGCCAGATTCACCCGGGATCCAGGATTCACCAGACTCGCCAACGAGGCATAAACCGGCGTCATTTGGTACTGGTCCGCAAAGTCATGATTGCACCTGGGGGGGGGGGGGGCGGGGGGGGGGGGGGGGGGGTCATGCTGCGTAGTTGAGGCACCCGGGTAATTGGGGACAGGACAAGGTTGTACCCTGGCACTTCCCCTAGCACCTGGGCACTTTGGCACTACCTGGCATCTTGGCACTGCCACCAGGGCACCCTGGCAGAGTCACCCTGGCAGGGTGGCCTGGGAAACCTTGACAAGGCACTGTTTAAAACTGGTTCATACAAACATGGACCAGGTGTAAAGGCTCCTGGGATGATCTCCCAGGCCATTGGAGACCCCCGGATGGTCAAAGACAGGACAGGATGGCACTCGAATACCTTGGCACTGCCAGCCTGATAACATAGCTATGCCACCAGGTCACCCTGGCAGCGCCCAGAGGATGTCCTACTGTGGGGTCAGTGCATGATGGGTGGGGGGGATTGCAGCCCATTAAACAGATTTAAATAGATGTAACTTGTGGATTTGCATGGTCACGCCGATGAGGAGTGGCTAGTTTGCTGAGGCTGGCAGTGGAGCATTGCAATGGGTCTGCTGCCTGGCGTCGATCCTGTGTATCAGGCGACCCGCCATTCTCCACCCGATTGGGAATCCCGATACAAGCGTCAGGCAATGGAGAATCCACAACTAGATCAATGAGAAGTGCATACCAGGACCAGTACCAGGCAAATCTAAAATTGAGAAGTCAACTTTATGAAGGTACAAAACAGGACCACATCTATGTTCTATGCATGCTAAACAGCAGAATCAGTTTACGATAGACTGATTTTGTTTCCTAAATTTAGAGTACCCAATTAATTTTTTCCAATTAAGGGCCAATTTAGCATGGCCAATCCACCTTGCCTGCACATCTTTTTGGGTTGTGGGGGCGAAACCCACACAAACACAGGGGGATTGTGCAAACTCCACATGGACAGTGATCCAATGCAGGGTCAAACCTGGGACCTCAGCGCAATGAGGCATCAGGGCTAACCCACTGCGCCACCATGCTGCCTACGATAGACTGAGTTAAACAATTGTACAACCAAGGGTCATATCATAGCACTGCAGGTTCCAGATCCAGTTGTGAATGGTGTTGGACAATCAAACAACTAACACGGAGAGGAGGGTCCATTCTCAATCATGGCAGAGCCTAACATTTCATTGCATAATACAAGGCTGAAGGAGGACATCATCCAGCCAATTACAGCCCCAGGGGCTGTTTAGCACAGGGCTAAATCGCTGGCTTTGAAAGCAGATCAAGGCAGGCCAGCAGCACGGTTCAATTCCCGTAACAGCCTCCCCGAACAGGCGCCGGAATGTGGCGACTAGGAGCTTTTCACAGTAACTTCATTTGAAGCCTACTTGTGACAATAAGCGATTTTCATTCATTTCATTTCATTTTCATTTCATTCATGTGTCTATTCCCAATCATCAAAAACGTTATTGAAGGTGTTATTCATGGCACTATTAAGTAGCATTTACTCAGTTTTTAGAATTTCTTAAACCAACACCACTAGTAACTGCCTGTTCTGGTGATTGTACGTCCCCCAGCTAAACTGGAAAACATCTCCTGGGATCATTAGAGTGCAGCAAAATCTATCTCTTTAACTGGAGTCCATCTCCCTCCCACTTCTGGCTGTGGTAGCTTGCAAAATGAACCAGCTTTTTCTCTCTGTTGACCACACAGAACTGCTATCTGTGATATTCATTGATTTGTAGGGAAGCATATAACCTGATCTCAGCAATGGCTTCCTTGGCCCTCTTCCCAAAGCAACGTGAAAAACATTAGCCAATTAATGTACTATCAATTACCACGAGACGAGAATGGTGAAACAATCGACGCTTTATTGCACAAGATGTTGTGCTGGAACCAGAATGGAATCAGCGCAGGACAGCATACACTTTTATACGCCGCCTGCTGGGCAGAGCCAGCAGGCAGAGGTTTACCGTCGTACCTGTAATATACGGGCAGTGCCGTAATACATACAATATACCACTAGTGGTGTCTACCACATTCACCCCCTGTTAAAGAAAATGTGGCGGGGGTGGCGAAAACATTACAAATTAAATCTGTCGGGGTCTTTGGCCCTCCGCCACGATCGCCTCAGTCCTGGTGGTGATGTGGGCGCCGACGTGGTTACCTGCGACTCCGGGAACGTGGTGTCCTTGTCTTTGTCACCCATGAGTGAATCCAGTGGAAGGATGGATCCCGCTGGGGTGGGGGCTGCGGTGAGGTTCGCTGGTGGGAGGGTAGGTGGTGCGGGAGTGAATGAGGCAACCGGGGGGGGGGTGTCAGGTCGGGGGTCGTGGGTGGGAACCCAGCGGGTGCCAGGTCCTGGAGGGAGAGTGTGTCTTGGCGCCTGTCGGGGTGTGCCACGTAGGCGTACTGTGGGTTTGCATGTAGGACTTTCTCGACCAAGGGGTCCGATTTATGGCTCTGCACATGCTTCCGGAGGAGGACGGGTCCAGGAACTGTCAGCCATGTTGGGAGCGAGAGCCCGGAGGTGGACTTCCTGGGGAAGGCAAACACACATTCGTGAGTGGTCTCATTAGTGGAGGTGCAGAGGAGCGACCAGATGAAGTGGAGCACATCAGGGAGGACCTCCTGCCAGCGGGAGACTGGGAGATTTTTAGACCGCAGGGCCAGCAGGACGGCCTTCCAGACCGCCCCGTTCTCCCTCTCCACCTGCCCGTTTCCCCGGGGGTTGTAGCTGGTCGTCCTGCTCGAGGCGATGCCCTTGCTGAGCACGAACTGACGCAGTTCATCACTCATGAACGAGGATCCCCGATCACTGTGGATGTAGGTGGGGAAACCGAACAGAGTGAAGATGCTGTGCAGGGATTTGATGACCGTGGCAGAAGTCATGTCGGGGCATGGGATGGCGAAAGGGAGCCAGGTGTACTCGTCAATTACGTTGAAGAAGTACACGTTGAGGTCGGTGGAGGGGAGGGGCCCTTTGAAGTCCATGCTGAGGCGTTCAAAGGGGCGGGAGGCCTTCACCAGATGCGCTCTATCTGGCCGGTAGAAGTGCGGCTTGCACTCTGCGCAGACTTGTAGTCTCTGCTAATGGTCCAGACCTCCTCAATGAAGTAGGGCAGGTTGCAGTCAAGTAGAAATGCTAATTAGCTATCCTTGATCCCAATCCATTTCATTTTAGAAGTAAAAGGACAGCTTACAGCACAACTGTTTACAACCCGATACAAACACCTTTCTGGAACTTTGAGAGACTTAGAGCCCATTCATTGCAAATTGCTGCAATTGTCTCCAATAATAAATACCTTGAATGTTTTTAGTGAAATAATCAAAGCCTTTCTTTAATCTTTGAGAATCAACCCCCTCAGGCTTACTGTCAGACAGACATCAGAAGGGTTACAAGACATCCTTCATTTCGCCTGAATACAATGGGCGGGATCCTCTGACTCCAGGGCCGGGTCGGAGAATCGCTGGGCCAGGCGCAATTCACGCGACAACGCCCCGACCAGAGAATCGGTGCCATTGGCTCCAGCGCGGTGCCGGTACAGGGCCACTATACGCGGCCCACCCGGCAATTCTCCCCGCGGGATGGGCCGAGTGGCCGCCAAGATAGTCCGAGTCCCGCCGGCGCCGTTCACATGTGGTCTTACCCGGCGGGACCTCGCCACCCATCCTGTTGGAGCCTGTTGTGGGGAGAGGGAATCCGACACCGGGGGGATGGGTGGCTCCACCTTGGCATGGCTCACGATCGAGGCCTACCGATCGGCGGTCTGGCTTCTCCTGGTGGGGGCCTCTTTTACTCTGCGCCAGCTCCTGCAGCTCTCAACAATGTTGCATCGGGGCCGGCGCGGAGAAGCAAGCTAGCGCGCATGCGCGAGTTCGCTCCGGTCGCAGCACGCATGCGTGAATTTGCGCCGGCCTCAGCGCGCATGCGTGAGTCGCTCCAGTGTAGTGCTGGCCCCCTGTAGGGCCCATGATAGCTGCTCCTGGGGGCCTGTTGATGCCGTCGTAAAACGCGACGGCGTTTACGACGGCATCAACACTTAGCCTCAGGATCAGAGAATCCTGCCCAATAATCTTATAAACCTCATAATGGTAACAGCAGCATGATTGTAAGGCCCTTTAACTTGATCTGATGCTTGAAGTCACCAACTCAAATACTGGCACTGCACTAACCTGACAAACTAATATAGCTTTGGAATCAGCATGTGGTGAGTCATCCAGGTCCGGGTGAGCTGCAACCAGGCTTCGGGTAAAGAATGTCACTGCCAAGAAATGTAGAGGAGCCCAACTCCAGGTTGATGGAGGAAAAGATGCAGGGCGTTCCCTCTCCGTGGCTCATGTTCCATTTCCCTGTTGTACTGCAAACCCAGAGACACTACCACTGCTGACTCCTACCTACTGTAACCTGTTTGTGGGCACATAATCTACTCCCTTGTCCCTCTGTTTAAGGATGCAGCAACACTCTGGTAAATCCAGGAACTCACCAGGACACCTCTAAAAACATCCCACAGTACCTCTAAGTACTTTGTAATTGAAGAAGTTCCAAACAATGTAACTTAAATTGAATTTGTTTTATTGTCACATGTACTGAAGTACAGTGAAAAGTAATGTACTGCGTACAGACCAGACAGATCATTCCATAAATGAAAAAAGATAGGACATGCAAAAATACCCAATGTAAATACATAGGCACAGGCATCTGGTGAGATATGGAGTGAAGTACTACTAGCAGGGAAGATGTGTGAAGAGATCAGTTCAGTCCACGAAAGGGTCATCCAGGAGTCTGGTAACAGCAGGGATGAAGCTGTTTTTGAACCTGTTATAATAATAATCTTTATTTGTGTCACAATTAGGCTTACATTAACACTGCAATGAAATGACTGTGAAAATCCCCTAGACGCCTCGCTCCAGCGCCTGTTCGGATACACAGAGGGAGAATTCAGAATGTCTAACTCACCTAACAGCAAGTCTTTCGGAACTTGTGGGAGGAAATCGGAGCACCCGGAGGAAACCCACGCAGACACAGGAGAACGTGCAGACTCCGCACAGACAGTGACCCGAGCCGCATGTCGAACCCGTGACCCTGGCGCTGTGAAGCACTGTGGTACCGTGCTGCCCCGTTAGTGCGTATTCTCAGAATTTTTTATCTCTTGTCCGATAGAAGAAGTTGAAAGAGAGAATAAGCCAGGTGGGAGGGGTCTTTGATTATATTACTCGCTTTCCCAAGACAACGGGATGGGAGGCGGGTTTGTGTGATGGACTGGGCTGCGTTCATGACTCTCAGAAGTTTCTTATGGTCTTGGCCGAGCAGTTGCCATAACAGGTTGTGATGCAGCCAGATAGGATGCTTTCTTTGGTGCATCTTACCTGCCATCAGGGTGCCCAACCCTTTAAATAACATGCGGTATGGCCCATTGGCCGGCTGGCAGGATGGAGAGTCCCGTTGCCCGTGAGGTCGTTCTGCACCAGTTTTCTGGTGTGGCGGGAGGAAAATCCCACCCTATATGTTTCAATAAGATCCTCATTCTTCCAAACTCTGATGAGTATAGAGCCAACCTGCTCAACCTTTCTTCATAGGACAAGCCATTCATACAGTTATAACAAGATTTCTCTACTTTTAAGCTCCATTCCCCTCGCAATAAAGGCCAGCATTTCATTTATCTTCCTAATTACTTGCTGTACCTGCATCCTAATGTTCTGTGATTCATATATGAGGACTCCCTGATCCATCTGTGCTGATGCATTCTGCACTCTCTATATTTAAATAGTATTCTCTTTTTCCATTCTTCCTATCAAATTGGAAACATCTAATTTTCCCATACTGTACTCCATCTGGAGATCTTGTGGTGCAATCGGTAGTGTCCGGGCCTTATAGCCAGAATCTCTGGGTTCAAGTCCCATTTCAGGACTTGATGACCAAGAAAGTGCATTAATAATGTGAAAAAATAGGTTGAGTATCAAACATTGTAAGTGTTAATGTGAGAGAGATTGACTTGGATTTGTTTATTGTCACATGTACCGAGGTACAGTGAAAAGTATTTTTCTGCGAGATGCTCAACAGATCATTAAGTAAATGAAAAGAAAAGGAAATAAAAGAAAATACATAAAAGAAAATACATAATAGGGCAACACAAGGTACACAATGTACGTAAGCACCGGCATCGGCTGAAGCATACAGGGTGTAGTGTTAATGAGGTCAGTCCATAAGAGGGTCATTTAGGAATCTGGTAACAGCGGGGAAGAAGCTGTTTTTTAGTCTGTTTGTGCGTGTTCTCAGACTTCTGTATCTCCTGCCTGATGGAAGATGTTGGAAGAGTGAATAAGCCGGGTGGGAGGAGTCTTTGATTATGCTGCCCGCTTTCCCCAGGCAGCGGGAGGTGTAGATGGAATCAATGAATGGGACGCAGGTTCGTGTGATGGACTGGGCTTTGGTTAGCCTTGTAATGGAAATAAATTGCTTTACTATATGTAGCTTCAAGATGCAACATGCATATAAAAGTGAATGTTGCCACAGTAACTCAGGCTCCTTGGGGGTCAGTTGGCTGGTGTGGATCAGATTGGTGCCAACAGCATGGGATCTGATTCCTGGTCCCTGGATTCAGGATCTGCCTCCTTGCCCTACCTGCGGTGGAGATCATGGTGCTGTAAATTGGACCTGGCTTCAAGCAGATAACTCAAGATGAAGATACTACGGGCTTGATTCTCCACTGGCGGGATTCTCCATTGCGCTGGCACCCCTGGGGATTTCCCGACAGCGTGGGGCTGCCCACAATGGAAAACCCATTGGCTGGCTGGCGGGATGGAGAATCCCTCCCTACATCTGCCAAATATTTGTCCACTCACTTAATCTCTCTGCAATCCTTTGCAGCATCCTCACAACTTACTTCCCTACCCAACTCTGTATCATCAACAAACTTGACTACAAAATACTTGGTCCCTTCATCCAAGTTATTAATGTAGATTGTGAAAAGCTGAGGCCTCAGTCATTGATCCCTGTGACACCGGTTACAGATTGCCAACCCGAAAATGACCCAATTATCCTGACTCTCTGCTTCCAGTTTGTTAGCCAATCCTCTATCTCTGCTAATATATTACTCCAATACTATGAGCTCTTAGCTTGAGTTGTGGCATCTTTTATGTGGCATCTTATCAAATGTCTTTTGGAGATCCAAAAACACTACATTCACTGATAACCCTACTTGTTACATCCTCAAAGAATTCTAATAAACACTGGTTCCCTTTCAGAAATCCATATTGGCTCTGCTTGATTGTATTATTAATTTTCTAAATGTCTTGCTGCTGCTTCCTTGATAATATATTCCAGCATTTTCTCGATAATAAATGTTCGGCTGACAGACCTATAGTTTCCTACTTTTTGTGTCCCTCCTTTCTTGAATAAAGATGTTATATTTGTGGTTGTCCAATCTTTTGGGACCTTTCCAGTATTGAAGAAATTTTGAAGATTACAACCAATTCACCGACTAACTCTGTAGCTATTTCTTTTAAAACCCCAGGATGCAGGCTATCAGGCCCACAGAACCTGTCAGCCCATAGGCTGATTAGTTTACCTAATGATTTTTCCTCCAGTGATAGTGATTCATTTAAGTTCTTCTCTTTTCCTCTACTCCTCTACTTTTGGGGTGCTTTTTTGTGTCTTTTACCATGAAAACAAATGAAAAATATTTGTTTAACGTCTCTTCTATTTCTTTTCTCCCCATTATCAATTCCCCACTCTCATCCTCTAAGGTACAAACGTTTACTTTAGCTACTCTCTTCCTTTTTATATACTTCCAGAAGTTCCTACTATCAGTTTTACATTTTAACCAGATTCTAATTTATCACTTTTCTGTCATCCTTTGTGGGTTCTAAAGTTTTCTCAATATTGCTGAAAAAAGGGGAGCGGTTGAGGACTCAGGGTCTGTACTCAATAGGGTTTAGTAGGATGAGGGGGAATCCTATTGAAACTTACAGATTGCTGAGAGGCCTCGATAGAGTGGACATGGCGAAGAAATTTCCACTATTGGGAGAGACTAGCACCCAAGGGCACAGCCTCAGATTGAAGAGAGCATCTTTTAAAGCTGAGATGAGGAGGAATCTGAGGGTGGTGAAACTGCAGAACTGATTGCCGCAGATGGCTGTGGAGGTCAAGGGCGGGATTCTCCCGCAACTGGCCCGATGGCCCGATGGCAGCACCAAGAGTGGCACGAACCACTCCGGCGTCAGGCCGCCCGGAAGTTGCGGGATCCTCTGCACTTCCGGGGGCTAGGCCAGTGCCGGAGGGGTTAGCGCCGCGTCAACCGGCAGCGAAGATCCGCCGTGGGCTGGCGCGAGTTGGCGCATGCGCAGACTGTAGCCATCTGGGATGGCCACTTCCAGAATACAAAATGGACATTTGCAAAGATTGCAGGAAAAAATGGACAATGTTAAGAAAGCAAGCAGGCACGGAGCCTGTCTGCATATTGGAGCCGTAGCTCCCAGACAAGACTGAAACTGTAGGCCCATTAGCAGATGGATGGTCCACCTCCGGGAACAAAGGGAGATACCTAAGTAACCGATCTGGCTCCAGACCTCGCGGCGCCAGTTCCCCAAACCGAAAGCAGAACACAAAGCAGGCCAACGGCCACCTAGGACATGCCCAGCCATCAGGGCACCGACCCCTTTATTGGTCAGGATCAATGCGGATGATCAAGATGCAGTCCAATTAATTTGGGCTAAGTTCAAGACTCTCCCAAAAGCGCGCGAAGCCCCCTTCACGTATAAGAAGAAGGCCCCAAGAGAGAATTGCTCTCTTGGACTTGGCTCTCACAGTGGAGAGACCCGTCCATCAGCTGCACCAGAAGTAAATAAGTCCAAGGTCAACATTCACTACCAGACAGACGACCTTAGCTGTTTCCCCTCTACCACTTCGACCCCAGCAGCCTCAGATCCGAACAACGGACATTGTTCCTCTGACTGAGTGGGCGCCCGAAGCTAAGTAGGCTTTAGCAGTAGTGATAGTTTAGTCTGTAGTATTTCGTGCATGAGTAGATATTACTGTGTGTGTAAATAAATAGTATAGCCTTTGAACTAACTAACTGGTGTATTGGCTCTTTTGATCAGTATTCGGGTTTGAAACGTGTGGCGGTATCGAAGGTTACTGGCGACTCTAGAGCAAACATAATTAGGATTAAGAAAGGCGACCATATTGACCGCCATATTCAGAGCCAACCAAAGAGAGCAACATTTACTGGCGACTCTGGTGGGACTCGACCAGAAATGGCCTAATCACTCCGAGAGAACCCAAACTTGAATTGGAATCCAATTGAAAACAGAAAAACCACAAGTGTAAGAACGATACTGATCAAACCTCCAAGATTCGGAAGTGTGTCAATGCATGCGTACTAACAGGGATATAAGGTAAACCTGAGAGATTTTGTTGCGTAAAACTGTCGGGAGTTTTGTAGGATGGAAATTAGCGGAAGCCGTACCCATGTTTACATCACCACTTTATCACCCCCTGTTCCAAATTCAGTAGCGAACCCAGAGATAGAGAAAATGGCAATGAAGACAATGGAACGCCTTATGAACCCCCAGGAATTCGAGGGCACAGCCACCAGTAGTCCCGTATGGGAAGAAGAGATCAGAAAAAATCTTAAAGGGAAAGGATGGCCTCTTTGGAGTGAATTCTGCGCCAATGATGAAACAGGTCCCGGAAGTATAGGGCATACTTGGTGGGAGAACCTGACAGAGATCCATAAGAAGAGCTTAGGGAAAGCTCGCAAGCCGATAGCAATCGTGTTCTGCTTGGCACAACTGCGAGGCACAGAGGAGGTCGTTAGGATGCTCCGTAGAGAGATTGAAGAGAGAGACAGGAATAGTGAAGAAGATGTGAGCGAATTTGAGAAGGAGAACAGGGAATTGAGAGAGCAGTTAGCGGCGAGGGACAAAGAGGTGGCTGATGCCAAGCGGGCACACCAGTCTTGTCTCGCCCATTTGAGTAGTTTTCAGACCCAACATTCCACCCATTCTTACCCGCCGCGGCCCATACGCATCCCATTTTGGCACATTAGTTCAAAACTTTTTGTTTGTTTATGGCAACCCTTTGGTTGCTTCCAAATGCTGTTTACATCCTTGAACACTGGGATGGTAGATCGCACAGGCTGCGAGACGGCTCGCACTGTGTCAGTTTTTTCTCGGATGTCTTGTCCAAAATATTTGTTTTTTTAAAAAATGAGGGAGTCACAGATGGTGACCAATTATAACGGGTAATTGGCAATAAAAGAACAGACAGACAGACATACTAGATCTTAAACAAGATAATAACAGAATTTATGCTTGTGTCCATAGAACCTCAGGAACATCAGAAGAAGAAAAGAAGACGAAAAAGAAGGAAAGATGAAGACAACCATCATGCTATACAGTTGGATCTTAGCGGGATCCCTCCAGTTGCGTGTGGACGCTACCCCCCTGACCCCTATCACACAGGCCGTGAATGTTTCCCACCCCTGCCATACACTAAACCCCGAGATAGTTACCGATACACCGACCTGGTGTGACAAGTTCATCACCTGGTATTCCCTGTCCTACATTGTGGAAGCCCTGTTAGTACTGGCGATACTCTGCAGTGTCATTCAGACCCTTAGACTCAGGAAATGGCGGAGGAAAGCCTCCCGCACCCCGGTATACACTTTCAGATCCCCTATTTTCGGACTTCAACAAACCCCCCAACCCCAAGCAAAGTTTTCCTGGCTGTTTCCTCTGACCCTGACTCCCCGCAGCTGCTCTTACTATTGATATCTACACTTGTGAGGTGTGACTCATCAAGTAAAAACCCAACTAGCTGTCTAACTGGACCCATTTAAGCTTATGCATGGAAAGCAGGGCTTCTGTGTTGGCGACCTTAAAATAAATCATCTCCCCTCACGATTTGACATGTGAGAAGTTTATAAACTTCTGTTCATCAAGTGAAGGCCATGGCAGAGGGAAAATTTATCATAGAATCATAGAATTTACAGTGCGGAAGGAGTTACCGGCCCTTGGAAAGAGCACCCTACTTAAGCCCCAAACCTCCACTCTATCCCATAACCCAGTAACCCCACCTAACCTTTCTGGACACGAAGGGCAATTTAGAATAGCCAATCCACCTAACCTGCACATATTTGGACTGTGGGAGGAAACCGGAGCACCCGGAGGAAACCCACACACACACACGGGGAGAACGTGCTGGGAATCGAACCTTTGACCCTGGAGCTGTGAAGCAACCATGCTAACCACTATGCTACCTTGCTGCCCACAAAATTACGACTTAATTTCTGCAAGGTGAGGACATTACAACTTATCAGTCTGAGGATTATTCTATTTTACTTTCTGCTGAAATCATGTTAAGGTGACTGAGTGCTATAATGATTCACGTGAGTATTATATTTGATTCTGTCACCAGATAACTGGGAAGTTCCCACCTCACCATCTCTAATGACCAGGGATGCTGAGGTGCCACTGATACCGAGCACTTCCTCCTCTGCGGCTGACAACTGTATGATCTGTGAAGGCTCACTGCTTGTTTTCTTCCTCTTGTATTTTCCGCTCTATTATCAGGGTGCTTGTATGCTTTGCTTAAAAATTAGATTGAACAATTAAGGTTTCCAAGGGAATCGTCTGTTGCAAAAATACATCATAGTGTTTCTACTCTCAACAGTGTAATGTTAAAGAGATACTAATGGAGGCCAAGTACTTCATCACAGATAGAGAGGTCTCAGACTGCTTCAATATTTCTCCCAGCAGGTGGTCAGAGAAACATTATCTGCAGTTAATGTATACCTAGGGAGACAAGGAGACAAAGTAATAGGGAAAAACATCTCTCCTCCAATGTTTTGACGGTTTCCTAAAGCATTGTCTTACACAGCCCTGTTTGGTCACAGCGGTATAAGAAATCAGTGCAGTTGCTTTACATCTTTACACACGTGAGGCTGCTACCTCCATTCTGGATGGTCACATAAAGGTGGTTGTCTATGTGCTGGGACAGTTCCTTAGACAGAAGTGGAGGTATTTGCAAGATAAATCAAAAGTCAGGAAAGATATCTAGGAATAATTATACAGGAATGTATTGGTAATTTTTGCAAATGTTTTGTGACAAACAATAGGTATCTTTTCAAACCTGCAAAGGGAATTTAATGCTCAATGGGTTAATAAAGAAAAAGTGACTTCTGCTAAGGCTGACAGTACTAAAATAAAATGGATCCTCAAGGACATCTTTGTTCCCATGGGCAATGTCTTAATGCTGTTTCTTGAATTATAGAGTTACTATATGTTGTATGATACCATCATGGAACTGTCTGCTTACTGTGAATGAGTAAGATATTCCATTCTGCTGGTTCTGTGAAAACATCAATAAGCAATAGTCTCCAATGTGTGGCATGTAGCCACTGTACTAAAAAAAGAAAATTGCTCTTTGATGTCACTGACGTAAATGTATTGCCTGCTGCAAGACAGTTAACAGGCAATAGTGAAAACTAATTAGTCGTGACTTTATCCCAATGGTGCACTAAAATATAGTTCAGTTTGACAAGGGACTGAATTAAATATCATACCAGATGTGACGGCCATGGAATGGCATGGTGAAATATAGTTTGTAATTTTGACTTCTTGTGGATGGTGGGTTCATTACTTCGAAGCCCCATATATACTGTTACTCGCCATGCCCATTGCATTCGTTTTAATAATTCCAAAAGTACTTTTATAAGGAGTAAAACAATGAAGAAAATAATGATTAAGGCAGCAATAAAGTGAAATCAAAAAGCATTGGAAATGGTACAACCTAACATGATGCATGATTAAGCGAAGGTGCTGACATAATAGATTTCTTAATTCACTTATAATCACAAATCACCAGACTTACTGGCAGTGACCCAGTAGCAGTTTATAGTGACAGGCTCATTAATAAACTAGCTACTTGTGTATCTGTAAAAAAAAAAAGAGTTGGAATATTGTACTTTTAATGAGAGACAGGAATGGCACTGCTGAAGAACATTGATGGACAGGTTTGTTGAACTTATAAGGTTTAAAAAAAACAAGGTAAAGCAATACTGATGGGGGACGACTTAACTTCACCATTAGATACGTGTATCCTTTTGGAGATATTTTTGGATAATAAAGGAATATTATTGCATAAAATTACGTTCTCCAAAAATGTAACAGCAATGGCCCTGGAAATTTGATTATATTAAAAGCAGGAGTGCAGGGTCACGATTTGTACTCTTGTTTGCCTACTCCCACCAGCATGTCAAATTGATGCTCAGGCCTCATTACAATGTGGCAAGTGTGTAACCATTGCAGCTCACAATAATCACTGGATGCACACCTTTTTGGGGGGGCAGAATCCTTTAACTAACCCCATGTACAAACAGCAAGAACTTCATAAAAGGAAGAGTAATTTGATTGCAGACAAAAATGACTGCTCCAGAATAAAAATAAAGTTTGGGAAAATATTGACAAGGCACACAGATTCTGTGATGCCAGACTGTAAACAGCACACGTCTCCTCCCTCCACCCCCGCCGCCCCCCCCCCCCCCCCCCCCCCCCCAGACTACCAGGGAATATAAAACCCTCTTCCATCAAAAGAAAGGGATGACTGAGCCAGTGAATGTTAGTCAATTCTCAGGACATAGCTACAATACAGGACAAAGTTCAATAGTCTGTCCATATTTGATGGGGTAACTTTCCCTCTATTGTCTTCTGCTCATGCCTCCATGTCCTCTAATTTACAATGAACAGTATGTGTGGGCTGCTTGCTTCCACTTCCACTGAATGTGTGGAGTGTTCTGGTTGGCTGTCAAACAATAGACATTTCAATATGACTCATAGACTGAGAGACACAACACACTGGAGGTGCTAATGGATGAGGTCTAGGAGAGGAGGGATGTCCTGTACCTGCAAAAGTGGGGTGCTATTCTATTGTTGCTTTCCCTTGTGTTCAAGTACCAGACCAGACCCCAATTTATTTTAGGAAACCAGACGACAACCCAACAATTTGTCAATTTATAAAACTGGGAGGAAAGGATACTTCGCCCCAGGAGTGATTCCACTGACAAATAGGGAGCCTTTATATTAAAACAAAATTTATTGTTAACATAAGCGTAACCGCACTAACATCATAAAAAATAGACAGTTAAACAAGAGACAGTTAAATGATTCTTAAAATAAAAGGAAACACTTTAACTACTAACTTATACCTTCTCTACTTCCAATTAAGCAATGTCCATTTCAGGTCAAAATCCACTTGTAAATAAAGTCAGCAAACACAGGGATACTTGCTGTATTCTTGTGTAGCAAGGTAGAGAGACCCCCTTTCAGAGCAATAAAGCAGAGCGAGTAATGCCTGAACCTTGTGAAGAGTGCTAAAATACCTATGGTTCGGTCTCGTAAATTGCCATGGCAACCCATATGCAAATGCTAAACCTGCAGAATAATTATTTGGTAAGCAGTTAAAAAGTACCCTAGCTAATGTTTACATTAATCCGTATAGATACCTTTGGAAGAAGAGAGAAAACATTCAAAATTTACCAACTGCAGAATTTAAATGTACGCCAAGATTGCTACTGAGACTCAACGCTAGGGAACAATTCCAGATTGAGGACACAATGAACTATAGAACATAAAAAAACACTTCCATAATTTTTCAAAGAGATAGTCAATGGTCTTGGTATAGCAGGAATTTTGACATGCTGGTTCAGTGCCAGGATCACCAGGCATTG
The DNA here is from genome assembly GCF_047496885.1 of Scyliorhinus torazame. Taxonomy (NCBI): domain Eukaryota; kingdom Metazoa; phylum Chordata; class Chondrichthyes; order Carcharhiniformes; family Scyliorhinidae; genus Scyliorhinus; species Scyliorhinus torazame. The sequence goes on along the minus strand of NC_092717.1, from coordinate 170,644,973 downwards.
ATCCAACTAATGACAACAATTCCTTGCAAAGGCACATAAAAGTCAATTGATTTCACAGGCCCTCAGAGCAGATGAGCAATGGTAAATTAAAACTAATATATGGGAAATAAACCAATCTCCACCCATTTCAAATTGACATCAATTATATCAAAATATAACCCTTTTAGAAGTACTTTCCTTTCATCATCAGGGCAGCAACGTTGTTCTGTGTGATTTCATCATGATCACCTCAATTCAAGCCTCATCTAACAATGCCAGCCGATAGGAATGCCTGGTGTGGTACCAGGAACGGGCTGACATGGCTAAAAAGACATATAGGCCGAAACCAGGAATGACCTAATATGGCCCTGCCCAAAATCAATATTGGCTGTCTGCCTGACCATTCAAGTCAGCACACAAACTCATTATTGCTAAACAGAACTTTATGATTACCCAGTAATTATCACATTAACACAAAAGGACAAAATACCATACTATGAATATGTAACTAACTTTGAGACAGTAAAGATCAACTTTGCAAAAGGAAGGATGATAATCAAAGAGGCCATCAGACTCCATAATTGGCTAATAGCTGGTCAGACAATCTTGATTAAATTACCCTGGTTAAACAGAAGTTAAGCTGTTTATTTCAATGAATGAATTTAAGTCTTGATGGGACAATAGAATTCAGACCAGTTGTGTTTGTGTATCATCACTCAGCACCAACAGGACCTGGATAAAAGATGGGACATTGCAACACACCATCAATGACAACCCAGGAACCCGGGAGCAACCATCGCCGAAGAGGGACGCTGAGCTGTCGGCTCAGAGAAGAAGACATCCACATCAAGTGAATGCAGTTTGGCCAGCTCCTTCACACGAGCATGGGTAATACCTCGATCTCAGCAGTGAGCCTGAGTCGTCTCTGTACTATATCCTCAGAAATCGCGATGAAGCTAGCTCTTCTGAATAAAGTAGAGTTGTACTAAATTCAGGTGTCTTTATCTGTCTGTCTAAGCCGATTGAGCAAAGTCTTGGTCAACACTGGATATATTCATGCTTGCACTGGAAAGTGGAAAATAACATTCATTCATATAATCTCATTTAATTACCGCTTCCTACAAAAAAAGATGCAAACATCTCCCTCAACTATTAATCGATCATTACCAATTCTCCCAACATTAACATCTGTGGATACTCATTTATCAAATACTTCATTTTGCCAGCTACATTAACAACACAAATTCATAATTTGGGTGGTCTGTGATAATGGCTCACTTTCTTAACTTTCAATTTCACTCCACAATCTACAAGGTGCAAGTCAGGGATTTGAATCACCACTCCCCCTGGATGGGAGCACTTGCAATAACCCTTTAGCAGCTTATCATCCAACAGAGTTATCTACTGCTACCAATACCACCAAGAAGTGCAAGAGCAACAAGATCATAGATATATAGATACATAGAAGGTAGGAGCAGGAGGAGACTTTTTGGCTCTTTAGGCCTGCTCCATCATTTATCATGATCATCGCAAATCATCCAACTCAATAGTCTAATCATGCCTCATTACATCACCTCCAAGCTCCTCCAGCAATCGCACATTACCCTGACTTAGATGTATAGTGCTATTCCTTCATTCTCACTGAGTCAGGATTGTTGAATTCCCTCCATTATGGGAGCACCATCACCTCATGAACAGCAGCAGTTCAAGGAGAAGCCCCATTAACAATTTCTCAGGGGAATTAGAAATGAGTAAACAAAAAAATGTAGCTGTAGCAGAATCGCCCATTCCAGCTGAGCAAATAAATTATTGCATAAATTATGAATTTAAAATTATATTTTCCTGCTACTATGCTAAGAAAAAATAGCTTACAGTGACAGATAAACACACGTACACACACTCACACTTATGCACACATGATATGTTTGCATCCTGTGAACTGACTAAATTGGTCTCGTAAGGAGCCATTCACTAAAGGTATATTTGCTGAGGAGGGCAAGGTAGAATATTCCTGACATATTCAAAGGTTAACCACACAGTTCCTAAGGTAATTTCCTGCAATGGTACAAAGCTGCTTAAGGGGTACACACCAGGATTTGCTAAAAGACCATGGAAGGTCACAAGTAATCTCCTTGATGTCACTGTTACACTTGTAATGCTGATTTAATTCTCTCTAGGCTCCAGTTCCTCAAAAGCTGATCTTCAATGGAGTTCCCAATTATGCTGGCAGCTTGTCCTCCTGTTCGGATAGGGATGCATCCACTCATACATATTTACTGACCGATCTGCGTGTCATGTCAATGAAAATATCATGAAAATGTTGTATGTACAACTTTTCAAATGTACTTCTGGGAGTTTTCATACAGCATTGTAGAAAGATTTTGTGTAGAAAATCAGATTATACAGAATTAGTATCAAGTTATCCATCAGTCATATACCTCAATGGATGTGTATGTACAACAGAGTCCCAATATTCCAAAAACCGTATGGATTTCATAGTCATCTGTCGATTATAAATTGTTTATTTTTGATTTCCCACTGTCCGATTCCTTTATTATAGAATGGGAGTCAAGATTTTTTAATTTTGCATGAAGTTACACAAACTTTAGTTTCTATTAATCACCATCCCACTGGCTCTATCTTTCAACAGGCTGCACACTGGGGTGGCAAGACACAATTCTGAACCCATGTTTTCCAATGGGAGTGGATTCTACTGAGTGTTATTTTAGTGTATTAGCTAATACTCTCATGTCAAATTTCTATTCTCTAACAAATTCACTGAACTGAGAAAATGTGTTTTACAACTTAGTTACAATAGCACATGAAAATAACAGCCCGTTCATTAACTGTCCGAACTCACAAGTATTGGGTTGGACTTTATGACCAGCAGGAGTAATTCACTGCCATGAATCAGGTTTGCAGGAGATGTTTAATGGAATTTGCCGGCTCCTTGCTGATTGTGAACAGCATGTGTGTTTCTCTGCCTGGTGGACTGCCAGCAGTAATTTGACTGTGTGAAAGTTCAATTTAGATGGTACATTTCATGGGAATTGAAGGCCCATGTATACTAAGTTAAAATTCTTCTGTTCATGCAGTGAGTGTGCAATGTGTTCAGCTACCCATATACAGCACGTGTTAAAGGCCAATTATACAGCGTAAGGCTGAATTTTACGCACATCTGTTTGCAGGCGAACGGGTCAATAAAGTTCCCCAGATGTCTTTGCTGTTGCCCTCCCACCTGCCTGACCCTGTCCATAATTTGAGACATGCAAAGCCTAAAGATTGGCCTGCCTGTCTTTGCCCCAATTCAGGCCCTTAATTGGGCAATGAATAACCACTCAAGGGTCGGTTCCACCTGGCTTCAATTTTGCAGCAGGTGGGGGAAGCTCAGAAACAGGGTCAAAGGGTCATCCTGCTCAGGCATTGGGTGGCACTACCTTCAACAGCCTCCTTTCCACAATTCACCCCACCCCCACATAACAATATCTGTCCATTACAGGTGCTCACTGAACTCTCCACCAATATCCCCACTGCTCTTGGGCCTCACTCCACCCAGGTCTGGCCACGGTGCTATTGGTGCTGATGGGATTACTGAGCTGCCATCCAATCCGATTAATCGTCATCTCTCAAAGGTGGTCTCCCTCCAAATGAGAGATGAAGACCCATCTCCAGCTAATTAACAATCCATGGAGTCATTTGGGAGTACAGAGCTTGAATATTTCTGAAAAAAGAGATGCTGCCAAAGCTTTGTGTCTTGAATTCATCAGGACAGATACACAAGAATACAAATTGTAAAGGGAACAACAATTTATACTGCATGAAAAGAAAGTGCTGATTGGTTGGCAAATGGACTCTGATTGGTAGAGGCTGGAGAATGCACCAGGAATGAGTTAAATTCCAAGCTTTTGTTTAAATTCAAACTGAGCAGGTTGATTCTGATTGGTCAAGGCATTGCCATAAGAATGAACCAGGGAATGACTGTCCCCCAAGCTTTTGTTTAGTTGGATTAGTTGCAATAAGTGGACATGTTCCTTCAATCTGAAAAGGATAGGGTCTTGTGTATGAATATATGCAGCTTCTAGCACACACAAATGAGCCACACAATATCGGAAAAAGACCAACGACCTCCACCGAGCTGCAAGGATAACTTACCACCTCTCTTGGCATCAGTTCTGCCTGTCACCCCTCAAATTCCCAACACCCCACCCAACAAATCACTGGCTGACACCTCGCACCCTCCCAACATCCGGTCTTCGTGTTTGTTCTGCAGCACCCCCCCTGGCACCCAAAGGGACAACCCATTGAAGTCTAGCTGTGATGCCCACATATGCCATCTATCATCGACCCCGTGATCCATCAAGCGTGCGGCTCGCAATGCCCTCTCTTTGTCCCTGCACGATAAGTTGGCCCATAATAGGCGTGGAAGGGCCAAGATGGGCAGCGGAGTACTCGAGATCAAAGTCCTTGCCCACTATGAGGAACAGGCCTTGGAAATCATGGGGAGAGAGCAGTCACTGACCAGCAAGGTGGGCCTCCGCCGCACAGGTGAGGATCCACTGGCCCTCCACCCAGATGACCTGTCTCCTGTCTGCCTGCAGTGAGCTGTTCATATCAGACAAAATGGTCCTTCTCTTGCAGGATTTCCATCTCATGAGCCCGGGCCATCGAGAGTCATTCCCTTGGGAAGCGTACACAAAACTGCATGATCCGGACGTGGTCACACACGAGTTGAACATTCAGGGAGCGGAACCTCTTCCTGTTAATGAGCTGCACTCCCTGATCCCCCATGCCCCAAAGCGACATGCATGCCATCATTTACACCCTGGACCTGGGGCATCCGGGTGATGGCAGAGAATCCTGATGCCCAAGCACCTTGGTGGGCTTGGTCCAGCTCAAAATTTAATAGTCGGCTGCCAGGGCACATGTGGGCTGTAGCTTGCGATATGCCACACAAGTCACAGCTTGAGCCCTGGAATGAACTGGTGGCATAAATGTTCAGGGCTGTGGTGACCTTAACAGCCACTGAGTCTTGGGGTTCTCCTCCTCCATGACGTGCCAAGTCCGTGAGGATATAGCACAGATTCTGCACTGTCTGTTTGTTGAGATGAAGTCTCCTGTGGCGCATACTGTCCGTCATCTCCTTGAAAGACCAACAACGCCTGCACACCTTGGACAGTCTCCAGTGTCCCCCTCTGGGATCCCCTTCAGCCTGATGGGTGGCCAGGTTTTCAGGGTTGTGGTGCCCCCTGCACATGGAGTGCCGCCTCCAGCCTGTGTCGACGCTGCTGCCTTCTCCGGTGTCTGGCTGTCTGAGCTGTCACCAGCAGCACGAGGGCATCCTTGGCAGGATCAACACCACCATCCATTCTGGTCGCTGTAAGGAATTGGAGGAGAGAGACCGACAATCTGTTAGGGCTTCCACTCCGTGACCCTCAATTCCCCAAAACCTCCCCCGCCCTTACATGTCCCACTTTCTCTCAGGATGCCATCCACCGAGCCAGTTATGCTGGAAAAGCTCGCTCTGCGCACTCATCCCCCGCCACACAGGAGCTGCTCGACCCCAGACCCCTGCCGGGAACATTAAGGAGACCATGTTCAGGTGCCCTCGCCTGATCCACACACTCACCCGATGGTCGCGAGATATCCCCAGTGCTGCAGCCTAGCTCATGAGAGTTTGATTGTTGGCTGCTGCTTCTGTGGTGGTGCATCTTTCACGCAAAATGTTCAGGCTCCGAGGTTTGATTGAAATGCAATGCAATAATCATTGTCTGAGTCATGGCACGTGTACCGATGAGAATGCACTTGAGAATATTTTATTAGCAAAAATAGTCAACATTAGTAAAGATTCGATAATCAACGATGTAACATTCCACATATCACACTAATCATTAATCAACAAGGAAACATCACCATTCAATATTGTTACCAATACAAAGTAATATCAGCTCATTTACACAAAAAGATCAAACACGGCATAACCCCTCGCAGTTTCCTCTACAGAAACAAAGGATAAGCCTGTGAATGTGTTATCATGTCCAGAACTATGTCGCAGAAACTGTGGAAATTAACAAGTAGGCATGGGGAGTACTCTTTGATCAATGTTTATTGGCTTGTGCACAAGGAGAACAATACAGAGGGATTCACTGCAATGTTCTGTCTGAATCCAGTGAAACAGTAATATCTCTAACATTTTCAAACAATAGGCTTACAGTCACATTTAAATTCCATACTTGCATGTCAACACATCAATAATATCACAGTTAACTTTAATTTTAAACCAATGGAAGGACAGTGTTTCTAGCCAATAGAAAATGGGGAAAGTGGACCAATAGACAATGAGATTTTCTCTCCCCATCTGCCCTTGGGTCTTACTGTCGTTTACATTTTTGAGCACATTTTTGCTTCGGCTACATCCATCATTCTGTCTCTGCAGACCCATGCTATTCACTGAGAAACAGTTTATTATGGATTCAACAAAACAACGTGTTCATCGATGCTTTATTGGTTGTTCCATGTAGTGCCATTCTCCATCCAAGTGCCATTCTCCGTCCATGAGCCGCAGCTGTGCAGTCTCTCCCACACAGCCAAAACTCATTGAACCAAATCCTGGTATCCACATATTCCACTGGCCCTCAAGGTGCAGTTGAACATCCTTGACTTCCAGCGTGTCTGACAGCGGTGACATGCCAGTACTGACCACACCACCAACAGAAGTATCAGCAATCTGTGAAAGCATTTCTTCAACATCTTCATCAGGTTCCTCACTTGGATCACTGTTGCACATCTGGTCCCGCAGCATCTTCTTGCTTCAAACCAGATTGCCTTCTGGACTCGTAGGTTGTCCCACTGTTCCAGGATCCAGGTACCTTAGAAAATATTGTCCTTCTTTCCAGCTACAGAAAAGGAAGGAAACAGCAGCTACAGCCTCCAGGCATTTGCAGCTACAAGCAACAGCAAGCACAACCTGCAGCACCACTTGAGAATATTTTGTTTATTAAACAGTCAACAGGAACTGCGACCTACTGCTCCCCGGACCTGGAATACCTGACCGTGATGTGCCGCCCATACTATCTTCCACGTGAGTTCACTTCAGCCATTATCACAGCAGTCTACATCCCAGCCCAGGCAGAAGTGAGAAAGGTGCTGGATGAACTGTACACAGTTGTAAACAACTATGAAACAGAACACCCGGAAGCCTTGTTCATTGTGGCCGGAGACTTCAACAAGGCCAACCTCAAGAGTGCACTGCCAAAATTCCACCAGCGCATCTCCTGTCCCACCAGGGGCGACAACACTCTTGACCACAGCTACTCAAAAATCAAGGGCGCCTACCGTTACATCTCCCGACCGCACTTTGGGAAATCAGACCATAAGACGGTGCTCCTTCTCCCGGCATACAAGTAGAAACTCAAGTGAGAGAATCCAGCTAAGAAGGTCGTGCAGTGCTGGTCCGAGGAAACAGAAGAGCTCTTACGTGACTGGTGAGAGACAGTGGACTGGTCCATAATTAAGAATTCAGCGACCAACTTAAATGAGTATGCCACCACCGTCAGACTTCATCAGCAAATGTGTGGATGACTGCGTGCCAAAGAAAGCAGTACGTGCGTTCCCCAACCGGAAACCATGGCTCAATCGCGAGATTGACTCCCTGCTGAAGGACAGATCTGAGGCGTTCAAGTCAGTCAACCCTGACCTATACAAGAAATCCAGGTACGACCTTCGCAAAGCCATCCGAGATGCCAAGAGACAATATCAAACCAAGCTAGAGTCACAGGCAGACTCTCGGCGGTTGTGGCAAGGACTAAACAACATAACGGGCTACAAAGCGAAGCCGAGCAGTATCTCTGGCAGCAGCACACCCCTCCCAGATGAACTCAATGCATTCTATGCTCAGTTCGAGCAGGAAACCATCGATCCGCTGTTGAGTGCCCCAGCAGCCCATAACTCACCCATACCCACCATCATAGCTTCCAAAGTCAGATCGGCTTTCCTGAAAGTGAACCCTCAGAAGGCGACGGGCCCGGACGGGATCCCTGGTCGTGCACTCAGAGACTGTGCGGACCAGCTGGCAGAGGTGTTCACGGACATCTTTAACCTGTCCCTACTCCACTCCGAGGTCCGCTCCTGCTTCAAGAAGACCACCATCATACCGGTGCCAAAGAAGAACCAGGCAACGTGACTCAATGACTACCGTCCGGTGGCCCTGACTTCAGTCGTAATGAAGTGCTTCGAGAGGTTGGTCGTGAAGCGTATCACCTCCATACTCCCAGAACGCCTTGATCCACTGCAATTCGCATACCGCCGGAACCGGTCCACAGCAGATGCCATTTCCCTGGCCCTACACTCATCCCCAGAGCATCTCGACAACAAGGTCTCCTACATCAGACTCCGATTTATTGACTACAGCTCCGCCTTCAACACCATAATCCCAGCCAAGCTCATATTAAAGCTCCAAAACCTAGGACTTGGCTCCCCACTCTGCAACTGGATCCTCGACTTTCTGACCCACAGAACACAATCAGTAAGAATAAACAACAACACCTCCTCCACAATAATCCTCAATACGGGGGCCCCGCAAGGCTGCGTACTTAGCCCCCTGCTCTACTCCCTGTACACACATGACTGCGTGGCAAAATCTGGTTCCAACTCCATCTACATGTTTGCTGACGATACGACCACAGTGGGCCACATCTCGAATAACGATGAGTCAGAATACAGGAGGGAGATAGAGAACCTAGTGGAGTGGTGCAGCGACAACAATCTTTCCCTCAATGCCAGCAAAACTAAAGAGCTGGTCATTGACTTCAGGAAACAAAGTACTGTACATACCCCTGTCAGCATCAACGGGGCCGAGGTGGAGATGGTTAGCAGTTTCAAATTCCTAGGGGTGCACATCTCCAAAAATCTGTCCTGGTCCACCCACACGGTGCTACCACCAAGAAAGCACAACAGCGCCTATACTTCCTCAGGAAACTAAGGAAACTTGGCATGTCCACATTAACTATTACCAACTTTTACAGATGCACCATAGAAAGCATCCTATCTGGCTGCATCACAGCCTAGTATGGCAACTGCTCGGCCCAGGACCGCAAGAAACTTCAGAGAGTTGTGAACACAGCCCAGTCCATCACACGAACCTACCTCCCATCCATTGACTCTGTCTACACCTCCCAATGCCTGGGGAAAGCAGGCAGCATAATCAAAGACCCCTCCCACCCGGCTTACTCATTCTTTCAACTTCTTCCATCGGGCAGGAGATACAGAAGTCTGAGAACACGTACGAACAGACTCAGAAACAGCTTCTTCCCCACTGTCACCAGACTCCTAAATGACCCTCTTATGGACTGACCTCATTAACACTACACCCCTGTATGCTTCATCCGATGCCAGTGCTTATGTAGTTACATTGTTTCCCTTGTGTTGCCCTATTATGTGTTTTCTTTTATTCCCTTTTCTTTCCATGTACTTAATGATCTGTTGAGCTGCTCTCAGAAAAATACTTTTCACTGTACCTCAGTACACGTGGCAATAAACAAATCCAATCCAATACAGACCAAGCTGGTTTGATGGCAAACATGGATCTCAATTTTGCCTTTCCTGTTATTTAACCAGCATGACTAGGTCTGCACCGGGTGCCAGGCGGCGGTTAAATCGCACCCCAAATCTTTGTTGGATGCTATTTTTAAAAATTAATTCATGGAATTTGGGCATTGCTTTTTTTTTGGCCAGTTCAAAGGACATTTCAGAATCAAACACATTGCTGTGGACCTGGCGGCACATGTAGGCCAGACCAGATAAGGCCAGCAGATTTGTTTCCCTAAAGGACATTAGTGAACCAGATGTTTTTCTTTTTTTTTAAATGTAAATTATTTTTTTTCCAATTAAGGGGCAATTTAGCTTGTCCTAACCTAACCTTGTACCTAACCTGCACATCTTTGGGTTGTGGGGGTGAAACCCACGCAGGCATGGGGAGAATGTGCAAACTCCACACGGACAGTGACCCAGGGCCGGGATTCGAACCTGGGTCCTCAGCGCCGCAGTCCCAGTGCTATCCACTGCGCCACTTGCCGCCCCTCAGATGGTTTTTTTTATGACAATTAACAATGGTTTCATGGTTATCATTAGACTTGTGATTCCAGATTTTTTTTTGACCATCTCCCATGGTGGGATTCAAACCTGGGTCCCTAGAATATTGACCTAGTTCTCTGGATTACTGGTCCAGTGACAATGGCATTATGCCTCTGCCTCCCATTTGCAAGCATGGGTGGGTTGCGTACAGTCAGTATTTTGCCTGGTGTGAAATGTTTCATTCAGCCTACATACCTGGAATCAACTGGAATGAAAGCCACATTACTCATTCCTGTGATATGCAGAAAATAACTTTGGCTTGACGGCAGCATCCTGTTAGCGACAAATGCCATTCATGTTGCTTTTGCATAGGAACAGCGTGAAACCGCTAGCTTCAGCTATTGCTCAAATTTCTGAGACACCATACCCTCTGGTGTAGTCTGAGGTAGACTAAGCGTTTTTCAGGAACAAAAGTGGCAGCCTTCGGCCCATTCATGAGAATGCATGAAATACAGCAAGCAATTACCTAATGAGGGTAGCCATTGTTTTGCAAGATGCCTTTGATGCGCCTTATTTCAGCATCAATATTGCACATTGAGCAAATGGCTGGGCCTCTATTTACAAGGGGTTGTTTATCAGACCAATCTTATAGGGTGTGGAATTGTAGGATTCCCAACATGTATATTTGGCAGTGAAAGTGGGCCTGCAGTAGACTCCAGTGGAGAAACCCCTGGCAGATTTTTCAACTAGCTCATCAAGAAAAGGGACCACTCCATTTCAAAGGTGAATTTGAGCACAGGATGGAGCTCATTTGTGTGCGTAAGGAAATACTTACATGGAGATGTGGGTTCAAATTTCTCAAACATATCATCTACATATGGGAAATATTCAAGAGGTGTCATTCTATCACAGATGTGTTTCTCATGGCAGCCGACATAGGCGTTTGCAAGAGCTGGGCCTCGAGGGTATCCCATGGAGACCATCTTTTTAAAATTCATCTTTTACAGGATGTGGGCTTCGCTGGTGAGGCCAGCATTTGTTGCCCATCCTTAATTTTTCTTGAGGGTGGTGGTGAGCTGTCTTCTTAAACTGCTGTAGTCCTTGTGGCGTGTGGATGCCAGTCTTCAGCCAAATCAATCCACCCCATGTGATGTCAAGAAATGAGGCACTGGCTACTGCAAAGGCTATGGGCCCTGACAATATTCCAGCCGTGGTACTGAAGACTTGTTCTCCAGAACATGCCACGCCCCTAGCAAAGCTGGTTCAGTCCAGCTATAACACTGGCATCTACCCATCAATATGGGGAAATGCTCAAGTATGCCCTGTACACAAAAAACAGGACACATTCAACCTGGCCAATTGCCTCCGGGTGCTCCGGTTTCCTCCCACAGTCCAAAGATGTGCAGGTTAGGTGGATTGGCCATGATCAATTTCCTCAGTGTTCAAAAGGTTAGGTTAGGTGTGGTTACTGGGTTAAGCGGATAGGGTGGGGACCTGACCCTAGGTAGGTACCCTTTCAGAGGTTCGGTGTCAATTCGATGGGCCACATGGCCTCCTTCTGCACTGCAGTGATTCTATGATTCACTTGTTAAGGATGATAATTCCAGTCGCTTTGTCGGGTTTACAGCTCTGTATATCTGGGTTGGCCTTGAGACCTTACAACACTACCAGTGATTCACATTGTATATGGAAATCAGTCAAGCAAAGCTAAAGCTAAAACTAAACAAAAGCTTTGAATCTTGGGGGCAGCCATTCACTGGTTCATTCCCCATAGCAATGCTTTGACCAATCAGAGTCGAATTGCTGGTTTGAATTTAAGCAAAAGCATGGAAGTTAACTGTTCCCTTGTGCATTCTCATTGGCAATGCCTCTACTGATCAAAATCCACTTATCAACAAATCAGCACTCTCTTCCCATGCAATATAAATTTTGTCTCCTGTATAAATGGTATTATTGTGCATCTGTCCTGATGAGTGCAAGTTAAAAAGCTTTGGCAGCTTGTCTTTCTTTTTCACAATCATGGAGTGTTAAGTGGCTGCTGAATAATCAATATCAGTGATAAACTCTGCCATCAGAAAACTCATTCAACTCTTGAGATGATGAGTATTGCTTTTATGCTGTTCTCCACAACATTGGCCATTTTTGCCACTGCCTCAGCCCATTTGTTGCTCAAACTCCCATTTATGCCTCTTTTTACTTCCAGACTTAACTTTTCCATTGATCTTCAGGCTCTGTCTCCCACCTTCCACCCTTTATAAATTGAGCTCATCCAAATCTCTGTTCCCTGTAATCTTGCTGATTTACCGTGGGTCCTCCCACAATGCTTCAGTGAGTTGCCTGGAGTGAATTGCACACCCTCGTTGATGGATAGAGTTCTTTTGGTGGTGGATGTAGGGTAAAGGATGATGTTGGGCATTTATAGTCTGCTCATGTTGGTGGAGCAGGTGCCACTGGAATAGGTTAAGAGGAGGTGAGAGGGGGAGCTGGGCCAGGTGTTTGATGGCAGATGTGGAACAAGGCTCTACACAGAGTCAACTCCTCCTCCTCGTGCGGTGGACTCAGCTTTATTCAGTTTAAAGTGGTTCAAGTCTTATGGATGTTAAAAGGACAGCTTAAGGATTACGTTGTGTTGTATTCTTTGGGGGTTGTATTTGAATTAATGGTTGCTAAGATGTTCACTGTATGTTTGAAAAAGGTTAACTTGAGTTCATAGAAAATACATTGTTTTGCTTTAAAAAATACTTTTCCATTTCTGCTGTCCTTAATCCTTAAGCTGTCCTTTTAACATCCATTGGGGGCATGGTTGAGGTTCCTCACTTGTGACTGAGGATCCCCATGGCTCACAACTCCTCAAGAGGTTCTGTGATCTACTTTTCCTACTGTTGTACTATGGGTTATTTAGATGTCTCAATGATTAGTTCCTCAGCCTTGTATGTTTAAACATGAATTGTTTATTGTTGGTCTTTAATTATTTACAGATCCCAGGTCACTGTCATGCTTGGTGCTGCTTCCATGCAGGTAGACTGCTTCCAGAGTGTCCTCTCAGGCTGTTCGCCAAGAGTCTATTATCATGCGACTCTATAAAGTGTACCATATTCTCCAGTCTCACATTAACCCCTACTCTGCCAAACACCATTACATGACAGTGGCATGCACACAATATCACAACACCACCCCCTTTCTTCGCTAAAGAAAACTTTCCATTCTTCCAATGGAGTATAACCATACAATTTTTATTTTCTATCCCTTCTCCCCCCCACCTCACATCTCTGACTTTATAAATTCAGATGGTCATGACGCTTGACAGTTCTTTCACATTTCAGTCTATCATGTTTGGAGGGATGGTAGTAGTTCTCTGTGTTTTTGGTACTTGGCTATCTCCATTTGATTTATTTTCTGTGTTCCTTTGAGATGCATTTTTCTTTGTTAATAACATGTCTGCTTTTCTTGGACGCAGTGAATTTGGCCCATTCCTTCCAAGGGGAACATCTCCGTTTTGATACTGGACTCAAATCTTCTTTTTCCGTGGTGTCTGCCATGTTCTTCCTGGATGTTTATGTTGCACAAATGGAGTCTTCATTTCCTTATTTTGGTAAAATTTAAAGTGCCCAATTCTTTTTTTCCAATTAAGCGTCAATTTAGCGTGGCCAATCCACCTACCCTGCACATATTTGGGTTGTGGGGGTGACACCCACGCAAACTCCACACGGACAGTGTCCCAGAGCCGGGATCGAACCTGGGAACTCGATGTTGTGCGGCAGCAGTGCTAACCGCTGCCCCACCGTGCTGCCCTAGTCTTCATTTCTACTTGTTTCCCAATCTCTCCAAACATTTGGCTCAAGCACCCCGGATGAGGTGAGTTGGGTGAAGTGAGGGAATCCGGAGGGCGGGATTGGGTCGCTGAAGAGGATCGAAAGACCTGGGCTGCCTTTAAAAATGGTGCCCTGATCTCTCACCAGTGCAGGAAATGATTTTAAGAGTGGCCACAATGGGGAATTCCTTGTTGAGGCCAATAAACATGGCGTGCCATTAAACAGCAGAGTCTTTCAGCACTGAGAAACACCCCGCTAAACGTGCCGTACAGAGGACTTTAACTGGTTAATGGTTAGGGGAATAGATAGGAGATTCTGTGGTCCCGAGCGAGACTCCCGGAAGGTATGTTGCCTCCCGGGTGCCAGGGCCAGGGATGTCTCGGATCGTGTCTTCAGGATCCTTAAGGGGGAGGGGGAGCAGCCAGAAGTCGTGGTGCACATTGGTACCAACGACATAGGTAGGAAAAGGGGTGTGGAGGTAATAAACAAGTTTAGGGAGTTAGTCTGGAAGTTAAAAGCCAGGACAGACAGAGTTGTCATCTCTGGTTAGTTGCCGGTGCCACGTGATAGCGAGGCTAGGAATAGAGAGAGAGTGCAGCTGAACACGTGGCTGCAGGAATGGTGTAGGAGGGAGGGCTTCAGGTATTTGGATAATTGGAGCGCATTCTGGGGAAGGTGGGACCTGTACAAGCAGGACGGGTTGCATCTGAACCAGAGGGGCACCAATATCCAGGGAGGGAGGTTTTCTAGTACTCTTCGGGAGGGATTAAACTAATGTGGCAGGGGAATGGGAACCGGATTTGTAGTCCAGCAACTAAGGTAGCCGATATTCAGGACGCCAAAGCGTGTAATGAGGCAGTGGGGAAGGGAACACTGATAAAGGAGAGTACTTGCAGGCACGGAGATGGGTTGAAGTGTGTATACTTCAACGCAAGAAGCATCAGGAATAAGGTGGGTGAACTTAAGGCATGGATCGGTACTTGGGACTACGATGTGGTGGCCATCACGGAAACTTGGATAGAAGAGGGGCAGAAATGGTTGTTGGAGCTCCCTGGTTATAGATGTTTCAATAAGATTAGGGAGGGTGGTAAAAGAGGTGGGGGGGTGGCATTATTAATTAGAGATAGCATAACAGCTGCAGAAAGACAGTTCGAGGAGTATCACCTTATTGAGGTAGTATGGGTTGAAGTCAGAAATAGGAAAGGAGCAGTCACCTTGTTAGGAGTTTTCTATAGGCCCCCCAATAGTAGCAGAGATGTGGAGGAACAGATTGGAAAACAGATTTTGGAAATGTGCAGAAGTCATAGGGTAGTAGTCATGGGCGACTTTAACTTCCCAAATACTGAGTGGAAACTCTTTAGATCAAATAGTTTGGATGGGGTGGTGTTTGTGCAGTGTGTCCAGGAAGCTTTTCTAACACAGTATGTAGATTGTCCGACCAGAGGAGGGGCAATATTGGATTTAGTACTTGGTAATGAACCAGGGCAAGTGATAGATTTGTTAGTGGGGGAGCATTTTGGAGATAGTGACCACAATTCTGTGACTTTCACTTTAGTAATGGAGAGGGATAGGGACGTGCAACAGGGCAAGGTTTACAATTGGGGGAAGGGTAAATACGATGTTGTCAGACAAGAATTGAAGTGCATAAGTTGGGAACATAGGCTGGCAGGGAAGGACACAAGTGAAATGTGGAACTTGTTCAAGGAACAGGTGCTACGTGTCCTTGATATGTATGTCCCTGTCAGGCAGGGAACAGATGGTTGAATGAGGGAACCATGGTTGACAAGAGAGGTTGAATGTCTTGTTAAGAGGTAAAAGGTGAAACAAGGTGCAGACAGGGCATTGGAGGGATACAAGATAGCCAGGAGGGAACTGAAGAAAGGGATTAGGAGAGCTAAGAGAGGGCATGAACAATCTTTGGCGGGTAGGATCAAGGAAAACCCCAAGGCCTTTTACACATATGTGAGAAATATGAGAATGACTAGAGTGAGGGTAGGTCCGATCAAGGACAGTATCGGGAGATTGTGTATTGAGTCTGAAGAGATAGGAGAGGTCTTGAACGAGTACCTTTCTTCTGTATTTACAAATGAGAGGGGCCATATTGTTGGAG
The DNA here is from genome assembly GCF_047496885.1 of Scyliorhinus torazame. Lineage (NCBI taxonomy): Eukaryota > Metazoa > Chordata > Chondrichthyes > Carcharhiniformes > Scyliorhinidae > Scyliorhinus > Scyliorhinus torazame. Next base: position 170,629,004 of record NC_092717.1, on the reverse strand, counting down.
AGGACAGTGTGAAACAGATTGGTAAGCTCGAGGAAATACTTGTGAGGAAGGAAGATGTGTTGGGCATTTTGAAAAACTTGAGGATAGACAAGTCCCCCGGGCCTGATGGGATATATCCAAGGATTCTATGGGAAGCAAGAGATGAAGTTGCAGAGTCGTTGGCAATGATCTTTTCGTCCTCACTGTCAACAGGGGTGGTACCAGGGGATTGGAGAGTGGCGAATGTTGTGCCCCTGTTCAAAAAAGGGACTAGGGATAACCCTGGGAATTACAGGCCAGTTAGTCTTACTTCGATGGTAGGCAAAGTCATGGAAAGGGTACTGAAGGATAGGATTCCTGAGCATCTGGAAAGACACTGCTTGATAAGGGATAGTCAGCACGGATTTGTGAGGGGTAGGTCTTGCCTTACAAGTCTTATTGAATTCTTTGAGGAGGTGACCAAGCATGTGGATGAAGGTAAAGCAGTGGATGTAGTGTACATGGATTTTAGTAAGGCATTTGATAAGGTTCCCCCTGGTAGGCTTATGCAGAAAGTAAGGAGGCATGGGATAGTGGGAAATTTGGCCAGTTGGATAACGAACTGGCTAACGGATAGAAGTCAGAGAGTGGTGGTGGATGGCAAATATTCAGCCTGGATCCCAGTTACCAGTGGCGTACCGCAGGGATCAGTTCTGGGTCCTCTGCTGTTTGTGATTTTCATTAATGACTTGGATGAGGGAGTTGAAGGGTGGGTCAGTAAATTTGCAGACGATACGAAGGTTGGTGGAGTTGTAGATAGTAAGGAGGGCTGCTGTCGGCTGCAAAGAGACATAGATAGGATGCAGAGCTGGGTTGAGAAGTGGCAGATGGTGTTTAACCCTGAAAAGTGTGAGGTTGTCCATTTTGGAAGGACAAATATGAATGCGGAATAAAGGGTTAACGGTAGAGTTCTTGGCAATGTGGAGGAGCAGAGAGATCTTGGGGTCTATGTTCATACATCTTTGAAAGTTGCCACTCAAGTGGATAGAGCTGTGAAGAAGGCCTATGGTGTGCTCGCGTTCATTAACAGAGGGATTGAATTTAAGAGCCGTGAGGTGATGATGCAGCTGTACAAAACTTTGGTAAGGCCACATTTGGAGTACTGTGTACAGTTCTGGTCGCCTCATTTTAGGAAGGATGTGGAAGCTTTGGAAAAGGTGCAAAGAAGATTTACCAGGATGTTGCCTGGAATGGAGAGTAGGTCTTACGAGGAAAGGTTGAGGGTGCTAGGCCTTTTCTCATTAGAACGGAGAAGGATGAGGGGCGACTTGATAGAGGTTTATAAGATGATCAAGGGAATAGATAGAGTAGACAGTCAGAGACTTTTTCCCCGGGTGGAACAAACCATTACAAGGGGACATAAATTTAAGGTGAAAGGTGGAAGATATAGGAGGGATATCAGAGGTAGGTTCTTTACCCAGAGAATAGTGGGGGCATGGAATGCACTGCCTGTGGAAGTAGTTGAGTCGGAAACATTAGGGACCGTCAAGCAGCTATTGGATAGGTACATGGATTACGGTAAAATTATATACTGTAGATTTATTTGTTCTTAAGGGCAGCACGGTAGCATTGTGGATAGCACAATTGCTTCACAGCTCCAGGGTCCCAGGTTTGATTCCGGCTTGGGTCACTGTCTGTGCGGAGTCTGCACGTCCTCCCCGTGTCTGCGTGGGTTTCCTCCGGGTGCTCCAGTTTCCTCCCACAGTCCAAAGATGTGCAGGTTAGGTGAATTGGCCAATGATAAATTGCTCTTAATGTCCAAAATTGCCCTTGGTGTTGGGTGGAGGTGTTGAGTTTGGGTAGGGTGCTCTTTCCAAGAGCCGGTGCAGACTCAAAGGGCCGAATGGCCTCCTTCTGCACTGTAAATTCAATGATAATCTATGATTAATCTAGTACAAAGGTTCGGCACAACATCGTGGGCCGAAGGGCCTGTTCTGTGCTGTATTTTCTATGTTCTATGTGAACTCAAGACCACTGAATAGCACCCAATGTTTCATAACTTCCCACTTTTTAAAAACTGTTTTATCTTCCTCTCAAGGGGAATAATTTCACATTCCTGCACATTATTCGCTATCTGTCAACTTTTTGGCCTCTCACATAATCTGTCTGTCTCTTTGCAGACTCTTTGGCCATGATTTCCAATTGCCAGTGGTGCAGGAAGGGTTGGGGATGTAATCTGAAAATTACATTCCAGTAGGGTAGCACTAGGTTACACCGACACTTGAACATGACACAATTTTCAAAGGGAATTCAGAGTGGGGGACAAGGGAACCTGTTCGCCTCCAATTAATGGTCCATTAAGATCCTTGTGAAGTTTGTTAATGGGCCAGGGAGAGTGAGAAGTGAATTTTTAATTCTGAGATGCTGACTGCTCTCTTCTGCAAGGCAGTGGCAGGCCCAATCGTGGCAGCGGTCAATCTTTGCTGTTCATGCTCTGCAGCCAACCCCACCTACCTTTCTTTAAGATTTTAGTTCAGACGGGAAGCTTGGAGGGCCGAAGGGCCTGTTCCTGTGCTGTACTTTTCTTTGTTCTTTGTTCTACTGGTTATGCTTGGCACCACTATTTGGGTACCGAGACCACCTCCTACACAAGCAGGACATTTATGTTTCAAAATAGCATCACATGAGTGTCAAAGCTGCAGGTCTCTTGTAAAGATTGTGAGATTCAACTTATTAACATCACTCTTTCCCCCAAAATGTATTAATATTAAATTACTGACTAACTCCGTCTCACTGCATAAGAAAAGATTCAAAGTAACTTCATTTCTGGTTGGTTCCATGATCTATTGTTCTAGGAAACTGTCTCAAATGCATTCCCTCAACTTGCCTTTCCAGCAACTCCTAACAATTTGATTTATCCTGTCGCTATGAAGATTAATGTCCCCCATGATTATGACGTACCTTTGTTAAAAGCACCTTTTATTATTGATAAATACAATATCCAAGGGTATAGCAATCATTAGTGATATATAAACTATTCCCATTAGTGTTTTCTACAGCACGGTAGCACAGTGGTGGCATTGTGGCTTCACAGCGCTAGGGTCCCAGTTTTGATTCCCCGCTGGGTCACTGTCTGTGCGGAGTCTGCACATTCTCCTCGTAACTGCGTGGGTTTCCTCCGCATGCACTGGTTTCCTCCCACAGTCCAAAGACGCAGAGGTTAGATGGCCATTTGGCCCATCGAGTCTGCACCGACACTTGGATGGACCACCCAACTTAAGCCCCATACCCGCCCTATCTCCTAACCTTTTTGGACACTAAGGGACAATTTAGCATGGCCAATCCACCTAACCTGACATTTTTGGACTGAGAGGAAACTGGAGCACCCAGAGGAAACCAATGCAGACACGGGGAGAACGTTCAGACTCCGCTCAGACCCAAGACGGGACTCGAACCTGGGACCCTGGAGCTGTGAATCTTTCTCTTTCTAAATGTTTAGTTATCTCCTCCTTAATGATTGATTTCAGCAACTTCCCCACCACAGATGTCAAGCTAAATGTTCTTTGGTTTCCTACTTCTGGCGCCCCTCCCTTTTTGAATAGGGGCGTCATATTAGTGTTGTTTCAATCCACTGAGTCCATTCCAGAATGCAGGGAATTCTGAAATATCATAACCAATGCATCCACTAGCTCTGCTGCCTCCTAGCCATCAGGTCCCGGTGACTTATCTGCCTTTAATCCCATCAGTTTATTCAATACCGTCTCCTTAGTGATGGTTATTGCACCAAGTTCCTCTGCATTAACTGTAGTTTTTGGAATTTTTAAAATTATCTTCTACCGTGAAGACAGAGGCAAAATATTGGTTCAGTGCCTCCGCCATTTCTGTGTTCCCCATTGTTACCTCACCAGAATCCTCCTCTAAAACGACCAACATTTACTTTAGCTATTCTCTTCCTCTTAAGTTTTTTGCATCAGTGTTTATGTTTTCTGCTGGTTTTCTTTCATAATTCATCTTAGCTCTTTCGACTTTATTTTTAGTAGCCTTTTGCTGAACCTTAAATTTTTTGCAATCATCCAGCTTACCACGAACTTTTGCAGTATGGCATGCCCTAGATTTTGCCTTTATGTCTTCTTTGACTTCCTTATTTAACCATGGAATGTTTTTCTCCCTTTTACAATTCCTCTTCCTTTCAGAAATATACTTTAATTGGGAGGTATTTAATATTTCATCCTTCTCATCATTCGACGTCTTAACAAGAATCTTTTCCTGTTTCTTACAGATGGTAAGGAACGCAAGCTTCAACAACTCATCAACACCACAGCCCATCCTAGGCCCTGCACCAGTCCCAATCCCTCGTACCCCATTTCTCCCAGTATCAACACCACTGCCCATCCCAGGCCCTCCACCAGTCCCAATCCCTTATGCTCCATTTCTCCCAATATCAACACCAATGCCCATCCCAGGCCCTCCACCAGTCCCAATCCCTCGTACCCCATTTCTCCCAACCCCAGCCCTTGCCGCGTGTTCACCATACCCTCTGACCTTCCCCTCTCTGAGGCTGAGCGTGCTGTTCTCAGCAAAGGACTCAGCTTTGTACCCTTATATGCCCACCTCAATGAATTCCAGGCTCAACAAGATGTGGAACTCTTCTTTTGCCACCTTCATCTCCGTGCCCAGTTCTTTGGGTAAGAATCCTCCCCCCCGTTCCACTGATCTTTTCATGTGCCTCCAACATTCTGCCTCCATGTGGACCCCCCCCCCCCCGGCCGGGACAATTACCTGCCCTTGATCTTTTCATTGAGAACTGTCGACGGCACGTTGGCCGTCTTTAATTTTCTGCCACCCTCACCCATTCCAACCTCTCTCCTTCTGAACATTCTGCTCTTCACTCCGTCAGGTCGAACCCCGACTTTGTCATCAAACCTGCCGACAAAGGGGGTGCTGTTGTCGTCTGGCGCACTGACCTCTACCTCGCAGAGGCTGAGCTCCAACTCTCAGATACTTCCTCTTACCTCAAGAAGGGGAGTAGAGACAACCCCGGTAACTATAGACCAGTGAGCCTTACTTCTGTTGTGGGCAAAATCTTGGAAAGGTTTATAAGAGATATGGTATATAATCATCTGGAAAGGAATAATTTGATTAGAGATAGTCAACACGGTTTTATGAAGGGTAGGTCGTGCCTCACAAACCTTATTGAGTTCTTTGAGAAGGAGACCAAACAGGTGGATGAGCAGTTGATGTGGTGTATATGGATTTCAGTAAAGCGTTTTATAAGGTTCCCCACGGTAGGCTACTGCAGAAAATACGGAGGTATGGGATTCAGGGTCATTTAGCAGTTTGGATCAGAAATCGGCTAGCTGGAAGAAGACAAAGGGTGGTGGTTGATGGGAAATGTTCAGACTGGAGTCCAGTTACCAATAGTGTACCACAAGGATCTGTTTTGGGGCCACTGCTGTTTGTCATTTTTATAAATGACCTGGAGTAGGGGGTCGAAGGATGGGTGAGTAAATTTGCAGATGGCACTAAAGTCGGTGGAGTTGTGGACAGTGCGGAAGAATGTTACACGTTACAGATGGACATAGATAAGCTGCAGCGCTGGGCTGAGAGGTGGCAAATGGAGTTTAATGCAGAAAAGTGTGAGGTGATTCATTTTGGAAGGAATAACAGGAAGACAGAGTACTGGGCTAATGGTAAGATTCGTGACAGTGTGGATGAGCAGAGAGATCTCGGTGTCCATTTCCATAAATCCCTGAAAGTTGCCACCCAGGTTGAAAGGGTTGTTAAGAAGGCGTACGGTGTGTTAGCTTTTATTGGTAGAGGGATTGAGTTTCGGAGCCATGAGGTCATGTTGCAGCTGTACAAAACTCTGGTGCGGCCGCATTTGGAGTATTGCGTGCAATTCTGGTCGCTGCATTATAGGAAGGATGTGGAAGCATTGGAAAGGGTGCAGAGGAGATTTACCAGAATGTTGCCTGGTATGGAGGGAAGATCTTATAAGGAAAGGCTGAGGGACTTGATACTGTTTTTGTTAGAGAGAAGAAGGTTAAGAGGTGACTTAATTGAGGCATACAAGATGATCAGAGTATTGGATAGGGTGGACAGTGAGAGCCTTTTTCCTCGGATGGTGATGTCTAGCATGAGGGGATATAGCTTTAAATTGAGGGGAGATTGATATAGGACAGATGTCAGAGGTAGGTTCTTTACTCAGAGAGTAGTAAGGGCATGGAATGCCCTGCCTGCAACAGTAGTGGACTCGCCAACACTCAGGGCATTCAAATGGTCATTGGATAGACCTATGGATGATAAGGGAATAGTGCTGATGGGCTTTAGAGTGGTTTCACAGGTCGGCACAACATCGAGGGCCGAAGGGCCTGTGCAGCGCTGTAATGTTCCATGTTCTAACCTTGGTCACCGAACAACCAGATCCCTGGAAAGGCTATTCGGTCAAAACAATCTATTTTTATTTTTGCATTTAATCATATATCATGTCATAAGTGTTTCATGCATTCAAATGAAATACATTTGACTTGAACATTTTACCATTTTTCCTATTGCTGTAAAGATTTCTGACTGTGAAATATGGCTCTGTGGTGCTGATGGTGCAGACCCAAATTTTTTTAAATGTTGCATTGTCTGCTTCTGGTCATTTCCAGCATGGTGCACCCCGAGTGTAAGTTGGTAGCGTAGACATAGAATTTACAGTGCAGAAGGAGGCCTTTCGGCCCATCGAGTCTGCACCGGCCCTTAGAAAGAGCACCCTACTCAAGCCCACGTATCTACCCTATCCCCGTAACCCAGTAACCCCCACTTAACCTTTTCCGGACACTGAGGGGCAATTTAGCATGGCCAATCCACCTAACCCGCACATCTTTGGACTGTGGGAGGAAACCGGAGCACCCGGAGGAAACAATGCACACACGGGGAGAATGTGCAGACTCCGCACAGACAGTAACCCAGCCGGGAATCGAACCTGGGACCCTGGAGCTATGAAGCAACTGTGCTAACCACTATGCTACCGTGCTGCCCAAATGCTGCATATGTGCAGGAAGCAGAGCGGGTAGATCATAACATTAAAAAACATCTTGTACTAATTTGGCTCACACTGCCATTTTGGATTTCCCACGTCCAATTAATGTCTTCTCTTAAGCACCACCTACTTAATCTTAAACTCTACTCACTGAATGTGTGTTCAGTTACACAAGGTACCCCACTCTCTCCAGTGTTACTATTTAAAGGGATTACAATGGGGCTTCCAGATGAGGTACTTTTGACTTTATTTTGCTGCTACAGTGTGAAAGGAAGTATTGTGTTGCTTGTTCGTGGAGGAGTTTGGTAATGTTTTTAGATTCATAAATTGATGGTGCTAGACCTTGACAAGGAGTTCAGAGCAGTTGCCAGGAACAAGCCTGCTTTCAAAAGTGGTCTTATAAATGCACCACACCAAGGGAATTTGGAATTGGTAATAAATACTGACTTTGTCATTGAATCCCATATCTCATGAATGATTTATCTTTTAAAACACCGTTGTGCCTGGAGGCTCAGAATGTTGCATCAGGTGTGGACAGACATCTTCAGCCTGCTACCACCTGAATCTGGTAGCCACATTTTACCAGTGGCTGTCAAAATCACTACAACCCTCAACTGTTTTGTTTCCGGCTTCTTCCATGGCTCCACCGGCGAGGGGCGCTATCTCACCAATATAAAGCTGCTGGAAATGATCCCACTGTCTATCGGCACTCAGTCTTGTTTACGTGCCCCGGTGAGGACCGCCCTGCTGACGTTGCACTTAGCTGCATTTCCTGCACTGAGGAGCTCCACTCGTCGGGTGGGTTAGAGGGGGGGGTCCTTGGGCACCCCGCACCAGAACCACATTCAGGCAGGGCACCCCCGGGCCCAATCCCTGGTGCAGAAACTATGCCAGCTTGGCACCTTGGCATTGTCCGCCTGATCCCTGGTGCGGACATTATGCCAATTTGGCATTCTCAGCATGGCATCCTGGCAGTGCCACTGCCACCCTGATGGTGCCAAGCTGTCAGCCAGGTGGCACTGCCAGGGTGCCACAGTGGCACTGCTCGGGTATCAGGCTGATAGTGCTAAAGTGCCTAAGTGGCACCAGCAATTCCTGGGGTCCAGTCAGGCCAGGTGCTGATCACCCGGCAGCCTCCGATCGCCTGGAAGTCATCACCAGTTACCATCCCACCTGCTCCCCATTTGTGGGGACCAGTACTGAACGATACCCAGCTGGGATCTCCTCGGCGAGGCTGTAGATGCTGGGTGGCTGTTCAATCCGGTGAAGGCAGATATAAGTCAGCTTCTAAGCCAACTTCATCTGCGAGACTGCAAGATCCCGATGTCTGGCGAGATCTCACGGGAAGTCCGGGTTGGCCTCTTCTGGCATCTACTGGCATTGTCGCTCCACCACTCGGGTGCAACGTGGAGGGTAGATCACGCCCAGAAAATCATTAAATTGTAGAATGGATGAGACATATGGATACCACTCCACCAAAGCGCTGCAATCTTTTTGGCGGCATGGTGGCACAGTGGTTAGCACTGCTGCTTCACAGTGCCAAGGATCCGGGTTCAATTCTGTGTGGAGTCTGCATATTCTGCCTGTGTCTGCTCCGGGTGCTCCGGGTTCCTCCCGCAGTCCAAAGATGTGCAGGTTAGGTGGATTAGTTGTGATAAATTGCCTCTTAGTGTTCAACGGTGAGATGGGAATAGGGCAGGAACGTGGGCCTAGATTGGGTGCTCTTTCGAAGGGTCATTGCAGACTCAATGGGCCAAACGTCCGCCTTCTGCACTGAAGGGATTCTATGATGTTCTATGATTCTTATTTTATGTAATTCAATTTTGAAGGCACTGCCTTCACCATACTCTCAGGCAGTGTATATCTAGATTCTAACTATGCACGGTGTAAATTTAATTTTCTCATCTCGCCTTTGACTCTTTTGCCAATCGCCTTAACGTCGTGTCCTCTGGTTTCTTAATCCTTCCACCAATGGGAACAATTTCTCTGTCTCTCTGTTCTGTCGAGACATCACACGATTTTGAATATTTCGACATTTGCAGGATTTCCCACTTGGCAGCTCACAAATGCATTAGACAGGTGATTGACGGCTTGTTTGTTCGGGTCATCAATTATATCAACTCTGCCACTGATTCTGCCAGTTAGAATGAATGAGTACCGGGGTTTGCAGCTCTGCCCGGCATTCCATAAGTGCGGGGCATCATCAACTGCAAACACATTGCAGTTAGGTCATCCACAGATCACCCAGGAGTTTTCATCACTGCCAGGGTTTCCACTCCATCAAAGTGCAGATGGAATTCAGGTGTGTGCACGAATCCTCAGCAGTTGCCATGTTGTTTTTTTCCCTGGAGTAGTCCAACCTCTGATTTATTTGCACCTGGAAATAGAGTTACTGGCTGGTTGCTAGGAGACGAGCGATACCCACTTAAAACATGACTGATAGCACCTCTCCGGGATGAGGAATGGTTTGCAGGAGCACCATAATGAATGGTATATCATCACTAGCTGTGTCATTGAACAAACTAAAGGCATGCTGAAGATATGCTTCAGGTATATGGACAGATCTGAAGTCACCCTTCAGTACACACAACCAGGGTCTTCAGGATTATCGTTGTGTGCTGCACTCTGCATCACACTGCCCAGCAACAAGATTTAAACCTTCAGGAGGAACAAGGCACATAGTGCAGAGCCTCTTCAGGATATGTCGAGGCAGATGAGGAGGAGGAGGAGACATGGAACTTTTATGAAAAAGGTTCCAGTCGTTCCTTGAAGCAAATCTGACACCAGCAAACCTGCAATACTGTGACCTTTCTCAGCTCAGCTGGGAGGAAAACATTCATGTTACTATAGAATTTACCCGGTTAAACTGGAAACATGTCATATGACTGTCTTGCAAGAACATTTCTCTCCCATCCACTATTAATAGCTGGAAGATTCTGCTTTCAGTGTCATGCACTGGAGGAAGGGGAAAACATTTCACAATTTGTTGCATCACTTTGAAAGCTAGGAAAGTGCTGCATATTTGGCCAGTCTTTGGATGATACACTTCACGACCAATTAGTATGTGGCCTCGGGAATTAAGCCATCCAAAGAAAATTGTTGGCTGTAGATGCATTAACCCTAAAAGATAATATAGAAATCACAATGATTGGAGTTTGAGCTGAAGTCCATAAGATATTGGGCGGGATTCTCCGCCCTGCCCCGCCACATTTCTGCCCCAACCTGCCGGCGGGATTCTCCGTTACGCCGGCAGGTCAATGGGGTTTCCCATTGTGGGGCAGCCCCATGACGTCAGGAAACCCCCGGGTGCCAGCAAAATGGAGAACACGCCAGTGGAGAATCACGCCCCGTCTGTGAGAAGCAGATCCACCAAGAACCTACCATGCCATTGCTGCAGCCAAGTGGAACATATGACTGGAGACTTTTGGAACAAGGAGAACAAATTCAAAAATTGTGGTAAAGTTCGTTACATTGCCAAGGCATGTTGGTCACGGCAATCTTCATCAAAACAAAAGAAGTTTACCAAGAAAAATACTGCAAAGTCTACAGGGTGTGTTCACCAGTTCAGTGATCCAATTGAACACTCACCGAGTACAAAAATTTCAAGTCAGCTGAAGGAATGTAAGCTTGGTCATCTAACAGTACAAGGAGACCAGCATCGAATTTAGGTCTATCCAAATTAAATAGGAATACTATTAAGATAGAAGTGGAAATGGGTGCTGCAGTATCACTTATACTTGAATTGGTGTATCGACAGAAATTACAACCATCTGATATGGTCTTGAGCACATATACCGAGCAGATCGTGCCTCTGAAAGGATTCACCAAGGTGACATGGAAGTTAGTGAGCAGAAAGTGGAGTTGCCTCTTCACATTGTTCAAGGAAAATTTCTGGCATTGTTTGCGAGGTCTTGGTTAAGGAAGATTAAGCTTAACTGGTCTGTCGTGAACCAATTTGTTGATTCTACAAATTATCTTCAAACACATTTGAGAAAGTATGCCAATCTATTCAAGAAGTCACTTGGATTCATGATTGGGGTCAAAGTAAAACTGAAGACAAAGGCAGACAGCATGCCTAAGTGTTTGAAAGCACCTACCGTATCCTATGCTAGTCAACCTAAAGTAGAAGAAGAGCTCAAGAGGTTACTACGAGGCTACCATGCATGATGACACAGTAGCACAAATGGATAGCACAGTGGCTTCACAGCACCAGGGTCCCAGGTTCGATTCCCTGCTGGGTCACTCTCTGTGCGGAGTCTGCACGTTCTCCCCGTGTCTGCATGGGTTTCCTCCGGGAGCTCCGGTTTCCTCCCACAGTCCAAAGACGTGCAGGTTAGGTGGATTGGCAATGATAAATTGCCCTTTGTGACCAAAAAGCTTAGGAGGGGTTATTGGGTTACGGGCATAGGGTGGAAGTGAGAGCTTAAGTCGGTCGGTGCAGACTCGATGGGCCGAATGGCCTCCTTCTGCACTGTATGTTCTATAATGTCAGCACCAGCTCTCTTCCAATGATCTATGGATCAGATCTTGAGTGGGCTATCAGGCGTGCAATGCTACCTGGACGACATTTCAATTACAGGTTCGAACGATGTAGAGCATGTAAAGAACCTCAAATTCACTATCTTGGACACATCATCGACCGAGACGATCTTCATCAAGAACCTGAGGTGATGTCGAAGAACCATGACCGCAGAACATGATTCAGTTAAGGTAAATTCTAGGATTATTAAATTACCACGGAATGTTTGCACTGCACTTAGTAACACTTGGCTCTGTACTAAAGATTGTGAGGATGCTGATCAAAATGTCAAAAAGAATGATGAAGGGAATCTGAGTTATTGGTCCATTATTACCCAAAGCTGCAGCTTGCTTGTGACGCATCACCCTATAGGGTTGGCGCAGTTATTCGCATATAATGCCTTCAGGCAAAGAGCGACCAATAGGTTTGCTTCCAGGACATTGGATAGTGCTGAGTTCCACTGGTCAGGTCATATGTTACCTGTTGTCACTTGCTGCTTCAGGTTTTCTCCTCTGTTGTTGAGAATTAATATGTCTCTCTTATTCCTCATAGACTCCAGCAGTACATCTGAGAAGACATCATTGAACTGGATTCTAAAGTTTGCATGTCGATTTTATCCTTCCTCCTTTCTTCCCCAGTACCCCAAACATTTTCAAATTGCATTTTCATGTTGTCACTTTGAAGACTGGAATTGAGATTGTGTTACATGGGTCTTTATCAGGCCCACTGCCGCGGATCGGCCAGGAAAGTCGGAAATAAGGTTAAAAAGCCATTGACAAATCAATGCAACATACTTCTGGGTTCCCTACATGGCATCTTACTCCCAGTGCATCTGCAAGTTAACAGTGACCATATTTGTGATATAGCTGCAGCCTTATCATCGTGTTGTAAGGCAGCAATAACCTTAATGGCACTGTAAAAACATGGAACCAGGAAAGCAGAGTTTTTCATCAAACACACGCATTTTGCAGGTCAAATAGTTCTATCATGGACTCTATCTTATATTTAGAATTTATTGGTTAAAAGTTAGCTGATTTTTCACAGGTCCAACTAGGCTTTTGAAGTTGCCTTCTGTTGACAGTTTGAACCAGCAATAAATTGACTGGTTTTTCTTCATATTGTTCGAGGCTTTATTATGTTTAAAACAAATCATATCAGCCCATTTGTAGGAAATTGTACATGATGAATTTAATTTTCTTTTTGTTCTTGTGTAATCTTGTGCTGAGACCTAGAATGATCAATAACATTTTTAATACAGTATTCAATGCTCATTTGATTTTAACAATTGTCATTCCAGTGCCGTTGTAGGACCAATCCTGTTACAAAAGGAAAACATATAAATTGTGAATGAACTAAAATCTTATTCTCTGTCTGTATTATCAAGTTACAAATCCCTTTCTCTCAGGAGGGGTAGATTTTACAAGAAGTAAATTATTGCTGCCATTCTTGGTATAACATTCCATGCATCATGGGATACATAATGTTACTTGGGACACACACAATTTTACCAGAACTGAGTTCACAATAGAAGGTCAAATTGGGTTAGACATTAAAAGAATTTATCTTGTTGTTTCATGCATCACAAAAGTCCACTCACTTGATATGTATAAAACTGTTCATCAACATCACTCTAACTTGCTTTGATCACTTCCTTCAGATTTTCTGGGCGGAATTCTCCCCACCCCCCCACGGCGGGTGGGAGAATCGCCGGGGCAACGCGTTTGTCCCGCCACGCCGCCCCGACACACGCATGCGATTCTCCCAACTCCCCTCCCCAAACCAGCACGGCGAGAATCATGGCTGGCCGCTCGGGGAATCGCCGCTCGCCGTTTGCAACAGGCGAGCGGTGATTCTCCGGCCCGGATGGGCCGAGCGGCCAGCCTAACACGACAGGTTCCCACTGGCGCCATCCACACCTGGTCGCTGCCGGCGCGAACTGCACGGGAAAGCTGGGAGGCGGCCTGTGTGGGGGGAGGGGGGTTCCTGCACCGGGGGGACCTCAAATGGGCGCATGCGCAGGTAACATCATTTATATGGCACCGGCCGCGTCATTTACGTGGCGCCGCTTTTATGCGGCGCCAAGGCCCGACGCACGTAAGTGACGCGACGCCGCTCCTAGCCCCCCGGGGGTGGGAGAATCGGGGGCTGGGAGCGGGCTCCGACGCCGCAGTGAAACACTCCGATTTTCACTCCGGCCTCGGGACTTGATCTCCCGTTGGGAGAATTGTGCCCTCTATCTTTTATTTAATTTTCATCATAGATTCCATGGCTGGGATTCTCCCCTACCTGGCGGGGCGGGGGGTCCCGGCGGGATGGAGTGGCGGGAACCACTCCGACGCGGGCCGCCCCAAAGGTGCGGATTTCTCCACACCTTTAGGGGCAAAGCCCTCACCTTGAGGGGCTAGGCCCGCGCCGGAGTGGTTGGCGAGCCGCCAGCCGGCGGGAAAGCCCTTTGGCGACACGCCAGCCGGGGCCGAAGGGACTCTGCCGGCCGGCGGATTTCCGCGCATGCGTGCGAGCGTCAATGGCTGCTGAAGTCATCCCCGCGCATGCACAGGAGTGGGGTCACTTCCGTGTCGGCTATGGCGGAGGCTATGGCTGAGGCGGAGGGAAAAGCGTGGCCCCATGGCACAGGCCCACCCACGGATCGGTGGGCCCCGATCGTGGGCCAGGCCACCGTGGGGGCACCCCCCGGGGCCAGACCGGCCCACGCCCCCCCCCCCCCAGGACCCCGGATCCCACCCGCGCCGCCAGTCCCGCCGGTAAGAGAGGTGGTTTAATTCACGCCGCCGGGACTGGCATGATAGCAGCGGGACTTCGGCCCATCGCGGGCCGGAGAATCGCCGGGAGGGTACCCGCCGACCGGCGCGATCCCCGCCCCTGCCGAATCTCTGGCGCCGGAGAATTGGGTAGCCGGCAGGGGCGGGATTCACGCCGCCCCCCGGCGATTCTCCAACCCAGCAGGGGGGTCGCAGAATCCCGCCCCATATGTTTGCGTTAATTCCTAAATATATAATCTCCACACTGAGAAACCGAGCATTATTTGAATTTTCAGTTCATTTCTCTGCTGAACAAAGGTGCTGTTAACCATCCAGATGAAAACATCTGTCAAGCTACTGTACTTCTGGAACATACTGAGCCTCAAGCAGGTCAAGGGTGATTTTTATTGTCTTTCAGCAAACTGATTGGTCCTGAAATAAATATGGCATTTGCTGGTCTCAAGATGTTGTTGTTGTTGCATCTGTTCATTCGAGCCACAGGCACATTTCTTCACAAAGTCCAGAAGAACTAATGGTGAAAACATTGAAGGCATTAATGTCTTCAAAACAAACCCAGAATGGCATTCTGTGACGATGAAGAAATAAAGATTATTGTAATTAATTTATAAGTACAAGGTCAATTCAAGGCAATCCACTGTATCAACAAATGCTTTGCAAGGCAGGCAAAGCACATGCTTATATCTGTCCGTATTACTAATTTTGGAGGGATTTACAGGTTGCTAATCAACCTGCCAGGCACCATCTGTGGAGAGAGAAACAGAGTTTACAGTCAAGTCCAAAGAAGTGACATGTTGGACTCAAAACAATAAATCCGACCTCATTGTGATGGGATGTGCTGCGGGGGATTCAGCAGCCTAGCCAATGGTCCACTGACTTTCGGCAGGACCATACAATTCCGGAAGTGGGCAGGGCCAGAAAATTCCTTCCTCTGTTTCTCTCTGCAGATGCAGCCAGAGATGCTGATCTTGTCCCAACATTTTCTGTTTTTATTTTGGATTTCCAGCATCTCCAACATTCCACTTTTATTGACAATCAACCTGTTTCGCCAAGGTATGAATTCTCTTTCTGTGGCTATCAAGTCCTGGAACAGGGCTTGAACATGGAACTTCTAGCTCAGAGGGAAGAACACTAGTTAAGGTACCACAAGACCTTCACAATTTATTGCCCACTCTTAATTTCCCATGAGAAGGTGAGCCATCTGCTTGAACCACTGCCATCTGTCTGGTGCAGGTGCACTCACCGTTCTTTTGGGGAGGGAGTGCCAGAGGTTTGGCTCAGTGAAAACGAAGGGACAGAAATCTATCCCCAAGTAAACGTGGTGTGTGACTTGGAAAGGAATTTATACATCAATGTTCTCATGTATCTACTGCCCTTGTTCTTCCAGGTGGCAAACGTCATGGGCTCCGAAGCTGTTGCTGAAGAACCTTGGTGAGTAGTTGCCGTGCATCTTGTAGATGGTACACACAGCAGCCAGCTCGAGGTTCGGAGGGGATGAATGTCTAAGGCAGTGGATGGATGCCGATGAAGCCGGGTGCTTTGTCCTGCATGGTGTTGAGCTTCTTGATTTACATCATAGGATCCTGATTTCCATTTTAAGGGCATGACTTGAAATTAGTGGGTGTTTTGGACGTCCAGCAGTAGACCCCAATCAAAATAGATCCAGTGTTAATGGTGCAGTAAAGCTACTGGCCTTATTTTTACACTGTTCATTTCCCATCAATGCCAAGTAAAGATAGGCCGCAATTTCTATTACTCAATGATTATATATGTTATGCTCTAAATAGCAAGGAGGAGTAATCATGATTGAATGGCCACACTTCCCTGAAAGCAGCACGCCATGGTGCAATGTGGCCGATAGAAGTTGGGAGACCCCGCTTCTGGAATCTACCCGGCTCGCAACGCCTCATACAATCTAGCGCCATCTCATGAGACGTTGCAATGAGAATCCTGCCCATTGTGGGCAGGATCATTTTTGGGCAAATCTGCATATTAGAGTTAGATAGCTAGGGCGGGATTCTCCGCAATCGTCGCGATGTCCGCCAAACGGCGCCAAAAACGGCGTGAATCAGTCTGGCATCGCGCCGCCCCAAAGGTGCGGAAGTCTCCGCATCTTGAGGGGCCGAGCCCTCACCTTGAGGGGCTAGGCCCGCGCCGGACTGATTTCCGCCTTGCCAGCTGGCGGGAAAGGCCTTTGGTGCCCTGCCAGCTGGCGCGAAACTGACTTTGCCGGGCGGCGCATGCGCGGGAGCGTCAGCGGCCGCTCACGGCATCCCCGTGCATGGGCAGTGGAGGGGTCTCTTCCGCCTCCACCATGGTGGAGACCATGGCGAAGGTGGAAGGAAAAGAGTGCCCCCACGGCACAGGCCCGCCTGCGGATCGGTGGGCCCCGATCGCAGGCCAGGCCACCATGGGAGCACCTCCCGGGGCCAGATCGCCCCGTGCCCCCCCCAGGACCCCGGAGCCCGCCCGCGCCGCCTTGTCACGCTGTCCCAAAGGTGGTTCAATCCACGCCGGCTGACGTGGGTTGACAGTGGCGGGACTTCGGCCCATCGCAGGCCGGAGATTCGCCGGGGGGGCCCGCCAACCAGAATTCGGCAACCGGCGGGGGCGGGATTCACGCCAGCCCCCGGCGATTCTCCGACCCGGCAGGGGTTCGGGGAATCCCGCCCCTAGTCTCACTGAAATATGGGGCGCAATTCTACCATCGGGCGGCTAAGTGCCGACGCCAGCGTAAAAACGGAAGTGTTTTACTACGGCGTCGGGGCCCCTGCCGAAACCCGATTCTCCGGGCCACAGTGGGGTAGCACGGCGCTGATCCTGGCGTGAACCCGGCATTGCTAGGTCCGCGCATGCGCAGTTGGGTCAGCGCCAACTAACACATGTGCAGTGGCCTTCTTCCCCGCGCCGGCCCCAACGCCAAATGGCGCAGAATTACAGGAGACGGCGCGGAGGAAAGGAGGCTACCAACAGAGGCCGGCCTGCCAATCGGTGGGCCCCGATTGGGGGCCAGGCCACTACGGAGGCGCCCCCCCTGGGGTCGAACCCCCCTCCCCTCCCACAGGCCGCTCTCGGACCCTTCAACGCCGAGGTCCCGCCGACTCACAGGATGTTAGAACGGCGCCGGCGGGATTCGGCTTTTTGCCGACGGCCGCTCGGCCCATACGGGCCGGAGAATCGGCGTGCCGATGCGTGCCGGCCTGGGCCGGAGAGTCGCCGCATACCCTGACCGGCGCCGCACCGCGCCGACCAAGCCGGAGATAGAACTGCACTTGAGGGGTCTCTCAGGGGATTGGAGGTCCCCAGCTGCATGGTCTTTGGGAAGGATGGTGCTCTGGTGCTACTGGTACCAGCCTGGCACCATGGCAGTACTACCCATGTGTCAGCTTGACACTGCCAAGGTGCCCAGGGGGGGAATAGGCTCGAGGACCCACTCATAGTGAGTTGGGGCTTGGAGATGGGGGTGTGGGGCGGGGATTGCATCGGGGCTCCAGAGATCAGGATTTAAATATGGCATCCCAATCTCTCGCTACACTGAGGAGTTCTGGCAAGTGGAGCCCCTCGGTGCAGAAAATGAGCCATATGCGGCGACTGATGCAGTTCCCTGTTGAGACCCTCTATCTAACCCGAGTGATGTTTAACAGCATTGTGTTTCTTGGCACTGCAAGCACCAGGACACACGCAGCTAAACACTCTCGCTATGGGACTTTGTTCCCATTTAGTTAAATTGTGCCCGAGATGCTTCATACTGAAGTTGCTGTGCAAATTCACTTTTCAGTTTTAATGTTTAAATTGTAAAACATTGTGCTGTACTGTTTTATGTAGTTTTTCTAGGTTCACAGTAGGGCTGCATTCAAATCATACCAATTTGACTCACAAGAGATCAGATCGTGGGATCGTTCTACAAAAGATCGTCTTCCTATGTCACAGTGGTATTTGGTGTATAATTTATTATCCTGAAACAGCTAATTGTCAAAGCTTGCAACAATTTTAAAAAAAGTATCTGAAACTAATTCAAAGTGTGGTTTTGCAGTGGTGTTATTTTTTCTAATAGTAATATTAACGGTAGCCACATATCAAACATGGGTTGTCATTTTGTAAACACAGCTGTATTACTTTCAGCTAAACATAGGATCAAATCAGGTCATGCTGATTTTTATACACTTTCAGAAGTTGTTTATACTTCAAATAAGCCTCATATCTAAAAATAAGATGATCCAAATCAGAAACCTCGAAAGCAGTGTGTGCTTTTATTGATCGAATGGTGTGCAGAAACTATTTAACATATAATCTACACTCATCTACAAACTAATCTCTGTACTATTATAAACTATGATCTGCTCTGACTCACACTATCATTCCTTCAACCTGTATTCTAGCTAACTCCTTTAGTTCTCTCCCCCAAGATTTAGCATCAATGTCTTATATACTTGTAAATCTAGCTCCATCTAGTGGCTGATCTAGACATTTCATTAACCCTTGCAGTTCTTACATTTATTTATTTTTCACTTTTTTATTGTTTAAATTTAGAGTACCCAATTATTTTTTTTCCAATAAAGGGGCAATTTAACATGGCCAATCCACCTAACCTGCACATCTTTGGGTTGTGGTGGTGGAATCCACGCAGACACGGGGAGAATGTGCAAACTCCACACGGACAGTGACCCAGAGCCGGGATTCGAACCCGAGTCCTCAGCACAGTAGGCAGCAAAGATAACCATTGTACCACATGCCGCCCCCAGTTCTTACATTTATAATAATACCACATAGGAGTTGGGGTAATGAGTCCAAGTTTGCAGATGACACTGAGTGGTAAAGCAAAAAGTGCAGAGGATACTGGAAGTCTGCAGAGGGATGGTGTGCAGACAAAGAAGCCATTAGCAGAAACTATTTTGCTGTCTAAACTTAAGGTAACATATTTTATACTGTATTATCCCTGTGTGTGTCTCAGGATATAAACTAGGAATCTAGGAACATTGGAAAGTGTAACCCTTGACGCCTCTGTTAAGATGGTTATCATGCAAAACTAGAAAAAGTTATAAAGTGGTCACCATAAAGCCATTGAGAAGTAATGGTAGAAAGAGACCATTCAGCCCATCATGTCAGCACCAGCCAAACAAGAATCTAAACACTCTTTTAATCCTATTTTCCAGCACCTGGTCCGTAGCCTTGCAGCTACAGCACTTAAGATGCAGGTTCAGGTACCTTTTAAATGACTTGAGCATTTCAGCCTCAACCACCAATTCGGACTGAATTCCCACCCTCCTCTGGGTGAAAAGGTTTTTCCTCATGTCCCTCTAATCCCTCTACCAATCATCTTAAATCTATGCCCCCAGTAATTGACCCCTCAGCTTGGGGAACAAGAATTGCCCATTTACCCTATCTAGATTCTCATAATTTTGCATACAGCTTCAAGTAGGTCACCCCTTGTCCTCCTCTATTCTAATAAAAATAAGCCTAACCTATCCAATCTCGCCTCATAGTGTGGTGTCCTTTGTGTTGCTAAATTCAGGATGGTTGGCATAGTGTTCTCAAAGACCACAAAATAGCTTTAACTTGAACAAAGCTATAAATTTATTAACACTACTAATTTGGATTCGACACGTACTCCTAAATAATACATCGTTGGGGGCCAAGTGCAATGAGTCCAAGTTTGCAGACGACACTGAATGGTAAAGCAAAAAGTGCAGAGGATACTGGAAGTCTGCAGAAGGATTTGGATACTTTAAGTGAATGGGCTAGGGTCTGGCAGATGGAATACAATGTTGACAAATGTGAGGTTATCCATTTTGGTAGGAATATCAGCAAAAAGTATTATTATTTACATGATAAATACTATGCAGAGGGACCTGGGTGTCCTAGTGCATGAGTCGCAAAAAGTTGGCTTACAGGTGCAACAGGTGATTAAGAAGGCAAATGGAGTTTTGTCCTTCATTGCTAGAGGGATGGAGTTTCAGACTAGGACGGTTACGCTGCAATTGTATATGGTGTTAGTGAGGCCACACCTGGAGTATTGTGTTCAGTTTTGGTCTCCTTACCTGAGAAAGGACGTACTGGCACTGTAGGGTGTGCAGAGGAGATTCACTAGGTTAATCCCAGAGTTGAGGGGGTTGGGTTACAAGGAGAGATCGAGTAGACTGGGACTGTATTCATTGGAATTTAGAAGAATGCAAGGGGGTCTTATAGAAACATGTAAAATTATGAAGGGAATAATAGGATAGATGCGGGGCGGTTGTTACCACTGGCGGGTGAAAGCAGAACTAGGGGGCATAACCTCAAAATAAGGGGAAGTAGATTTAGGACTGATCTTAGGAGGAACTTCTTCACCCAAAGGGTTGTGAATTTATGGAATTCCCTGCCCAGTGAAGCAGTTGAGGTTCCTTCATTAAATGTTTTCAAGATAAAGATAGATAGTTTTTTGAAGGATAAAGGGTTATGGTGTTCAGGCCGGAAAGTGGAGCTGAGTCCGCAAAAGATCATCCATGACCTCATTCAATGGCGGAGCAGGCTCAAAGGGCTAGATGGCCCACTCCTGCTCCTAGTTTTTATGTTCTTATGGCAGCAATATTCAAGCCTCGGTAACATTCTTGTAAATCTCTTCTGCACTCTCTCCAGAACAATTATGTCCTTCCTGTAATATAATGACCAGAACTGTACACAAAATTCTAGCTGTGGCCCAACCAACATTTTCTACAGTTCACCCATTAGGTCACTGCTCTTGTATTCAATATCTAGCCCAAAAAGGGAAAGTATTCTATACGCTATCGTGGCCACCTTTGTCCACCTGTCCTGCCACCTTCAGGAACCTGTGGACATGCACTCCAAGGTTTCTCTCTTCCTCAACCCCTCACAATATCTTCCTGTTTATTGAGTATTCCCTTGCTTTGTTTGCCCTCTGCAAATGCATTACGTTACACTAGCCTGGATTGAATTCTATTTGCCACTTTTCTGTCCACTTAACCAAACCATTGATATAATTCTGGAGTTGGCAGCTATCCTCTTCACAATCAACGACATGGCCAATTTCTGTGTCAACCGTAAATTTCCCAATCATGCACCCAACATTTAAAGCTAAACCATTAATATATATCACAAACAGCTAGGGCCCCAACACTGAGCCCTGTGGAACACCACTGAAAACCATTTTCCATTCGTAAAAAAAAATTCCATCAACCAATACCCTTTGTTTCCTGTAAATGAGCTACTTTTGACCACATCCCCTGTAGCCTATGGGATCTCACTTTTCTGACCAGTCTGTCATGTGAGACCTTGTCAAATGCCTCACTAAAATCCATGTAGACAACATCCACTACACTACCCTCATCAATCCTCCTTGTTACTTCCTCGAACAATTCTATTAAGTTAGTAAGATACGTTCTTCCTTTAACAAAACCATGCTGACTATCCTTGATCGATTCTAAGTAACAGTTTGTCGTGGCTCTCAGAATTGTTTCCAATAGTTTCCCCACCACCGAAATCAAACTGATCAGCCTGTAGTTTAATGCCCTATACCAGAATGGATCACCTGTATCGAATGAGGATTGAAACATTAACCGCAGCGCATACGCTGTTTGCATACATGCACCAACAGAGCATACAGTGCCAACCTGGCAGAACAAAGCTTTTCCAGGGGGCAGGGCTGGGATGGGCCCTTGTGGGAGCTCCTTTGGGGTGTGTGTTGGTGTTTGGCGGGTGGTGGTGGTGGGGCGGGGGGGGGGGGGGGGTGTGTGCTGGGGGTGGAGAACGGACACTGATGGTGTGGGGGGGGAGTGACTGGCATACTTCTGTGTTGTTAGTGGGGGGTTGCAATGCCTATGAGGATTTTTTGGGGGGATGCCGACGGTGAATGTCAATGGGGGAGGGGGGTGGAGGTTGCCAGAAAACTGTGTCGAATTCACCGGCGTTGGGATTGACACTCAAGAGGCTGACAAGCTGCAGCCGCACATTAGCACTCCACTCCCCACGCGCACTCATCGCAGCCAACAATAGAGCACTGGTTGCGCTCGAGTGTGCCCATCCCGTTGATGGGTCAGCTGGGGCCAGAGGGTATCTAGGAGGGGTGGCCTGGGGGACACACCCATATGATTCATGGTGCTCAGTTCACAGTAGGCAGTCAGCGGCATGCGCAGCCCCATGGCTGCCTGCAATGACGTTTCATGCCCGTCCACCCCGACCCCGGCAGACGCCCCCTGGCCAGCGACACAACTGACAGCACACTATGGTGATGTTGGACATTTTCCGTACCCCCTCTCTGCCCCCTTATCAGCCACGGTTTCACGATTTTTGAAAGCACAAGTGAACCTCACCATAGGGAACCTCCCCCCGCAGGAGGCGGAGGATCGCGGAGGCCCCAGAGAATACCAGGTCAGGCCTGCTAGTGATCTGCCAACGCGTTTACTGTATGTGCAGATGGAACTCATTGACACCATTACCGAGGCACCTGAGAATTGCGATTTGGCGTGAACACGGCGCCGACCACGATTATGGCGTCAAATCCGATTCTCCACCAATTGTGTTTTGTGATTCCGGCATCGGCCGACAGAGAATCCCGCCCCCTAACTTTTCCTTAGTTATTCTCTTGCTCTTAATGTATTGATAAAACATCATAGAATTGTCTTGGAATTTACTTGTGAATATGTTTTGTATCCTCTCTTGGCTTTCTTAATTTCCATTATTACTTAACCCATTATTACTTTCTAGACTTCTCTAGGCTTTTACAGTGTTAAGTCTTTTGTGACTGTCACAAGCTTTGTTATTCTGCTTTATCCTGGCAGTACAAGCCTTTTTCTTTGTGGGGACATGTCTACACTGCCTGTGGACTCTCGCTTTTGAATGCCTCCCACTGATCAGACCCAGTTTCTCCTTCTGATTGCATCCAGTCCATTTTGGCAGCTCACCTCTCAGCTTTTACAAATTAGTTTTACCAAAATTTAGAACTTTTACCCCTGATCTATCTTTGTCCTTTTCCATAATGATGCTAAAGCTAATGATATTATGTCAGTATCTCCAAAATTGTCCCCCACTGCTACTTGCCCAGCTTAATTTCCTAAGGCTAAATCTATAATTGCGCACCCTCTCATTGGGCTTGTTCTGTGCTGGCTAAAAAAGTTCTCTTAATGCAGTTCAAGAATTTTGCCCTTCACACTGTTCGTATCCCAATTGGTATTAGGATAGTTGAAGTGCCCAATGATTATTGCCCTATTGGTTTTGCACTCAGAAATCTGTCTACATATTTGCTCTTCAAACTCCCTTATACACTTTGGGGGTCTATCGTGCAGCTATATTTCTTTGTTGCCACAAAGAGAAAACATTTGGAAGTGCCCACACTCTGGATGCTTGAAAAACACAATGAGAGATTTGTGACGGGTGTAGTTCATACAATCAAAGCTGGTTATCTGCCTAAAGCTCAGGCAAACATTCTGCTGACATCACTGCACATCATGTGATGCAGAACCAGCAGGAATACATATTCTCTGATACATAACACCTCTCCCCCTTTACTTCATTAGTGCAGCGACAACAATTAACATTTAAGCAACAGATCCACGATGTATTATTTCTATACATATATACAATTCAATAAGACTGTCTCTGTAGTGGACGTCTATTCCTTTTCGGTACTGTTCTTGAACTCAGCTACCTGCAACCTCAGAAGTGTCCTCATTCCTTTCTGTAGATGGTACTTCTTGAGTAGCCATTTCAGTAACTGTCACTATAGGTATTGAAAGTCCTCAGAAATGATATCTGAACTCATCACTGTCTATGTTTTTTGTTCCGAAGAGTAGCTCTCCAGATTTTCCAAGGGAATGACCTCTTGAGAAGTTTCTGTGAACTCACTTTGTGCAGCAAGTAACTGATCAGCATGACAACGCCAAATTCTTTCATCATCCATCTGTACAGTGTACGATATTGACCTGTCTTTTCTAGGATCATAGCAGGTACCCATTTCTCTTTGGTGGTGTAGCTCCTAGCTAACACTCAATCTCCCTGGTTGAATACTCGCTTTTTAGAGTTTTGCCCTCTCCTGTCAATTTGCGTTTGATACTGTCGTTTGACAATATCTGAAGTATTAGGTGCAGTTTACAAATCAAACTGTGTTTGTAGTTTCCTCTTCAACAACAACATTGTCGATAAACTTTGCCTGATAACCCGTATATTGTTCTGGTAAGATATTTGGAATTTGTTTACTCTTTTTGAAAATGTCCCCTGATCCTTCAACGCTTTGTTAGAATGCTTTAATGGTTGCACAACATGCTCAGCTAATCCATTCATTGCTCGAGCTGACTTGATATGGTGTAGACTGTCCCCTTTCAAGTCATCCTCAAACTCCTTCAAAGTAAACTGAACACCACTATCACCATCAATCTGTTCCAGTGTTCCAAATCATGCTGACATTTTGTCTAGTTTCTCAATGGTCTACACAGTCGGTGTTGACTTCATTAGCGTGACTTCTGGTCATTTCAAGTATGCATCCACAATCACTAAGAAGATGTGACCTTCAATGGACCAGCAGAATTGATGTGTATTCTCTGTGGTGGCTGTGTTGGCCATTCCCAAAGATGTAATGGTGGTGTTCCTTCATTTTGCACAGGATTGACATTGCCCTACTTTAACATAGAACATAGAAAATACAGCACAGAACAGGCCCTTCGGCCCACGATGTTGTGCCGAACCTTTGTCCTAGATTAATCATAGATTATCATTGAATTTACAGTGCAGAAGGAGGCCACTCGTCCCTTTGAGTCTGCACCGGCTCTTGGAAAGAGCACCCTACCCAAACTCAACACCTCCACCCAACACTAAGGGCAATTTGGACATTAAAGGGCAATTTATCATTGGCCAATTCACCTAACCCGCACATCTTTGGACTGTGGGAGGAAACCGGAGCACCCGGAGGAAACCCACGCAGACACGGGGAGGACGTGCAGACTCCGCACAGACAGTGACCCAAGCCGGAATCGAACCTGGGACCCTGGAGCTGTGAAGCAATTGTGCTATCCACAATGCTACCGTGCTGCCCTTGAGAACAAATAAATCTACACTATATCATTTTACCTTAAACCATGTACCTATCCAATAGCTGCTTGAAGGTCCCTAATGTTCCCGACTCAACTACTTCCACAGGCAGTGCATTCCATGCCCCCACTACTCTCTGGGTAAAGAACCTACCTCTGATATCCCTCCTATATCTTCCACCTTTCACCTTAAATTTATGTCCCCTTGTAATGGTTTGTTCCACCCGGGGAAAAAGTCTCTGACTGTCTACTCTATCTATTCCCCTGATCATCTTATAAACCTCTATCAAGTCGCCCCTCATCCTTCTCCGTTCTAATGCGAAAAGGCCTAGCACCCTCAACCTTTCCTCGTAAGACCTACTCTCCATTCCAGGCAACATCCTGGTAAATCTTCTTTGCACCTTTTCCAAAGCTTCCACATCCTTCCTAAAATGAGGCGACCAAAACTGTACACAATACTCCAAATGTGGCCTTACCAAAGTTTTGTACAGCTGCATCATCACCTCACGGCTCTTAAATTCAATCCCTCTGTTAATGAACGCGAGCACACCATAGGCCTTCTTCACAGCTCTATCCACTTGAGTGGCAACTTTCAAAGATGTATGAACATAGACCCCAAGATCTCTCTGCTCCTCCACATTGCCAAGAACTCTACCGTTAACCCTGTATTCCGCATTCATATTTGTCCTTCCAAAATGGACAACCTCACACTTTTCAGGGTTAAACTCCATCTGCCACTTCTCAGCCCAGCTCTGCATCCTATCTATGTCTCTTTGCAGCCGACAACAGCCCTCCTTACTATCCACAACTCCACCAATCTTCGTATCGTCTGCAAATTTACTGACCCACCCTTCAACTCCCTCATCCAAGTCATTAATGAAAATCACAAACAGCAGAGGACCCAGAACTGATCCCTGCGGTACGCCACTGGTAACTGGGCTCCAGGCTGAATATTTGCCATCCACCACCACTCTCTGACTTCTATCGGTTAGCCAGTTCGTTATCCAACTGGCCAAATTTCCCACTACCCCATGCCTCCTTACTTTCTGCATAAGCCTACCATGGAGAACTTTATCAAATGCCTTACTAAAATCCATGATGTGGAGATGCCGGCGTTGGACTGGGGTGAGCACAGTACGAATACAGCAGGTTAAAGTCCAACAGGTTTGTTTCGATGTCACTAGCTTTCGGAGCGCTGCTCCTTCCTCAGGTGAAACATGGATTACTAAAATCCATGTACACTACATCCACTGCTTTACCTTCATCCACATGCTTGGTCACCTCCTCAAAGAATTCAATAAGATTTGTAAGGCAAGACCTACCCCTCACAAATCCGTGCTGACTATCCCTAATCAAGCAGTGTCTTTCCAGATGCTCAGAAATCCTATCCTTCAGTACCCTTTCCATTACTTTGCCTACCACCGAAGTAAGACTAACTGGCCTGTAATTCCCAGGGTTATCCCTAGTCCCTTTTTTGAACAGGGGCACGACATTCGCCACTCTCCAATCCCTTGGTACCACCCCTGTTGACAGTGAGGACGAAAAGATCATTGCCAACGGCTCTGCAATTTCATCTCTTGCTTCCCATAGAATCCTTGGATATATCCCGTCAGGCCCGGGGGACTTGTCTATCCTCAAGTTTTTCAAAATGCCCAACACATCTTCCTTCCTAACAAGTATTTCCTCGAGCTTACCAATCTGTTTCACACTGTCCTCTTCAACAATATCGCCCCTCTCATTTGTAAATACAGAAGAAAAGTACTCGTTCAAGACCTCTCTTATCTCTTCAGGCTCAATACACAATCTCCCGCTACTGTCCTTGATCGGAGCTACCCTCGCTCTAGTCATTCCCATATTTCTCACATATGTGTAAAAGGCCTTGGGGTTTTCCTTGATCCTACCCGCCAAAGATTGTTCATGCCCTCTCTTAGCTCTCCTAATCCCTTTCTTCAGTCCCCTCCTGGCTATCTTGTATCCCTCCAATGCCCTGTCTGAACCTTGTTTCCTCAGCCTTACATAAGTCACCTTTTTCCTCTTAACAAGACATTCAACCTCTCTTGTCAACCATGGTTCCCTCACTCGACCACCTCTTCCCTGCCTGACAGGGACATACATATCAAGGACACGTAGCACCTGTTCCTTGAACAAGTTCCACATTTCACTTGTGTCCTTCCCTGCCAGCCTATGTTCCCACCTTATGCACTTCAATTCTTGTCTGACAACATCGTATTTACCCTTCCCCCAATTGTAAACCTTGCCCTGTTGCACGTACCTATCCCTCTCCATTACTAAAGTGAAAGTCACAGAATTGTGGTCACTATCTCCAAAATGCTCCCCCACTAACAAATCTCTCACTTGCCCTGGCTCATTACCCAGTACTAAATCCAATATTGCCCCTCCTCTGGTCGGACAATCTACATACTGTGTTAGAAAAGCTTCCTGGACACACTGCACAAACACCACCCCATCCAAACTATTTGATCTAAAGAGTTTCCACTCAATATTTGGGAAGTTAAAATCGCCCATGACTACTACCCTATGACTTCTGCGCCTTTCCAAAATCTGTTTCCCAATCTGTTCCTCCACATCTCTGTTACTATTGGGGGGCCTATAGAAAACTCCTAACAAGGTGACTGCTCCTTTCCTATTTCTGACTTCAACCCATACTACCTCAATAGGGTGATATTCCTCGAACTGCCTTTCTGCAGCTGTTATACTATCTCTAATTAATAATGCCACCCCCCCACTTTCTCTTCAATTTGAGCATCTAATCCCGGCCACCAAAAATAACTGCATACCAATTCCTTCATCCTCACCACACCAGGATGTCCCACATGCAGTCGGTCAAGGACTTCACTCTGTAAGCATTGAGACATAATCACAAGGATTCCCCATAGTAGAGCTCCATTCTGTACTGTCAACTCAAATCTTTGTGTGATGTAGGACCTGAGGTCTGGGTTTTCCATATGATTGTCTGACAGCGTTCCTTTTTAGACCAAATCCATCACCTTTCCCATCACTGGATTGGTTCTTGCATATCTTTGAACTTGAGATGAAGTCACAGATACATTATTGATGAGCGAGAAACACAAAATATTGGTGAAATATTCTTCAGGGCAATCATGACAAAGCATCAGCATTTCCCTGCTGCTCTGACTTGTGATATTGGATGTTGTACGTGTGTAGTGACAATACCTTTGCAATCCACTAGCTGCCAAAGAAGGTATACCTTTATACAGCCCAAAGATTGTAGCCAGGGGTCAATGATCCGTCAAAAGAGAAAATGATGCCCGTAAAGGTAATGGTGGATTCTTCTTACACTGAAAATGATGCTCAAACCTTCTTTTTCTAGCTGAGCATAATTAATTTCTGCACGAGTAAGAGTGCGTGAAACAAATGCAGTCGGTCCTTCCTCTCCTGAAGACATAATGTGCGAGATGACTACACAAACCCCATAGGCATCGCAAGTAAGTTACAATTTTATCTTGGGATTATAATGAACCAACTTCAGTAAAGCTTCTTACATTTCATTGTACATATTTTCACATTCTTCTGACCAGTGCCATGCCTGTTTGATACAGAGCAAAGTGTGTAAAGGTTTCAATTATGTTGCTAAATTCGGCACAAATTTACCATAATAATTGATCAATTCCAAAAATGACTTTAATTATGTCACATTTTGAGGACGTGGTGCTTCAAAGATTGCTGACATTTTCTTCGGCTCCTTGTGCAAGCCATTTGTGTCGATGATATGATCAAGATAATTTATAGATGACTTGAAAAAGTCATACTTTTCCTTTTGAACTCTTAGATTGTGACTCCGTAAATGCTTTAGGTTAGCATCCAAATTCTCCAAGTGTCCCTTTTCACGTGAACCGGTGATGAGTATGTCATCTAAATAACATTACACCCCATTCAATCCTCTTCGATATTGATCCATGGATCTTTGAAAAAGAATAGGCGCAGATATTATTCCAAAAAGAAGTCTTCTGTAACAAAATCTTGTGCATTACTATGGTGAGCAGTGGCTGTGATTCAGCAGCCACATTCATCTGCAGATATACCTGTGAAAGATCAATTTTACCAAATTTGTGCTCTCCAGAAAGTCCAGCAAACAAGTCTTCAATCAGCAGCAGTGGATAATGATCAATGCATAACATTGGGTTAATAGTAGTTTTAGAATCTACACAAATTCTTTTTAAGCCATTCCATTTCAATGCAGGAACTATTGGTGTTGTCCAATCATTTGTAGCAATAGGTTCAATGTATCCTGCTCATACTAATCTTTCTAGTTCTTTTCCAACTTTAGGCCTGATGGTGTACAGTATGGTTCTGGCTTTACATAGAATTTACAAAGAATTTAAAGTGCAGAAGGAGGCCATTTGGCCCATCGAGTCTGCACCGGCTCTTGGAAAGAGCACCCTACCCAAGATCCACACCGCCACCCTATCCCCATAATCCAGTAACCCCACCTAATACTAAGGGAGATTTTGGACACTAAGGGCAATTTATCATGGCCAATCCACCTAACCTGCACATCTTTGGACTGTGGGAGGAAACCGGAGCACCCGGAGGAAACCCACGCACACACGGGGAAGATGTGAAGATTCCGCACAGACAGTGACCCAAGCCGGTATCGAACCTGGGACCCTGGAGCTGTGAAGCAATTGCGCTATCCACAATGCTACCGTGCTGCCCAAATTTGAGACATTTGGGTGTGCTGTCTGGCTTGATTTTTATGTGTAGCTCAACTCCAGTCATTGAACTTAACAAACCTTCTAATACCTTCTTGTACTGCATCAAAGGTCTGCAACTTGCTCTTTGAATCCACTAATTGACTGACTGTTTTCCAGTTAAGCCTAATCTTAGCCTACCATGCTCTGTCAAATAGAACAGGAAAGTTTCCACGGACACGGGGAGGAGGCAACTTTGCTGCCTGCCCATTTTGCTTCTCCTTTCCCCATAATACATCCTTTTAAAGGTCCAACCTCTTCAGTGTACATCCTCAGAATCACATTGAACAATCGTAAAAGCAGATGCTTCAGTTTTTGATAAATTATCTCCGGTATTAACGATACTGCTATGCCTTCCATTTCCACTTCCATTTTAATATTATGACTGTAATATCCCGCACAGGACCTAAGGGGTGGGAATGCTTGTCTTCCCCATGCTCCTTGCGGAGTATGAGCTACCCTGCTAGGGGCGGGTATTTCAATTAACACATGTATATAAGGTCAGCCAATAAGGCATTGACCAGAGAAGGACCCAATAGGGGTCTACCGGGAAGTGCATAGATATCGTTTGTAAATAAAACTTTGTTCTTATTTTTACTCGGTGTTGTAATTGAAAATATGGAAAGATGTGTCATTTGAAACATGGAAGTCTGGCAATACCTGATTTAAGAGAAGCATAAGGTCTTTCAAGTCATAACCAAGTGGATTTTAGCATACAGCTAAAAGCAATGTTTCACACCTTCATTGAAATTAACTACCTTAGTAAGCAGATGGAAAAGAATGGATAAAGGTTCAGTCGAATTAGGTGACAATTCTAGGTGTGAAATGGTGCTGACATCAGGTAAATTAAAGAAAACTGGAGACAACCTGTCTACAAGAACACAAATTAGACCCAAATCAAAGTCAAAATTATGAGCTGGGAACACAATCCGATAATAAAACTATAGAAATGACAGCAACCAAAATTCACACCCCTATTGAAATCAAAGCATTTTGAACATCACAAAGGAAACAATGTAATCCGAGATCTATGAGCTGAGGTCATGTCAAAATTAATACTTAGTCATGTTAGAAACATTTAGATTAAAGGTACCTTTTACAATCCAAGTGAAATAAAAGTTACTTTACAATAAAATCATAAAAACTTAATAACTGTTAGCAAAATATATAAACCCTGAGGAAAGGGCAGAGAAGCAGAGAAGGAACAAGAGAAGCAAGCAGAGTCAGCTTACAGTCAGCTCGGTCATGGGACAGAGCAAAGCAGCCGAGCTAAAACAACTAATACATCTAAGGAAGACCAGAATTTAAAGAGGAAGCAGAGTCAGCTCAGAGTCAGCTCAGAGTCAGCCTGCAGAGCCAGCTCTCACAGATCGGTACATGGGAATGATAGAGCATAGCAACCAAGCAGAACAGCAAATACATCTGAGGAAGACCAAAAGAATTTAAAGAAGAGTGATTGTCAAGGTGGACCTGAAGGTCCCTTCAACCAACCAGAAGGATTCAGAAGCAAGATCTTTCTACTTTTCTGTAAAGACAGTGATTGCAGCTTTTAAAAGAAAAAATATAATAAAATAACTTCAAAGTTTTAATCTCAAACAGTGGTTATTCCTAAGCCTACTTTACTTACTTAGCAACGCGGGACCCAGGACATCGATGCTACTTAGTGGTAAGTAGGTAAAATTCTTCTATGAAGATATGGGTTATACCTGGGGATAATTTGAAAATATAGTTTGACCTGAATAGCACCCAGCTAAGTCTGCATAGGAGTCAGGGAGTGAAAATCCCTGTTCACCATTTAGAATGTCGGCCCTTTTTGGTATGGGGGACTTCTAAGAATAGTGGTGAGTTTTCAACAACAGTGTGGACTCTTGTGTCCTTATTAAAATGACCTTCAAGTTTTGGATATGCCCAAAAATATTGCTGATCATTCTGCATTGACAAGACACTTTGCATTAGCTCTTGCTGCAGCTCGGTTATGTTGTCTTTTGAGTGATCTTGGGCTTCATCCACTAATTGGTAAACATGACTAGATTGTTTAGCTGTATTTGTTTTCTTGAACATTCTTGGCGCAGAAAAAGTTTTCTGAGCTGAACACGCCTTGGCAATGTGGCTCTTCTTGCCGCATTTCGTTCATGTATTTATTTTACTCCAGTATTCCCCTGCTTAGTTTTCAACCTGTGTGCATCGGTGAGATGGTTGCACTTTAGAGCCTTGTTCCTTGTGGAATCCATTTGTGGATCTTTTCTCCAGCTCTATCTGTGAAGCTTCTCTTGTTGCTAGCTCCATTGATGTGGCAACTTCCACAGCAGCTTTTATTTAAATCACTTGCAGTAAGCAGTTTCCTCTGAATAGCTTCACCTCAGAGTCCACAAACCAGCCTATCACAAAGAGTATTATCAAGTGTTGGACCAAATTCAAAATATTTAGCCAAGCTTCTTAAAGGCAGGCATGGTCACACTACTGCTTCACAGTGCCAGGGACCCGGGTTTGATTCCCGGCTTGGGTTACTGTCTGTGCAGAGTCAGCACATTCTATGGGCAGCACGGTAGCACAAGTGGCTAGCACTGTGGCTTCACAGTGCCAGGGTCCCAGGTTTGATTCCTCGCTGGGTCACTGTCTGTGTGGAGTCTGAACGTTCTACCCATGTCAGCGTGGGTTTTCTCTGGGTGTTCCGGTTTCCTCCCACAGTCCAAAGAAATGCAGGTTAGGTGGATTGGCCATAATAAATTGCCCTTAGTGTCCAAAAAGGGTAGGAGGGGCTATTGGGTTACAGCGATATGGTGGAAGTGAGGGCTTAAGTGTGTCGGTGCAGACTCGATATGCTGAATGGCCTCCTTCTGCACTCTATGTTCTATGTTCTATGTTCTCCCTGTGTCTCCGTGGGTTTCCTCCGGGTGCTCCGGTTTCCTCCCACAAGTCTCAAAAGATGCGCTTGTTAGGTGAATTGGACATTGTGAATTCTCCCTCAGTGTATCCGAACAGGCGCCATAGTGTGGCGACTAGGGGACTTTCATAGTAACTTCATTGCAGTGTTAATGTAAGCCTACCTGTGACACTAATAAAGATTATTATAAAGTCACTACGAACTGTAAAATGCTTTCACCTTCTTTCTGACTACAGAGGTGGAACATAATCCTTTCGACAATCAATAATGATCTTGGAGAGAAATGCCCCTTTCAGATTTTTATTAATTCAATGTAGAACTTATCTCCTGGTTTGCTGGGTAAAATAAATTCTGGTTTATGCCCTACTGAGCTGAGAGATGTTGCGACCTTTAGGTTCTCTGATGACTGATTTGCTATGAGGAGTAATTGGAATCTTTCCTCATATGGGTTCTGAATCTCAGTCTTCACCAAATGCATCCAAGGCACCCATTTTTCCTGCCATTTTCGGATCCCAACTCCAAGGGTTTATACTTCAACGAACTTCTTCCCGTTCAATTTTTATTGTAAGTATGGCACAAATGATTCCCAACAAGCAATTACAACGTTTTGTTCCCATTTTGCTTGACTATAGTTTGACTTTTCCCTCAAGTAGTGACCCGTGCAGAGTCAACTTCAAAATCTTTGTTCCCTGCAGCCTTTTAGCTTTGCCACATGCAAGGTCCCTGCAGTCCAGTCCCCACTCCCTTCAATGCAAGCAAGTCTTCCCTGACTGTCGATCTTCTTCCTCACAATTGCAGTCAAAATTATTTTCTAAACCTTCAGCATCGGCAGCAATGCTTCGCCCGATGTTTGTGTGTGTGTGTGTGTGTGTGAGTCCGATTGATTAATAAGGGGACCAGGGGTTACAGAAAAAAGGCAGGAGAATGGGGATGAAAAAAATATCAGCCATGATTGAATGGCGGAGCAGATTTGATGGGCCGAGTGGCCTAATTCTGCTCTTATGTCTTATGGGCGTAAGAATTTTCCTTTGTTCCCGATGCTGTCTTCCCTGTTTTTAAAAAAAAATTTAGAGTGCCCAATTAATTTTTTACAATTAAGGGGCAATTTAGCGTGTTCAATCCACCTACCTTGCACATCTTTGGGTTGTGAGGGCGAAACCCACGCAAACATGGGGAGAATGTGCAAACTCCACACGGACAGTGAGCCAGAGCCGGGATCGAACCTGGGACCTCGGCGCCATGAGACTGCAGTGCTACCACTGCGCCACTGTGCTGCCCCTGTCTTCATTGTTTAGTAAATTCTTCTTCCAGCGACTTTTCCTGCCTCAATCCTTGTCGTCATTTTTCTCTTCAGTTATATTTCTTTGTTGCCACATAGAAAAAGGATATGGAGGTAACCACACTCTGGATTCTTGTAAAACACGATGAGAGATTTATTAAGAGATGTTGCTCATACAATCAAAGATGGTGATCTGCTCAAAGCCTGCGTAAACACTCTGCTGATGTCACTATATATCACATGATGCTATACCAGCAGGAATGTATACTCTGATGCACAGCAAGTACAGTCCTAACAGAGTGCTCCTATTATTTATTTCTGAGCTCAACTCATATGGCCGCAGTTGATGCTTCATTTAGTATATCATCCCTCCTCACAGCTATAATTGATTCTTTGGCCAATATGGTTACACCCTCATCCTTTTTATCCCCCTCTCTATCCTGCCTGAACACTCTATATCCAGGGATGCTGAGCTGCCATCTTTGCCCCTCCTTAAGCCAAGTTTCTATGATAGTGATGATATGATGCAGCCACGTGTCTATGTGTGCCCTCAGCTCGTTGGCTTTATTTACTATCCTTCTTGCATTTACAAATATACCTTTAAACACTGCCAAATTCTTGTGCTGTACTATTTTTAACCTTTGGAATCTATAAAATCCATATAGTGCAGAAGGAGGCCATTCAGCCCATCGAGTCTGCACTGGCCCTCCGAAAGAGCACTCTACCTCTGCCCACTCTCCTGCTCTATCCCCGTAACTGCGCGCATTGATCATGGCCAATCCACTAAACTTGCACATCTTTGGACTGTGGAAAGAAACCAGAGCACCCGGAGGAAACCCAGACACTGGGAGAACATACAAATTCCACACAGTCACTCAAGGAATCAAACTCAGGTCCATGAGGTGCTGGTTTAACACACAGGGCTAAATCGCTGGCTTTTAAAGCAGACCAAGGCAGGCCAGCAGCACGGTTCAATTCCTGTACCAGCCTCCCCGAACAGGTGCCGGAATGTGGCGACTAGGGGCTTTTCACAGTAACTTCATTTGAAGCCTACTTGTGACAATAAGCGATTTTCATTTCATTTCATTTCATTTTCATAGCGCTATGAGGCAGCAGTGTTAGCCACCCTGTCTTGTGCTGTTTCTGTCTTTCAAAGTCACTCATTGATTCTCCATTTCCTGTTCTGAGCTCTGAATTTGTCCTCAGATTCCGATCCCCCTGCCAATTTAGTTTAAACCCCGAACTACACTAGCAAATCTCCCTGTGAGCATATTCACTGCAGTCCTGTTCAGGTGTTGACCATTCAGTTTATACAGGTCTCACCTTCTCCAGAACTGGTCCAAATCTGATGCTCTCCCTCCAACACCAGGTGGGGGATTCTCCGTTAGCCGACACTGAAATCAGGAAAGGTGATTGGGCGGAGAATCCATTCCGATGCCAAAATCATGGCAAGCGGCGATTTGACGCCAAATCGCAATGCTCCAGCACCTCGACAGCGGCGTCAATGCGTTCCGGAACACACGTACAGTAGACACTGTTTGCATATCATTAGCGGGACTGACCCGGTATTCTCCAGGGCCTCCGTGATTCTCCGCCTCCGATGGGCCGAGTTCCCAACAAAGTGGTTCACTTGTGCTTTTAAAAATCGTGAAACCGGCGTGGTGGCTGCTGGGGGAGAGAGAGGTCCAAGTGCCCAACATCGCTGATCGTTGTGCCGCTGGCCGAGGGCGACTGCCAGGGCCGGGGGAGTAGCCAGCAGGTGGGCTGTGGGGTCAGGATGCACGGACACAGAACACCATTGCCGCAGCCGGCAAGTCAGCCATGCAGCTGCGCACACCGCTAACAGCCCACTTTGAACTTAGTGCCACAGGTCCTATAGGTGTCCCCCCAGGGCACCTGGCTCCAGCCGACCCATCAGTTGTACGGGCGCGCTCCCGCACAACCAGTGCCATCTTTTTGGCTGGGATCAGTGTGGAGAGTGTAATGTGTATATGCGGCTGCAGCTTGCCAGCCTCCCGAGTGTCAATCATGGACCCGGCGAATCTCACACTGTTTTCCTTAGAATCAATTGTGTTCCACGTGGCACCGGTGCTAGCCCCTCAATAGTAGCGGAATCAGTCCAGGTGTAGCGGCGGTTTTTCTGTCATAACAGCCCACGGATTCTGCGTTAGTGTCAACATTTAATTTCAGAAATGGAGAATCCCGCCCCAGATTTCAAGCCGCATGTTTAATTGCTCAATTTTCTTACTTCTATACTCACTTGCATGTGGGACTGGGAGTAATCCTAAGATTACTGAGATGTTGCTTTGCAATCTCCCTGCTAGCTCTGAAATTCTGCTTTCAGGACCTCATCTCCTTTCCTACCTTAGAGCCCCTGTGTGGCCGGGGACAAGGAAGGATAGTACTGCGGTTGGTACTGCCAAGGCTCTGGCTGCCATGTTGGCACTGCCAAGATTTGAGGCCTGGGGGTCTGTGTCCATGAAAGGGCAGGTGAAGGGGGTTGGGTTTGAGGGGGCCAGAGAAAGGTTTGGGGTGTGAAAGGAGGTCCTGAAAGGGGGGGTTCCTAAAAGGGCGGTGTAGAGATGAAGTCAGCTTTCAAAATGTTGCCCCGTTCCAACTCGTGTGTTGAGCTCCCAGTGCCGGAAAGGTAGGACGAATAAGGAGGTTGTATACTGTATGGATAATAAGGTCTGGATTTTCATGCCTCCATCCATGCTGGAATGGAGGTAGGGGAAATTTAAAAATGGTGTCCACAATACCTGCCCCCATACCCATTATATGGGAATGTTATGGCCCCGGGCTAAGGGTGTAGGAAGCGAGTCAGGACTCAGAAATCCCTCCTTTGCCTGCTCCATTGTGGTGGGGCATTTTAGAGCCCTGCTATTTTTATGGATTGAGGCCCTTTTGGGTAGGTGTTGTGGTGTTGTGTGCCTGCCATTGTAATGTAAAAGTGCTCAGCAAAGCAAGAGTAAACATGGGACTGGAGCATATCATCACCCATAGTATGATGTATAGAGTCACATGATGATGCAATAAATATTGGAGTTCACGAGACGGTGAGCAAAAATTTTAAAAAGCCACACTTACATTGCAAAATAGGTAGCAATCTCACAGGCTCAGTACACAGAGAAGCTGGAACTCAGCTGCAAGTAAACAAAAAGATTTTTAAAAACCTGTAGAAATTGGCTGGCAGAGTTAAAAATGTTAAAAAAAACCTTCAGAGATTAAGAGAAAATTGCTGCAGCTTTAAATTTGAAAAGAAAAGCAAGGCCCAGTCGGACCATGAGTCTGCCAAAAGTCTTGGAGTGCGGAACATCCAAAATGCAGACCTGCACAATAAATATAAAAATAAAGAATTGCCCAAGAAGAGTTGTTACAGTTAAAAATAGTTTTTATAAGTTTAAAAAGCTTACAAAAAGCGAAGCTGTCATGATCACCTGGGAGTCCACCAAAATCAAAGATGCAGGAAGATCAAAGATCAAGAAAGTTAACAGCTGCAGACAACCTGAGAAAAAAAGACTACCCTTGACAGTCTTAAAGCAGCAATTCATTTAAAGCGGTAAATACAAGAAAAAAACAATGGTCATGGACAGAAAATTAGAAAAGACAGATAAGAAAATGAAATGGTGACACCAGCCACAAGAATGGTTTAGCACACTCCCCTTAAAGTGTCAAGGTTAAGAAGAGATCCCAGAGAGAGAGCAACGCCACCAAGGGTAACAAGAGACTCCAGAGGTAGCGCAATGAGAGAATAAACAGTTGAAGGAAAAGTTGGTTGTCCTTCAAGATTGAATGTAAAAAGAAACATGAAAAATTGAAAACTGTCTTAAACAGCAGAATGGAAGCACAGCAATGGAAACTCAAGGTGATTCAACTGGACTACAGGAAAGCTCAAGATAAAGTAAGCAAGCTTTGCAGGGAAAAAGATTCCAGTTGAAGTATCTTCACATGTTACAAGAATTCCTGAGGTAAAGATTTATACCTCTGGAAGATTTCAAAGAGAAAAATTAGTTTCACAGCACTCTGGACAAACTGAAGAACCAGTTGGCAGAGAAGAGTCCGCAATGTCCAACATTCCAGGAGGCAGCCTAAAACTAAAAGAATGAGACTGAAGAGCTGAAGGAGCAGTTGAATAACAAGGAGGAGGCATTGAAAGGAAAAACTGTAGAACTTTCCCAGTTGCGGACTGAGAAAGAGAAGACAGAAATAAGATCGGAAACTGTAAGTCTGACACTGAAGTCCAAGACATTAGTAGAGGAAAAAGCACTGGATGTCTCAGACATACTGAGAACCATTGAGTTGACTGAAAAGATTCATAAGTAAATCAGCCCTCACCCCTGCTCTTATGGACAAGAACACACACCCCCACCCCCCCCCCCCCCACCCCCACCCCCTTGGGCCTAAACCATAGCATGGATAACCTGGTTTCTGGGGACCTTGGCACTGCCAGCCTGGCCCCCTGGCAGTGCTTATGCCAGTGGCACCCTGGAACTGCTAAGCTGGTAATACCAAGGTACGCAGGTGCCAGAGGGAGTAAAAGGGTTCCACGCTGCCCTGTTCCCGGCCACCTGGGGGTTACCAATAGCCTTGGAAACCCCTCGAGGTGCCTTTACAACTGGTCCACGTTTGTGTGGCCTAGTAATAAACAGCGCGCTGGTGAGGTCTCGCAGAACCAGCTAATGAATCCTGGGCCCCAGGTGAATCCAACAAAGGAATATTTAAATGAGACTATGGTTATTTAAATATGCATGCCTGGATCTCTCCCAGCTGAAATGAAAATGAAATGAAAATGAAATGAAATGAAACGAAATGAAATGAAAATCGCTTATTGTCACGAGTAGGCTTCAATGAAGTTACTGTGAAAAGCCCCTAGTCGCCACATTCCGGCGCCTGTTCGGGAAGGCTGGTACGGGAATTGAACCGTGCTGCTGGCCTGCCTTGGTCTGCTTTAAAAGCCAACAATTTAGCCCAGTGAGCTAAACCAGCCCCAAATCGCGAAGTTTCTCAAGATTCCGTTGAATCTTGTAAGACGTTTCGAGTATCGCGATTCTCAGCAAAACTCCTCTCGCAAGATTCAACATCCTCGTCCTGGCACCAAGTCGGGCACTGATTTGCGCCCATTGTATTTTTTAGAAGGACTTAAGTGTCCTTGTACATGAAATATAGGAAGATAACAGGCAGGCACAGCAATCAATTAGAAAGGTAAATGGCAGTTGGCCTTTATTGCAAGTGAATTGGAATGCAAAAGTAAGAAAAACTTGCCACAAATGTGGAGCACATTAAAGACACTGTAAGTGGAATACTGTGTATAGTTTGGTCTCTGTACCTTAGGAAGGATATATTTTCCTTAGAGCTGTGTAATAAATGTGCACTAGATTGAATGAGAATGGATGTCCAAGATGAGGGATTGAATACAATGGACATGTGGGGCCGGGGATTTGTGAAGGAGACAGGTATTGGGAGTCGGGAAAGTTACTGGCTCCACAAACCCATCTCGATTAAGGAGTTCCTTTTCTGTTCTATTAAATGTAGCAATAAAATCAGGCTGAACAGATTGAGTGCTTCGTTGAGGTCCACTTCAGATATATTGTATTATAAGTATTTGGTGAAGTAACGGTTAAAACCTTGGGTTAGAGTATGTTTGACTGTTGAAATCATGTTTCAAAACAGTCTTAGGTTGAAAGACAACAAAGCTTTTGGGAGCCAGAGATGCAATTAGTCATCACAAAAAGCTTGAGCTAAGGCAATTTTGTTTTGATTAAGGGATTCTCTAGGGAGTTAAGTAGCTTTTAGCTTGGTGAGATGATGTAATTCCTGGGTGTCGCTGAGACATCCCTACTTTTTGAGAAAAGATTTTCAGTTCAGTTCTGTTCTGGCTGAAGCTGGGACCGCAAGTCAGGTTCTGCTCTCTGCAGTTTAGTTAAAAAGAGATTAACAGTCTTTAAAGCAGTGCAGACTTCTCTGAGGACAAGGGGGAGCTGAAATAAGCCAGTTGAAACAGCTTTTGAAGACATACAGCCATAATTTCTGACAGGAGTTAAAGCAGTGTCAAAGTATAACTCTGCAAAGAAAGTATTACTCTGCGTCATTGGTATTTAAGATGGATTGAGAGCTGAGATGGTTGTTTTCTTGTTGTTTAAGTGGGAATAAAGATAGCAATCAAGGGTATTGTATTCACTGTATTGAGTAGTATTGTTAAACGTTAATTGTAAGCTTATTTTCTGGTGTGATGTTAAAGATTTTAAAAACGTTTTGTTTGAATATACAATATCCCTATTTCTTTGTTCAATCATTCATAGAGCGAACTATCCTTTCCTCACAATCTTACAAAACTAAAATATTGGGGTTTCTGTCAAATATCTTAGCCACTGTTGGGGTCTGGTCTGGGATCATAATAGCTGTGATTGATTGATAGCTTTATGCGAAGGTAAGAGAGCAATGTATTTCAATGGGTATGTTGAATGACTTATTTTTGCTTGATGACTTGAGACTGGGGCTCTCCCATAGCTCATGACTCCTCTGCGAGGCCATGAACCAGGCTTATTTACAGAATGGGCCTGACGTCACCAAGATTGCAGGGGAGTTTGAACTGCCCACATCCCGCAACTTACCAGTATGGTTGAGAGTGCTATGTGAAGCTGGAGAATCGCCGCGACCGGTGCAAATCGCTCCACGCCACCCCGACGCAAGGATGCAATTCTCCACAGAGCGGTGAATCAGTGCCATTGGCGCTGGCGTGTTCAGTGCGGCGCCGGTTGGGGGCCGTCTATGCGCCCCCCCCCTGCGGATTCTCGGCCCGGGATGGGCTGAGCGGCCGTA
This sequence comes from Scyliorhinus torazame, assembly GCF_047496885.1. Taxonomy (NCBI): domain Eukaryota; kingdom Metazoa; phylum Chordata; class Chondrichthyes; order Carcharhiniformes; family Scyliorhinidae; genus Scyliorhinus; species Scyliorhinus torazame. Next base: position 170,587,993 of record NC_092717.1, on the reverse strand, counting down.
GCAAAAATCCCGAGTCCTGCCGGCGCCATTCTAACCTGCTGTCAGCCGGCGGGACCTTGGCGTAGAAGGGTCCGGGGGCGGCCTGTCGGGGGGGAGGGGTGTCCGACCCCGGGCGGGCCTCCATTGTGGCCTGGCCCGCGATCGGGGCTCACCGATTGGCAGGCCGGCCTCAAATGCTGGGGGCCTCCTTTCTTCCGCGCCGGCCCTTGTAGCCCTATGCCATGTTACGTCGGGGCCGGCGCAGAGAAGGGAGCCACTGCGCATGCGCCGCCCTTGCCACTGCTCATGCGTAGACTCTGCGATGCCCAGTTGATGCCGTGATCAGCAGCTGGAGCGCCGTGGGCCATGCTGGCCCCCTGTAGGGACCAGAATTGCTGATCCTGAGGCCATGTTGATGCCGTCAGGAAACACGACAGCGTTTCTGATGGCGTCAACACTTAGCCTCACGATCACAGAATCCCGCCCCAGGTACTTCCCAGGCTTTTGGAGAATCTAGTGCCAAACCTTGTACAGTGAAGACTTATTCAATAACCCTCTGTTAATCTTGTATTAAACCCATGTGCTTTGGCAATCTATTTCTTTTGTACTGTTAATGTAAAGATATAACAGTTGACCAAAAAAAAACTGGCGACAAGGAATGGATCAAAGGAAAGAAAAAATGTTCCTTTTCAAACTATCAGAGCAGAGCCGCTTCAACAGATAAATTGATTAGCAGATTAACAGACAGTCAGAAATTGCTGGCATCAGAACCAGTAACGTTTTGGGGCAAAAATTCATAATATGAAAGAATGCAACCACAATGAAACTAAGGAGATTCATTCTGATGAAGAATTAATATTGAACATGCTCTCAGATGAATCACACCATTTTTGGATAGTGCCAAAACTGAATGGGCAACCAATTAAAATGGAAGTCAGTACGGGTGATGCCTAATTCCTGAGACCATCTATGAACAGAAACTTAACCATCGGCCTTTAAAGCTAACAGATGTGATCTTGAGGACCTATACTGAAGAGACAATGCCACTGAGAGGTTACATCACAGTCAAGGCTGAGTGAAGTGAATAGAATTATCAATCTATGTGAAGCGAGAAAGTTTTCCAATTCTCTTTGGTCGCTCTTGGTTGGAAAGGATTAAACTGAATTGGCAACTTAGTTGATCCAAAGTCAGACTTACAGATGATAATGGAAAAATAGAGTCGTGTTTTTGAAGACACATTGTGGTCTATGAAAGGTGTACAAGTATCCCTGAAGATTAAAGAAAATAGCCAACTGAAATAACTCAAGGCTAAAGCCGTACCTTATTCAATATATCCGAAGGTAGAATCTGAAATACTGAGACTTGTGGAAACAGAAGTCTTAGAACGCATCATTACTCGTGACTGGGCAATCCCTAATGTAACCTTTCATGAAACAGAATGGTACAATGCATATCTAGAGGTTTTAAGATAACAATCAATCTGGTTCTATGTGCGGATCAATACCTGATACCATTTATTGAAGACTTGTTTACAGGCCTAGGAGGAAGAGGAGGGCAGAAGTTCAGTAAGATTGATCTATCGCAGGCTTACGTGCAAATCATAGAATCAGAATTTACAGTGCAGAAGGAGGCAATTCGTGCCACCAAGTCTGCACCAGCCCTTGGAAAAAGCACCCTACTCAAACCCACACCTCAACCCTATTTCCCTAACCCAGTAACCCCACTTAACGTCTTGGATACTAAGGAGCAATTTAGCGTGGCCAATCCACCTAACCTGCATATCCTTGGACTGTGCGAGGAAACCGGAGCACCTGGAGGAAACCCACGCAGACACGGGGAGCACGTGCAGACTCCGCATGTGGCAACTGCATCTCAACACCTACTCACTATCATCACTCACAAAGGTCTTTTTTGCTACAAGGTATTGCCTTTTCGAATAACGTCAGTGCCAGATTTATTTCAATGCTTAATAGACTAGATCCTTGGTGACTTAAAGTGGTACAGTGTTACCTAGATAATATATTGATAACCGACACAAATGATTCAGAACATTTCCAACACTGAACCGACTTCAAATGTATTGGCTTCATGTTATGAAAGATAATTGTGATATCTTACAGATATCCATACAATATCTTGGTCGTGTAATTGACAGTAAAGGTCTCCAAAAAACACCTAAAATATGGAAGCTCCATGACCAATGAATGTCACTCAATTTAGGTAATTCCTAGGATCAATCAACTGCCATGTAAAATTCATCCAGAATCTGGCATCCCCGTTGAAACTGTTACATATGTTGTTGTGCATAAAACAGTTCCGCACACATGAGTGCGGCCTCAACCGGGACCTGGGATTCATGTCGCATTACATTCATCCCCCACCATCTGGCCTGCGAAATCCTACCAACTGTCCTGGCTTGACACAATTCACACCTCTTTAACCTGGGGTTACCCTAGCTCTGGGTCTGTAAAGATTTAATCACCTGCTAATGCTCGCATTCCAAGCATTGTCTGGCATCTTTGAATTTGTCTATATATGTGTTTCTGGAACATACCTCTTCATTCACCTGAGGAAGGAGCAGCACTCCGAAAGCTAGTGATATTGAAGCAAACCTGTTGGACTTTAACCTGGTGTTGTAAGACTTCTTACTGTGCTCACCCCAGTCCAACGCCGGCATCTCCACATCATGCATAAAACAGGCATGCCAATAGACATCTGAATTTGAAAAAGCAAATCTATCAGCAAAAGAAGCACTGAAAAAGTCAGAATTATTGGTAATTTCAATCTGAAGTTACCATTACCACTTACCTGTGACACTTGACCATATAGTGTTGGAGCAGTGCTGTCACATGTACTACATTCAGTGGAAGAAAGACCAATAGCTTTTGCATCTTGTACGTTAACAAGTGCAGAATCTATGTTGAGTTGGAGAAGGAAGCACTGAGTATTATATTTGGTGTATGAAAATTTCAACGATATCTGTATGGTCGTCACTTCACATTGCTGATGGACCACAGGCCCTTAACATCTATTTTTGGGCCACACAAGGTGTCCCTTTGTTGGCTACAAGTAAACTCCAACGACGATCATTAATACTATTTGTGCATTCCTACGAGATAAAATACTGCCTATCCCAAAATCATACTATTGTGGATGCATTATTACATCTGCCATTATCAGCTGGACAAATACTACCAAGTGATGATAATACTTTTTACCATTCACAGATTGAGAATGTTCCAGTCCTGCAGATTTATCCAATGAATTACCAAAAATGATCCTGTGATGGGGCAGGTACTGGAAATGGTATTAAAGTAGAGGACAGCAGGAAAACATCCTGAAGTTAAACGGTACAGAAGCCTCGAATTAACAGCACAGGGCAAACGCCTGATGTGGGGATCAGAGTAATCATTCCTCAAAATTTGCGACAAAGAGCATTGGAACAATTACATGAAGGACACCCATGCAGAATACAAATGAAGGAACTCGCACAAAGCTACTTTTGGTGGCCAGGAATTGATGCTCAAGGCTTCCGGTTGCAGCTATGCGGAGCTAAGCCGCACGAATCGGCAGCTCCCGCGAAGACGGACTTTCGGGCTCGATAGAAGAGCCGCAACGGGATTTTTTACACAGCCAACCCGTGGGGAAGAGAGGAGAGAGGTCCACCACTAACCTGTATGGACCGGACCCGCAGCGAAACGGCCACAAAAAACGGCACTGGAGCAGCGGGAGAAGAAGGGTAAAATAAACAAAATGCGGCGGCCGGGGACAAAGAAGAGATGCAAGAATTCATTAAGCGCTGCTTCGAGGAGCTGCGCAAGGTGATGATGGCGCCGATGCTGGCATTAATTGAAGGACTTGGGGCAACCCAGAAAGCCCATGAGGTGAAGATCCAGGAGATCCAGGACAAAGTGAGTGAGAATGAGGATGAGCTCTTGGGCCTGGCGGTGAAAGTGGAGCGGCACGAGGCGCTACACAAGATATGGGCGGGAAGACTCGAAGACCTGGAGAACAGGTCGAGGAGAAACAATTTGAGGATCCTGGGTCTCCCAGAAGGAGTGGAGGGGGCCGACGCCGCGGCATATGCGGGCACGATGATCGGGGCGCTGATGGGCGCGGAGGCCCCCCGGGGTTGCTGGAGCTGGAAGGGGCGCACCGGGTGCTGGCGAGGAAGCCCAAAGCAAACGAGCCGCCAAGGGCGATGGTGGTGAGATTTCAACGGTTCACCGATAGAGAGAGGGTCCTGAAATGGGCCAAGAAGGAGCGGAGCAGCAAGTGGGACAATGCTGAGATTAGAATATACCCGTACTGGAGCATGGAGGTCGCTAAGCGGAGAGCGGGTTTCAACCGGGCCAAAGCGGTGCTGCATCGGAAAGGAGTGAAATTTGGAATGTTGCAGCCAGCGCGACTGTGGGTTACATATAACGGCCAACACCACTACTTCAAAATGCCCGAAGAGGCGTGGCCCTTTATAGTAACTGAAAAGTTGGACTCTAATTGAGGGTTTGTGAGGGTGGGGGGTATTTGAGGGTTGAAGCATGATGGCGGTTGTATATAGGGGGGTAAGCACGCGCAGGGAATGTTATATGGGCTGGGGACGAGAGACAAGGCCGCAACAGAAGCTGCGTCGGGGGGGCGGGGCAGGCTCTGAAAAGCGCGGGGTTTTTCTCCCGCTCGCGGGAAGAAAGGTGGGAGGGGGAGTGTAGAAACATCTATTGATGGGGAGATTCCCACACGGGGGGGTCAAAGGGATGGCGGGGGGAGCCTGGGTCAGCAGGCATCAGCTGACTTACGGGAGTGATATGGGGGGAGCAAAAAAGCTAGACAGGGGTCTAGCGGGGGGGAGGGAAGGGGGGGAGGGGGGGAAAACAGGGTTGCTGCTGCATTGGCTGAAAGGGAATGGGACACAGAAGAGGTGGCCGGGACGGAAGTGAGGGAGGCGCGGACACGGGACTGGGCCAGAAAAGGAGATGGCTAGTCGGCGGGTGGGTGATGGGGGGGGGGGGGGGGGCGGGGTGGGGGGGGGGGTGTGAGAGCCCCTCCAATTCGGCTGATAACGTGAAACGTGAGGGGCCTGAACGGACCGGTGAAGAGGGCTCGAGTGTTCGCGCACTTGAAGGGACTGAAGGTAGACGTGGCTATGCTCCAAGAAACACACCTGAAGGTGGCGGACCAGGTTAGGTTAAGAAGGGGATGGGTAGGACAGGTATTACACTCGGGACTGGACGCAAAAAACAGAGGGATGGCAATTCTGGTGGGTAAACATGTGTCATTTGAGGCCAAGACTATTGAGGTGGACAATGGAGGGCGATATGTAATGGTGAGCGGTAGGTTGCAAGGGACGTGGGTGGTGTTGGTAAATGTATACGCCCCGAACTGGGATGATGCTGGATTCATGAAGCGCATGTTGGGGCGCATTCCGGACCTGGAGGTAGGAGGCCTGATAATGGGAGGGGACTTCAACTCAGTGCTGGATCCAGCACGAGACCGCTCCAGATCAAGGACGGGAAAGAGGCCGGCGGCGGCCAGGGTGCTCAGGGGGTTTATGGACCAGATGGGGGGAGTGGACCCATGGAGGTTTGCAAGACCGCAGGCCAGGGAATTTTCTTTCTTCTCCCACGTGCACAAGGCATACTCCCGGATAGACTTCTTTGTGCTGGGGCAGGGCGCTCATCCCGAGGGTGGAGGGGACAGATTATTTGGCCATAGCCGTTTCGGACCATGCCCCGCACTGGGTGGAAGTGGGGCTGGGAGAGGAGAGGGACCAACGCCCGCTGTAGCGGCTGGATGTGGGACTGCTGGCTGATGAGGTGGTGTGTGGGAAGGTGAGGGAGTGTATTGAAAGGTACTTGGAGGCCAACGACAATGGGGAGGTGCGGGTGGGGGTGGTATGGGAGGCGTTGAAGGCGGTGATCAGGGGAGAGCTAATCTCCATCAGGGCTCATAGGGAGAAGACAGAGGGCATGGAAAGGGAGAGGTTAGTGGGGGAGATTTTGCGAGTGGACAGGAGATACGCAGAGGCCCCGGAGGAAAGATTACTTGGGGAAAGGTGACGGCTCCAGACGGAGTTTGACCTGTTGACCATGGGGAAGGCGGAGGCACAGTGGAGGAAGGCGCAGGGGGTGACCTACGAGTACGGGGAAAAGGCCAGTCAGATGCTGGCACACCAGCTCCGTAAGAGGGCGCAGAGAGAGGGAAATAGGGGGAGTCAAAGATGGTGGGGGAGCTATGGTCCAGAATGCAACGGAAATAAATAAGGTATTTAAGGCCTTCTACGAAGAGCTGTACAGATCCCAGCCCCCAGGGGGAGAAGAGGGGATGGGAAGATTCCTGGACCAACTGCGGTTCCCGAGGGTGGAGCACCAAGAGGTGGCTGGTTTGGGGGCACCAATCGGGTTGGAGGAGCTGAGTAAGGGTTTGGGGAGCATGCAGGCGGTGAAGGCCCCGGGGCCGGATGGGTTCCCGGTGGAGTTCTATAGAAAGTATGCGGACCTGTTGGCCCCGTTACTAGTGAGGACCTTTAACGAGGCAAGAGAGGAGGGGTCCCTGCCCCTGACAATGTCGGAGGCGACAATGTCCCTGATCCTGAAGCGAGACAAGGACCCACTGCAATGTGGATCGTACAAGCCGATTTTGCTCCTAAATGTGGACGCTAAGCTATTGGCAAAGGTGCTGGCCACGAGGATTGAGGACTGTGTCCCGGGGGTGATACATGAGGACCAGACGGGATTTGTAAAGGGCAGGGAATTAAATACGAATGTGCGGCGGCTCTTAAACGTGATAATGATGCCATCGGAGGATGGAGAGGCGGAGATAGTGGCATCCATGGACGCGGAAAAGGCCTTTGACCGAGTTGAGTGGGAGTACCTCTGGGAGGTGTTGCGTAGGTTTGGGTTTGGGGGAGGGTTATTAGCTCCTTTACAGCGCCCCGGTGGCGAGTGTGGTGACGAACCGGCGGAGGTCGGAGTACTTTCGGCTGTACCGAGGAACGAGGCAGGGGTGCCCTTTGTCCCCCCTGTTGTTTGCATTGGCGATCGAACCCTTGGCCATATCACTGAGGGAGTCTAATAAATGGAGGGGGGTGGTCCGTGGGGGGGGAAGAGCATCGGGTATCGCTATACGCGGACGACCTGCTGCTGTACGTGGCGGACCCAATGGAGGGGATGGTGGAGGTCATGCAGACTTTGAGGGAGTTTGGGGAGTTCTCGGCCTATAAGCTCAATGTAGGGAAGAGCGAGCTTTTTGTACTACAGGCAGGGGACCAAGCAAGAGGGATAGGAGACCTACCGCTGAGGAGGGAGGAGGGGAGTTTTCGGTATCTAGGGATCCAGATAGCCAGGAGCTGGGGGGCCCTATACAAACTGAATCTGACGAGAATGGTGGACCAAATGGAGGTGGACTTCAAAAGATGGGACATGTTACCGCTCTCGTTGGCGGGTAGAGTGCAGTCGGTAAAAATGGTGGTTTTTCCGAGGTTTTTGCTTGTGTTCCAGTGCCTCCCCATCGTGATCACCAAAGGCTTTTTCAAGAGAGTAGGTAGGAGTATTATGGGGTTTGTGTGGGTCGGGGAGGGCAAGGTTTCGGCAATACACCAAGAGATGAAAGAAGAGGGGGAAGCGCTAGCAGAAGAGTTGAAGGGTAAATGGGAGGAGGAGTTGGGGGAGGAGATCGAGTAAGGTTTGTGGGCTGATGCCCTGGGTAGGGTCAATTCCTCCTCCTCAAGTGCCAGGCTCAGCCTGATACAATTTAAGGTGGTTCACAGAGCGCACTTGACGGGGGCGAGGTTGAGTAGGTTCTTTGGGGTAGAGGATAGATGTGGAAGGTGTTCAGGGAGTCCGGCGAACCATGTCCATATGTTTTGGTCATGCCCGGCACTGGAGGGGTTCTGGAGAGGAGTGGCGGGAGCAATCTCTCAGGTGGTGAAAGTCCGGGTCAAGCCAAGCCGGGGGCTAGCAATATTTGGAGTAGTGGACGAGCCGGGAGTGCAGGAGGCGAAAGAGGCCGGCATTCTGGCCTTTGCGTCCCTAGTAGCCCGGCGAAGGATCTTGCTAATGTGGAAGGAGGCGAAGCCCCCTAGCGTGGAGGCCTGGACAAACGACATGGCTGGGTTCATAAAGTTGGAAAGGATTAAGTTTGCCTTAAGGGGGTCTGCGCAGGGGTTCTACAGGCGGTGGCAACCGTTCCTAGGCTACCTCACTGAGCATTAGAGGAAGGTCGGTCAGCAGCAGCAGCAGCAACCCTGGGGCTGGCGGCGGGGGGGGGGGGGGACGAGAGATTGTTTGAGGGGACGGACGAGCGGGGGATAACATGGAGGGTGGAGGAAACTGGCATGAACGGGCGAGAGCCAGTGTATAAAGCTCTGTAAATATATCATCTTACCATGTATATATCTTGCTCAGGGCGATTTTGCGTTATTTTGTTACAGGGGGAGGGGGGGTTTATTGTTTGTAAGGGGAAAAAATTGTTTTGTTTTGTTAAAAAACTTTAATAAATATATTTTTTTTTAAAAAAGGAATTGATGCTCAAATTGAAGAAAAAACAGGACTGTGCCAGTCATGTGCATGGGTAAGGAACTCACTGCTAATGCTCCCATTACATCCATAGGAGTGGCCTAAATTGCCGTGGCAACATCTGCACATTAACTTTGCTGGTCCAGTCGAAGGACACATGTTCATTGTTGTGAACACACACTCAAAGTGGCCTGAGATGGTCTTTCTGAAATCGGCCATTGCAGAACGAACCATTGAGAAACCCGATGAGATCTTTGCGAGATTTGGAAATCCAGAGCATGTGAATGACAATGGCGACAGTTTCCAGCCAAGAGGTTTGATGACTACTTAAAGGTTGTGTAGAGTTCAACATATAAAGTCAGCATCTCACCACCCATCCACGACTGGTTTAGCCAAAAGGTTTGAGCAATCCTTGAAGCATGCACTGAAAGCTTGTAAGGCCCAAAGTTCACTTCAACGCCATGTGAATAAAGTTTCAGCGACCATATCGAAATGCAACTACACAAATTTCACCAGCTTTGCTATTGATGAAAACGAAGCTGAAGACAACCTTTGATTTACTCTTGCCAGAGGAGACATCTGAAATAATGGACTGAAACCCACAGTAACTCAAGGAAACGCTTGCTTCAACAAAAACAAGTGTTGGCACCCAGCTACACCATTGGTGAGAAGTGGGTCCCTGTGAAGGTATTGGCTCAGTCTTGTCCAATATCCTAACTAATCTAAACAACAGAAAAACTTGTGTTAAGACACCATTGTCATGAGAGAGTACCTTTAAGAAATGGGCGTTTAAGAAATATACCTTTAAGAAATGGGTATTTATCAGTGATGTCAGAGCATGGGTGGAGCTGGGCTGTCTGTCAGCTTTTTACTTTCGCTTTAAGCTGTTTGCTGCAAGGTGTGTTTTAGCTTTGTTTTCAGTGTTGGAGCTGAAGCCAGACAAAGCAGGTGTACTGTTGATCTCTCTGCCATGAAAAGACTATCTCTTGATTATTTTGTGATTTCGGAATTATAAATGTTTCCAGTATTGAATGTAAACCTGATGTGCTTCTGTTCAAAGGTGTTTCTTTTGTCTTCTGGATGTTGTTTGGGAAGTTATTAAGGATTACTTAGTGTTTTATTCTTTGGGGGTTGTATTTGAATTAATGGTTGCTAAGATGTTCACTGTATGTTTCAAAAAGATTAACTTGAATTCATAGAATAAACATTGTTTTCCTTTAAAAAATACTTTTCCATTTCTGCTGTACTACACCTGGAGACTGGGCCGTGTGCTCCCCATACCACAATCTAGTAAAAGTTGTGGATCAGGTGAACTCCATGATACACTTTGGGGTTCTCTAAACCCTGGCCCAAAACACCATGCAGATCAATTATTGTCAACATGTGTTTGTGTGTCAAAGCCAGAACTACCTTAAGATGTAACGGTCTCCGTTCCATCCGACTGTAACTTCTTGACCATCTACAGAGATTGCATCAGAAGTATCTGGTACTACTAGTCTTCCCTAGGAAAAAGTGACTGTAATGCCTTCCAGTGTAGAGACATCTACTGGAGAACCAGAAAATACATCTAGGGTCAAGAATGACAAAGTTCCGGAAGTGCACAGACAACCAGTGAGAAATAGATGCTCACCTGATCACCTACCTTATTGACTGTGTTATTACACTGTAATAATATGTCAGCACTTGTAAATGACTATACTAAAATACTAGATACTAATTGTGTGGGATCTTAGAAGGAAAGGGTGAAGGATGTTACATATGTGGGTTATTGTAGTTGTGTGCAGTTCTATAGTTGTGTGCAATGTCTCTTTAAGAGCGGAGTCACGTGACATCATCAGCTACTTCACGGTCTTTTGGGGAGTCTAGTGCCAAATCTTGTACAGTGAAGACAGTAGCCACTTAAAAAGGCCAACTCCCAATTCAAAATGGCGAACGGCAAAGGCTGATGAGAAAGTCAGCCAACAAGACAAAAACGAGCAGCTGCAGGTTGGCTGTGTATTTACCTCTGGAAAGGCCAGACACTATCAATACCAGCAACCGTCAGCATAACAAAACACCAGCCATCTCCATACTAATGAACAATCCCCAGGAACAATAAGCAACATTTAGACACACAAAGCAAAACCAGACTCTTCGGCGCCAGCAGAAGCCTACACAAAATGAGGTGAACGAGCACCTCAAGACCGCCCATCGATCAGGGAACCGCTCCAGCATTGGAGAAAATCGAACCAAGCGATTGGGACAATGTCCAATCACTTGGGACCAGGTACTGGGTCCACCCCGAAAGGCGGGAAGCCCCTGGGAACTATAAGAATTGAGCCCCAGGTTTGGGAGGAAGAGATCAGGAAATATCTCAAAGGGAAAGGATGGCCCCTTTGGAATGAATTCTGTAATAACGAGGAATCAGTCCCCGGGAGTATAGGACATACTTGGTGGGAGAACCTGAGCGAGATCCACAAAAAGAGCTGAGGGAAAGCTCGCAAGCCGATGGCAATCGTGTCCTGCTTGGCACAATTGCGAGGCACAGAGGAGGTCGTTAGGACGCTCCGGAAAGAAGTTGAGGGCATACATTGAATGAGTAAGGTCGATGTAAGCGAGGTAGAAAGGGAGAATTTGAAATTGAGAAGGAAGTTGGCAGCAAAAGATGGAGAGGTGGATGACGCCAAAAGGGCTCACCAGTCTTGTCTGGCGCACTTAAGCAGCTTCCAGTCTCAATACGAAAAGACCTATCAGGACACGCAACGTGCAGTCCTGGTACGTGAGGAAACGGAAAAGCAGGTAGAAGCTTTACAGAGACAGTGTAGTGACCTCAAGGCAGCATCAAGAGCGCTCCATGCTTCCACCACAGAACAAAGACAAAGCCCGCTAGATCACGCAAAGTGCCGGAAGCAGATTGCAGAGCTGCAATCTCTGCTTTCAGTTCAGAAAGGTTTCCAGGAAATCTTTGGAGAAAAATTAGATCAGGAAGACGGCTCTGATTGGGACGAATTGAATGAAACAGCACAGAGATATGTTCAGGGAACATGTGCTCAGGGAAAGCCACAAAAAGGAAAGCGCCCCAACCCCCCAGACAGCAGATAGTTCAAGCTCCAATGAACCCAGTAACCACCCACCGCACAGCCACATCGGACGATGCGGAATTTCTATACTCCACCCCCTTAACAGTGACCCAATTATGTTACGCGTGCGATAAGATCACACCGTTCCTCCCCACCTCAGACCCCCACCATTTCTTTGCCACAGTTAAGCATCAGGCGACCATGTACGGCCTGGATGAGTGAGAGCATGTAAAGCTCACCGTTTTAAGTTTAGATCCTTCAGTAGCAGCAGCGCCCTTCCCGACCCACAGAATGTAGGAGGAGGCACCCTTGCAGAAATGCATACCGCGATCCTGGATGCGACCGGGTATAACCGGGGTGACGCCGTAGATGGCCTCAACAAATGTAGGCAAAAGAAATCCGAGCACCCGACAGCGTTTGCTGGACGCCTGTGGATCCACTTTGCAGCAGTCTTTGGAGACTTAGACCGCGCCCATTTGTCCCCAGACAGCATGGCCAAATGAACCAGCACCCTTATCTCCCATGCCACAGAAACAGGACAGAAAGCCTGCGCGAGTTATGATCCCTCAGAGGAGGCCCATAATGAGAAGTGGGTAGTGAAAAGATTGTCCCGCGCTTGGGAGCAATCTATACAAAGTAAACCCGCAGTCAAGAATCCCGAGGAAAAGCAGGCCGGAGCAGATATGCAGGCAGTAAAAACACACCAGAACCCGGCATGAGTGAATGAGGGAAAGAACAGCCCCCCACCCAAGTCACAGGAGTGTTACAACTGCGGGCAGTTGGGACACTTCGCAAGATAATGCAATGCCCCTAAAAAGCCACAGAGAGCCCAGCCGACGGGCACTCTGAGTAAGAAAAAGACAGAGCCCATTCATGGAGTTAGCGTCCGTTCAGATCAGACGGACTTGACCGGAACGGACTGACGGTGTACGGGCTCCCCCAGTTGGGTCTGCGACACCCTTTGGGATAGGTCCGGTCAACCGGTACTTGCGGCAAAAATTCGGGGACAGCCCATCGAATTTCTCTGGGACACAGGAGGGTCCCGCGCCACAATAAATTCCTCCACCGTGTTCCAAAAAGACACGTGGCCCACTGCAGCCACTATCACCCTCAGCGGCTTTACAGGCCACTTACAGCAGGGACACATCACAGCCCCTGTACCCATTCAAATCGGTACCATCACCACCAAGCACCCCGTAGTTTTAGTTGACCTGCCCCACACAGCAGAACACATCCTGGGAATCGATTTCATGAATTCCCATAATCTTTCATTCGATCCAGTCAACCAGTGTGTCTGGAAGATGGCAAAATCCGCAAGAGCCCCGCAACGTTCAACATAGGAGAGTATGCAAACAAAATTAGCGCAGTAGGCGAATTTTGGTTCAATCCGACCTATGCTAAGTATGGACAAGCAGGTTAGGACAGTTCTGCAAAAGAACAAGGCAGCATTCGCGACCCACAAGCACGACTGTGGACGGATGACTGGCTCCGTACAAATAATAGGACCTGACCCTAGACCCGAGAAACAGTACGGATTTCCCCAAGAGGCAGAGGGAGAAATCTCCAAGGTAATAGAAAGCTTATTAGAGCAGGGCGAACTTAGATCAGTAGCCTCCACTAATAATGCCCCGATTTGGCCAGTGAGAAAGCCCGATGGATCATGGCGACTGACCATCGATTACCGGGAACTCAACAAAATCACACCCGCAGCAGCCCCCACAGTAGCAACAAGTCCCAAGACCATGCTCAAGCAGGGACTCAATTCCCAATTCTTTACGGTTTTGGACGTCAGTAATGGATTCTGGTCCATTCCATTGGCAAAGGCGTGCCAGTACAAATTTGCCTTCACCTTTAAAGCACAGCAGTACACGTGGACATGCCTGCCACAAGGATTCCACAACTCTCCCTCCATTTTCCACCGACAGCGGGCAAATGGTTTCGCCAAATTCTCTCGCCCCTAATGTCTGGTTCAGTATGTAGACGGCCTACTACTGCAGACAGACACCAAGGAAGAGCACATTGAGCTTCTGTCTGAACTCCTGGAACTCTTACACTCAATTGGTTGTAAAGTCAACCCCAAAAAGACCCAGATTTTGGAAGAAAAGGTGATATATTTGGGAACAATTATCACACAGGTTAACGCGAGATCGAGCATAAAAGGATTGACTCGATTGCTAAATTGCCCCTTCCCCAGAACGTTTCAGCCCTCCCGTCGTTTTTAGGACTGGTTGGCTACTGCCGAAACCACATTGACGGTTTCGCCAGCAAGGCAGCGCCCCTCTCAGACCTCCTAAAGAAAGGAGCCCCCTGGGAGTGGCTTCCGCAGCATACGGATGCTGTCGACTCTTTAAAACAGGCACTCATAGCAGCCCCGCACTACAAGTTCCAGACCCGCTTTCCCCTTACGCCATAGAAGTAGCGACAACAGACTGCATCCTTTCGGCCGTGCTCCTCCAGGAACGGCACGACCAGTTAAGGCCCGTAGCTTACGTCTCCAGACATTTAGATGCTGTGGAGCAGGGATTTTCCGCCTGTGAGAGGCACCTGCTTGCAGTATTTTGGGCAGTGCAGTATTTTTCATATATTACCGGACTGAACCCCATTACAATTCTCACCGAACACACCCCCACCCAAACTTTACTGGACGGACGACTCAAGGACGGTACAGTAAGCCAGATTCGAGCAGCGAGATGGACCCTTCTCTTGCAGGGACGGGACATCACTGTTAAAAGGACAAAGACGCACACCTTTTTGGCCGACAACTTACAGTACCCCGGAACCCCCCATGAATGTGAGATTATCTTGCCACATCACAACACAGGCCCCTTTATTGCTAAAACACCCCCAGAAAGATAGGTAGTTCAACCCAGAGCCCCCAGCACACAGACACGTGTGAGCCCATAAAGATCTATGTGGATGGATCTTCCACAGTCTTGGATGGAAAGCGCATAACAGGTTGCAGTATCTATGTCGAGGACGTGCAGGGACGCGCCCTCGAGGAAATATCAATAAAACAGCCAGGCCACTTAGGCGCGCAGGCAGCAGAGCTCGCGGCCATCACGTATATAGTGGAACACCCAGATTCCTTCCCCAGCCCAGCAGACATATTCTCGGACAGCCTCTATGTCTGCAACAGCCTCATGGAATTCCTGCCCCTGTGGAAAGCAAGAGGATTTGTTTCTGCAGATGGGAAACCCCTCCCCTCAGCATCATTGCTCTGTCATATTTTACAGAGAGCACAGAACAGGACTTTTGGGATAATCAAAGTTCGCAGTCACCATCGTTCCTCCCCCCCTGGAAATGTGAAAGCCGACGCACTGGCTAAGACACGTTCCAGGCATGGATATTCTTGGACAGCCCCGAAAGCGCACCAGTGAGCGCAGTTCAGGTCTCACAGACAAAGATCGAGGATCTAGTGGAGGCCAAGAAGCAGGACAGCAATCTCAGGAAGATTGTAAAAGGAAAATATCCAGCTCCCTATGAGAAGTTTAAAAATGCACTGACCACACATGACGGTGTGGTGTTAAAAGACGCCCTTTATGTGGTTCCTGAACAGGACAGGAATCAACTGATTTGTTTGTTCCATGACGGTCATGCACATCAGGGAACCAATCCCACTACAGCCCATCTCAAGTAGCTTTGTTGGTGGACGAATGTAAAGGATGATGTAAATCACTACATCGAGAATTGTCTTATCTGTGCCCAGAATAATCCGGACAGATATACCAAAAAGGCTCAACTCAGCCACACCCGACCTGTTAATGGCCCCTGGACTAACCTCCAGATTGATTTTATAGGACCATTGCCCCCTTGCATGAATGGCTATAAATATGTACTTGTGGTAATTGACACCTTTACGAAATGGGTGGGAGCATTCCCAGCCCGCACAAACACTGCAAAAACCACAGCCAAGATGTTGACCCACCACATCTTTACAAGATGGGGACTCCCCCGCAGCATTGAATCAGACCAAGGTTCCCATTTTACGGGACGTGTCATGCAGAACGTCCTCACGATATTTGGCATCACCCAAAAATTCCCCATAGCATACCACCCACAGTCGAGTGGTATTGTGGAGCGCATGAATCGGACCCTAAAATCCACCCTCAGAAAAATGGTCCAGCAGAACAACACCACTTGGGACTCAGTTCTCCCTTTTGCGCTGATGTTTCTGCGTAATACAATTTCTATTTCCACAGGTTACACCCCACACACCCTCATGACCGGACGCCCCATGAAAGGCACAGAATATTTATTAGGTTTAGATTTGACCAGCCCCGAAGTGACGGCCCTCACACACGAGAAAGCAGTAGAGCAATTAGTGGAAAATCTTAAAACGGCTCAGCTGGCAGCCGCAGTAAAATTGGGCACCAGAAAGAAACAGAGCAAGGCTTGTTTCGACAAGACAGTGCATGCGACTGAGTACAGTTTCGGACAGCAAGTTATGCTCTCTGTATATAGCCCCAGTACATTCCTGTCACCAAAATACTCGGGTCCGTACTCCATTGCGGATAAAGTAAGCCCTTCCGTGTATAAAATAAAGTACCCCAACGGTAAGACTGCGTGGTTCCATATAAACCAGCTGAAGGCACATGGAACACAGTCTAACCACGCACACCACGTCATGCTTGACGCAGCACACCACGCCCCGCCCACAGCCAACGTAACCCTACCAACACCCACCACGTCCAACCAAGCCACGGATTCGACCTCGACTCCACCCCTGAAATATATACTCCGCCCCAGAACGCCCACAGACTACAGCAGCAGAGACAGCAACTGTGACTCGGACGATAGCCACAGCACGCCTCCCTACTATCCCCATGCAACAGGCCCCACACCCAGCGATTCCGACTACGATTCAAGTGATCCCTTCATGATCACTTTCCTAAATAAACCCCACCACCGACCACCGAACTACACTGACGACCCCGATTCCGTCCCCACACAACTAGACAACAACTATTGGTACCGAGATAACTTGTTCCGACTCGTCCGCAACGACGAGAGCGACCCCACCTCACACCACGCAGCCCTTTCAGCCCTGATACACTCAAGAGTTTGGCACCCGGGAGAAGATGATGATCGTGGGTCTGACTCCCAAACCGAGAACCCCTTTGCGACCCTGTTCGCAACCGAGAACTGAGGTGTTCAGATGATGTGTTAAAAGGAACCACTTGGGAGAAGTGGTGTCCTTTCTGATGGAACCTGCAGCATGTTTTATGTTGTTTGTAAGTTTGTTAAATGTTGTATGTCCGACAGGAAAAATATTTTTCACTGCCCCACGCTTATTCGGCCGAAACCTCTGAGGACTTGCCTGCAGAGACTCACCATTGCCAGACACTAGTTCAGTGGAACTAGCTTGTCTGCAGAGATTAGTTAAGGTACGAGATGCCCGTTCATAACTGCCCTTCTGGTTCGAAGGTAGAACCACTACGGCAGCCCCACCACGATGACTACATTTCTTGCCTGTTCTTATCGGTTGCTCAGGCAGTGGAGAAACGGCTTGGGACCCGCCCTGCCTGGGAACCCCCCCTCTGGTCAACTACGCTTGGGTAGGGGAGACACGGCATTGGTAGCCGTCCTACCCGGGGACTCCATCCAACTCGCACCTCATTTTGGCACTTTTCGTTCAAAAAGTTTTGTTTTATTTTAGGTAACCTTTAGGTTGCCAACCACATGCTATTTACATCCTGAAACATTTGGATGGTAAATTGCAAGGTCTGCGAGACGGCGCGCACTGGTTCATTATTGGGCACTGTGTCTTGTCCTAAAATTTGATTTTGGGAGAAAAAAAAATGAGGGAGTCACACATAGTGACCAATTAGAAAGGGAGTAATTGGCACTAAAGGACAGACAGACTATTGTATGAGATATTAAACAAAGATAGTTACAGGCACTATGCTTGTTTCCACAGAACTCCAGAAGCTCCAGGACCGGAGAAGAAAAGAAAGGAAATGGAAAGAGAACGGCCATGAGGACTTCCTTCACATGGATCATCATCTTTATGGACATTTGGTTGCGAACTTCATGACTTCAAGCCCCACAGCCGTTAATGTTTCACTTCCCCACAGTACCCAGAGCCCAGTCACCAGCGACACCACATCATCTTGGTGTGCCAGGTTTATAACCTGGTACTCTGTGTCATATGTAATAGAAACCTTACTGATATTTGCGATACTCTGCTGCATCGTGCAGACTATGCATCTAAGGAAATGGAGAAGGAGAGTCTACCGCGCTCAAACCCTGGTATATAGGAGCAGATCCCCTATTTTCAGATACGACCAGACCACCGACCCCCGCAATCTATAATAAAGAGCATTCACTTGCCTTTTATTGTAAATAAAGAAATGTAAAGAACTGTTCATGAGCAAATTGTACGATCCTGAGCTTGACTGCCAAGCCAGGAAAGCTGTCTATAAACTGCTATGATTTTGTTTGTATGGTTGAGGAAGTTAGGATAATGAAATGTTTAAGTGAGTGTAGTGTATTAAGAATAGTTAGAGGTTGCCAGTTTATTGTTTTGTAATGCATGTCCCTGTTTGACATAGCGCCCTTAGAATTGTCAGTTAAAATTTTTTTGCATAGCTATGGTCAGTGTAGAGGCCATGAAGGAAGTGCCCCCCCCACCAAGTCAGGGAATGGAAAGCAACATAGTTATGTGATCCTTCACGCTTCGCATTAGGATCACAAGGAGGGTTGTAGCCACTTAAAATGGCCAACTCCCGATTCAAAATGGCGAACGGCAAAGGCTGATGGAAAGTCAGCCAACAAGACAAAAATGAGCAGCTGCAGGTTGGCTGTGTATTTAACTCTGGAAAGGCCAGACACTATCGATACCAGCAACCGTCAGCATAACAAAACACCAGCCATCTGCATACTAATGAGCAATCCGCGGGAACAATAAGCAACATTTAGACACACAAAGAAAAACCAGACTCTTCGGCGCCAGCAGGAGCCTACACAAAAGTGCGGGAGGAGAGAGCCGGGACAGCGAAAACAGCGCCGGAGGAGAGAGCCGGGAGATTTAAAAAGCGCGGGAGGAGAGAGCCAGGACAGCGAAAACAGCACCGGAGGAGAGAGCCGGGAGATTTAAAAAGCGCGGGAGGAGAGAGCCGGGACAGCAAAAACAGCGCCGGAGGAGAGAGCCGGGAGATTTAAAAAGCGCGGAAGGAGAGAGCCGGGACAGCGAAAACAGCGCCGGAGGAGAGAGCCGGGAGATGTAAAAAGCGCGGGAGGAGAGAGCCGGGACAGCGAAAACAGCGCCGGAGGAGAGAGCCGGGAGATTTAAAAAGCACGGGAGGAGAGAGCCGGGACAGCGAAAACAGCGCCGGAGAAGAGAGCCGGGAGATTTAAAAAGTGCTGGGAGAGGTGAGTGCACAAAAGGTGTGGCAGGAGTGCCTTTAGTCACGGAGTGCTAATTGGAACAGAGTGCATCTGAGTTTAGGTGAGTGACTGAGTTCGGGTGAGTGGCGAGAGAGGGCTGTGTTTTTGTTGGTGTTCGGGTTTATCCTTGAGGTTCTATAAAGAATTTTTTTTAAAAAAATAATATTTAAATTAATTAACTAGTTGAAGATGGCTGGACAGGAGATGTGCTGTTACTGTAATGATGGAACTGGTGGATCCCATTGAGGCCGTCAGTGACCACATCTGCAGCACGTGTTGGCTGCTCGAGAAACTTCGGCTCAGAATTGATGAGCTGGAGACCGAGCTGCACACACTGCGGCACATCAGGGAGGGGGAACATTACCTGGACGCTTTGTTTCAGGAGGCAGTCACAACCGGTTGAATAAGTACTGTTAGTTCGGACAGTGGTCCGGGACAGAGTGGTGTGACTGCAAGGGAGGCAGGTAGGGGGATCCTGAGTTGAGGAGTTGAGGAGCCTCAGCCCTTGACCTTGTCCAACAGGTATGAGGTACTTGCTCCCTGTGTGGATGAGGAAGAGGGCTGTAGGGAGGATGCTTTGACTGACCACTGCACCGTGGTACAGGAAGCCATTCAAGAGGGGGGAGCAAAAAGACAAGTGGTAGTTGTCGGGGATTCTATTATTAGGGGGATTGATGGCATCCTTCGTAAACTAGATCGAGAGTCCCGCATGGTATGTTGCCTGCCCAGTGCCAGGGTGAGGGACATCTCTGATCGGCTTGAAAGGATTTTGGAGAGGGAGGGGGAGGATCCAGTTGTTGTGGTCCACGTTGGGACTAACAACATAGGTAAGACTAGGAAAGAGGACTTGTTTGGGGATTATCAAACACTAGGGACTAAATTAAAGAACAGGTCCTCTAGGGTTATAATCTCTGGAATACTACCCGAGCCACGTGCCAATTGGCATAGGGTTGAGAAAATTAGAGAAGTTAACACGTGGCTAAAGGAGTGGTGCGGGAAAGAGGGATTCCATTTCATGGGGCATTGGCATCAGTTCTGGGGCAGGAGGGACCTGTACCATTGGGACGGTGTACACCAGAACCATTCTAGCGAATAGGATAAATAGGTTGGTCACAAGGACTTTAAACTAGCAAGTTGGGGGGGAAGGGAAATGTAAAGCTATGGACAGTATAATGGTTAATGGAGATCAAGGCAGCAGGTTACGTGACAGGTTTTTTTGTAGAGATATGGGTTCAAAGACAAGGAAAATTAGGAGAAAGGGTAAGAGGAAAAATAAATTGCGAAAAGTTACTGATCAAGGTGTTAGGATTCATAACAAAGACATAAAAAACAGCATAAGTGTACTTTACCTGAATGCTCGTAGTATACGAAATAAGGTAAATGAGTTGATGGCGCAAATGATCGTGAATGACTATGATTTAGTGGCCATGACTGAAACATGGTTAAAAGATGGTCACGACTGGGAGTTAAATATCCAAGGGTATCAGACTATACGAAAGGATAGAATGGACGGTAAGGGCAGTGGTGTAGCTTTGTTGTTTAAGGATGGCATCCGGGCAATAGTAACGGATGATATTGGTGCTATGGAGGACAAGGTTGAATCAAGTTGGGTGGAAATCAGGAATAGTAAGGCAAAAAGGACACTGATAGGAGTAGTCTATAGGCCACCAAATAGTAACAGGATGGTAGGGCAGGCAATAAGCAAAGAAATAACGGGTGCATGTAGAAATGGTACAGCGGTTATCATGGGAGATTTTAATCTGCATATCGATTGGTTTAACCAGGTTGGTAAAGGCAGCCTTGAGGAGGAGTTTATAGAATGTACCCGGGATAATTTCCTGGAACAGTATGTAATGGAACCTACAAGGCAACAAGCGGTCCTAGATCTGGTCCTGTGTAATGAGGCAGGATTGATTAATGATCTCATAGTTCGGGATCCTCTTGGAAGGAGCGACCACAATATGGTGGAATTTAAAATACAGTTGGAGGATGACAAGGTAAAATCAAACACTAGTGTTTTGTGCTTAAACAAAGGCGATTACAATGGGATGAGAGAAGAACTAGCTAAGGTAGACTGGGAGCAAAGACTTCATGGTGAAGCAGTTGAGGAACAGTGGAGAACCTTCCGAGCGATCTTTCACAGTGTTCAGAAAAGGTTCATACCGACAAAAAAGAAAGACGGTAGAAAGGGGAAAAATCGACCGTGGATATCTAAGGAGATGAGGGAGAGTATCAAAT
This sequence comes from Scyliorhinus torazame, assembly GCF_047496885.1. Lineage (NCBI taxonomy): Eukaryota > Metazoa > Chordata > Chondrichthyes > Carcharhiniformes > Scyliorhinidae > Scyliorhinus > Scyliorhinus torazame. Next base: position 170,566,821 of record NC_092717.1, on the reverse strand, counting down.
TGAAGGAAAAAACATACAAAGTGGCAAAAATTAGTGGGAGACTAGAGGACTGGGAAGTCTTTAGGGGACAACAGAAAGCTACTAAAAAAGCCATAAAGAAGAGTAAGGTAGACTAGGAAAGTAAACTGGCTCAGAACATAAAAGCAGAGAGTAAAAGCTTCTACAAATATATAAGACAAAAAAGAGTGATATTGGTCCTTTGGAAGATGAGAAGGGAGATTTAATAATAGGAGACGGGGAAATGGCTGAGGAGCTGAACAGGTTTTTTGGGTCAGTCTTCACAGTGGAGGACACAAATAACATGCCGGTGACTGATGGAAATAAAGATATGATAGGTGAGGACCTTGAGATGATTGTAATCACTAAGGAGGAAGTATTGGGCAAGCTAATGGGGCTAAAGGTAGACAAGTCTCCTGGCCCTGATGGGATGCATCCCAGAGTGTTAAAAGAGATGGCTAGGGAAATTGTAAATGCACTAGTGATAATTTATCACAATTCACTAGACTCTGGGGTGGTCCCAGAGGATTGGAAAGTAGCAAACGTGACACCACTGTTTAAAAAAGGAGGTCCGCAGAAAGCGGGTAATTATAGGCGGGTAAGCTTAACTTCGGTTGTAGGGAAAATGCTGGAATCTATCATTAAGGAGGAAATAGCGGGGCACCTGGAGGGCAATTGTTCCATTGGGCAGACGCAGCATGGGTTCACAAAGGGTAGGTCGTGTCTGACTAATTTGGTAGAATTTTTTGAGGACGTTACCAGTGCAGTAGATAATGGGGAACCAATGGATGTGGTATATCTGGATTTCCAGAAAGCTTTTGACAAGGTGCCACACAAAAGGTTGCTGCATAAACTAAAGATGCATGGCATTGAGGGTAAAGTGGTAGCATGGGTAGAGGATTGGTTAACTAACAGAAAGCAGAGAGTGGGGATAAATGGGTGTTTCTCTGGTTGGCAACCTGTAACTAATGGGGTCCCTCAAGGATCAGTGTTGGACCCGCAGTTGTTCACAATTTACATAGACGATTTGGAGTTGGGGACCAAGTGCAATGTGTCAAAGTTTGCAGACGACACTAAGGTGAGTGGTAAAGCAAAAAGTGCAGAGGATACCGGAAGTCTGCTGAAGGATTTGGATAGGTTAGGTGAATGGGCTAGGGTCTGGCAGATGGAATTCAATGTTGCCAAGTGTGAGGCTATCCATTTTGGGAGGAATAACAGCAGAATGGATTATTATTTAAACGGTAAGATGTTAAAACATGCTGCTGTGCAGAGGGACCTGGGTGTGCTGGTGCACGAGTGTCAATAAGTTGGTGTGCAGGTGCAACAGGTGATTAAGAAGGCTAATCGAGTTTTGTCTTTCATTGCTAGAGGGATGGAGTTCAAGACTAGTGAGGTTATGCTGCAATTGTATAGGGTGTTGGTGAGGCCGCATCTGGAGTATTGTGTTCAGTTTTGGTCTCCTTACCTGAGAAAGGACATATTGGCACTGGAGGGAGTGCAGAGGAGATTCACTAGGTTGATCCCAGAGTTGAGGGGATTAGATTATGACGAGAGGTTGAGTAGACTGGGACTGTACTCATTGGAGTTTAGAAGGATGCGGGGGGATCTTATTGAGACATATAAAATTATGAAGGGAATAGATAGGATAGATGCGGGCAGGTTGTTTCCACTGGTCGGGGAAAGCAGAACTAGGGGGCATAGCCTCAAAATAAGGGGAGGTAGATTTAGGACGGAGTGTAGGAGGAACTTCTTCACCCAACGGGTTGTGAATCTCTGGAATTCCTTGCCCAGTGAAGCAGTTGAGGCTCCTTCTTTAAACGTTTTTAAGAAAAAGATAGATGCCTTTCTAAAGAATAAAGGGATTCGGGGATATGGTGTACGGGCCGGAGAGTGGAGCTGAGTCCACAAAGATCAGCCATGATCTCATTAAATGGCGGAGCAGGCTCGAGGGGCCAGATGGCCTACTCCAGTTCCTAGTTCTTATGTTCTTATGAACGAGCACCTCAAGACCACCCATCGATCAGGGAACCGCTCCAGCATTGAAGAAAATCGAACCAAGCGATTGGGACAAAGTCCAATCACTTGGGACCAGGTACAGGGTCCGCCCCGAAAGGCAGGAAGCCCCTGGGAACTATAAGAATTGAGCCCCAGGGTCAAATCGCTCTCTTCTCCACCGCTTCTCCAGCTCTTCACTCTTCAGCAGCTGATCAAAACTATAAGTCTTACTTCAACGCTCGCTACGAGATAGGTTCTCCTAGCTATCAATCTGTACCAACTTCGAATCCCTCAGGCTCAGAACCCGAACGAAAGGCCATTTGTTTCCCTGACCTGGTGGGTCAGTTCCAAGTTAAGTATAGGCCTGTTAGTTGTAGAAGTAGCTTAAACGTAGAATTTGTGCATGAGTAGTGATTACTGTGTATAATAAATGTGCTTTGATTTAAATCTCACTAATCGGTGTATTGGATTATTGATCATTACTCGGACTTGAACCACGTGGCGGTATCATAAAGATACCTGGTGACTCAAGAGCAAAGGTGATAAAACAGAGCAATTAAACCAAGGAGAAAATTAGCAACAAGACCTATTCAATAAACCTCTTCTAACCTTGCATTAAACCCACGCGCTTTGGCACTCCTTTGTTTTGTACTGTTAGTCTAAAGATACAACATATGCCACTTCATATCACACAGAGTGAATCAGCACTATGGGTGTAACCCCACTGGAAGGACTGCAGTGATTCAAGAAGGCAGCTTACCATCACCTTCTCAAGGACAATTATGGATGGTAATATATGCTGGGATCACAAGCGATGACCACATGCAATGAATGAATTCAGTTTCTGAATTCAGTTGTCTGAGAACTGGCTTCTAGGATGGTGAGGGCCTCAGGACGAGGCCAAGATCACCCACTTCTGGCACAAGGTCGTTGCAGACACTTCAGCCTGGTATTTTTCAAACATGTCCTGGGTGCCAGCATCATCGAGGATAGGGGTGATCACAAAGCCACCTTCTTTTGTTTGTCTACCACCATTCATGACTGAATGTGATAGGATTGCGAAGGTTTGATTCAATCTGTAACTTGTGGGAACACTTTTCCCCGCCTATAGACTGCTGCTTTCACTGTTTAACATGCCTCTCGACCTGAATTGTTCCGTCACCAGGTTAGCACCTCATTTTTCAGTGTGCTTGATGCTGTCCCTGGTGTATTTGTCCAACATTCTCATTGACATAATGTTGGTTGTCTGCCTTGATGGTAATGGTAATGTTGTAGATCTGCCGGCCCATGAGGTTGCAGATTATCAAAAGTGCCACATGAATTCCCAGTTTTTAGCTGCTAAATTTGCTTTTTACCTATTCCATGTAGCATGGCAGCAGTACCATATGTGGTTGTCCTCACCAGTCCAAAGATGTGCAAGTTAGGTGGAGGCCATGCTAAATTGCCCTTAGTGTCCAAAAAGGTTAGGTGGGGTTACTGGATTATGGGGATAGGGTGGAGGTGTGGGCTTAGGTAGGGTGCTCTTTCCAAGGGACTGGTTTAGTACAGTGGGCTAAACAGTTGGCTTGTAATGCAGAACAATGCCAGCAGCGCGGGTTCAATTCCCGTACCGGCCTCCCCGAACAGGCGCCAGAATGTGGCGACTAGGGGCTTTTCACAGTAACTTCATTGAAGCCTACTTGTGACAATAAGCTATTGTTATATTATTATTAAGGGCCGGCGTAGATTCGATGGGCCGAATGGCCGCCTTCTGCGCTGTAAATTCTGTGATTCTATGATACTAGCTTGAAGAGGGCACTGTGTCTCTGCAAGGTCTATGCTATATTGTTCAGATATATCAAAAAAGCTTATTCTCTGCTCGTATTCTATGTGTGTAGGTTATGGCCCTGTGGTGAATGTCCCTTTAACGGTAACACAGCAGAGGAAGGGTTACATGGCCAGTGTGATAAATCGGGACTCAGACTGTGGAATCATCCCATGGGGAGACTGGCTCCGAGGTAGAGACCTTTTGGGAGCCTGCTACAGCCATGCTTCTGTTATACAATTCTTATTAATACCTTTTGTGTTCACTAATGAAGTCTGCAAAAGTACATCTTTACAGGCCTCCTGCTGCCGCCTCTCTCTGATCCCATTCCCACAATGCACCTCCCACACCTCCCTGACGTATGTGGAGCCACTGGCTTGTGATGAGCAGATTGTTGCCACAAATGTTGATGGCACGGTGATGCTCCCTGTCTTTTTGGTCTTTCTCTAAAGTCCAATCTCGCACTATATGTACCATCCATCCTGGTATGTTGGTCAGACCTTGAATGTGTAGATCAGACCTTCACATTTTGGTCTCCTTCTTTGGTGATCACTCACGAATGAGTATGATTGTTCACCTAAGAAACTCTTGTTACTGGTCATGGGATCTGTGGGTTCTTGAATGGCTGTTGAGCCCAATCCTAGAGTCACATCTTCGATTGCACACTTGGTAGGTGTTTCCAGGAGGTGACATCGGTGCTTGAACTCTAGATCATTGGTAGTCCATTCTCAGGCTCCTTTTCCAGGCCTCCTCTTGCCGTCGGATGTCCTTGAAGAATTATGTCCCTTCAATCAGGAGGTTCCTCCAAGTAGGTCTTTTCTGAGCAAGGGTCTCTCAGGCATTGACATTGATGTTGCATTTCTTGAAGTAAGCCTTCAGGGTGTCTTTGAAGTGCTTGCTTTGTCCTCTTCTTGTTCGGAAACCTTCTTTGATCTGAGCAACGAAGATTTGCTCTGGAAGTTGGGACTCTGACAACCTAAGCACATAGCCGGCCCAATGGAATTTGTTTTGGGTGATCATGGCCTTGAAGTTGGTGTTCTTGGCTCCTTTAAGGATATTGATGTTAGTACACCTGTCCTCCCAGCTGATATGGAGAATCCATCTTGGACAGCGTTGATGGTACCTTTCCAGGGCTTTGAGGGGTGTCTGTACATAGTCCAAGTTTCTGAGCCATAGAGAAGAGTTGGAAGGATGACTGTCTTGTTCACAAGGATCTTGGTGTCAGCACAGAAGCCACGGTCATCAAAGACTCGTGTCCTTGGGCGACGAAGGAGGTCCTCATGGATTAGATATGATATTGGATCTCTGCTCGACGTGAGCCTTAGAGAAGAGGTGGCTCCCCAGGAATGGTAAATGTTCCACATTTTGGACGGTTCCTCCATTGATCCTGATGGAGGGAGAGACCAGATCTTGCCCTGGGGGGAGTTGGTAAAGGGCTTGAGTCTTCTTGAGGTTGAGGTTGAGACCCCGAAGGTGGCAAGCATGGCTTGGAGATTCTATTCTAAGAGAGGAACAAGTCCTCAACACATTTTGGTACAAATCTCTTAATTCTAGCGAGTAATAACTCAACAAAAATACTGTGAAAAGGCTTTTTTCCATTGGAGGGTAAGAAAGTAGCTGTTTACCCATACCTAAACCTACACACTCTTCGAATTAAAATACCAACTGCCCTCACACTACCCTCCCACACCACCAACCCTCGAAAGTCTGTCTTGCAACAAACTCAATGAGAATGTTATGAGGGTATGGCAAAGTGGATTTTGTCTGTATTGAGTTTTTACATATGTATTGTTGAAATATTTGATTTAGCATATACGTGGTTAACTGTCAACGCTTTTCACATTGTTTTCATAAAGGAAAACAACAACCTGAGTTTGTCTGTTTGTCTGTTTGATTTCCCTCAAGGGGCATTTTCTTTTTGGCTCACACAATAATTATTTGAAGTGTTAATTAGTTAATCATCCCAGTAGTCACCACAATTTAGAAATTCAAACATCTTGTGCATTGTGAGCAATAGTTGCATGGTCCCTCAGGAGAACCATTGTGACATCTGTTTGGTTGAGATGTTTTATTTAATCCATACAACATGAGGCTATTTCTTTTTAAAATTCACTCTTGGGACATAGGTGTTGCTGGCATCACCAACATTTGCCACCATCCTTAGTTGTCCTGATTTGATACAACTAACTGGCTTAGCAAGTCTACACAAGAGGATAGTTAAGAATCAATCTCTTTGATGTGAGGCTGCAGTTGCATACAGGACAAATAGCATAAGGGTGAAGATTTATTTTTATAAAGCAGTGTTATTCAAACTTTTATTTCCCTGGGATCAACTTTTGCCAACCGGCCAACTTTTGGGACCCATGCGGACCGTCTTTCACAACACATGCCAGCTAACCTTCGTGCCACAGGCCACATTTGCTTACCTTTAATGTGAAAGGGGAACCAGCTTGGTCCTCACAATCTCCCTCCAATCAGATTCACAGGAGGAGAAGGCTATGCGCATATCAGGTGCAGACCTCAGCTAGTTCCTTTGTGCTATCTTCATCTTTGTGAGAACGGAAAATCCAACCTCTCACATGTAGGTGGTCATGAAGGACAATAGGAACAAAATGCTTGTTTTATGCAGCATTGTAACTCCTAGGAGGTACTACTCCAGAATGCTGACAGCCACATGGGCTTTTGGTGTGTTTTTAATGTGCTGTCACAGGTCAGGTACATAGAATCATAGAATTTTCAGTGCAGAAGGAGGCCATTCGGCCCATCGAGTCTGCACTGACCCTTGGAAAGGGCACCCCACTTAAGCCTACGCCTCCACCCTATCCCAATAACCCCACCTAACCTTTTGGGGCACTAAGGGGTAATGCAGCATAGCCAATCATCCTAAACTGCACATCTTTAGACTGTGGGAGGAAACCGGAGCACCCGGAGAAATTCCACACGGACAAGGGGAGCTGTGATGCAGCAGTGCTAACCGCTGTGCCATGGAGCCGCTCCTACAGCAGCTTATTATTTTCATTTGGAGTCCACTGTAAGTTAATAACTGACTCTGGGGTCTCAACCACAAAATAAATTTTTCACCCACCACTTCTTCAAAATTAATCATAGAATTTATAGTGCAGAAGGAGGCCATTCGGCCCATCGAGTCTGCGCCAGCTCTTGGAAAGAGCACCCTATCCAAGGTCAACACCTCCACCCTATCCCCATAACCCAGTAACCCCACCTAAGACACTAAGGGCAATTTTGGACACTAAGGGCAATTTAGCATAGCCAATCCACCTAACCTGCACATCTTTGGACTGTGGAAGGAAACCGGAGCACCCGGAGGAAACCCACGCACACACGGGGAGGATGTGCAGACTCCGCACAGACAGTGACCCAAGCCGGAATCGAACCTGGGACCCTGGAGCTGCGAAGCAATTGTGCTATCCACAATGCTACCGTGCTGCCCCACAATGCTACTGTGCTGAAACTGAAATCTGAAACATCTCCTCTCATTTGCCTGTACTTCCCTGCACATGGGCTTCGCATACTTTTTTGCATTAGTACAATTGACAAAACCATACCTCAAGAAATCAACTTTATACTGCTTTGTTCCCAAGTTAAGATTCTTCTCTGTAGGCTGTTAACCAAAGGCCATAGAGCTCCATACAGAGCTACACTAGCACTGTTCTGTCCTGCCCTGGACTCTCCTGCACGGCTCTCTTCATCAGATTCATTTGTGGCATCCTGCCAGTAGGTACACTGCCTATTTGTGTCTCTGGCAGTCTCTTAATTGTAAAAAAAGATTCATCTTCACAGTCCTCATTTCTTGCTTGCCAACAGTTGAAAAATGGAAGAAGGTCTCCGCTGTGATTTGGTGCCAAAAACATGTGACCTGCTCACTGCTGCTACCTCTGGCTAGAAGACTGCATGCAGCTTCATTTCCTTCTCATTTGAAAGGTGGCAGTGGCCGCCATTCTCAATAAAAATGCAGGTGGTGGTCATTAGACATTTCTCCCCACGACCGATCACTCCGCGACCATTCCGACACCCGGTCGAAAGGACACTAGAAATTAGGTGTGTTTTTTATGCTGTGTTAGACTACAGTCTAAACCATTTATTGACTCAGAACATGTGCCACAATTCATAAACAGTTTCACAGTCACTTTTTACTGATACCGTCTTAATATTTCCAGGTATTTCTAAAAAATTAAAACTTCAAAGTCATTTTTACTTGATTTTTTTTAACCAAAGCCACTGGATAACTTTTCCAATAAGATAATCACTGCACACTATTAAGGAGAAGATGGTGGAAAGATGATGGCATCGTGGTAAAATCACTCCACTAGTTATCCAGTGATGCAGGCTAATGCTTTGGGGATATGAGTTCAAATCCCACTATGTCAATTTGGTGGAATCAAATTCAATTAATTAGAAAAAGTCTGGAATCAATTACCATGAAACTATTGATTGACACAAAAAAAACTCAAATTCACTAACATCCTTGAGGGAAGGAAATCTGCTTTACCTGGTCTGGCTGACATGTGATGCTGGTCTGACAGTAACGTGGTTGACTCTTAACAACCCTCTGACATGGCCTATTTAGGCACTTAATTCAAGGGTAATTAGAGATGGGCAACAAGTGCTGGCCTTGTCAATGATGCCAAATCCCATCAGAGAATTAATATGCTACCATGCCCATTCAGCCAGGCAAATAAGAGTCCATTCTTGTAACGGCATTAACCTTTCTATAGTCCACACACAACTGTTGGGTACTGTCTGGTTTAGGTACCATCACTATGGGTGAGCTCCATTGGCTGCAGCCCACTTCAATTATGCCATTTTTAAGCACACTCTCAATCTCTTTGTTAACCTTGCCAATTTTAAAGGGTTAAGTCTATATGGATGTTGTTTGATTGGAACAGCATTTCCCACACCTACATCATGTATAGCCATTTTAGTACTTCCCAATTTATCTCTACAAACTTGCCCATGTGATATCAATAACTCTTTCAGGTCAGTTTGTTTTTCCTCTGGAAGGTAACTCAATAATTTATCGCAATGTTTAAGAACATCCTCGTTTTCCAATTTAATTTGAGGTATGTCAAATTCACAGTCCTCTGGAATTGGTTCATCACTTTGAGATAGAATCATTAAAACCTCCTCCTTTTTCTCTCCTTTCCTTTCAAAGTACCTGTAAGCATATTCACACAACACACTCGGTGAGTCTTCTTTCTATCTGGTGTTTTTACCACATAATTCACCTCAAAAGGCAGAAAGTTAAAAGACAGGACCTCGAGGGTTGTAATCTCGGGATTACTCCCTGTGCCACGTGCCAGTGAGGCTAGAAATAGGAAGATAGAGCAGACAAACACGTGGCTAAACAGCTGGTGTAGGAGGGAGGGTTTCTGTTATCTGGACCACTGGGAGCTCTTCCGGGGCAGGTGTGACCTGTATAAGATGGACGGGTTGCATCTAAACCGGAGAGGCATAAATATCCTGGCCGCGAGATTTGCTAGTGTCACACGGGAGGGTTTAAACTAGTATGGCAGGGGGGTGGGCACGGGAGCAATAGGTCAGAAGGTGAGAGCATTGAGGGAGAACTAGGGAATAGGGACAGTGTGGCTCTGAGGCAGAGCAGACGGGGAGAAGTTGCTGAACACAGCGGGTCTGGTGGCCTGAAGTGCATATGTTTTAATGCAAGGAGCATTACGGGTAAGGCAGATGAACTTAGAGCTTGGATTACTACTTGGAACTATGATCTAGTTGCCATTACAGAGACCTGGTTGAGGGAAGGGCAGGATTGGCAGCTAAACGTTCCAGGATTTAGATGTTTCAGGCGGGATAGAGGGGGATGTAAAAGGGGAGGCGGAGTTGCGCTACTTGTTCAGGAGAGTATCACAGCTATACAGCGAGAGGACACCTCAGAGGGCAGTGAGGCTATATGGGTAGAGATCAGGAATAAGAAGGGTGCAGTCACAATGTTGGGGGTATACTACAGGCCTCCCAACAGCCAGCGGGAGATAGAGGAGCAGATAGGTAGACAGATTTTGGAAAAGAGTAAAAACAACAGGGTTGTGGTGATGGGAGACTTCAACTTCCCCAATATTGACTGGGACTCACTTAGTGCCAGGGGCTGAGACGGGGCGGAGTTTGTAAGGAGCATCCAGGAGGGCTTCTTAAAACAATATGTAGACAGTCCAACTAGGGAAGGGGCGGTACTGGACCTGGTATTGGGGAATGAGCCCGGCCAGGTGGTAGATGTTTCAGTAGGGGAGCATTTCGGTAACAGTGACCACAATTCAGTAAGTTTTAAAGTACTGGTGGACAAGGATAAGAGTGGTCCGAGGATGAATGTGCTAAATTGGGGGAAGGCTAATTATAACAATATTAGGCGGGAACTGAAGAACATAGATTGGGGGCGGATGTTTGAGGGCAAATCAACATCTGACATGTGGGAGGCTTTCAAGTGTCAGTTGAAAGGAATACAGGACAGGCATGTTCCTGTGAGGAAGAAAGATAAATACGGCAATTTTCGGGAACCTTGGATGACGAGTGATATTGTAGGCCTTGTCAAAAAGAAAAAGGAGGCATTTGTCAGGGCTAAAAGGCTGGGAACAGACGAAGCCTGTGTGGCATATAAGGAAAGTAGGAAGGAACTTAAGCAAGGAGTCAGGAGGGCTAGAAGGGGTCATGAAAAGTCATTGGCAAATAGGGTTAAGGAAAATCCCAAGGCTTTTTACACTTACATAAAAAGCAAGAGGGTAGCCAGGGAAAGGGTTGGCCCACTGAAGGATAGGCAAGGGAATCTATGTGTGGAGCCAGAGGAAATGGGCGAGGTACTAAATGAATACTTTGCATCAGTATTCACCAAAGAGAAGGAATTGGTAAATGTTGAGTCTGGAGAAGGGGGTGTAGATAGCCTGGGTCACATTGTGATCCAAAAAGACGAGGTGTTGGGTGTCTTAAAAAATATTAAGGTAGATAAGTCCCCAGGGCCGGATGGGATCTACCCCAGAATACTGAAGGAGGCTGGAGAGGAAATTGCTGAGGCCTTGACAGAAATCTTTGGATCCTCGCTGTCTTCAGGGGATGTCCCGGAGGACTGGAGAATAGCCAATGTTGTTCCTCTGTTTAAGAAGGGTGGCAGGGATAATCCCGGGAACTACAGGCCGGTGAGCCTTACTTCAGTGGTAGGGAAATTACTGGAGAGAATTCTTCGAGACAGGATCTACTCCCATTTGGAAGCAAATGGACGTATTAGTGAGAGGCAGCACGGTTTTGTGAAGGGGAGGTCGTGTCTCACTAACTTGATAGAGTTTTTCGAGGAGGTCACTAAGATGATTGATGCAGGTAGGGCAGTAGATGTTGTCTATATGGACTTCAGTAAGGCCTTTGACAAGGTCCCTCATGGTAGACTAGTACAAAAGGTGAAGTCACACGGGATCAGGGGTGAACTGGCAAGGTGGATACAGAACTGGCTAGGCCATAGAAGGCAGAGGGTAGCAATGGAGGGATGCTTTTCTAATTGGAGGGCTGTGACCAGTGGTGTTCCACAGGGATCAGTGCTGGGACCTTTGCTCTTTGTAGTATATATAAATGATTTGGAGGAAAATGTAACTGGTCTGATTAGTAAGTTTGCAGACGACACAAAGGTTGGTGGAATTGCGGATAGCGATGAGGACTGTCTGAGGATACAGCAGGATTTAGATTGTCTGGAGACTTGGGCGGAGAGATGGCAGATGGAGTTTAACCTGGACAAATGTGAGGTAATGCATTTTGGAAGGGCTAATGCAGGTAGGGAATATACAGTGAATGGTAGAACCCTCAAGAGTATTGAAAGTCAAAGAGATCTAGGAGTACAGGTCCACAGATCACTGAAAGGGGCTACACAGGTGGAGAAGGTAGTCAAGAAGGCATACAGCATGCTTGCCTTCATTGGCCGGGGCATTGAGTATAAGAATTGGCAAGTCATGTTGCAGCTGTATAGAACCTTAGTTAGGCCACACTTGGAGTATAGTGTTCAATTCTGGTCGCCACACTACCAGAAGGATGTGGAGGCTTTAGAGAGGGTGCAGAAGAGATTTACCAGAATGTTGCCTGGTATGGAGGGCATAAGCTATGAGGAGCGATTGAATAAACTCGGTTTGTTCTCACTGGAACGAAGGAGGTTGAGGGGCGACCTGATAGAGGTATACAAAATTATGAGGGGCATAGACAGAGTGGATAGTCAGAGGCTTTTTCCCAGGGTAGAGGGGTCAATTACTAGGGGGCATTGGTTTAAGGTGAGAGGGGCAAAGTTTAGAGTAGATGTACGAGGCAAGTTTTTTACGCAGAGGGTAGTGGGTGCCTGGAACTCACTACCGGAGGAGGTAGTGGAGGCAGGGACGATAGGGACATTTAAGGGGCATCTTGACAAATATATGAATAGGATGGGAATAGAAGGATACGGACCCAGGAAGTGTAGAAGATTGTAGTTTAGTCGGGCAGTATGGTCGGCACGGGCTTGGAGGGCCGAAGGGCCTGTTCCTGTGCTGTACATTTCTTTGTTCTTTGTTCTTTTGTTCTCACTTAATTTCCGTTCAATCTGATAAGATCCACAAAACCTAGCTTTTAAAGGTTCACCTATCACTGGTAACAATACTAAAACTTTATCTCCACAGGCAAAGCTACAAACTTTGGATTTCTTGTCCGCTACCCGTTTCATCACATTTTGTGCAACTTTCAAATGTTGTCAAGCCAATTCACCTGCTCTATTTAATCGTTCTCTAAAATTTGACATGTAATCCAATAATTTAATTTCCGACTTCTCACTCACCAATTATTCCTTAATCAATTTAAGTGGTCCTCTTAACTCATGACCAAAAATTACAGTAAGAAGTCTTACAACACCAGGTTAAAGTCCAACAGGTTTGTTTCAAACACTAGCTTTCGGAGCACTGCTCCTTCCTCAGGCATTCACCTGAGGAAGGAGCAGTGCTCTGAAAGCTAGTGTTTGAAACAAACCTGTTGGACTTTAACCTGGTGTTGTAAGACTTCTTAATGTGCTCACCCCAGTCCAAGGCCAGCATCTCCACATCATGGCGACCAAAAATTAGTTCAAAAGGAATAAGTTTGGTTGACTCATTAGGAGCATCCCTAATTGCAAACTGTACAAATGGAATTCCGTTATCACAATTCTCTGGATAATCGTGCCAATAAGCCCTCAACATTGTCTTTAATGTCTGATGCCACCTTTCTAACGCTCCCTGTGATTCTGGATGGTACGCAGTTGATTTAAATTGTTTTATTCCTAAACTCTCCATAACTTCTTTGAATAATCTTGAGGTAAAATTTGATCCTTGATCCAATTGGATTTCTGTGGGTAGTCCATATTTAGTAAAGAATTTAAGTAATTCCTCCACAATCTTTTTAGCTGTAATATTATGTACAGGAATGCCCTCTGGAAACCTAGTAGACACATCCGTTATCGTCAAAAGATATTGATTCCCACTTTTCGTTTTAGGAATTATCCAGTAAGCCTTACTTCAACGCTCGCGACGAGTTAGGCGCTCCTAGCTACCAATCTGTACCAACTTCGAATCCCGCAGGCTCAGAACCCGAACGAAAGGCCATTCGTTTCCCTGACCTGGTGGGCCAGTTCCAAGTTAAGTAACGGCCTGTTAGCTGTAGAAGTAGCTTAGACGTAGAATTTGTACATGAGTAGTGATTACTGTGTATAATAAATGTGCTTTGATTTAAATCTTACTAAGCGGTGTATTGGATTATTGATCATTACTCGGACTTGAACCACGTGGCGGTATCATAAAGATACCTGGCGACTCAAGACCAAAGGTGATAACACAGAGCTATTAATCTAAGGCAAAAGTTAGCAACAGAAGCAGTCCTACGCAATCAATTAGGACCCTTTTAAAAGGTTCCTCAAATGCTGGAATGGGTATTAAGGGCGCTGGTTTTATCACTGCTTGAGATTTCCCTATCACTTGACATGTGTGACATGATTGACAAACTTTAACTACATCTTTATGTAGTCCAGGCCAATAAAAATGTTTTTGTATTTTAGATTGAGTTTTCTTTTTTTATATATAAATGTTTTGTATTGGGTTTTTGAACAAAGTATATTTACCGTTATGTACACAGGATAAGAAACATATACCTATATATCTACACACGTATATAGAAGAGAAGGGCACACAAAACATACAAAGAGAAGAAAACATACAAAGAGAAGAAAATAGTTAATAGTAAAAAAAAAATTTTTAATTAAAAAATAGATTAACTGGCAGGGTATTGTGCACCAGCTCAACAGCAGCAAATCTGTACAGCTGGCAAAATTATTTACAACACATAAGTAGGCGACTGTTTGCAGGAGGGAGAGTGCAGGGTGGATCTTTATTCCCAAATGACCTCCCACTGGTACCTCATGTGCAACTCGCAACACCTTCTTTCTATACCCGACGAGCAATACTACTTGATGAACTTCTGCCCACTTTTCATCCACCTGCATATGTAAAGGTTTCCATTTTCTCATCAAGACATCACTTTTCCGGTAATAACACTCTGGTATACACTCAGATTCCTCTTCCGTGTATGCTTTCTGATACATCCGTTTTATTTCTACATTTTTCTGTTGTAACTCCGCCAATTTTCCTGAACTAAAAATATCCGCCTCATCCTCCACCTGTTCTTTTCCAACCATCTGATCAAAAATCGTTTCTGATAATTGCACTTCACCTTTATCTTCACTCTCTGATTTCTCCTCTTGTCTTAACCTGTGACTTTGCGACCTTGTTACGACACAATCTGGAAAAATCCCAGGATATTCGTCCTTCAGAATTTCAGTTGTCTGATTTTCCACTGGCTTATCCACCATAGTAGGCATCACTCCCGCCTGCGATCCAGTATATAATTACCAAAGATAAACTGCATTCCTGGACAAGATAATTTCTCTATTACTCCTACTACCACTTCACCATTCTTCACTGGACTTTCCCACCTTACCTTATATAATGGAACACTACTCCTCTCACCCTGCATTCCACATATTAGCACCTTATCTGGCAACATTCTTCCCAAACTACATAACTCCTCATCTCTTACCATTGAAGATTGACTAGCTCCCGTATCCCTTAAAATTGTGACTTCTTTATCTGCTCCTCCTGATACACATGAGTAAACTTTACCCACACAAGTAAATTCTTTAAAGAGATCTGGCACCTTCTTATCGATCACCGCTTGATCAGGCTGTACACTCTTTTGTACCTCCTTCTCTTCACTTGGCCTTTCCTCTCCTTATTATCTCCCATCAGATCACCATTACTTTTTCCACTTGAGTATTACCATGTCCCCAGTTTCTATCCCTCACAGGCTGAAACTGATGTCGGAAAGCAAGCTTAGATTTATGAACTAATTCATAATCATCTGCCATTTCTGCTGCTAATCTCGCAGTTTTCGCCTTCTGCTCTTCCACATGAGTTCTTACTACATCAAGAATTGAATTTTTAAACTCTTCCAAAAGCATAATTTCTCTGAGAGCTTCATTCGTTTGGTCTATTTTCAAAGCCCTTATCCACCTATCAAAATCACTCTGTTTGAGCCTTTCAAACTCCATGTATGTTTGACCAAATTATTTCTTTAAATTTCTAAACCTTTGTCTGTAAGCT
Source organism: Scyliorhinus torazame (assembly GCF_047496885.1). Classification (NCBI taxonomy): domain Eukaryota; kingdom Metazoa; phylum Chordata; class Chondrichthyes; order Carcharhiniformes; family Scyliorhinidae; genus Scyliorhinus; species Scyliorhinus torazame. The sequence continues at coordinate 170,551,380 of NC_092717.1, read as the reverse complement.
TCAGGCACTAGTTCATATGCACCTAAGATGGATTTTTTCACCTCCTCACACGTCCCAGATACCTCCTCCGGTAGTGATGCAAACACTTCACTAGCCCTACCTATCAGCTTTGTTTGAATCAGCAATACCCACATGTCCTGTGGCCATTTCATTTGTTCAGCCACCTTTTCAAATGAAATGAAAAAGATTTCCACCACCTTCTCGTCAAACCTTGGCAATGCTTGGACATATTTAAATAGATCCCCACCAATCCTTCGACTTTGACGCTCTTTCTCACTATCCTCATCACTATCATCCAACTATACGTTTCCCTTTATGTCTGCCAATTTTAACTGACTGTCATGTTTCAAGGTCATTTTCTGAAGTTCAAACTCTCTCTTTTTATCATTTTCCCTGAAAAATTCCCTGTATCTCCCTTTCTCTTTCTTTTTGTTCTGCTAGGACTATTCTTTCTTTTCTCCTTTCTTCACCCTCCTTTTCTTTTTCCTCTTTCTCTCTTTCTTTTTCCTCTCTTTTGTATTCAAGCTGCTTTAATTCTTCCTCATGTTCCATTTGTTTAATTTGTAACTTTTTTTGCCATTTCCAATGAGTCAAACTGTATCTCAGGCAACTTTAAATGCTTAGCCACCGTCATAATTACCTCATCTTTTCGCATTTTGTCAGGTAATGTTAACTGCAATGATTTTGCCAAATCTAACAGTCTGCTTTTAGTCTCCGTAAGTTACTGCGTGTGACCGTCTCCACCCCCAAAAACTTCAGAGCCTCTGAAAGAACCATTGTCCACAACCCACTCCCCACTTAACCTATACTACCACACCTGATAAGCAACCACAATATGCTCACCCTTCACTGTCTTTAATTCACTAAGCCAATCCAATAGATAGACATTTATCCCGGATGAGCCCCCAATTTGTTATGGAGCCAGGGTTTAGAGAACCCCAAAGTGTATCATGGAGTTCACCTGACCCACAACTTTTAATAGATTGTGGTATAGGGAGCACACGGCCCACTCTACAGGTATGGTACAGGAGAAATCGAAAAATATTTTTTAAAGCAAAACAATGTTTATTCTGTGAACTCAAGTTAACCTTTTTAAAACATACAGTGAACACCTTAGCAACCATCAATTCAAATACAACCCCCAATGAATACAACACTAAGTAATCCTTAATAACTTCCCAAACAACATCCAGAAGACAAAATAAACATCTTTTAACAGAAGCACATTAGGTTTACATTCACTACTGAGAACATTTAAAATTCTGAATTCACCAAATGATCAAGTCTTTTGATGGCAGAGAGATCAACAGTACATCTGCTTGGTCTGGCTTCAGCACCAACACTGAAAACAAAACTAAAACACACCCTGCAGCAGCAAACAGCCTAAACCGAAAGTAAAAGCTGACAGACAGCCCAGCTCCACCCACACTCTGACATCACTGATAAACACCCATTTCGTAAGGGTACATTTTTTAAATACCCATTTCTTAAAGGCACTCTCACATGACAATATACATGTTAGACTTCAGTATAAACTATTTATTGACTCAGAGCATGTGCCACAATTCAGTCGACTGCTAACCCAGAATTGTACCCTAAAGGTTGAAAAACCAAAGACGGCACATGGTACATTCTAGTATGGAGCAAGATCACTACCTCAATCCCTGAAATATGTTGGGTGGGATTCTCCGTTGGCTGATGCTGAAACTGCAAAACGGGATTGGGCGGAGAATAGGTTCCGACGCCAAAATTGCGACGGGCGCCGATTTGACGCAAATCGCGATTCTCCCTCACCTCGATAGTGGCATCAGTGTGTTCTGGAACGTGTGTACAATAAATACCATTTGCATGTCATTAGCTGGCCCGACCCAGTATTTTCTGGACCTCTGCGATTATCCGATGGGCCGAGTTTCCGGCGGTGTGGTTCACTTTTGCTTTTAAAAATCATGAAACCGACGTCTTGGCTGATGAGGGAGAGAGAGGAGGTAGGACACAGAGAGGCATGACTGTGGGCTGCGGGGCTGGACACTGGCTGGGGTGGGGGGGAGCCCTGCCTGGGCCGGGGGTCCGCGGTGTTGGGAGAAGCGCCGAGTGGCCGGGATGACCCGCCCCCATGGGACTGAGGCGGTGTCCAGACATGGGTCGCCATTGCTGCGGCCTGCAAGGCAGCCATCTTGTTGCGCACCCCACTGACCATCCACCTTGGTCCCTGATTCTGAGAGTGACACCGGCCGTATATGCCCAGGCAGCTCAATGCAACCATTTCAACCTGGACCAAGCCCACCAGAATGCCCGGGAAGCAGGGTTTGCCACCATGGATGGGATGCCCCGGCTCCAGGGGATGATCGATGGGATGCATGTCCCCCTACGAGCACCTGCAAATAACAGGCCACTCCACACAAACTGCAAGGGGTTCCACTCAATGAATGTGCAGCTGATATGTGATCATCAGCTGCACATCATGCATGTCTGCTGCCGATACCTGAACAGTGTGCACGACGCCTTCATCCTGACACACTTGACGATTCCTGACATGTTCGAAATTCTCCCTCCCGTACAACACAGCAGAAGGGTGATGTGCTGGAGGAAAAGGAGGAACGTCAGGCCTCATCTGACAAGGAGAATGCAGGGGAGGACAAGGATGGGCTGGACATGGAGCCCAGGCAGGCAAGGGAGGCCGCAAGACATTTGCGCCAGAGCCCACGGGACGTTCTGATTGCCTCCAGGTTCATAAACTAGGGGTGGGGACTGGCCAGGGGCACGGACATCGCATCCCAATGCCACCCCCCATCCCCGCCTGCAACCCCTGCTGTGCTACCTACCTTCCGCACAACAGGGTGCGAGCCCTGTGGTGGCAGTAACAGCTGGTATGGTCCCCCACCAGTGCCACGCGGTGACAGGCAGATGTGTGCCACGGTTTCCCACCTCATCCGGAGTCTCCTCCTCCATTCCCGGTCCGTGAGGTCCTGGTCTGACTGCCGGGGCCGGTTCACACAGGGCGCCCTCGGGTGCCTCCGTTGCCGTGGGGCCGCGACGTCCTCCTCCCCCTCCTCGTCTTGTCTGTCAGGTGTCCCTCCAGCCTGGCCGGCTGCCGCCTGCCTCTCTGCGGCAGCCTGCGCCGCCTCTCTGGAACGCTTCTCCTCCTCATCCAGGGCAACATAGACATTAGCGGCTGCCGCCACGGCGGCCAACATCGCTGGCTGACCGGAAAACATGACGGCCTGGTGTGGGGGGGGGAGGGAAACGACGACATGTCATCATTGCCCATACCCCCTCCTCCCCCCAGCCAGGTGGCATGGACTGCATGGGTCCAACTGTTGGAGGCTGGCACCTGGCCAGGTGGACCAACTCACTTGCCCTCGCACCCACCCTCCCCGGCACGGGCAACCCCATCCTCCTCCCCGGCACGGACCGCCCCATCCCCCCTCCCCGGCACGGACCCCCCATCCCCCCTCCCCGGCACAGACCCCCCCATCCTGCTCCCCGGCACGGACCACCCCATCCTCCTCCCCGGCACGGACACCCCCATCCCCCCTCCCCGGCACAGACCCCCCCCACCTCCCCTCGCCGGCACGGACCCCCCATCCTCCTTCCCGGCACGGATCACCCCCCATCCTCCTCCCCGGCATGGACCCCCCCCCATCCTCCTCCCCGGCACGGACCCTGTCCCCCCATCCCCCTCCCCGGCACGGACAACCCCATCCTCCTCCCCGGCACGGTCCCCCCCATCCTCCTCCCCGGCAGGGACCCCCCCATCCTCCCTCCCCGGCATGGACCCCCCCCATTCTCCTCACCGGTACGGACCCCGTCCCCCCATCCCCCTCCCCGGCACGGACCCCCCATCCTCCCTCCCCGGCACGGACCCCCCATCCTCCTTCCCGGCACGGACTCCCCCATTCCCCCCTCCCCGGCATGGACCCCCCCATCCTCCTCCCCGGCACGGACCCCCCCATTCCCCCCTTCCCGGCACGGACCCCCCATCCTCCTCCCCGGCATGGACCCCCCCCATCCTCCTCCCCGGCATGGAGCAGCCATCCTCCCTCCCCGGCACGGACCCCCCCCCCCCCATCCCCCTCACCAGAACGGACACCCCCATCCTCCTTCCCCGGCACGGACCCCCCCATCCTCCTCCCCGGCACGGACCCCCCCATCCCCCCTCCCCGGCACGGACCCCCCCATCCTCCTCCCCGGCACGGACACCCCCCCATCCCCCCTCCCCGGCATGGACTCCCCCATCCCCCTTCCCGGCACGGACCCTCCCATCCTCCTCCCCGGCACGGATGCCCCCATTCCCCCTCCCCGGCACGGACCCCCCCATCCTCCTCCCCGGCACGGACACCCCCCCATCTCCCCTCCCCGGCATGGACTCCCCAATCCCCCTCCCCGGCACGGACCCTCCCATCCTCCTCCCCGGCACGGATGCCCCAATCCTCCTCCCCGGCACAGACCACCCCATCCTCCCTCCTCGGCACGGACCCCCCCATCCTCTTCCCCGGCACGGAGCCCGTCCGCCCATCCCCCTCCCCGGCACGGACCCCCCGATCCTCCTCCCCGGCACGGACCCCCCCATCCTCCTCCCCGGCACGGACCCCCCCATCCTCCTCCCTGGCACGGTCCCCGTCCCCCCATCCCCCTCCCCGGCACGGACCCCCCCATCCTCCCTCCCCGGCACGGACACCCCCATCCTCCTCCCTGGCACGGACCCCCCCATCCCCCCTCCCCGGCACAGAACCCCCCATCCCCCCTCCCCAGCACGGACCGCCCCATCCTCCTCCCCGGCACGGACTCCCCCATCCTCCTCCCCGGCACGGACCCCCCCATCCTCCCTCCCCGGCACGGACCCCCCCCATCCCCCTCCCCGGCACGGACCCCCCCCCCCATCCTCCCTCCAAGACATGGAACCCCCATCCCCCTCCCCGGCACGGACCCCCCCATCCCCCACCCCGGCACGGACCCCCCCATCCTCCCTCCTCGGCACGCAACCCCCCTCCCGGCGCTCCCCCGGAGACCAGCCCACTCTAACCACCCCCCCACCCCCCGCCACACACACACACACACACACAAAACCCTAGACACACCGACACACCTCTCCCACACATTCAGACTGCGGCCACGCCATCGCCTGTCCAGCGGCCAACCCCCCAGGCCGTCACCCACCTCCACGCTGGTCGGCGTAAACCTTGAGCACAGGTTGACGTCGATTAAAAGGCGGTTTGATTTACGCCGACGTGACCCGTCATCACGTCGACGGGACTTCGGCCCATCCGGACGGGAGAATATCGGGAGGCCCAAAATCGATTGCCTTGCGCCCGCCCGTGCCATTCTCTGAGGTCTGCGGCGCCATTGACGCCCCGCCGACTTTTCTCCCTTCGGAGACTTCGGCGGGCGGCGGGGCGGAATTCACGGTGGCCAACGGCCATTCTCCGACCCGGCGGGGGGCGGCGAATGACGCCCCAGTTCGTCAAATTGATTGATCTCACTTTCAAACATATGGCGCGATCGAGGGCACGGCGAGGCCGTCACCGCTATAAATGTTAATTGGACCACTTAAAGAGGGCCCATGGGCTATAGTCCCACCGGCTGATTCACCGGGACTGCGCTCGCCAGCCCCCCACCTAACAAGGGACAGCAGCACGATTCTGTACAGCCAACCCACACAGATCATAGTCATGCCACTGAAGAGACCAGCCCCACGATTCAGGGATAATAATAATATAATCTTTGTTAGTGTCATAAGTAGGCTTACATTAACACTGCAATGAAATTACTGTGAAAATCCCCTAGTCGCCACATTCCAGCGCCTGTTTGGGTACACAGGGGGGATTCAAAATGTGTAATTCACCTAACCAGCACGTCTTTTGGGACTGTGGGAGGAAACCGGAGCACCCGTAGGAAACCCAGGCAGACACGGGGAGAATGTGCAGACACCGCACAGACAATGACCCAAGCCGACCTGGCAAGACTTTGGACATGGTCAAAATCAGACGGGGTGCCCTGTTCCCCCAAGGGCTCTCAGGGTAATTCACAGGGCAGCCAGTGCCAGCTAGGAGGAAGTGAAAGCGGCTGTCAGCTTGTGGATCGTCACCGGGAAGACTGGAACCCACTGCCGTAAGAAGGTTAACGACCTTCACTGGGTATCACAGGTGAGTTGGCACCAGCCTCCTGGCACCGACCCGCCACCCCCGACGACTCCACATTCAAAGAGCACACCTGGATGCAACGGTAGAACACAGAAGACTAAGCAGGTTGAGGATCACTGTGATGGCTCGGTGGGGGGGAGCGTGGTTAGGGTAAGGGGTTGAGGGTGCAATGAAGTGGGTGAGGGGTGGAGGGAAGTGCTGTGAAGAGTGGGAAAGGTGGAGTGACACCATTGGATGATTGGGGCAGTTGGGGACACATATGTACAGCATTAAAAAACATTGCACTCGATACATATGACGCCTCTGGCACTTTCTTCCACAATGCGGGCCAAGCTCCAATACCCGACCCCAGCTCTCTGGGCATGGAGGCCCTGGATGCCTCTTCCATGAGCACCCCACCCCCCACTCCCCGCCAGCCCCAGACACACCATGTGCAGGTGATGGGTGTCAGTAGACAGGCATGAGTCAGACTGTGGCATAGATTGAGTGGAGCCTGCGCAAAGCTCCCAGCAAGCTATCATTACCTCTGCCTTCAACAATGACCTGCTGGCAGCGTTGGCAAAGATCCACTGCCCTGGAGTGATGTTACACAGACCCTGGGAGGGTGGAATATGGTGGGGTGGGAGAGGAATGGTGGGGAAGGGGAGGTGAAGAGAGAAAAATGAAATGAAAAATGAAAATTGTTTATTGTCACAAGTAGGCTTCAAATGAAATTACTGTGAAAAGCCCCTAGTCACCACATTCTGGCGCCTGTTCGGGGAGGGAGGGAGAGGAGAGGAAGGGGGAAGAGGGGGAGGGGAAGGCTTAGGGTTGGGTGTGGCAAGAGGAGAGCGGGGGAGAGGCGGGAGGGGGAATGATGTAAGAGGCCGCATCCTATGTGACGATGAGGGCCTCCCTGACCCTCCCGGCGTCCAGACCCTCGCCACCTGACCCCCATACTCTGGTTCAGCTCTCTCTGGGCTTGTCCTCCAGCCCCTCTTGGTCCGGCACCTCCTCATCCTCCTTCGCCTTCTCCTTGGAGGTAGCGACATGTGTGGTGATACGCATATGCAAAGCAGTGTATATAATTGGATGCATGACCTCTGATCAGAAGGTGGGGATGGTTATCCACCATGTGAGTCCACAGGTGGCAATTGGTAGTAAGTTGTACTAGAGGATAGTCGCATTAGAAGCAGTTCCAGAAGAATTCACTTATTCATTATCGTTTGTATTATAGTTCGTTAGTTATCTTTCCACGTTCACTTTGTTAATAAACTATCTTACCAGTCAAAGAACTAGGTGTTCTGTGTGCATCTTTACCATGGCCATAACACAGAACATAATGTGGTACCAAGTGTGTAGAACAATTGACGATAACTATGGAGAAGACAGGACGAAATGGGTTGAAGAAAGAAAAAAGAAAATTCTTCCACCTACCTGGTAAACTACCTCAGCTGGAATTCAACGCACGGAAAGACTGAAGTTAGAGATGGAAAGTGTGAATGCACCTCACCAGCTTCAATCATCAATAGTGTAGACGAGAATTGCCGTGTATTTAAGCAGCAATTCAAGCCCTATGTTACAGCCCTGGCCTGCAGACATAGCCTGATGAGAGGCGTATTGTGTTGTGGCTCACGGTAGCAGGTCCTCAAGCCATCAAAATTTACAATCCTTTGCGTTCAAAAGCTAGTCAGAAAACAAAACCTTTGATGAAGTAATAAAATACTTTTATCACCATTGCTCCCCAATGTGGTAGTATGTATTGGGGGTCATGTGGGACTGGAAGCCCTAATGTCATTGGCTGACAGATCCCGGGTCCTGGTTGGCCGTTGACCTCATACTCCGCCCTGAAGGCGAAGTATAAGAAGCCGGTGCCTTCCCCCGCATGCCAGTTTACTATCGGGCTGCTGGGGAACAGACACGCTTAATAAATTGTGGCGCACAAAGACTCCATGAGACAAACAGAGTGAAGTCGATGCCTCATCGACTTCACTCTGTTTGTCTCACGGAGTCTTTGTACGCCACAATCGAAAAGAAATGAAACATTCGAGCGGTATATCTTTCACACACCCACACAGAAGGTGGGCGAATCTTTCGATAGTTTTCTAACCGACTGACGGTTGAAGGCGTGGTCGTGCAATTTTAGTACATTAAAGTCGTCGATGATCTGCGATCTGATAGTGCTCGGGATATTGGATGATAAGGTTCGTGAGAGGCTATTGAGGGAAGAAGAGATTAAATTAGAAAACGCTGTCAAGATTTGTCATGCAATGAAGCTAGCAGATTACTACGCTCAACCTGAAACATTTTGGCGCCAACATGGAAGAAGAAATCAGCGCCATAAGCTTAGTGACGCATTCCAATAAGTAACGTGGTCCCAGTGCGATCGACCATTATAATCTGCTGGCTCGGATCCGCCATTTTGTGCTTGCAATGCGTCAAACGGCATGGGCCACGATAATATCCTGCGTGTGAGAAGGTGTGTTCAAAGTGTGGCAGAACAAATCACTTTGCGAGACAATGTTTTTCACATCCAACAATGGACCAAACAGGATCAGTCAACGTGAACTGGAGTGAGAGCCAACCTTATCAATTTATTAGAATTGAACGGGCTGTGAGTTAAACCAAAAGTCGTCAATCAAACAAGACAACTGAAAGACTACAATGGGAATGAGATTGCAACATTGGGAGTATGAGAGCTCGAAGCATGGATACGCAACAGAAGCCAAATCATACTATTTCCCATTGTGGTCGCAGAATGCGAGTCTATCATAGGAGCGGAAGTGTGTGAGGCACTTGAGCTCATTGAGCAGCTGTACATTCCAGACAGCACTGTGACTGAGGATGAATGCAAATGGCAACGAGGTGATGAAATGGAGGAGCCAAAAGGAATTCTAGAATTCTGGTTGACAGTCTTCAAAACTGTGGGTTTGCTCAGTGACGTGATACAGGAGCATGATGAGCCTATCTTGAAGCATTTACAAAGCTTAAAAGTGAAATTTTCAGATCCTAGAAAGCCAATGAGTTTTACTCTGGAGTTTAGGTTTGAGCTAAATGAGTGTTTCACAAATGAAGCAGTGACAAAAACATCCAAGATGAAGCCTGATGAGTCAGGTTTTTTTTACTTTGATGAACCGGAAATCACGGGATGCACAGGGTGCCAGGTCGACTGGAAGAAAGGAAAAACCATCACTTTGAAAATCATTAAAATGCAGCAGAAGCATAAGGGTCAGTGCACTGGAGAACACTACGAAAACTGTACCAAATTATTTTTTCATCAAGTTTTTTAGATGTCTTGCAGTTCCAGAGGATGGGGAACTGGATGAAGGTTCTGCAGCAAGATCCGTTGCTGACTTCAAAATTGGTCACTTCTTGCAGGAACACATAATTCCACGAGCAAAGTTATACTTCACAGGAGAAGCTATTGCGGACGATGATGATGATTATGATGATGATGATGAGGAAAGTGAAAAGCGGATGATGAGCCAGAGGAGGAAGAGCATGAAAGGTTATTTAGCTTATTTGACATTAGTGAAGAGATGATAACAAGAAGCATCCAATCAATGCAGGAGAACGATGAGTGTGAAAGCTCTAAGATGGAGTGTGCAGAGGTTGAAAGTAATAATAATAATAATCTTTATTATTGTCACAAGTCGGCTTACATTAACACTGCAATGAAGTTACTGTAATAAATCCTCTAGTCGCCACAGTCCGGCGCCTGTTCGGGTACACAGAGGGAGAATTCAGAATCTCCAATTCACCTAACAGTACGTCTTTCAAGACTTGTGGGAGGAAACCGGAGCAGCCGGAGGAAGCGCACGCAGACAAAGAGAGAACCGCACAGACTTCCCAAGACGGGAAGCAAACCTGGGACCCTGATGCTGTGAAGCAACAGTGCCAACCACTGTGCAAGTGAGAATGCAACAGCAGACAAATTAGCTGAGGGCAAATCAACTGAGAACAACCAACTGATAACTGAAGAAATAAACTCCACTTTGGAGAAGTTGGCTCCGGGGAAGTACGGTGAATTATCCTATGCCAACGGAATGGTTCCTGCAGTGGATTGCCAAGTATTCTAAGCCTGTCCACCAAAAAACCTGCAGGAAGAACAGATGGATACATCTTCGTGCAGTTCTCCAGCAACAGGCGAAGCATGTATCATTCTATCAGATGAGGATGAGCCACTAATTCAGACTAAAACATAAAGTGAAGAAGTAATGCCTACAGTTTAGGACATTGATCCAGCTACGATACAATAATGCGAGGGTTTGCAGATCATTACTGAAGTTGCAAACCTGCCTACAACTTCAAAAGCATCCAAAAGTATGCTGACATTGGATGCCTCACCAATTGATGGGCATACAGTACAACATTCAAGGATAAGCATCATGGATCAACCAAAATTCCGCAATCCAGCAAAGGCTCCAGAATTAGCCATTATAGCAGAAGAGCCAGAAACAGCTGTCACAGCAGAAGATCCAGAATCAGCTATTACAGCAGAAGATTTAGAAACAGCTACGACAGCAGAACATCCATAAACAGCCATTAAAGCAGAAGATCCAGAAAAAACTACTGCAGCAGAAGTTCCAGAAACAGCTATTACAGCAGAAGACCCAGAAACAGATACTACAGCAAAAGATCGAGAAACAGCTACGACAGCAGAATATCCAGAAACAGCTATTATAGCAGAAGGTCCATAAACAGCTGTTACAGCAGAAGATTTAGAAACAGCTACTACAGCAGAAGATCCAGAAACTGATATAACAGCAGAAGATCCAGAACCAGCAACTGCAGCAGAAGATCCAGATACAGTTACGTCTGCAGAATATCCAGAAACAGATAATAGAGCAGAAGATCAGGAAACAGCTATTTCAGCAGATGGTCCAGAAACAGCTATTAGAGTAAAAGATCTAGAAACAGCTATTCCAGCAGAAGTTCCAGAAGCAGATACAACAGCAGAAGATCCAGAAACAGCTATTACAGCAGAATATCCAGAAACAGCTACTACAGCAGAAGACCCAGAAACAGCTACTACAGCAGAATATCCAGATGCAGATACGACAGCAGAAGACCCAGAAAGAACTACTACAGCAGAAGATCCAGAAACAGCTATTACAGCAGAAGATACAGAAACAGATATTACAGCAGAATATCCAGAACCAGCTACTACAGCAGAATATCCAGAAACAGCTATTACAGCAGAAGATACAGAAACAGATATTACAGCAGACGATCCAGAAACAGCTATTACAGCAGAAGATCCAGAAACAGATACTACAGCAGAAGATCCAGAAACAGCTTAAATAGAATAATATCCAGAAACAGATACTACAGCAGAAGACCTAGAATCAGCTACTACAGCAGAATATCCAGAAATAGATACTACAGCAGAAGACCCAGAAAGAGCTACTACAGCAGAAGACCCAGAAAGAGCTACTACAGCAGAATATCCAGAAAGAGCTACTACAGCAGAATATCCAGAAACTGATACTACAGCAGAATATCCGGAAACAGCTACTACAGCAGAATATCCGGAAACAGGTACTACAGCAGAAGATCCAGAAACAGCTACGACAGCAGAAGATCCAGAAACAGCTACTACAGCAGAATATCCAGAAACAGCTACCAGAGCAGAATATCCAGATGCAGATACTACAGCAGAATATCCAGAAACAGATCTACAGCAGAAGATCCAGAAACAGCTTAAACAGAATAATATCCAGAAAGAGCTACTACAGCAGAAGACCTAGAAACAGATACTACAGCAGAAGATACAGAAACAGCTTAAACAGAATATCCAGAAACAGCTACTACAGCAGAAGATCCAGAAACAGATACTACAGCAGAAGATACAGAAACAGCTTAAACAGAATATCCAGAAACAGCTACTACAGCAGAATATCCAGAAACAGCTATTACAGCAGAATATCCAGCAACAGCTATTATAGCAGAAGGTCCATAAACAGCTGTTACAGCAGAAGATTTAGAAACAGCTACTACAGCAGAAGATCCAGAAACTGATATAACAGCAGAAGATCCAGAACCAGCAACTGCAGCAGAAGATCCAGATACAGTTACGTCTGCAGAATATCCAGAAACAGATAATAGAGCAGAAGATCAGGAAACAGCTATTTCAGCAGATGGTCCAGAAACAGCTATTAGAGTAAAAGATCTAGAAACAGCTATTCCAGTAGACGTTCCAGATCCCAGATGCAACAGCAGAAGATCCAGAAACAGCTATTACAGCAGAATATCCAGAAACAGCTACTACAGCAGAAGACCCAGAAACAGCTACTACAGCAGAATATCCAGATGCAGATACGACAGCAGAAGACCCAGAAAGAACTACTACAGCAGAATATCCAGAAACAGCTATTACAGCAGCAGATCCAGAAACAGCTATTACAGCAGAAGATACAGAAACAGATATTACAGCAGACGATCCAAAAACAGCTATTACAGCAGAAGATCCAGAAACAGATACTACAGCAGAAGATCCAGAAACAGCTTAAATAGAATAATATCCAGAAACAGATGCTACAGCAGAAGACCCAGAAAGAGCTACTACAGCAGAATATCCAGAAAGAGCTACTACAGCAGAATATCCAGAAACAGCTATTATAGCAGAATATCCAGAAACTGATACTACAGCAGAATATCCGGAAACAGCTACTACAGCAGAATACCCGGAAACAGGTACTACAGCAGAAGATCCAGAAACAGCTACGACAGCAGAAGATCCAGAAACAGCTACTACAGCAGAATATCCAGAAACAGCTACCAGAGTAGAATATCCAGATGCAGATACTACAGCAGAATATCCAGAAACAGATCTACAGCAGAAGATCCAGAAACAGCTTAAACAGAATAATATCCAGAAAGAGCTACTACAGCAGAAGACCTAGAATCAGCTACTACAGCAGAATATCCAGAAACAGCTACTACAGCAGACGATCCAGAAACAGCTACTACAGCAGAAGATCCAGAAACAGATACTACAGCAGAAGATACAGAAACAGCTTAAACAGAATATCCAGAAACAGCTACTACAGCAGACGATCCAGAAACAGATACTACAGCAGAAGATCCAGAAACAGCTACGACAGCAGAAGATCCAGAAACAGCTACTACAGCAGAATATCCAGAAACAGATACTACAGCAGAATATCCAGAAACAGATATTATAGCAGAAGACCCAGAAACAGCTACTACAGCAGACGATCCAGAAACAGCTACTACAGCAGACGATACAGAAACAGATATTACAGCAGAAGATCCAGAAACAGCTACTACAGCAGAATATCCAGAAACAGCTATTATAGCAGAATATCCAGAAACTGATACTACAGCAGAATATCCAGAAACAGATACTACAGCAGAATATCCAGAAACAGATGCTACAGCAGAAGACCCAGAAAGAGCTATTACAGCAGACGATCCAGAAACAGCTACTACAGCAGAAGACCCAGAAAGAGCTACTACAGCAGAATATCCAGAAACAGCTACTACAGCAGAAGACCCAGAAAGAGCTACTACAGCAGAATATCCAGAAACAGCTATTATAGCAGAATATCCAGAAACTGATACTACAGCAGAAGACCCAGAAACAGCTACTACAGCAGAAGATCCAAAAACAGCTACCAGAGCAGAATATCCAGATGCAGATACTACAGCAGAATATCCAGAAACAGATACTACAGCAGACGATACAGAAACAGATACTACAGCAAGATATCCAGATGCAGAGACTACAGCAGAATATCCAGAAACAGCTACTACAGCAGAATATCCAGAAACAGATACTACAGCAGAATATCCAGAAACAGATATTATAGCAGAAGACCCAGAAACAGCGAATACAGCAGAATATCCAGAACCGGCTACTACAGCAGAATATCCAGAAAAAGCTACTACAGCAGAAGATCCAGAAACAGCTATTACAGCAGAAGATACAGAAACAGATACTACAGCAGAATACCCAGAAACAGCTATTACAGCAGAAGATACAGAAACAGATATTACAGCAGATCTAGAAACAGCTAATACAGCAGAATATCCAGAAACAGATACTACAGCAGAAGATCCAGAAACAGATGCTACAGCAGAAGATCCAGAAACAGCTTAAACAGAATAATATCCAGAAACAGCTTAAATAAAATAATATCCAGAAACAGATGCTACAGCAGAAGACCTAGAATCAGCTACTACAGCAGAAGATCCAGAAATAGATACTACAGCAGAAGACCCAGAATCAGCTACTGCAGCTGAAGACCCAGAAAGAGCTACTACAGCAGAATATCCGGAAATAGATACTACAGCAGAAGACCCAGAAAGAGTTACTACAGCAGAATATCCGGAAACAGCTACTACAGCAGAAGACCCAGAAAGAGCTACTACAGCAGAATATCCAGAAACAGCTACTACAGCAGAAGACCCAGAAAGAGCTACTACAGCAGAATATCCAGAAACAGCTATTAAAGCAGAATATCCAGAAACAGCTATTATAGCAGAATATCCAGAAACTGATACTACAGCAGAATATCCAGAAACAGATACTACAGCAGAAGACCCAGAAACAGCTTAAACAGAATAATATCCAGAAACAGCTTAAATAGAATAATATCCAGAAACAGATGCTACAGCAGAAGACCTAGAATCAGCTACTACAGCAGAATATCCGGAAACAGCTACTACAGCAGACGATCCAGAAACGGCTATTACAGCAGAAGACCCAGAAAGAGCTACTACAGCAGAATATCCAGAAACAGCTATTATAGCAGAAGATCCGGAAACAGATACTACAGCAGACGATCCAGAAACAGCTATTACAGCAGACGATCCAGAAACAGATACTACAGCAGAAGATACAGAAACAGCTTAAACAGAATAATATCCAGAAACAGCTTAAATAGAATAATATCCAGAAACAGCTATTATAGCAGAAGATCCAGAAACAGCTACTACAGCAGAAGATCCAGGAACAGATATTACAGCAGAAGATCCCGAAACAGATACTACAGCAGACGATCCAGAAACAGCTATTACAGCAGAAGATCCAGAAACAGATACTACAGCAGAATATCCAGAAACAGCTACTATAGCAGAATATCCGGAAACAGCTACTACAGCAGAAGACCCAGAAAGAGCTACTACAGCAGAATATCCAGAAACAGCTACTACAGCAGAAGACCCAGAAAGAGCTACTACAGCAGAATATCCAGAAACAGCTATTAAAGCAGAATATCCAGAAACAGCTATTATAGCAGAATATCCAGAAACTGATACTACAGCAGAATATCCAGAAACAGATACTACAGCAGAATATCCAGAAACAGATGATACAGCAGAAGACACAGAAAGAACTATTACAGCACACGATCCAGAAACAGCTACTACAGCAGAAGACCCAGAAAGAGCTACTACAGCAGAATATCCAGAAACAGCTACTACAGCAGAAGACCCAGAAAGAGCTACTACAGCAGAATATCCAGAAACAGCTATTATAGCAGAATATCCAGAAACAGCTATTATAGCAGAATATCCAGAAACTGATACTACAGCAGAATATCCAGAAACAGATACTACAGCAGAATATCCAGAAACAGATGCTACAGCAGAAGACCCAGAAAGAGCTATTACAGCAGACGATCCAGAAACAGCTACTACAGCAGAAGACCCAGAAAGAGCTACTACAGCAGAATATCCAGAAACAGCTACTACAGCAGAAGACCCAGAAAGAGCTACTACAGCAGAATATCCAGAAACAGCTATTATAGCAGAATATCCAGAAACTGATACTACAGCAGAAGACCCAGAAACAGCTACTACAGCAGAAGATCCAGAAACAGCTACCAGAGCAGAATATCCAGATGCAGATACTACAGCAGAATATCCAGAAACAGATACTACAGCAGACGATACAGAAACAGATACTACAGCAAGATATCCAAATGCAGAGACTACAGCAGAATATCCAGAAACAGCTACTACAGCAGAAGATCCAGAAACAGCTATTACAGCAGAAGATACAGAAACAGATACTACAGCAGAAGATACAGAAACAGATATTACAGCAGAATATCCGGAAACAGCTACTACAGCAGAAGATCCAGAAACAGATATTACAGCAGATCTAGAAACAGCTAATACAGCAGAATATCCAGAAACAGATACTACAGCAGAAGATCCAGAAACAGATACTACAGCAGAAGATCCAGAAACAGATGCTACAGCAGAAGATCCAGAAACAGCTACTACAGCAGAATATCCAGAAATAGATACTACAGCAGAAGACCCAGAATCAGCTACTGCAGCTGAAGACCCAGAAAGAGCTACTACAGCAGAATATCCGGAAACAGCTACTACAGCAGAAGACCCAGAAAGAGCTACTACAGCAGAATATCCGGAAACAGCTACTACAGCAGAAGACCCAGAAAGAGCTACTACAGAGGTATATCCAGAAACTAGTACTACAGCAGAAGATCCAGAAACAGATACTACAGCAGAAGATCCAGAAACAGCTACCATAGCAGAATATCCAGAAACTGATACTACAGCAGAAGACCCAGATGCAGATACTTCATCAGAATATCCAGAAACAGATACTACAGCAGAATATCCAGAAACAGCTACCATAGCAGACGATCCAGAAACAGCTACTACAGCAGACGATCCAGAAACAGCTACTACTGCAGACGATCCAGAAACAGCTATTACAGCAGAATATCCAGAAACAGCTACTACAGCAGAATATCCAGAAACAGCAACTACAGCAAAAGATCTAGAAACAGCTATTACAGCAGAAGACACAGAAACAGCTACTACAGCAGAAGGTGCAGAAACAGATATTACAGCAGAATATCCGGAAACAGCTACTACAGCAGAATATCCAGAAACAGCAACTACAGCAAAAGATCTAGAAACAGCTATTACAGCAGAAGACCCAGAAACAGCTACTACAGCAGAAGGTCCAGAAACAGATATTACAGCAGAAGATACAGAAACAGCTACTACAGCAGAATATTCAGATGCAGAGACTACAGCAGAATATCCAGAAACAGCCACTACAGCAGAAGATCCAGAAACAGCTACTACAGCAGAAGATCCAGAAACAGCTATTACAGCAGAAGATCCAGAAACAGCTATTACAGCAGAAGATACAGAAACAGATATGACAGCAGATCTAGAAACAGCTAATACAGCAGAATATCCAGAAACAGATACTACAGCAGAATATCCAGAAATAGATGCTACAGCAGAATATCCAGAAACAGATACTACAGCAGAAGACCCAGAAACAGCTTAAACAGAATAATATCCAGAAACAGCTTAAATAGAATAATATCCAGAAACAGATGCTACAGCAGAAGACCTAGAATCAGCTACTACAGCAGAATATCCGGAAACAGCTACTACAGCAGAAGACCCAGAAAGAGCTACTACAGCAGAAGATCCAGAAACAGATACTACAGCAGAAGATCCAGAAACAGATACTACAGCAGACGATCCAGAAACAGCTATTACAGCAGAAGACCCAGAAAGAGCTACTACAGCAGAATATCCAGAAACAGCTATTATAGCAGAAGATCCAGAAACAGATACTACAGCAGACGATCCAGAAACAGCTATTACAGCAGACGATCCAGAAACAGATACTACAGCAGAAGATACAGAAACAGCTTAAACAGAATAATATCCAGAAACAGCTTAAATAGAATAATATCCAGAAACAGCTATTATAGCAGAAGATCCAGAAACAGCTACTACAGCAGAACATCCAGGAACAGATATTACAGCAGAAGATCCAGAAACAGATACTACAGCAGACGATCCAGAAACAGCTATTACAGCAGAAGATCCACAAACAGATACTACAGCAGAATATCCAGAAACAGCTACTACAGCAGAATATCCAGAAACAGATGCTACAGCAGAAGACCTAGAATCAGCTACTACAGCAGAATATCCAGAAACAGCTATTACAGCAGAAGACCTAGAATCAGCTACTACAGCAGAATATCCAGAAATAGATACTACAGCAGAAGACCCAGAAAGAGCTACTACAGCAGAATATCCAGAAATAGATACTACAGCAGAAGACCCAGAAACAGCTACTACAGCAGAATATCCAGAAAGAGATACTACAGCAGAAGACCCAGAAAGAGCTATTACAGCAGACGATCCAGAAACAGCTACTACAGCAGAAGACACAGAAAGAGCTACTACAGCAGAATATCCAGAAACAGCTACTACAGCAGAAAACACAGAAAGAGCTACTACAGCAGAATATCCAGAAACAGCTATTATAGCAGAATATCCAGAAACAGCTATTATAGCAGAATATCCAGAAACTGATACGAGAGCAGAAACCCAGAAACAGCTATTATAGCAGAATATCCAGAAACTGATACTAGAGCAGAAACCCAGAAACAGCTACTACAGCAGAAGATCCAGAAACAGCTACCAGAGCAGAATATCCAGATGCAGATACTACAGCAGAATATCCAGAAACAGCTACTACAGCAGACGATACAGAAACAGCTACTACAGCAGAATATCCAGATGCAGAGACTACAGCAGAATATCCAGAAACAGCTACTACAGCAGAAGATCCAGAAACAGCTATTACAGCAGAATATCCAGAACCGGCTACTACAGCAGAAGATCCAGAAACAGCTATTACAGCAGAAGATACAGAAACAGATGCTACAGCAGAAAACATAGAATCAGCTACTACAGCAGAATATCCAGAAATAGATACGACAGCAGAAGACCCAGAATCAGCTACTGCAGCTGAAGACCCAGAAAGAGCTACTACAGCAGAATATCCGGAAACAGCTACTACAGCAGAAGACCCAGAAAGAGCTACTACAGCAGAATATCCGGAAACAGCTGCTACAGCAGAAGACCCAGAAAGAGCTACTACAGCAGAATATCCAGAAACAGCTACTACAGCAGAAGACCCAGAAAGAGCTACTACAGCAGAATATCCAGAAACAGCTACGACAGCAGAAGATCCAGAAACAGCTATTACAGCAGAAGATACAGAAACAGATACTACAGCAGAAGATCCAGAAACAGCTACCATAGCAGAATATCAAGAAACTGTTACTACAGCAGAAGACCCAGATGCAGATACTACAGCAGAATATCCAGAAACAGATACTACAGCAGAAGATCCAGAAACAGCTACCATAGCAGACGATCCAGAAACAGCTACTACAGCAGACGATCCAGAAACAGCTACTACTGCAGACGATCCAGAAACAGCTATTACAGCAGAATATCCAGAAACAGCTATTACAGCAGAATATCCAGAAACCGCTACTACAGCAAAAGATCTAGAAACAGCTATTACAGCAGAAGACCCAGAAACAGATACTACAGCAAAAGATCTAGAAACAGCTATTACAGCAGAAGACCCAGAAACAGCTACTACAGCAGAAGATGCGGATACACATACTACAGCAGAAGGTCCAGAAACAGCTATTACAGCAGAAGATCTAGAATCAGCGATTACAGTAGAACATTCAGATGCCTTGAGTGGCCGCTAAAGCTCCCGCCGGGTCGGAGAATTCCCAGCGTGGGTCACTGCCTGTGCGGAGTATGCACATTCTGCATGGGTTTGCTCCGGGTGCTCAGGTTTCCTCCCACAAGTCCTGAAAGACGTGGGACTGGATTCTCCAATCGGCGACACCAAAATCGCGTTCGGCGATTGGACGGAGAATCCCCGTTTACGCCAGAATCGGGGTGGCGCAGTTCTTGTGATGCCCCACCCCCTCAGAATCGGCACACTCTGGGAGTACGTCACACACTGTATGGACGGCCTCAGGACGTCACCTGAGGCCCTCCCCTGATGGGCCAAGTCCCCGATGGCATCGCTCACGTGTGCTCACATCGTTCGAGGACCTCGCGTGGCGGCTGCGGACTGAGTCGAGCGTCACCACAGACAGGGGGAAGCCATTCTGCTAGCATGGGGGCTTCAGCATGTGCTGCGGGGACTGGATGGGATGGGGGCTCCCGGGGTGGCGAGGCTGGTTACAGGGAGGCAGTTTTTGGAAGGCCGGGTCCGAGCGTGGCCAGCGACATGTTGCACGGCGCAGTCGCGGCAGGATCGGAGAATCCAGCCCCTGCTGTTAGGTGAATTGGACATTCAGAATTCTCCCTCCGTGTACCCGAACATGCATCGGACTATGGCAACTAGTGGATTTTCACAGTAGCCTCATTGCAGTGTTAATATAAGCCTACGTGTGACAATAATAAAGATTATTATTATTATTTACTACTAACGAACTGTAAACTCTTAACAACTAGAATATGAGAGCTAATACAAAACACGACTATCCACGCTCAGACTCCCCAAGTTTGCAGTATCACGTGGTGTAGTTCTACTGCCATGTGCTGTTTGGTGGTCCAACATATTAACGTACAGAATTGCTTCTGCATATCATTACATCCCCGTTCCTTTAGATTTTAACAAACATATAATATGCATCATTTCAACCAATTATCATACATATGATATGCATAGCATAACAATTCAGATTATTTACAATTATAGTGTCCACTACAGATTCAGTCTGTCAGGCTTCTTTCAATGTCTCGTTGACCTTCAAAGCTTTTATTGATCCGTCGAATCTGCTTGACGTTCCAGTGGCTCTGAAGATGCCTCTATTGGAACAGCATTACTCTGTGCATCTTCAAGTTGTATACGTGATTCTTGGTCAGGTTGTGTTGGTTTGGATAGACAGAGGTTTTAACACACATCATCTGCTGACAGTGAAGTGACAGGTTACTGAATTTTTAACACAGCTCTTCTGTTTCTCCTGAGTACCTGTCCTTGTGCGGTGATGAATGTATAGGACTTTGGACCTATCTTCTGTATCACCTTCATGCACTGTGACCAACCATCAGGATCCTCCACCCTTATGATATCATTGTGTTCTAAAGGTTGTAGAGACCTGGTTGACCTGTCATACATAGTATCTCTACTGCTTCCACTTCTGCTATTGCAGATGATGTTTTATTTTGTGACTTGCTTGTTGATTTGAAATACGTGTTCTTATCTTCTTCTTCATCAGTAATTGTGATGGTGACAAACCATTGTTCAAAGATGATGCTCGATAACCGAGTGATGCCAGATATGGGGCATCCTGGCTGTCCATCGATTCTTAAAGTAATTGTTTTATTATTTGCACACCTTTTGATGTGTTGGGTGTTCTGGATCACAAACAGGTCACCAACACTGGAAGTGGTGCAACTCTATTTTATTATAAGGTTAACTATATTAACATACTTGAACTGTGGGTAAATGCAATACCAGCTTTAACTGTTGACACTTGCCTAGTCCTAACCAGGTGAGGCACTCAGCACATGGTGAATGTCTGTGTTGCAGGCTGTGAGCTCTGTGCTCCGAGCTGGCTGCTACTAGAATGAGCGGGAACTCTCCTGTCCCCTGTCTTTATAGTGCGTGTGCTCTCACTGGTGATTGGCTGCGGTGTTGTGTAT
Source organism: Scyliorhinus torazame (assembly GCF_047496885.1). Lineage (NCBI taxonomy): Eukaryota > Metazoa > Chordata > Chondrichthyes > Carcharhiniformes > Scyliorhinidae > Scyliorhinus > Scyliorhinus torazame. The sequence goes on along the minus strand of NC_092717.1, from coordinate 170,529,754 downwards.
GCTGATTGGTCCCACTGCATGTCCATCAGTGTGTGTATGTGTGTCTGCACCATAATATACTGGTGTATATTATGACAACCCCCCTTTTATATAAAGAACATTTGCCTGCGTGACAATAAATATTGTGTAGTGAATGTACCTGACTATGTGTGTGCGTGTTATTTACATGACTATGTACATGAGGCTAATCTATTTACACGGGAAGGTGCCTGGTGCAGATAAATAGGGTGTCACACCAACAACAAAATGAACATTATATACAAACTACTGGAACGATGAAACAGGATAACAGAGCAGATCAAAGAGTCCAACATTGTAAAACTTATAAGTCAAGTCTCTGAGGTGGGCGACGAATTCTGGTTGACCGCCTCAAGGATGGGTCAGGAGCCACCGGCTGAGGAACGGTCTGGGCCACGGCAGAGTGAGGAGGATGCAGAGTATTCGGAATCTCCACATAGTCCAGGTTGGGGACAACAGGAGGACGTGGCACCGGTGGAGGATCACGTAGTGAGCGTGGAACGAGACGAAGGGCATGCCGATTGTGGCGGCGAATGGAACCATCTGGCAGACGAACCAGGAACGGGTGGGGAGACACCTGCCGAAGAACCACAGCAGTTGGAGACCAGCCACCCTCTGGAAGATGGATGCGGACGTTGTCATCCGGCACCAGAGCAGGGAGATCAGTCGCCCGAGCATCATGCGCCGCCTTGTGTTGTGCACGAGACTGTTGCATCTGCTGAAGGACTGGAACATGGTTGAGGTCTGGGACGTAAATGGATGGCACCGTGGTCCTGAGTGTGCGACCCATGAGCAGCTGGTCAGGTGACAGGCCCGTGGAGAGTGGGGCCGAACGATAGGCCAGCAAGGCGAGGTAGAAGTCGGATCCTGCATTGGCAGCCTTGCAGAGGAGCCGTTTGATGATGTGGACGCCCTTTTCCGCTTTGCCATTGGATTGGGGGTGCAGGGGACTGGATGTCACGTGCACAAAGTTGTACCTGCTGGCAAAGTTGGACCATTCCTGGCTCGCGAAGCAGGGGCCATTGTCCGACATCACAGTGAGTGGGATGCCGTGACGAGCAAAGGTCTCCTTGCAGGCACGGATGACCGCCGATGATGTGATGTCGTGCAGGCGTACAACCTCCGGGTAGTTCAAAAAATAGTCTACAATCAGAACATAGTCCCTGCCGAGTGCATGGAACAGGTCAACGCCTACCTTAGACCAAGGGGACGTGACCAACTCATGGGGCTGTAGGGTCTCACGTGGTTGGGCCGGCTGGAACCGCTGACAGGTGGGGCAGTTGAGCACTGTGTTGGCGATGTACTCATTGATGCCAGGCCTGTACACAGCCTCTCGGGCCCTCCGTCGGCACTTCTCCATGCCAAGATGGCCCTCGTGTAGCTGTTCCAAAACGAGCTGGCGCATGCTGTGCGGGATCACGATGCGGTCCAGCTTCAGGAGGTCACCATCGACTACTGCCAGATCGTCTCTGATATTGTAGAACTGCGGGCATTGGCCCTTCAGCCACCCGTCCGTCATGTGGCGCATGACACGCTGTAGTAGGGGGTCAGCCGCAGTCTTGCAGCGAATGTGGATAAGGCGTCCATCCGTGGCTGGCAGATTGGAGACCGTGAAGGCCACATGGGCGTCAACCTGGCAGACGAACCCCTCTGGGTCACACTGGGTGTTGACTGCCCTGGACAGAGCATCGGCTATGATCAGGTCCTTGCCCGGGGTATATAGGAGCTGGAAATCGTACCGCCGGAGTTTAAGCAGAATGCGCTGGAGGCGAGGGGTCATATCATTCAGGTCTTTTTGTATAATGTTGACCAGCGGGCGATGGTCGGTCTCGACAGTGAATTGGGGAAGGCCATACATGTAATCATGAAATTTGTTGCCCCCAGTCAACAGGCCCAGGCACTCCTTTTCGATCTGCGCGTAGCGCTGTTCCGTGGGGGTCATGGCACGTGACGCATATGCAACGGGGGCCCATGATGAGGCCTCATCATGTTGCAGGAGCACCGCCCCAATGCCGGATTGGCTGGCAACCGTCGAAATTTTTGTTTCCTTCGTAGGATCAAAAAATGCCAATACCGGGGCCTTGGTAAGCTTGGTTTTAAGCTCCTCCCATTCGTGCTTGTGGGCGGGAAGTCATTGGAAGTCCGTCGTCTTCCTGACCAGGTTCTGGAGAGCTGTGGTATGGGAGGCGAGGTTGGGGATGAACTTCCCCAGGAAGTTGACCATGCCCAAAAATCGGAGGACCGCCTTCTTATCCGCTGGCTTCTGCATGACCGTGATGGCTGCCACCTTGTCCGCATCTGGCCGCACACCCAACCAGGAGATGTGATCCCCTAGGAACTTGAGTTCCGTCTGGCTGAAGGAATATTTGGCTCTGTTGAGGCGAAGGCCTTGGTCCCGTATTTGTTTGAAAACGTGCTGGAGGCGACTGATATGCTCCTGCTGGGGGGGTGGACCAAATGATGATGTCGTCAACATAGACGCGCACACCCTCAATGCCCTCCATCATTTGCTGCATGATCCGGTGGAATACTTCTGATGCCGATATAATCCCAGACGGCATCCTGTTGTAGCAGTATCTGCCAAACCAAGTATTAAAGGTACACAGCTTTCTGCTGGACCAGTCTAGTTGAATTTGCCAGAATCCTTTTGAGGCGTCAAGTTTGGTGAAGATGTTGGCCCGAGCCATCTCGCACGGGATCTCCTCACGCTTGGGGATAGGGTAATGCTCCCTCATTATGTTGCGATTCAGATCCTTTGGGACAATGCAGATCCGGAGCTCGCCGGAAGGCTTCTTTACGCACACCATGGAACTGACCCAGTTGGTTGGTTCCATCACTCTGGAGAGCACTCCTTGGACCTGGAGGTCCTGCAGCTGCTGCTTGAGGCGGTCCTTGAGGGGTGCTGGGACTCTGCGAGGTGCATGAACCAGAGGCGTGGTGTCTTGTTTGAGCAGGATTTTGTAAGTGTATGGAAGCGTGACTATGCCTTCGAAAACGTCGCGGTGCTGGTCGATGATGGCATTGAGTTGCGCCCTGAAGTCCGCATCTTGGAAGGCAGACGTGTCCTCTGGAGAGAGAGAGTTGAACGAGGTTTAGGAGTTTGCACACCTGTGAGCCCAGCAGAGTCCTTCGAGGAGCCCACGATCTCGAAGGGAAGGATGGCTTTTCGCGAGTTGTGCGTCACTTCGAGTTGTCATGAACCGGTAGCAGGAATGACGTTGCCATTGTAGCCCACTAGTTGGCAGGTTGACGGAAGAATGGTTGGTTTAACCCCAAGGGTCTGAAAGTCTGACCATGCTAGGAAATTAGTGGAAGAACCAGTGTCCTGGCGGAATCGTATCTGGGATCGGTTGACCGTCACGGTGGCACACCACTCGTCATCTGGAGCAATGCTGTGCACCGACAGCGGGTGGTGGTTTTGATTTGGGGACAGCCTGTTCTTTGTCATAACAGCGATTCAAAAAGGCTCCCTCGGGTCCTCGGTGTCACTGATCTGCGGGAAGTCGGAATCGGACTCGGTGAACGTGGGTTGAATTGCCCGAATGTTACCTGCGAGGCTGGCTGAAGCGATGCGAATTGGCAGGCTGAGCTGCTCGACAGCAGGCAGCATAGTGGCCAAGTCTGACACATCGTAGGCATTGTCGCGATTTTGCAGGACATTGCCGCTTTAAATGGGCGGAGCCACAGTTACCGCACATCGTGACGTCAATACGCTCGTTGTGCCACCTCACATGCGCGGTGCAGTCCTGCATGGTGTGCACCTGTGCATCACGTTCCTCCACGTCACCGTCCCCTCGTTTGGCACTTACAAGCGCGGGAGGCCGCGAACAGAGCGCAAAATGGCCGCCCTCATCCAGGATGCAGCCTTGGAGGTGTTCAATTGTTTGGACCCGTTCCGCCTCGTGGGGACCTTGCCGCGCCGTTTCAGCTGCCTGTATGTGGGAGTACCGGCTGGTGGCATTTTCATGCAGGACACAGGTCTCGAAGGCAGTCGCTTGGGTGAGTTGCTTAATTTTGATAAGCTGCTGACGAAGGGGTCCGACAGAACACCAAATACAATCTGGTCGCGTATCATGGAGTCGGAGGTGGGCCCGTAGCCGCAGGACTGCGCAAGGATGCGGAGGTGTGTTAAAAAGGATTGGAAAGGCTCTTCCTTACCCTGCAAGCGCTGCTGGAACAGGTATCTTTCGAAGCTTTCATTGACCTCTATGCTGAAGTGGGTATCGAATTTGAGGAGAACCGTCTTGTACTTTGTCTTGTCCTCGTCGTCTGCAAATATGAGGGAGTTGAAGATGTGGATGGCGTGTTGCCCGGCCGTGGAGAGGAGCAGAGCAATCTTCCTGGTGTCCGAGGCGTTCTCGCTGTCCGTGCCTTCGAGGAAGAGCTGGAAGCGCTGTTTAAAAATCTTCCAATTGACCCTGAGATTGCCGGCAATGCGGAACGGCGGCGGCGGGTTGATGTTCTCCATACTTCAGGATGCCGGAATGCTGATTAGTTGCAGGTGGGTCTCAGAAGTGCTAGTATGCAACCACTCCTTGTACCATGATGTGTTGGGTGTTCTGGATCACAAACAGGTCACCAACACTGGAAGTGGTGCAACTCTATTTTATTATAAGGTTAACTATATTAACATACTTGAACTGTGGGTAAATGCAATACCAGCTTTAACTGTTGACCCTTGCCTAGTCCTAACCGGTGATGCACTCAGCACATGGTGAATGTCTGTGTTGCAGGCTGTGAGCTCTGTGCTCCGAGCTGGCTGCTACTAGAATGAGCGGGAACTCTCCTGTCCCCTGTCTTTATAGTGCGTGTGCTCTCACTGGTGATTGGCTGAGGGGTTGTGTATGCTGATTGGTCCCACTGCATGTCCATCAGTGTGTGTGTGTGTGTCTGCACCATAATATACTGGTGTATATTATGACACCTTTCTTCTCTTTCCATTTGACTGTGGATATAAAGGACTGGATGTGACATTCTTGCAGTCGTACTTCTGGCCAAATTCCCTCCATTCCTGACAACAGAAACATGGTCCATTGTCACTCATGACAACCTGTGGAATGCCATGACGAGCAAAGATAGCTTTAGTATGCATTACAACACACCTGGCCATTAAATCGTAATGAATTATTTTCATCATTGGGGAGCTGAGCTCACTGGCCAGAGCGGCTCCTCAGAGATCGGGCCACCATTTTGTAAGGGTCCCCGATCACTAAGTGAGTTTGCGGGTCCCCCCCCCCCCCCCCACCCATGGAGAATGTCATCCCCCACGCACGGGCATTACCGCACCCCCCTGCCTCAAGTGATTACAGCCCGCTATGGTGTCGCTTAGGGCCACCCTTTTCAGGCCTTCCCCCCCTCTTTCGGATCCCCCTCCTTCCAGTAACCCTTCACCCACCCCAACCTTCCAGAGGCCCCTTCATACTCACCCTGCCCCCCATCGTCAATACCCTCCCTACACCCTCCTTTCGTGGAAATGGTCCCCCTCAGGCCCATATCCTGACACTGCCATCCTGGCACCTTGGCACTGTTATTCTGGCACTGTTATGTTGCCCAGGTGTCACACACATAACAGTGCCAGGATTGCAGTGCCAAGGTGCCAGGATGGCAGTGCCACGGTGCCTGTCTTCAAAGGGGAGGGACAGCGGGCCACCCTTCCCTGTTCTTTGCGACCCAGGGGCCTCCGATGGCCCAGGAGACCCTTCCCCCCCCTACCCCCCCACCCCACCCCCACACCCACCCCCTCAGGTGCCCTTATGTCTGATCCATGTCTGTGTGGACCAGTTCTGAATGGCACCCAGCTGGGGACTCCCTGGAGAGGCAGGTAGATGCCAGGAACCAGGTAGATACTGGGTCAGCATGCCTAACCAGGTTTGAAACCTACTTAGGCATGTGAGGCTTGGTCCCACCCATTGTGGGCAGGATCCTGATGGGCAAAACTTTGTGAGACCTGGGTAGATCTTGCGAGGTGCACCGGTTGTCAGGAAACCCACGGAAGGCCTCTCCTGGCATCTACCGGCCTCATCGCACTCCCTTTTGGCTGCAAATCCGGAGATAGATTGTGCCAACAGTTTGTGACGAGACCTGCCATGCCTCTACCCTCCCATGTAATTTTGTTTGCTGTGAAGATGTGATTGAGCAGCTCTATATACTGGCTCCGGTCTTCAGCCCCCTGAATGATGGGTCTAACTTCCCAATCATTGGTATTTTTGAACTCACTGCTTTATGATTTCGTCGATGCTTTTCAACTTCTCTCCCTGTTTTGGAGGCTTATCCCTGCCGCCCTCGAATTCTGACAATGGAGGAGAACTTCTCACTGTGTACTAATACATGTGACAATAATAAATCAAATCAAATCAAAAACTTGCGATTGATCCGGTTTACACTCATCGCCAATGCGATGGCTTGAGGCAATACCAGACAGACTTCCAGTATAACTGAACAAGGGTTCATTTGTTACAAGTTAGGGTAAAGACATAGGCACAGTGTCTCTAAACAGGCCTTCAGTCTCTGACTCCAAGCCCCACTCTGCCCATGACCCCGCTCCTTGGGCCCCGTGCTTTTTCCCCAGTAGTTAGGGTCGGTGCTCAGCTTCTGAAAGGCACAGGTTATTATGCTAGAGAACAACAGCACCGCCTTTACCAGCAGGTTTGATAACAAAGTCAGGGTTGGACCTGAGAGAATGGAGGACAGCACGTTCAGAGGAAGATCAGTTACAGTGGGTGAGGGGACCCGAGAAATTAAGATGGCCAATTTCACACTGACTTTCTCAATGTGGTATGCTGTGGTTTTGAGTGGCATGCATGTGCAACATTTCATCAAATTACAATCTGGATGATTTAAAAATGTTATAACAAACTATATTGTTCAATTGAATTTTGTGAAGAAAGTGTAGGTTGACAGTAAATCTGAAGATTTCTTCGATCCATGGAAATATTAAGAGCAGGTAAGAGGCCAGAGGGAGGGATCCAGGTAGAGGGAGAACGCTGGAGATGACTGAAAGGATCTGTTGAATCGGGGCAGACTTCTTCCCAAAGAAATGAACATGGAGAAGAAAGTGATGGAAGAAGAGTGCAGCATTGTGCTAACCAACGCTATCCCCCCCCCCCCCCCCCCACCCACAGCATGTATTCCAGCAGCGGAGGTGACTAGCCATTGGCTGCTGGAGTCATCTTCCGGTCCTGTTGATGGCTGTTTTGTTTTGTGTGGCTCACCTGTCCTGCGGTCGGGGAACCCACCCCAGGGATGGGGATGGAGGGGTGGTAGCCTTTGGCGGAGCCAGAATACTCCACCGTTGGGAAGGCCAGAAAATCCCACCCACTGTATTTGCAAAGTTATTGTGGAGTGGAGCAACTTGGATATAAACCTTTGATTATTCATTTAACCATGGTTGTGCTCCTGGCCTGAAGTTACTGTACAATAAATAATGGGGGATCTGGAACCTTAGTGAATGACAGAACTAATGATCTATGTAAGGAATGTAAATGAAACAGAAAAATAGCTGAGAAGGAAATGTCGTGTTGGGTGCTCTGCTACACAGACGAACCAACACGGTTGCGGAAGGTACAACTCAGTTTTATTACTAACAATATTTACAATGGTAAACTGGTTACTGTGGTTCGTTCATTACCCTTGAATCTGTGGTCCTATCCCTAACACTATCTTGGAGAAGCACTCAGCACATGGTGAATGTCTGAGTGACTTGCTGTGAGCTCTGTGCCCTAAGCTGTCTCCTGCTGGAATGAGCGGGAAGTGTCGTGTTCCCCGTTTTATAGTGTGTATGCTCTTGCCTGTGATTGGCTGTGGTGTTGTGTGTGTATTGATTGGTCCGTTGATCTGTCCATCAGTATCTATGTATGTTTGCACCATGATGTTTACCTGAATATCATGACATCCCCCCTTTTTTTACAAGAACATGTGCCTATGTGGTTATAAATAGAGATGTGTACTGAGTGCAGCTGAATGTGTGCATGTACAATATCTACAGCATGTACATGAGGCTAAACTATATACATGGGACGATGTCAGGTGCGACATAGCAACGAGGTTGTACCATAAACTAAACACGAGGAAATATTGAACGTCAAAACGAACTCCTGTAGCGACAAGAAAAAAGAGAAACATATTAACACAGTGGTATGATACGTCAGTGAGTTCAATGTTCAAACAGGCTCATATGTCCAGCCTAGTAGGAGGGCGACGAATTAGGGTTGACCGTTAGAGTGGCACACCATTCATCACCCGGATTGACACTGTTCACTGGCATTGGCTGGTGGGTACTGCTGGGAGACATCCGGTTCCTATCAATGAATGCAACACGGAAGGCGTCCCGGTCGTCTGTGTCACTGGTTTGGATATCGTCTGGGCACGACTCGTATTACGGAGGCTAAATGTTCCGCACGCCCCTGCGAGGCTGTCGGAATTGGGGCGCATTGGCAGGTTGAGCTGCTCGACAGCAGGCAGCGTAGTGGCCCTACTTGCCACAGCGGAGGCATTGCCGGTTGTTTGCCGGACATTGCCGCTTTAAATGTGTGGCTCCACAGTTGCCGCACGTCGTGACATCATGGCGTTCGTTGCGCCACCCCACATGCGCAGTTCGGTCTTGCGTCGAGCGCGCCTGCGCATCACGTCCCTCTGCGTCGACGTCTTTTTTTGGCGCGCACAAACGCGGCAGGCCACGGAAAGCGAGCGAAATGGTCGCCCTCGTCAGGGCCACGGGCCGGAAGGAACCCGATCGTCTGGACCCGCTCGGCCTCGTAGGACGCCTGCCTTGCCGATTCTGCCGCATAGGACCCCTGCCGTGCCGATTCTGCTGCTTGAAATTGGGAGTAGCGGCTGATCGCGTTTTCATGAAGGACGCAGGCTTCGATGGCGGAGGCTAGGGTGAGGCCTTTAATTTTGAGGAGCTGCTGGCGTAGGGTGCCCGAGGTGACCCCAAAAACAATCTGGTCCCGAATCATTGAATCGGAGGTGGCGTCGTAACTGCAGGACTGCGCAAGGATACGGAGGTGTGTAAGGAAAGATTGAAAGGGCTCATCCTTACCCTGCAGGCGCTGCTGGAAGAGATACCTCTCGAAACTCTCATTTACCTCAACGCTGAAGTGTTGCTCGAGTTTGAGAAGGACCGTCTTGTACTTGGTCTTGTCCTCACCTTCCGCGAACACCAGGGAGTCGTAGACATGGATGGCGTGTTGCCCTGCCGTGGAGAGGAGGAGGGCGATTTTCCTGGTGTCCGAAGCGCTCTCCCTTTCGGTGGCTTCCAGGAAGAACTGGAAGTGCTGTTTGAACAGCTTCCAGTTGACGCCGAGGTTTCCAGCGATTTGGAGCGGCTGCGGTGTGCTGACGGTGTCCATGGCGCAGAATGGCAGATTCCTTAGGATGCGTAGGTAGGTCTCACAGTTACCGGGTTCCAATCCTGGTACTATGTCGTGTTGGGTGCTCTGCTACATAGACGAACCAACACGGTTGCGGATGGTGCAACTCAGTTTTATTACTAACAATATTTACAATGGTAAACTGGTTACTGTGGTTCGTTCATTACCCTTGAACCTGTGGACCTATCCCTAACACTATCTTGGAGAAGCACTCAGCACATGGTGCCCTGAGCTGTCTCGTGCTGGAATGAGCGGGAAGTGTCGTGTTCCCCATTTTATAGTGTATGCTCTTGCCTGTGATTGGCTGTGGTGTGGTGTGTATATTGATTGGTCCGTTGACCTGTCCATCAGTATCTATGTATGTTTGCACCATGATGTTCACCTGAATATCATGACAGGAAATAGTTTGAATTTGAGTCAAATCAGATGAAAGAGAAGTAAAGAGATGGAAAGACGTAGAGGATTAAGGTAGAGGGAGAGAGGAAAAAGGAGACAGAAAGAAAAGTGAGGAAAATACATTTTATAAATCTCAAATAATTTGCTGCCTATAAGAGTGAGGCTTCAGATTATAACCTGTTCCCATTTTGGACTAGAGATGTTGACTGACATTGCAGGAACATTAATATAAATGCATGAGTTTCATGAAACTCATAGGAGGGTGGACAAAGAGCTGTTGTTAATGCAAAGCAATGCAAATCGTACAGCAACGTGTGGTGATATGAAATTCACAGCGTACCTCTTCCTCACCACAAGTGGCGGGCCAATTTACATATTAACAGTGATAAGCGTCATTAAACTCATCCTTATTTTGGCAGCAAAATCTGGGCGATTACATGGTCAACATTTAAAAGTCATGGAATAATATTTATGGCAGCTAAACCTCAAAGTAATTTATTTTGTAAAGAGACTACACCCTGTTTTTAATCTACAAAATGAACAATGCCAAAAACTCGGCAAGACATTGAAGAAAACCACATTTTCAACAAATGTACCCAACAGATTTCATTATAATTCATACTGAATGTTGTCACTTTGCCAATACATTCAAAAACTAACCTTTATTTTAAAATAATTAAAGGTAAGGTATAAAAATAAAACTATTTATTTTTGAATTATGTACTGTTGTGCAATATTATTCTGTCACAGAATGAATATTTCATCTGGTAGAAGTATGAACCTGATCATTTATTTAATTTGGTTGCACCTTTTGGAAACTCCAATCTGCATTCAGTCAAGAAATGACCCAACAAAGTGGCTAAATGTTATTCACGAGGGACCAATATTTGTTCTTAAATTATAGTCACTGCAAACTGGAAAAGCAGAAATACAGTGGGCTGGATTTTCCGGTCCGCCTGCCCTTGAAACGGAAATTCCCGCCTGAGGTCAACAGACCATTTGCTTGTCCGTCGAATGATCTGAATCACCCGCAAGAATTCCCGCAGTCGGTGGTACCAGAGGATTTTGCCCAGTGACTTTCACACATATCTAAATCTAATAAAAATGCTTTCCTGACCCCAGAAATCTTCAGACTTATTGTCAATTTAAGATTTCTTCACAAAATTTAATGGAACAAAGTAGTTTGCTGCGATATTTTTAAATTTTCCAGATTGTTCCTTGATGAAATGTTGCAGATGCCTAACACTCAAAACCACAGCAAGCCACATTTTTACCAATATCGCTCCAAGTGATAAGTGTCACCATCAATATGGATTATTTATTCAATTGCTGCCTGAAGCAGATGAATTGTTTGGTTTCTGTCATTTATGCAGAAATGTTGCAGCGTCATTGAATTTTATTCCGGCAATGTGGATATTTACTTAATTCACAGAGGAATAATAAAGTGGGTGAGGCATCATAAAATGTCTTTGCCAAAAGTCAGGGTCACCTTCCAAGACCAAACAAGAATGTAATAGTAAGGTATGAGCAAAATAAAACACTGAAATTATAATCTCAAAATCTTAGATTAGCATCTGGTTTAATCAATTAGTTGTGTCGATGTTACTTTTATTTCTACATTCATTTCAAATGATCAGCCATTACATAATGCTAATGATAAATTATGAGTGGGATTCTCCATCCAGCAAAGTCGGAATCGCAAGGCATGATCGGGCGGAGAATCACAGGCTGGATTCCCCGCACCCCGATGCAGAAATCGCATTCGACTACGGGGCGGAGAATCCAGTTTCCCGCATGAAATTGGGACGGGTGCCGGTTCGGCGATTCTCCGCCTCCCAAAAGCGCAGAGTATCCACTACCTGAGGCCATTGCCAGAGGCCCGACCCGCTATTCTCCACCCTGACTAGCTGAATTTCCGACGGTGTATTTCTAATGTGGTCCCAGCCATTCGGGGAAACTCATGAGGTGGCTATGGACTCTGCAGCTGCCACAGTTGGAGGCGGGCCGATCAGAGGGCAGGGGGACCTCATTCGGGACTGGGTATATTTGAGCGGGCAGTCCGGTTCGCTCGGCCGATCGGGAGCACTATTTCCGCGGTCCAAGTCGGCGGTCTGAGTCCGCCATGGAGCACGGGGCGGCCACTGGAGGTCACCGCCGTGCGCATGCGCGGCCTCTGACCCGGACGTGCGGGCTGCGAGCTCCACGACAGCTGCCTGCTAGCTCCCTGCAAGGCGGAGAACCTGTGGCCTTTTGATGCCAGTTTTTCTGGCGTAAAAGGCCACAGTTTTCACGATGGCGTGGGGACATAGTCCCTGAAACGGAGAATCCAGCCCCACATGTCAGATGAAAATCGAGGCCGCGCCGGGTACCGCACGGAATGCCATGCTCTGGTGCCTCGACAGTGGCGTGAGTGCGTTCCATGTCGCATGCATGCGTGGGCATGCAAATTGTACGGTAAACACCATTGGCATGTCATTAACGGGCACGCCCCGGCATTCTCCATGGCTCCCACGACGCTCCACCTCTGCCAGGAGGAATTACCGCCAGGGCTGCAGAGAGTAGCCATAGGCGGCCATGCGATGGTCCGTGGGGTTGGGGTGACTCCCGGGACCTGGGTGTCCAGGCATGGACCGTTATTCCTGAGGCCTACAAGGCAGCCATCTTGCAACGCCCCCCAATGACCATTCACCATCCCCCATATGCGTTTCCCCCCACCAAGGCCACCCCTCGAGGAGCCCAATGACCCCACCCAACAACCAGGCGTCACCCTGCTGGCAGGGAACCACACTGCCCACCCAGGGGACACACACTCAGTAAATCCCAGGGGAGGGCATAGGGCAGGAGCTGCAGAATGTACCGATGGCATGGGTGGTGCCAACCACCGGTACCCCTGCTGACAGGAACAGGTGCCGGGGTCAGAGGACCCTGAAGCCAGGCACCAACAGGGCCAGGGTGTGGTGCAGAGGGCGACACATCCGGAGGACTGGGTGGGAGGCTGGGAAGGGGAATTGGAGTGGAGTGGGGGGAGGGGAAATACGGGGGGTTGGACCTGATTGGGCACGTGGGGGTAACCGACATGCTAACATGTCTGTCTTTCACCTACTACTGAGAATGGATTTTGGTATCTAACCAGGAATGGTTGACACCTGCCTGGCCACTGCAGCCCTGGTGCATGCCATGAGGCTGCACGAGCAGGAGTTGATCAGGGATGACCCTGCAGAATAGGAGCCTGCCCAGAAGAACAGGGGCCAACGGGTGAGGACGGGGAGCCAGCCGAGGAGGAGGTAGAAGGTGGCGCAGTATCAGGCCTCGTATGTACTGAGTGGGGAATTATCTGGGATCTCCATGAAAAGGTGCATCCACGCCGTTATGGAGGCCCTGTATGCCCGGTCGCGCAATACATCAAGCTGAATATGGACTGAGCCCACCAGGGTACCTGGGCAACGGAGTTCGCCACCATCGCTGGGATGCCCCACGTCCAAAGTTAATTTACAGGACGCATTTCCCCCTACAAGCACCACTGCATGAGGTGGAGGCTTCACACACCGAAAAGGGGTTCCATTCCATGAACATGCAGCTGGTGTGTAACGCAAACAGCATGCACGATGCCTTAATCCTAGCACACTCCACAGTTCCCGACACATTCGAGGTGCACCCTTGGGTGAGGTGTTGGCTCCTGGGCGACAGGGGTTATCAGCTGTGGTCATGGCTGTTGATGCCTATTCGGTGGCCTCAAACCAATGCGAAGAACCGCTACAACGACGGCCATGCCGCAACTAGGGATGCGATTGAGCGGTGTATCAGCATCCTGAAGACGAGGTTCAGGTGTCTGGACCGCTCTGGAGGGCCCCTCCAGTATAGTGTTAGGAGGGTCTCCCACATCGTGGTGGCCTGTTGCGTCCTTCACAACATTGCGCAGCAGTGGGGCGACATACTGGAGGAGGGCGAACACCAGGCCTTGTCCGACAAGGAGGATGTGGATGGGTGCCAGGATAGGCAGGGCATGGCGCCCAGGCAGCCACTGGAGGCCGCACAACATGTGCTCCAGGGCCGCCCGGCACGAGGCCCTCTCATTACCAACAGGTTCACCGACTCGGGGGCATATCCACCGGCAGCTAGACCGTTCCCTCCTGTCCCCCCCCCCCCCCCCACTACACATCCCCCCCCCCTCTCCGCCCCCCCCCCTCCCCCTGCATCCAATCACCCCTCCCCTGTGCACCCTCCCTGCCGAACTACAGGGTGCGGGCCCTGGGTTTGCAGTATCAGCGGGTCTGGTCCATGGGATGAAGGTTGATGATGACCCACCTTGCGATAAGCCCTGGTGTTCTGCATCATTGGAAGCAGTCTGACCCCTGCCCTCAGTAGCACTCTCCACTGTCCGCCCCAATGATTCTGCATGCATGCTGGCAATTCCATCTCACGCACCCATCAAACCCCTGGGGTGATGGGGGTGGGGACACGGATCGGGTAGGGTATTGATGGGGGGCGGGGCTGGAGTGGGTGGGGGCTGGGGCTCGCCTGGGCAATGTCTGTTCCCAGCACAGCACATCCCTCACACCCGTCAGACAGGGGACAGGTGTTTATTGTGCTATTTACAGGTATTGTACCCTAGCCCCTATCGCTAACCCGTGTGCTTCACCCATGCCAACTTAACTGCTGTCTACCTTTCTGGCCTTACGGGCCCTAACGCTTCATCTAGGTAGTTTCCCAGGCAGGACATCAGGAGTGGAGGTGGCCTGCTGTGATTCCTGCCCTGTAACCTGGGTCCCCTTTGGTAGCCATCCTCTGGAGCGACTGGGCCTGAATGAACCCGCTGTCATCCGGGTGTCACAAGTGGTGTGGTGCCACCCTGTTCTGCCTGCTGCCCATCGGATGCACCTGATATAGGTGGGGGAGATTCCAGAATACTGAGGTGTTCCAGCACCTCCCCTGCAGGAGTCACCGGCACGGGCCCCTACACTTCTTCCTCTTTTGGGGTGCCAAATGGCCCCGGGCTAGTCCTTGGGACGGGGATGCAGCCGGAGTGAGATGCCAGTCCTGGAGGCCTGCTCTCATGTTGACCAGAGACTCCATGCTCATGGCCATGGTGCACAGGAACTGTGCCACATCCCTCTGGGACTGTGCGACGTCAGTTCGGGACCATGCCAGGTCGCTCTGGAACTGTGCCAGGTCCCTCTGCATCTGGATCAGGTCAGCCAGCGCCTGGCCAATGCCGCAGCCATAGACCATTGTGATTGGGCCATTTCTGGAGTGCCGTTGCAATGTCCAGGTTGTCCTGGTACATGGCTGCCTGTGACATGGTGGCCCTCTCCTGTGCCTCGGCCACCATCCTCAGTCCAGCGCCGCCACAGTCAGGGAAGAGCTGACCCGCTGATAGAGGGGACATTATTCAAGGCTGGAGGCACTGTGGTGGGGCGGTCCGGGGCACGCTAGCCGGCCAAAGGGGGACTATTTTGCGGGCCGGGTCTGCGAGCAGCTGCTACAGGACACCGCCGCGCACATGCACGGCACGGACCCGGCAATTCTCCAGACCACATCGGCAGGAAGAGCCGGTTGCTCTACGCTGCCTCCCTGCTAGCCCCCAGCAAAACAGTGTAAAACACCACCGTTCCCACGCCGGCATGGGGACATAGTCTCCAAATCGGAGAATCCAGCCCAGGGAGTCCCTGGCGGGTGGCCTGGGTGTGCAGGACACCCACCATGGTGCACGGCATGGGTGTTGGCATATTATACAGGGAGGGGTGGGCGCGGATTGTCGGCGGGTGGGGTTCCGAACACCCCCTTAGGGCCACCCTGAGCAGTCATGCAGCTTCTTCCTGCACTGCTGTCTGATTCTGGCAATGGGGCCCACGTCGCACTCGCACATGCCACATGCACCCAAATCCGGTTCACATCTGTGGGTGGTAGCCTCCTCCCCACCCGGGGAACAGGGTGTTCTGCTTCTCCTCTATGCCTCCGACACTGTCTCCAGCTCCGCATCAGTGAATCTTGGGGCTGCTCTTTGGGGTGACATCACCTTGGCTGGATTGAGTGTGTGTGGGGTGCTTGTATGTGGCTGAAGCCTGCCATGCTCTCCAACGTCAATACCGACCCCGGTGAATCAGATACCGTCATTGATTGGAATTGCAGTAGTTTCACGTGGCACCAGTGCTAACTCATTAACGTGTCCTGAATCACTCTGGCATCGGCACTGTTTTTGTCAACATAGAGCTCTCTTGATTCAATCCCGGAGTCAGCACTTAGTTTCTCAAACGGAGAAAATAGCTCTATATATCTCAAACTTCTACTCTTGTTATTTCAAAGAATCCTGCAGCTGAATTCTCCACCGGTGGGATTCTCCGTTTTGCCGGCAGCGCACCCACGCCAGCGGTTTTCCTGGCGGTGTGGGGTGACAGCAGTGGGAAATCCCATTGTCAGATGACGAGAATGGAGAATCCCGCTGCCGAGGAGAGCTCGCCACCCATGAAAACATGGCTTCCGGATCGGAGAATCCCCCTCCTGATATCTGGGGCGTCATTCTCCGCCGGCGGGAGTCTCCGTTTTGCCGACGCCCGGGGGTTTCCCGACGGCGTGGGGCTGCCCCACAATGGGAAACCCCATTGACCGGCCGGTGTTACGGAGACTCCCGCCGGCCGGTCGGGGCAGAAATGTGGCGGGGCGGGTAGGAGAATTTCGCCCATGTTTCCTGCTTTGTGTCACATGCGACGTTAGATAATAATATACATCTATATGAAGCTCACTGTGAGGTTGTTCAGATACATATGGAGTAGAATTTCACGTGGGACATGCTCATTTGGCGGGCTGAACCAGAAGCGACACGTTTCCTGATCCCCGTCCACGACCAATTAGGACTCGCGATATTATGCTGGCTGGTCACTTAAGTACACTGGGGCCACTGAAGGAACCGGGGAATGCAGAATGTAGTTCGCTAGAAGCCAAACCAGGCGGTAGAGTAGCTCCCGTGACCAGCAAGCCTCTCCCTTCTCTGATGACTGTCTGCGTGGCCCGTTGGAGGTGGTGACAGCTAGGAGAGACATCCTAATTCCCAGATATGGAAGGAGACCTGGGCAGGGGTGGCAGCTAAGGTCAGCGGGCATGACCTGGTCCGGTGCACATGGATCTAGCGGAGGAAAAGGTTCAATGACCTTCTGCGGTCAGCATGCGTGACTTCTGAGTGGGCATTGTCCAGTGTGGGGGAAAGAGGAAGGATGCTGGCCCATAGTTGCAATCAAGTCTGAGTTTCATGGAGTCTCAGAGCACACGTCGCCCGTCCGTCTCAAGGCTGGAGAGAAGAATCTGAAGCCCTGGGTCCATCACATGGTCAGGTGTCCAAAGGGATGGGAATGTTCTCCAATCTCTGAGTTAGGGTGCTACTGAAGGTAGAGTGTTGAGTACTCAATGGATACCTGCACTTACTTGCAGGAGAAATGTAGCCACAACAACTGGAGCGAGCAGCCACTGGTGATGGGATGCCTAACCTGGCGGTCTTCATCAGCCATGAGCTGTAAGCCCTGGAGCTCGAGTGCAAGTACTGAGAGAGACCATCAGGTCGCAGAGACTCGTGTCTTGGTGGAAGGTAAGAGCCCGATGGGTTACTGCGGCGCTGAGGACCCGGGTTCGAATCCAGGCTCTGGGTCACTACCTGTGTGGAGTTTGCAGATTCTCCCCGTGTCTACATAGAACATAGAACAATACAGCGCAGTACAGGCCCTTCGGCCCACGATGTTGCACCGAAACAAAAGCCATCTAACCTACACTATGCCATTATCATCCATATGTTTACCCAATAAACTTTTAAATGCCCTCAATGTTGGCGAGTTCACTACTGTAGCAGGTAGGGCATTCCACGGCCTCACTACTCTTTGCGTAAAGAACCTACCTCTGACCTCTGTCCTATATCTATTACCCCTCAGTTTAAAGTTATGTCCCCTCATGCCAGCCATATCCATCCGCGGGAGAAGGCTCTCACTGTCCACCCTATCTAACCCCCTGATCATTTTGTAAGCCTCTATTAAGTCTCCTCTTAACCTTCTTCTCTCCAACGAAAACAACCTCAAGTCCAACAGCCTTTCCTCATAAGATTTTCCCTCCATACCAGGCAACACCCTGGTAAATCTCCTCTGCACCCGCTCCAAAGCCTCCACGTCCTTCCTATAATGCGGTGACCAGAACTGTACGCAATACTCCAAATGCGGCCGTACCAGAGTTCTGTACAGCTGCAACATGACCTCCCGACTCCGGAACTCAATCCCTCTACCAATAAAGGCCAACACTCCATAAGCCTTCTTCACAACCCTATCAACCTGGGTGGCAACTTTCAGGGATCTATGTACATGGACACCTAGATCCCTCTGCTCATCCACACTTTCAAGAACTTTACCATTAGCCAAATATTCCGCATTCCTGTTTTTCCTTCCAAAGTGAATCACCTCACACTTCTCTACATTAAACTCCATTTGCCACCTCTCAGCCCAGCTCTGCAGCTTATCTATATCCCTCTGTAACCTGCTACATCCTTCCACACTATCGACAACACCACCGACTTTAGTATCGTCTGCAAATTTACTCACCCACCCTTCTGCGCCTTCCTTTAGGTCATTGATAAAAATGACAAACAGCAACGGCCCCAGAACAGATCCTTGTGGTACTCCACTTGTGACTGTACTCCAATCTGAACATTTCCCACACATTCACCCACACAACCCAAAAGATGTGCAGGTTAGGTGGATTGGCCACCATAAATTGCCCCTTAATTGGAAAATGAAAGATAATTGGGTACTCTAAATTTATAAAAAGAAAAAAAAAGAACCCGATGGGCTGATCGGTGACAGGATGAGGGTGAAATTTATGAATGGGCCTATCGTCCCTCAGAATGACTCCAGTGGGGCGCCAGTCACTGAAACACTTCAATACAACTGAGACCAATCGTACTGGGCAGCATCTTCTGAAAATTGACTGTGTGTGATATTCGTGATGTTTCTGGCTGTTTGTTTTCATCCCTCAGATGAACCATCCACCAGAGCCAGCCAGGAAGCAGGAGGAGTGCTGGAGACCAGGACCATGCTGAGTCCGAAGAAGATGAATGAAAATGAAAATCGCTTATTGTCACAAGTAGGCTTCAAATGAAGTTAAAAGCCCCTAGTCGCCACATTCCGGCGCCTGTTCGGGGAGACTGTTACGGGAATTGAACCGTGCTGCTGGTCTGCCTTGGTCTGCTTTCAAATCCAGCAATTTAACCCAGTGCTAAACAGCCTCCAGAGATAATGAGCCTCTGGAGTTGTCAATCAGATGGCAAATGCTGGATGTCTAGTGGGAAGAATGGGGTGATCTGGCGGACAGCCCTGATGGTCTGTGTGCCATGGTATCTGTCATAGAGGAGCCCGTGAGGAGACTGAGCACTGCGTTGACCCTGAACTATGAGCTCCCCATTGAGAGAGTGGTGAATGGAAGAAGGAAGCGGAAACCAGTCTCTCCAATGGATGCCCATCTATCAATGGTGAGCAAGGAGGTGACGACTCACCTCACAAGGGCAGACGAGCTGGCTGTTATCTTTGGGCTTCCTCTCATCTCACCCCAGAGGAGGGTAGCAGCTCCTCTAGCTCTCTGCCAGTCACTGTGCCATCCTCTGACTCAGGAATGCCCAACCATGTTGCTGAGCAAACTCTCCCAGGTGGAGCCTGCTCAAGTCCCACCAGTCAGAGGATGACTGCTAAAGTCATCTGCGCCAACAGGGAATGTTTAGCTTTGTTTGATGTATTTTTCTCACATTAGGTTGTTTTATTGCTCCTAAGCCAATAATGTCCTGTTCACTCAATTGGTGTCAGCCTCATAAATGTCTGTACAGAGATGTCCAGGGTATCAACCTTTATTACTAGGGCAGCTGGGTGGTGTCCATGGACTCTGTGGAGGGGAGGGCATGCCAGCCTATCCGAAGAAGCGTTGATTCAGGGTCTCCAATGTGTCCCAGCCCCCTTGAAGCCTCCTCAACATCGCCTTCTGGCTGCCCAGGATCTACCTCTGAGTCAACATCGGTGTCCCTGTCTAGGGAAGGTGCAGCAGCATCAACGTCTTCCTGGTCGAGCCATTCACCCCGAGAGAAAGCGGAATTATGAAGAGCGCGGCAGAAAACAATAATGAGCGATGCATGCTCAGACAGATGCTGCAGGGCGCCCTTGGATCAGTCCAGGCAGCTGAACCTCATCTTCAGCAGCCTGATGGGTTTATCCACCACCATCCTTGTGGATGGATGGCAGCAGTTGCATTTCTTCTCTGACTTCGAGCACCATGAGTTGGCATGGTGGCATGAGTAAGATCTTTTGAAGTTCTCTTTCGAAAGGTTCCCACATTCAGACTATGGTTCATGACTCCTCAGAGGGTCTGTGAATCATGAGCCCTTGAGAAGCTGGTCTAACTCCACAAAATGTGCAGGATCTAGTAGATGCTTAGCTCCACAATGGAGGAGACCAGATTGGGAATGCAGGGTGTGGGCACCTTTTCCTGTGCCAACAAAAACTGAGAGCACCAAGAATGGGTATGAGAATTTCCCTTCTGCCATTTTTGCAAGTCCATGGAGCCTCCATGTCTCCACAGATATCCAGCCCCAAATGCTGATATTGTGAATAATATTCACATCCCATGAACAAATAAAAAAGAATCTTACTCTAACTAGGTCTTGCAATGTTTCATTTAAATGCATTTCATTGCCTGTTCTGGCATACAATTATGTACCAATATTTACATAATTAACATATTCCAATGTTATGTATTGTATGTTCAGTTAAGTATCTATTTTTTGTCACATTTTCTTTGTAAATCTCATTGACACATATAAATATCAAAGATTTGCTGAAAATGCAGTTTTGTAAACTAGCTCAGCCCTGTGTAGCAATTTAGATTTCCTTTAATATGCTTCTGTTGAGAGACACAGTGAAAAATGGACAATATTCTGTCTGCAGTTTCAATCTCCAGTAATTTATGTGGCGTAAATCGAATGATAAGATAAGACTCTAATAGCGAGGAAGGATAGATGAATATATTTTCATTTTGGAGGATGCTCACTGGTTTTCTAAGGTTACACTTTCCACTCAAAGCTCCCTCTTGATAATAGTCCACAGGGGCCCTTATGTTAGGTGAATAATAGTCACAGAAGTGTACACATGTGTGTCAATATCTTTAAATGGTGCAGAAAGCACCTGATCAAAAGGACAGATTACCCCATCTCAAAGTGCACTCAGGAAATTTGGTTCAAAAAACATTGACAAAATAGAAATTTTGCTGCCCACAAAACAACTTTTAAAGGTAATGGTGAATGTTGCCAATTATGGTTTGACATGAATTTTAATGCTAGCCTAAAATTTAAATATTAGTCTTATCCATTCTGTTTCTTGAACTGCTCTTAAGCTTTTATATTATTAAAAAGTCACAGGGGTGATCATCTACTGCCACTTGAAGCAGGCTTGAAGTCAGCGGAGTGGCCATGCCACCTCTCACCCATTGTGGCTGGTGTGAGGCCTAAAATCTACTGCAGCTTGCCAGTGTTGGGAAAATTGGCCAAATCCCTTGCTGGTTGCCAGATACTGGCGGTAGAAGAAGGCTATCCAGAGGAGAATAGGGTCTCCAAAGGTAGCGGCTCAGAAATTATTTTGGATACTGAAAACTGAAGTGTGCAGTCTGGGATCACCAGACAAGAATCATTAGATCTTTCGAAGTCCACTTTTTCACTGGTCCTTTAGGAATCAACTGGCTCTGCCGCTAAATGATTCGTACCAGCTTATCCCAGATTTGTGTATGAAAGCAGTTTTCAGCCTCTCACAGGTAGAAATGTTGCTTACAGACCACTGCATAAATTACATTGGGCAGCATTAATGGGGTTGTTTAGGTGCCACTGCCCCGCAGTTTTTAATTACTAACTGTTAGCCATTCAAAATCACATCACACTCCCCCATCACTTTTATTATAATTTATACAGTGTGTACATGTGTCTACTTCTTCTTACCATTGTGTTTCTCCCTTGGGTCTGTGTGTAATGTTTGAACTCTTAAAAAACAAATTTTCCCAGAGGCTCAATGGGACATGCAGGGCTACCTAATCGCAGTCCAGCTACTGGGGGCAATTTTAAATTTACAAAGTTAGGTAAATCTCACCTGTAGATGAAGGTTCCCCCACACCCACACCCCTTCTCTCCCTTTCATGAAAAGACAGGGTGCGCCTTCTTTTGAGCTGGAGTGTTTCCTGTTGGGCTAACTGTTTTAAAACAATTTGTTGAGAGACAGCAGTTTAGTTATGATACACATGCTAAAGAGACAGAAGCCATATGTCTTAGGAAAGTTGAAGACAGTTTATTATCCTGGATTTGATGAAGCACAGTGAAGTTGATCTCTGTAGCTGATGGTGGCAGTATATCTCTTCTGCTCTTGGTCTTCTTGAGGTAACCAGGGTGTTAAACTGGAGACAGCTTAGATGCACTGCAGAAATCTTTCCTTTGTCCTATGTCTTCTTGAGCTAATCAAGGTTTTAGGTGGAAGCCAGCACACATCAACCTCGGGAATCTCTCTTTCATTCAAGGTTTTTTCCCTTCCATATGCCCATTTTTACATCTTATTTCTAGGGGTCTTGTGTGTATCACACGTCAATCACTTATTCAATTGTTTAATTACCAGGGGACAGATATCTAAGGTACAACAGATTCCTATTTCCAGCTGCTGGTCCAGGGAGTCATCTCATGGCTTATCTCCACATCTTATTAACCATTCTCAGTCATTCAGTTTAGAAAAAGGGCATAGGATGCCACCTTACCAGGCTTAGGACTGTCTTGTACCGGGGGTTATACTGATGTCATGTCCTTGGCAAATATCAGACCTACACTCTCCTCTGCGTTAGAGCAGCAGGCTTCTATAGAATCTTTCTTAATAAAGGAGAATGTGAAAGGGACAGCCATTTCTATAATATTGAATTAATTTCTTAAGATTTTATAAAATGATTAAACAGCCATTTATTGCACCAATCAACAAAAGAGTTCAAAGAAAATGAAAAACTTCACTTTTTGAATGTTCCTATGATTTTTCTAATTGCTTGCAGCTGTGCCCAGGAGATTTGTCTCTTAATCCAGGAGACTCCAAAACAGTCACAGAACATTGGCAAGTCTAGGAGCACGGGGTCACAAAAAAAGAAGATGCTGAGAATTTGGCATTCTCTGCTCCAAATCATTGTCGATCGGTCTTTTATAAGGTAATTAGTTACTTGAAAAAGAAAAATATAAATAATATAGGAATAGAGCAATATGTGGAATTAGACTGATTGGTTCATAAGGAGAAACACATTGGCACAGATTTAGTTGGCCAAATGGCCCATTGCTCTGCTGGAATGTATGATTCCCTGACACAATCTATGTTCGACAACAAATACGTGGTGAACAAAACACTCAATGAAGTCAAACACTGACCTCTAAAGGTCAAAGCAGGGAACTGGAAGTTAAAAATAACAATTGGAAGCTTTAAGTTGAGGGTCAGGTTGAGGCTTAATACAGGGTAATTTTGTTTAAATATTTAAAGATGTTCCAATTATTGCCTTTATATTCACAATTGGAGCTTTGATTACAGAAGAACTAATGATTTGACAAATTGATAAGTAGATTACGGAAAGTATTTATAGATTGTCATTCAAAGGAATATTAATCTACAAATATATATATTAGGTGACTGAATTATTATTGGCTCACTAGATAAACAACTAACACACAGAGAGGGAAAATATTTTCTGTCAATTAGTCATAATGCTAAACAGGTTCATAATTGTGCAAGTGCCAGACTGGAGAGGTGTTTACAAGCTGTAGACTCTCCTGTTGGAAAATAAATCTCACACAGAACAACCAAGCTATTTATATGTTCTTCGATTTTTTTTAAATGGGAATGCCAAGAAAATTTAACGAACTATATATTGTCCAAAATCATCAATCGTCCTTTCCTTATTTTCCCATGATTAAGATTGAGAACAAAATTTAAAAATCATGAATTTCTAATGCACTTAATATATAACATTCATGTTATCGTTTCTCATCTCGTGAGTGTGTGAAACGTTCATTATTTCTTTTTCATCACAAGATTAGTGGGGCCATTGCTATTGTCTTTCCACGAGCTTCCCTCAGTCCACTGCCAAAATTTCCCAGCCCTTCCCGCATGCAGGATCTTCTCGTTCTGCTGATGGCAGCCTCCCCGCGGCGCTTCCCCGTGGCGGAGGGTGCAGGGCATACAAATCCACATAGACATAGGCAAAACCAGACGCTCTGGCCACTAATGGCGAACCACCGCTGGACATTACGCCAGGGGGAAGTGGAATATCCCACCCGACGTCTCAACATTATTCATCCATGTGATCTTTCTTCTTTCTCTTCGGTTTTTGCCCTCAATTTCTCATTCAGTTGTTGCAAGAACAAGGCTGTCGGATCCTCAGTTCCATTGGGTGTGATTCTCTGGCCTTGTTGCACTCTTGCTCGAGCGAAACAAGGCCACTGAATAGCAGGAGAGGCAGAAAATGAGAATCGCGCCAGGCGCCAAACAATTTGCGAGGTAACCGCCCTGCTCCCATAGGCGAAATCAGGATCTCGCCGTAGCATGACTATAAACCAATTATCATCACTTAAGCCCAATTTCCATACAATTAACGAGAGCCACCCCTTATCCAACAGCCTCCTGTCATTCAGCGATGCAGGTACCGATTAGTACTTTTTAAAAACGTGAACCTGGCGGTAGGGCTTCTGTGGGGAGCAGAGGAGGTGAGTATCCATCTTTGCTCACAAGCAAAGAGACCGAGGGCACTGGGTTTGCCACCTCAGTGCACGGCAGTGGATGGTGTAGCCACCTAAAGTGGCCAACTCCCGATTTAAAATGGCGAACGGCAAAGGCTGATGGGAAAGTCAGCCAACAAGACAAAAACCAGCAGCTGCAGGTTTGCTGTGTATTTACCTCTGCAAAACCCAGACAACATCGATACCAGCGACCATCAGCAT
Source organism: Scyliorhinus torazame (assembly GCF_047496885.1). Classification (NCBI taxonomy): domain Eukaryota; kingdom Metazoa; phylum Chordata; class Chondrichthyes; order Carcharhiniformes; family Scyliorhinidae; genus Scyliorhinus; species Scyliorhinus torazame. Next base: position 170,504,965 of record NC_092717.1, on the reverse strand, counting down.
AAAAAAGTAAACAGCCATCTGCATACTGATGAGCAATCCCCAGGAACAATAAGTAACATTTTGACACACAAAGCAAAGCCAGACTCCTCGGCGCCAGCAGGAGCCAAAACAAAGGAGGTGAACGAGAACCTCAAGACCACCCATCGATCAGGTAACCGCTCCAGTATTGGAGAAAATCGAACCAAGCGATTGGGACAAAGTCCAATCACTTGGGACCAGGTACAGGGTCCGCCCCGAAAGGTGGGAAGCCCCTGGGGACTATAAGAGTTAAGCCCCAAGTTGAAATCGTTCTTCTTCACTCTTCACTCTCTTCACTGCTCTCTTCTTCCTGCCCGGGTCACCCAGCAAAAGGAACCAACATTGACCGTGACCGGCGCAGTGACTCCAGTGATCATCGAAATCATAAGTCTTAATTCAATGCTCGCTACGTGATAGGCGCTCCGAGCTACCAATCCGTACCAACTCCCAATCCCGCAGACTCAGAACCCGAATGAAAGGCCATTCATTCCCCTGACCTGGTGGGCCAGACCAAAGTTAAGTATAGGCCTGTTAGTTGTAGAAGTAGCTTAGACGTAGAATTTGTGCATGAGTAGCGATTACTGTGTATAATAAATGTGCTTTGATTAAAATCTTACCAATCGGATTATTGATCATTACTCGGACTTGAACCTCGTGGCGGTATCATAAAGATACCTGGCGACTCGAGAGCAAAGGTAATAAAACAGAGCAATTGAACCAAGGAGAAAATCAGTAACAGTGGGGACCCATGGCTGGGGGTGGCGGACCCTCTGCAGGGGTGGGCTGCCATGGGATGGTGAGGGGAGGTGCTATGGGGGCAACAGGGGGCAATCACGCACGGCACCACTGGCCCTCGACTGCTGTCTCAGCTGGGGTCTCCTGCCTCCACCTGATGTACATCAGTAGCAGTATGGTGCTCACCAGATTGTGCCCCAGAGGCCTGACCACTGACATTTCACCGAGGTGTATGTATCTGTGCTGGTGGAGGGTGGGGATGACAGCCGTGACACGACTATTACATTTGCATCGTGGAAGCTCTCCTCTGAGGTGGCCTCCTGGGAGGCTGGAAAGGGGGCCACCTGGGATATGCCGCGCCGTCGGCTATAGGACCTGTAGGACAATGGACATGTGGTCAGTGAGAGGGATTGGTCAGTCAGTAGGGCAATAACAACTCACTTTTTACAGGTCCCTAGGGTGGAGCCCGATGGTTCCTCACCTCTGCAGCGGCCGCCAGCCTCCGCGTTGGTGACCGCCCTGTCCTCGGCCGCACCAGTCACTTCCATGGCAGGTTCCTCAAAGGTCATGAGGATTCTTACATCCGCCACACCACCGCGAGTCTGGGGCCTCTGCCGGCAATTGTAGAAGAGCGTCTCTTGAGGAGACACAGTGAGGGTGTTGTTTTCCACATGTGTGGTTCACAGTGTTGGGATGGCGGGTGTTGAGGAAGGGTTGGGGGTGTTGAAGTCAGAGGGGGGGGTGGAGAGAGGGTTGGGGGGTCGCATGGAGAATTGGGGGGGGTGGATGCTCCAGTCGGGGCGGAAAGGCCTGATAGACATTAATTCAGACGAGATGCTGAGAAGCAGTGAACCGATGCTTTAATAAGCTAAATATGTGCCGACCTGTAGCTCCTCCCACACTGCAGGACTGCCCCAGGTCAACAGGCTTTATACCTCCACAGCTGGGCGGAGCCACAGGCGGAGCCAACAGCAGCACCAATAATAACATTCCAACAGTACAACAGCAACAACCAATAACAGAACAGCAATAACAATAAGTATATACAACAGTAGAGATAACAATACTAATAGAACAGTAGAACATATATACAACAGCCTTACATAGCCATATGTGGCTCACCACAAGGCCTCAGGGATTTCGGAGGAGGGTTGGTGTTGGCATCTACTCACTCGTGCTGTCCGGTGTGGGTCATTGACCTTTTTACTGCACTGGAGGCCAGTCTTCCTGATCACACTCCTGGCGCTCACAGCTGCCACCACCTCGTCCCAGGCAGCACTGGCTGCCCTACGGCTGACTCTCCAGGACCCTCGGGGAACAGGACATCCCTCCTGGTCTCCACAGTACCCAGCATCCGCTGCAAGTCTGCATCCCGAAGCTTGGGGCCGGTGTCCTCAGCGTCATTGTTGCGAGCTGGCTTGGGTTGGCTGAGCAAGTGCTGCTTAAGTGCTGCTCGACCTCGTTAGCGGGGTCTGGTGAGTGTGGTGCCAACGAATCGGCTGGCGAGCCTTCATTTCCGGTGAGAAGCCTGTGGGGCCTCGTCAAGTGGACCAATTAATGTTGAATAGTGTTGCCAGCCTCGCCAGGCTGAGTACAAGAATGCTTGCGACAGTTCTTTCTTTTTCTTTTTTTATCTAGAGGGGATGGCAGAGAAGGTAGTGCAATGTTCCTCCTGCAAAATGTTTGCGGTGAGGGACGCCGTCAGTGTCCCTGCTGATTTCATCTGTGGGAAGTGCACCCATCTCCAGCTCCTCAGAATCGGCGTTAGGGAACTGGAGCTGGAGCTGGATGAACTTCGGATAATTCGGGAGGCAGAGGTGGTTATAGATAGAAGCTTCAGGGATGTAGTTACTCCAAAGAATAAATATAGATGGGTGACGGTGAGAGGGGCTGGGAGGAAGCAGTCAGAACAGGGATCACCCCCCCCCCATGTGGTCGTTCTCCTTAGTAACAAGTATACCGCTTTGGATACTGTTGGGGGGGGGGCGTACCAGGGGTAAGCCATGGGGTACAGGTCTCTGGCACAGAGTCTGTCCCTGTTTCTCAGAAGGGAAGGGGGAGAGGAGCATAGCATTAGTCATTGGAGACTCCATAGTTCGGGGGATAGATAGGAGATTCAGTGGGAACGAGAGAGACTCACGGTTGGTGTGCTGCCTCCCAGGTGCCAGGGTGCGTGATGTCTCGGATCGTGTTTTCAGGATCCTTAAGGGGGAGGGGAGCAGCACCAAGTCGTGGTCCACATAGGTACCAACGACATAGGTAGGAAAAGGGATAGGGATGTAAGGTAGGAATTCAGGGAGCTAGGGTGGAAACTTAGATCTAGGACAGAGTTATTATCTCTGTGTTGTTACCTGTGCCACCTGCTAGCGAGACGAGGAATAAGGAGAGAGAGGAGTTGAACACATCGCTACAGGGATGGTGCAGGAGGAAGGGTTTAAGATTTCTGGATAATTGGGGCTCATTCTGGGGTCGGTGGGACCTCTACAAATGGGATGGTCTACACCTGGGCCAGAGGGGTACCAATATCCTGGGGGGGAAATTTGCTAATGCTCTTCGGGAGGGTTTAAACTAGTTCAGCAGGGGCTTGGGAACCTGAATTGTAGCTCCAGTATACAGGAGGTTGAGAGTAATGAGGTCATGAGTAAGGTTTTAAAGTTGCAGGAGTGTACCGGCAGGCAGGAAGGTGGTTTAAAGTGTGTCTTCTTCAATGCCAGGAGCATCCAGAATAAGGTGGGTGGACTTGCGGCATGGATTGGTACCTTGGACTTCGATGTTGTGGCCATTTTGGAGACATGGATGGAGCAGGGACAGGAATGGTTTTTGCAGGTGCCAGGGTTTAGATATTTCAGTAAGCTCAGGGAAGGTGGTAAAAGAGGGGGAGGGGTGGCATTGTTAGACAAGGACAGTATTACAGTGGCAGAAAGGACGTTTGATGAGGACTCGTCTACTGAGGTAGTATGGGTTGAGGTTAGAAACAGGAAAGGAGAGGTCACCCTGTTGGGGGTTTTCTATAGGCCTCCGAAAAGTTCCAGAGATGTAGAGGAAAGGATTGCAAAGATGATTCTGGATAGAAGCGAAAGCAACAGGGTAGTTATTATGGGGGATTTTAACTTTCCAAATATTGACTGGAAATGCTATAGTTCGAGTACTTTAGATGGGTCCGTTTTTGTCCAATGTGTGCAGGAGGGTTTCCTGACACAGTATGTAGATAGGCCAACGAGAGGCGAGGCCATATTGGATTTGGTACTGGGTAATGAACCAGGACAGGTGTTAGATTTGGAGGTAGGTGAGCACTTTGGTGATAGTGACCACTAATCAATTACGTTTACTTTAGTGATGGAAAGGGATAGGTATATACCGCAGGGCAAGAGTTATATCTGGGGGAAAGGCAATTATGATGCGATGAGGCAAGACTTAGGATCCATCGGATGGAGAGGAAAACTGCAGGGGATGGGCACAATGGAAATGTGGAGCTTGTTCAAGGAACAGCTACTGCGTGTCCTTGATAAGTATGTACCTGTCAGGCAGGGAGGAAGTGGTCGAGCGAGGGAACCGTGGTTTACTAAGCAGTCAAAACACTTGTCAAGAGGAAGAAGGAGGCTTATGTAAAGATGAGACATGAAGGTTCAGTTAGGGCGCTCGAGAGTTACAAGTTAGCTAGGAAGGACCTAAAGAGAGACCTAAGAACAGCCAGGAGGGGACATGAGAAGTCTTTGGCAGGTAGGATCAAGGATAACCCTAAAGCTTTCTATAGATATGTCAGGAATAAAAGAATGACTCGGGTAAAAGTAGTGGGAAGTTGTGCATGGAGTCCGAGGAGATAGGAGAGGTGCGAAATGAATATTTTTTGTCAGTATTCACATAGGAAAAAGACATTGTTGTCGAGGAGAACACTGAGATTCAGGCTACTAGACTAGAAGGGCTTGAGGTTCATAAGGAGGAGGTGTTAGCAATTTTGGAAAGTGTGAAAATAGATAAGTCCCCTGGGCCGGATGGGATTTATTCTAGGATTCTCTGGGAAGCTAGGGAGGAGATTGCTGAGCCTTTGGCTTTGATCTTTAAGTCATCTTTGTCTACAGGAATAGTGCCAGAAGACTAGAGGATAGCAAATGTTGTCCCCTTGTTCAAGAAGGGGAGTAGAGACAACCCCGGTATCTATAGACCAGTGAGCCTTACTTCTGTTGTGGGCAAAGTCCTGGAAAGGTTTATAAGAGATAGGATGTATAATCATCTGGAAAGGAATAATTTGATTAGTGGTAGTCAACACGGTTTTGTGAAGGGCAGGTCGTGCCTCACAAATCTTATTGAGTTCTTTGAGAAGGTGACCAAACAGGTGGATGAGGGTAAAGCAGTTGATGTGGTGTTTATGGATTTCAGTAATGTGTCTGATAAGGGGCGTCATTCTCCGCCGGCGGGAGTCTCTGTTTTGCCGGCGCCCGGGGGTTTCCCGACGGCGTGGGGCTGCCCCACAATGGGAAACCCCATTGACCGGCCGGTGTTACAGAGACTCCCGCCGGCCGGTCGGAGCAGAAATGTGGCGGGGCGGGTAGGAGAATTTCGCCCAAGGTTCCCCACGGTAGGCTACTGCAGAAAATACGGAGGCATGGGATTCAGGGTGATTGAGCAGTTTGGATCAGAAATTGGCGAGCTGGAAGAAGACAAAGGGTGGTGGTTGATGGGAAATGTTCAGACTGGAGTCCAGTTACTAGTGGTGTACCACAAGGATCTGTTTTGGGGCCACTGCTGTTTGTCATTTTTATAAATGACTTGGAGGAGGGCGCAGAAGGATGGGTGAGTATATTTGCATATGACACTAAATTCGGTGGAGTTGTGGACAGTGCGGAAGGATGTTACTAGTTACAGAGGGACATAGATAAGCTGCAGCGCTGGGCTGAGAGGTGGCAAATGGAGTTTAATGCAGAAAAGTGTGAGGTGATTCATTTTGGAAGGAATAACAGGAAGACAGAGTACTGGGCTAATGGTAAGATTCTTGGTAGTGTGGATGAGCATTGAGATCTCGGTGTCCATGTACATAGATCCCTGAAAGTTGCCACCCAGGTTGAGAGGGTTGCTAAGAAGCCGCACGGTGTGTTAGCTTTTATTGGTAGTGGGATTCAGTTTCGGAGCCATTAGGTCATGTTTCAGCTGTACAAAACTCTGGTGTGGCCGCATTTGGAGTATTGCGTGCAATTCTGGTCACCGCATTATAGGAAGGATGTGGAAGCATTGGAAAGGGTGCAGAGGAGATTTACCAGAATGTTGCCTAGTATGGAGGGAAGATCTTATGAGGGAAGGCTGAGGGACTTGAGGCTGTTTTCGTTCGAGAGAAGAAGGTTAAGAGGTGACTTAATTGAGGCATACAAGATGATCAGAGGATGAGATAGGGTGGACAGTGAGAGCCTTTGTCCTCGGATGGTGATGTCTAGCACGAGGGGACATAGCTTTTAATTGGGGGGAGATAGATATAGGACAGATGTCAGAGGTAGGTTCTTTACTCAAGAGAGTAGTAAGGGTGTGGAATTCCCTGCCTGCAACAGTAGTCGACTCGCCAACACTAAGGGTATTCAAATGGTCATTGGATAGACATATGGACGATAAGGGAATAGTGTAGATGGGCTTTAGAGTGGTTTCACAGGTCGGCGCAACATCGAGGGCCGAAGGGCCTACACTGCGCTGTAATGTTCTATGTTTCTATGTTCCCCCTCACTACCGCACTTAGAAATGTTTGCAGAGAATCACTTCCATTGTCTATACTTCGTTACCTTTCTGTATCTGACTGTACTTAGCAACCCTTTTGATTCCCGAACTTTTATTTATCCATCCAGCTGATTCAGAGCATCCTCCACAATGCCCATTCGAGTTCCTGATATACAATATTCATAAATCAGACACTTTGAAGTTAAATTTGGTTTAGCAATTGAATGCTGGCACAGGGATCACTATGTGTGATTAATCATGCCTGTTGATTGAGAGGCAGGCAGCATATCAACTTTGCGTGACCTGCTCATTCAATGACCAGTCAGCACTAACCACACTGTTGGTGGCTGGACAGATTATCAGGAGACCAATATTGTGATTGGCTAACTTGCACTGCTTAAGGGTAACCTGCATTTCTCAAAGGGGAGGTGCATTGTGGCTGGAGTTGGTGCCGGTAGTCATTCAGGAAGTGCATCATGCCCAGAATGAAGTATGTGCAAAACATGGGAGAGAGCAGGTCCCAAGGCACTTAAATACTGCTCTAGAGGAGGAGCCTTGGTGGAGGAAGTGGAAAGAAGGAGGCCCTCCAGCCAGTGACTGAGAAGCAGAGGGAGCAGAAAGCAGTGGAGGTCAATGGCAGGGGTCAAGCCCCAAGAAGCCAGACGCAGTGACACAATAAGTTCAATGACCTCACAAGAGTGGTCAAGGTCAGTAAATGTTTCTTCGATCCTATCACGTAGTCTCAGCCACTCAACAATTCACCATATCTGCACTCACCTTTTAACAATCTCTATCAATCTGGTCCTATACCTAATATTCATAGGTTCCACTGCAGTAACTTACACTTAACACTGCTTCAGCCTCACAAATAAATCCATCAGTTTGCGCACATTGCCAGCTAGTCAATCATAACAGATACATTACCCAAATAGATTGCTTGACACTCACTGACACACTTCCCTCTCTCTTGCAGAACCAGGTGGTGCAGAACCAAAAAAGGTAGCAGGAAACCGGCAGAGGAGAGGTGCAGCTGCATGCTGTTTTGGTGGACCCGCCGCTGAGGCCGTAGTCAGTGGAGGCCGATGGTGATGACAACATGCTTATACCTAACCTTCCTTCTCACTTCTCACTTATCCTGCACTCTATTCTGATTTACAAGCTGCAGATGGTGTATGCCTGCACTTCTTACTCCCCCATCGCACCACAAGCTTACCCTTCTGCCTTTCTTATTTTAGTTACCCAAGAAATGTAACCTGGCCAGGAAGTTGAGGAACAGCACGAATGCTCAGATGCAGAGATTAATTTGTGATTATGAGCAGATCATAGAGGTGTGATCTGTTCATGGTGAGACATCAGGGCTGCAGCCAGGGCAGGCAGCAAGGGGAACACAAGTACCAGCTTACCAGTGGGCAAAGTTGGGCACGTGTTTCACTGCAGAGGACTCAGATGAGCACTTTGATGGGGCTGCTTACAGAAAAGCACTAATTGGTTTGCACACTGAAATGCTTGGTGCATTGGGAACCCTCGAGAAATCTTGCATTTGATGTAAGGTGTCTGAAGGAGGCCAGCAAGAATGTGACACAGGATTTTTTGCTGAACTTAGAAACTGTCCTTTTCAATGTGGGACTGGTGGCCAACTCCATTCTCACAGTCATAGACCAACAATGATGCAGCGTCCGATGGATGATTTTGCAGCTTCTGGTCCAGCACAAGTAACAATAAACATTAATATTTATATAACACCTTTAATATAGTAAAACTTCTCAAAGCCTTTCAACTGAAGGTGCAGTCACCAATGGTGGAACGATTAAAATCGGTGATACTCAAGGAATTACAGGAGCGCTAATATCTCAGAGAGTTGTGGAACTGAAGGAGATTATAGGGAGGGACCTGTCCAAGGAGGAATTTGAAAATAAGGATGAAACATTAAAATCAAGATGCTGATTGATCAGAAGCCACCCAGTGCCTCAATGCTACAACAAACGTTCAGACTGTTGTCATGCAAATTCATCTTGCTACCATTATGGCCATGGATGACAATGTGCAAAGGGGTTTTCAGTGTGTCACAGCAGTCCAGCAAGCTGTCCTCCAATGCGTGACTAAGATTTCAAATGCACCACCTGGCAGCAGCTCCATGTACTACAAACTTGCTGTCCTCTCTCAGAGAGAGCAACATTCATCCTCCCATCACTGTCACTCTTCCAGTGCTCTTTTCTTTGTTTTTCATTCTTTGGATTTGGGCCTCTTTCTGGCAGGACCAGTATTTATTGCTCATCCTTCGATGAGAATGGTTAAATTACAGTCACAAGTTCAGTCTCTCTGGAGGTCATATTCTGTTGGTAGAACATTTCAATAGAATATTCAAGGCAGTAGATTACTCTAATCCATCCACTAGCTGTGTTAGTGCTAAACATGGATCTGGTAAGGAAATGTCCTTAAATATGTTGTCCCGTGCAACAACTTTTTCCCGTTGAACTTGTATGACATGCTTGCACTTACTGATCGATCTCTCTGTTTATTCCTGGCCGATACACCGATTGTCTACGACACTTCTCGATACTGTGATGACTCTCGTGAATCTGCTGCAGAATCCCTAGATGTAAAGTGGCAGATATCACTATCCTGTCTCCTTTTAGCAGAACATCATCAATCGTAGTCAGATCATCTCTTATGTCTGTAAAGGGTGAATTGCATCCAGCAGGCCATCCTTCTCTGAGGTATTGTTTTACCTTCTGGAGCATCAAGTCCTTATCAGTTTGGGCTTTTATGGTCTGTAGTTTGCAATCAATTGCTGGTAGTATCTCAGAAATTAAACAAGCTTGCGATTCCTTTATTCAGGTTTTGATGTTTCAGCATCAGTGGTTTCCCTGTTTTCTGATGTTTCAGCATCAGTCGAATCTATGTTTTCTGATGTGCCATCAGCATTAAGAACTTCGGAGACGCCGCTCACATCACCTCAGTCTTCCTTGGACTCTTCATCTGTGTCATCTGAAGTATCATTTGAGTGAATCCTTTCCACTGGCAGTAATCTTTCACAAGCAGCAATACCAATCAATGAAGATTTCTGACTCTCTACAACCTCGAAGCCGATGGGTAACTCTATTTGCCCATTCTTCACGATGAGTTAGCATGGCCCCTTTGTAGCTATCCTGTTACCATTTTAATCCCTGAGCTCACAGGTGGACTACTTTATCTGAGGCTTTCTGATTGCTTGCTGTAAAGAGCAGAATGTGATAATATTTGCATGCGCTCCTGTGTCAATCTTGAATGGGATCATTGCACCATTTATTTCAAGTGAGACAGTCCACTCCTTTATTATCTTTGAGGGTAAGTTTATTGGTATATCTTCCCCATCCAATAAATCAATATTGGTAATGGCTTCATTCATGAAGGTATCTGACAATGCATAAGGTGAGCAATCCTCTTTATCTTCTGTGATTTTGGATTTTTTTTCTCAACACTTTGCACACTTTGGATCCTCCTGCAATCCCTATCTTGCTGTTTGAATTTGGTTACTGGACAAGCTGCTTCCTTCAGGCTGTTTAAATTTATTTTTCCGATTGGCAGGCACTGTTTCTTTAAGGGGCGGGGCCACACCATCTATACGTCATCACGAATGAAATGAAAATGAAATGAAAAAATGAAATGAAATGAAAATCGCTTATTGTCACGAGTAGACTTCAATAAAGTTACTGTGAAAAGCCCCTAGTCGCCACATTCCGGCGCCTGTTCGGGGAGGCTGGTACGGGAATTGAACCGTGCTGCTGGCCTGCCTTGGTCTGTTTAAAAGCCAGCGATTTAGCCCAGTGAGCTAAACCAGCATGATTGTGACACCATGCGCACTCTTCCATTGTGCATCATCGTTCGGAGTGCGCTCTTTTTCCAAGTGCGCATGCCCAACATTGTGCACATGCGCAGAATGGTCATCTCCCGAATCGCCCTACCACAACGGTGCTAAGAACATTCAGGCATTATTTCAGAATGCCAGTGGTCTACTCTATCACTTTTCATGTGGTAGTTTGGTTTTTGTTGTATATGCTTGCATATGTTTGTGTGTCATGAACCCGAGTCATCAGCCATGTGGTCAGCGGTTAGCCATTGGCACCCAGCCTATGGTTTGCCATAGTGACTTCAAATGCAGCTGGCAGAGCAGACTGCCACAAAATCAAGGTATTATGGCTGTTGTCAAGATACTGGGCTTTAAGCTGCTTGATTCACACCCTATGGTCACACACCAGCTGCTGAGGGAGTGGAATCAGTTTCAGTTCCAGTACATAGCAGAAGTAACCCCTGGTGCCCGCAAATCAAAATGCGTGCAGCCGATGGTGCCCTGCACTATGGTGAAGCCTGAAATATTAACAAAGCCATGTGCTCAATCCATATGCTTCTCTCTGGCAATAGTGAATGAAATGCAGTTAGCTTTCAATGAAACATTGCAATTAGTTCCAACTCAAACCTGAAAGGCTCCAGATGCACAAACGTTTATTGACATGGCCACCCTCACAGCTACTAACAGTGCAATCTTTGCCCTACTCTGAGGTTACAGTCATTGCTGCATCAGGTGACGGTTTTCACTGAAGATGTCTTCAAAGACGTGCAGACATCTCACACATGAAACTCACATAGGAGAACCTTTGTTGTTTAACTCTGCCTCATCATACTACCTCGCACCCTGGATTTGTATCACCTCCTATTGAGAGTCTATTTCCTCTTTTCTTCCTCAACCTTCTTCTAATAGCTTGACCTGCTCTGGGTGTCTTCTGTTCATTCTCCAAGTCAAGCTGTATTCCAAGGGCAATGGGTATTAGTGCACCCATCTCTGGGAGCAACTGCTCTGCACAAAAATCAGCAAACAAAATCCTCCAGCTGTACCATATCATTCCATATAGAGTTTAGCAACTTCAAACCGCAAAACGCACCAAACATTTGTAGAATCTTAGCTGCAGCCAGAAGAAATCAACTAACCTGTAAATTGTTAATGATCTCTTTAAATAGTGCTGTTGGGGGAGTTCCTTCTTGCAGCTGGACACGTGCTCAGCTGTATCAGGTTAAAAGAGAACATTAGCTGGTGTGTTGAGCTCCAAAAGCACTGTTTTCATCAAATAACCATTGCGTGTTGATTGACATCATGATCTGCCGACTTTGTAGACTTGCAGCAGCCGTTCACTGTGCGTATGCTAACATCCTTACCAATATGGTTATCATAGAGCGAGGTAATATGATGAGGCAGAGTTAAACCACAATGATTATTTGTTAACAAAGGAAGAAATTTATATTTACAGAACAACACAACTCCAACACAGGACTAGTTCCTCGACCCCCAGGTTTACTCTGAAGATCTCCCACTACCCCAGTCTGCGCTCTGACACCCAACATGCACAGTTTGACATGCGCCATCCCCATAGGTACTGGGCGCGTCACCTGGCCCGCGAAGAATCATCCTTTAAAAGGGCCATGCTACCACAATGGTGTCTAACGTGATTTGTCCAAAAAATGGGTACGTCACAATTAATGACATTTTGGAGCCCTAAGGCCATTTTGGAGCCCCCAAAAGTAGGCACAAATGACCCCAATGCCTTACCCTTCATACATTCACCTGAGTACTCATTCCAAACGGTATTCCACAAGTGCTTCTCATAAACCAGGTTATCAAAACAATTTCAAAATGTCTTGTGTACTATGCATCTACATATGTTTTATTCATCAGAATAAATTCAACTGTATTTCAGTAATGTGTAATTATATTATTTGTGACCATTCTGTACCCTTAATCTGACTTCTAGCACCTATTAGCGCTCTACAAGAGGTGTGTTTTTCCTATCAATCTCTACAAGACTTTTGATGTGCATGATAGAAAAGACATGTTTTTCCCAGCTGCAGGGACTGTGATACTGCTGACAATATCACAATTTTCCACCTGGCGGGAGTAGTAATGAGCTAGTACAAAGTTTCCAATTCTCTTCTGTGCCCAAACTTCAAGACCTGAACCACGCATTACAAATGTTTTTGCTATTTTTCTTTCCATTCCCTTCAGGGCACCACTAGTCATGCAGGAGAGGTCACTGGATAGTAATCAGGAACAGGAACCCTGGCTGATTTTTGTATTTTCTTGCTTGGAGACGAGAAGGCCCAGATTTAGTGTTTTCCATCACTGCCCAACTCTGCAATCGATTAACTCAACAAAGTCCAGAGAATGTACCTGAAATCCTCCTGAGCCAACTACTCCACTTACCCATTCCGCCAGCACAACTGCTTATTTTATACATTTTAAGCATACATCATTTTCAAAGGTTGAGTAGTTTATATACTCATTCTTGTAATCATTGAGCCCTATTCTTGGTAGCAGACAAAAAATAAAGACCTCTGGTGCATCAATGTATGGATGGTGGATAATAGCAACATTCTGGATAACAGATCAAATGTTAAGACTATGTCAATGTACATGCAGCTGTAGAATGGCAATAAGAAATAAGCAAGCACATCCTTCAGAAGAGAACAATCACAGACAAGTCAGCACAGGTTGATTTTGTGTGCTCCAGAATGGTTGGTTAAGGAATGACATTGCCTAAATCTTCAGGAAAAGTCACCTCTTCATTCTCTTATTCAGGCTGTGGTGCAATTGGAGCAAAAATAATGTAAAATAAACAGAAAAGAAAATAATAAATAATAAATATTAGATTTTTTTTTAAATAGTAAATTTGGAATTTACATCACCATGGGAAAAATTGAAATTCTGGAATGAACTGGATTCACCACTCGCATAGCTTCTAATGAATCTGCTTCTGCTGCCCAGGGGACAATCTTCCCCAGATTTCCCACATTAGGTAGCAGAGCAGCTGCTATTCTGTTCTTGGGGAAATGCCAAAGAAATGTTTTGAATGAACACGAGAAAGGACTATCCAGTAGAATGTAGAACCTCCCTTGGGGTGTGATTTGTGTCATCAAACCTTTTCTCATATAAAGTGCTTTTATGGAAATCAGGTCAACATGCAGTGGGATGACAGAGTCCCAAAGCAGCTGTATTACAGTATTTGGCATAAGTTCAATTAAATTATTGAACTTCTGAGGGAATTCAGTAATATCAGTTGGAGACTATGTGAGAATGAGACAAGATAAAGAGGATTAAGAAAAAGTGGAGGTAAAGGAATTTTTTTTAAAGCCAATCAGAAAGCAATGGCTTCTCTTCATTTGGTAGGTTTAGGGAATTAGATGTTGTGAACAAAGGTTAGATCCACTATTATGTATCATAAGCATATTACTGCTGAAAATTGAAGTAGAGCAAATTGAAACTGTCACAGGAGTTTTGGATTTAGTATTAAGAGTGATTATTCTTATATTGAGAATGAAGTAATTAATTTGGGAAACTGTTCCATAGCAAAAGCTTGAGTGTCTTCAGATCTACACAGTAGCTCTCTGTCTCTCAATGTCGAGTTCACAATGATAGACATCTATCTTCTGACTCCTGTGACTGATCTCCACACCTCTTTATTCATCATGTAGTAAAACAAAGATTAGTATTGTGCTGCCCTTTCATGCATTTGTTTGGACTACAGCTGCATCATTTCTTCCAAATTGTTGACTAATTCAAAGATTAGCTAATTTGCCTTTTGATGGCAATTTCTCCGTTCCCCTCCTCCAGGTGCACATCCACCTGAAGCCAATGATGGTTAACGGAGGTGACTAGGTTGTGAATCTTTCTTTCCCAAAGGGATATGGCATTGGAAAGGTTTTTACTGCCCTGATTGATTTGCCTTTAATTCCTGAATTTTCATTTGATCCAAATGTTCTGATAGAATAATCAAGGAATCGAGGGGGATGAGCCCAGGGTGAACAGACTACCTTGTCGAATGAAGGTGAAGAGGAAATTGTACGCTTGCCCTTACTACACTTTATCAGAATGGAAAGTCAGCTTGGAGAGAATAAATCACCCTAAAGTGACGGAGAAGTGTTTCTGAAATAATCAAGGGAAACATAATTTTCGTAAATCTTGCAGGTTAATATTTTGGGATAATTTATAAGAGTTACTGGCAGTAATTTGTGGGAGCTGTTGCCAATCGGCACCGGAGTAATGTTGCCAATTAATAATGATGCTCTTTAGAGTCGCCAGGTGTCAATTGATACCACCACAAGGCTTTACCGGATATCGATCAAAGGACCACACAACCAGTTAGTCAGTTCAAGTTCGAAGATGGTTTATTTACACACAAGGATTACTTTGACATGCAACACAAAACACTACAGGGGCGATTCTCCGAGCCCTGCGCCAAGCCGGAGAATCGGAGCAACAGCGCCCCGACGCCGGCGCGTGATTCGCCGAGGTACGGAGAATCGGCGCAATTTGCGCCAGTGCCAGTCACCCCTGGTCGCTGCCAGCATGAATCCTGCGGGAACGCTCAGGGGGGTGGGCTTTCGGGGGGGGGGCTCCCTCACCGGGGGGAGGGGGGCTCCGATGGTATCTGGCCCGCGATCGGGGCACACCGATCGGCGGGCCAGCCTCTCCCCCCCCCGGGCCTACTTTCCGGCGCAGCCAGCCCCTGAACACCAACCCCATGTTGGGCCAGCGCGCATAAGAAGATCTCCGCGCATGCGCAGGATGGCACGGCCCAACTGCGCATGCGCAGGATTGAGCTGGCCCAACTGCGCATGCGCGGGCTGGCGCGGCGTCCATTTGGCACCGCGTATTGAGGCTGGAGCGCCATGCTGGCCCCCTATGGGGGCCTGAATAGGTCATGCCCGGGCCCTGTTCGTGCCGTCGTGAAACGGGACGCCGTTCACGACGCCGCGAACACTTGGTCACCATATCGGAGAATCGCCCCCTACAAGTTAAACTACACCTAAAAACTACAATAACAACTACAATAACCTATACTTAATTTCAGGGCAACCAGCTCTCGGCCTTTGTCCTGATCGTGCCTGGCTGGGTGGAAGAAGTGGCTCTGTTTCTGCTGGGCTCATCCATCTGGTAGCGATCATTGGACTTGAGCTTATCTGTCTGGTCGTTATGCTGCACTTGGGTTGGCATAGGCCGGATCCAAGAGAGACCGAGCACATGGCTGTGTCTCTTCTTATTCCTCTGGGATTTTGCGCTCTTTGGGGCGGTCCTTAACTTCGGCCCAATTATTCGACGGGCTTCGATCACTGCCTTCGATTTTGGCCAATAAAGGGGCGGGTGCCTTGATGGCTGGGCATGTCCTTAGCGGTCATTGACCTTGGCTGTTGGGCTCCCTGAGTAAAGGGAGTGGCGCTGCTTAGTCTGTGTCTGTATCGGTTACCTGAGCACAGTTCTTTTGTTCTGGGGAAATGGACCATTAGAATGCAAACAAGCAGGGGTTTTGATCGCGTCTAGCTATCTGGGTTACAAATACACACACAAGCTCTGAGTCTGTCTGAGTCCTGGGTTGGCTATAATTCCCATGGTCTTTTTCAGGTGGCCATCTGAGATGGCTACAGAGCTATCAGTGATAATCTATGGTATAACTAGGGAGTTACTAAAGGCAATCTATAGGAGTTGATAGAGTAGTTCAAATAAATTACTGGGGGTAATATATAGGAGTTACTTGGGATAGCTCATGTGGGAGATGCTGGGGGGATTTGTGGGAGATGCTGGGGGATCTGTGGGAGCTGTGGGGGAGGGGATCTGGGAGAGCTGCTGAGTGGGGATCTGTGGGAGTTGAGTTACCCGGGGGGGGGGGGAATCCATGGGAATTACCCGGGGGGGGGATCTGTGTGAGTTGCCGGGTGAGAATCTATGGGAGTTGCCGAGAGTGGAGGGGGGTCTGAGGGAGGTATTCAGAACTGAGGGCGGCACGGTGGCACAGTGGTTAGCACTGCCGCATCACAATGTCAGGGGCTGGGATAGATTCCGACCTTTGGGTGACTGTGTGGTAATTGTCAATTCTCCCTGACTCTGTGTGGGGTTCCTCCGGGTGCTCCAATTTACTCCCACAGTCCAAAAATGTGCAGATTAGGTGGATTGGTCATGCTGAATTGCCCCTTGCAGATATAGAGTGGGGTATTGAGCCTTGGTAGGGTGGTCTTTCGAAGGTCAGTGCAGACTTATTGGGCCAAATGGCCTCCTTCTGCATTGTAGGTATTCTACGAAACCTCATAGGAGGTCATGAGGGGAGAGTGAGTAATGAGTGATTTTCTGCTGATGGTACAATGGGCGGAAATGGTGGAGCCGGTCGAAAATCTTCCGAGACCAGTCAAATGGGAAACTCAACGGTAATGTTTCCTATACCTTGTTTGTGATGCAACGATGGGCCTGAAGCTAATTTAAAACTATTCTAATACATTGACAGAAACCTTAAGGGATTCCTTGCCCTATGTTCCGTCCACTTTCAGAAGTCCCGCATCGCTGTTATGACATCATTTCAATAAAATTTACTTCTGCAAAACGTAAAGCCAGCAAAGGGAACCCGGCGGAGGCATGCAGGTAAGTAAAGTGGAGGAGAGGGATATACCCAGGCTGTGTCCTACTACTTCCTACTGGCACTGCCCCAAGGCACTACCACCCTGGCACTGCTCCAAGGTACTGCCCCAAGGCACTGCCCCCGGCACTGCTCACCGGCGACTGCTCCCCAGCACTGCCCCCAAGGCACTGCCTCCCCAGCACTGCCCCTGGCACTGCCACCCAGCCACAGAGTCACCCAGCCTGTGCCACCTGGGCCATGCCACCCAGCCCATGCCAGGATGTGCCCTCTGGGGAGCTTCATTGGAAGGGGTTCACCGCTACGTGAGAGGGGAATTGCCCTGATGCCTGTGGGAAGGGGGTTGCCCTGGTGCTTGTGGGAGGAGGGTTGCCCTGGTGCTTGTGGGAGGGGTATGCACTAGTGCTTGTGGGAGGGGGGTTGTCTGAGTGCTTGTGGGAGGGGGGTTGTCCTAGTGCTTGTGGGAGAGGGGTTGTCCTAGTGCTTGTGGGAGAGGGGTTGCCCTGGTGTTTGTGGGAGGGGGGGTTGCCCTGGTGCTTGTGGGAGGGGGATGGTTGTCGGGGTGTCCCTTATCTGTGAGAGGGTGGGAGGATTTCCCAGTGCTTATTGTGAGGGGATGAACATTTCCCATATTCATTCTTGGGAGGGCATAGAGCAGGGCATCCTTTAAAAATGTAGCCCTATCTCTGTGGAGCCGGGATTGCCAGCTCTATCAGGCCCCAGCCTGCCAGTGCGACGGTGAAAACCACGCCCCCGGATTTTCTGCGTACAGAGTTAAAATGCGTTCAATATAGTTTGTAAACAGTGAAGGTAACTCTTGTCACCAGTAACCCTTGAATGATCCCCAAGAGCTTCTATAAATTACCACAGCCCAGCATGCACAAAAAACTAACATGTGCAATTTACAAAAATTAGGTTGCTCCTGATTATTTCAAAAACATTTTGCTTTCCCCTTGTTCTAACCTTACAGAAGGCCCATGGATCTGCAACAACAGAGTCACTGGGACCTCACCTGAGTATGATCGATCCAGATGAGGGGGTGGGGCTAACTCCCCTTTCCCTATGACTGCTGGGATATAAATACCCCAGAGGTGTGGGCCGGGTGGGGGAGTCCCTTCGGGGAGTAGGAGGGGTGCATGGTAACCTGAATAAAACTTTTCCACCGACATTGTTTTTGAGTGGTCACATGCCTGAGACTTTCTATTGGCGATGAGGGTCAAGTGGAGCTGCAGGAGGCATCATTTCCTCCGGAAAGGCCCCAACTCAATTAGGCCTCCACCCAGGTGGCATATATGCCATTAATCAGTAAGCTTAAAGGCGTTTGATGCCGTGATTGGGAACTCGACTCAGTACATAGAACGAATGAACTATTCTTTTCATCTGAACAACATAGTCAGGGTTGACAGATGGTCGGTGACCCTCCTTGCGGTTTGCGGTGCGGGGACTTACAGCGTTATCAAAAGTTTAACTTTTCCCGGCTCACCCGTCAACTGCCAGTTTGTGAAGCTCGTTACGTTGTTTGGCAACCATTTTGACCCAAAACCGTCACTAATCGTTCTGCATTTTCATTTCCACACGGCTTCTCAATGCCAGTACGAACCTGTAACAGAATTCCTGGGCCAGTTGCGCAAACTCGGCGGGTTCTGGCCAGCGTTATCAGAGATGCTCCAAGACCGGTTGGTTTGTGGAATCAGAGACCCAAGAATGTTTATTGAGTGAAACTGATCTGGACCGGAAAAAAACAATTGAGGTAACATCGTCTCGGAAGAGTGCAGAATGCAGTGTCCAGGAGTTCCGAGGGATGGCTGTCCTGAACCTTGGACACCCAGTAACGCGTGGAGCGCCCCTCTCCCGGGTGAATATTTCTGACTTCCGCCATTGGGGGCGCACTTCAGGGGACCGGGACTGATGGCACAAATTCCCCGCCAACGGGCACCGTGCACCCTGTACACCGGAGATTGCTGATGAGCTAAATGAATGCACTGGCACCAGAGGGTGGTGACAGGACAGGCGCAGCAAGAAACCGCACCCACCCACCACCGCCATACCGATGACCGCCCCAGAACACGGACACATTTTGTCGACGATGAGCCGGAGGAGGCCCACCGCCTTTACTGCATTTTGGCACCAAGGCTGGTGCCTATCCAGGTCATGGTCCGGACCGACGGTTTCCTGATTATGATGGAACTTGATACCGGAGCCACGGTCTCTGTGATCAGCCACCACACGTACGACAAGGTTCACTCCGGGATACGTGCCTTAGGTTGGAAAGATACCTACGCCCGGCTGTTAACATCTACGGGGAACCATAGGAGGTCACGGGCACCTCGGAAGTTCCCGTGGAATAGGGTTCTTAGTCGATGAATCTATCACTGGTGATAGTGAAAGGTTCCGGCCCAAATATGATGGGGAGCGACTGGCTAAAACGGCTCCTTTTGGACTGGCAGCGAGTCTGCCGAATGTACCCCAATGGACTAGACGAGGTGTTGGCACATTTCCCAGGAGTGTTTCAGGAGGGCCTTGGTACCATCCGGGTGTCCACCGCCAGGATATCAGTGGACTCAGAGGCCAAACAACCAGTTCCTTATGCTTTGAAGCTGAGAGTAAATCCCGAACTGGACCTCTGGGAGAATCTGGTAATCATCTGCCCGGTGCAATTTGCAGGTTGGGCAGCGCCTGTCGTGCCGGTTATGAAGCCTGATGGGTCTGTCTTTGCAGGGATTACAAAATGCCAATCAACCGAGCTTCCAACCTGGATCGTTATCCGATGCCGAAGACTGAAAACCTATACGTGAGACTCAGCAACGGAAAGACTTTTACCAAGCTCGACATGAGTCATGCCTATCTCCAGTTCCTTTCTCATGTAAATATGTGACTATCAACATGCAAAGGGGGACATATGAATATACCAGGCTGCCATTTGAGGTCTCGTCGGCATGACTATATTCCAGAGGGTGATCGAAAATATCCTCCGAGGATTGCCACAGGTGGCATTTACCTCAATGATGTGCTGATCACCAATTTCTACAACCAGGAGCATCTGGAAAATCCTGGAGGATGTGTCGCATAGGTTCGAGGTGGCCGGGATCAGCCTGCAGCATGAAGAGTATGTTCCACACAACGAAAGCGGTCTATTTGGGCTACAGGGTTGACAGTCATGGACTACACCCAGTGGGCAATGATGTTCAGTCCATCCGGCAGGCGCCTTTTCCAAAAGATCCCATGGAGCTCCGTTTGTTTTTGGGCCTGGTCAACTATTACAGGAAGTTCATCCCGAACTTGGTGACGGTTTTGGCCCTGCTACACCTGTTGTTAAGGTGGATTTTGGACTCGCCGCGACAGAAAGCATTCAGCAGAGTAAAGCGGAGACTGTCATCTTCCAAATTGCTGACTCACTTCGACCCGGCGAAGCCCTTGTTGCTCACATGTGATGCCTCACCCAACGGGATCGGGGCCATCTTGGCCCACAGGATAGACGATGGTACCGAGCGGCCCATTGCGTTCGCTTCACACATGTTGGCTGCGACGGAGCAAAATTAAGCTCAAATAGAAAAGGAAGGGTTGGCATTGGTGTTCGGCGTTAGACGATTCCTTCAATATGCCAATAGCCATGCATTCACGGCTTACAACAACCATAAACCACTTTTGAGGTTATTCAAAGAGGATAAGGCAATTCCCCCGGTGACGACGGCCTGCATTCAACATTGGGCTCTCCTTCTGGCGCCATATGAGTATACTTTGGAACATCGCGCTGGGACAAAAATTCCCCATGCAGATGCTCTCAACCAACTCCCACTGCCCACCAACGCGCCAATGCAATCGGCATCAAACGAGGTAGTCACAACGTTGCATTTTATGGACTTGTTAGCAGTAACAGTGGCCCAAGTAAAGGTTTGGACACAGACGGACCCGCTGCTGGCCAGGATCCGCCACATTGTGCTGTACGAGGCCCAGTACCGAGCCTTCCCGGAGGACCTGAGGGCCTTTACAATGGAAGTGGCTGAACTGTGCATTGTGGACAGCATCCGCCTGTGGGGTTCCCGGATTGTCATTCCGGAACTCGGTCAGGGGGAAATTGTGCAGGACCTCCACAGTGGACACCCGGGTGTCTCCAAAATGAAAATGTTGGTCCGGAGCTACGTGTGGTGGCCCGGCATCCACCCAAAGATCAAGAAACAATGTACCCCATGCCAGGAGCACATGGAGCTCCACTTCACCCTTGGGAATGGCTGGGCCGGCCATGGTCCCTCCTCCATCTGGTTTTTGCGGGGGCCTTTCAGGGGGTAATGTACTTATTGATGTGCAGTCTAAATGGATGTACACTGGATGACAACGACTACACCCCATGCCACCAAACAACTCTGGCAGACCTTTAGCATTCACGGACTCCCGGAGGTCCTCATGTCGGTCAACCACACCGCGTCCACGAGTTCGGAGTTTGCGGATTTTTTGAAGCAAAATGGGGTCCGTCACTTCCTCACCATGCCTTACCACCCGTCCTCGAATCGAATGGGTTGGCAGGACATGCCGGACTGACATTTAAACTCAGGATGAAAAAACAGGCCACAAACTCACCAAAGCCTCACCTGCTTTCCATTATAGGGCCACGCCACACGTAATCACCGGGGTAACACCCGCGGAGCTTTTGATGGGCCATCGCTTGCACATGCGGTTGAGCCTTGTTTCGATGGACATAGGGGATAGGATCCGTGACCAGCAGGAACTGACCAGAGGCAGGCACGTGAGAGAATTCACCACTGGCGAATTTTACTGACGGGGTATTATGGATTCCATGAAAGGTCAAAAAAAGGAACCAATGTGGTCTTATATAGTGTGCGGGTGCAAGGGAAGATTTTGAATAGGCACGTGGACCATCTCCAGAGCTGTGTGGAACAGGTGCCCAAGGACTGACCTCCGGAGCAGTTGCTGGTGGTACCCAGTGAGACAGTTGGACCCGGTGACTCGGAAATGCGGGAGATCTACCAGTCCGACTCGGAATCGGGCATTGCGTTTTTGCCAACAGACATTGAAGCTGGTCCAGGGGTGGCCGCTGAATGAAAGGCAGCAAAACCTCACAGACGTTCCACCAGAGAGCGACACTGTCCGGTGCGTTACACCCCTCTGGGGATGGGGTGGTGTGGGGGTGATGTTGAGGGAGGGGGTTGACATATATGTCATGGGGAACCGCAACTAAGCGGGGTCTCACTTCCTCCCACGCAGCACAGTGCTGCCTATTCGCCCTGAGGCCGTCATGCAGTTTTTTTCAGCTGGCGGATCCAGACAGTGTTGCCTGTGGCGCTGACCGCCTTTGCCACCTGCGCCCAGGCACGGCAAATGGTGGCAGCTGCCAGCCTCAACAAAGAACAAAGAACAAAGAAATGTACAGCACAGGAACAGGCCCTTCGGCCCTCCAAGCCCGTACCGACCATGCTGCCCGACTAAACTACAATCTTCTACGCTTCCTGGGTCCGTATCCTTCTATTCCCATCCTATTCATATATTTGTCAAGATGCCCCTTAAATGTCCCTATCGTCCCTGCTTCCACTACCTCCTCCGGTAGCGAGTTCCAGGCACCCACTACCCTCTGCGTAAAAAACTTGCCTCGTACATCTACTCTAAACCTTGCCCCTCTCACCTTAAACCTATGCCCCCTAGTAATTGACCCCTCTACCCTGGGGAAAAGCCTCTGACTATCCACTCTGTCTATGCCCCTCATAATTTTGTAGACCTCTATCAGGTCTCCCCTCAACCTCCTTCGTTCCAGTAAGAACAAACCGAGTTTATTCAACCGCTCCTCATAGCTAATGCCCTCCATACCAGGCAACATTCTGGTAAATCTCTTCTGCACCCTCTCTAAAGCCTCCACATCCTTCTGGTAGTGTGGCGACCAGAATTGAACACTATACTCCAAGTGTGGCCTAACTAAGGTTCTATACAGCTGCAACATGACTTGCCAATTCTTAAACTCAATGCCCCGGCCAATGAAGGCAAGCATGCCGTATGCCTTCTTGACTACCTTCTCCACCTGTGTTGCCCCTTTCAATGACCTGTGGACCTGTACTCCTAGATCTCTTTGACTTTCAATACTCTTGAGGGTTCTACCATTCACTGTATATTCCCTACCTGCATTAGACCTTCCAAAATGCATTACCTCACATTTGTCCGGATTAAACTCCATCTGCCATCTCTCCGCCCAAGTCTCCAGACAATCTAAATCCTGCTGTATCCTCCGACAGTCCTCATCGCTATCCGCAATTCCACCAACCTTTGTGTCGTCTGCAAACTTACTAATCAGACCAGTTACATTTTCCTCCAAATCATTTATATATACTACAAAGAGCAAAGGTCCCAGCACTGATCCCTGTGGAACACCACTGGTCACAGCCCTCCAATTAGAAAAGCATCCCTCCATTGCTACTCTCTGCCTTCTATGGCCTAGCCAGTTCTGTATCCACCTTGCCAGCTCACCCCTGATCCCGTGTGACTTCACCTTTTGTACTAGTCTACCATGAGGGACCTTGTCAAAGGCCTTACTGAAGTCCATATAGACAACATCTACTGCCCTACCTGCATCAATCATCTTAGTGACCTCCTCGAAAAACTCTATCAAGTTAGTGAGACACGACCTCCCCTTCACAAAACCGTGCTGCCTCTCACTAATACGTCCATTTGCTTCCAAATGGGAGTAGATCCTGTCTCGAAGAATTCTCTCCAGTAATTTCCCTACCACTGAAGTAAGGCTCACCGGCCTGTAGTTCCCTGCATTATCCTTGCTACCCTTCTTAAACAGAGGAACAACATTGGCTATTCTCCAGTCCTCCGGGACATCTCCTGAAGACAGTGAGGATCCAAAGATTTCTGTCAAGGCCTCAGCAATTTCCTCTCCAGCCTCCTTCAGTATTCTGGGGTAGATCCCATCAGGCCCTGGGGACTTATCTACCTTAATATTTTTTAAGACACCCAACACCTCGTCTTTTTGGATCACAATGTGACCCAGGCTATCTACACCCCCTTCTCCAGACTCAACATCTACCAATTCCTTCTCTTTGGTGAATACTGATGCAAAGTATTCATTTAGTACCTCGCCCATTTCCTCTGGCTCCACACATAGATTCCCCTGCCTATCCTTCAGTGGGCCAACCCTTTCCCTGGCTACCCTCTTGCTTTTTATGTACGTGTAAAAAGCCTTGGGATTTTCCTTAACCCTATTTGCCAATGACTTTTCGTGCCCCCTTCTAGCCCTCCTGACTCCTTGCTTAAGTTCCTTCCTACTTTTTTTATATTCCACGCAGGCTTCGTCTGTTCCCAGCCTTTTAGCCCTGACAAATGCTTCCTTTTTCTTTTTGACGAGGCCTACAATATCACTCGTCATCCAAGGTTCCCGAAAATTGCCGTATTTATCTTTCTTCCTCACAGGAACATGCCGGTCCTGTATTCCTTTCAACTGCCACTTGAAAGCCTCCCACATGTCAGATGTTGATTTGCCTTCAAACATCCGCCCCCAATCTATGTTCTTCAGTTCCCGCCTAATATTGTTATAATTAGCCTTCCCCCAATTTAGCACATTCATCCTCGGACCACTCTTATCCTTGTCCACCAGTACTTTAAAACTTACTGAATTGTGGTCACTGTTACCAAAATGCTCCCCTACTGAAACATCTACCACCTGGCCGGGCTCATTCCCCAATACCAGGTCCAGTACCGCCGCTTCCCTAGTTGGACTGTCTACATATTGTTTTAAGAAGCCCTCCTGGATGCTCCTTACAAACTCCGCCCCGTCTAAGCCCCTGGCACTAAGTGAGTCCCAGTCAATATTGGGGAAGTTGAAGTCTCCCATCACCACAACCCTGTTGTTTTTACTCTTTTCCAAAATCTGTCTACCTATCTGCTCCTCTATCTCCCGCTGGCTGTTGGGAGGCCTGTAGTATACCCCCAACATTGTGACTGCACCCTTCTTATTCCTGATCTCTACCCATATAGCCTCACTGCCCTCTGAGGTGTCCTCTCGCAGTACAGCTGTGATATTCTCCCGAACAAGTAGCGCAACTCCGCCTCCCCTTTTACATCCCCCTCTATCCCGCCTGAAACATCTAAATCCTGGAACGTTTAGCTGCCAATCCTGCCCTTCCCTCAACCAGGTCTCTGTAATGGCAACAACATCATAGTTCCAAGTACTAATCCGAGCTCTAAGTTCATCTGCCTTACCCGTAATGCTCCTTGCATTAAAACATATGCACTTCAGGCCACCAGACCCGCTGTGTTCAGCAACATCTCCCTGTCTGCTCTGCCTCAGAGCCACACTGTCCCTATTCCCTAGTTGTCCCTCAATGCTCTCACCTTCTGACCTATTGCTCCCGTGCCCACCCCCCTGCCATACTAGTTTAAACCCACCCGTGTGACACTAGCAAACCTCGCGGCCAGGGTACAGAGTCATCCTCCTCACCTCCACTGCATCCAGGAGGGTCTCCAGCTCAGCTTCAGTACATCTTGGCGCTGTTCTCTTGTTAGCTGGGATGGTGTGTGTGGGGAGTGAAGTGTGTATATGCGGCTGCTGCTTGTCAGCCTCTTGTGTTAATCGCAAAACCGGCACATCCGGCACCATTTCTCATTAGAATTAATTATGCTCCACATAGAGCCGGTGCTAGCCCCTTAATGGTAGTGGAATCGATCCAGGTGCGGCGCCAGTTTTGCTGTCGTGGAACTCCACAAATTCTGCATCAGTGTCAACTGAAGCAACGCAGTTTCAAGACTCCTCTCCCCAGCATACCCCTGGCAAACGTCCAAGCAATCGAAAACAAGCTGGATGAACTTAACGCTAGACTTACCTCTCAGAGGGAAGTAAGAGACTGCTGTGTGCTCTGTTTCACAGAGACATGGCTCACCCCTGCCTCACCGGACCGTGCCATACAATCTGAAGGCTTCTCAATTCATTGGACGGACCGCACCGATCATCAGGCAAAGCGAAGGGTGGGGGGGTGGTTTGCCTCCTCATCAACTCCTCCTGGTGCTTGAATGTGGCGACCTTGGCGACCTAAGCTCCCCGGACCTGGAATACCTGAGCGTCAAGTGCCGCCCATACTATCTTCCACGTGAGTTCACTTCAGGATGCAGTCTACATCCCACCCCAGGCAGAAGTGAAGAAGGCGCTGGACGACCTGTACACAGTCATAAACAACTACGAAACAGAACACCTTGGAGGCCTTGTTCATCGTGGCCGGGGACTTCAACAAGGCCAACCTCAAGAGTGTACTGCCAAAATTCCACCAGCACATCTCCTGTCTCACCAGGGGCGACAACACTCTTGCCCGCGGGTACTCAAAAGTCAAGGGCACCTACCGTTCCAACAACCGACCACACTTTGGGAAATCAGACTATAAGACGGTGCTCCTTCTCCCGGCATACAAGTAGAAACTCAAGTGGGAGAATCCAGCTAAGAAGGTCATGCAGTGCTAGTCCGAGGAATCAGAAGACCTCCTACATGACTGCTTGGAGACAGTGGACTGGTCCATATTTAAGAACTCGGCAACCAACTTAAATGAGTATGCCTGGGTTAGGGTTAGGGTTGGTTTAGCACTAGGGGCTGGTTAAGCACAGTGGGCTAAATAGCTGGCTTGAAAAGCAGACCAAGGCCAGCAGCGTGGGTTCAATTCCTGTACCAGCCTCTCCGAACAGGTGCCAGAATGTGGCGACGAGAAGCTTTTCACAGTAACTTCATTTGAAGCCTACTTGTGACAATAAGCGATTTTCATTTCATTCATGCCACCACCGTCACAGACTTCATCAGCAAATATGTGGACGACTGCGTGCCAAAGAAAGTAGTCCATACGTTCCCCAACTGGAAACCTTGGCTCAATCGCGAGATTGACTCCCTACTGAAGGACAGGTCTGAGGCATTCCCTGGCCCGGGAAGGAGGCTGCCAGTTGCCACCATACAAGAAATCCAGGTATGACCTCCGCAAAGCCATCCGAGATGCCAAGAGTGAATATCAGACCAAGTTAGAGTCACAGACTAGCGTTACAGACTCTCTGCAGCTGTGGCAAGGCCTAAATATCATAATGGGCTACAAAGCGAAGCCGCGCAGTATCTCCAGCAGCAGCGCACCCCTCCCCGATGAACACAATGCATTCTATGCTCGGTTGGAGCAGGAAACCAATGATCCACTGTCGCGTGTCCCACAGCCCATAACACACCCGTAACCACGATCCCAGCTTCCGAAGTCAGATCGGCTTCCTGAAAGCGAACCCTCGGAAGGCAACGGGTCCGGACGGGATCCCTGGTCGTGCACTCAGAGACTGCGCGGACCAGCTGGCAGATGTGTTCTCGAACATCTTTAACCTATCCATACTCCACTCCGAGGTCCCCACCTGCTACAAGAAGACCAGCATCATACCAGTGCCAAAGAAGAACCAGGCAACGTGCCTCAATGACTACTGTCTGGTGGCCCTGACTTTAGTCGTAATGAAGTGCTTCGAGAGGTTGGTCATGAAGCGCATCACCTCCATACTCCCAGAACTCTTTGATCCACTGCAATTCGCATACCGCCGCAACCTGTCCACAGCAGCCGCCATTTACCTGGCCCTACACTCATCCCGAGAGCATTTCGACAACAAGGACTCCAACATCAGACTCCTATTTATTGACTACAGCTCCCCCTTCAACACCATAATCCCAGCCAAGCTCATATCAAAGCTCCAAAACCTAGGACTTGGCTCCTCACTCTGCAACTGGATCCGTGACTTTCTAACCCACAGACCACAATCAGTAAGAATAAACAACAACACCTCCTCCACAATAGTCCTCAATACCGGGGCCCCGCAAGGCTGCGTACTTAGCCACCTACTATACTACCTGTACACACACGACTGCGTGGCAAAATTTGGTTCCAACTCCATCTACAAGTTTGCTGACGATATAACCATAGTGGGCCGAATCTTGAATAATGATGAGTCAGAATACAGGAAGGAGATTGAGAACCTAGTGGAGTGGTGCAGCGACAACAATCTATACCTCAATGCCAGCAAAACTAAAAAGTCATTGACTTAAGAAAGCAAAGTACTGTACACACCCCTGTCACATCAACGGGGCCGAGGTGGAGATGGTTAGCAGTTTCAAATTCCTAGGTGTGCACATCACCAAAAATCGTTCCTGGTCCACCCACGTCGACGCTACCACCAAGAAAGCACAATAGGAAGCTAAGAAAATTCAGCATGTCCACATTAACTCTTACCAACTTTTACAGATGCACCATAAAAAGCACCCTATCTGGCTGCATCACAGCCTAGTATGGCAAATGCTCGGCCCAAGACCATCAGAAACTACAGAGAGTCGCGAACACAGCCCAGTCCATCACACAAACCTGCCTCCCATCCATTGACTCCATCTATACCCCCCGCTGCCTGGGGAAAGGGAGCAGCATAATCAAAGATCCCTCCCACTCGGCTTACTCACTCTTCCAACTTCTTCCATCGGGCAGGAGATACAAAAGTCTGAGAACACGCACGAACAAACTCAAAAACAGCTTCTTCCCCGCTGTTACCAGACTCCTAAACGGCCCTCTTATGAACTGACCTCATTGACACTACACCCCTGTATGCCTCACCCGATGCCGGTGTTATCTAGTTACATTGTGTACCTTGTGTTGCCCTATTATGTATTTTCTTTTATTTCCTTGTCCTTTCATGCACTTAGTGATCTGTTGAGCTGCCCTCAGAAAAATACTTTTCACTGTACTTTGGGTGTGACAATAAACAAAATCCAATCCAATTCAACATTTAGGGCTGGATTCTCCGATTTTGCGGCTCTGTCCAGAGGAAGCATCTGGTCTTATGACGAAAAAGTCGGTGCCGCCCCGGTGGGGGCTAGCAGCCACGCCACGTAAAGCCCCCGACTTTACCTGCCGAAACGGACGCAAAATGGCCAGGTTTGTGGGCACGCATGTGCACGGTGGCGACCATGCCATACAACATGGCGCCGGCTGCCCCCCTGGAACACTCTCGCCACCCCCGGACAACCCCCCAGCCCCCGCCAAAGCCCCCCCTGCCAGTGGAACAGCACCCCCACACCGGCCCGACTGTGGCGCCGCTGGACACAGTCCTCAGCTGTACGCGAAGTCCCCGAAAATTGAGAGGCATGCGGCTGACACCGTCGGGAAGTCGGCCCACCGGGGGCAGAGCATTGGGGGAGGGCCTTAGGTGACGTCCTGAGGCCGTCCCAGTGGCACGCTGAGTACGCCGTTTCTGAGTGGTCGAAGCATCCGAAAAACGGCCTCATCCCCGATTGTGCCGTAAAAACGGATTTTCTGACCAATCGCCGAACGTGATTTTGGCACGGCCATTGAAGAATCCAGCCTTTTGTCTCACAAACTGAGAATCCCACCCTATATGTTTAGTAATTATAGGAGACTCATTGTATACAAACAGTCATTTGAGAATACAACAAAACCAGTGAAACTTGGAAGGCCCAACTACAACTGTTCATAGTGATCAGGAATGAAGTTCCACAGAATTAATCTCCAGATTTATTTCCTTCAGAAAAGAGAATGCACAGTGTGAAAAAAAAAGGAAATTTAGCCATGAGAAAGGTAGTATTGTTATATATTCATGAACACATAACTCACTTTTTAAAAAAGTATCAAAAACCAAATTGAACCTGACTGTTAAAAGGAAATTAACTCCTAGAAAAACATATTGAGTATTTTGGCAAAAGCATTTGTCTCCACAAATGCACGAGCTGTACAGGTGCTGAAACATGTGGGAGATTTGGCACAGGGCTCAGGATTTATAATTATATTCACATTTCCAGGGTAGGCAGGAGACTTAGATATGCTGGCTATTTTATAAATGGATAGGCAGAAGACAAACAAGAGTTGGCACTTGACACTGGCTGGATGAAACATGGGCTGCCGTCACATATATAATTAAAGACCAACCTTCCATCCTATATTGGAAACAGAAAAGATTGCTAATTATAACAATCCTATGTTATTACAAGAATGAGGTGGCTTTGTTTTGTACATGAGAAACTTATGATTAATCTTTTACATTTAAGCTGCAGCCAAAATGTGTGTGCAATGACAAAAGCACAAGGTGTGGTATCTCTGGCCTGTTTTAACCACTTGACATAGCAGATCACTTTTGTCATGTTCTGAATAGAACAAGACAGAGATTGATTTACTGCACTATGTTGAAATCTGCAAACGTTTCCTTTTCCTGCAAAAATGGCCTAACAAAATCTGTTGTTTCGCCAAATTTGTGAGACAATGGACTGAATTCTCCGTTCCCCCAGCTGCATGTTTCTCGGGCGGCCGTGCACTGCTGGTGGGAAACGTGAATCACAACAGCCAAAGAATTCCAACCCCTGTCAAAGTATGGATCTTAAAGGCTTAATTTTGATCAATTGTTGTTTAGGTTTTGTGTCTCACTTTTATTAAAACACAATGAAGTGAATTTTAACTTTTCCCAACAAGCAGAAAGCAGCCGCTTAAATCAGTGGAAAGGAAATTCAGGTGGGATGGTACAACAAGCGGCTGATACATTATCACTATTTTTCCACAAACTGGAAAAGTTTAAAACCGACTGCAATACAATTTATGTTATCATAGTTTGCTTCAAAAATGCTTGCTCAAAGCATTGTTATACGACTGAAAAAGAAGTTTGTCTCTGACTGTGATATCAAATTGCTGTGGTGCCCTCTTAAAATGATGATTGTCCCTTATGACTATATGATCTTGATAGTCTCAAAATCACTTATTTCTATTTTAATGTTCAGTTTTACTTCTCCATCCTTGCTATTCAAAAATAACATTGTTGAAATTATCGTTGACCATTTCAATAAACCCATCCCTCCCTCTATAAGGGACACACTCTGACCACAATGTGTTCCATCTACAAAAATGCTAAAGCCTCTTCGACTGCGCCGTCCAAAGAGGTGACCTCTAGTGCCTAGAAGAACACATATCACCATTGTCTGCAAGTTCCTCTCCAAGTCACACACACACTTCTGACTTGGGAATTATCGCCGTTCTTTCTCTGTCACTGGGTCCAAAGATTGGAACTCCCTCCCTGTGAGCACTATGAGTCTATCTTCACCACGTGGACTGCAGTAGTTGAAGAAGATGACTCACCACTGCTTTCTCAGGCAATTGGGGATAGGCAATTAATTTTGGCCTTGGCAGTGATACTTGCATCTCATGCATGAATCAAAAGGCTGAATTTGCCGATCAGGTGGACAACATGTCATTGGTTGGAAAAGCAGGTTGCTGATATGCAGGTAGGTGACCGATAAAAAGCAGGTACAAACTTAATCGGGGTGCAGGCGGGAAGGTTGCAGAGTACCCGCCTGCCACCTTCCTGCCCAATGTAAATACCCATCACGGGGAGGGCATAAAATACTGTCCCATGGTCAGGGTGCTGATCCATGTGATTTTAACAACTGCCCATGCCTCCAGGCCCATCACTTGGGGATCTGTAAAACTCTATCCATTGTCACTTCTTACTGGAATGTCAGCTTATTTTCACAAAAATCACAGAGCCAGAGATTTATTGCAGTGCAGAGGAGGCCATTTAGCCCATACTGATGGGCTTCTTTGGGCAGTATGGTGGCATAGTGGGTAGCACTGCTGCCTCACAGCACCAGGGATCTGGGTTTGAGTCCTGCCTTGGATGACTGTATGGAGTTTGTACATTCTCCCCCTGTGCGTGGGTTTCCTCCGGGTGCATGTTAGGTGGATTGGCCATGCTGAATCTTTAGCTTTATTATTGTCACAAGCCGGCTAACATTAACATTCCAATGATGTTACTGTGAAAATCCCCTGGCCGCCACAGTGGCGCCTATTCAGGTACACTGAGTGAGAATTCCAAATGTCCAATTCACCTAACAAGCACGTCTTTCGGGACTTGTAGGAGGAAACCAGACCACCCAGAGGAAACCCCATAAGCCTACACATTCTCAGAAAACAGACTAATTCCCTTTTGAGTGCTTCAGTTAAACCTGCCTCCACCTCACTCTCATGCAGTGCATACCAAACGCTAACCATTTGCTGCATTAAAATCACAGAATGATTACTCCCTATCTGCTCTGTCCAAAACCTTCATGGTTTTCAATACCTCCATCAAATCTATTCTCAACCTTCTTTTCTCTAAAGAAAACAGAGCAAATTTCTCCAATTTATCTTCATAGCTGAAGTCCCTTATCCCTGGAACCATTCTCGTGCATCTTTTCTGCACCCACTATAATGCCCTCATATTCTCCCTAATGTGTGGTGTCCAGAACCAGATACAATATTATAGATGTGGCTGAACTAATGACTTAGCAATGTTTAATATAACCTTCTTGCTCTTGTACTCTCTGCCCCTTCTAATAAAGCCCAGAATACTATATGCTTTATTCACTGCTCTCTCAACGCGTCCTGCCAACTTCAATGATTTAAGTATATTTACACCCAGGTCCCTCTGCTCCTCCATCCCCTTTGTAGTTTATATTGTCTGATTTCATGTATATTGTCACTCCATGTTCTTCCTACCAAAATGAATCACCTCACACTTCTGTGCATTGGATTTCATTTGACATCTTTCCATCAATTCCACCAGTCTGGGCAGCATGGTAGCAGAGTGGGTAGTACTGTTGCTTCACAGCTCCAGGGTTCCAGGTTCGATTCGTGGAAAGAATCTGGTTTTAGGTTTTAATTTTTTTTGTGTGTGTTTTGGGACATTTCGCCTTTAAGTGTGCGTGGTCCGAGGCCTCTGACGTCATGAAGCGTGTGACATAGTGCGGAGGAAGGAAGTGATTGCACATGCGCAGATCGCTGTTCCTTTACTTGGGGCCTTGTTCTCAAGTGCGCATGCGCAGCATCTCGCGCATGCGCAAACGGACCTTCCCATTCTGTGCGCTCTTCGCGCAACTGCGCATGTGGAGCACCTTTTCCAAGATGACAGCAATTCAAACCTGCCGTTCGTTGCTGCAAGCCTACCTCGCAGTGAGTTTTGGCGCCTCTTTTACCTTTGTTCCTTGTATTTTCCTCGCAGAATTCTTGGACTTTGTCCAGGACTGCCTGGAAGTCTTGTTTTGCCCCTTTGAGTGTTTGAAGATATGGAAGATTTCAGCTGCTTCTGGACCCGCGATGGTAAGTAGAAGCTTTATTTTCTCTGCATCCGCCACACCATCTAGGTCTCACACTACCAGGTAGATCTCGAATCTCTGCCGGAACCAACACCAGTTTTCACTGAGATTGCCTTGATACTGGAACTGTTGTGGAATCGGAACCCCGAACATCATCGTGCCTGGCTTTTGTTGCTGGTTGTCACTGTTCGCTGAGTTGAAACTATATGGATTTAACAGTCCACTCCTGGAACCATGTTTTGTTATGCTCTTGGCATAGAACATAGAACATAGAAAATACAGCACAGAACAGGCCCTTCGGCCCACGATGTTGTGCTGAACCTTTGACCTAGGTTAATCATAGATTATCATAGAATTTACAGTGCAGAAGGAGGCCATTCGGCCCATCAAGTCTGCACCGGCTCATGGAAAGAGCACCCTACCCAAGGTCAACACCTCCACCCTATCCCCATAACCCAGTAACCCCACCCAACACTAAGGGCAATTTTGGACACCAAGGGCAATTTATCATGGCCAATCCACCTAACTTGCACATCTTTGGACTGTGGGAGGAAACCGGAGCACCCGGAGGAAACCCACGCACACATAGGGAGGATGTGCAGACTCCGCACAGACAGTGACCCAAGCCGGAATCGAACCTGGGACGCTGGAGCTGTGAAGCAATTGTGCTATCCACAATGCTACCGTGCTGCCCTTAAGAACAAATTAATCTACACTATAGCATTCTACCATAATCCATGTACCTATCCAATAGCTACTTGAAGGTCCCTAATGTTTCCGACTCAACTACTTCCACAGGCAGTGCATTCCATGCCCCCACTACTCTCTGGGTAAAGAACCTACCTCTGACATCCCCCCTATATCTTCCACCATTCACCTTAAATTTATGTCCCCTTGTAATGGTTTGTTCTACCCGGGGAAAAAGTCTCTGACTGTCTACTCTATCTATTCCCCTGATCATCTTATAAACCTCTATCAAGTCGCCCCCCATCCTTCTCCGTTCTAATGAGAAAAGGCCTGGCACCCTCAACCTTTCCTCGTAAGACCTACTCTCCATTCCAGGCAACATCCTGGTAAATCTCCTTTGCACCTTTTCCAAAGCTTCCACATCCTTCCTAAAATGAGGTGACCAGAACTGTACACAGTACTCCAAATGTGGCTTTCCCAAAGTTTTGTACAGATGCATCATCACCTCACGGCTCTTAAATTCAATCCCTCTGTTAATGAACGCTAACACACTACAGGCCTCCTTCACAGCTCTATCCACTTGAGTGGCAACTTTCAAAGATGTATGAACATAGACCCCAAGGTCTCTCTGCTCCTCCACATTGCCAAGAACTCTACCGTTAACCCTGTATTCCGCATTCATATTTGTCCTTCCAAAATGGACAACCTTACACTTTCCAGGGTTAAACTCCATCTGCCGCTTCTCAGCCCAGCTCTGCATCCTATCTATGTCTCTTTACAGCCGACAACAGCCCTCCTCACTATCCACAACTCCACCAATCTTCGTATCGTCTGAAAGTTTACTGACCCACCCTTCAACTCCCTCATCCAAGTCATTAATGAAAATCACAAACAGCAGAGGACCCAGAACTGATCTCTGTGGTACGCCACTGGTAACTGGGATCCAGGCTGAATATTTGCCATCCACCACCACTCTCTGACTTCTATCGGTTAGCCAGTTCGTTATCCAACTGGCCAAATTTCCCACTATCCCATGCCTCCTTACTTTCTGCATAAACCTACCATGGGGAACCTTATCAAATGCCTTACTAAAATCTATGTACACTACATCCACTGCTTTACCTTCATCCACATGCTTGGTCACCTCCTCAAAGAATTCAATAAGACTTGTAAGGCAAGACCTACCGCTCACAAATCCGTGCTGACTATCCCTAATCAAGCAGTGTCTTTCCAGATGCTCAGAAATCCTATCCTTCAGTACCCTTTCCATTACTTTGCCTACCACCGAAGTAAGACTAACTGGCCTGTAATTCCCAGGGTTATCCCTAGTCACTTTTTTGAACAGGGGCATGACATTCGCCACTCTCCAATCCACTGGTACCACCCCTGTTGACAGTGAGGATGAAAAGATCATTGCCAACGGCTCTGCAATTTTATCTCTTGCTTCCCATAGAATCCTTGGATATATCCCGTCAGGCCCGGGGGACTTGTCTATCCTCAAGTTTTTCAAAATGCCCAACACATCTTCCTTCCTAACAAGTATTTCCTCGAGCTTACCAGTCTGTTTCACACTGTCCTCTCCAACAATATGGCTCCTCTCATTTGTAAATACAGAAGAAAAGTACTCGTTCAAGACCTCTCTTATCTCTTCAGACTCAATGCACAATCTCCCGCTACTGTCCTTGATCGGACCTACCCTCGCTCCAGTCATTCTCATATTTCTCACATAAGCTGCTTCCTTGATGTGCACTCTGACAAAGGAAGGTTCAGACTTGGAGATAGTTTTAACACGTTTATTAAACTATTAACAATTCTCCTACTTGGATTCAACGCTTCTGTTAATCCTGCTATAGCTACTCAGACTGACTAACCAGTCTGCTACAATCCACGCGGTGGGAGTGATGTGTTTCAAATCAACCCTGTGTACACACTGAGGAAAGAGGAAGATCATGGGCGAAGTTCTCCTGAAACGAACCGATTTCCGCCGACTGGCGCCCAAAACGGCGCAAATCAGTTGGGTATCGCGCCGCACCAAATTTCCGCAGCTGGCGGAAAAGGCCTTTGGTGCCCTGCCAGCTGGCGCGGAAATGACATCTCCGGGCGGCGCATGCGCGGGAGCGTCAGCGGCCGCTGATGGCATTCCTGCGCATGCGCAGTGGAGAGAGTCTCTTCCGCCTCCGCCATGGTGGAGACCGTGGCGAAGACGGAAGGGAAAGAGTGCCCCCACGGCACAGGCCCGCCCACGGATCGGTGGGCCCCGATTGCGGGCCAGGCCACCGTGGGGGCACCCCTGGGGCCAGATCGCCCCACGCCCCCCCAGGACCCCGGAGCCCACCCGTGCCGCCTTGTCCCGCCGGTAAGGTAGGTGGTTTAATCTACGCCAGCAGGACAGGCATTTCAGCGGCGGGACTTCGGCCCATCTGGGCCAGAGAATCGCGCGGGGGGGGCCCGCCAACCGGCGCAACGCGATTCCCGCCCCCGCCGAATGTCCGGTGGTGGAGAATTCGGCAACTGGCAGGGGCGGGATTCACGCCAGCCCCCGGCGATTCTCCGACCCGGCGGGGAGTCGGAGAATCTCGCCCCAGGTGTGCAGTGTCCTTATATATGGGTTAGTGTAATGCCCTCCTGTGGTAGTGTCACCTCTGTGTGTATTTTGACTGCCCATTGGTCGTGTCCTATCTTACTGACCTATTGGGTGACTGCCTTTGTGTCTTGTCTCTGGTGTTCCCTCTAGTATCTAGCTACGTGTAGTGTATGTACATTAACCCTTTGTGTACATACAGTGATGTATATCACCACAGGCGCTTTTCACAGTAACTTCATTGCAGTGATAATGGAAGCCTACTTGTGACAATAAAGATTATTATTATAACTTCTCTATGTCCTTTAAAGTTCTCACAGTTCACACATCCTCTGTAAATTTCGGAATTGTGCCTGTACAGCAAGGTCTATGTCATCAATATATATCAGAAAAAGCGATGGTCACACCAAGACCCCTTGGGAAGTCCACTTCAAACCTTCCTCCACCACCAAAAATAGTCATTGACCACCACTCTGTTTCCTGTCATTCAGCCAATTCTATATTCATGTTCCTACATCTGTTGTACGGCAATGTATCAAACTACATTTCGAACATGTACAACATATCAACAGCACTGCCCTCATCAACCTTTTCTGTTAACCCTTCAACAAACTCCAATCAAATAATCTGTTAAGATTATTTCCTTCACAAGTCCATGATCAGTTTTGTTAATTAACCCACATTTGCTCAGGTGACTAATTTTGTCCCAAATTATTGTTTCTAGAAGTTTCCCAACCACCAAAGTTAAACTGACTGGCGTGTAGTTGCTGGAGCAATACTCTCATAATTATATTTGGTTTGAGGAGAGCCACTGAACAACGATTTTACACAGTGACAAATCCATAGTGGTCAATGTCCAGGAATGTTAGATGATGGTTTAGTGCATGCAGTTCTGGTGCTTCTGTCAGGAAGCAGAGGTAGTTTTAAAGAGTCTATATTTGTATAACTGAATGTTAGAAATAAGGTATAGATTTAAGTGGGTTTAATTTTGTTTTTGTGGTGGTAATTCTTGATGGCATCTGTCCTGAAAGCCAGGTTGCCTGTTGGTAGTGCAGCAAATGTGAGTTGTTAAGATGCATCGTCCTGCCGTGGCATGCCATTGTACTGAGCTGAGCAGTAACAGTGTCCCTCATTTGTAGAGTTGAACTATGTCGTACCAGTCGTAGTTCCATTGGTGTTGTTTTTGTCGTGCTTGTTGTCGACGTTGTTGCCTTTGGTACGCTTCTTGCTATTGTCTTTGTGGTGATATACAACAGAGGTGACACTACAGGAGGGCATTACACCAACTCATATAAAAGGACACATCACGCATGCTCAGTCTCTTTCCAGTGGAGATTCTCAGTGAGTACAGACACAGGGTTGATTGAAACACATCACTCCCACCCCGTAGATTGTAGCAGACTGGTTAGTCAGTCTGAGTAGCTATAGCAGGATTAACAGTAGCGTCGAATGCAAGTAGGGGAATTGTTAATAGTTCAATAAACGTGCTGAAGCTATCTCCAAGTCTGAACCTTCCTTTGTCAGAGTGCGCATCAAGGAAGCAGCTTATGCTACGTCAAGAGTATAACAAAAGAGTCTTTGATTTTGTTGTTGTGGTGGTTGGTTTTGTTGTCGTGTCTGTTGCGGTCTAGGACCACACTCTGTGGATAATACGAGTCCTTCACACAGTTACTCGTGTCAGCGTGCTTTGTGGCATCTGCTGTTTCCTTGAGCGTGCCGTCACTGAGTTTGCGGCGCTCCCCGTCTGGAGTCATGTCCGGCTTACTTGAATCAGCTTTGGTTTGTGGATGCTCCCCGTCAGGAGTCTGGTCTGTTTCACCTGAGTCAGTTTTGGCTTGTCGATGGTGCTCCCTGTCTGGAGCCCTTTCTGGTTAACCTGAATCAGCTTTGGTTTCTTGACGCTCCCCGTCCGGAGTCATTTCAGGTTCACTTGAAGCTTCTGAGGTTTCTTGATGCTCCACGTCCAGAGTCATTTTCACCCCGGGGGGGCCCCCATGGTGGCCTGGCTCGCGTTGGGGCCCACCGATCTTCGGGCGGGCCTGTGCCATGGGGGCGCTCTTTCCCTCCTCGCCGGCCTCTGTAAAGCTCCGCCATGGCCTGCGCGGAGAAGAAACCCCCTGCGCATGCGTAGGGATCACGCCAGCGGTTCTGCCCATGCACCAGAACACGCTGGCGCTCCCGCGCATGCGCCAACTTGCACCAGCCGGCGGAGGCCCTTCGGCGCCGATTGGCGCGGCACCAACCACTCCAGCGCCGGCCTAGCCCCCGGAAGTGCGGAGGATTCCGCAACTTCTGGTCAGCCCGACGCCAGAGTGGTTCACGCCACTCTTTGGCGCCAGTACGGCTCGCCCGCCGGTTGAGGGAGAATCCCGGCCCAGGACTTTGACCCAGAGACAGTGAAGGAATGGTGATATATTTCCAAGTCAGGAGGGTGAGTGGCTTGGGGGGAATTTCCAGTGGGTGAGGTTCCCATGTATCTGCTGCCCTTGTCCTTCTAGATGGTAGTGGTCGTGGGTTTGGAAGGTGCTGTTGAATGCACCTTGGTGTGTTCGTGCAGTGCATCTTGTAGATGATACACTTGGCTGCCACTGTTTGTCGGTGGTGGAGGGAGTGAATGTTTGTGGTAGGGGTACCAATCAAGCAGGCTGCTTTATCCTAGATGGTGTTGAGCTTCTTGAGTGTTGTTGGAGCTGCACTCATCCAGGCAAGTGGAAAATATTCCATCACACACCTAACTGGAGTCTTATAATAATAATAATAATCTTTATTGTCACAAGTAGGCTTACATTAACACTGCAATGAAGTTACTGTGAAAAGTGCCTAGTCGCCACATTCCGGCGCCTGTTTGGGTACACGGAGGGAAAATTCAGAATGCCCAATTCACCTAACAGCATGTCTTTCGGGACTTGTGGGAGGAAACCGAAGCACCCGGAGGAAACCCACGCAGACACAGGGAGAATTTTCAGCCTCCGCACAGACAGTGACCCAAGCCAGCCCCGCCAGCTGGCGGAAAAGGCCTTTGGTGCCCTGCCAGCTGGCGTGGAAATGACATCTCCGGGCGGCGCATGCGCGGGAGCGTCAGCGGCCGCTGACGGCATTCCTGCGCATGCGCAGTGGAGGGAGTCTCTTCCGCCTCCGCCATGGTGGAGACCGTGGCGAAGGCGGAAGGGAAAGAGTGCCCCCACGGCACAGTCCCGCCCGCGGATCGGTGGGCCCCAATTGCGGGCCAGGCCACCGTGGGGGCACCCCTGGGGCCAGATCGCCCCACGCCCCCTCCAGGAACCCGGAGCCCACCCGCGCCGCCTTGTCCCGCCGGTAAGGTAGGTGGTTTAATCTACGCCGGCAGGGCAGGCATTTCAGCGGCGGGACTTCGGCCCATCTGGGCCGGAGAATCGCGCGGGGGGGGCCCGAATGACCAATTCACCTAACAGCACGTCTTTCGGGACTTGTGGGAGGAAACCGGAGCACCCGGAGGAAACCCACGCAGACACAGGGAGAATTTTCAGCCTCCGCACAGACAGTGACCCAAGCCGGTAATCGAACCTGGGATCCTGGTGCTGTGAAGCAACAGCGATAACCACTGTGCTACCGTGCCACCCACCGAGCCTTTTTGATGGTGGACAGGTTTGGGGAGTCAGAAGTTGAGTTATTCACAGCTGGATTCCTACCTAGTCTCTGACCTGCTCACGTAGCCATAATATTTATATGGCTCGACCAGTTCAGTTTATGGTCAATGGTAACCCCCAGGATGTTGATAGTGAGGGGATTCAGCATTGATAATGCCATTGAATGTTTAGGGGCGATCAATGACATTTCCATACTCAGTCGCCCACCCGATGGAAAATTTAATTATTCCATCATCTGTAGTAGATGTTTATTTCTGCTTTTGGTAATTTATCCCAGATTAAAGTTAAACATGCACTTATTGGCTTGTTCAAAGTTGAGGAGACTAGATAACATGGATAAATGGAACACATGCAATAACAATGAGGTACATATTTCAAAATAGGGCACATATGTTGTACATAGCAGATTTTATGGGTGCTACAAAACTGTGTTACACCCAGCGTGGATTTTCATTAGGATGACTGGACCTCATTTTTCTGATATGATAGAATTAAAGTATTCCAACAGTGGCTATAAACCCATGTGTCAAAGTACCTGCTTCAAAATTATATTCCTGTAAGGGAAAGTTGGCGATGGCCTGTTTATGAATCTATGATAACAGCAAGGCCCCAGAGGCACAAGCGAAGGCAGATTTAGTTTTTGAGCATCGTG
This sequence comes from Scyliorhinus torazame, assembly GCF_047496885.1. NCBI lineage: Eukaryota > Metazoa > Chordata > Chondrichthyes > Carcharhiniformes > Scyliorhinidae > Scyliorhinus > Scyliorhinus torazame. The sequence continues at coordinate 170,464,422 of NC_092717.1, read as the reverse complement.
GCAATTATCTGGACAAGCTGCCAACACAAAGAGCTCCATCGTTTTCTAAAAAACAAACTGATGGACGCTTACCTTACTGGTGGGTTATTCCAGTTCCAAGGAGAGGGAGGGGAATGCACACCTGCATTCCTACCTCCCAAACAATGATTTCTGAATTATTTCAAACAAAATAAGCTTTCATTTGATTCACGGCCTCAGTGACTGCTGAAGAATCTGGAAAGGAACAGTTGCTGCTCCTGCCTTGTTCATCACAACTAGTGGGAAGGATCAGGAAATCCTACCCATTGTTCTTGGAGATGTCCATTCATAACAATAGTAGGCTTGTTTTAAAAGCTTTTACAGATTAGCAATTTGTTAATTTACTCAGAAACTGACTAAGATGTCAACTGTTAAATAGTGCAGTCTAGTTTTTTTTAAAAGATAAATTATTTGAAGTGTTTTTCAATTTACTCACTCATGGACAGGTTTTACAAAATACAATAGCAGCATGTTGCTGCTCTGAAATACACAGTGAATAGTTTGGAAAAAATAAAGGATGCCACAGTGGTTAGCACTGCTGCCTCACAGCTCCAGTGGCCCGGATACAATTCCAGCCTCGGGTCACTGTCTGTGCGGAGTCTGCACGTTCTCCCCGTGTCTGCTCCGGTTTCCCCCCAAAGGATGTGCAGGTTAGGTGGATTGGCTATGCTAAATTGCCTCTTAGTGTCCAAAAAGTATAGATTGGTTTACTGGGTTACAGGGACAGGGCGGCGGCATGGTCTTGATAGGGTGCTCTTTCAAAGGCCGGGGTAGACTCGATGGACGGAATGGCCTCCTTCTGCACTGTAAATTCTATGATTCTATGATTTTATGAAGTGTTGTGGGACAATTCAATCTTCACCAGGGTAGATTCAGAATCAGGGACGCGATTCACCCAAAAAAATCTCTGAGTATCATTTTGGGCGGGTTTGGCGAGGTGTTTCCCAGCGGCTTTTTGGGTGAGATCCAGACCTGGATTCACCTACACTTAGTGCGCGATTCAACAACTGCGTTACACTCATCATGGATCGTGGCGACTCAAATGAATAGCGGGAGAGGGCAAAATCGAGATTCGCACCGGGCGTGAACCATTTTACGATTCACCCGGCCCACCCCGATGGTGAATTCCGGATCACGGCCAAATATGGTGAGAATATCATTAACCCTCAATTGCATTAATTTCAATCTCATTACCAAGATTGCAGTCGAATGCAGCAGCCTCCAGATCCCTTTGACTGTGAGCAGCCTCCAGCTTCACAGCTGAAAGCTATTTCAAATGAGAAATTAGCCTTGTTAGTCTTGAGAGCACTTCACGCTCCTGAACTCTCCAGTTCCTCCTCGAAGGCACAGGTGCCATGTCTCTGAGGATGATTAACCCACTGCATGTCCAGCAACCTTTGATGCCTGAACAGTGTCCACTGGGAGCATCAGCACCATAGGGGCAGCTGCCAAAAATCAAACACTAAAGAGCAGGGCTTCACCAATCATGATCCTCTCGTGGCCAAAGATTAAGTGTCTGGATGAACGGCGGGTAGCTGAGCACAGCTTCCCTAATGTTCCCATCCGAGGTCCAGGGTCTCATAGAATCATAGAATCCCTACAGTGTAGAAGGAGTCATTCAGCCCATCGTGTCTGCACCGACCCTCTGAAAGAGGCCCCCACCTAGGCCCAATCCCCACCCTGGCCCAATCCCCACCCTATCCCTGTAACCCTACCTAACTTTTGGACACTAAGGGGCAATTCAGCATGGCCAAACCACCTAACCTGCACATCTTTGAACTGTGGGAGGAAACTGGAGAACCCGGAGAAAACCTACACAGACACAGGAGAATGTGCAAACTCTGCACAAACAGTCACCCGAGGCTGGAATTGACTCTGGGTCCCTGGTGCTGTGAGGCAGCTGCTAACCACTGTGCCACCGTGCCAACCGGGTCTAGGGGCTCCTGATGTGGCCAAGGATGAGTGTGCAGAGCAATGTTTGCCAGAACAACTGGTTCACTGGATGACACTCTGCGAGAAAGGGACTATCATGGTAAGGGTAGGAGAAGCTTGGGGGATTTGAGGGTCCAGGGATGGAAGCCCTAACTGATTGCCGGTCTCTCCGTCTCCAATTCCTTCGAGATGTAACAATGTTTGCTGGTGTCGATCCCGTGGAGGGTGCCTCATGTTGCTGCCAAGGCGGGCAGACACCATCGAAAGCAACAACGACAAATGCAGGCAGGAGGCGGCACCCCATGTGCAGGGGCCGCCATACCATCTGAAGACCCGGCCGCCCATCAGGCTGAGGAGCGACCCAGAATGGGAGGCCAGCGATGGCACAAGGTGTACAGGTGCCGTTACTCATTCAATGAGCTGACGGACACCATGTACCTCAAAAGATTGTGTCTCAGCAGCGAGACAGTGCAGCACCTGTGCCACATCCCCGCGAGTATGGTACCTCGTGGAAGAGGTGGACACCCGCTCCCGGTGGCTGTGAAGGTCACTGCAATCCTAAATCTTTATGCCACTAAGTCACTCCAGGCCTCAAGCGGGGACCTGTGTCAAGCGGGGGGCATGGTAGCGCAGTGGTTAGCACAGTTGCTTAATCGCTCCAGGGTCCCAGGTTCAATTCCTGGCTTGGGTCACTGCCTGTGTGGAGTCTGCACATTCTTCCCGTGTCTACGTGGGTTTCCTCCGGGTGCTCCGGTTTCCTCCCACAGTCCAAAGATGTGCAGGTTAGGTGGATTGGCCATGCTAAATTGCCTTTAGTGTCCAGAAAAAGGTTAGGTGGGGTTACTGGGTTGCAGGATAGGCTGGAAGTGTGAGCTTAGGCAGGGTGCTCTTTTCAAGGGCTGGTGCAGACTCGATGTGCCGAATGGCTTCCTTCTGCACTGTAAACTCTATGTTTCTATGATATCCCAATCTTCTGGCCACAGTTTCACCCAGGAGGTGATGGATTGTCTGTATGCCCGGGTATCAGACTATATCACCTTTGAGCTGAACCAGGCCCACCAAGATGCCCGGGTTGCAGGATTCGCAGTCCGATTTCTGGACTGCTCTAGTGATGCCCTGCAGTACAACCGTCAGAGGGTCTCCCGCTTTGTGGTGGTCTGCTGTGCCCTCCACAATCTGGCACATCAGCTGGGCGACAATGCTGGAGGAGGAGGTGGTGGAGCAGGAGGAGGCAGAGAGACATTTGGCCTCATTTGAGGAGGTAGTTGAGGAGGATGAGGCAGTCCAGGGGGGACTGGAGGACGAGACCGAGGAGGAGCCAAAGGATGTAGGACATGCGGCGGCGGCACGGGTCCAACGTGCCAGGAGGATCAGGGAGGCCCTCATCGTCTCCAGATTCTCCTAGGACAAGGTTGTGTCCGTCAACTCAACCCCCTCCCATCATTTCCCTCCCTCTCCATTTTCCTCCATCCTCCTCATTCCTCTCTTACCAATCCGTTCCTTCCACCACATTCCCTCCCTCCCCCATTCATCTCCCCCCATCCCCCCAACACTCTCCCCATTCCTCCCCCCTATTCCCGCACCCCCATCACACCATCTCCCTCCCGACCACCCCGTGTTCCCTCCAAGGCTCTGTGTAACATCACTCCAGGATGATGGACCTGTCAGTGGGTCACTCTTCAAGGCAGGAGAGTGATGGTAAGTAGCTGTGAGGAAAGCTATGAAGCGGGATGCTCCAGCCCGCGGCTCCACATTTCTGCCTCACCACGCCAGCGGGATGCTCCGTTATGCCGGCTGGTCAATGGGGATTCCCATTGTGGAGCAGCCCCACGCCGTCAGCAAACACCCCGGGTGCCGGCAAAACGGAGCATCCCGCCGGCGGAGAATCCCGCCCATGGTCCTCAGTTTCTGCTGAAGTCTCCTGTCTTTCTGCTGGCAGCGCGTTCACATCCATCCTCTGAATGGGATCTGCTTCGGGAGCTTTTAATCTTGGACCACTGTGCCCGGAGCGGGGGTGGGGGGGTGGAGGGAGTGGGGGCGGGGGGGGCGGGGGGTGGGTAACGGGGGTGCAGGCAGGCCAGTTGTGATGATTAGCATGACAGAGGCTGCACATGTATGAGGTGTGCCATGATTTAGTCATGAACATTTCACTGTGACAGATTTCCATTCCATCTAGCTACTGATAGTGACACCCCCAATGCCCTCTTACTGCTCCTCAACCTTGTTGGTCATCTATGGTCTAGTGCTATGTCTAGGTATGACCCCAGGGTGCACGTCAGGTGTGGACGCTTTCCATGCCCAATGGCCTTTGATGCCCTTGCCGAACGTCCTCTGAAGGTCCTGGAGCCGCGGTGGCCCCGGACTACTTACCGGTGTGACTAACATCGCCGTGCCACGCTCCGCCATGCTCCTTAGTGACTGAGCCATGCTCTGCAGCGCCTCGGCAATGTCCACCTGTCCTGGGACTAGTCCCTCAGTGACTGGGACATGACGTTGAGGCCCTCAGCCACGGTCATCATAGACTGAGACAAGCCTCAAGATGTGGACATCTTAAGAACATAAGAACATAAGAACTAGGAGCAGGAGTAGGCCATCTGGCCCCTCGAGCCTGCTCCACCATTCAATGAGATCATGGCTGATCTTTTGTGGACTCAGCTCCACTTTCCGGCCCGAACACCATAACCCTTAATCCCGTTATTCTTCAAAAAACTATCTATCTTTATCTTAAAAACATTTAATGAAGGAGCCTCTACTGCTTCACTGGGCAAGGAATTCCATAGATTCACAACCCTTTGGGTGAAGAAGTTCCTCCTAAACTCAGTCCTAAATCTACTTCCCCTTATTTTGAGGCTATGCCCCCTAGTTCTGCTTTTACCCGCCAGTGGAAACAACTTGCCCGCATCTATCCTATCTATTCCCTTCATAATCTTATATGTTTATATAAGATCCCCCCTCATCCTTCTAAATTCCAACGAGTACAGTCCCAGTCTACTCAACCTCTCCTCGTAATCCAACCCCTTCAGCTCTGGGATTAACCTAGTGAATCTCCTCTGCACACCCTCCAGTGCCAGTACGTCCTTTCTCAAGTAAGGAGACCAAAACTGAACACAATACTCCAGGTGTGGCCTCACTAACACCTTATACAATTGCAGCATAACCTCCCTAGTCTTAAACTCCATCCCTCTAGCAATGAAGGACAAAATTCCATTTGCCCTCTTAATCACCTGTTGCACCTGAAAACCAACTTGCACAGGTTTTCCACTGCACTTGCCACCCTAGCAATAGGGGCTGGTTTAGTACAGTACTGCAGAACAATGCCAGCAGCACGGGTTCAATTCCCGTACCGGCCTCCCCGAACAGGCGCCGGATTGTAGCAACTAGGGACTTTTCACAGTAACTTTATTGAAGCCTCCTTGTGACAGTAAGCGATTATTATTATTATTATTGGCTTCAGTGCCACGCATTGACAGCACCAGCTCCTGTGCCTGCAGTCTTTGGGGCTCCTGCAATTGGCCTTGCATTCACTGGAATGTTGCTTACACCCCCTCTTGAATCGCACGGCTGTGTCCTATCACCTGCATCAGCTGTGAGAGAACCTTGTCCAGAGGCTCAACATCTAGCTGGGGTCCAGCTGTATTCTGGGATTCAGCAGAACTCTGACTGCTGTCTCCTTTGGATGTTCCTGCCTCCACCTGATGTGCATCAACCACTATGTGGTGCGCACTTGATTGTACCCCAGAAGTCTGTCCACTTGTGGAAGGTGTGGGTGACAGCTGTGTTGCCTCGTCGGGGTTCTCCTCGGAGCTCTCCTCTGAGGTTTTCTGTGGGTGGCAGAGGTATTTGGCTCCGGATGACCGGGCCTCATCAGATGATGACCCTACAAGACAATGGACATGTGGTCAGTGAGAGGGAAGGATCGGTTTGTCTGACATGAACAACTCATTTGAGACAGCTCATCTGGGTGAAGGGTAATGGATCCTCACCTCTCTGGCACAGGCCAACCTTGCTGTCAGTGACTCTTCACTCCTCGATATTTCCAGGGCGCTTTTTCATAGCAGGTCAGGACTCAAATCTCTGGGATTTGACTTGGACACTAACCACACCCCCTCTTTTTCAAAACAGTGCCATGGAATCTTTTACATCTAACAGGCAGAGCCTCGATTTGGCATCTCATCTGAAAGGCGACACCTCTGAATTTGCAACACCCCCTCAGTACTGCACTGGAGATTCAGACTTTACATTTGTGATTAGCAAACACATTTTAAGCAGAAACTTTAATTGTCACCTAAACAGACAGTGCAGCTTCCTGTGACTTTTGGGTGCAGTTTGGGGAACTCTCTCCTCGTGTATGATAATACTTCATTAGTAAAAATCTTTCATTTCTATTATAAGCAGATTGAGGATTGTTTTTTGTTTTATAACAGTCATGTGGTAAACAGGAACCCAACTGTGCCAACCCGGCTAATTGATTAATTATTGCTCCGCATTCTTGCAGCAACCCATTCCCCAGTCACTTAAACCCTTAACCCCTGGTTTTCTCTGTACTCTGTCACACTGGGATTTGAGCTTATTATGGTGCAACTCTTCTTGTACTTGAACATTTATGTTTTCTCCCAGGGCTTAATATACAACTGAACTGGTTTAAAACTGGCTGTTTCATTTTGCTGTCAAGGTATCTACTCACAAGCCTTTATTTACTTGGTGTGTGCAGTTCAAAATATGAACATATGAAATAGGAGCAGAAGTAGGCCATTCGGCCCCTCGAGCCTGCTCTGCCATTGAATGATCTGTTTATGTTGAGTTCCACATTGCCCAACCGAGGTGAGAGTCTCTGGGATGGTGAAGGGTGTTGTAAACAGCTGTGACGGAACATCACTGTCATCCTCCGACACGAGCGGGTCTCCTGCGTCTCGGGCGGAGGGCTTGTGTCCGGGGGGGGAGCTCGGGCTGTGGCACTGGCTGGGAGTGGGGCATGCCAGATGGACACGCCCCATCTCCAGCAGGTCCTGCACGACACAAGACTAGATGCATGATTAGACCACAGGCTGGGGGATGGTGGGGGTGGGCTTGTGGGTGTGGGTGGAGGGCGGTGAGGTGGGGTGGGGTGGGGAGGAGGGTGTTGTATGGATGGTGTGAAGGTGGTGTGGGGGTGGGGTGGGGGTGGTGTGGGGGTGGGGTTGGTATGGGCATGATGTGGAGGTGAGGGCGGTATGGGGGTGGTGTTGGGGGGGGGGTTTGACACGTAATAACAGCACCAAGCAAGAGCAACCAAGCGGCATCTCACTCCGTTGTCCGCAGGCAATCTCCACCCCGGCAACCTCCCTTTCATCCAGGGCCCTCTGCTCTGCCACGGTAAGGGGCTGCAGGTCCAGGGGACCCCTCCTGTCTTCTCCCACTCCCGCGGTTATGCACGGCCTTGTCCTGGGGTTGGGGGGCAAACCGAAAACAGCATTAGACAGTCTGACGCATGTACTCAGGGTATGGGTAGCTGGAGGCCTCAGTGGCCAGGGCACCCAGCCATGGCGGCCGACATGGGTGTCGACATGTCTTGCAGGGTGAGGGTTTGCCCCCTCCTCGGGTGGGGGTGGTGTGGGTTGGGTTACGGGGGTTGGTGCCAGGGGCACAGTGCTGTCTCCACACCCTGGCCGCCCTGAGAAGGTTGTGAAGATTTTTATGGCACTGCTGGCCAGTCCGGAGGGTGTTGTCCAGTGCACTGATGGCCTGTGCCACCTGCGCCCAGGCACGGCGAACAGCGGTGGCTGGCAATCCGCCTTTCCTGCACCGCTTCAAAGAGGGTCTCCAGCTCAGCATCGGTAAACTGCGGGGCCGCTCTCCTCGCTGCCAACTTGTTGGCTGGGATGGCGCGTGTGGGGAGTGAAGTGTGTTTATGCAGCTGCAGCTTGTCAGCCTCCTGAGTGTCAATCGCGGAACCGATGAATCCAGCACTGTTTCTCATTAGAATTGAATGTGTTCCACGTGGCGCCGATGCTAGCCCCTCAACAGTAGCTGAATTGGTCCAGGTGTGGAGCCAGCTTTTCTGTCGTGTAAGTCCACGAATTATGTGTTGGCGTCAACACGTAGTCTGAGAGACGGAGAATCCAGCCCAATTCATGTATGGAATGATCTGTCCAGACTGTATGCAGAACAATACTTTTCATTGTACCTCGGTACACGTGACAATAAATACAATTCAACAATTGGAAACAACATTTCAGTAAAGAGGGAAGAGCAAGGTTTCTCGCTGTAAATTTGGTGGATCAGATGGCCTGGGCACAGCAAGGTGAAGAAAATCCAACATACATAGGAAGCAAGCCCAGTTTTCTGTCCAACATAGTTCTTGAAGGAGCTGAGTAACCTTAGGTTTTTCATGGAGTAGGTTTTTCAGCAAGTGTTGCCTCCGCTGAATATCTTCCCAATGCAAACAGTCATCCTTCATTGGATCAAATTTCTGCAAGTGATGTTTGATGAGGGCTCCACCTTATGACAACAAGTCACTGAGAGGGGAAAAGGAAAGACATCTTCGGGTAGGACAAACAGAAATAGAAAGGTAGAATAAGTGGAGCCAACTTGATATAAATTGGCTTTTCTAGTTAGCTATAGATGATATAGGTAAAAGGTTTAATTGAGAACTCATTAAGAATAATTAACCATAATCATATTAACCATGAGAGTAAAGGAATCCGAGTAGTTGGGAACATTTTGCAAGTTGCTTGAGACTTCCTTAAGATTGTAAGAACAGTGATGTCAGCTGGCTGAAAGCCCCATTGTGTGAAAGAATGGACAGTTCTGTTTCTATGGTAACAACCAGTCTAGGGTGATAAGACCTAGTGAAGAATATGTTCTTCTCAAGCGATGGAATGGGAAATTCACACCAATATCACACCAATATATTTAAATACATATCTCTCTTAAATTGATGGACAGACAGTTTGGCCGAATTGAGTGAATTATAAATTAGTTAAAGCCAATCAGAGCTGTAAAGAAGACAAGACCTTAAGATAACAATCTCCTTAAGTATCACGTGTCGGAATGGAAAAATCCATTCCAGAATCAATCTTTCTCATTCTAAAACCTATTTTCTTTGCTTGCTTTTGCTAAATCGCCATCTATCTTTTGTTTCATTTTATATGTGTATTCTGATTTGAAGAATTGCCACAATTTGTAATTGAATGAAAACTCAACTACTGAATTTGCTAAAGACAATCAATCTAACCTAATTAGACAAATAAAGTTTACCAGTGGCACAAGCTGACAAATAAAGTTCTATTGAACTTTGCCAAAAAGCACAGACTTGACCTCTGTTATTTGGGAACTAAGAAGGGATAACGGATATCCAGGGTTCCGAATAGACACAGAGATCCATCAACTGGTGCTGCGAGCAACCGACCATGCCAACTGGCGCTGCGAGATGAAAGGAGGGAGAAGTGGACCGAAGACCGTGCCATTGACGAGAGTACAAGATACCGAATCGTTAATGACGAGGTCCGAATGCAGAATCACTGACCGGAAGACCAAACTTTGATTTTGATCCGAAAATCGGTGGGACTGAGGTAAGAAATCATCTTTACCTCATTTAAAGTCTCAAGCCGCAATGCCTCGCAAAACTTCCCCGACCAACAAAAGAACCTTAAAAGAAAAGACTGCAAATCTATTATCAGACGTCATATATCGGTGTCATTTGTTTTATGGTACTACAGGTATGCCAATTACGACCTGTGACTCACAGAGTCCTCGATTTGCAGCCCAGGTCAGAAACCTATTCGGAAGACTAATAGGGGACGAGGAGCTGTTCAATACTTCTCCAAAGTGCGACTGGAGTACTTCTCCCACATGTGAGCGTGCTAAATCAGATGTCCGCACTGCTTCCAAGGGTGGTGTAGAGCTTCCCACAACCTCTAACGGTGGCCGAGCCCACCAGATGAGTCCACTGATGATATGTTCAGAGATCTTGGGCGGGATTCTCCGACCCCCCGCCGGGTCGGAGAATCGCCGGGGGCTGTCGTGAATCCCGCCCCCACCGGTTGCCAAATTCTCCGGCACTGGAGATTCGGCGGGGGCAGGAATCGCGCCGCGCCGGTTGGCGGGCCCCCCCCCCCTCGGTGATTCTCCGGCCCGGATGGGCTGAAGTCCCGCTGCTGGAATGCCTGTCCCGCCGGTGTGGATTAAATCACCTACCTTACCGGCAGGACAAGGCGGCGCGGGCAGGCTCCAGGGGTCCTGGGGGGGGGGGGGCGCGGGGTGATCTGGCCCTGGGGGGTGCCCCCACGGTGGCCCGGCCCGTGATCGGGCCCCACCGATCCGCGGGCGGGCCTGTGCCATGGGGGCACTCTTTTCCTTCCGCCTTCGCCATGGTCTCCACCATGGCGGAGGCGGAAGAGACCCCCTCCACTGCGCATGCACGGGGATGCCGTGAGCGGCCGCTCACGGCATCCCCGCGCATGCGCCACCCGGCAATATCATTTCCGCACCAGCTGGCGGGACACCAAAGGCCTTTCCCGCCAGCTGGCGGGGCAGAAAACAGTCCGGTGCGGGCCTGGCCCCTCAAGGTTAGGGCTCGGCCGCTCAAGATGCGGAGGATTCCGCACCTTTGGGGCAGCGTGATGCCGGACTGATTTGCGCCGTTTTTGGCGCCGGTCGGTGGGCATGCGCCGATTACGGAGAATTTCGCCCCTTAAATCGACACTTTGAATTGCCAACGCGAATATGGAAATTGAATTAAAATATAACATCCCCAAGGGCCAATGGTCCCTTGAAGATATACAAAGAGTATGGGGGAAAACTATCCGAATGAAGGTTAGGGAGTGTGTTAGATGGTCTCTTGTGGTAATGGGACAGCTCCGTAGGCGACAAGAAACAATCGGCAACACAAGTCCAGGCAGTCTGTGATCGATTGCAAAAATCAAAACCTAAGCTTGAAAAATTAGAAATCCTATTGGGCGAACACGCGAAAACTAAAACTTCTTTAACCGACTCGGACTCCAGAGTTCAACAATTACTATCACAATTTGATGAATTAAATTCCCACATTGCTGGGCTACAAAAGGAAAATACCCAGTTACTTAAAGAAAAGTTTACTCTGAAAACTGAAATGGACGACATGATGAGCCATAACAGATTGCTGAGAAAAAATTAGCGGCTCTGAAGCTGGCAAACCCTCAGCTATTTCTCAATTCTCCAGCCCAAACAATTCAGTCACAGGTGGAATCAAGATTAATTCTGACCCCGACTATACCGTCATCAGCACCGGCATTGCCGCCAGCCGCTGTTGCCATGGCGACTATGAATCCTCTGACACAGACTCCAGAGGTGTGGTCCGGCCAACAAAACCCCATGTCCATACCGGGTTCAATGGCCCTTGTCACCACGAATGCTCAACCTCAGCTAGTCCCCACACCCGCTTGCAATGCGAGTGTGGTCGGGCAAAACACCCAGCTAACCCTGACTCAAAGTCCTCCCGGGACAGCTTCAGCAGGCTCTGAGATTGTTATCACTACACGATGCTCTGAACAAAGGAAACCAGTTAGCTCGGACGATGACAGTGACGCAAAAAAACGAACGTAGTGGCAGGACTGAAACATTACGACTCGTTCCATAACGCACCAAACGGGTTAAGGTTGAAGCAACCGAAACAACCGAAAACGATGTTACAACCACTAGATCTCAATACGCCCGACATAGGGTTCATGATCCGGCAGACCCTGATAAAGTTGATCGCTGGTTCAAGGACTCCCTAAAGCCGCCTGGGATCAGCTACAGCGCTTACAGAATATTTACAGTCTACATCTGTTAGATCATGTACAGGTTCTGTCTGTGCTGGTTAATGCCCGCGATAGTCAAATACTCTCGACGGAAGTTCGGTTAGCCCTAGGTGACGATTTACAAAATCTGGAAGCGGGATGGCAGGCAATTAAAGAGTGGCTTTTAAGATTTAACCCACCTAAAATTGACTGGGGAAAAATAACATCCTGTGGTCAAAAGCATTTGGAGGATCTCACAGACTATGAGGAGAGGATTAGAACAATTTGGAAGGAGCATTCCGGAATGGAAATCCAGGAAGGAAAGAGGAATTGGGATGCGAGTAACCTAGAACCATTCAAAACCGTTTTTGTCGCTGGTTTGAGACCTGAACTGTCTAATGCCTTAAACATGGTTTTCCTGACTGGGAGCTATTGAGTACCACTTACTAGAACGATGCATTCAACTGGATCATGGCTTGGAGGTTAAAGTCCGGGCTCTCCATCCCCTTAGCCCCAGCCTAAAGCGACAGCCACTGCAAGTAGCGCAGAAACCCCAGCAGAAAATACTACTCCTACTCCTCCTCCTCCGGTAACGCCAACCCTAGCTCCTGTTCTTGCTCCGATAAAGGATTCCAGGAAAACGGGAAAATGTAATTTTTGTGATAAAGACGGCCATTGGGCAAAATCATGTTGTTTCAGAATACAGGGGGGAGGGGGGGTGGGGGGGGGGGGGGGCAAGGGCATGACTACTACCGAGAGCCAGCCCATGAATCACACTACCGAGAGTCACCCCGTGACTAATACTACAGGGATCCGCCCTGAGACACGCATCACCAGGATTCGTACAGAGACCAACATAGGCCCCGCCCACTTTCACCACGGAGAGACAAACTCAATGACGATGACGCTTTTGTCGACAAAGTTCAACAGATTAACCCTACGATACAAGAGGGTGCTGCTCGATGCAACAAAAAAATTATTGATCCCACTCTCAGTGAGTCCATTCACGTAGCGTTACATGCTTTAGTTAAGAACAGAAAGGATGGACAGTATATATTATTGAGAGTGGGAGGCCACCAAATAGATTTTCTTTTTGATACTGGAGGTGAATTAACCTGTCTTCCCCCAAATTATGCAAACTTGTGCCCCTTAAAAAGACAGGTGGTTGAAGCTTATGCAGCAGGAGGTGATCCATTAACCCTGAAGCAAACATAACCGATGTTGCTGGAATTTAGCCCACATCAACTGATGACCTCCATCTGGATCGTCCAGTAACCCAGGCCCTTCTGCCATGGATATACTAGCACAATTAAATTCTTCTCTTAATTTTGAGAATGGAAAAGTAACATGGTCCATCAGACACCTCAAAATGAGCCAACTGGAGGACCACCCAATTTGGGCCAAGGACAAAAATGACGGTGGCCTCTTAAACATGGAACCAGCATCCTTCACTGGAGTAGCACCACCATGTACCAAATACTACCCAATTAAACCCTACTCAATTGAGGGAATACTACCTGTAGTGAAGCAATTGGAAGACAGAGGAGTAGTAGTGTGAGTTCATAGTTCATCAAACAGTCCAGTGTGGCCTGTCAAGAAGGCTAATGGCTCATGGCGCCTGACTATTGACTACAGAAGGGCCAACCAATGCAGTGTAAGAAAATCTCCTTTGATAGCCGATCCATCCACCATCTTTAATGCCTTAACACCAGACCTTCATAGTTTTCAGTTATAGACATGGCCATTGGCTTTTGGTCAGTACCATTGGCAGAGGAGGTGCAACCATGGTTTGCTTTCAGCATCAAACAACAACAATACACATGGACCAGACTACCACAAGAGTTTCACAACAGCCCTACTGTTTTTCACATGGCTCTACAGGACCACCTGAGGGAACTGCCTGATATGCCCTCCACCATTATCCAGTATGTAGATGACATCCTGCTGGCCTCTATTGATGAAGAAGACCATGAAAGAGACTTATGTGTCCTTTTAGACCATCTTAGCTACAATGGACACAAAGCCAGCCTCGCCAAAGCACAAATTTCCCAAGTTGTCTACTTAGGACAGAAAATATCTAAAGGCAAAAGAGAACTTACCCAGGACAGAACAACTGCAATCAAAGTCGCCAAAGAGACTACAACTGTCCAGGAGGTGAGATCCTTTTTGGGACTATGGAGCTTTAACAGAAATTGGATTAGTTCACTTACTCAGATGGCTCAACCATTAAGTAAACTCTTAAAAGGCAACCGAAAATCAAAACACAAGGTTGGCCTCACAATGGAACAGCGAGAGTCATTCTTGAACCTGAAACAGGCCTTGTGCTCACATGCTCTAGGAATTCCAAACAATGGAAAGCCTTTCACTATGTTTGTTCATGAGAAAGATGGGTACATGACAGCAGTACAAACCCAAGAACATGGTGACCAGCTAAGACCAGTAGGGTACTACTCCGTCAAACTGGACAACGTGGCCCTGACATATGGCAGCTACCTCAGAGCCATGGAAGCCACATGTCGAGCCGTGATGGGTACAGCACGCCTTGTCCTAGACCAGCAATTGACCATCAAATGTCTCCAGACAGTCCATTCTCTACTCTCCATGAACAGAGTATCACAAGTTACATCAGCCAGATGGACCGCAATTTTGGAAGCACCTAATCTTTACTTCCACCGTGCATGCCCCGTAAATCTATCATCTTGAAATGAAAATCGCTTATTGTCACAAGTAGACTTTACTGTGAAAAGCCCCTAGTCGCCACATTCCGGCGCCTGTTCGGGGAGGCTGGTACGGGAATTGAACCGTGTTGCTGGCTTGATCTGGTCTGCTTTAAAAGCCAGCTCTTTAGCCCTGTGCTAAATCAGCCCCAGATCTTTGCTCCCGCTTCGCAAGGAGCAAAAGGGGGGAGAAGAAGAAGAACATGACTGTGTGGAAGTAACAGAGGAAATGGAGGAGGCACGCCTGATAGAAGAAGAACCACTACAAAATCTATTTACAGATGGTTCCTCCTTTATTGACAAGGGTATCCGAAAGGCTGGTTGGGCAGTCACAAGCTGATACGAAGTTATGGCAAAAGGAAGTTTATCCCCAGGAACATCAGCTCAACAGGCCGAATTGAGGGCATTAGCAGAAGCATGTCGTGTGGCAAAACAGCTAACACCTATACAGACTTCAGAATACAGTTTTGGAGTAGCCCATTATTTTGGCCACTTGTGGACAAAAAGAGGATTCCTCGCCACAGCAGGGACACGTATCATAAAACATAGAACATTACAGCGCAGTACAGGCCCTTCGGCCCTGGATGTTGCGCCGACCTGTGAAACCAGTCTAAAGCCCATCTACACTATTCCCTTATCGTCCATATGTCTATCCAATGACCATTTGAATGCCCTTAGTGTTGGCGAGTCCACTACTGTTGCAGGCAGGGCATTCCACGCCCATACTACTCTCTGAGTAAAGAACCTACCTCTGACATCTGTCCTATATCTAGCTCCCCTCAATTTAAAGCTATGTCCCCTCGTGCTAGACATCACCATCCGAGGAAAAAGGCTCTCACTGTCCACCCTATCCAACCCTCTGATCATCTTGTATGCCTCAATCAAGTCACCTCTTAACCTTCTTCTCTCTAATGAAAACAGCCTCAAGTCCCTCAGCCTTTCCTCATAAGATCTTCCCTCCATACCAGGCAACATTCTGGTAAATCTCCTCTGCACCCTTTCCAATGCTTCCACATCCTTCCTATAATGCGGCGACCAGAATTGCACGCAATACTCCAAATGCGGCCACACCAGAGTTTTGTACAGCTGCAACATGACTTCATGGCTCCGAAACTCAATCCCTCTACCAATAAAAGTTAACACACCGTACGCCTTCTTAACAACCCTCTCAACCTGGGTGGCAACTTTCAGGGATCTATGTACATGGACACCAAGATCTCTCTGCTCATCCACACTGCCAAGAATCTTACCATTAGCCCAGTACACTGTCTTCCTGTTATTCCTTCCAAAATGAATCACCTCACACTTTTCTGCATTAAACTCCATTTGCCACCTCTCAGCCCAGTGCTGCAGCTTATCTATGCCCCTCTGTAACTTGTAACATCCTTCCACACTGTCCACAACTCCACCGACTTTAGTGTCATCTGCAAATTTACTCACCCATCCTTCTACGCCCTCCTCCAGGTCATTTATAAAAATGATAAACAGCAGTGGCCCCAGAACAGATCCTTGTGGTACACCACCAGTAACTGGACTCCAGTCTGAACATTTCCCATCAACCACCACCCTTTGTCTTCTTCCAGCTCGCCAATTTCTGATCCAAACTGTTAAATGACCCTGAATTCCATGCCTCCATATTTTCTGCAGTAGCCTACCGTGGGGAACCTTATCAAATGCTTTACTGAAATCCATATACACCACATCAACTGTTTTACCCTCATCCACCTGTTTGGTCACCTTCTCAAAGAACTCAATAAGGTTTGTGAGGCACGACCTACCAAAACAAAACCGTGTTGACTATCTCTAATCAAATTATTCCTTTCCAGATGACTATACATCCTGGGCGTGATTCTCCGCAATCGGCGCGATGTCCGCCGACCGCCGCCAAAAATGTTGTGAATCAGTCCGACATCGGCCGCCCCAAAGGTGCGGAATTCTCCGCATCTTGAGGGGCCGAGCCCTCACCTTGATGGGCTAGGCCCGCGCCAGACTGATTTCCGCCCCGCCAGCTGGCGGGAAAGGCCTTTGGTGCCCCGCCAGCTGGCGCGGAAATGACTTTGCCGTGCGGCGCATGCGTGGGAGCGTCAGCGGCCGCTCACGGCATCCACGCGCATGCGCAGTGGCGGGGTCTCTTCCGCCTCCGCCATGGTGGAGACCATGGCGAAGGCGGAAGGAAAAGAGTGCCCCCACGGCACAGGCCCGCCCGCGGATCGGTGGGGCCCGATCGTGGGCCAGGCCACCGTGGGGGCAACCCCCCGGGACCAGATCGCCCCGCGCCCCCCCCCACGACCCCGGAGCCCGCCTGCGCCGCCTTTTCCCGCCGGTAAGAGAGGTGGTATGATTCTCGCCGGCTGGACAGGCATTCCAGCAGCGGGACTTCGGCCCATCGCGGGCCGGAGAATCGCCGAGGGGTGCCCGCCAACCGGCGCGGTGCGATTCCCACCCCCGCCGAATATCCGGTGCCGGAGAATTCGGCAAACGGCGGGGGCGGGATTCACGCCAGCCCCCGGCGATTCTCCTACTTGGCGGGGGGTCGGAGAATCCCGCCCCTGATCTCTTCTAAACCTTTCCAAGATTTTGCCCACAACAGAAGTAAGGCTTCTGTATCCGAAATGGGAAGAAAGTACGAGACCTCCTAGAAGCCATAGCTTTGCCAAAAGAAGTATCCATTCTAAAGTGTAAGGCCCATACTCAAGAAAACACTATAGAAGCACAAGGAAACACCCTTGCAGACCAAGCAGCAAAGGAAGCTGCCTCCCAGTGGGATTCTTCAGCAGAACCAAGACACATCTACAAATTGGGAGTGACCAATTTATTACAAGATCTACGTGAAATGCTACATGTCTCTATACGAGAAGAGAAATGGTCATGGTTAGACTCTACTATCCATTTGTATGATGATGATATTTGGACACAAGTTCAGACTGATAAACCAGTTGCACCACAGGCCCTGATGCCATTTCCGGCCCAACAGATACATTCATGGGGACATTTATCCCCTCAACAGATGATGGCTCGATTCCAGAAAAGTTGGTGAGGCTAAGGATTCAAAAGACATGCACAATTGGTATCAAACCTATAACATCAATGCTTCAGATAAAAGCTCCTGCCCCTGCAGGACCATTCCAGAACATACAGGTTGATTACATCACCCTTCCTGCATGTCAAAGATACACTGACGTCCTTGTAATAGTGGATAAGTTCTCTAGATGGGTAGAGGCTGCTCCAGCCAGGAGGGCTACAGCCACCCATACAGCCAAAGTCCTATGCAAAGACTATTTTCCCAGATGGGGAGTACCAGCTAGCATTGACTCAGACAATGGAACCCACTTCACAGGTGCTGTTTGCCAGGAGGTGTGCAGGTTACTGAACATTGATTGGAATCTACACTGCCCTTCTCATCCAGAATCAACAGGACAAGTGGAACGCATGATCTAGACTTTAAAAGAACGATTGTCCAAATACAACCAAGAAGGCATGAATTGGATTCGAGCCTTGCCACTGGTTTTGTGCAGTATCAGAGCAACCCCAAACGGAACCACAGGCCTAAGCCCATTTGAGGTCATCACTGGCAGACCCATGTCCCTGCCAGGAAATATTGACTGAAGAAAGGCATACTGTCATCTGATGAGTGATGCTTTACTCAGTTATTGTCAAAACTTAACAAATGCTGTCAGTTCTGCTTTCCAACAGGTGTCAGTGGCCTGGGGAGATCCTCCTGAGGGGGGCCACGACTTGATGCCCGGCGAATTGGTCTACGTCAAGAAACTACAGCGTGAGCCATTAGTGGCCAAGTGGGAGGGCCCCTACCAGGTGCTACTCACAACCCAGTCAGCCGTGAAACTCCAAGGAAAGAAAACCCGGATTCATGTGTTATATATGAGCGTGCGTACCAAAATCAGAATTTGTAAAAATGTCTGCCACAATACTGATTTTCAGTTACATGTTTGGCCTAACAGGCCTTACCCAGGGGCTCAATGTTAACACTTTCCTTTACATGTCCTATACCAGTGGTGGACCTACATTTTTGGGGTCCTGAAGCTTGAACTGTTATGGGGGCCCCTTTGCAACCTGCAACGAGGTCTGGGTATGTTGCTAACTTTTGGTTGGCTCTAAATTTGGCTCTGTTTAATTACGTTTGCTCAAGAGTCGCCAGGTATCTTTCGACACCGCCACAAGGTTCAGAACCGAATACTGATCAATGACTCGATATACCAGTTAGTAAGTTCAAAAGCAATGCTCATTTATTTACACGCAGTCAAATCTACTCATGCATAAACTCTACAAACTAAAGTACCACTATTACTAAAGCCTATACTTAGCTTTGGGCGCCCACTCAGTCAGAGGAACAATGGCCGTTGCTCGGTTCTGAGGCTGCTGGGTTGAGCTGTTTACAGGGTAGCAACTAGGAGCATCTATCTCGTAGTGTGCGTTGACTTGGGATTTACTTGGTCTGATGCAGCTGCTAGGCAGGTCTCTCTATTCAGTGAGAGTCAAAGCCAAAGGAGGGCGTTCTCCCTTGGGGGGTACCTTTTATACTCAAAAGGGCTTCGCGTGCTTTTGGGCGGGCCTTGAACTTGGCCTCAACTAATTGAGTCTTTCCCAATCATCTGTATCGATTTTCCTCCAATAGAGGGGTGGTTCCCTGATCGCTGGGCATGCCCTGGTGACTGTCAGTCTGCTTTGTCTTAGCGTCTTCTGGCACCGGGGAGTCTGCCGTACATTGTGTATCTAAATGTTTCCCTTTTGTCCCCGGAGATGGCTCATTATTATGTAGATTGTTTGGTAGTTTCTGTCCTGTCTGAGCGTTTAAGGTTCTAATCAACAGACAGAGCTTGCACCTGCTTGTTTCTTAGCATTGTCCAATTTTCCTTGCATTCTTTGCGGGTGCCCATTTTGTAATCAGGACATGGCCATCCCAGATGGCTACAGGTAACCACTGTTATCTTCTTCAATGGGGTTGTTCCACGACAGATCACCACAAATTTTTTAAAAATTTAACCGCAACATCTCAGATTTTGATTAAAATTGCTGTCCTGGATTATCTCACCTGTCAAAGTCACTGGTGTGAATAAAAAATTCCTATGCCTTATAGTTTTTGAGTTATGGGGGGATGAAAATTAGGGAAATGTTATATACTTTTGTTATATACATGATGCATCATAGAATGATGAAATAAAACATAGAAAAGACCAGTCAGTATAATCTTTTATTTTAGACACCTATGAGAATACATACTACATGAACCACATTTTACAAAATACTCTTTTTTTCTGTTTTTTCTACCAACATATTCACGTACAGTTTTGTCATATGAGAGCTTCCTTGCAATGTCATTTTCTAGAGACAATATGCATAATGAATTTAAGCGCTCTTCAGTTATGGTAGACCGAAATTTGTTCTTTATAAAGGATAGCTTTGAAAAATTCCTTTCTGCTTCACAGCTCGTGATAGGCATTGTCAAGGACAGCTTAAGCGCAGCAGTAATATTGGGGAACACTTCAATTAGGTGTTGCTCACAAACAAGCTGAAGAACTTCTGCGCATTGCATTTTAGATGGCGTGTTTTCTTCTGTGTTCTGGGATTTCCTAAGGTGCAAATATTCTTTGAACTGATAACACTCGTTTACTAATTTGTGGTCAATATCACCTTTGTAATACAATATTATAAGTTTAATACTATCCTCATCAATTTCAGAATTGTTCACCAATTCTGAGAGGAACTTGAACCTTTTCGCAATCTGCTCATATGGGTCAATCCTCTTGCGTAACTGGATTATCAAGCAGTTGTAGAGTTGATATAGAACTTCTATCCTAAATTTGTCAGCCCCTCTGAAAGAAGCAATACCAGTTGTTCCATCTGAAAATTTCCTTGTAACAATGCTTTTGGTAGCATCAGAATAACTTGAGGTGATATCTTCATACAAATCTTTTGCGTCTGATTCATAGTGTGCAATCCTATCAGCTGAATTTTCTCTGAGTTCTTTAACAAACAAAAGTAAAGATGATCGCAGAAGATAACCTTCAAACACATCAAAACTAGGGGTTTGGAGTTTCTTACTTGTTTTGTTGAAACGCTCCAGCACTTCTTCCCAAACGGCTGTTAAAATAGCATATTCCAGCTTTACCAACTTGTGGTATAAATTCTTTGCATCTCGTTTACATTCAGGCTTCTCTTCTGAATCTTCAAAAATATGTTTGAGAGTTTGTAAAATACCCATATATCCATTTTTAATTGCCCAGACTGCTTCATAGTGTGCAGACCATCTCGTTACACTTAAGCTCTTTAGAGAAAAATGTAGATTGCCCTGTGTGTTTAAAATCCCCCATCTTCGTGGAGATCCAGAAAAGAAAACATACAGCTCCTGCAAAATGCCAAAATAGTCAACAACTTCAGGTACAGTAGACACTGCCTTTTCTCCAACAAGGTTAAGTGAATGGGCTGCACATGGTACATAGTCTGGGTACCTGTTAATGTTTTTAAAGAATGCTTGCAGCCCTTTCTCCGAGCCCTTCATGTTAGATGCATTATTGTAGGACTGACCACGGATATTTTCAAGTGAAAGCTTATGTTCACCCAGGACTTGCTTGTTGTATTTTGTTGAACAAGGCCGTGGATGAATGATTTTCTATCGGTAAAAATGTTAAAAATCTCTCACAGGGTTTTCCATTATAGCAGTATCGAACCACAATTACCAGCTGGTCAACATGTGTCAGGTCAGGCGTAGAGTCAACAATAATAGCATATTATTTGGTGTCTTGGTTGTTGATTTGATCCACAATTTCATCTTGCACATGTTTTCCCATGATTTCTATCAATTCTTCATACACGGGTTTGGATAGGTAAGTAGCATTTGCTTTTTCATTTTTACATTTCTCGAGATGCACATGTAACAATGGGTCGAACTCTGCAATAAGTTCAATGGCCCCATGAAGTTTTCACTTCTCCTCATGACATCTAAATGCCAAACCTCTTTCACTTAAAAACTTTATAACAGCTACAACTCTTTTCGGTACTTCAAAATAGTACTGTATAGTTTTTCGCATCTGTTCTTCATGTTGCTGATCCACAGTATTTTTATTTGACTTTCTTGTTATCCAACACAACATCGCCCTCTTATTTTCCATGCTGTATTCATGATTCTCCAGAGTAAGCGTTGCGCTGGTCAAAGAGACACAGCCTGAGTGAGTGAGACACAGACAGAGTGAGAATTTGAAACTTGGTAATTTGGTGCAGTGAGGTAACCAGGAAAGGTAAGTGATGAATCTAATTCTGTTGTTTTTCAGTTAAAAGTGCAGTGTAGATTAGTATCTGATTGGCTGAAGCTGCCCCCACCCTAATTGCTGAGAGGCAGTTATCTGGCAGTCACCTGAGGCCTGTTTAGGGGCACAAAGGTACACATTGTATTCTTCTCTTTGAAGTTTAAGTAGTGTGAGTCATCCTAAAGTCCGTATAAAAGACAGACAGAAAGCGCACTTAGTAAGCGTTGCGCTGGTCAAAGAGACACAGCCTGAGTGAGTGAGACACAGACAGAGTGAGAATTTGAAACTTGGTAATTTGGTGCAGTGAGGTAATTCGGTGAAGAGTGGGAGAAGGTGCTTTTTCCCTACTGTTTTGTTCTCTCTCTTTCTTCTGGCCTGTAACTTTTAATCAGCAGGGAGAGAACCTGAGAACATCTGAGACCCTCAGAAGGTAAGTCAGTGATTTTTACTCATTTTTACTTTAATTACCTTTTCAAATTGTGTGTGTGTGTGGGGGGGGGGGAGGCGGGGACTGAAGTGACATCACAGAAAAGCTGTGACCTGAGTGGATGGTTGGGAATCTACACTAAATTAAAAAAATTAAGCATTGGTAACTAATTAAACATAATTACTTAATTATAATTTAATGGGGTATCTAAGTCAGAGATCGGAGAGTACTATATTTAGCTTTCACATTTATAGTAGAAACCTAGTGCTAAGGAACAGATAGTTAATAGTAACTTTTTTTTTTTTAATTTTAACTTTTAACTTTAATTTACTAATTAATTGATGCAATGTCAGTTAGAGGGGTGCAGTGCTCTGACTTTGAGATGTGGCAGGTCCGGGAAGCTTCCAGCGTCCCGGATGGCTTCATCTGCAGAAAGTGCACCCAATTGGAGCTCCTGACAGACCGCATGGTTCGGTTGGAGCAGCAATTGGATGCACTTAGGAGCATGCAGGTGGCGGAAAGTGTCACAGATAGCAGTTATATAAATGTGGTCACACCCAAGGTGCAGGCAGAGAAATGGGTGACCACCAGAAAGGGCAGGCAGTCAGTGCAGGAATCCCCTGTGGTTGTCCCCCTCTCGAACAGGTATACCCCTTTGGATACTGTCGGGGGGAGGATAGCCTATCAGGGGAAAACAGCAGCAGTCAGAGCAGTGGCACCACGGCTGGCTCTGATGTTCAGAAGGGAGGATCAAAGCGCAGAAGAGCAATAGTAATAGGGGACTCTATAGTCAGGGGCACAGATAGGCGCTTCTGTGGACGTGAAAGAGACTCCAGGATGGTATGTTGCCTCCCTGGTGCCAGGGTCCAGGATGTTTCCGAACGGGTAGAGGCCATCCTGAAGGGGACGGCAAACAGGCAGAGGTCGTTGTACATATTGGTACTAACGACATAGGCAGGAAGGGGCATGAGCTCCTGCAGCAGGAGTTCAGGGAGGTAGGCAGAAAGTTAAAAGACAGGACATCTAGGGTATTAATCTTGGGATTACTCCCTGTGCCACGTGCCAGTGAGGAAATAGGAAGACAGAGCAGCTAAACACGTGGCTAAACAGCTGGTGTAGGAGGGAGGGTGTCCGTTATCTGGACCACTGGGAGCTCTTCCGAGGCAGGTGTGACCTATATAAGAAGGACGGGTTGCATCTAAACTGGAGAGGCATAAATATCCTGGCCGCGAGGTTTGCTAGTGTCACACGGGAGGGCTTAAACTAGTATGGCGGGGGGGGGGGTGGGGGGGGGGGGGGGGTTGCACGGGAGCAATGGGTCAGAAGGTGAGAGCATTGAGGGAGAACTAGGGAATAGGGACAGTGTGGCTCTGAGGCAGAGCAGACAAGGAGAAGTTGCTGAACACAGCGGGTCTGGTGGCCTGAAGTGCATATGTTTTAATGCAAGAAGTATTACGGGTAAGGCAGATGAACTTAGAGCTTGGATTAGTACTTGGAACTATGATGTTGTTGCCATTACAGAGACCTGGTTGAGGGAAGGGCAGGATTGGCAGCTAAACGTTCCAGGATTTAGATGTTTCAGGCGGGATAGAGGGAGATGTAAAAGGGGTGGCGGAGTTGCGCTACTGGTTAGGGAGGATATCACAGCTGTACTACGGGAGGACACCTCAGAGGGCAGTGAGGCGAGATGGGTAGAGATCAGGAATAAGAAGGGTGCAGTCAGAATGTTGGGGGTTTACTACAGGCCTCCCAACAGCCAGCGGGAGATAGAGGAGCAGAGAGGTAGACAGATTTTGGAAAAGAGTAAAAACAACAAGGTTGTGGTGATGGGAGACTTCAACTTCCCCAATATTGACTGGGACTCACTTAGTGCCAGGGGCTTAGACGGGGCAGAGTTTGTAAGGAGCATCCAGGAGGGCTTCTTAAAACAATATGTAGACAGTCCAACTAGGGAAGGGGCGGTACTGGACCTGATATTGGGGAATGAGCCCGGCCAGGTGGTAGAAGTTTCAGTAGGGGAGCATTTCGGGAACAGTGACCATAATTCAGTAAGTTTTAAAGTGCTGGTGGACAAGGATAAGAGTGGTCCTAGGGTGAATGTGCTAAATTGGGGGAAGGCTAATTATAACAATATTAGGCGGGAACTGAAGAACCTAGATTGGGGGCGGATGTTTGAGGGCAAATCAACATCTGACATGTGGGAGGCTTTCAAGTGTCAGTTGACAGGAATTCAGGACCGGCATGTTCCTGTGAGGAAGAAGGATAAATACAGCAATTTTCGGGGACCTTGGCTAACAAGAGATAGTGTCGGCCTCGTCAAAAAGAAAAAGGAGGCATTTGTCAGGGCTAAAAGGCTGGGAACAGATGAAGCCTGTGTGGAATATAAGGAAAGTAGGAAGGAACTTAAGCAAGGAGTCAGGTGGGCTAGAAGGGGTCACGAAAAGTCATTGGCAAATCGGGTTAAGGAAAATCCCAAGGCTTTTTACACGTACATAAAAAGCAAGAGGGTAGCCAGGGAAAGGGTTGGCCCACTGAAGGATAGGCAAGGGAATCTATGTGTGGAGCCAGATGAAATGGGCGAGGTACTAAATGAATACTTTGCATCAGTATTCACCAAAGATAAGGAATTGGTAGATGTTGAGTCTGGAGAAGGGTGTGTAGATAGCCTGGGTCACATTGAGATCCAAAAAGACGAGGTGTTGGGCATCTTAAAAAATATTAAGGTAGCTAAGTCCCCAGGGCCTGATGGGATCTACCCCAGAATACTGTAGGGGGCTGGAGAGGAAATTGCTGAGGCCTTGACAGAAATCTTTGGATCCTCACTGTCTTCAGGTGATGTCCCGGAGGACTGGAGAATAGCCAATGTTGTTCCTCTGTTTAAGAAGGGTAGCAAGGATGATCCAGGGAACTATAGGCCGGTGAGCCTTACTTCAGTGGTAGGGAAATTACTGGAGAGAATTCTTCGAGACAGGATCTACTCCCATTTGGAAGCAAATGGACGTATTAGTGAGAGGCAGCATGGTTTTGTGAAGGGGAGGTCGTGTCTCACTAACTTGATAGAGTTTTTCGAGGAGGTCACAAAGATGATTGATGCAGGTAGGGCAGTGGATGTTGTCTATATGGACTTCAGTAAGGCCTTTGATAAGGTCCCTCATGGTAGACTAGTACAAAAGGTGAAGTCACACGGGATCACGGGTGAGCTGGCAAGGTGGATACAGAACTGGCTAGGTCATAGAAGGCAGAGAGTAGCAATGGAAGGATGCTTTTCTAATTGGAGGGCTGTGACCAGTAGTGTTCCGCAGGGATCAGTGCTGGGACCTTTGCTGTTTGTAGTATATATAAATGATTTGGAGGAAAATGTAACTGGTCTGATTAGTAAGTTTGCAGATGGCACAAAGTTTAGTGGAATTGCGGATAGCGATGAGGACTGTCAGAGGATACAGCAGGATTTAGATTGTTTGGAGACTTGGGCGGAGAGATGGCAGATGGAGTTTAATCCGGACAAGTGTGAGGTAATGCATTTTGGAAGGTCTAATGCAGGTAGGGAATATTCAGTGAATAGTAGAACCCTCAAGAGTATTGAAAGTCAGAGAGATCTAGGTGTACAGGTCCACAGGTCACTGAAAGGGGCAACACAAGTGGAGAAGGTAGTCAAGAAGGCATACGGCATGCTTGCCTTCATTGGCCGGGGCATTGAGTATAAAAATTGGCAAGTCATGTTGCAGCTGTATAGAACCTTAGTTAGGCCACACTTGGAGTATAGTGTGCAATTCTGGTCGCCACACTACCAGAAGGATGTGGAGGCTTTAGAGAGAGTGCAGAAGAGATTTACCAGAATGTTGCCTGGTATGGAGGGCATTCGCTATGAGGAGCGGTTGAATAAACTCGGTTTGTTCTCACTGGAACGACGGAGGTTGAGGGGCGACCTGATAGAAGTCTACAAAATTATGAGGGCATAGACAGAGTGGATAGTCAGAGGCTTTTCCCCAGGGTAGAGGGGTCAATTACTAGGGGGCATAGGTTTAAGGTGAGAGGGGCAAGGTTTAGAGGAGATGTACGAGGCAATTTGTTTACACAAAGGGTAGTGGGTACCTGGAACTCGCTACCGGAGGAGGTGGTGGAAGCAGGGACGATAGTGACATTTAAGGAGCATCTTGAGAAATACATGAATAGGATGGGATTAGAGGGATATGGACCTAGGAAGTGTAGAAGATTGTAGTTTAGTCGGGCAGCATGGTCGGCACGGGCTTGGAGGGCCGAAAGGCCTGTTCCTGTGCTGTACATTTCTTTGTTCTTTGTTCTTTTGTTCTGAGTACATTCATCCAGTCAGAAAACCCACCTGTTCTAAGTGATGTTTGGCATTTAGAAAAGAGCTTGCAAACAAAACAGTATATACAGCCTTTGCTCTTTGAGTAATCTAACCAGGATCTCATCACAGTCTGGCCATTTTTCAATCTTTTTTCAAAATATTTGTTTGAGAAACTTCGGTTTTGCTCCTTGTAAACCCTGCTTGATTCGGTATATACATCATCTGTTTTTTTATTATGAAAAAACTTATGTCTTGCATTAAACAATTCTGTATGAAATCATTATGAACAGTTATGGGCCAGTTTTCAAGGTCACTGTAGTCTTTGAAATCACTGAATTTGCTTCCTGTTTTATGTTTCTGCTCAGTCTCTGCTTGTTCCGCGGTACTTTCATGTTGACCACTGTGATCGTCATCTGTATCAAAAGTGTCAATATTGCTAGAAAGAGCTCCCACGGTTTGTGCACTATCACTGGCTTCAATGGTGTTTGCTTGGCTTGTTTCAACTGTAGGTGATGACAAACTTGACATTGCAAAATAGTTTGTTAGTTTGTGACATTTAGAAATTTTGTCAGATCGCTTTTCATTGAGTTTGCGTTTTTGGTATCCACTTAAGTACTTTCGTGAACTCATTGTTATTCCTCTAGGGTCTTGACCTCTGTTAAAAAGGGGGAAAAAAATTACATTAGCCACAGCAGAACAGCCAACTTACCGCGACACTCCACCTTTACAACATCTGTGCTACTGACTCTCAAACTTTGGGATTGTTGAAATATATACAACAAAAAATTAATCAATTTGAGTCGATGTTATGCTTTGAAAGGAAAAAAATTTAGGTCTACTTTCTGAGAAAGTAAAGCGCCATTTTTTAAGATTTAGAATAAATAAGCTAAATCGGCTAAACTAGGCTATGTTCAAGCTAGCCTACGCTAGGCTAGACTAAGTTAGGCAAGACTAGGCCACCAGAACTCATAGGCTATTTTACCATTATTTGTACACTTTTCATAATAAACACCTGTAATTTAACACAAATTCACCCTTTTATTACTTTTTTATAAATACTTGTAATATAGTATTAGCCTAGGCTATGCGATCGTAGCCTACCTCCCGTTCACCTCTTCATAAAAACAATAGGCTTAGGCTGATCTAACACTATTTCACCTTTATTACTTACATTACTTTTCTCAATATAACATTTATTTTTGAGTAGGGGTAATTAAAATATTGATCCTTATGAACATATTATTGAAAAAAATTCTTGTCTAGATCGCTATCACGAGTGCTATCACGTTGAAAATTCACGTTAGCATTGTGATTGCCTTTTCAACGGCTCCCCTTTTTTGTTACGACACGTCATCTACTGTTCGTATTTCTATGACAAATGTTAATAGTGCTTTAAATTATTTATAATTATTTTATATTAAATATATTTAGAATGAAACATCCTTAATTTGAACGTTTTTTCGTTTACGGCTAGCCTACATGATACTTTAATAACCTTTTAATTTTTATTTTAACTATTATTTTGTATTGAATTACACTATCTTATTAATATTATTATTTTTTTTAAACTTCTTCTCATACAGTAGACCCAAAATTTTTAAGCAATGTGGACTAAAGTTGTTTCTGGGGCCCCTCCGGGATTAGGGGCCCTGATCCGCCCCTGCCTATACCTATGCCAGAGACTTTAACATCTCTAAGTGCTGGTTGTATTCTTCTATCCCGACCGATTCCCAAGCAGGTATCCAAGTCTGTTCCTTTTACTTTTTCCCAAATGGTACATTTTCCAGAATCACGACCATACCTTTCCCCAATGTGGAGAAACCAGAACCAAAAAAATGATAAACGATGAGGTTAAGAGATGGCGATCTGCTGGCCACCCATTAAATACTTTCAAGGGATGGTACCAACATATCTATGATCGGAGACCGACACCCCCCCCCCCCCCCCCCAAGTAACCCTCCCAACTGGTCATAACCATACGGGGACCATATGTTTAATCAACTATAATCATAGAGGATGGAATGCAGGATACAGTAAATGTAAATATTATTTGGATAGGAGTGCCATTAAGAGGTGCATTCATGACACAAAAAAGGTACTGGTCCAGGGACATGAAGGGAATACCATCGACTTTAAACTCAAAATATGGACATCCCATCCCACAGTTTGACAGATATCAACCTACCAATATCATCAAAAGGTCTAAACATAAGATCACAGGGCCTGAAAAATTATTTTCTGCTCTCATCCCTGCCTATTGTGTCATCTTATTGACCAGAGAATACATTAAATTGGCTGCAGCCTTAGAGAAAATAGCCAATGACACTGCCCGAGCCCTAAGTAGCATTTCAGCTGAGATAGATGCTAGCCATTCGAACTGTGGCTTTACAGAATCGGATGGCACTTGACTATTTGCTAACCGAAAAAGGTGGCACTTGTGCCCTGATTTGTGCAGAGTGTTGCACCTACACCCCAGTTAATTCAGAAGAAATCAACAGCTTGTCAGCATATATTCAAGAAGAAGTTAGGAAACTTTACCAACCCTCTGACAACACTCTTTGGGGGCACAGGAATTTCCATCATTCAGGGACTTCTCTTATTTTTCATATTTGGGCTTGTCGTTTACATAGTGATCTTGCTGATAAAATGCATTGGCCAATGTATGGCTACCCATAATACCTCACCAATCAAAGTGGTTCATAGTGGTCCAACTGCACCACCAGCCCATGACATTGAACAAGGCTCCTACAATTGAACTGTTATTACTGCATTATTAACCAATTATTACTGAATCATATAATCAACTTCAATTAATTCTGATTTGTTATTGTACTATATAATTACCTTTTTGAATAACATTCTTCCAGAATGCTTGTAACGGTTGCAAAGCTTTGCCCACTCCATTGTTAAAGGCTGTTCTCTACCATTAAAGACAATGTGAATGAGTTCCTCTCCACGCTTATTTCTGTCCTGTCGCATTTCTTCTTTAATTTCTATTCATTATTTTGATTCATCCTATTAATCTTTAGAAGAATTAAAGGGGGGGACTGATAGAAATTGGCTTTTCTAGTTAGCTATAGATGATATAGGTAAAAGGTTTAATTGAGAACTCATTAAGAATAATTAACCATGATCATATTAACCATGAGAGGAAGGGAAGTCGAACAGCTGGGAACATTTTGCAAGTTGCTTGAGACTTGCTTAAGATTGTAAGAACAGTGATGTCATCTGGCTGAAAGGCCCCATTGTGTGAAAGGATGGGCAGTTCCGTTTCTATCTGGTAACAACCAGTCTAGGATGATAAGTCCTAGCGAAGAATGTGTTTTTCTCAAGCGATAGAATGGGAAATTCACACCAATATCACACCAATATATTTCAATACATATCTCTCTTAAATTGCCGGACAGACAGCTTGGCCGAATTGAGTGAATTATAAATAAGTTAAAGCCAATCACAGCTGTAAAGAAGGTGAGACTTTAAGATTATAATCTCCTTAAGAATCACTTGTCGGGATGGAAAAATCCATTCCGGAATCAATCTATCTCTTTCTTTGCTTGCTTTTGCTAAATCGCCATCTTTCTTTGCCATCTGTTTCAATCACTCAGTCATTTTATACTGTGTATTATGATTTGAAGAATTACCACGATTTGTAATTGAATGAAAACTCAACTACTGTATTCGCTAAAGACAATCTATCTAACCTAATTTTGTATTGACAAATAAAGTTTACCAGTGGCACAAGCTGACAAATAAAGTTCAACTGAACTTTGCCAAAAAGCACAGACTTGACCTCTGTTATTTGGGAACTAAGAAGGGATAACCGATATCCAGTGTTCCAAATAGAGATCCATCACACCTTATTTGTTCAGATTCTATTGTCAAATGTACTATCAGGGAACACTCCAGATATAATGGCAGGAATTCTCCAGTCATTGCGATGCACATTTCCCGCTGGCAACACATCCCCACCAGTGGGTTTCGCTGGCGACGTGGAGTGTTTACAATGGGAATTCCCATTGAGAAGCATCGGGAAGATAGAATCCCACTGCCAGCAAACAGATCGTCTCCGACAAACAGGCGGCTGGGGGACCAGAGATCTCGCCCAATGAATTGAATGCTACTGTGTTATCATGCATTGCTGGGGCCAAGAAATTATGAATAATGTATAAATATACATATAATATATAAATTGAGAAATATTATTGATCTAGCCTTAGGTTTTCAGGGCACAATTTCAAAATTTGTAGATAACACAACATTTTGAAATGCTGTGAACAGTGGGGAGGATCATATTTACACAGATAAGCTGGTGAAAGGAGCTGAGAAATGGCTGATGAAATCTAATGCAGTGAAGTGTAAAGTGATACATTTTGGGAGGAAGAGCAGGGTGTGTAGAAGCAATATAAAATAAAGGGTACAATTCTAAAAGGGGTGCAGGAGCAGAGGTTTCTGGGAGTGCATCAGCTCAAATTGTTGAAGGTGGCAGGGCAAGTTAAGAAAGGGGGTTAATAAAGCATCCAGAATCTTGGGCTTCATAAATAGAGGCAAGGAAGATAAAAGCACGGAGGTTATGGTGAACACCTAGAAAAACTGGTTCAGCCTCACGTGGACTATCAAATCCAATTGGGCACCTCATATTAAGAAGGAGGTGGAGGCATTATTGGGGATGCAGAAAACATGTAGGAGACTGGTTCCAGGGATAAGGGACTTCAGTTGAATGAATTAATTGGAGAAGCTGGGGGTGTTTTTCCTGAGCGAAGATAATGGGCTGAATTCTTTGGTCTCCCAGCCGCGTGTTTCTCGGTGGTGCGCCGTTCGCTGGCGGCGAGATTCTGTCTTCCCGGCTCTTGTTAATGGGATTTCCTATTGACTCCACTTCACACCGGCGGGAAACCAATGGGCAGGGTGCGCTGCCGGCAGGAAATCGTAACCGGAGAATTCTGGCCAATATAGGGAGGGAATTTTCTGGAGATGTTGAAAATCATGAGGTGCCCGTACAAAGTAGATAAGAAGAAACGGTTTCTAGTGGTGGAAGAATCGAGGACCAGAGGATGGTGATTTAAGATGAAAAACAAAATTACCAAAAACACTACAAAGAAAACTTTTTTTATTCAGTGAGTGGGATCTGGAGGGCCAGAGAGTGTGGAGACATCTAAAGGGAATTGGGGGCGGGATTCTCCCAGCCCGGGGCCAGGCCGGAGAATCGCCGTGACCGACGCGAATCATGCCACGTCGCCCCGACGCCAGGACGCGATTCCGCGCAGAGCAAAGAATCGGTGGCATTGGCGCCGCTGTGGTCAGCGCGGCGCCGGTCGGGGGCCGCTCTGCGCGGCCCCGATTCTCAGCCCGGGTTGGGCCGGGCGGCCGTTACAAAAATCCCGCGTCCCTCGGGCGCCATTCTAACCTATTCCTAGCCGGCGGGACCTCGGTGTGGAAGGGTCCCGGGGCGGCCTGTGGGAGGGCAGGGGGGGGTCCGACCCTGGGGGGGTCCTCCGATCGGCGGACCGGCCCCTCGGTCTGGGGTCTCCTTCCTTCCACACCGTCCCCTTTAGCCCTACACCATGTTGCGTTGGGGCTGGCGCGGAGAAGGGAGCCACTGCTCAAGCGCGTGATGGCACCGGTGTCATTGCGCAAGCGTGAACCCCGCGCCGAGGGTCGCTCCAGTGCCATGCTGGCCCCCTTTAGGGGCCAGAATTGCTGATCCTGAGGCCATGTTGAGGCTGTCGGAAAACACAATGGCGTTTCGGACGGCGTCAACACTTAGCTTCAAGATCACAGAATCCCGCCCTAGATCTTGGCTGAAGAGAAAAAAAACTGCAGCGCTTCAAGGCAAAGGTGGAAGAATGGGACTAGCGGAGTTGTTTTTGCAGAGAACCAACAATGGGCTGAAAGGCCTCATTCTGCCAGGGGGTTGGGCTTATGCCTGTAAATAGAAGGTGCCTTTCCAGATGTGAGATCTAATCTTCCATTGTGCACTGTATCCAGGCAATGTTTAGCACAATCTTAGGAGTGTCTCTCCTCTGTGTTTCGATAATTGTTTCAGGATTTTAACGATTGCTGCTGCCTGCAGCTAGAGAGTTATGGATTTTAACATGAAGTTACAAAGCAAGGCAAGGAAGGGGTTATTTAATTATTGACAAATGAAGCCAGTTCAATGGTTAACTGAGGCTATCCATCTCAAAGAAAAACTGACCTAAATAAGGTGTTAATGGGAGCTGATGTTACAACTAACTACATTTTTGTTTAAAGTAACCATAGAATGTAACCTTGTGATAATATTTTAAAAATAAATTTAGAGTACCCAATTATCTTTTTCCAATTAAGGGGCAATTTAGTGTGGTCAATCCACCTGCCCTGCACATCTTTTGGGTTGTAGGGGTGAGACCCACACAGACACGGGGAGAATGTGCAAACTCCACATGGACAGTGGTTCGGGGCCGGGATCGAACCCAGGTCCTTGGCGCTGTGAGGCAGCAGTGCTAACCACTGCATCACCATGCTGCCCTAACTTAGAAATAATTTGATAGCATTACTCCTTGTAATGCAAGTGGAATGTGATTCATGGGAGATGAATTTCTCCAAAGACAGCATATTTGAAAACTGAAACTCTGAAGCAGTAAATGTTTATACATGAGCAACAGTTGGCTTCCTTTGCAGCAATAAGGAGATTGATAGATTTCTGGATAATTCTTTCCACAATGTGGTCACCCAAGAGAGAGTGTCTTTTTTTAAAAACAATTTAGAGCACCCAATTCATTTTTTCCAATTAAGTGGAAATTTAGAGTGGCCAATCCACCTACCCTGCACATCTTTGGGTTGTGGGGGTGAAACCCACGCAAACACAGGGAGAATGTGGAAACTCCACACGGACAGTGACCCAGGGCCGGGATCGAACCTGGGACCTCGGCGGCGTGCGGCAGCAGGGCTACTCACTGCGCCACCGTGCTGCCCCCCAAGAGACAGTTTCAGGCACAGTTATAACTTAGGAAGAAAGGATTAGACTTTATATAATGCCATTTTACATTTTCAGCACATTGTAAAGCACTTTAAAGTCAATGAATTATTTTGGAATTGCAGCCCCTATTGTTATACAGACAAATACAGGATTGAAATTACACACAGCAAGGTCCCACGAAAAAGAATGAAATGAATGACGAATGCAGTAAACGTGCCTCTTTAAGGGTGTGAGTTCTCGGAGGGTCATGTGACCTGTAGGGCCAACTGGGCCGGAGCGTGCGAATCCTGGGGCTGAGCGTGGGTTTTACTGTTGGTTCGGAATTTGGAGTTGTGGAATACGGAGCCTTTATCTCATTTCCTGTAAATAGTTATTTGCCTTAGTAAACCGTTTATTTGTTCATCTACTTGGTGGTCGTCAGTCTTCCAAGATGCTACATTTGGCAACGGGGAGACATAATGGTATTGTCGCTGAACTTGTAATCTAGAGACCCAGGGTAATGCTCTGGGGTCTTGAGTTTGAATCACACCATTGAAATTGAAATTAACAGTGCAGAAGGAGGCCATTCGGCCCATCAAGTCTGCACCGGCCCTTGTAAAGAGCACCCTACCTAAGTCCATACCTCCACCCCATCCCCACAACCCAGCAACCCCACCTAACATTTTTGGACACTAAAGGCAATTTAGCATGGCCAATACACCTAACTGGCACATCTTTGGACTTGTGGGAGGAAATCGGAGCACCCGGAGGAAATCCACCTTGGCAGATAATGAAATCTGAATTCAAGAAAATTATGGGATTACAAATCTAACGATGACCATGAAACCATTGTCGATTATCGTTAAGAACCCAACTGGTTCACTAATGTCCTTTAGGGGAGGAAATCTGTCATCCTTACCAGGTCTGGCCCGCATGTGCCTCTAGAGCCACAACATCCTCAAGGATGGATAATAAATGCTGGCCAAGCCAATGACAAGCACATCTAATGAACGAGTAAAACAAAAAGATCACTCGGACTGCCTTCCTACTGCTACAGAAATCGGAAGAGCAAACCTCGTGTGGAAGCCTTTCCTTTGCAGCAAACTCATTCAGCAGCCTGTGAGTGCCAAAATGCCCTTTTGTGGGAAACTTAAGCTGTTTGGTCCTAGCACAGAGCAGTGGGTGCTTTATATCGAACACCTGCACTTTTGTCTTTAAGGCTAATGAAATTGGGCGAAAAGAGAAGCAGCGGGTAATCCCATTAACAGCATGTGAGGACCCATCCTTTAACTTGATTAGGATTCTGACTTACCCTGATGACTCTGAGGAGGAACTTGTGGAATTAGTTAAGGGGCATGATCACAAATGCCCAGAGGTGGTGATAGCGGCATTTATGGCGTGCCTAAAACACAGCTGAGTTTGGGGCTAGTCTGTGGTGTTAACGACATGGCCACACAAAATAAATTATTATCCGAGGCAGAGATTACCTTAAACAAGGAGTTAGAGTTCATTCAAGCTATGGAAAGTGCCGGAAGGGGTGGGCAATGGAACTGCAGAGCATGCAACCAGGCGAGGTCCACCAAGTTTGATAGTAAGCTGCTGGCAGTCGTGGTGCCAGGGATGAAGGTGCAGAAAATAATGAGCAAAGAGGCTTGGAGCAAAAGAAATATAGGGGATTTGGTTCACAGAACAGGAGCTATGAAGCTACGAAGGATGGCACGGTAGCACAGTGGTTAGCACTGTTGCTTCGCAATGCCAAGGATCCCAGTTCGACTCCTAGCTTGGGTCACTGTCTGTACGGAGTGTGCATGTTCTCCCCGTGTCTGCCTGGGTTTCCTCCATGCGCTCCGGTTTCCTCCCTCAAGTCCCGAAAGACGTGCTTGTTCGGTGAATTGGACATTCTGAAATCTCCCTCAGTTTACCTGAGCAGGCGCCTGAGTGTGGCGACTGGGGGATTTTCACAGTAGCTTCATTGCAGTGTTAATGTAAGCCTACTTGTGAGACTAATAAAGACTAAGAATGCTACCATTGTGGGGGAGGTCGCCCCCAGAAGAGATGTAAATTCAGGGAAGCTATAAGTTATGCCTGAAATAGAAATGGGTGCGTTATGAAGAAGTGCAAGGCTAGATAGAGCCCACCAGGGCCAACAAAGACAACACTCCAACTCCAGTGTTGAGAATAACCCTGAAAACGGATCTGAAGTAAGGTGGGCAACACACCCCCAATTACAACTGTGTTAATGATAAACAGTCAGCAACTTAGAATGGAGGTGGACACAGGTGCTCCCACTACAGCTGTAGGTGAGCAAACATATCATTATATACAAGATGGAGTCCAGTCCCTGAAGTTAAGAAGCACAACGGCCAGGCTAGCCCAGTATATTGAGGAAGTTATAAGAATCCTGGGAACAACCACAATGTCCATGCCCTACTAGCCTCAGTCACCTCAACTGCCTCTAATAGTAGTGGGGGGGGCAAGTGGTGAACTTTGCACCAATGGACTCTCTGGTCTGTTCTGTTCTTCCGTTTAATGGTTCAAGCGGTTTGTACATCTCGTTATTTGTGTGACACACTGTTTTTTTTCTGCACCAGGCACCTTCCCATGTAAATAGCTTAGTTTTATGTACATAGTCCTGTAAATATTTTGCACAAACGTAGTCAGGAACATTCACCACACACTATTTATTGTCACGCAGGCACCTTTTTTTATATAAAAGGAGGGATGTCATAATATACACCAGTCTTTCATGGTGCAGACACACACTGATGGACACACAGTGGGACCAATCAACATACACAACACCGCAGCCAATCACCAGTGAGAGCACACACACTATAAAGACAGGGGACATCAGAGTTCCCGTTCATTCGAGTAGCAGCTAGCTAGGAGCACAGAGCTCACAACCTGCAACACAGACATTCACCATGTGCTGAGTGC
This sequence comes from Scyliorhinus torazame, assembly GCF_047496885.1. Classification (NCBI taxonomy): domain Eukaryota; kingdom Metazoa; phylum Chordata; class Chondrichthyes; order Carcharhiniformes; family Scyliorhinidae; genus Scyliorhinus; species Scyliorhinus torazame. Next base: position 170,428,149 of record NC_092717.1, on the reverse strand, counting down.
ATCAACTGGTTAGGACAAGGCAAAGGTCTTTAGTTAAAGCTGGTATCGTATTTACCCACAGTTCAAGTATGTTTAAATAGTTAACCTTTTAATAAAATAGTGTTGCACTACTTCAAGTGTTGGTGACCTGTATGTGATCCAGAACACCCAACACATCAGAGGAGCATCTAGAAAATCTTGAATAATAAATTTTAAACAAATTTACGAAGACTGGCGGAGAAAGCGGTGGAATTTATGAAAGATAATAAACTGATGAGAGAAGGAACACCTTGAACCTTGACTGTGGGAAACTGAGTAATGTTTTGTCAAACTTGTAACTTCTGACTTGCGATGTTCGGACTGACTTTGGAGGTTCTGTATATATTTTTTCCATTTTTCTTTTGGTTCTGTTTGGGATTAGGTTAACAGATAATACTTTGTTAAGGGAGGAGGGGTGGGCCTTTGTGCTCGGACCTTGGGAGGGACTGTTTGTATGTTTTTTCGTCTTGCCATTGTTTTGATTGTTTGCATTAAGAGCAGGGGGAGGTTAACCAGCTACGATGCTAGGCGCCAGGGGAGGGCTGCCAGGCTTGCTGGGAGGGCTAGTTCACGGAAGCAAAGTGGGGGGTGAGCTGAAGACAAATGTAGGGGGGGGAATGGGAGGGGGAGCGGGGTAGACTGCTGACGGGGTGGGGACTTTTAAGTTAGTGAAGGAGGAGAGTGGATGGAGGTAGCTGCCTGGGGGCGGGCCAGATGAGGTGCGGGGCATGGGTCAAGGAGAGGATATGGCTGACCAGCAGTGGAGGAGGGTGGGGTGCCTCCCGACTAGGCTGGTCACATGGAACGTTTGCGGGCTAAATGGGCCGGTCAAAAGGACCCGTGCGTTCGCACATTTGAGGCAACTGAAGGCGGTCGTGGCCAAGTTGCAGGAGACACGCTTGAAGGTGTGTCAGGTTAGGTTGAGGAAGGAATGGGTCGGACAGGTGTTCCATTCGGGATTGGACTTTAAAATGAGGAGCTTGGAAATCCTGGTCAATAAATGGGTGGCATTCGAGGTGGGGAAGATAGAGGCAGATCCTGGGGGTAGATTCATCAAAGTTAGTGGGAAGCTGGAGGGAATGGCTGTGGTATTGGTGAATATATATGCCCCAAACTGGGATGATGTTGAGTTCGTTAGGAGGGTGCTAGGGAAGATCCCGGACCAGGATTCACATCGACTGATTATGGGGCGACTTTAACACGGTCCTGGATCCAAGACTGAACCGGTCGAGTCCCAGGTCCGGAAAGGTGTCAGCTGTGGCAAAAGAGCTACGGGGGTTTATAGAGCACATGGGAGGGGAGGATCCCTGGAGATTTGGGAGGCCAAGGAGCAAGGAGTTTTCATTCTACTCCCATGTGCATAAGGTGTACTCCTGGATAGATTTCTTTGTGCTGGACAAAACGCTGCTGGCTGAGGTGGTGGATACTGAATATTCAGAAATTGTGGTGTCAGAACATGCTCCACACTGGGTAGACCTGCAAGTGAGCCAAAGAAAGGCCCATCAGCCGCATTGGAGGTTAGATGTAGGGCTGCTAGTGGAGGACGAGGTGTGTGAGCGGGTGAGGGAGGCCATTCGGGGGTACATAAGGACCAATGATACAGGTGGAACCTCAGCAGGGGTGGTGTGGGAGCACTGAAAGCAATTATCAGGTGGGAGCTCATTTCGATTCGGGCCCATAAGGAGAAGGCTGAACGGGTGGAGTTGGGTAGGCTGTAGGCGAACTTTTACAGGTGGACAGGAGGTATGTGGAGTCTCCAGATGAGGGGCATCTGAAGGAGTGTCAGAGACTGCAAATGGAGTTTGGGCTCCTGTCCACAGGTAAGGTGGAGGGGCAGCTGAGGAGGATGAAGGGGGGAATGAAGGTGTATGAATACGGGGAAAAAGCCAGCAGGATGTTGGCGCATCAGCTAAGGAAGCAGGAGACGGTGAGAGAAATTGGGAAAGTAAAGGATATATGGCGAAAGGTGTTTGTGGATCCGGCGGATGTGAATGATGTGTTTCGGGAATTTTATAGTGGACTAGACAAATTGATACCCCAGCCGGGGAAGAGAGTATGAAGCGATTTTGGGGGGGGGGGGGGGGGCGCTGGAGTTCCCGAGGATAGATGAAGAGTTGGTGGAAGGCTTGGGAGGCCCAATCAGGCTTGGGGAGATTACAGACGGATTGGGGCGATGCAATAGGGTAAGGCCCCGGGACCTGATGGATAACCCGGTTGAATTCTACAAAACGTTTTCCGGGTTGTTGGGGCCGCTCCTGGTAAAGGCTTTTAATGAGTCCAAGGAGCGGGGAGAGCTCCCCCCAATGTTATTGCAGGCATCGATTTCCCTTATTCTGTAGCGGGATAAGGATCCAGAGAACTGTGGATCGTATAAGCCAATCTCTCTTTTAAATGTGGATGCAAAATCTTTGGCAAAGGTCTTGGCCACACGCATAGAAGATTGTGTCCCGGAGGTGATAGGGGAGGATCAGACGGGGTTTGTGAAGGGATGTCACCTGACGCCCAACATTAGACGTCTCTCACATGTGATAATGATGCCAGCGGAGGGGCGCAAGGTTGAGGTGGTGGTGGCCATGGATGCAGAAAAGGCCTTTGATCGGGTAGCATGGAAGTGCCTGGGGATGTCCTGGGAAGGTTTGGGTTCGGGCAGGGATTCATTGACTGGGTCCGGCTGTTACATCAGGCACCAGTGGTGACTGTAAGGACCAACCGGGTTCGGTCAGAATATTTTAGTGTAGGGGGACGAGACAGGGGTGTCCACTCTCCCCACTACTGTTTGCCCTGGTCATAGAGCCCTTGGCGAACATCTGGCGGGGGATAGTGAGGGGGGGGGTTGGGCATAGGGTTTCACTCTACGCGGACGACTTGCTTCTTTACATAACAGACCAGTTGGGGGGGGGTGGCTGGGATTATGGAGATATTGGAGCAATTTGGTTGGTTCTCAGGCTACAAATTAAACATGGGGAAGAGTGAGGTGTTCGTGAGCCAGGCACGGGGTCAGGAGAGGAGACTGAGGGAGTTACCATTTAAAGTGATGGGAAGGAGTTTTAGGCACCTGGGAATTCAGGTGGCAAGGGACTGGAGTCAGCTCCATAAGTTAAATTTGGACAGGGCAGTTGAGCAAATGAAAGGGGACTTCTGCAGGTGTGACATGCTCCCGTTGTCATTGGCGGGTAGGGTACAGACTGTGAAGGTGACAGTGCTCCCAAGATTGCTATTTGTGTTTCAATGTCTTCCAATTTTTATCCCTAAGGCGAAAGCGCTGATTTTGGGTTTGTATGGGCCGGTAAGGCCCCGAGGGCGAAGAAGGTCCTTCTGGAATGGGGGAACGGGGTGGTAGGCTTGGCCCTTCCAAATTTGATTAATTATTACTGGGCGGTGAATATATCGATCGTTAGGAAGTGGGGGAGGGGTCGGTGTGGGAGCGAGTGGAGGCAGCGTCCTGTAGAGGCTTTGTTAACAGCACCTCTGCCGTTCCCGCCGGCTCAGTACTCCACAAGCCCAGTGGTGGTGGCAGCCCTGAGGGTGTGGGGGCAATGGAGGCAGCACATGAGATTGGAGGGGGCGTCGGTGTGGTCACCAATCTGTGATAACCACTGTTTTGTTCCGAGAGGGCTGGACGGGGACTTTAGAAGGTGGCAACGGGCATGGATTGAGAGATTTGGGGATCTCTTTGTAGTGATCTGTACATCTGTACATACATCTGCACATACACCAGGGACTGCAAACAGATGTAACAGCCACAGCATCACTAGAGGGCATCAGAGACAGGTGTAAAGGGTCCAGCCCAAGGTAGGATCTGCCTCTTTCAGAAGCACAGGGCTAGGGAGCAGCAGCAGCACACAGAGACAGCTCAGCATAGGCAGCTTACCTTAGCTTCACTGGTCATACCTCTTGACTGTATTACATCTAGTTAAGCTTTGGAAACAGAACGAACCTACTGAATAAAGTATTTGTGTTAACTGGAAGTCTACAATCTTTATTCAGACTTAGAGAATAATATATGATACCAGGAGTGATTTCAGAAAGCTAGCTAGACATCAGCAAGAGAAGAAAAACTTAAACCGGATATTCGACAGTGGAAGACTTCGCAGCAAATGGATCCTCGACGACTAACTGATTCAATGGAACTTGTTGGAACTCCATGGCGGCTGGAAACAGACGGTAATTTAAGTTATAACTGGAAAATGTTTTGAACAGATGTTCCAAATATTTATCACAGCTAATGATTTAAGCCATGCCTCTGATGCAACGAAAATAGTCCTACTTCTCTCAACAGGAGGGCATGGAGCTGGAGAAATCTATAATTGCTTTAATTACTTAAAAGATGAAGACAAATCCAAAGTAGAAATCATACTCAAAAAATTTGCTAAATGCTGTAACAGTCAGGCTGGTGAGGTGCTGGAAAGATTTAACTCTTGTCAGAGAAATGGAGGGCCCATCTCTGATTTTATTACAAATCTCAAGTTAATACCACAAGGCTGTGATTATGCTGATTTCAGAGACACTCTGATAATGCATCAATTAATTTCTGGACTATCTGATAAAAATTTGAAGGAAGAACTATTACAAAATAAGCATCTAACTCTAGAAATCGCTATACAAAAATGCCTTGCTTATGAACAAAAACAAAATCAATACTGTCAGTCTTTACAAACACAGAATCAGTGTCTACAAAAGAAAATCGGAAAAACAGCACCAAAACTTACCACGAGGCAGAGACAGGATTGAAGGAACTTCCGAGCGGCTGCCATCTTGAGGAAGGAGCCGCACATGCGCAGTTGTGACACGAGCGCATAGTAAAGGAAACTCGAATTGCGCATGCGCAATCGAGGCCGCCACATGACATCACTAGCGTCATGACGTCAGATGACCAGGACCACGTCCACTTAAAAGGGAAATGCATGAAAATGAACAAAAATAAATTTAAAGCTGCAACACCCAATTTTCTTGCCTCAAAAGACCGAACAATGCCCGAACTTACACCAGCAGTTAAAAATAACTTTCACAACACCCTGGAACAAGCAGTTAGCACCGCCCTAGAAGATGATATGATCCTTGTAGACTACGACTCAGATGAAGATTTCATCTTGGGAGATGGCTACCCCAGTACCAAATCCGAACCGCAACTAGAGGTGTTGTACCGTGAAGACTCCGACGATGAGTTCTTCGGAATGGGGAATCTTCAGCCCGGCATATATGACATCCCGACTCGTGAGTGCAGGATTATGCTGCGGCCTGATGCCAAGAAACAGAGCGTGGTCCACACACCACGGAGGGTCCCAGTCTCCACACAAGAAGATGATTTGTTCATTGAACATGAAGAGAACGATCACAACTCCGAAACAAAAAGCGATGAGTTATCTATTGAACAAAACACACAATACTGCTCAGACATGGCTGAGTTATTCGGAGATCCTGATCACAGCATCAGCAACACGGTTGAAAAGCTCAATACGACTCTTCTCATGGTAGATGAATCCAACACCATGATGCCATGGCAGATCGTCGATACTTTGGATGACAGCAATACCCAAGATGAAGACGATGCCACACGGAGAGCACAGAACGACTCAGTTGAGAGAGCACAGATCAACTCTACAGCGAAAACACTGCATGACTCCACAAAGAGAGCGATGACAGACTCCACAGAGAGAGCGATGACAAACTCCACAGAGAGAGCGATGAAGGGCTCCACAGAGAGAGCGATGAAGGACTCCACAGAGAGAGCAATGAAGGACTCCACAAAGAGAGCGACACAAGCCTCCACAGACAGCTCGGTGACAGACTCAAAAATGGAAGCAAGCAAACACTCCATAGCGAACGCCATGCATGTACAAAACCATGAAGATCTATCAAGCTTATTTGAGCCACCAGAAGAAGACACTGAATGTCTACCCACTGTATGTGAGACAAGTGATGAAGAAATCACAATTCCCATACAGGTTGTGCAGGATCACAGCTCGACTCAAATATCTCAGCTCGTCTGTGCAGAAGCACTCAATAATCAGAGGACGGCCACCCAAGAGTCCAGAGAGACCACGTCATTAGAAATCTTGAAGATTTTGACTTCAGAAAAGGAACACAAAGAGATCACAGATGATTCAGATGAACCTGAAATGACTCCAAAAGAGGAGCACCAAGAAATCAATGATAATTCAAGTGAACCTGAAATGACTCCAAATGAGGAGCACCTAGAAATCAATGATGATTCAAGTGAATCAGAAATGACCTGGAAGAGGAGTACCAAGGAAGCAAAGAAGAGGAATCGAATCCACCACAAATGACTAATGTCACCAACATCAATGCAACATCAGATCATTCTCACAATTCTCAAGAAGACACGCTCAATGTAGCAGATACCACAAAGGGCACAGACACCAATAACTGTGACAATGACCCAAATCATCCACATGGCACACTCATTGAATCATAGAATTTACAGTGCAGAAGGAGGCCATTCGGACCATCGAGTCTGCACCGGCTCTTTGAAAGCGCACCCTACCCAAGCCCACACCCCCACAACCCAGTAACCCCATCCAACACTAAGGGCAATTTTGGACACTAAGGGCAATTTAGCATGGCCAATCCACCTAACCAGCACATCTTTGGACTGTGGGAGGAAACCGGAGCACCCGGAGGAAACCCACGCACACACGGGGAGAACGTGCAAACTTCACACAGACAGTGACCCAAGCTGGGAATCGAACCTGGGACCCTGGAGCTGTGAAGCAATTTTGCTAACCACCATGCTACCGTGCTGCCCTGATGCAGCAACAAGAGCAACAAAAACCGCAAGAAGCACATCAGAAACAAGAACAACAACAGCAACAACAAAAGCAACATGCAGCGCAACAAGAACGACAAAAGCAACAAGAAGCATCTCAGAAACAACAAGCATGACAAGAAAAAGAGCAAGAATAAAAGCGAAAACAACGAACACAGAATCAACAAGCGTGACAAAAAGAACAACAAGAACGACAACAACAAGAACGGCAACAAAAACAACAAAGACAGAAACGATACAAACAACAACAATGAAACAACGACCTGCACAACATGGTACAACTCTGCCCTTGAAGGACAATGTCACAGCACACTGCGAAACAATGACGAGACTGTAAACATGCCATGGCATGATAAAGAATCTCACAAATTCACATCTGCTCCAGAACAAACAAGCAAAACAGCTTTCATGAACGATAACATACAGAATCACTACCACAAACACAAGAAAAAGTCGAGTTCAGACAATAGTGCGACACAGAATCGTTACCCGCAATCAAATCGAACAGGGGACAAAGGTGTCCACATCTTTAAACGACTCATCAGCAAAGCAGCCGAGTCACGTTCTGACATCAACCTAGCTCTGTTATCGTACCGAGCAACCCCATTGAGTTCAGGACTGTCGCCAGCGCAAATGCCCTTTGGCAGAGACATCCGGACAACCCTACTGGCAAAGCAATTCCGAGACCTCGGCAACGCACCGGTTCTCGACGACATGCGGACACTATACTCCAAACAAAAACTATACTACGATCAACATGCGATCCCACTCATGACACTGACAATAGGTGACACCATCAGAATCAGGGACCCAGGAGGCGGATGATCTAAGTCAGCCACGGTGATCAGGCAGGAGGCACCGCGGTCCTACATTGTCAAATCGTCTGCGGGAGTACTTTTTCGCAGTAACCGCCGGGATCTATTAGAGATTCGACCTACAACGCCAGTATTTCCCACACTGGACTTGACCGAGTCCATTTGTCCACAGGACGGTCCTCGCCACACAGCGCCAGACAGTACTCTTGACGACATCAAACCATCATCCCTACTATCACTGTTAAGACGCTCCAGCAGAAGCCGTAAGGCACCCGACCGGCTAGATTTGTGACGACACTTCAACACACACACAAGACGAATATGGCCATTTCTCACGATGGACTCACAACACAGTTAATTGTTTCTGTATTACTTTTATCATTTTCACAGTGTGCAGATTTGCATATTCTCACCACTTGTTATGTACAGTTTTCTTGAGGCCAGTCTAGAAAACATGTCCAATAAAAGGGGGGGAATGTAGTGATCTGTACATCTGTACATACATCTGCACATACACCAGGGACTGCAGACAGATGTAACAGCCACAGCATCACTAGAGGGCAGCATCAGAGACGGGTATAAAGGGTCCAGCCCAAGGTAGGATCCGCCTCTTTCAGAAGCACAGGGCTAGGGAGCAGCAGCAGCACACAGAGACAGCTCAGCATTGGCAGCTTACCTTAGCTTCACTGGTCATACCTCTTGACTGTATTACATCTAGTTAAGCTCTGGAAACAGAACAAACCCATTGAATAAAGTATTTGCGTTAACTGGAAGTCTACAATCTTTATTCAGACTTAGAGAATAATATACTCTTCTTTGAAGAGGGTTTCCCGAGCCTGGGGAGATTAGAGAATGAATTTGAATTACCGGGTGGAAACGGATTTCGGTACCTACAGGTACGGGACTTTGTCTGGAGGCAGGTTCCAAGCTTCCATCGCCTCCCTCTAAGGGGACTGCAGGTTAAGGTGATGTCAAAAACAGGGGTTGGGGAGGGGAGGGTCTCAGAAATATCTAAGGAATTGATGGAGTGGGAAGGGGCCCCCATCAGGGAGGTGAAGAGGAAGTGGTTGGAAGAGTTGTGAGGGGAGTCGGAAGTTGGACTATGGGAAAAGGCCTTGAGGCGAGTCAATTCATCCTTGTCGTGTGCCAGGCTTAGCCTGATCCAGTTCAAGATGGTCCATTGGGCTCATATGACTGTGGCCCGGATGAGCAGATTTTTTGAGGAGGTGGGGGACAGATGTGGGAGGTGCAGGGGAAGCCCGGCGAATCATGTACACATGTTTTGGGTGTGCCCAAAACTGAGGGGATTCTGGCATGGATTTGCAGACATCATGTCAGAGGTCCTGGAAGGGAGGGTTACTCCGAGTCCAGAGATGGAAATATTTGGGGTGTCGGAAGATCCGGGGGCCCAGGAGGGGAAAGAGGCCGACGTTTTGGCCTTTGCCTCCCTGGTGGCCCGGAGACGGATTTTGCTAGGATGGAGGGACTCGGAGTGTGGGTCAGCGACATGGCAGGGTTTCTCAGGCTGGAGAAGATTAAGTTCACCTTAAGAGGTTCAATTCAGGGGTTTGCTTGGAGGTAGCAGTCGTTCATCGACTTCTTTAAGGACAACTGACTGTCAGCAGAAGCGGGGGGCAGGGGAGAGGGGGTGGGGGAGGAAAGTGAATAATGATAGGGAATCTAATATACGGGCAGTCAGGAGGTAGGGCAGGGGGAAGTTGGGTATGTTATTGTGGGGTTTTTGCGTGTGTTGGACCGCTCTGTTGTTTAGAATGTTTAAATGTTAATATTATAAATGCTTCAATAAAATGTTTTCTAAAATAAATACATCTATGGACAACATTTCATGTAGTTACCGACCACAAACTACATTTCAGGTAGTTACCAACCACAAAGGAAAAGAAAGCTGTTCCTTCCATAGTTTCAGCTAGGATCCAACACTGGGCTTTATTGTTGGCAGCCTAGGAGCATACATTTCAATATAGGCCGGGCACACACATTTCAAACACGGGCACTTTAGGCTGCTCTCCCCTACTCGAAAGTATACCACCTCCGCCAGTACCATAGGAAATTGTTTGTGAACAAAGAACAAAGAACATTGAAAATTACAGCACTGGGCCCTTCGGCCCTCCAAGCCTGCACCGACCATGCTGCCTGTCTGAACTAAACCCTCTACCATTCCGGGGACCACATCAAATAACAAAGAACAAAGAATAAATAAAAGTACAGCACATGAACAGGCCCTTCGACTCTCCAAGCCCATGCCGACCATGCTGCCCGACTAAACTACAATCTTCTACACTTCCTGGGTCCGTATCCCTCTATTCCCATCCTATTCATGTATTTGTCAAGATGCCCCTTAAATGTCACTATCGTCCCTACTTCCACCACCTCCTCCGGCAGCGAGTTCCAGGCATCCACTACCCTCTGTGTAAAAAACTTGCCTCGTACATCTACTCTAAACCTTGCCCCTCGCACTTTAAACCTATGCCCCCTAGTAATTGACCGCTCAACCATTGGGAAAAGCCTCTGACTATCCACTCTGTCTATGCCCCTACTAATTTTGTAGACCTCTATCAGGTCGCCCCTCAACCTCCGTCATTCCAGTGAGAATAAATCAAGTTTCTCCAACCTCTCCTTTAAACTTTCTTAATATGTTGCAAGCCTCGGCGCGACCGGTCAACTTTTGGTCCCAAAAAGGCCCGATATTATCTTGAGTCAAACACACGGCCCTCCAGGGCTGGCATCATGATGACAGGTCTGAGCAATTACAACCCTTTCAGACAAGAAAAGACGAGTTAAATTGTGAAGCCGGTGTATTATTAAGAGGGGCAGGGGTGGTCGTTCCAACTCCCTCTCAACAGTTATTATTACAAGAGTTACACCGTGCCCAGCTTGGGATGAAAAAGATGAAAATATTTTCACGTAGTGATGTGTGATGGCCTGGAATTGATATCGACATAAGGAACCTGGCCAAACAATGTGACCATGCAGCAAAGCCTGCCATCTGCAACCTTAATGCAGCCTTGGGAGTGGCCAGGTCGATGATGGGTGTGAATACATATCGACTTTGCAAGTCCATTCATGGGCTCCATGTTCTTGTTCATCATTGATGCTTACTCCAGGTGGTTGGATATTCACAAAATGAAGCCCATGACCTCATCAGCAACAATAGAAAAATTGTGACAGACATTCGCCACCCATGGGTTTGATTGATTGATTTGATTTATTGTCACATGTACCGAAGTACAGTGAAAAGTATTTTACTGTGGCCGAGGGAACGTACACAGTACGTCCATAGTAGACAAAAGAATAATCAACAGAGAACATTGACAAATGGTACATCGACTAACTGTGATTGGTTACAGTGCGGAACAAGGGGCCAAACAAAGCAAATACATGAGCAAGAGCAGCATAGGACGTCATGAAGAGTGTTCATACAGAGAACAGATCAGTCCGAGGGGGAGCCGTTGAGGAGTCTTGTAGCTGTGAGGAAGAAGCTGTTCCTATATCTGGATGTGCAAGTCTTAGACATCTGTACCTTCTGCCTGATGGAAGGGTCTGGAAGAAGGCAATGTCTGGGTGGGAGGGGTCTCTGATAATGCTTTCTGCCTTCCTGACGCAGCGGGAGGTGTATACAGAATCAATGTGGGGGTGGCAAGCTTGTGTGATGCATTGGACTGAGTTCACCACACTCTGCAGTTTCTTGCGATCTTGGACCGAGCAGTTGCCATACCAAGCTGTGATGCAGCCGGATAGGATGCTCTCTATCGCACTCTGTCGAAGTTTGTGAGAGTCGATGCAGACATGTCAAATTTCTTAAGCTTGTAGTAGGAAGTAGAGACGTGTTGGGCTTTCTTGACTGTTGCATCAACGTGAGTTGCTCAAGGTGCTGCTCTCAGGTATTGGGGCTGATTTTACTAGTGAAGAGTTCCAGCATTTCATGAGAGCCAATGGCGTCCAACATATTGAAACCACTTTCTACCTCCCAGCTTCAAATGGATTGGCTGAGAGAGTCATCCTGACATTCAAAGCCGCCATGATGAATCAGTCATCAGCCTCTCTCCAAACCAGACTGATCCATTTCCTGCTCACATATATAACAACACCTCATGTCACCACAGGTGTTACACCCGCCAAGTTGATATTGGGAAGACACATTAGAACACAGTTGGATCTGATATTTCTGAATTTGGCAGGTTGGGTGAAGACAAAGCAGAACACACAGAAGAAACATCACAACTCAAGAAAACCTGAGAGAGCACTTGAAGTGGACAATGGTATATGTTATAAATGTTGGTGCTGTTCCAAATTAAATCCCTGGAATGGTCCGATGAGACAGGTGTTCAAAGAAAAAGGGTGAAGAACCACCTGGACCATTTGAGAAGCAGAGAATTGTACACCAAACCAATGGGGCAGCCAGCCCTTCGTACGCCTGTCAGTGTAATTGCTATGGATGATCGTAATGCTGCAGCAAGCTACCCCAAGGGAGATCCCAGCAATGTTCTGGGGGGAACTGGGGAAATTATGATGGACCCATCATCATGGACACAACTTTGCATGTCGAGAGTAAACCGTTGTGGTTCAAACCAAAGTTATCTCTACTGCGGGGGCAGCCGTTAGTAAATTACGATGCTCCCAAAGGACCAGGAAGTCCCCAGACCAACTTACCTCATAAGGAGCTGTGCAGAGATCCTTTATCTCACTCTCTGTAAATAGTTATTTACCTTAATAAACCATTTATTCATTAATCTATTTGATGGTTGCCAGTTTTTCAAGATACTACAACTAGTAATTTGTGTTGGTAATGTAGGTTGAGAAGGATGGTGCAATAATGGTACAAAGTTATTGAGCTAGTAATTCAGAGACTCCAACTACCTCTGTGGGCAAACACTCAAACCACATCATAGCAAATAGTGGAATGTAAATTCAATTGATTAATACAGCTGGAATTAAATTTACAAATCTCAGTAATGCTGATCAATAATCTACCAGATTGTTAATAACTAATTTGGTTCACTAATGTCCTTTTGACATCTGGCCTCCACGTGAGTCAAGATCCACAGCAATGTGCTTGTCTCTTAAATGCCCTCTGAAATGGCCTAGCAAGCCATTCCACTGTACCAAACCACGATAGAAAACTTAAAAAAGAATAAAACCAGATAGACCATCCAACATCGACCCAGGCACCATAACCAACATCAGCATTCCCAGCCCTGTCGAACTTGCATTGTCCTCCTGTGCCAAAATTTGGAGTGCTGTCCCACAGATTAATAATATTCTCACTGAACATACTTTCCAACAAATGTGCCAGGCTCCTTCATTAGCATTCCTGACTATGTCCTGTCGTGTGAGAAGTGCTTGCACAGTGAAATACGGTCGGGGGAGTGACTGTTGGAGTCTTCAACATTGACTCCGGACCCCAGGAAATCTCTTGGCATTAGGTCAAACATGAGCAAATAAACCTGCTGATTACAATCAACCACTTTCCTTAGCTGATGAATGAGTACTGTACTCCATTTTGACCATTACTGGAAAGAAATATTGAGGTTGGCAAGGGAACAGAATGTAATTTGAGTGAAGAACTTCAATACACATCACCAAGGGAGGCTCATCACTACTCACAGAGCTAGCTGAATCCTGAAGGACATATGCTGCCAGACTGTCCCCGTGGCATATGGTGAGAGAATCAACAAGAGGGAAAACCATGCTTTCCTCACCAATCTACTTGTGCAGATGCATCTGTCCATGGCAATATTGGTAGAAGGGACCACTTAACAGATCTTGTGTCGACAAAACCCCATCTTCACACTGAGGACATCATCCATTGTGCTGTGTGGCACTACCACAATACTAAATGGGACAGATTCAGAACAGAACCAGCAGTTCAAAACTGCATATCCATGAGGCACTGGGGTCCATCAGCAACAACAGAGTTGTATTCTATCAAAATAAGTAGGACATCACAGTCCAGCATATCCTTCATTCACCATCAAGCCTGGAGATCAACTCTGCTTCAATCAAGAGTACAGGAGAGCATGCCAGCAGTAGTACCAGACACACCTGATAATGTCGTGTTATTCACCCTGGGGTAACACGGACTGCAACACGATGCAATTAAATGATCAAGTACACACCAAACGTAGGCGTTGGTTCAATAAGATTTATTGGACTTCAGTAACAAATCACACAGCTGCCTGTGGGTTGACTCTCTACTACTCTAAGTAAAGTAAACTAACATTAACTATCTAAACCAGGCTAGCTCTGATACACGTGTAGAAGGTGTTGAATGATTTGTACGCCCTGACTGTCACTACAGTTGTCACCAGTGGAAAGAGGCAGAGTGCTGATGTCTCGTGTGGTTTATAGTTGGAAGCCCCCCTCTGGTGTTCTGTCTGGTGATTGGTCGTGTTCTGTTCTGTATGTTGATTGACTCAGCTGGGTGTCTGTCACTGCCTGCTTTTACCTCATGATGTGCATGGGTGCATATTATGACATCCCCCTTTTAAAAAAAAATTGGCGGCTGCTTAGACTACAACATATTTACAAAATTTACAAATCAACATATTTACAAAAGTAACTATATACAGCAATTGGTGAGTGAATGGCTATGTACATGTAAGGTGTCTAGCGTGCAGAAACATAACAGTATATATACAAAGGAACTATTTATAAGTCCAGTCATTGGGGCTGTTGTCGGATTCGTGTGGACCGCCTGAGAGGTGGAGGCGGGGATGATGGTGTCTTGACAGACTGGCATGCAGCCAGATTGGTGGCCTCATGGAGCGAGGTGTCCGGATAAGGCAGAACGACATCTGGGAACGTGAGATCCGGTGGTGGGCAGGCAAGTTTACATAGTGCCCTTCTGTTGCGCCTGACAATAGATCCATCAGCCATGCGAACCACAAACGACCGGGAGCAGCCTGTCGAACAACAACAGCTGGAGCTGACCAGCCTCCACCAGGCAACTTGATGCGACAAGCGTCCTTCGGAGAGAGCACGGGCAGATCAGTAGCATGAGCATCATATGTCAGCTTTTGCCGGGTTCTGATCTGCTGCATCTTTTGCAGCATTGGAAGGTGATCCAGGTCAGGTACACGAATGGCCGGAACAGTCGTCCGCAGGTTATGATTCATAAGGAGCTGTGCCGGAGACATACCGTTGGACAGAGGGGTTGCCCTGTACGCCAGAAGAGCAAGATAAAAGTCCAAAGCTGAGTTTGCAGCCTTACAGAGCATCTGCTTCATGATATGGACCCCTTTTTCGACCTTCCCATTAGATTGCGGGTATTGCGGGCTCGAGGTGATGTGCTGGAAGTGGTATTGCTTTGCGAAGTTGGACCATTCTTGACTATAGAAACAGGGTCCGTTGTCGTTCATAACCGTGAGCGGGATCCATGCCTGGCAAATGCCTCCTTACAGGCCGTTATGACAGTCCTGGATGTTAGATCAGAGAGTTTCACTACCTCAGGGTAACTGGAGAAGTAATCAATTATCAGGACGTAGTCACGCCCGTTGGCGTGAAAAAGGTCAACTCCGACCTTAGACCATGGAGAAGTCACGATCTCGTGCTGCTGGAGCGTTTCTTTGGGCTGAGCAGGCTGGAAGCGCTGGCAGGTCACGCAATTGAGGACCATGTTTGATATATCCTCATTGATGCCGGGCCAATAGACAGCCTGCCGGGCCCTGCGCCTGCACTTCTCAATACCGAGGTGTCCCCCGTGTATCTGCGTGAGCACCAAGATCTGGAGGCTGCGCGGAATGACGATGCGATCCAATCTCAGGAGGAGCCCCTCGACAGCAGTTAAGTCATCCTTTACATTATAGAATTGGGGGCATTGTCCTTTCTGCCAGCCATTCGTGAGGTGATGTATGACCCGCTGCAGAAGAGGGTCCTTGGCGGTCTCTTCTCGAATGATGATGAGTCGTTCGTCGGATGTCGGGAGGGTGCTGGCACACAGTTGCACCTGTGCCTCAATGTCATGTATTAAGTGTACCTGCACACATGGCGAGGTGATGGCACGCGACAGGGCATCCGCGATGATTAGCTCCTTTTCAGGTGCATAAACTAGTTCAAAATCATACCTGCAGAGTCGAAGGAGAATGCGCTGGAGCCTGGGTGTCATGTCATTTAAGTCCTTGTGTATAATGTGCACTAGGGGTCTGTGGTCCATCTCTACTGTAAAGGTCGGGAGACCATAGACACAATCGTGGAATTTCACGATGCCAGTGAGAAGGCCCAGGCATTCTTGCTCTATTTGAGCATATCGTTGCTCAGTGGGGGTCATGGCCCTTGAAGCGTAGGACACTGGGGCCCAGGACGAGGTGTCATTCTTCTGGAGGAGCACCGCCCCAATGCCGTCCTGGCTGGCGTCTGTGGAGATTTTAGTCTCCCTCGCTGGGTCAAAAAAAGCTAGAACAGGAGCGGTGGTTAGCTTAGCTTTCAACTCAAGCCACTCTGCTTGATGTGCGGGCAGCCACTGGAAAGTGGTGGACTTCTTCACCAGGTGCCTGAGGGTCGTGGTGTGTGACGCGAGATTGGGAATGAACTTCCCCCAAAAATGTACCATTCCCAGGAAGCGGAGGACCGCCTTCTTGTTCTCTGGGGTCTTCATTGTGTTGATGGCCTTGACTTTGTCCGAGTCTGGTTGCACGCCCTGCTGGGAGATCTGATCACCCAGAAACTTAATTGACGACATGCCAAAGGAGCATTTTGTTTTATTTAATTTCAGGCCGTTGGCATGTATGCGCCTGTAGACTTGTTGCAGACGAGAAATATGTTCCTCCGGGGTCGTGGACCATATGATGACGTCGTCAACATAAACCCACACACCATCAATGCCCTCTAGCATTTGCTCCATTATTCGATGAAAGATTTCGGAGGCCGAAACAATACCAAACGGCATGTGGTTGTATCAATATCTGCCGAAGGGTGTATTAAACGTGCAGAGCTTCCTGCTGGACTCGTCCAGTTGTACCTGCCAGAAGCCACGCGATGCATCCAGCTTTGTAAAGAATTTGACATATGCCATCCCACTCGTCATCTCGTCCCGCTTCGGGATCGGGTAGTGTTCCCTCATAATGTTGCGGTTCAGATCCTTGGGATCAA
Organism: Scyliorhinus torazame; assembly: GCF_047496885.1. Classification (NCBI taxonomy): domain Eukaryota; kingdom Metazoa; phylum Chordata; class Chondrichthyes; order Carcharhiniformes; family Scyliorhinidae; genus Scyliorhinus; species Scyliorhinus torazame. Next base: position 170,411,421 of record NC_092717.1, on the reverse strand, counting down.
AACAAATGCGCAGTTCTCCAGAGGGCTTCTTGACACAGACCATCGAGCTGACCCAGTCAGTTCGTTCTGTCACCTTGGATATTATTCCCTGATCTTGGAGCACCTGCAGCTGCGCCTTTAGACGGTCTTTTAGGGGCGCCAGCACCTGGATGACAGGCGTGGCATCAGGCCTGAGCAGAATTTAATAGCGGTAGGGTAGCGTACCCATCCCACTGAACACATCCGGGTATTGCAATAGGAGCTCCTCAATGTCGGCCTGAAGAGTGCTGTTGGCAGAGGACATGGCATGTACACGCTGGACGAGATGGAGTAGCTTGTATGCATGGGCACCAAGCAGAGAAGCCTTGCCGGGCTTGACGATCTCAAACCACAAATTGCCCTGATTGCCTTGTTGGATACATGCAGGTGACAGGACCCTAACGCAGTGATGGCATTTCCATTGTAATCGAGCAACTGGCAGGCTGGTGGAAGAATTGTTGGCTGCCTCTGGATACGAGCAAGATCTGCTTTGGATATTAGATTGGCTGAAGCACTGGTGTCCAGCTTGAACCAATGCTACAATCGTTGACTTGTACTGTGGCACGCCACTCGTCCGCATAATCCACATTGAGGATGGGTGTGTGTGTTGCTGAATGCGAGGAGGCCTCGTCATGCATGATGATGATGCCCACTCGATAGGGGGACTCCGGGCAGTTGTCCTCTGGATCCGTGATGGGATCAGGTTCAAAATCCAGCAGCCCTTGCTGCACACTTCGAACGCGTCTGCGTTGGAATTGGGATCGCTGGCCCCCTATCGGAGGTGCAGACCTGCACAAAGCCGCATAATGGTCAAGCTTCTTACAGTTGAGACATTGCCTGCCTCTTGCAGGGCATCGCTGCTTTAAATGGGCGGTGCCGCAGTTGGGGCATGTCATCACATCAACGTCGTGAAGCTCGTTGCGTCATCGCACATGCGCAGAGCGTTCAGCCGCCGCTCGTACCTGCGCAGTGTAGTTTTCGGCCGCTTCATTCTCCCGACCGTGGTGCGCATGCGTGAGACGCCTGGAAAAGCACGCAAAATGGCCGCCTTCATCGATGCTCAGTCACCGCATTCGGGCGATGGCCTGTGCACTCTCAGCCTCGTAGGAGGCAAGTTGGTCCTGCTCTGCTCTGCCGACTTAAGGCGGGAATAGCAACTTTTCGCCTGTTCGTGGACTTTCCACGTCTCGATGGCCACTGGCAGGGTCATATTTTTTATTTTTAGGAGCTGCTCCCGTAGGGCATCGGAATGGACACTAAACACGATCTGATCCCTGATGAGTGAGTCAGCGGTGTCACCGTAGTTGCAGGATTACGCTAGAATGCGAAGATGAGTGAGAAAAGACTGGAAAGGCTCATCCTTACCCTGAAGGCGCTGCTGGAAGACATAACGCTCGAAGCTTTCGTTCGTCTCGACCTCAACAGTGGCTGTCGAATTTGGCTAAGAAGTTCTGGAACTTGGTCTTGTGCTCACCGTCAATTGTGAGTGAGTTGAAGATTTGGATGGCCTGGTCCCCCGCAGTCGACAGTAGCAGCGCGATTTTTTGGGCATCGGATGCACCTTCGAGGCCCAAGGCCTCAAGGTACAGACTGAATTTCTGCTTGAAGACCCGCCAGTTGCCGCAAGGTTCCCGGAGATCCGGAGCTGTGGAGGTGCCTGGATCTTTCCATGCTGCTGGAAGGCAGAGTTGCTGGTCGTCAGTGAATTTTCAAAGGTAATGTACTTAGAAGCAGTAGCCACTCCTTGTATCATGTCGTGTTATTCACCCTGGGGTAACACGGACTGCAACACGATGCAGTTAAATGATCAAGCATACACCAAACCTAGGCGTTGGTTCAATAAGATTTATTGAACTTCAGTAACGAAGCACACAGCTGCCTGTGGGTTGACTCTCTACTACTCTCAGTAAACTAACATTAACTATCTAGACCAGGCTAGCTCTGATCTACATGTAGATCTGGGTGTCTGTCACTGCCTGCATTTACCTCATGATGTGCATGGGTGCATATTATGACACCAGACACACCTGAAAATGAGATGCTAACTTGGAGAAGTTACAACACAGCATTGCGCGCTAAATAGCAGAATAGGCAAGCTAATAACAGAGCTAACTAATCAAACAATCAACACAGAAAATCCAAGTTCTGCCGTCCTGCCCCACCCAGTCGGGAATTGTTCTATCCTTGAGTTTGCCGCAAAGATAAAACGTACGGAGGTGCCCACGCTCTGGATTCTTACAAACAAGATGCAAAGCTTTATTAGGGGATGTTGCTCATACAATCTGAGATGGAGAACTGAAGCCCACGCAAACACTCACTGTTGACATTATTACAGATCATGTGACACTTCACCAGCAGGGATGTATTCTCTGATATATAACGCCCCTACCACCTTACTTTGTTAGTGTAATGACAATTGCTTAATATTTATGTAACTGACCCACTTATGCGTTATCTCTATACATATATACAATTTCAGGTGGACATCTATTTCTTTTAGATTGTATTCAACGATCTGGAACCAGGCTACTCGGGAATTGGAAGTGTCCTATTTTCCTTCAGTAGGTGGTACTTTCTGGGAAGCTACTCCAATGTCCATCTCTATAAGTATTGCGAAGTCCTCAGAAAAAAAAATTAAATTTGTCTCTGCCTCTGATCTCTGTTCCAAAGTATTGCTGTTTACATTTTCAAAGGGAAATACCTCTTGAGATGTTTCAATGATTTCACTTTGTGAAGCTAATAATTGATTGGCATGATGTCGTCCGTCAAACTCTTTCGACATCTGCCTGTATGATCTATAATATTGGACCTGTCTTTGCTAGGATGACAGCAGGTCCCCATTTCTTGTTCGTTGTGTAGCTCCCGGATAGCACTCGCTCTCCTTGAGTGTATACTCATTTTTTAGAGTTTTGTTCTCACCAAGCAATCTATGCTGGTTGTTGTCACTTGACAATCTTTGAAGTATCAGGTGGTAGAACAAATCAAACTGTGTTCACAGTTTCCTCCTGAACACCAGCATTGCTGGTGAACTCTGTTGTTGTGTGTCTGATGTTCCAGTAACACATTAAGAATTTGTTCACTCTTCCTACCAAAGTACCTTGGTCCTTCAATGCCTCAATGGAATGTTTCAATGATTGACTGAAACGTTCAGCCAACCCATTTGTTGCAGGATTGTATGGAACTGATTTTATGAGCTGCATACCATTCTTTCTTAAGAAATCCTTTAACTACTTCGAAGTGAACTGAGTACTATTGACAGCTTATGATCTGATCTGGTGTTCCAAATCTTGTGAATATTTTGTCTAACTTCTTAATGGTTTGCTCAATCATTGTGGATTTCATGATCACGACTTATGGCCATTTAAAGTGTGTATCCAGAATCACCCAAGAACATGTGACCCTCCACTTGACCAGCATAGCCGATGTGTATTCGCTGTGTCAGCCATTTCCACGGATATAATAGTTGCAGCTGTGCAGTGTTTCTTAGTTTTGCACATGACTGACATTGCCCCACTTCAAGTTGAATATCTAATCCTGACCACCAAAAATGACTGTGTGTCAGTTTCTTCATCCTCACCACACTTGGAGGCCCTCAAGCAGTTGGTCAAATACTATGCAAGCACCAAGGAATAATCATTTGGATTTCCCTTCATCAAATTCCATTCTGAACTGTCAACTCAAGTCTTCATGTGATGTAGGGCTTGAGTTCTGTATTTTTACAATGAACATCTGGCATTGCTTTTTTTTTTTTAAGAATTTACAGTGCAGAAGGAGGCCATTCAGCCTATCGAATCTGCACCAGCCCTTGGAAAGAGCCCCCTACTTAAGCGCCACTCCTCCACCCTATCCCGTTTATCCCCGTAACCCAGTAACATCGCCTAACCTTTTTGGACACTAAGGGCAATTTAGAATGGCCAATCCACCTAGCCTGCACATCTTTGGACTGTGGGAAGAAACCGGAGCACCCGGAGGAAACCCACGCACACACGGTGAGAACGTGCAGACTCCACACAGATAATAACCCAAGCCGGGAATCGAACCTGGAACCCTGGAGCTGTGAAGCAACTGTGCCAACCACCAAGCTACCGTGCATCCCTGTACATGGATGGACCATGTCCATCACCTTCTCCATCACTGGATCGGTTCTTGTGTGTCTCTGTACTTGAGATGAAATCACAGGTAAATTATCCACGAGTGAGAAATACAGGGGGCACGATTCTGCGCTCCTGCGCCGGTTGGGAGAATCCCCTGGCGCGCCATTTTTCCCCGCGATGCCGGTCTGACGCCCTCCCGCGATTCACCCAAGCGGCGAGAACGACCCCGTTGAGTTCTGCGCGGGGCAGGCCGGAGAATCGCCCGGGACACCCAAAATGGCGATTCTCCGCTACACCCTCTATTCTCCAGCCCAAATGGGCCGAGCCGCCTGCCCAAAATGACGGCTTCCCGCCGGCGCCATCCACACCTGGTCGCTGCCGGCGGGAACAGAGCGGGAACGCTGGGGGGGGGTGGCCTGTGGGGGGACGAGGGGGGTTCTTTCACCTGGGTAGGACTCAAAAGGGGTCTGGCCCGCGATCGGTGCCCACCAATCAGCGGGCCGGCCTCTCTGAAGGAGGACCTCCTTTCCTCCGCGCCCCGTAAGATCCATCCGACATCTTCTTGTGGGGCGGCCTTGGGGAGGACGGCAACCACACATGCGCGGGTGACGCCAGTTACACGGCACTGGCCGCGTCATTTACGCGGCGCCGCTTTTACGCAATGCCAATGCCCGGCGTGCGCTGACGCCGCTGCTTTCGTGACACGCCCACCCCCCCCACCCCCCACTCCCCCACCCACCACCACCCACCCCCCCCCCCCGCGGATCGCGGCCCCGATCCTAGCCCATTTTCGGGCCCTGAATTGGTCGAGATCGGGGCCATTTCGTGCCGTCGTGAACCTCAACGGCGTTCATAACGGCGTGGGCACTTAGTCGCGGGAGCGGAGAATCGCACTCAGGATGTTGACAAAATGTTCTTCAAGTTCTTGTTTTACTTGTAACGGCAATCTTGACAAAGCATCAGTGTTTGCATGTTGCTCTGCCTTACGTTGTTGGATGTATTTGTAACCTGCTATCTACTAAAGAAGGAATACCTTTATACGGCCCAAAGATTATCAACAAGGGTTGATGATCTGTCAAAAGAGTAAACTGACATCCATAAAGGTGGTGGTGGAACCTTTTTCCCCCAAATATGATGCTCAAAACCTCTTATTCTAGCTGAACATAATTTGTTTCAGTACCAGAGTTTGTGGAGCAACGCTATTCGTCATTTCTCTCCTGAAGACATTATTTGCGAGACAACTGCACCAGCCGCAGAGGGTGACACATCACAAGCAAGTTGTAACTTCAGCTTGGGATTGTAGTGAACCAGCTGCTCTGACTTCTGTTAGGTTCTTTTACCTCATTGTTTACACTTTCACATTCTTCTGAGCAGTGCTATACGTGTTTGGCACATATATCAGGGTGTGCTTCGATCGTGTTGCTAAATTCACCACAAATATACCATGATAATTGATCAATCCTAAAAATCTTAGTTGTGTCACTTTCTCAGGTCATGATGCTTCTTTGGCTCCTTATGTAAATCATGTATATTGATGATGTGGCCCAGATAATTTGTAGATGTCTCAAAAAATGGCACTTTAAAGGGCCCCACACTCTCCCTCTTTGTGGGTGCCTCATGTCACATCCTGGGTCCTGGCGACATGACAGTTCACCCCCAAATACATTGAGCCTCACCCCAATGATATTGAGCCCTGCCCCAATGATGTTGAGCCCCGCCCCCAATGATGTTGAGCCCCGCCCCCAATGATGTTGAACCCCGCCCCCAATGATGTCGAACCCGACTTACAATGATATCTGGCCCCACCACAAATGCGTTGATGCCCTCTGACCCCGCTCACCCTCAGCTCACACAATGCAAGACACAGAAATCCCAAATCTTCCCTCGCTTCCCAGTCCAGTTACTGCCCTCTCACTCTCAGCCCTGCTGCCCAGCTGGACTCTAACTCTGGTTGAGTTGCCCAGCTTCCATTGGCTGTGTGGTGATATGCATCACTGTATATACACAGGGGGTTAATGTAAATACACTACAACTAAGTAAACACTAGAGGGAGCACTGGAGATGTCATAATATGCAAACATGCAGCTAATGAACACTTAGAGTAGGACACAACTAATGAGCAGTCAAGACACCCAGAGGGGGCATTACCACAAGGGGGCATTACACAACCCATATAAAAGGACAGGGCACACATGCTCTGTCTCTTTCCACAGACAGACATCTAGAGAGTACATCAGGGTTGCTCAACCGCAGCACACCCAGCACGTGGCTTAGAGCAGACTGGTTTAGTTAGACTGAGTTACAACAGTTAGATTGGCAGGAGAGTCGAACTCGTTTAAGAACTGTGTTAACAGTTCAATAAACATATTGAACTGATTACAAAGTCTGGATCTTCCTTTGTCAAAGCATACATCAAGGAAGCAGCTTATGCTACATGAAGAAGCATAACACAACAGGCAGCTGCTCCCCAATTCCCCAAGACATGATGCTGATGCTAGCCTGGCCTTCTTCGAACCTCCCGACTGCTGCTCCAATAACCTCTCGGTTCTCGCTTGGATGGCCGAACCTCAAGCCTCAATGCTCGACAACCTCGTGTGCTTCTGGCTGGCTGCCTGATTGCTGGTGCTGGATATCTGGCCTAGCCTCTGCTCTCTCTCCCCGCTCCACCTGGTCCGGTTGCTGCCCAATCCAGCCCTCTCACTCTCATCCCTGCCTAGCTGGCCTCTGGCTGAATCACCGCTCCCACTGGCCGCTGCTCCCCAATTCCCTGAGACAAAATGTCGTCACTTGCCTGGCCTTCTTCGCACCATACGACTGCTCTCTACTCATCTCCTGGCTCTCGCTCCGATGGCCGAGCCTCAAGCCTCAATGCTCAACGACCTTGTGTGCTCCTGCCTGGCTGTCTGGCTGCCTGGCTGCTGTTGCTGATGTCATGATATGCAGACATGCAGATAATGATATACAGACAGGCAGACAGGCAGCTAATGAACACAGAGAACAGGACATGACCAATGAGCAGGCAGGACACTCAGGGGTGGTATCTCAATAAAAAAGGCACGAGGCGCTCACACTCCGCCTCTTTCCACTGATGAACATCTACAGAATGAGTCAGGGTGTATGTACAGTAACACACCTCCAGCACGTGGCTAAGAGCTAGTCTGGTTCAGTCAGACAGAGTAACCACACTTAGGTTAGCAGAGAGTCAAACTCATAGAGAACTGTGCTAACTGTGCGACTGGTTCAATAAATCAGATTGAACTAACTTCAAGGTCTGGAGTATCTTTTGGTTAAAGCTGCATCCAGTTGCAGCCTGTGTTATCCCAGAGTACATAACACGACAGCTGGCTATCTGGCCTGGCTTCTGCTCTCTCTCGTCCTCGCCGCCCAGTCCAGTTGCTGCCCAGACCCAGACCTGCCTGGCTGGCTTCTGGCTCTGCTCAAGTCACCCTGCTCCTGTTGGCCAATGCTCACCGAGCCACGACACCAGTTTGCCGCAAAGAGATGTGGTATGGAGATGTGACACTCTGGATTCTTACAAACACGATGAGAGCTATTATTAGGAATGTTGCTCATACAATCTAAGATGGAGAACTGAAGCCCACGCAAACACTCACTGCTAACGTCACTACAGATCGAGTGATGCTTCACCAGCGAGGATGTATTCCCTGATACATAACTGGAATGGTGATGGACAGTTAAAAAACTTAATAGAGGAGGAGGTTCCACAAATATCTCTGTCCTGAATAATGGATGAGCCTAGCATATCAGTGCAAAAGGTAAGACGGAAGCATTTACAACAATCGGCAGCCAGAAGTACAGAGTGGATTATGCATCTCAGTCTCCTCCAGAGGGCCCCAGCATCACAGATGTCAGTCTTCAGCAAATTCAATTCACTCCACGTGATATCAAAAAATGGCTGAAGACACTGGATACTGGAAAAGCTATAGGTCCTGACAATATTCCGGCAATAGTCCTCACGTTTTAGCATAGAATTTACAGTGCAGGAGGAGGCCATTCGGCCCATCGAGTCTGCACCGGCTCTTGGAAAGAGCGCCCTACCCAAGCCCACACCTCCACCCTATTCACAAAACCCAGTAACCCCACCCAACACTAAGGGCAATTTTGGACACTAAGGGCAATTTAGCATGGCCAATTCACCTAACCTGCACATCTTTGGACAGTGGGAGGAAACTGGAGCACCTGGAGGAAACCCACTCACACACGGTTGAATGTGCAGACTCCGCACAGACAGTGACCCAAGCCAGGAATCGAACCTGGGACCCTGGAGCTGTGAGGCAATTGTGCTAACCACTATGCTACCGTGCTGTCTTGTGCTTCAGCCCTGCCGCACCTCTGTTCCAGTACAGCTACAACACTGACATAGGCCCGGCAATGTGGAAAAGCGAACAGGTATGCCCCGTCCGCAAAAAGCAATCCACTCCAGCCAATTACTGTACAGTCTGCTCTCAATTATCTGTAAAATACTGATGATATTACTGCTGTCTCAAGTTTGGAGATCGACAATTACAATTTTTTTTTCTTTTTTTCTTCTTTCTTTTATTTAGTAAATTTAGAGTACCTCGTAATTTTTTTCCATTTAAGGGGCAATTTAGCGTGGCCAATCCACCTACCTGCGCATCTTTTGGGTTGTGGGGGCGAAACCCACACAAACACGGGGAGAATGTGCAAACTCCAAACGGACAGTGACCCAGAGCCGGGATTGAATCTGGAACTCGGCGCCGTGAGGCAGCAGTGCTAACCACTTTGCCATCATGCTGCCCCTGACCGACAATTACAGTTGACACAATCCCACATCAAGGGGTGAAATCTTCCAGACCATCTTGGAGCAGGACGCTGAGTGGCGGGAAACTTAATTTTGTGCGAGGTCAAAAGTCTGTTTCTTAACAATGGGAGAAATTTCTGCAATTATGTTCTTGGGACTTTAAAGGTAGGTCAGGTTTCCCAACAAACAGTGTCAGAAAGTTCTTTTCCATGAATTAGCAAGTCATGTATGCTCAGTAAAAGGCCAACTCACCAGACTCCCCACCAGTGAGACATCCAAGTGCACCTGGCATGGTTGACTTCTTTCATGACATTGAAGTGAGTGGATCCTGCTTTAACCTTCCTGAGGATCGCTCAGAAATCTCAGATTTCGTACTGGTTGACCAAGCTGTAGTAAAGCTGGACACTGGAGGCAAAACATGAGATGCAGGGAGATGGTGGAGCAGTGATATGCAGGCTTAAAGTGGAAGGATGGGAGGCTGTTTGGAAAGGAAAACAGGCTACCTGGGGCAGGGAGGGAGTTAATGAGGGAATGTAAGTGTACATGGATGTGGAATGGAGGGAAGGGCCTTTTTTGTTGGATCTGAGAGTCCTGTGGTTGGGTGGGGAGGGGGATTCCAGGCACAGGTGATGGGTTTAAAGGTGATACAAGCCTGAATGGAAAGCTCTATTCAACGTGCATTTCTATGGGTTGAACCGAGGACAGTGGGCAGAAGAGGGAGCAGACAGTGAGAGGTGGGAGTGAGGTGTGGTAGGATGGCAGGTCCAGGGTAATCGTCGGGTAGCTGAAGATTTGGATGGGGTATGCGGCTGTTGCCATGAAAGCGGATGAAATGGGTGGCATGGATAACAGAAGAGATCAAGGCAGGTGGAAATAGAGACAACCATGTAGACTTCAGAGAGGAGAGAAGGCATGTGAAAGATGGCGGGTATAGGTGCAAGGATAATAGGGAGAGGTTCAAGCTTAACAGAAGGGAGAGAAATTATTGAAATGAGTGAGTCAAGGATGATGAGAGGAGAGATCTCCGGTGGTGACCATGGTGATATCAGTCGCACACAAGGTGGCTCCTGCCTGGAGGTGTTGGTTTTGGAGTTTTTTTACCCAATTTACAGGGGATTTCAATGGAAAGTTGTGAGGAGAGTGAAAGTTGATTAGTTCTCTCTCAGACTGTGATGCCTATGGGATATCAGACCCAATTAAAGATGGTGAGAGCCCTGGCCCAAGAGTTGGAGGGTTCTCATGGTACAGCACAAGCTGAGAAAGTGGCAGAGGGGGGAGGGTCATCGTCAATGACGAAGCTGCCAATGAATCAGTTGATGAGTTTCATCAAGGAGGAATTTTGGCAGTAAAGAAAGGAGATACGGCACACTGGTCAAAGACGATTGAGGGGCAGGCACCTCTTTGCGGGACCTTGGAATGGGTAGGGAAGCATTTAGAGGTGCAAGGTTCAAGAGGTGGAGAAGGTGGTGTCAAACCAGATCTATTTGTGCTGTTGGAAGCAGAGATGGCTATCCTGGGGGACATTTGCAAGACGCGGTGTGAAAGGATGAAGGAGCAAGAAAATCAATCTCAGCAGTAAAATATGCATATTGGTGGCCTGCCGGAGGGAGTTGAAGGAACAAGCGCCACGAGTAATGTTGCAATGATATTTGCGGGTTGGTCGAGGAGAAGGTGCTCGACAAGGCCTCGGAGATGAACCAGGCCCATAGGCCCTTGAGGCAGAAGCCGAGCGCGAGGGACTAGTAATGTTATAAAGACCAGCTTCAAGGTTTTGTGCCTTAACGGGTGGAGCATTCACAATAAAGTGGATGAACCAATCGAGCAAATAGATGTAAACGAGTATGATAAAGTCGGATTATAGAGACATGGCTGCAGGGTGACCAGGGATGGGAATGAAATGTCCAGGGGTATTCAGTATTTTGAAAAGACAGCCAAAAAGGAAGGCTGTTGCATTGCTGGCCAAGGAGGAAATTAACATGATAGTAAGGGAGGATATTAGCTCTGACAAAGTGGAACATAAAAACTGACTGTAAAAGTTTCTGTAGGTACGTGAAGAGAAAAAGATTGGTGAAGACAAATGTAGGTCACATACAGTTAGAAACAGGGGAATGTATTATAGGAGATAAATAAATGGTTGTGCAACTAAATACATACTTTGGTTCTTCTTCACACATGAGGACACAAGCAAGATACCAGAAATGTTGGGGAATGCAGGGTTCAGTGAGAGGGAGGAACTGAAGGAGATCAATATCAGTAGAGAAATGGTGTTGAGGAAATTGATGGGATTGAAGGCTGATAAATCCCCATGGCCTGATAATCTACACCCCAGGGTACTGAAGGAAGTGATTCTAGAAATAGTGGATGCATTGGTGGTCATCTTCCTGGATTCTGTAGACTGTGGAACAGTTCCTGCAGATTGGAGGGCAGCTATTGTAACTCCAATATTTAAAAAGGGAGGTAGAGAGAAAGCAGAGAATTATAGACCAGTAAACCTGACATCAGTAGTGGGGAAAATTCTAGAATCCATTATCAAAGATTTTATAGCAGAGCACTCGGAGAACAGTGGCAGAATCAGACAGAGTCAGCATGGATTTATGATGGGGAAATCATGCTTGACAAATCTACTAGTATTTTTCAAAGATGTAACTAGTAGAATTGCTGAAGGAGAGCCAGTGGATGCGGTGTATTGGATTTTCAGAAGGCTTTCAACAAAAGTCCCGCATGAAAGAGTAACGTGTAAAATTAAAGCGCATGGGGTAGGGGGTAGTGTATTGAGATGGAGAGTAAACTAATTGAAAGACAGGAAACAAAGAGTAGGAATTAATGGGTCTTTTTAAAATTGGCTGACAGTGACTAGTGTGGTATTGCAGGGATCGGTGCTAGGATCCCAGCTATTCACAATATAAATTAATGATTTAGATGAGGGAACAAAATGTCCAAATTTGCAGATGACACCAAGTTGGATGGGAGGGTGAGCTGTTGAGAGGATGCAGAGATCCCTAAGTGTGATTTGGACAAGATGAGTGAGTGGGCAAAATGAATGGCAGATGCAGTATAATTTGGAGAAATGCAAAGTTATCCATTTTGGCAGCCAAAACAGGAAGGCAGCCTATTATCTGAATGGCCATAAATTAGAAGAGGGGAACATGCAACGATACTTGGGTGTCCTCGTACACCAGCCAGTGAAGGTAAGCATGCAGGTGCAGCAGGCAGTAAAGAAGGCAAATGGTATGCTGGTCTCCATTGCGAGATGATTGGAGCAGGGTGTCTTGCTGCAATTATAAAGGACATTGGTGAGGCCTCACTAGGAATATTGTGTGCAGTTTTGGTCTCCTTATCTGAGGAAGGATGTTCTAGCTATAGAGGGAGTGCCGCAAAGGTTTACCAGACTGATTCCTGGGATGGCAAGACTGGCGCACGAGGCGACATTGAATCAGTTAGGATTGTATTCACTGGAGTTCAGATGAATGAGGGGGGAATCTCATAGTAACCTATAAAATCCTAACAGGACTAGACAGGGTAGATGCAGGAAGAATATTCCTGATGGTGGGTGTGTCCAGAACTTGGGGTCACAGTCTGAGGATACAGGGTAGATCATTTAGGATAAAGATGAGGAAATATTTCTTCACCCAGAGAGTGGTGAGGCTGTGGAATTCATTACCACAGGAAGTAGTTGAGTCCAAAACATTGTATTGTTTCAGGAAGCAGTTAGATATAGCACTTAGTGCGAAGGGAACCAAAGGATATGGGGGAAAGCAGGATTCGGCTATTGAGTTGGATGATCAACCATGATCCTAATGAATGGCGGAGCAGGTCTGAAGGGCCGAATGGCCTCGTTCTGCTCCTATTTTTTCTATGTTTCTAACTGCTGATGCTTCACTTAGGTAGCTTCACAGACCTTGGCATGGTCCAGCATACAGGCGCATTCTATTCTCTGTCACCCCATGGACTAAGACCCCGATCCTTCAGTGATGCCTGTCGCACTTTGTTTGCAAGCCCTTTATGTGAGATCTACTCACACTCGTGATAATGAGACGAGCAGATTAAAAAAAACTCCATGCAAGGTTTGACGAAGGATTCAGTCAACCGCATGCACACTTCTTTAGTCCTACACTCAATCTTCTTGCTGTCAAGGCTAACTTGCCCATTGCCTCCTAACTTGCAGCCTTCACCTGCTTGTTAGCTCAAAATGACAAATCTACAAGGATGGACATTAATGATGGAATGTACCCACCACAGCTTTCTCCAAATAGGTAGACATCCTTTGCTTTTCTACTGTTAAGGAGATACTGTAGAGCTCACTTTTTGAACCCTGAAGCTGCATTTACAGTGTTACGTGTCACTTACATAGCATGTTTAACTCCCCTTGATTACTCCCTGCATCCACTCGCATCTCATATCAGGGCATCAGCAGCAAGAGGAGCAATGACCACATTGAACAATCTGTGTACACATCATTCAGAGATCAGAATATGGCGACCTGCGAGTAATGACTTGCATGATGTGTGCCCAGGCCACACATTCACAAATGATGGTCAGTGTTTAACCATGCACGTGTGGGATTATTCAGCTATCACTATGTTGATAATGTGTAAGAACTGTATCTATCGGAGTTCATTATCAGACTCGGCTCAAATTCACAACCCTTAAATTCTGCAGGCCTGCATCCACAGCTAAGGGTCAGGCAGGCTTCTGACTGTGATTCCTTGTTGACTGTGCTGACTTTGGTGGGTGTCCTCTGGTAGCCCCAGAGCTAGTCGGTCCCGGCCTGTTCAAGGTGCAGGGGCACCCTCCTTGGCCTGATATGCTGAAGGCGATGGGGTCACTGGCAGAGGGGAAGTGGAACGGCAGGGCACCCTTGGAATGTCCAGGGATGAAGCCCCCGGGTTCCTGGCTGGCATCCCTCCTCCCTGTGGGTGCTCAATGGTACCTCCCTGACTCCTTAAGGAGAAGGAGCACCTAGAAGGAGGTTGGGATGCCTCATCTCCCTCTCGCCAAGCCACTGCTGCATTGCACCATTACTCAAGTGATGGAGTGTAAATCCAAGCACATATCCAACAGCCACTGTGTTTCTGCTGGATTTGAGTCTCCAAGGCACCCTTTCCATGAAGACATGCCAGAGCTTTGACAACAGACAGAACATGGATGGACTCCTCCAAACCTCTGGTCTAGTCTGTACATGGCCTCTGGCAATTCTGCCTAATGTTCCTCTGCCTGTCTCTGCATCTCCAGCAAGCCTCTTGTTGCTGATATCAGGGGCTCATAATCTGCGTCAGGATGAGCAGTCCTCTGAGTGTCAGAGACCTTGGCTGTCACATTGTTCACCAGCTGTGGACCCATGTCAGTGATGTACTCACCTCAGGCTACTCTAAAACATGCACCCACTGAGGTGAATGTCTCTGTGCTGGTGGAGGCTGTGAGTGAACACTGTCATGGTGCATCCTCTGAGGTTTCTGAAGCATCCTTCTCAGAGCTGGGGTTGGAGATGGATCTGTGGTTGGTCTCCATTGTGGGCCTCCTGTTTTTCTTGCTGATCCATGGAATGGAGAAAAGAGAGATTTAGTGAATGCCTAAGCAGGCTTCTTAATTCAAATAATGTACTACTCTGTGGGTGCATCTGACAACTATAGACTGGAAGCATCCTCATTGACTTCCTGGAGCAGTCCTATCTCACCTTCAGGATGGTCACAGTCCTGCTCCTCCCTGGCGAGCTTAGCGATGGCCTCCTCTACGAAAGGGGTGAAGTCTCGAATGTCTGGAATTCTGCCTCCTGTTGTGCGAGTTTTTGCCTTTCAAAAAGAAAGGATTATCCCTGTAGGTATGAGCAGTGTAGGAGCATTCATGCCTATACCAGCTCCTGAGCCCTCACCAGTAAGTGATTAACATCCTGAATTCTCCCTCAGTGTACCCGAACAGGCGCCGGAATGTGGTGACTAGGGGATTTTTGCAGTAAATTCATTGGAGTGTTCATGTTAGCCTACTTGTGACAATAATAAAGATTATTATTAAAACATGCAGGATGTCCTGCAACTGATAGTAGGTTGAGAGCATGAAGTGACGTACGCATGTTCAGTGCCCATCTGCTGCTGAGTCCTACAACCCAAACTCCTGCCTGCCATCCCTGTGCACTCGCACACTTACACTGCTTGATGCCCTTTCGAGTGTCACTTTGCAGTGAGTAAATAGTGCCACTTACCCTGGTGGGGCGCAGCAGACCATTCATCCTCTTCCTGCGCCATTGGCCCCTGGCATGCGAACCTCCACTGTGACCTCCACCCAGGTGGCTGCTGTGGTCAGAAGGGAGGATGTTCTGCTGCCATCCCTGGGAATGTATGAACTAGGAGCAGGAATAGGCAATTCAGGCCCTCGAGTTCACTCCACCATTCAATACGATCTTGGCTTATCTCCTATCAGCCTCAACTCCACTTTCCTACCTGTTCTCCATAACCCTTCAACCCATTACTAATTAAAAACCTGTCTATCTCCTCCTTAAATTTACTCAAAGTCCCAGCATCCACCACACTCTGGGGTAGTGAATTCCACAGATTCACAACCCTTTGAGAGAAGTCATTTCTCCTCATCAGTGTTTTAAATCCGCAACCGCTTATCCTAAAATGATGACCTCTCGTTCTAGATTGCCCTACAAGAGGAAGCATCCACTCTACATCTAATTTGTCAATACCTTTTATCATCTGATATACCTCAATTAGATTTCCTCTCCTTCTTCTAAATTCGAGAGAGTATAGGCCTAAAATGCTCCATTTTCTTCATAAGACAAACCCTTCATCTCTGGAATCAATCTAGTTCCTCTGAACTGCCTCTACTGCAACTACATGGGACCAGAACTGTACACAATACTCCAGGTGCGGTCACATCAATGCCTTGCACAGTTGCAGCAGCACTTCCCTACTTTTATACTCTATTCCCTTAGCTACAAAAGCCAAAATTCCATTTGCCTTCCTTATTACCTGCTGTACCTGTATGCTAGTTTTCTGTGATCCTTGCACAAGGACACCTTAAGTACTCTGAAGTTTTTCTTCATTTTGATAATAAGTTGCCTTTCCATTTTTCAGACCAAAATGGATAAACTCACACTTATCCACGTTAAACTCCATCTGTCAAATTTTGGCCCACTGACCTAACCTATCCACATCCATTTGCAAATTTCTTATTTCCTCATTGCAACTTACTATTCCACCTATTTAAGTGTCATCTGAAAATTTGGGTATAATACCTTCTATCCCTACATATAAGCCATTAATATATATTGTAAATAGTTAGGTCCTGAGGACTGAACCCTGCGGCACCCCACTAGTTACATCTGCCAACCAGAAACATATACATTTATCCCAACTCTATGCCTTCTGTTGGTCAGCTAGTCTTCGATCCAAGCTAATAAATTACCACTAAACCCATGTAATCTTACCTTGTGTACTAACCTTTTGTACGGCACCTTATCAAATGCCTTCTGGTTGTCCAGATATACTCCACCCACAGGATGTCCATCATCCACTTGGCTTGTTACATCTTCGAAGAACTTTAGCAAATTAGTCAAACACAATTCACCCTTTATAAAACCATGGTGACTCTGATGGATTAAGTTTTGACTTTCTTATGTCCTGTTATTACTTCCTTAATTATGGATTCTAACAATTTCACAACAACAGATGTTAAACTAAATGGTCTATAGATTCCTGCTTTCTACCTCCCTCCCTTTTTTGAATAAGGGCATTTTATTAAATAAATTAATAAAATGTTCCCATCCACTGGAACCTTTCCCAGATCCAGGAAATTTTGGAATATTATAACCAATGAATCCACTATCTCTGCTGCCACTTCCTAGTAGGATGTAGGCCACAAACCTAAGAAACTCCTGCAGTAATGTCCTTGGATGGAGATGGGCTGGTTTAGCACAGTGGGCTAAACAGCTGGCTTGTAATGCAGAACAAGACCAAGTCCCATACCAGCCTCCCCGAACAGGCGCCGGAATGTGGAGACTAGGGGCTTTTCATAGTAACTTCATTGAAGCCTACTTGTACAAATAAGTGATTATTATTATTATTATGATTGACTTCCAACAACCACAACCATCTTCCTTTATAGTAAGAAGTTTTACAACACCAGGTTAAAGTCCAACAGGTTTGTTTTGAATCATTAGCTTTCGAAGCGCAGTTCCTTCATCAGGAGTTTGAATCAATCGCAGCTCCTTCATCTACTCACCTGAGGAAGGAGCAGTGCTCCAAAAGCTAGTGATTCAAAACAAACCTGTTGGACTTTAACCTGGTGTTGTAAGACTTCTTACTGTGCCCACCCCAGTCCAACGCCGGCATCTCCACATCTCCCTTTATGCTATGCATGGGAGCGCCATTAACTGCAAGTTTCCCACAAAGCCACAAACCATCTTGACTTGGAAATATATCTCCAGTCCTTCACTGTCGCTGGGTCAAAATCCTGGAACTCCCTTCCTTACAGAAGTGTGGATGAACCTACACAATATGGGCTGCAGCGGTTCAAAAAGGCAGCTCACCACCACCTTTTTGAGGGAAACTTGGAATAGGGAATAAACGTTGGCTTTGACGTGGTGCTCATGTTCCTTGAATTAATTTAAAAAGTATTCAGCCTTTTAGAATTCAATATTGGGGTCATCTGACCACTTTTTAAAGTTTGCTTCATTCAACAAGTCTTGTGGTATCCTTGGCCGTTGCTCTCCACTTGGTTTTCAACAAAAAATATATTCATGCAATTACAAATATACAGCATTGAGACTCAAACTGCAGTTCCGTCTTAGGGTCCTGCTGATATTCAAAAGCTATTCTGGCAAACATGTCATTAGAGTCACTTGAATAAATCGCTGCCTTTTAACTCACAGCTAGCCACCTATTATTCTATATTTAAATGTACTAAGGTCCATACAGATATCAGTTTTTAGACCTGCACAGGTGGTATGCATTCAGAAAAGAAAGGGGCTTATTAACATGGCACTGTGATTTCACTTTTGGACATACTCCACGCAGGCCACAGATCACTTTCTCTCAGAGAGTTTGAACATCAGTATGGTTACTACTGCCATTTGTTAAAAATGTCTAATTTCCATATTCTATTGTGCCAGTTGCAGGAAAGAATTTAATATATTCAAAGTCTGTGGAGTCTAATTGTTTTTAAACAATCGACATTTATTATATGAGTCATTTACATGTGGCTGATACCAAACAGGCCTTGAAGCAACTGCGTCACCCCAGGCCTTAACATCTGTTTTATTACAGAAAACATATCTGAGAATCTCCGAACATTTTGCAAATGTTTCCAGTAAAAACTGAAAATCACAATGTTCTCCATTTATAGAGATGTTGGAGATTGTTACAGAGACAGCAACTGAATATCTAACACACTAAACAAATTGAAAAAGAGAAAAAAGCCTGTGCTTTAATAACTGCATAATTTAGATTACTTAGAATGGTAATACTGCCAATATGAATGTTATTCTGTTGTGGATTTGAGTGAGTGAATTTCCATGAGTTTCTCCAGCTCATCTGCAGCGGATAAGCCAAGTAACCCTGGAAATGCAGTGCAACATAGCTCACACTATGTTCCCTGCTTCTCTTCTGTTATTTTGGAAAATCAGAAGAACCCCTGTGGAAATTTACCCCCATGTCTTTATGTATTCTAGATCCAACTGTTTCCTATCAGTTTCTGGAATAGTATTTGGCAAGAATAGTTTGATGGCGCACAGTAAATAAAATTAACCCTTCCCAAATATTGAATACGATGTTTCACATCACAAAAAACTTACAGGAACTTTTGTATGATCCCGACTCATTTTTGTTAAAGTATGTTGAGTGGCTAAAAATATAAGAAAACTGGATTTGTGCCAGACATAGTGAAGTCTGTTGATAAATTCCCAGTTGATAAACTAATGATGTCAGGCTACCTCTTTGAACTTGCAATGGCTCCTGCATCTGTGGTCAATTTGTAGGATACTTGTGTCAACATATGATTCTGATTTTAAAGATTTACTTCAAATACAGCAAAGTCAGAATTATCTAAAATTAGAATGTAAGCACTGAAATTATACCACAGATTACTAGCGGACAAACATAATGGGGATCATTATTTTCAAGCGGAGCATAAATCCAGAATGTGGTGGACAGGGCATGTACTTTACATGCTCTGAGGAGCTGATGTGGGGATCATGCCACCTTATTGGTCAGGCCTGATTTATATTAATTTCATGAGCCTTGTACCTAAGATTGTGCTCAGAATAAATCAGCCTCGAGAGGCTATTCTGTTCTGATGTTCCTAATAGACAACTTTCAAGGTTAGATGGATTGGCCAAGCTAAATTGCCCCTTAGTGTCCAAAGATGTGTAGGTTAGGTGAATTGGTCATACTAAATTGCCCCTTAGTGTCCAATCGTTGGGTGGTGTTATGGTGACCAGTGGTGGGGGTGGGGGTGGGGGGGGAGAGAAATGGAGGAATGGGCTTGTGTACGGTGCTGTTTTGGAGGGTTGGTGCAGACTAAATGGGCCAAATGGCCTCCTTCTGCAATGTAGGGATTCTAAGAGGAGGGCAGAATATCCTTCAAGAGAAGGTGATTTTCATTATGAAGAACAGTAACCACAAAACAGATGCAACAGCAAATAATTTTGTTTCCAATGGGTCCAGTGGAAATACTATCACTGAACAAGTGACAAGTAGGAAGGAGTTTACATTCCTAAACAATGGGTTCCAAGACAAGCAGGCATGGAAGGAAGTATCAGAAAATGTCAGTGCTAATATTACTGCCACAGGAACTGTTGACATCCACTAACAGGGCACATATTACTGCACTTCCGCTCTTCATGCAAGAGGAGTGAGGCACAATCAATTGGACAAAAGACGATTGTTGAATCCAACTGAGGCTTTATTGCTATAAGATGTGTGGCCTCCCACAGCAGCTGGCGAAATGGCTGCTGGCTGGAGGACACGCATATTTATACCCCACCTCCTGGGCGGAGCCTATAGTACAGGTCCTACCGTACAACACCTAATACAGCTGCAACAGTGGTTTACCACAAGGAGCTGGTGAAATAAAGGTGTTTGTGAAAAGGAGAAGAACCTTTGACTCTTTATACAACAGCAGCTAAATGTCTAACAAGTGGTAGCAGAGGATGGTTGCTGTGCAAATGTGAAGGTTTGAAAGATACAACTTTTCCAGACGAAACCAAGGAGTGAATGAGAAGAAAAAAAAAGATGTATGGCTGAACCTAGGATAAAGGTGGCCGGATGTGACTACCCCGCTTATTTTCTGAAAGGGGATTGTACGCTCAATGGAGAAGCGCAGTAGTTATGTGGACTAAGGCAACTGCCTTGGGAAAGAGGAAACAACGTATGGTATTGGCTCCTTCTTTACCTTATGACAGTAAAATCCGAAGCAAAGTGTTGTCTGAGCTGGAATTAGAAGAGTTAGACTCAGAAGAAGGTCTGGAGACCCTATTACATTATATGGATAAGATTTATAAAAAGGATGACTTGTTAAATGCGTATGAAGCATGGTCAGATTTTGATACGATCAGGAAAATAATGGAATTCTCCATGGAGGACTATGTAATGGAATTTGGCAGACTATATAAAAGGCTGCAGAAACACAACCTGGAATTTCCATAGTCTGTTTTGGCCTTTAAATTACTTGACTGTGCGAGAGTGAGTAACATGGATAGGCTCCTGGTTTTGACAGGAGTTCAGTTTGCAGATAAGGATACCTTATTCGATCAGATGACAGAAGCTTTAAAAAAGTTTCTGAGGAAACATTCGATTCCGATGGCTCTGATGATCCAAATAGGTCAGTCTGCAATAAAGCAGAATATGGAAGACACACTACCAACAGGATGCCGAAATCGCACGGCGACAAACAGGCTCCAAGACTATAGAAGGAGATCGGGACCTGGAAATTATGAAGACAGAAACCCAGTTAGAACCTACAATAAGAAGATGAACCCCAGAAATGCCTGGGCAATGATAAATCGATGTTTTCGATGTGACTCTCAATACCATTATGCTTTCAACTGTCCAACACGTTATAATAGAGTGTTTGAAGCTACACATGGCATGGAAGGGTCAGAAGAGGAACAAGATAGTGACCAGAAAGAAGGCATTGTCCTATTAACAAGCAGTTTTACGCTAGTAATGAGGGTGTTGGTTGCAGAATCCTTGAATTGTGCTGTATTGGACAGTGGCTGCACATCTACTATATGTGGAATTGACTGGTTAAAATGTTACCTGGACTCCTTGAATGCTGAAAATCGTAACAAGGTTAAGGAATTTGAAAGTTCCACAAGTTTCAGGTTTGGGTAGAATAATACTCTGAAGCTGCTGAAAAGAGTGGTGATCCCTTGCAATATTGCCGGAGTGAATCATTTCATTCGCATGGATGTTGCATCAAGTGAGATACCTTTGCTTCTGAGCAGACCGTCGATGAAGAAAGCACACATGAAACTGGATATGGAACAGGATAAGGCAGCAGTTTTTCGAAAGACGGTGGACTTACAATTTACACAGTCGGGACACGATTGTATTCCATTACTGACATATGATATTTCAAGTACAGTTGTCAAGGATGTGTTAATGGCAGTTGTAAATGGGACTTTAGCTGATAAAAAGCTTGTTGTATTAAAACTGCATAGGAAATTTGCGCATCCATCTCCTCGGAGGCTGAAAAATTTATGAAAGGATGCAGGGGTAAGGGATGAAGACTATACTAAACTGATAGGACAGGGTAGTTATCGCTGTGAAGTTTGTAGGAAGTACAGAAAGACACCAGCACGACCGATAGTAACCCTACCTTTGGTCAGAGAATTTAGCGACATTGTGGCCATGGACCTTAAGATCTGGGATAAAGCCAATAATATATATGGACCTTAAGATCTGGGATAAAGCCAATAATATATTTATTTTGCATTTTGTGGATTTAGCAAACAGACTTAGTCAATCAACGATTGTACGAAGTAAAGAAAAGAGAGTAATTCTGGATCAAATCGTGGAAAAATGGATAGGGACAGGAATGGGTCCACCGGCAAAATTCCTTACGGACAATGGGGGGAGAATTTGCTAATGATGAGTTTAGGGATGTGTGTGAAAACGTGAATATCACAGTTATGAATACGGCTGCGGAAAGCCCATTTAGTAATGGTGTGTGTCAAAGAAACCATGCGGTAATAGATTACATGCTCTGGAACATTTTGGCAGATAGACCAAACTGCAAGCTAAATTCAGCTTCAGCATGGGCGGTACACGCAAATAATTAATTGCAGATGGTTGGGGACTATAGTCCCTATCAATTAGTGTTTGGTAGAAATCCTAAAATTCCATCCATTTTAGATGACCAGCCTCCAGCTTGGGAAGGGACTACAATTAGCTCTGCCTTTGTTGAGCATTTAAATGCATTACATAGCTGTAGGAAAGCTTTTTGGAAGCAGAAGTCTCTGAAATAATTCGCAGAGCTTTAAGACAAAATGCACGGCCATCAAATCCCATTTTTCAGCAAGGAGACATAGTATACGATAAGAGACACAATTTTAATGAATGGAAAGGCCCAGGGAAGATCATAGGCATAGATGGCAAAACATTTATTTTGCAACATAGCAATCAAACTGTTAGGGTACATTCATCAAAGATAATGGGTACAGATTACAAATTTAGACAGAGCAGACAGACATGACGAGGAACAAGAGTCATCTGGCACGCACGTGTCACAGAACTATGAGGACCAGTTAACTGATATCGACAGGGTTTCTGTAGAGGAACACAACACTTCTGATGAATTAGAACAGGCCATATTTCCGAAAGGGCAACTGCCAAAAGTTGGTACAAAAGTGACATACTTGCCTGAAGGGTCTAGTCAATGGAAGGATTCAACTGTTATTAGTAGAGCAGGGAAGGCCACTGGAAAGTATAAACATTGGTTGAATGTACAGCATTCAGGGGAGGGAGTCAAGACAATGGATTGGGAACACAAAGTTCAAAAATGGAGGACACAGAAATGCAGTGTCAGTTCAGATAGTACATCGGAGAGTGAACAGGTCCGCAGGAAAAGGTCGAGAACTATTGAAAGGACATCCCACAGCAGAAAGGAAAGATCAAGCAGCAGCAGTACAGAACAAGATACCAGGCGGGAGAGGGGACGTAGTTCATCACGCTCTCGGAACATGAGTAAGACTACGAATACTAATAGGAGTAGAAGCCCACATGCACGTGAGATTTTAGAGGCTTCCAATAAATTAGATAAAAAAGTTATCAAAGATGCCAAACACCAGGAACTGCATAGTTGGAGTGAATTTGGGGTATACACGAAAGTGCCGGATAGGGGACAAAGAGCTCTATCCCACAGATGGATTTGCACAGAAAAGGTTCTTCCGGATCGAACTTATAAGGCATAGGCCAGGCTTGTGGCAAGGGGATTTGAAGAAAACATAGAAGATCAGGATTTAAGGATAGATTCACCTACAGCAGGAAAGGTTATTTTAAAGATCTTCTTGGCTCTATTAGCCACAAAGGCATGGGAATGCAAATCTATAGATATAAAAGCTGCCTTTTTGCAGGGGCATCAGCTCCAGAGAGACATTTTTCTCCGTCCTCCAAAAGAGGCAGCTAACACAGAAGGGGTACTCTGGAAGTTGAACAAATGTGTATATGGATTGAATGATGCATCTAGAGTCTGGTACTTTACGGTAAGGTCAGTTTTGTTAAAGTTAGGCTGTTGCCAGTTGAAAGCAGATCTGGCAATGTTTTACTGGCACTATAAAGGAAATCTTTCTGGCATCTTTATGATGCATGTCGATAATTTTTTATGGGGCGGGACTAGTGATTTCAAAGCTATTGTAATCTCTGGTTTGAGGAAAGAATTCAGGGTTGGAAGTCAGGCTTCCGGTGCACTTAAATATATTGGACTGGAAATCAGACAGACTAAGTTAGGGGCAACTTTACGTCAGCAATCTTATTTGAAAAGCATCAGCCCAATAGCAATTAGTCGTGGTTAAGTTTCACAAAAAGACTCAATGGTTTCAAAGATGGAAAAGGAGCAACTGCAAAGTTTAATTGGGCAACTGAATTGGTTAGGTAGACAGACTGACCAGACGTGAGTTTTGATGTCTTAGAGTTGAGTACAAAAATGAATGATCTCAAAGTGGAAGACATAATAAGAGCAAATAAAGCGTTGGTCATACTAAAAATGCAGGAGTGTGTTTTGAGGTTCCTGGTTTTAGGTGACCTTAGGCACTTGAAACTCATAGTTTATAGTGATGCATCCAATGCAAATGTTTTTTAATTTAAAAAAATATATATTTTATTGAAAATTATTGATCAACCAACACAGTACATTGTGCATCCTTTACACAATATTATAACAACACAAATAACAATGACCTATTTTATAAACAGAAAATGAATAAATAATAAATAACAAAAATGAAAACTAACCCTAATTGGCAACTGCCTTATCACAAGTAACACTCTCCAAAAATATAATTTAACAGTCCAATATATAATTATCTGTAGCAACGACCTATACATATTATACAATATATATTAACAACCCTGAGAGTCCTTCTGGTTCCTCCTCCTCCCCCCCCCCCCCTCTCTCGGCCTCTCTCGCCTCCTGCACTCCCGGCTCTTGTGCAACCCCAAATATAGCCAACCCCCAGCTTGGTTCGACCCGGACCCCCACTACTTTTGAAAGCATCTTTGTCACCCCCATCCAAAACCCCTGTAGTGCCGGGCATGACCAAAACATATGGGTATGATTCGCTGGGCTTCTCGAGCACCTCGCACACCTATCCTCCACCCCAAAAAATTTACTGAGCCGTGCTCCAGTCAGATGCGCCCTGTGTAATACCTTAAACTGAATCAGGCTTAGCCTGGCACACGAGGACGACGAGTTTACCCTGCTTAGGGCATCTGCCCACAGCCCCTCCTCGATCTCCTCCCCCAGCTCTTCTTCCCATTTCCCTTTTAGTTCATCTACCATAGTCTCCCCTTCGTCCCTCATTTCCCTATATATATCTGACACCTTACCATCCCCCACCCATGTCTTTGAGATCACTCTGTCCTGCACCTCTTGTGTCGGGAGCTGCGGGAATTCCCTCACCTGTTGCCTCGCAAAAGCCCTCAGTTGCATATACCTGAATGCATTCCCTTGGGGCAACCCATATTTCTCGGTCAGTGCTCCCAGACTCGCGAACTTCCCATCCACAAACAGATCTTTCAGTTGCGTTATTCCTGCTCTTTGCCACATTCCATATCCCCCATCCATTCCCCCCGGGGCAAACCTATGGTTGTTTCTTATCGGGGACCCCCCCAAGGCTCCAGTCTTTCCCCTATGCCGTCTCCACTGTCCCCAAATCTTCAGTGTAGCCACCACCACTGGGCTTGTGGTGTAGTTCCTCGGTGAGAACGGCAATGGGGCTGTCACCATAGCCTGTAGGCTAGTCCCCCTACAGGACGCCCTCTCTAATCTCTTCCACGCCGCTCCCTCCTCCTCTCCCATCCACTTACTCGCCATTGAAATATTAGCGGCCCAATAATACTCACTTAGGCTCGGTAGTGCCAGCCCCCCACTATCCCTGCTACGCTGTAAGAATCCCTTCCTCACTCTCGGGGTCTTCCCGGCCCACACAAAACCCATGATGCTCTTTTCAATCCTTTTAAAAAAAGCCTTCGTGATCACCACCGGGAGGCACTGAAACACAAAGAGGAATCTCGGGAGGAGCACCTTCTTAACCGCCTGCACCCTCCCTGCCAGTGACAGGGATACCATATCCCATCTCTTGAAATCCTCCTCCATTTGTTCCACCAACCGCGTTAAATTTAACCTATGCAATGTGCCCCAATTCTTGGCTATCTGGATCCCCAGGTAACGAAAGTCCCTTGTTACCTTCCTCAACGGTAGGTCCTCTATTTCTCTACTCTGCTCCCCTGGATGCACCACAAACAACTCACTTTTCCCCATGTTCAATTTATACCCTGAAAAATCCCCAAACTCCCCAAGTATCCGCATTATTTCTGGCATCCCCTCCGCCGGGTCTGCCACATATAGTAACAAATCGTCCGCATACAAAGATACCCGGTGTTCTTCTCCTCCTCTAAGTACTCCCCTCCACTTCTTGGAACCCCTCAACGCTATCGCCAGGGGCTCAATCGCCAGTGCAAACAATAATGGGGACAGAGGGCATCCCTGCCTTGTCCCTCTATGGAGCCGAAAATATGCAGATCCCCGTCCATTCGTGACCACGCTCGCCAACGGGGCCCTATACAACAGCTGCACCCATCTAACATACCCCTCTCCAAAACCAAATCTCCTCAACACCTCCCACAAATAATCCCACTCCACTCTATCAAATGCTTTCTCGGCATCCATCGCCACTACTATCTCCGTTTCCCCCTCTGGTGGGGGCATCATCATTACCCCTAACAGCCTCCGTATATTCGTGTTCAGCTGTCTCCCCTTCACAAACCCAGTTTGGTCCTCGTGGACCACCCCCGGGACACATTCCTCTATTCTCATTGCCATTACTTTGGCCAGGATCTTGGCATCTACATTTAGGAGGGAAATAGGTCTATAGGACCCGCATTGTAGCGGGTCCTTTTCCTTCTTTAAGAGAAGCGATATCGTTGCTTCAGACATAGTCGGGGGCAGTTGTCCCCTTTCCTTTGCCTCATTAAAGGTCCTCGTCAATACCGGGGCGAGCAAGTCCACATATTTTCTATAGAATTCGACTGGGAATCCATCCGGTCCCGGGGCCTTTCCCGCCTGCATGCTCCTAATTCCTTTCACCACTTCTTCTACCTCGATCTGTGCTCCCAGTCCCACCCTTTCCTGCTCTTCCACCTTGGGAAATTCCAGCCGATTCATATAATTTTTTATAAAATGTCTTGAACACTCCATTCACTCTCTCCGCTCCATCTCTCCTTCCTCATCCCTCACTCCCCCTATTTCCCTCGCTGCTCCCCTTTTCCTCAATTGGTGTGCCAGCAACCTGCTCGCCTTCTCCCCATATTCGTACTGTACACCCTGTGCCTTCCTCCATTGTGCCTCTGCAATGCCCGTAGTCAGCAAGTCAAATTCTACATGTAGCCTTTGCCTTTCCCTGTACAGTCCCTCCTCCGGTGCTTCCGCATATTGTCTGTCCACCCTCAAAAGTTCTTGCAGCAACAGCTCCCGTTCCTTACTCTCCTGCTTCCCTTTATGTGCCGTTATTGATATCAGCTCCCCTCTAACCACCGCCTTCAGCGCCTCCCAGACCACTCCCACCTGGACCTCCCCATTATCATTGAGTTCCAAGTACTTTTCAATGCACCCCCTCACCCTTAGACACACACCCTCATCTGCCATTAGTCCCATGTCCATTCTCCAGGGTGGGCGCCCTCCTGTTTCCTCCCCATCTCCAAGTCTACCCAGTGTGGAGCGTGATCCGAAATGGCTATAGCCGTATACTCCGTTCCCCTCACCTTCGGGATCAACGCCCTTCCCAGCACAAAAAAGTCTATTCGCGAGTAGACTTTATGGACATAGGAGAAAAACGAGAACTCCTTGCTCCTAGGTCTGCTAAATCTCCACGGGTCTACACCTCCCATCTGCTCCATAAAATCTTTAAGTACCTTGGCTGCTGCCGGCCTCCTTCCAGTCCTGCACTTCGACCTATCCAGCCCTGGTTCCAACACCGTATTAAAATCTCCCCCCATTATCAGCTTTCCCATCTCTAGGTCCGGAATGCGTCCTAGCATCCGCCTCATAAAATTGGCATCATCCCAGTTCGGGGCATATACGTTTACCAAAACCACCGTCTCCCCCTGTAGTTTGCCACTCACCATCACGTATCTGCCCCTGTTATCCGCCACTATAGTCTTTGCCTCGAACATTACCCGCTTCCCCACTAATATAGCCACCCCCCTGTTTTTCGCATCTAGCCCCGAATGGAACACCTGCCCCACCCATCCTTTGCGTAGCCTAATCTGGTCTATCAGTTTCAGGTGCGTTTCCTGTAACATAACCACATCTGCCTTAAGTTTCTTAAGGTGTGCGAGTACCCGTGCCCTCTTTATCGGCCCGTTCAGCCCTCTCACGTTCCACGTGATCAGCCGGGTTGGGGGGCTTCCTACCCCCCCCCTTGTCGATTAGCCATCTCCTTTTTCCAGCTCCTCACCCGGTTCCCACGCAGCTTTATCTCCCCCAGGCGGTGCCCCCCCGCCCATCCCCTCCCATACCAGCTCCCCCTCTCCCCAGCAGCAGCAACCCAGTAATTCCCCCCTCCCCCCCCCCGCTAGATCCCCCGCTAGCGTAATTACTCCCCCCATGTTGCTCCCAGAAGTCAGCAAACTCTGACCGACCTCGGCTTCCCCCCGTGACCTCGGCTCGCACCGTGCTTCCTTCCTGCTTCTCTATTCCCGCCATGATTATCATAGCGCGGGAACCAAGCCCGCGCTTCTCCCTTGGCCCCGCCCCTAATGGCCAACGCCCCATCTCCTCCACCTCCCCTCCTCCCCCCCATCACCACCTGTGGAAGAGAGAAAAGTTACCACATCGCAGGATTAGTACATAAAACTCCTCTTTCCCCCCTTTTTAACCCCCCTCTTCGCCCCCCACATTCGCCCCACCACTTTGTTCAAACGTTCTTTTTAATAACCCGCTCATTCCAGTTTTTCTTCCACAATAAAAGTCCACGCTTCATCCGCCGTCTCAAAGTAGTGGTGCCTCCCTCGATATGTGACCCACAGTCTTGCCGGTTGCAGCATTCCAAATTTTATCTTCTTTTTATGAAGCACCGCCTTGGCCCGATTAAAGCTCGCCCTCCTTCTCGCCACCTCCGCACTCCAGTCTTGATAAACGCGGATCACCGCGTTCTCCCATTTACTGCTCCGAGTTTTCTTTGCCCATCTAAGGACCATTTCTCTATCCTTAAAACGGAGGAATCTCACCACTATGGCTCTGGGAATTTCTCCTGCTCTCGGTCCTCGCGCCATCATTCGGTATGTTCCCTCCACCTCCAACGGACCCGCCGAGGCCTCCGCTCCCATTAACGAGTGCAGCATCGTGCTCACATATGCCCCGACGTCCGCTCCCTCCGCACCTTCAGGAAGACCAAGAATCCTCAGGTTGTTCCTCCTTGCGTTGTTCTCCAGTGCCTCCAACCTTTCCACACACCGTTTCTGATGTGCCTCATGCATCTCCGTCTTCACCACCAGGCCCTGTATGTCGTCCTCATTCTCGGCTGCCTTTGCCTTCACGACCCGAAGCTCCCGCTCCTGGGTCTTTTGTTCCTCCTTTAGCCCTTCGATCGCCCGTAGTATCGGGGCCAACAGCTCTTTCTTCATTTCCTTTTTGAGCTCTTCCACACAGCATTTCAAGAACTCTTGTTGTTCAGGGCCCCATGTTAAACTGCCACCTTCCGACGCCATCTTGGTTTTTGCTTGCCTTCCTTGCTGCTGTTCTAAAGGATCCACTGCAATCCGGCCACTTTCTCCTCCTTTTTTCATCCGTATCCAGGGGGGATTCCCTTCTGGTTTACCGCACAGTGTTTTTAGCCGTCAAAATTGCCGTTGGGGCTCCTATCAAGAGCCCAAAAGTCCGTTTCACCGGGAGCTGCCGAAACGTGCGACTCAGCTGGTCATCGCCGCACCCGGAAGTCCCAATGCAAATTTATGTGATGGGGTTTCAAGCGCAGGAGGTTTTATAATTTTCCTTTTGTGGAACAATGGTAAATGTTGCCCGCTTGTGTGGGAAGCAAAGAAAATACGGAGAGTGGTCAAGCGCACTTTGGCAGCTGAGACGTTAAGCCTTGTCGAGGCGGTGGATATGGTCTTTTATTTATCTCCGATATTGACAGAAATTTTGGGATTAAGGGATTTGGGTAATATACCTATTGAATGTCACATTGACAATAAATCCCTGTGGGAAAATGTGCACTCTACAAAAAGTGTCAATGAAAAAGGTTAAGGATAGACATCGCAAGTTTGAAGCAGATGTTGGACAGAGGGGAAATAGCAAAAATTAAATGGGTCGACAGTAGCTATCAATTTTCAGACTGTTTTACAAAAAGAGGGGCTAGCTCACAGAACCGTTCGGATATTGTTAGTGAAGGATGCCTGTTTCTGTGACTGTTTTTTTTCTTCCAAAACAAAATGAAAAAAAGAGAGAAGGTGGGAAATTGCGTGTGTGTTTTTGAGTTTCTTGTAATTTTGTTTTCACCTAATTTTTTTTTTCTCCAAGGATGCGGAGACTGTTAAGTAATGGGTTAAGAGAAATTCCAATTAGTTGTCTCATTTATGTTAAGTATCCAATAATTGACACTGATATGTAAAGAGGCTTCAGGTGGCCTTTGTGTCAGGTGATGTGAAAATAGAGTTTTGTGCAGAGTCTGTTAAAGTGAAATAAAGGTGTTTGTGAAAAGGAGAAGAACCTTTGACTCTTTCTACAACAGCAGCTAAACGTCTAACAGCTGGTACAGAAAAGTGGAAGACTACAGAACAGGAGAAGGTCCTGCCAATCAATATAATTACACCAATGGAACCATTAACATTATTGGTAGACAAAAGACACACATCATGAGAGACTGTCAGGCTGTAGACCCTATGTATCTGAGTGGGAATCTTACATTCCTTTTTTTCCATCTATCTAATCACATATTGCCCACACAGCATGACAACTGGATGGTGCATATTACTGCCACTTCATTTGTTACACTTTACCTTTCCCATTATGTGCTGTAGTAAGGTAAAGGGGTCATTAATTTATCCAGTTCCCTTCAATAACATTGCTCAATCATACAGTGGCTTGCTTAACCTGTTGTTCACATTTTTGAGATACTTCCCCCTCGCGCTGCCCCCTCCACCCCCTAACCCCCCCTTACGTTCCACCCCTTCACACTGCCCCCTCCACCCCCTAACCCGGGATTCTCCATTGGCTGACGCCAAATTCGTGAAACGCAATTGGACGGAGAATAGGTTCCGACACCAAAATCGCAGTGGGCGGCGATTTGACGCCAAATTGCAATTCTCCGTCACCTCGACAGTGGCGTACAGTAAACCCCGTTTGCATATCATTAGCGGGCCCGACCCGATATTCTCCGGGTCCTCCTCAATTCTCCTCCTCCAACGGGCCGAGTTCCCGATGGTGCGATTCACTTATGCTTTTAAAAATCGGGAAACCGGCATCATGGCTGATGAGAGAGAGAGAGAGGGGAAGTAGGACATGGAAAGGAGTGACTGTGGGCTGCCGGGCCGGAAACTGCCAGGGCAGGGGAAGGGGGGTTGGGGAGACCAGGCTGAGCAGCTGGGGTGACCCCCCCATGAGACTGGGGCGGTGGCCATTACCGTGGCTTGCAAGGCAGCCATCTCACTGCGCATCCCACTGACCGCTCACCTTGGCCCCTGATTCTGCAGAGTGACATCGGCCGCATGGGTGCCCCCACCCTCCCACCCTCGCACCCCACCCTCCGGCACACTCTGCCACCACCCGGCCCACCCAGGGCAACCCCTACAGTAGTCCAATGGGTGCCGTGGGCAAGGACAATGACAGCCGATGGTTCCCCTGGCATCAGGGGTGG
This sequence comes from Scyliorhinus torazame, assembly GCF_047496885.1. Classification (NCBI taxonomy): domain Eukaryota; kingdom Metazoa; phylum Chordata; class Chondrichthyes; order Carcharhiniformes; family Scyliorhinidae; genus Scyliorhinus; species Scyliorhinus torazame. The sequence continues at coordinate 170,379,956 of NC_092717.1, read as the reverse complement.
GCAACAGGGCCAGACACCCACACGCTGACCATTGATGGGGATATGGGGAGACACATGGGGCTGAGCCCGCGGTGCCACCCGGGGCCACCGTGTAACCCAGTGGACCTGGTTGGGCACAGAAGGTATGCACCATGCTAACATGTCAGCCTTTCACCACCTGAGACAATGGATATTGTAATTTAACTAGCAATGGTGTCCTTCTTGCTGGTCACCGCAGCCCTGGGGGGTGCCCTGCGGCTGTACGAGCTGGTGCTGCTTGAGGAGGGGGAAATTGCAGCAGTGGAGTGTGCAGCAGTGGAACATGTCACAGCGGAGGGTGCCGCAGAGGGACAGGTTGCAGCCCCCAGGATGGAGAGCAGGCCACTCAACAGGCTGAGGAGGAGGAGGCGCCAAGGAGGTGCTGCGTGAGGCCTCGTGTGTACCGGTAGAGCCTGTCATTTGAGGACATGCTGGACTGGGCATGCCGTCGAAGACTCCGACTCAGTAGGGGGACAGTGCAACATATCTGCCAGAAGATAGCACACCTGCCACCGCAGGGGTAAGGGGGAGGACACCTGCTCCCGGTGGCCATCAAGGTGACGGTTGCCTTGAACATTTACAGGACAAGGTCCTTCCAGGCTGTGGTATTATCAGGTATTGCTGTATCTAAGAGGCTGATAACCATTGCTTAAACCTAGGAGTTTACCATTGGCTGTTGATACGTAGCTCCGCCCTGACAGGCGGAGTATAAGAACCGGTGCCGTCCCAGCAGCCTTCACTTTCTGTACCAAAGCTGCTGGGGAACAAGTTCTAGTTGATTAAAGCCTTCAGTTATGAAATCACTTCGTCTTGAGTGTAATTGATCGTGCATCACAGGCGCCGGGTGTGGACCAGTACGGAATCTCAGACGTCAGTGCGCAGGTGCATCCACACCGTCACGGGGGCCCTGTCTGCGCAGGCGGCTCAATACATCCATTTCAATGTGGACCGAGCCCACCAGGACATCCGGGCAGCAGGGTTCGCCGCCATCAACGGGATGTCCCGGATTGATGGGATGCATGCCCCCTTACGAGTACCTGCAGATGACAGGCTGCTGTACACCACCCGAAAATACCACACAATGAATGTGCAGTTGATATGTGACCATCAGCTGCGCATTGCTCACCCCCCCCCCCCCGCCCCCCGCCCCGCCCCCCACCCTTCTCCACTCCGCTGGGGGTTGGCTCCTGTGCAACAGGGGTGATCCACTGTGGTTGTGGCTGATGAACCAATCCAGAGGCCAAAGACCGACACGGATACCTGCTATAACGACACCCATACAGCAATCAATTGGAGCGTGATTGAGTGGTGGTTCAGGCTCCTGAAGATGCAGTACAGGTGCCTGGACAGCTCTGGAGGACTGAGAGGGTCGGCCGCATCGTGGCTTCTTGCTGCATCCTCCGCAACTTTGCGCAGCAGAGGGGGAGGGCGAGGATGGGCAGGACACGGGCCCAGGCAGGTACGGCAGGCCGCATGATGCTCTGACTCGGTGGTGATGGTGGGGAGCCGGGGGAGGGGGCGGGGTGGGGGCCTATCCAGGGGCACAGTCATGGCATCTCACCCCCACACCACCTCACTCTCCCTCCGCGATACATAGCTGCCGCACTACGGGGTGGGGGCATTGGGTTGTCAGTAACAGCCAGTCTGCTCCATGGGATGGAGGCTTTGCGATAAGCCCTGGTGCTCTGCAACGTACGACAATGTCTGACTCCTGCCCACGGTAGCACTTTCCACCATCCACATGGGTGATCCCTGCATGTTGGTGGGCGTCCTCTGAGGCAACTGGGTCTGGATGACCCCGGCTGCTCTTCAGGTGTCCCGGGTGGTGTGGTACTGCCCCATTCTGCCTGCTGCCCTCCAGATGCAGCAGGGACAGGAGGGAGTCCGAGGTTGCTGTAGTGTTCCGGCACCTCCCATGCGGGAGTCAATGGCACGGGCTCCATCACCACCTCCTCCCTCGGGATGCCCGATGGCCTCCAGGGGACGGAAGTGCAAGGCGAGCTATTACCTGAGGCTCACCCGCCATCTGGCACTGCCAATCCTGGAGGCCCGCTCTGGTCTCGACCAGGGTCTGCACGCTCGTGGCCAGGAGCACAGGGAGTGGACCATCTCCGTCTGGGACTGCACCACATCATGCTGCGACTATGCCACCACTTTATGGGTATGTGTCACATCAGCCAGTGACTGCACCATCTCCCTTTGGGACTGGGCCATCTCCCTCTGCGTCTGCAGCACAATGCCGGTGACATTCCCAGCCATAGCCTGCTGTGACTGGGCCAAGCTCAGGAGCGCCTCTGCGATTTCCAGGTGGCTCTCTGACATGATCACATGTGAGGTGGCAACCCTGTCCTGGGCCATGGCCAGCACCTGCACAGTATGCCCCAGGCCTTGGTCATGCTGATCCATAACCCCAAATGGCTCCAACCCGGACGCCACCTGTACAGTTTCCACCTAGGTGGCACGCATTGTCGGCACCACCTCCTGCTCCTGCATGGGGTTGGACTTCTCCAACTGCACATGCAGGTACTGGATGATCGCCGAAATCACTCATGTCGTCCCTGGCTCCGTGGCTGCGTCACCACTGTGGACGGGACTGTTTGTTCCAGAAGCTCGAGGTCCACCTGGGCGGCAGCTAGTCCCTGGGGTCGGCCTGCCCTCCAACCGTCCGCCCCTTTGGGTGTTCCTACCTCCACCTGCTGTACCGGATCAATTGGTGTAGTGCGGACAAGAGAGTGTCCCAGGGGCCTTTCACCAAAGTACCCAACTGAGGTGCGTGTCTCTGGGATGGTGGAGGCTGTTGGAAATAGCTTTGACGGAAAATCACTGTCATCCTCCGACCCGCACTCCAGTGTCTCCTGAACGCTGGTGTTCAAGCTGCTCTCCTCGTCAGTGCTCGTCTCACAGTAGGGTACCGGCTGTGGCACTGACTGTGGTCGGAGGATGGCAGATGGAATCGCCCCACCACCAGCAGGTCCTGCAAGACACAAGGTGATGCATGATTAGACCATGGGCCAGGGGAGAGTCAGGGTGGGCGTGTGGGTGGTGGTGGTGTTGGCGTGAGCGGGTATGGGGTGAGCGTGGTGGGGAAGGTGTGGGAGGGGTTGACACATGTGTCACGGGGAACCACAACTAAGTGAGGGCTCATTTGCTCGCCTGCGGCTGAGCTCCACCTCGGCAATATCCCTTCCCTCTGGGCCGCCGACCACGTCCAGGGCCCTCTGCTCGACCACGGTGAGAGGTCGCAGATCCGCCGATCCCCCTCCTGTCTTCTCCAGTGTGTGCGGCCTTCTCCTGGGGGGTGGGGGGTAACAGAAGACGACAGTGTTAGGCAGTCTGATGCATGCAGCCCAAGGTGGGGGGGGGGGGTAGCTGGTGGCCTTTGTGGCACCCGGCCATGGCGGTACCGGGTACCGGCATGTGGGACAGGGTGTGGGTTTGGCTGTCTTCCTCGTTGGCGGGGTGGGGGAGTGTTCAGGTTACTGGTGTGTGTGGGACACAGCATTGGTGACGGGGAGGCGCTGGTTTTTTCCCCAACATAAAAGGCCACAGATCCTCCACACTTAGCGTCAGAATGAAAGAATCCGGCCCTCGGCCTCAGAAACGGAGAATCCGGCCCTCGGTCTCAGAAACGGAGAATCCGGCCCTCGGTCTCAGAAACGGAGAATCCGGCCCTCGGTCTCAGAAACGGAGAATCCGGCCCTCGGTCTCAGAAATGGAGAATCCGGCCAGCAGTCTCAGAAACGGAGAATCCGGCCCTCGGGCTCAGAAACGGAGAATCCGGCCCTCGGGCTCAGAAACGGAGAATCCGGCCCTCGGTCTCAGAAACGGGGAATCCGGCCAGCGGTCTCAGAAACGGAGGATCCGGCCCTCGGGCTCAGAAACGGAGGATCCGGCCCTCGGGCTCAGAAACGGAGAATCCGGCCCTCGGGCTCAGAAACGGAGAATCCGGCCCTCGGGCTCAGAAACGGAGAATCCGGCCCTCGGGCTCAGAAACGGAGAATCCGGCCCTCGGGCTCAGAAACGGAGAATCCGGCCCTCGGGCTCAGAAACGGAGAATCCGGCCCTCGGTCTCAGAAACGGAGAATCCGGCCCTCGGGCTCAGAAACGGAGAATCCGGCCCTCGGGCTCAGAAACGGAGAATCCGGCCCTCGGGCTCAGAAACGGAGAATCCGGCCCTCGGGCTCAGAAACGGAGAATCCGGCCCTCGGGCTCAGAAACGGAGAATCCGGCCCTCGGGCTCAGAAACGGAGAATCCGGCCCTCGGGCTCAGAAACGGAGAATCCGGCCCTCGGGCTCAGAAACGGAGAATCCGGCCCTCGGTCTCAGAAACGGAGGATCCGGCCCTCGGTCTCAGAAACGGAGGATCCGGCCCTCGGTCTCAGAAACGGAGGATCCGGCCCTCGGCCTCAGAAACGGAGGATCCGGCCCTCGGCCTCAGAAACGGAGGATCCGGCCCTCGGCCTCAGAAACGGAGAATCCGGCCCTCGGCCTCAGAAACGGAGAATCCGGCCCTCGGCCTCAGAAACGGAGAATCCGGCCCTCGGCCTCAGAAACGGAGAATCCGGCCCTCGGCCTCAGAAACGGAGAATCCGGCCCTCGGCCTCAGAAACGGAGAATCCGGCCCTCGGCCTCAGAAACGGAGAATCCGGCCCTCGGCCTCAGAAACGGAGAATCCGGCCCTCGGCCTCAGAAACGGAGAATCCGGCCCTCGGCCTCAGAAACGGAGAATCCGGCCCTCGGCCTCAGAAACGGAGAATCCGGCCCTCGGCCTCAGAAACGGAGAATCCGGCCCTCGGCCTCAGAAACGGAGAATCCGGCCCTCGGGCTCAGAAACGGAGAATCCGGCCCTCGGCCTCAGAAACGGAGAATCCGGCCCTCGGCCTCAGAAACGGAGAATCCGGCCCTCGGCCTCAGAAACGGAGAATCCGGCCCTCGGCCTCAGAAACGGAGAATCCGGCCCTCGGCCTCAGAAACGGAGAATCCGGCCCTCGGCCTCAGAAACGGAGAATCCGGCCCTCGGCCTCAGAAACGGAGAATCCGGCCCTCGGCCTCAGAAACGGAGAATCCGGCCCTCGGCCTCAGAAACGGAGAATCCGGCCCTCGGCCTCAGAAACGGAGAATCCGGCCCTCGGCCTCAGAAACGGAGAATCCGGCCCTCGGGCTCAGAAACGGAGGATCCGGCCCTCGGGCTCAGAAACGGAGGATCCGGCCCTCGGCCTCAGAAACGGAGGATCCGGCCCTCGGCCTCAGAAACGGAGGATCCGGCCCTCGGGCTCAGAAACGGAGAATCCGGCCCTCGGGCTCAGAAACGGAGAATCCGGCCCTCGGGCTCAGAAACGGAGAATCCGGCCCTCGGGCTCAGAAACGGAGAATCCGGCCCTCGGGCTCAGAAACGGAGAATCCGGCCCTCGGCCTCAGAAACGGAGAATCCGGCCCTCGGTCTCAGAAACGGAGAATCCGGCCCTCGGTCTCAGAAACGGAGAATCCGGCCCTCGGTCTCAGAAACGGAGAATCCGGCCCTCGGTCTCAGAAACGGAGAATCCGGCCCTCGGTCTCAGAAACGGAGAATCCGGCCCTCGAAACGGAGAATCCGGCCCTCGAAACGGAGAATCCGGCCCTCGAAACGGAGAATCCGGCCCTCGAAACGGAGAATCCGGCCCTCGGCCTCAGAAACGGAGAATCCGGCCCTCGGCCTCAGAAACGGAGAATCCGGCCCTCGGCCTCAGAAACGGAGAATCCGGCCCTCGGCCTCAGAAACGGAGAATCCGGCCCTCGGCCTCAGAAACGGAGAATCCGGCCCTCGGCCTCAGAAACGGAGAATCCGGCCCTCGGCCTCAGAAACGGAGAATCCGGCCCTCGGCCTCAGAAACGGAGAATCCGGCCCTCGGCCTCAGAAACGGAGAATCCGGCCCTCGGCCTCAGAAACGGAGAATCCGGCCCTCGGCCTCAGAAACGGAGAATCCTGCCCTCGGCCTCAGAAACGGAGAATCCGGCCCTCGGCCTCAGAAACGGAGAATCCGGCCCTCGGCCTCAGAAACGGAGAATCCGGCCCTCGGCCTCAGAAACGGAGAATCCGGCCCTCGGCCTCAGAAACGGAGAATCCGGCCCTCGGGCTCAGAAACGGAGAATCCGGCCCTCGGCCTCAGAAACGGAGAATCCGGCCCTCGGCCTCAGAAACGGAGAATCCGGCCCTCGGCCTCAGAAACGGAGAATCCGGCCCTCGGCCTCAGAAACGGAGAATCCGGCCCTCGGTCTCAGAAACGGAGAATCCGGCCCTCGAAACGGAGAATCCGGCCCTCGAAACGGAGAATCCGGCCCTCGGTCTCAGAAACGGAGAATCCGGCCCTCGGCCTCAGAAACGGAGAATCCGGCCCTCGGCCTCAGAAACGGAGAATCCGGCCCTCGGCCTCAGAAACGGAGAATCCGGCCCTCGGCCTCAGAAACGGAGAATCCGGCCCTCGGCCTCAGAAACGGAGAATCCGGCCCTCGGCCTCAGAAACGGAGAATCCGGCCCTCGGCCTCAGAAACGGAGAATCCGGCCCTCGGCCTCAGAAACGGAGAATCCGGCCCTCGGCCTCAGAAACGGAGAATCCGGCCCTCGGTCTCAGAAACGGAGAATCCGGCCCTCGGTCTCAGAAACGGAGAATCCGGCCCTCGGTCTCAGAAACGGAGAATCCGGCCCTCGGTCTCAGAAACGGAGAATCCGGCCCTCGGCCTCAGAAACGGAGAATCCGGCCCTCGGTCTCAGAAACGGAGAATCCGGCCCTCGGCCTCAGAAACGGAGAATCCGGCCCTCGGCCTCAGAAACGGAGAATCCGGCCCTCGGCCTCAGAAACGGAGAATCCGGCCCTCGGCCTCAGAAACGGAGAATCCGGCCCTCGGCCTCAGAAACGGAGAATCCGGCCCTCGGCCTCAGAAACGGAGAATCCGGCCCTCGGCCTCAGAAACGGAGAATCCGGCCCTCGGCCTCAGAAACGGAGAATCCGGCCCTCGGCCTCAGAAACGGAGAATCCGGCCCTCGGGCTCAGAAACGGAGAATGCGGCCCTCGGGCTCAGAAACGGAGAATCCGGCCCTCGGGCTCAGAAACGGAGAATCCGGCCCTCGGGCTCAGAAACGGAGAATCCGGCCCTCGGGCTCAGAAACGGAGAATCCGGCCCTCGGGCTCAGAAACGGAGAATCCGGCCCTCGGGCTCAGAAACGGAGAATCCGGCCCTCGGGCTCAGAAACGGAGAATCCGGCCCTCGGGCTCAGAAACGGAGAATCCGGCCCTCGGGCTCAGAAACGCAGAATCCGGCCCTCGGGCTCAGAAACGCAGAATCCGGCCCTCGGCCTCAGAAACGGAGAATCTGGCCCTCGGCCTCAGAAACGGAGAATCTGGCCCTCGGCCTCAGAAACGGAGAATCCGGCCCTCGGCCTCAGAAACGGAGAATCCGGCCCTCGGTCTCAGAAACGGAGAATCCGGCCCTCGGGCTCAGAAACGGAGAATCCGGCCCTCGGCCTCAGAAACGGAGAATCCGGCCCTCGGCCTCAGAAACGGAGAATCCGGCCCTCGGGCTCAGAAACGGAGAATCCGGCCCTCGGGCTCAGAAACGGAGAATCCGGCCCTCGGGCTCAGAAACGGAGAATCCGGCCCTCGGGCTCAGAAACGGAGAATCCGGCCCTCGGGCTCAGAAACGGAGAATCCGGCCCTCGGGCTCAGAAACGGAGAATCCGGCCCTCGGGCTCAGAAACGGAGAATCCGGCCCTCGGTCTCAGAAACGGAGAATCCGGCCCTCGGCCTCAGAAACGGAGAATCCGGCCCTCGGCCTCAGAAACGGAGAATCCGGCCCTCGGGCTCAGAAACGGAGAATCCGGCCAGCAGTCTCAGAAACGGAGAATCCGGCCAGCAGTCTCAGAAACGGAGAATCCGGCCAGCAGTCTCAGAAATTTGCAAGTGTACAATTTCATAGATGGAAAATATCAGAACTGGAAAAGTTTCCCAATAGGCAATTCCTGTGGAAACCATTCTCTGCCCAGATCACAGAATTTAACGTGTACCCCACAACGCCATACAAGGGGCAAAATTCTCCGCTATCGGCGCGATGTCCGCCGACTGACGCACAAAACGGTGCAAATCAGTCGGGCATCGTGCCGTCCCAAAGGTGTGGGATGCTCCGCATCTTGGGGGGCCGAGCCCCAACCTTAAGGGGCTAGGCCTGCGCCGGACTAATTTCCACCCCTCCAGCTGGCAGAAAAGGCCTTTGGTGCCCCGCCAACTGGCGCGGAAATGACATCTCCGGGCGGCGCATTCGTGGGAGCATTAGCGGCCGCTAACAGCATTCCCGCGCATGCGCAGTGAAGGGAGTCTCTTCCGCCTCCGCCACGAAGGCAGAAGGAAAAGAGTGCCCCCACGGCACAGGCCCGCCCACGGATCGGTGGGCCCCGATCGCAGGCCAGGCCACCATGGGGGCACCCCCCGGGGCCAGATCGCCCCGCGCCCCCCCAGGACCCCGGAACCTGCCCAAGCCACCTTGTCCCGCTGGTAAGGTAGGTGATTTAATCTTCGCTGGCGGGACAGGCATTTTAGCAACGGGACTTCGGCCCAATACGGGCCGGAGAATCGCCGGGGGGGGCGCCAACCGGCGCAGCGCGATTCCCGCCCCCGCCGAATATCTGGTGCCGGAGAATTCGGCAACCGGCAGGGGCGGGATTCACGCCAGCCCCCGACAATTCTCCGACCCAGCGGGGGGTCGGAGAATCTCGCCCAAGATATGTAGGGCGTCATTCTCCGCCGGCGGGAGTCTCCGTTTTGCCGGCGCCGGGGGGTTTCCCCGACGGCATGGGGCTGCCCCACAATGGGAAACCCCATTGACCGGCCGGTGTTACGGAGACTCCCGCCGGCCAGTTGGGGCAGAAATGTGGCGGGGCGGGTAGCAGAATTTCGCCCGTACAGTTTAAACTTTATCCTTGGTTTTCTCTGGTGCATAATACAAGAGAATAAATTTGAGGTGAAGGAAAAATTAATAATTGCAAAACCTTTGACTCCCTTGGATGAGGCCACTTCAGACACCATTGTATTATATGGCATGGAAAGAAAAGGGGAAGTTAAAGCCACAGACCTCTCCCAAGTTAATGCTACAATTTTCTTATATTGCCGTCACTCTCTCACTCGCGACCACATAGGAATGTACGCAACTACTTAAATCGGGACAATTCTCAAATGCTGGCTGCTCATATCTAACTTGAGAACTGGATGGTCAGCAACCGAAAAATGAGCAGGAGGCCACACATTGCTACTGCCTACAAATTTTCAGGTGCCTGGAACTCGCTACCGGAGAAGGTGGTGGAAGCAGGGACGATAGTGACATTTAAGGGGCATCTTGACAAATACATGAATAGGATGGGAATAGAGGGATACGGACCCAGGAAGTGTAGAAGATTGTAGTTTAGTCGGGCAGCATGGTCGGCACGGGCTTGGAGGGCCGAAGGGCCTGTTCCTGTGCTGTACATTTCTTTGTTCTTTGTCTGTAAATGTAAGCAGCCGGCCTCCCGATTTCAGCTATACATTTCCTCTCTGTCTCCTATTAAAACACTGCTGTCTCCGAACTCAATGTTTCTTTCCCTCTCTTTATTTTTCTATCTGTAACTAATTTGACTCAAATTCAAGCTCCTTCTTCTTTGTTTCCTTCCCGATTCTTAGAAATAATTGATTGAGGAGATACACTGTTGTCTCATCATTCACTGAGGTGCCAGATACCCTGATGTCCTTAACATGCCTTTATCAGCCTTCAATAAATGTTGAGCTGAAGGATACAGGAAGAAGCTGAACGAATGGCGCACACGGTGAGATGCTCAGCTAGAGCAGAATCTGGCCCATTCTTTCAGATTAGTTAAATTTCCATGCCCCGAGGTTGGCAGTGAGCTGTTTTTCGATGTGTGTGAAATGAGGTGCTCAGCAGCTGACAGCGGGGAGCAGCAGTTAATGAACTTGTACGAGAAGGGTTTTTATTTGCACAAGGTGATCAGATTATCACCATTTGAGCTAATATTATCTTACTGGGCGAAAGACCCTGCAGAGACAGACCACAAACATTGTATTAACCAACAGTGATTCAGAATCTTGCAGGAAATTAGAAGAATCTAGAAATAATTGCCAGTTCGAGAGACATGTAAAGTTGCGAAGGATAAAACCATTCAAATACAGAAGACCAAAGCAACGACAGATGGATCTTGCTCTAAATTTATTTTGTGGTCATTGAACTGAATTTAGCTGTTCCAGGTGTAGTTTTGCAAAATACAATCTGATGTTTCAAATTGGGCAGTGTTGTCATGCAGGTTAAATGTTCATTTTAGCCAATTGCATCACCAATTTATCAGATCTTCCCAAAACTGTGCTTTTTCTTCACCCTTTTCCACACAAGTTCCTCCTCTTGGGCTCTCCTGTCGACCTACCACAGACATGCGCTGACGTTGCTGTCCCCTAAGATCAGAAAGCTGCCATTGGGGCCAAGACTTGTGCCAGCTACACACCAGTGATAAACAAATGAGACCAAGGGACCGATCTGACATGGTTTCTTGCTTCAAACCGATTGCCTTCTGGACTTATACGTCCCTCTTAGCCCAGTGTTCCAGGGCCCAGCTATCTTAGAAAAGACTGTCCTTCTTTCCTGCTGCAGAAAATGAAAGAAACAGCACCAGCAGCCTCCAGGCATCTGCAGCTACCAGCAGGAGCAAGCAGCAAACACAACCTGCAGCTGTGAAGTGCTCTCACAACTAACAAGGTCAATTCCCATTAGCAAAAGCATCAGCTATGAAGCTAGAGAATGCTCACAGTCCAGGGGAGTTAACAAATATACATTTGGAAGAAGGAACTGAGGGCACTGTTGCTAGTTGCCAGATGTTATGAAGATATGCAGAGGGACATGTATTATTGAGGAAGCAAAGGGGCTGTGGAAGGGCTTTACTGTCATCCCAGTCCAACACTGGCATCGCCACATCATAAATGTCTTTAAGACAGAGATAGATAGGTTCTTGATTAATAAGGGGATCAGGGGTTCTGGGGAGATGGCAGGAAATTGAGGATGAGAAACATATCAGCCATAACTGAATGGCGGAGCAGACTCGATGAGCCAAATTGCCTAATGCTGCTCCTATGTCTTATTTAAAGGGACATTCAGCTTATAACCAGGAACAGGGCTCTGTCCTGGAAGTGTTTGGTGGGACAGACAGGCAGTAGCTGCCCTTGCAATGGGTATCCATTGGGCATCTATTTAAAGATGGCTTGAAGGCCTGACAAATGAAAAGACCCTTACTCCTGCCCCGGCCCCAGGGACGACTCCCAACTAAAATGCTTCAGCCACCCTGATCAAGCCCAAACCCCTGAGTGCCACCCCCCCCCCCCCTGCCGGCCTGAGCTCTGGGACAGCAGTGCCATGCCAGGAAATGGAAATGGCTACTTATCTCCTCAATTCCACGCAACGGCCATTGCACCAACTTTAGTTTTTAAAAAGGAGTACTAAATAACACCCAAGTAATTTCACACTGGGAAGCCAGTTAGTTCCTGGGAGGCCATTGCATTCAATGTCAATGTCAGTAATGAGATGGAAATTAATGCTAATGAGGTTTAATGATACACTCACCATATTTGGGCGTGATCCGAATTTTGCCAACGGGAGTGGGCCATTTGGATTCTCGCTTTTGGCCTTTCCTGCTAACTAACTGGCACACCCAAATCCACCCCAGACGCAGCGCAGTGGTTAAATCACACCCAAAGTGAGATTGTTGATCCAGTGTTAATGATGTCTGGCTCAGTTGTTGAGAAATCCTCCAGGCAACTACTACGAATAGAGTGACATGAGGAAAAACAGCGAGTGGTTAGGAACTGGAATGCACTGCCTGAGAGCATGGCGAATACATGGTCAATTGAGCTATTCAAGAGTTATTGGCCGGGGTTCTCCAAGCCCGCACCGGGTCAGAGAATCTCCAGGGGGGGGGCGCGTGAATTCCGCCACGCCACTCCAACACCGATGCTCCGGCTACCGGAGAATTGGCAGCAATCGCGCCCGCGCAGTCGCCACGCACCGTTTGGGGGCCGTTGAAAGTGGCCCCTGCAGCAATTCTCCGCACTCGACAGGCCGAGTGCCCGCTGAGTCCCGCCAGCGTGGTTTACATATGGTCCCACACAGCGGGACTTCGGCATTCTGGCTGCGGGGGCCATCCCGGTGGAGGGGCGGGGGGATTGGATTCTGCGGGGGCCACCACGGTGTCCAGACTTGCGATCGGGGGCTACCGATTGGCGGGTGCACTCATTTTGGGGGGGGGGGCTATGTTCCTCCGTGCCAGGCACCTGTAGAGCTCTGCCATGTTGCCCGGGGGCCGGCGCAGAGACTACAACCCACACATGCACCGCCGCAGAGACGGCCGTGGCGTACATGCGCGGACCCACGCCGGCCGTATAGGGCCAGCTTTCAGCGGCGGAGCAGCGCACAGCACTCCAGCGCCGTTCTATCCCCCGAAGAAGAGGAGAATTACTGGGCCTGGAGGCTCGTTGATTCCGGTGTCGCTCACACTGGTTTTGACGCTGGCGTCAATGCTTGGCCGCGAGATTAGTGAATCCCAGTCATTATCTGTAAAGGAAGAATATGCAGGGCTATGGGGAAAAGGAGGGGGAGTGAAACTAGATGAATTGCTCCTTCAGAAAGTCATCACAGACACAAGGGGCCAAATGGCCTCCGTTTAACGCTGGAGCTAATTTGTGATTCTGCTTCACGCAAGCCTGGAGCCCTTTTTCTTCAGTGTGAAAATTGTGACCAACTCCAGGAGAACATTTGCAGATCAATCCATGATACACCTCGGATGGCTGATGCCTCAGCTTCCATTTACAACACAGGTAGAAGACACCTAACGTCTGAGTTCTGCACTGGATGCAGGCTGAAGCCATGAGATCTTTGGCAGGTACCATGCAAGCCCAATTCAGGCTCAGGTGCAATTCAAGCTCAGACTGCTATCTTCGCAGATGTAGAAACCAATGTTTAATGGTGTATGCAGACTCCTACATGCTTTAAAATCTGTCTTCCAGCAGATTACTAGGCTGCTGAAATGCCATCCAGTAAAACAAAAACTCTGTCATATTTCAGGGTGACAGCATTGTAGCTCCTACTCTGCCACTCCATCAATGCCCTCAGTGCTTCCTGCAGGCCAGTCAGTCTGCTGCCAACCATATGGGGATCTCAAATCAGACTTCAAGGTCCAGTGTTGCTTAAGGGCTCCCAAGGCCATCTGCAGTCACTGCAAATAAACAGTCTTCCTCCAGCCACTGGGCAGCATGGTAGCACAAGTGGATAGCATTGTGGCTTCACAGCACCAGGGTCCCAGGTTCGATTCCCCGCTGGGTCACAGTCTGTGCGGAGTCTGCACGTTCTCCTCGTGTCTGCGTGGGTTTCCTCCGGGTGCTCCGGTTTCCTCCCACAGTCCAAAGACGTGCAGGTTAGGTGGATTGGCTATGCTAAATTTCCGGTTGGAAGGGGTTATTGGGTTACGGTGATAGGGTGGAAGTAAGGGCTTAAGTGGGTCGGTGCAGACTCGATGGGTCGAGTGGCCTCCTTCTGCATTGTATGTTCTATGTTCACTGGGGTATCACTGCATAGGGGCACAAAAACAGGCGCTAAGAGAATCGCCAAGGGTGCTTAGTTAACCTTCCCGTGCACTAGTGTATGTGCTGCTGGATAAAGACTGAATGGATTGCTTGCCTTTGGTAGCTTTTTGTTTCAGGCTTGTGACAGAGAAAATGTTGTCACGTCCCATCGCCGAGTCATTGTAAGATTGGGGAATGTTGAACAATACTGACCAGGAATTCATTCAGAGGAACAGGAGTTGAATGCTGCAGCCATGGGCAGTAAGCGCCTCCTTCCCTCCTCCTCCTGAGGTGTTCAGCAAATCTGTGGTGGCAAGGGTTGTGCCCTTCATGATGGCCATGTTGTCAAAGATGCAACAGAGGACTCTGAATCAGAATACATGGTCCAGCGAGGGCTTCAGACCTTCTCCTGAGAACTGAGACAGTGGAATCATTCTGCACTCACCATGCTCTGCTCAATTACCTCGGCAAAAATGTTGCAGTTTTCCTCAGACGTAGGTGCCAGAGCACTGATGAACCGCAAACGTTACACCCTTGTTCAAAAAAGGGGGTACACGGAAACTCAGCAATTACAAGCCAGTCAGTTAAACTCTAGTGATGGGGAAACTTCTAGAAACAAGAATTTTGGACAAAACTAATAGACACACGGACAAATGTTGGTTAATTAAGGAAAGTCAGCATGGTGTTGTTAAGGAAAAAACATGTTTAACTAACTTGCTGGAGTTTTTTGAAGAGGTAAGAGAGAAGATTGATGAGGGCAACATGTGCACTTGGTGAAACTCCAAAAGGCAGTCAATACAGTGCCACAATAGACTTGTAAGCAAAATTCGAGCTCATGGAATAAAAGGGACAGCAGTAACATGTATGCAAAATTAGCCGCGTGACAGGAAACAGTAATGGTTGTTGGATGATTTTTGGGCTGGAGAAAAGCAGTGTTCCCCAGGGGTCACTTGCCTTTTCTGATATATATTAATGACATAGACCTTGATGTACACAATTTCAGATGATACAAAACTAGGAAGCATTGTAAACAGTGAGGATGATAGAATAGAACTACGGCAGCACGGTGGCACAGTGGTTAGCACTGCTGCTTCATGACGCCGAGGACCCAGGTTCGGCCCCGGGCCACTGCCCGTGTGGAGTTTGTACATTCTCCCAGTGTCTGCATGGGTCTCACCCCCACAACCCAAAGATGTGCAGGGTAGGTGGATTGGCCATGCTAAATTGTCCCTTAATTGGAAACAAAGTAATTGGGTACTCTAAATCGAAAACAAATTATAAAAAGGATAGATTGAACTTCAAAAGGACACAGCTAGATAGATGGAATGGGCAGACAAGAGGCAGATGAAGTTCAATGCAGAGAAACATGGAGTGATCCATTTTGGTAGAAAGAACATGGAGAGACAATATTAAATAAAGGATACAACTCAAAAGTGGGTGCAGGGCATAAGGATCTGGGTGTATGTGTGCATAAATGTTTGACCCGGAAAAGGTTGAGAGCGCGGTTATTGAAGCATACAGTATCATAGGCTTTATAATTATAGGGTACAAGAGCATGGCGTTATGTTGAACTTGTATGATACTGTAATGATCCACAGGAGGCAGGGGTTCCGTCACCACACCAGTATTTATTTGCAATAACTTATATACAAGAGCAGATCCAAACAGTGCTGCTAGCATTCCAGTCAACTTAAGACTGCCTCACAAAGCCTACACAGGTGCTTATATGGGCCCCCTCAATGAGCTATCATTGAGGGAGCTCATACTCCAATTGGCCAACCAATAATGCCAATTGGAGGTCATTACACCCCCCCCCCCCCCCCCCCCCAAGGTCTGAGGAATTCCTGCCAGCTGGCATTCCTCTGAGCTTCTTCCTGCTCCTCCTGTCCGGGTCTGTCACCTCTGTGTCGTCCACCGGATTGTTCTCCGACGTGGGTGGGGTGTACCTTATAGGCGCCAGTCTTTTCCTTGACAACCTCCTTGGAAGTTGTACTTCCTCCTCCTCGGGGAGAGGTGTCGCGGCGGCCTCGTCGAACGTGTCCATCTCCGACTCGGACGACTGGATCTGGAGAAATTGCTCGGGGCTGGGGTGTGGGTATCTTTCCCGTCTGAGCTATCCCAGCTTGAGGCGGTCCGGTTTTGACTGCCCTGATTTGGTCTAGGTGTTTCTTCAGCACCTTCCCTCCTATCGAAACTTTATATGATATGGGCCCTGTTTGGGACTCTACCGTGCCTTTGACCCACGCTTTCCCATAATTCTTGACCCAAACTTGATCCATTCCCATAATTCTTGACCCAAACCAGGGCCCCCACCTGGAAATATCTCTGCTGCCGACTATTATCATGCCCCCTGCATTGGACCTCCTGTTGTTTCTCCACTTTCCCCGTTAAATTTGGGAAAAGGAGACTCAGCCTTGTTCGCAGCCGCCTTCCCATTAAGAGTTCAGTTGGCGGTATGCCCGTTGTGGAATGCGGTGTGGTCCTGCAATCAAACAGCCGGCGGGAGAGCTTTGTGTCCATTGGCGCTGCCGGCTGCTTCTCGAGTCCCGCTTTTAGTGTCTGGACTGCTCTCTCTGCCAGGCCGTTGGACGCTGGATGGTAAGGGGCCGTTTTGATGTGGAGGACTCCGTTTCCCTTTAAGAATTTTCCAAATTCCCCACTTGTGAATACTGCAAATATCACCGCCAGTCCTTCCTTCTCGATTTGGGCGTACGTGCTCTCAGCCATCGCCAAGGTCCTCGAAGCATAGGCTATTGGCCATTCTTCCCCATTCCTTCCTCTATGGGTTAAGACGGCTCCTACCCTGTAAGGTGTTGCGTCACACGTGACCACCAACTCCTTCCTTGGGTCATAATGCTCTAGGACATTTTCGGATGACAGCTGTTCCTTCATGTCCCGAAATGCTCGGTTTTGGCGGGCGGACTATTTCCATTCTTGTCCCTTTTTTAGTAGCTGGTGGAGGGGTTCTAGGATGGACACCTATTTTCAATAAATTTGCCATAATATGTTACCAATCCTGGAAATGATCGTAGCTCCTGGACCATGGTGGGAGCTGGGGCTTCTTTTATTGCCCTTACTCGGTCTTCTAATGGGTGTAAGCCCGACTCGTCTACTTTATATCCCAGGTACGTCACTTGTGGGGCCAGAAAAACACATTTTTCTCTTTTCAGCCGAACGCCTGCCTTTGCGAAACGCCTGAGCACTTCCTCCAGGTTCCTTAAGTGTTCCCTGTTTGTCCTACCCGTGATTAAGACATCGTCCACATAAATCGCCACCTGCAGTAGTCCCTGCAGAATATTTTCCATCGTACGCTGGAATATAGCGCAGGCTGATGACACTCCGAAAGGTAGCCTAGTATAACGAAAAAGTTCCTTCAGGGTGTTGATCGTAGCGAACTTCTGGGAGTCCTTGTCCAGTTTTAACTGCAGGTAGGCATGGCTCATGTCCAGTTTCGTGAACAAAAGCCCACCTGCCAATTTGGCATATAGGTCGTCTATTTTCGGGATCAGGTATTTGTCCAGCAGTGCGTATTTGCTTACCGTCTGTTTGAAATCTCCACAGAGACGTATCGAGCCGTCTGGCTTCAAAATTGGTACCACCGGCACTGCCCATTCCGAGAACTGTACTGGTCTGATAATGCCGTCACACCGTATCTTTTCTATTTCGACATCTACTTTATTCCTTAATGCAAAAGGTACCGGCCTGGCCTTACAAAATTTCGGAAGGGCTTCTGGGTCCACATGCAAAGTTGCTTTGGCATCTATAATTTCCCCCAAACCTTCTTGGAAGACCTCCGGGTATTTTTGGAGTACTCCACTCAACTGCCCGCTTCCACTCTGGAAAATTTTCATCCAATCTAAGTTTAGGTCTTTCAGCCAGTTCCGTCCTATTAAGTTCGGTCCGGAGCCCTCTACTATCGTCAATGGTAATCTGAGCAATTGTTTGTCATATTCCACGGGTACATGAGTCGTGCCTAGAACTTTCAGGGGTTCCCCCGTGTAGGTTTTAAGTTTCGTCGATGTTTTTGTTAGGGTTAGTGGCTGGAGTCCATCTTTGATTTTTTTTAATGCTGCCATTACTGATATGGCCGCACCCGTGTCTATTTCCATTATTGTCGGCCGACCGTTCACCCGTGGGGTAATCTTAATAGGTTCTGCTTTCTTCGTCGCAATATTATATAACTGTTCCCCTTCGGAGGAGGATGGGGCATCTAGGTTGTGTACTTCCCTGCGTCCCCGCCTGCTATTCCTCTTTTGCCACCTCCTTCTAGGGTTTCTGTCACTGTTACCCCACTCTGTCTGGTGCCAGAAACGGTCCTTCTCTGTTGGGGGAGCCTCAGCCGGTAGTTCCCTCTGTCTCCAGTTAGTCCTAGCAGACCTGGGGGCAGTTCTGGGGGTTTCCTTTGGCCCTCTGTTCCTCAGGCTTTTCTTGAGGGTGGCTATCTGGTAGCTGGAACCATTGTGGTAGTCCCTCTCCCAGGTATCTACCCCCATTGGCGTGCCCTGTAGTTCCTGCGTCCCACTTGCTGCCTTTTCTAGGGACAGTGTGAGCTGTAACGCCCGCCTGCAATATAGCTGCGTTTCCGCCAACAGGCGCTTCTGTATTTGGAGGTCATTTATGCCACACACTAACCGGTCCAGTAGCATTTCATTTAGCGTCGGGCCGAACTCACATTTTTCCGCCAGCCTTCTCAGGCGGGTCAAGAAATTTGTGACTGACTCTCTGTCTTCCCGCTTCGTTGTGTAGAATCTGTACCTACGCAAAATGAGGGGTGGTTTTGGGTCATAGTGCTCTTCGACCAATTTTGTTAATTCTTGGAAAGGTATCGTGTCCGGTGTATCGGGATAAGTTAGACTACATATAATGGCGAAGGCTGAGGGTCCGCACGCCGACAGCAGTATAACCCGTTTCCTTCCATCCTCCGTTATCTCATTGGCCTGGAAAAAGTAACAAATTCTCTCCACATACTGGGACCAGCCCTCAATAGTCGGTTCGAATGCATCCAACTTCCCCAAAAGAGACATTTTTGAAAGAGCAAGGCTTACCCTCTGAGTGCGGCAGCTGGTCTCCGCAAAGTTCTTTGTTTACCTCGTCGCCACTGTAATGATCCACAGGAGGCAGGGGGTTCCGTCACCACACCAGTATTTATTTGCGATAACTTCTATACAAGAGCAGCTCCAAACAGTGCTGCTAGCATTCCAGTCAACTTAAGACTGCCTCACAAAGCCTACACAGGTGTTTAGATGGGCCCCCTCAATGAGCTATCATTGAGGGAGCTCATACTCCAATTGGTCAACCAATAATGCCAATTGGAGGTCATTACAAATACACAAGGTCGGATATCGCTGGAGTATTGCATCCAGTTTTTGGAATAACACTTACATAACTATCTACATAACTTTGGTTATGTAGATCAATTGGAGAGGTTAACACTGTTTTCTTGGAGAAAAGAAGGCTGAGAGGAGATTTGATGGAGGTATTCATAATCATGAGGGGTTTGGACAAAGTAGATTGCGAAAAACTGTTCCGACTCGTGAATGGGTTGAGATCAAAAGGACACACATTTAAATTAATTGGCATGAGAAGCAAAAGTGATCTGAGAAAAAGCTTTTTCATATAGCGAGTGATTGGTCTGGAATGCGCTGCCTGCGTGTGTTGTGGAGGCAGGCCCAATCAAATAATTCAAAAGGAAATTAGACTGTTATTTGAAAAGGAAGAATGTGCAAGGAGAAGGCAGGAGAATGGGACAAAATGAATTGCTCATTCGGCGAGCTGGTGCAGACACAATGGGCGGGATTCTCTTCCCCGGAGCCAGGCCGGAGAATCGCCGCGCCCACAGAGAGCAGAGAATTTGGGCATTGCCGCTGGTGCGGTTGGCGCGGCGCGGCCAGGGGCCGCTCTACGGGGCCCCCCCGATGATTCTCTCCCCGGGATGGGCCGAGCAGCCAAACAAAAAAACCCGGCAACATTCTAACCTGGTCTTACCCGGCAGGACCTCGGCGTGGAAGGATCCGGTAGCGGCCGGGGGGGAGGTGGGGGGGGGATCCGAACCCGGGGGTGTGGTAGTATGCATTAGGGGTCATGTGGGACTGTGAAGCCGTGATGTCATTGGCTGACAGATCCCGGGTCCTGGTTGGCCGTTGACCTCTAGCTCCGCCCTGAAGGCGGAGTATAAGAACCAGGAGTCCTCCCCCGCAGGCAGTCTACTACTGAACTGCGGGGGAACAGTCACGCTTAATAAAGCCTCATCGACTTCACTCTATTCGTCTCTCGGAGTCTTTGTGCGCTACAATTTATTAAGCGTGACTAAAGGACTATGGAGCTCAGGATCATCCCGGAATGCCTGAGGATCAGCCCCCACGCAGTGAACGCAGCAACAGCTTTCAAGCACTGGCAGACTTGTTTCGAGGCCTACCTCAGAACGGCCACCGGCCGGGTCACAGAAGACCAAAAACTACAGGTCCTGCACTCGAGGTTAAGCACGGAGATTTTCTCCCTCATCGAAGACGCAGAGGATTACCAGACGGCGTTCGCAGCACTAAAAAGTCTCTATGTTCGCCCAGTAAACCAGATCTACGCTCGCTATCAACTCGCAACAAGACGGCAAAGTCCCGGAGAATCGATAGATGAATTCTACGCCGCGCTACTAATTTTGGGACGGGCCTGCAGCTGCCCGCCGGTGAACGCAAATGAACACACGGACATGTTAATGCGCAATGCTTTTGTGGCAGGTATAAACTCCTCCCAAATCCGCCAAAGACTTTTAGAAAAAGAGTCGCTAGGACTCTCAGAGGCACGGGCCCTAGCAGCCTCCCTAGACGTAGCCGCGCGAAACACCCGCGCCTACGGCCCCGACTGCGCGGCAGCCCATTGGGCTCCGTATGCACCCGTCGTGACAAACCCACCCCCCCCCCCCCCCCCGGACACCCCACAGGCTTGCGCGGTTCAAACGCCAAGTTGCACCAGGGGAGCCCGCTGCTATTTCTGCGGCCAGGCGAAACACCCCCGGCAGCGCTGCCCGGCCCGCGCAGCTATCTGTAAGAGCTGCGGGAAAAAGGGCCATTTCGCGGCTGTGTGCCGGTCCCGGGAGGTCGCCGCTGTCCCAGGAGAACAGGGAGCCCTGCACGCCGTTTACGCTCCCCAACCCCCCCCAGCGCCCCATGTACGACCCGCAGGCGCAACCACTCTGGGTCCCGACCACCGCTCTCCCCGGAGAACAGGGAGCCCTGCACGCCGTTTACGCTCCCCAACCCCCCCCCACCGCGCCCCATGTATGACCCGCCGGCGCTACCACTTTGGATCCCGGCCACCGCTGTCCCCAGAGAAGAGGGAGTCCTGCGTGTTCCTAACACTCCCCAACCCCCCCAGCGCCCCATGTGCGACCCGCAGGCGCCGCCATTTTGGGTCCCGGCCACCACGAGGGGAGGAAGGGCACCGCCATCTTGGACCACCCCAGACCTGTGCGACGCATGGGGGCGGCCATTTTGTCCACCCCCGCCGCCATCTTGTGACCCCCCAGCCATGTGGGAAGCATGGGGGCAGCCATCTTGTTCACCCCCGATGCCATCTTGGACGGCAACAACGGACCCCAGTGTCGACGGCTCCACGGGGTTCGAAGAAGACGCTCAACCATTACAACCACGTCTGGCTTCAATGACGCTGGACCAAGCACGGCCCCGGACGCTCCAGACGACGACGACAACGGTGCTGATAAACGGGCACGAGACACCATGCCTGGTCGACTCCGGGAGCACGGAGAGCTTTATCCACCCCGACACGGTAAGACGCTGTTCTTTGACCATCCGTCCCAGCGCACAAAAGATTTCCCTAGCTGCAGGATCCCACTCCGTACAGATCAAAGGCTTCTGCATAGTTACCCTAACGGTGCAAGGGAGGGAGTTCAAAAACGACAGGCTCTACGTCCTTCCCCAACTCTGCGCCCCCACATTACTGGGATTAGACTTCCAGTGCAATCTACAGAGCCTAACCTTCAAATTCGGCGGCCCAATACCCCCACTCACTATCTGCGGCCTCGCAACCCTCAAGGTTCAACCCCCATCCTTGTTTGCAAACCTCACCCCGGATTGCAAACACGTCGCCACTAGGAGCAGACGGTACAGCGCCCAGGACCGGACCTTCATTCGGTCCGAAGTCCAGCGGCTACTAAAGGAAGGCATAATCCAGGCCAGCAATAGTCCCTGGAGAGCACAGGTGGTAGTAGTAAAGACAGGGGAGAAGCAAAGGATGGTCATAGACTATAGCCAGACCATCAACAGGTACACACAACTAGACGCGTACACTCTCCCCCGCATATCCGACATGGTCAATCGGATTGCCCAATATAAGGTCTTCTCCACCGTGGACCTCAAGTCCGCCTACCACCAGCTCCCCATCCGCCCAAGTGACCGCAGGTACACAGCCTTCGAGGCAGACGGGCGATTATACCATTTCCTAAGGGTCCCATTTGGCGTCACAAACGGGATCTCGGTCTTCCAACGAGAGATGGACCGAATGGTTGATCAACACGGGTTACGGGCCACGTTCCCGTATCTCGACAATGTAACCATCTGCGGCCACGATCAGCAGGACCACGACGCCAACCTCCAAAAATTCCTCCAGACCGCTAAAGCCTTGAACCTCACGTACAACGAGGACCAGTGCGTTTTTAGCACAAACCGGATAGCCATCCTGGGCTACGTAGTGCGCAATGGGATAATAGGCTCCGACCCCGAACGTATGCGCGCCCTCATGGAATTTCCCCTCCCGCACTGCTCAAAAGCCCTAAAACGCTGCCTGGGGTTCTTTTCATACTACGCCCAGTGGGTCCCCAGTACGCAGACAAGGCCCGCTCCCTAATACAGACCACGACCTTCCCTCTGTCGACAGAGGCTTGCCAGGCCTTCAGCCGCATCAAAGCGGATATCGCAAAGGCCACGATGCGCGCCATCGACGAGTCCCTCCCCTTCCAGGTCGAGAGCGACGCCTCCGACGTAGCTCTAGCGGCCACCCTTAACCAAGCGGGCAGACCCGTGGCCTTCTTCTCCCGAACCCTCCACGCTTCAGAAATCCGCCACTCCTCAGTGGAAAAGGAAGCCCAAGCCATAGTGGAAGCGGTGCGACATTGGAGGCATTGGATTCACTCTCCTCACCGACCAACGATCGGTAGCCTTCATGTTCGATAATGCACAGCGGGGCAAAATCAAAAACGACAAGATCTTAAGGTGGAGGATCGAGCTCTCCACCTTCAACTACGAGATCTTGTATCGTCCCGGAAAGCTGAACGAGCCGTCCGATGCCCTATCCTGCGGCACATGTGCCAACGCACAAATTAACCGCCTCCAAACCCTCCACGAGGACCTCTGCCACCCGGGGGGTCACTCGGTTCTACCACTTTATTAAGTCCCGCAACCTCCCATACTCTTTAGAGGAGGTCCGTACAGTCACAAGGAACTGCCACATCTGCGCAGAGTGCAAACCACATTTTTTCAGGCCGGATAGTGCGCACCTGATCAAGGCTTCCCGCCCCTTTGAACGCCTTAGTCTGGATTTCAAAGGACCCCACCCCTCCACCGACCGCAACATATACTTCCTTAATGTGGTGGACGAGTACTCCCGCTTCCCATTCGCCATCCCCTGCCCTGACATGACCGCAGCCACTGTCATTAAAGCCCTGAACACCATATTCACACTGTTCGGTTGCCTCGCATACGTCCACAGCGACAGGGGGTCCTCCTTCATGAGTGACGAGCTGCGCCAGTTCCTGCTCAGCAACGGTATAGCCTCGAGCAGGACGCCCAGCTACAACCCCCGAGGTAACGGGCAAGTAGAGAGGGAGAACGGCACGGTCTGGAAGACCGTCCTACTGACCCTACGGTCCAGGGACCTCCCGGTTTCACGGTGGTAGGAGGTCGTCCCGGACGCCCTCCACTCCATCCGGTCACTACTGTGTACTAGCACTAACCAAACGCCTCATGAGCGCCTCCTTGTCTTCCCCAGGAAGTCCGCCTCTGGAACGTCGCTGCCGACCTGGCTGGCGGCCCCAGGACCCATCTTGCTCCGAAAACATGTGCGGGCGCACAAGTCTGACCCGTTGGTCGAAAGGGTTCACGTCCTTCACGCGAACCCGCAGTACGCTTACGTGGAGTACCCCGACGGCCGACGGGACACGGTCTCCCTGCGAGATCTGGCGCCCGCCGGCAACACACACACCCCCCCCCCCCGACACCAATCACCCCCTTCCTGCCACCGCCGCACCCCGCGACCGCCCCCTTCCCAGGAGGATCGGTCCTCCTCCCAGGCCCGACCAGGAGTGAAGCCCAAGCTGAAACCGTAAGGCTCCCGGAGACGACAACACCGGAACAAGCACCACCACCACCACCGGGGCCGAGGCGATCGACACGGACGACCAGACCACCCGACCGACTCGTGGCGTCGATCTAACACTACAATATGTGGACTTTTAACGAGAACAGTTTGTTTTTTTCTCCTGACGATTACTGTAAATAGTTCGAAACAAAAAAACCTTGTACATACTGTAATAACATGCGAAAGTTTTCCTCCCAGGACCAGCCTTGTAAACCCTTACCACCATGCGAAGCATCACCCCGCCAGGTTCATTTTAACAAGGGGTGAATGTGGTAGTATGCATTAGGGGTCATGTGGGACTGTGAAGCCGTGATGTCATTGGCTGACAGATCCCGGGTCCTGGTTGGCCGTTGACCTCTAGCTCTGCCCTGAAGGTGGAGTATAAGAACCAGGAGTCCTCCCCCGCAGGCAGTCTACTACTGAACTGCGGGGGAACAGTCACGCTTAATAAAGCCTCATCGACTTCACTCTATTCGTCTCTCGGAGTCTTTGTGCGCTACAGGGGGGGCCTACGCTGTGGCCTGGCCCGTGATCGGTGGGCCGGCCTCTCGGGCTGGGGGCCTCCTTTGTTCTGCACT
The DNA here is from genome assembly GCF_047496885.1 of Scyliorhinus torazame. NCBI lineage: Eukaryota > Metazoa > Chordata > Chondrichthyes > Carcharhiniformes > Scyliorhinidae > Scyliorhinus > Scyliorhinus torazame. Next base: position 170,355,382 of record NC_092717.1, on the reverse strand, counting down.
GGCCCCTGTAGCCCTACGTCATGTTGCGTCGGGGCTGGCGTGGAGAAGGGAGAAGGGAGACAGCACGCATGCGCGGAAATCGCGCTGGTCCCACTGCGCATGCTCAGACCCGCGCCGCCCATCTGATGCTGGGATTGGCAGCTGGAGTGGCGTGTGTTGCTCCAGTGCTGTGCTGGCCCCCTGTAGGGGTCAGAATTGCTGCTCCTGAGGGTATGTTAACGGCTTCGGGAAACGCAACGGCGTTTACAACGGCATCAGGGTCAGAACATCCCGTCCCACGGGCCCCTTGGCATGGTAACAACTATATGATTCTGTGATATGAAACCAGGCAGACAAATGGAGTTAAAATACAGTCTGCCGTGATGTAATTGAGTGGCCAGAACAGGCTGGAGGCCTACATTTGTTCCTATGTTCATTTGCTATCATATATTTTGGGCGGAATTCTCCGATCTGTGATGCCAGAATCGCGAATCACGATCGGGCAGGGAATAACGCATCAGCCGAAAATTGAGGTCAGCGCCAGGTGCCCAGTGGAACGCCATGCTCCGGCTCCTCGATAGCGGTGTGAATGCGTTCCACGCGCCAGCGTGGGCATGCTAATTGTACAGTAATGTCCGTGCCTGACCCGGTAATCTCTGACCTCCTGCGATGCTCCGCCAGACGGAAGTGATGCCTGCATGGTTCACTTGTGGTGTTTAAAAACGGGAACGAAGCACAGCGGCTGCTGAGGGTGAGAGGGGAGGTAAGACTTTGCGTTTTGGTGGATGGATCAATGACCAGGGCGCACAGATTTAAGAAAAGGGGCAGAAGGTTTAGAGGGGATGTGAGGGAAATTCTTTTTACCCAGAGGGTGGTGGGAGTCTGGAACATGCTTCCAGGAATGATGGGGAAGGCAGAGACCCTCTCAACATTTAAGAAGTATTTAGATGTGCACTTACAATCCCAGGGCATACAAGGCTATGGACCAAGTGCCGGTAAATGGGATTAGAATGGTTAGGTTGATATTTCTGACCAGTACAGATGCGATGGGTCGAAGGGCCTTTACTATGCTGTCTGACTCTATGACACGTTTCCAAAGGTGCATCGGTGGGCTGACAGCCAATGGCTGGGATAGCATCTACCAAGGTCAGGGGAAAACTGGGGGGCGACCAGGAGATGGGCCGTGGGTTTAGGGTGCCCCTCCTGCCCCCGGGACCAGGGTGACCAGGCTCCGGCCTGCAAGGCAGCCATCTGGCTGCACACTCCACTGGCTGCCCATTGTGACCCGGAAATGTGCAGCCTGTTTGGATGTGGGGTGGGGCTAGGCCTGGTTGGGGGAGGAAGAGATGCAGGCAACAGGGCTGCAGTGCAGGCTCGGGCCACTGTGTAGCTTGGTGTACATGATTGAGCACGGGAGTACGCAGCATGCTAACATGTCTGCCTTTCACCCCCTGCAGAAAATGGAGTTCGGAATACAGACAGGTGTGGTTGGCATCTGCCTGGCTGCTGCAGCCCTGGCAGATGCACTGAGGTTGCATGAGCAGGGGCCTGCCCCAGAGGAGCAGCTGCCAGATGGTAAGGGTGGAGAGCTGGCTGCCCAGCCAGCCTAGGAGTAGGTGGGAAGGAGGTGTTGCATCAGGCTGAACAGGGAGACCTTGCGACACCTGTGCCAGATCATGACGCACCTGGAACTGTGGGGGTATGGAGGAAGACACCCACTCCCGGTGACCAGACACGGTCGCCCTGAATTTTACGCCACGGGGTACTTCCAGGCCCTGAGTGGGGACCTGTCTGGGATCTCCCAGACATCCATACATAGGTGCATTTGCTTCATAATGGATGCCCTGTATGCCTGATGGCACAATGCATTAGCTCCGGCGTGGAGCGAGCCCAGCTAGTCCGGGCAGCTGGATCCGTCACCATCGCTGGCATACCCCAGGTCCAAGGGGGCGATCGACAGACCTCATGACCCCCTATGAGCACTGGTGCATGAGGAGGTGCCCTTCATTAATCGGAAGGGATTCCACTCCCTCAATGAGCAGTTGTTGTGCGACCACAAGATGCACATTGTGCAGCCCTGCCCCGATGTCCAGGCAGCGTGCACAATGCATTTGCCCTGGCACACTCGTCAGTGCCTGACACCTTTGAGGCACTTCCCCGGCTGAGGGGTTGGCTCTTGGGTGACAGGGGTTTCCACTGCAGTCGTGGTTAATGACTCCTTTCCGGAAGCTTCAGACCAACACAGAGAACCATTATAACGATGTCCATGCAGCAATGTGGGGCATCATTGAGCGGTGCATCAGCGTGCTGAACACGCGATTCAGGTGCCTGGACCGCTCTGGAGGGGTTGGGGGGGGGGGGGGGGTGAGCCCTGGGAGGGTCTTCTGCATTGTGGTCATTGTGGTGGCCCGCTCTGTCCTCATCGCACAGCAAGGGGTGACATGCTGCAGGAGGAATGGCATGCCTCATCTGACGAGGAGTATGTGAAGGATGGACAGGACATGAGGCCGCATGACATGTGCTCCAGGGTCCCCATGCATGGGACACTCTAATCACTTCCACGTTAGTCGAATTAGAGTCCTGGCCACAAGCAGCTGAACCGTCCCGTCTCACCCCTACAACTCCCCCTTCCCAACACCCCCCACTTCCCTGCACTCGATCTCCCCCACCCGAGACCCCTATCCCCCTCCAAACTTCACACCGGCTGCACCACCCTTGGTCGGCAGCATCAGCGGGTCTGCTCCGTGGGGCGGAGAATGAGGATGGCCCACTCTGTGAACAGCTCTGGTGCTCCGCATCGTCTGACTCCTGCTCCGATGTCACATACTATTGTCCGCCTGGATGATCCCTGCATGCATCACATGGGCCCACAGTCCTTCTGGGGGGGGGGGGGGAGCAGGAGTGGAGCTGGGCTCCGCAGCGGCAGAAGGGTTGTACGGGGGTGGCGAAGGCTGACTGCACCAGTTGGCCCTACCACACAGTCCCCCTGTATCTCTGGCCCAGACCCCTGCCTCCCCGAGGGCTGTCACTTTGGGAACTCCCCACTGCCCTGGGGGCCCTGGCACGAGCTATCCTCCAACACCTGCACCCCACACTGCCGGCCTCCCTCATCCCCCCTTCCACACCCTCCACAACACACACCCTCTCCCCTCCACACCTAACCGTGTGAACAGCCTCTGAACCCAGCCCAGCCTATTCTTCTCACCCTGTGGACAGAGGGCCGAGGAAGGTCAAAACGTCAGTGAACATGTGTTTATTGGTGATTATTGTATGTACATTAACTGTGCCCTAGCCCCTAACGCTATCCTATGCGCTGCACTCGTGCCACCTTAACTGGTGTCTACCTTGTCCAAATGCTCCTTCTGAGTGGTCCCTCAAGCAGTACATCAGAAGTGGGGGAGGTCTACTGTGTAACCTGCACTGTGACCTGGGTCCCCTTTGCTGACTGTCCTTTGGAACGACTGGGCCTGGATGGGCCTACCGGTCTTCCGGGTGTCACAGGTGGCATAGTATCACCCTTCTCTGCCCACTGCCATTCGGGTGCACCAGGGACAGATGGGGGGAATCAGATGTGCTGCAGTGTTCTGGCACCTTCCCTGCGGGTGTCATTGGCACAGATCCCATCAGCTCCTCCTCCCTCAGGGTGTCCGATGGCCCTCCCGGGCTATTCCTTGGGACAGGGGTGCAGCCAGAGCGAGATCCAGGAGCTCCGCCATCACCTGGCACTCCAGTTATGCCAGTCATGGAGGCCCACTCCCGTCTTGACCAGGCTCTCCCTGGGGGTCTCCCTATGGGGATCCTGGGGGGAGGGGTCTCCCTATTCATGGTGCCCCTGGGGGAGTCTCCATATTGGGGGGGTTCCTGGGGTGTCACCCTATTAAGGGGGTCCCTGGGTGGTCTCCCTAGTAAGGGAGTCCTTGGGAGAGGGGGGCGGGTGGGTCACCTCTGTACTTGGGGAAAATGGGGGCACCCAGGCAATCCAGGGGTGGGGGCTGCTTTGCGGTGCAGAGGGGCAGTGGCCAGCCACAGGCCTTCGTTATTGGGCAACTCGGTTAAAATGGCAGCCCGATAGTGGGACTCCCTTGGGAATCCCTTGTGCTCCTCATCATGCATACATTTGCATAGAAAGGGATACAGAATTGCTTCCAAATTTGCACTCCCAGGGGTAAGGTAAATCGGTTGCAATTCTGCTCCAGCAGGGCAACATAGTCTCCCTAACGAAGAATCCCGCCCACAGTTGCTACTCGGTGGTGGATGGGGTGAATGTGTGTCGAAGGGGTGTGAATCAAGTGGGCTGCTTTGTCCTGGATGATGTTGAGCTTCTTGAGTGTTGTTGAGCTGCACACATCCAGCCAAGTGGAGAGTATTCCATTACACCCCTGACTTGTGCCTTGTAGATGGTGGACAGGCTTTGGGGAGACGGAAGGTTAATTACTCGCCACAGGATTCCTAACCTCTGATCTGCTCTTGTAGCCACAGTAATTATATGGCTAGTCCAGTTCAGTTTGTGGTCAATGGTAACCCCCAGGATGTTGACAGTGGAGGATTCAATGATGGCAATGCCATTTCTCATCAAGGGGCAATGGTTAGATCCTCTCTTGTGGAGATGGGCATTGCCTGGCACTTGTTTGGCATGAAACTTACTTGCCACTTGTCAACCCAAGACTGGGTATTGTCCAGATCTTGCTGCGTTTGGACATGGACTGTTTCAGCATCTGCAGAGTCAGGAATGGTGCTGAACATTGTGCAATCATCAACAAACATCCCCACTTCTGGCCTTATGATGGAAGGGAGGTCATTGATGAAGGAGCTGAGAACGTTGGAGCCGAGGACCCTACCCTGGGGTACTCCTACAATGATGTCCTGGAGCTGAGATGATCGGCCTTCATTACCACAACCATCTTCCCTTGTGCCAGGTACGACTCCAAGTTTTCCCCCTGATTCCCATTGATTCTAGTTTTGCTGGGGTTCAAATTGGTCAAATGCTGCCTTGATGTCAAGGGCAGTCATTCACACCTCACCTCTAGAATTCAGCTCTTTTGTCCATTTTTGAAGCTAGGCTGTAATGAGGTCAGAATTTGAGTGACCCTGGCGGAATGCAAACTGAATGCCAGTGAGCAACCGATTGCTAAGCAAGTCCCATTTAATACTGCTGTTGATGACCCCTTCCTTAATTTTACTGATGATCGAGAATAGATTAATGGGGCGATATTTGACGAGGTTCAATTTGTCCTGCTTTTTGTGTGCTGCACATACCTGGGAAGTATTCCACATTGCCGGGTAGATGCCAGTTTTGTAACTGTACAGGACAGTTTGGCTAGGGGCACAGCAAGTTCTAGAGCACAAGTCTCCAGTACTGTTGCTAGAATATTGTCAGGGCCCATAGCTTTTGCAGTGTCCAGTGCCTTCAGCCATTTCTTGATGTCATGTAGATTGAACAGTATTGGTTGACTAACAGAAAACAAAGAGTAGGCATAAATAGATATTTTTCAGGCTGGCATGTTTTCCCATCTTGGTGGCTTCCTCACCAGCTGCCCGACCCAGACTAGGAGCTATGTGATTTAGGACTAGGCCAACTCAGTCTGTGATGCTGGTGACCTCCAGAAGAGACCGAGAAGGATGATCCACTCAACACTTCTGGCTGAAATATGGGGCAGGATTCTCCGACCCCCCACCGGATCGGAGAATCGCCGGGGGCTGGCGTGAATCCCGCCCCCGCCGATTGCCGAATTCTCCGGCACTGGAGATTTAGCGGGGGCGGGAATCGCGCCGCGCCGGTTGGCGGACCCCCCACCCCCCGGCGATTCTCCGGCCCGGATGGGCCCAAGTCCCGCTGCTGGAATGCCTGTCCCGCCAGCGTGGATTAAACCACCTCTCTTACCGGCGGGACAAGGCGGCGCGGGCGGGCTCCGGGATCCTTGGGGGGGGCGCGGGGCGATCTGCCCCGCGGGGTGCCCCCACGGTGGCCTGGCCCACGATCGGGGCCCACCGATCCGCGGGCGGGCCTGTGCTGTGGGGGCACTCTTTTCCTTCCGCCTTCGCCATGGTCTCCACCATGGCGGAGGCAGAAGAGACCCCCTCCACTGCGCATGCGCGGGGATGCCGTGAGCGGCCGCTGACGCTCCCGCGCATGCGCCACGCGGCAATGTCATTTCCGCGCCAGCTGGCGGGGCACCAAAAGCCTTTCCCGCCAGCTGGCGGGGCAGAAATCAGTCCAACGTGGGCCTAGCCCCTCAAGGTTAGGGCTCGGCTGCTCAAGATCAAGACCTTTGGGGCGGCGCGATGCCGGACTGATATGCGCCGTTTTTGGCGCCGTTCGGCGGACATCGCGCTGATTACGGAGAATTTTGCCTATGTTGTGAATGCTTCAGCCTTCTTTTTTGTACTAACGTGCTGGACTGCTCCACCATTGAGGATCTTTGTGGACACTCCTGTTTAATTGTCAACCACAATTAATGTGTGGATGTGACAGGACTGCAGTGCTTAGATCTGATCCTTTGGCTGTGGAGGCATTCACAACAATTCTACAGCAAGAGCCAGCAGAAATTAATAAGCAGCTAAACTGAAAGTAGTTGGTGAGGACACCTCTGGAGTATTGTGTGCAGTTTTGGTGTCCTTATCTGAGGAAGGATGTTCTTGCAAGGAGAGAGTGCAGCTAAGGTTTACCAGGCTAATTCCTGGGATGGCAGGACGGTCATATGAAGAGAGACTAAGTCGGTTAGGATTATATTCATTTGAGTTTAGAAGAGTGAGAGAGGATCTCATAGATGCAGAGGCAGTGGCGTAGTGGTAGTGTCGCGGACTAGTAATCCAGAGACCCAGGCCGGGATTCTCTGAAAATGGAGCTATGGCGACACACCCGCCGGAAAACGGGCACAAATCACTCCAGACGTTTTTCAAAAAGTCTGGAGTGATTCTCCGACTTCAAGAGGGATAGCAGGGCCCCGGCGTGTGCTGCGCAGCTCCTGCTGTCGATATGTGGCCCTGCACTTCCGGCCACGGGTCCGCGCATGCGCGTGGCAGCTGTTTCCGCGCCGGCCCTAGCACAACATGTCGAGGCCACACCGCGGGCCGGCGTGGAACAAGATAGGCCCCCTCGGATCGCGCGCACCCACCGATCGGTAGCCTCCGATCACGGGCCTAGCCGTTGTGGAGACTCCCCCCTCCCCCCCCCCGGAGTCTGGTGCCCCTCCACCAGAACGGCCACCGCGGCCGCGAGTCCGAGCTCTCGCTGGGTGAAACAATACGGAACCACGCCAGCGGAACTCGGCCTGTCGACTGCGAAGAATCGGCGTGGTGGCCGTTTTCAACGGCCGTCAACCGCCACCGCATCGACCGCACGCACGACTGCCGCCGATTCTCCGGTCACCGCATCGGCGGCCCGGCGTCGGAGCAGCGTGGTGGGATTCTCACATCAGTCTCACATGTCTGCACAGTAGAATGTCTCCACCACACAACCAATTGTCACCCTTCTGGCAGGAAAACACAAGGCCCATGCAGTGAGGGTAGACTTCACTGGGAAAAACAGGACAGGGGCCACAGAGATTACACCGGGTGAATGATTAGGGCTAACTCACTGTGGATGCTGTCATACATGGCAGGCTCACACTGTTGCTCCAAAGTCCTGACAGTTCTCGGTGTGGGTGACACCATGTAGGATGTTTATGGGGGCTTTGCCACCCCAGATCATAGTGCAACACCCAGCCCCAGTCCATTCTTCACAACCGCTGGACAGAGGTTAAGGACAGATCGGACTGATAGTGCAAAAGTGTTTAATTGTGACTATTTACAACATGTATGCCCTTACTACCATCTGTTTCTTCTGCGTGTTTCCCCAGAAAGCACATCAGGAGTGGAGGCGACCTACTGCTTGCCTTGCACTCTGCCCTGTGATGCCCTTGGCCTTCATCCTCTGAAGGGCCTGGTCGTGGAAGAGCCCAGCCAATTTTGGGGTATCACAGGTGACGATGTTCCGGCGGGGGGGGGGGGTGGGATTTGGAAGGGCTGAGGTGTTCCAGCTGCTCCCCTGCAGGAGGCGCCGGTACGAGCCCAATCACTTCCTCCTCCCTTGGGGTGCTCGCTGGTCCCAGGGCTAGTCCATGGGATGGAGGGGAGGTTAAAGTGAGCTCTGGAGGCCCCACTGCCACCTGGTGCTGCCAGTCCAGGAGGTCTGCCTTCGTCTGAATCATGGTGTCGATGTCTTCAGGTATTGCGCACTGAGACTGGGTCATATCCCTCAGTGAGTGAGCCATGCCCCTCACAGCCTCAGTCATGTCCCTCTGTGACTGTGCCATGTCATTCTGTGACTGACTGAGGTCAGTCAGCACTGAGCCAATGCTCTCGATACGCTCAGCCATGACCCTTTGTGAATGGGCCAAGTTCTGGAGCACCGTAGCAATGTTCATCTGCTCCTGGGACATGCCATCCTGTGACAGGGCTCTCCTGCACCTCAGCAATGGACAGCACAGTGCGGCCCAAGCCTTGGATGGCTTGCCCCATGCCTTCCAACCACGGTCACCACGTTTTCAGAGTTGGCCTGGATGCCATGCATTGTCGGCACCTTGTCCTTCAAAGCGAGTGGACTCCTCCAGCTGCCCTTGCAGACTCTGCAATGTTGCTGACATCTCCTCCTGTAGATTTTGGCTGTGCTTCTGCATCTGCACCAGTGATGGGATCATTTTTTCCAGAAGCGCAACATCTGTATGTGTGCAACTGTTCCTGGGATTGGGCAACCCTCAGACCGTCTGCTCACCGGAGAGTACCTTCCTCCACCTGATGTATTGCAGCATGTATTACCCACTGAGGTGATAGCCTCTGCGGTAGTGGATGTTGCAGATGAAAGCAATGCCAAGACGTCAATGTCTTCCCTGGAGTGGTGCTCCAAGGTGACCTGAGGGTCTTGATGGGAGGCAGCAACCCTGGACAACTCAGCTTTACTGTTGGTCATCTCACAAGACAGAAAATATGGGGTGAAATCCTGGGAAGGACTGGACTGAGAGAGGAGTGATTCACTTGCTGGAGGACTCTCACTTATTTGGCACATGTCAAATTGCATGTCAGCCATTGCCCTCACCTCAGCCTCCCCCGCGAGTTGCAAGGCCCTTTCCTCAGAGGGGGTGTGGAGCCGAATACCTGGGATGCCCCCCTCCTGTCTTCTAGCGCTCCCAGCGATTATGGCCTAATTTATCCTTGGGGACATAGTGAGATGCTGGGAGGGGGGGGGGGGGGGTTTAAGGGAATTTGTAGCTGGTGACATGTGCGTGCAAGGCTCCTGGCCATAGAGGTCAATACATGAGGGTGGGTTGCAGGAGAAATGCAGGCAGATGCGGTGTTATTGGTCTCTAGGGGATTGGGGGCAGATGTGAGGAGTGAGGGATGGGAGTGATGCTGGGGACACAGAGGTGGTCACTCACCATTGCTGCTCGAAAAAGGTTGTTCATTTCCATAAGGCATTGCGTGCCTGTCGTTTTGGTGAGATCGGCAGCACTCACAGCCTCTGACTCCTCATTCCAGTCCTCGTTCAGTATAGCGAGCTTGGGTCTCCGCCCAACCCTGAGGAAGAGGGTGCCCCTCCTCCATGGAATCCAGCATGCATTCAATTTCCGAGTCCAGGAACTTTAGTACTGGTCTTTTAGCTGCCATCTTCTTGACTGGAATATTAGTCTGTGTTGAGTGGGGCGCTTAAAAGCTGCTCCAGCTTGTCATGCTTTTAAAAAATTTATTGATGAGATGTGGGCACCGCTGGTTAGGGCAGCATTTATTGCACATCCCTAGGTGCCTTTCAGAACGTGGTGATGAGTTGCCTTCTTGAACCGCTGCAGTCCTTGGGGTGCAGGTACTGCCACTGTGCTGAGGGAGAGAGTTCCAAGATGTTGCCCCAGCGACAGTCAAGGAGCAGCGATATATTTCCAAGTCAGGGTGGTGAGTGACTTGGATAGGAACCCCCAAGTGGCGGGGTTCCCAGGTATCTGCTGCACTTGGCCTTATAGATGGTGGAGGTTGTGGGTTTGGAAGATGCTGTCTAAGGAACCTTGTTGAGTTTCTGCAGTGCATCTTGAGATGATACACTCGGCTGCCACTGTTCGTCGGTGGTGGAGGGTTTGAATGTTTGTGGGAGGAGGAGCAATCAAGCGGGCTGCTTTGTCCTGGATGGTGTCGAGCTTCTTGAGTGTTGTTGGAGCTGCACTCATCCAGGCAAGTGGAGAGTATTCCATTACACTCCCAATTTGTACCTTGTTGATGGTGGACAGGTTTTGGGGGGTCAGGAGGTGAATACTCGCCATAGAATTCCGAGCCTTTGACCTGCCTTGGTAGCCACAGTATTAATGTAGCTAGTCCAGTTCCGTTTCTGATCAATCGTAACCCCCAGGATGTTGATTGTGGGGTATTCAGTGATGGTAATGCCATTAAATGTCAAGGGGCGGTGGTTAGATCCTGGACTCAATTGCTAGCCCCAGGGCATCGAACGCCTGCGGGCCAGGAATCGTGCAGTCTGCAAGTGGTCTGCATGCTGCCCCATTTACATGAATCGATCCTGTCCAGTGCTCCTAGCAACAGCACGCAGTTCCTGGGATTGTCCAGATGTGGCAGTACTTACAATGGGCAGGATTCTCCCACCTCCCAGTTGTGTGTTTCTCGCGGTGGAAGGCGGCGCACCGTTCCCTGGCAGCGGGATTTTCTGCTCCCACCGCTGTCAATGGAATTCCCATTGCAGCCACCCCACACTGCTGGGAAATCAGCGGACAGGGGTTGCTCTGCCAATGGGATCAGAGAATCCTACTACCTAGGAACGCCCGGAGAATTCCGGTCTATATATTGTTCATAGATTCATGATTTGAATGGGGAAAGTGAAGTTTGCAGGTGATATTAAATAGCTGTGCAAAATAACTAATATGAGAGCATCGGTCCTCTTACATTATTCTTATCCTCTTCATGGCGAGTGCCCATTTCTACATCAAGTTATTTGTGTGGTCTTGTGAATCAGTGCCATGTTATTTTGTAGTCTTGAATCTACTAGAAACACAGCTGAGACTCAGTGGGTTGTTTTGCTTCAGAATTGTTCCAAGAGGAGACTTTCATCCTGACAGTCTGGCTTGAAATCCGAGTCGTGTCTCAGAGGTGAAAGGAAAACATTTGATTTCACTGCAACACCCAAGCCCCATCAAGGTATTAACGCTTCTTATTTTTTCTCAGGTTTTTGCACCTGTAATGTTTAGAATGGATGATCATGCTAATGAGGCTGCACTGGAGAAAAACAAAAGAAAAGATGTAATAAAATGGGACAGACCACGAACTGAAGGTTCCAAAAAGACATATTACGCAAATGAAGTTATCTGCGAGAGAAAATGTGAACTAAAGCACATATTATGATTACTTTGTTACTCAAAATAAAATTTTAGTTTCGATTGAAATTTCTTATATTTGCTAAAATAATAGAATTACTTCTTACATCACATTAATAACCTTCACCATGCTGATTAGCTCATTGATTAATAACCTAGACCAGTGGTTTTCAAACTTTTTTGCTCGGCACCCATTTTTGTCAACCGGCCATGCCGGCCGACCTTCGCGACCCACATTACCCGAACTTCACGACCCAATGTGACAGGTGAGCCCGCTTGGTCCCCACAATCTCACTTGCTTTGTTATTCAATATTATATTTCTGATAATGACTTCAGCTGATGATTTAAGACCTCACTGCATCTATTGAACAAAATCAAGAGGTTTATCATCGAACTTGCCATGCTTAGTCTTTGAAGTTTTGAGGGTTTTAAAATTTTGCTTGCCGGTGGTTCCCTGCGCCGGGTCGGAGAATCCCCGGGAGGGTGATGCCGGCTTCTGCATTCTCCGGCGCCGTTTTTCAGGCGGCCACGGGATCGCTGCCACGCCGGTCTGGGGCCGTTGACAGTCTCTGGGCCCCGATGGGCCGAGCGGCCGCCGAGTTTGGCCGAGTCCTACGCCGGACCCCTGTAGGGCTATGCCATATTGCCCGGGGGCCGGCGCGGAGAAGGGAACCTCCGCGCATGCGCAGAATCACGCCGGCCGTTCCGCGCATGTGCGGAATCACGCTGGCCATTCCGCCGAACCCGCGAAGGGCTGTTCCAAGACGGTTGGAGCTGCGGGGACCACTCTGGCACCAACCTATCCCTGAGGAAGGTGAGAATTCCTCACTTTCGGGGGCCATTGATGCCGGAGTCTTTGGCGCCTGTTTTCACGCCGGCGTGGGGACATAGCCGCATTATTAGAGAATCCCGCCCATGAACTTTGAATCCTGATTTGCGGTGGTCTAATTAATCATCTTTATGCTGCTTTGTTCCCGTTTTCAGCATCTTCTTCATGGGTTGTTCACTGGAGGCCCCGGAGTTCACACCAGCACTGCTGGCAGCTGCAACATGGAGGAATCTATCTCGCGCCCAGAACACGTGATGTTAAGGGGCACGTGACCTGCTCTCTGTCGCCGCTCCAGGCAGGGTGACTCAAACAATTTAAAATACAATTTGCTCCTGGGTCAGCGCGCTGACGTCAGGAGGAGGCGTTCTGCCCTGCTCGGCTCCGTGCCTGCGCACTGCTGAGGGGGCACACATGCGCGCAACGGCCGGCATTCAGGAAGCCGGTTTCAGCCGGCATATTTAAAAGCCTGACACACCACAGGGCACTATTTCCATGATCGGGAACGTCGGGACACATGGCCCCGCAAGGCACCCGACCCCACCCGCCGATCGCAACCCTGGGTTTGCAAATGACTGGCCTAGGCAATACCTGGTTAGCTCATTGGGACACATATTTGAATACAAATTAAACTGGCAACAATCAAAGATCCCTCCCACCCGGCTTACTCACTCTTCCAACTTCTTCCATCGGGGAGGAGATACAGAAGTCTGAAAACACGCACGAACAGACTCAAAAACAGCTTCTTCCCCACTGTCACCAGACTCCTAAATGACCCTCTTATGGACTGATTTCATTAACACTACACCCTGTATGCTTCAACCGATGCCAGTGCTTATGTAGTTACATTGTATATGTTGTGTTGCCCCATTATATATTTTCTTTTATTCCCTTTTCTTCTCATGTACTTAATGATCTGTTGAGCTGCTCGCAGAAAAATACTTTTCACTGTACCTCGGTACACGTGACAATAAACAAATCCAACCCAATCCAATCCAATCCTTTAACTTGGTAAAGAACATAAAGGCATTTCACAGGACTGTCATCAAACGCTGAGGCACAGGGCTAAAAAGGAGAAATTAGAACAGGTGACCAACAATCTGGTCAAAGGGGTAAATTTAGAATTATAAATCACACATACAAGGATTGTTCCTCTCGCGTTTCCAGCAGCAATGATCAGCAGGGCAAACTCCCATTCCGGTAAATACCTGGTCCTGCCCAATTCAAGAGAATTGGAAGAACTATTTAGTGTAATCTTAGCCTTCATGCCTCTCTTAATAGCTCTTCAGCCTTGTCTCCATCATGAGGACATCTATGAGCATGAAGAGAGATCTATAACAGATGCAAAGTATTAAGTTAATATTTCAGCCATGCCCCTGCTTTCATGTGTAAAGCCCTTTCCCTCTTTTTACACCTTTGTTCTATTTAAATGCCTATAAAATAATTTTGGATTCCCTTTTATGTTAGCTGCCAATCTCTTCTCATGCTTTCTCTTTGCTTTTTCAATTGCTTTCTGAACATTCTATATTCAGCCTGGTTCTTGGTTGTATTATTCACTTGATATCTATCATTAGCATACCTTTTTTTCTTCATCTTCATTGATATCTTCAGCAAGCTCTGGATGTCCTAATTCTTATTTTGTTTCTGCAAAATCATTTCTAAAATGAATGATAAAGCCTGCTGTTATTTCCTGGTTAATTTTCTGTGAAAATGATTGGCTGTTTAGTCTGCTTGATGGAATTACTTTTGTTGGACTCTAGAGCTGGTCTATACCAGAATGAAATTCATGTCAGAAAAGGTGAGGCTACACTACAAAGCTAGCAAGATCTTTGTGGGCAGTTTTGTTCAAGGCCAGAATCAAGTGCTATCACTCCAACACTGAATGCAAAATCAGATGGACAGCACGATAGCATAGTGGTTATCACTATGACTTCACAGCGCCAGGGTCCCAGGTTTGATTCCCAGCTTGGACACAGTCTATGCAGAGTCTGTACGTTCTCCCCTTGTCTGCATGAGTTTCCACTGGGTGCTCTGGTTTCCTCCCACAAGTCCTGAAAGATGTGCTGTTAGGTGAATTGGACATTCTGAATTCTCCCTCGGTGTACCTGAACAGGCGCCGGAATGTGGCAACTAGGGGCTTTCAACAGTAACTTCACTGCAGTGCTAATGTAAGCCTACTTGGGACAATAAAGATTATTATATTATATTATAGATCCCTTTCGTTTTCCCTCCTGAATGTTTATGAAGAGTAAAAATGTAAAGACAATTCATGTCCATTTCTCTCCAATGTGAACAATAATGCATTTTTAATCGCTTTAGCTCTGTGACTGATTTGATCCACTCCATTTTAACGAAAACATAAGCTAGACAGTGAAAGAAATTCAAAAATTAGAATGTCAGCACGCTCAACAAGGTCAGAAGCTCCTTTCCTCCAACTACTTTTCACTGACAACTGGAATTTTACCCATCACTACCAACAACAGCAGCGACGGCACTAAGAATAACGTGTGTGTGTGCAGCATCTCTAATATAATAATATGTCCGAGGCGCTTCGCAGGATCATTGTAAAGCAAAATTTAACACTGAACCACATGAGGTGATATGAGGGCAGACACCCAAAGCTTGGTCAAAGTGGCAGCTTTTAATGACCATCACAGAGAGGTAGCGGAGTGGAGCAATTGCAGGAGGGAAATGTCAGGAGTTAGGTAGCAGAAGGCACGGCCAATCGGTGATGGAGTAATTCAATCCTGGAATGCACGGCAGGCCAGATCCTGGGACTGGAGGAGATTACAGAGACAGGAAGGAGGGCAGGTATGGAGGGGTTTGAAAATAAGGATGTCAACTTTAAAAATGAATTGTTGCTGAAGTATCTGAAATAGGTCAGTGAGCACAGGAATGGTAAATGAATGGGGTTTGATGTGAGTAAAGGATACAGGCAGCAGAGCTTTGGAAGGGTGAAATGTGGGAGGCTAGCTCGGAAAGTGTTGGAATTGTCAAGAGTAGAGCTAACAGAGGTGTGGGTGAGAGTTTCAGTTGCAGATGAGCTGCGGGGTTGGGGGGAAATGAGAGGTGGTGTGGAGTTAGTCACTGTTACAGAGATCTTAGTGGAATAGAAATTAAGTCTTGCATTTATGTAGCAGCTCTTACAATCTTAAGATGTTCCAAAATACCTCACAGCTGGTTAAGCACTTTTGAAATGTACTCACAGTGTAATATAGCAAGTGCTTTGTGATATCCTGTAGATGTGATTAGGTGCTACACAAATGTAAGCCTTTTCTCTCAGCTGAAACATTACAATGATGCAGGAAAAGATAGCTAAAAGTACAGAAGAAGAAGTTTGCATTCTGATAACATGCAGATGTGCCTGGATCACCGTGGTGGGAAGACTGAAGAGTCGGTTGTATGTCCAGCTTAGATACAGGAGGAGAAATGGAGAAATATTTTCCAGCATCCAACATTTGAACAGAATGATGTAGCAAAATAGGCTGGGAGATATTTAGCAATAAAAGAATAAAAATTGGACCTAGTCCATTTTGTATCCACCATTTGTGAGGTTTGTGGATTCGGGAGTACTGCTGCTTCTCCTAGAACCACAGCAATGCTTTAAAAAAACATTAAAATGTAAAACTAGCGGTAGGTGGTGGTCGCTGCTTCGACAATAGCATCTGCTGAGGAATGCTGAGCAGAGAAAGCCCGGCATTTGCTCCACTCAATGGGAAGAAATTTCCCAGAGAGTTTTTAATAGGCATTGGCCCTTCATTTCGCTCTGCAAGAATTCAACCCCTCTTTCTAGGCAGCTGTGCATGATAGCTAAAATATTTAGCAGTGACCCGAACGCCAGCACTGATTGGGCAAGGGCCATCCAAATGTTAACTTTGTTATCGTTATCCCAAATAGGACAAAAAAAATCTAGCCCAATAAAACAAAGTGAGCAACTCAAACATTCTTCTTCTATCTACACATCTCTTGTGCAGTGTGAAATTTATTCTGATATTGGTAACTTTTTCTACTCTGAGCGGGCCATACTTCTTTGTTCAACCATATAGGTAGCAGCAAGTTAATTTGTTATACAAAGGTATACTTACCTGTTTTTGCGTAGGGAAATGGGGCAGTATCGCAGGGAGAGTACAATGGCATAGTGGTTAGCACTGCTGCCTCACCGCACCAGGGTCAATTCCGGCCTCAGGTGACTATCTGTGTGGACCTTTTGTATGTTCTCCATGTGTCTGCATGGGTTTCCTCCCACAGTCCAAAGATGTGCGCGTTAAGTGGATTGGCCATGCTAAATTGTTCCTTAATGTCCAGAGATGTGCAGGTAAGGTTACGGGGATGAACACTTGTAAATGGACAGAGTGCTCATTCGAAGGATCGGTGCAGACTTGATGGGCCAAATGGCCTCCTTCTGCACTGTTGGAATTCTATGACTCTATGGCAACTCTACCTTCACAGAATACTATGGGCTGGATTTTCCACATTAGCAGATTTACCACTCACGGTTTCTTCAACCTGCTGTCATTACCACCAAGGACTAGTCCAATTTTTTCAAGACCATTTTCAAAATTCTTCCTGAAGTTATGGTAATATTCTCAAGCATTTCTGAAGTTTTTGGTGAAGTAGTTCTTCACCAGATAGCTAGATGTGATCGAAACCCATGCTCGTTTGCATTCTAATGGCCCATTTCCCCAGAACAAAAGGACTGTACTCAAGTAACTGATACAGATACAGACTAACCGGTGCCAGTCCCTTTGCTAAGAAAGCCCAAACAGCCAAGGTCAATGACCGCTAAGTACACGCCCAGCCATCAAGGCACCCGCCCCTTTATTGGCCAAAATCGAAGGCAGTGATCGAAGCCTGTTGAATTATTGGGTCGAAAGCTAAGGACCGCCCCAAAGAGCGCAAAATCCCAGAGGGATAAAAACCAGACGGATGAGCCCAGCAGAAACCAAGCCACTTCTTCTACCCAGCCATGCAAGTTCCGAGCAAAGGTCTTGTTCATCTGCAAAGAGCCGGTTGCCCTGAAGTTAAGTATAGGTTATTGTAGTTGTTAGGTGCAGTTTAACTTGTAGTGTTTTATGTTGCATGTCGAAGTAATCCTTGTGTATAAATAAACTATCTTTGAACTTGAACTGACTAACTGGTTGTTTGGTCTTTGATCGATATCCGGTAAAGCCTTGTGGTGGTATCATTTGATACCTGGAGACTCTGAAAAGCAATATTATCATGAATAACTGCCATTTCTAGTTAATTTGTCAACATTATTGTGACGCTGGTGGGATAGTATTCCACTCATTAAAAAGAGCAACATTATTGACATCTCCGGTAATGATTGGCAACGATGTTTAGTGGGGTAGTTCCCGGCACTTGCAGCACCGAGAACAACCCTGCTATTAAATGGGAGTCTGCTTCATTTTTGGGCTTCAACGAGAAACGCCCCGCTGATTTCTAAATGCTGCCCTGATCTCTGGATCCCCTACTGCAACTTGCGGATCCCTCAATACCCCAACTTACCAATTACGGGGTCCTCGAACATCCCACACCCACACCCCACCTCATAAGGGCAGGGCACCCGCAGGCCTGATCCCCGGCCCGATCCCCGGCACAGTCAAGATGCCAGGGTGCCTGGGTGGCACTGCCAGGGTGCCAAGCTGGCAGTGCAGTGCCCATGTGGCATCGGGAGGGCCAGGATACCACAGTGCCCAGAGCCCAACCACCCTGGGGGCCCCAATCACCTGGGAGTTCTCCTCAAATGCCAGTACACCTGGTCAACCTTTCTAGAAACCAGTGCTAAATGGCGGCCACTCAGGGTCTCTGAGGAGTGGCCATTAGGTCCCGTGGCTTTAGTAACTCTGTGCAGACATATCCAAGTCAGACTAACTGCTCACTTGAATATGCAAATCTGGATCAAGCCCATTGAGGGCGAGATCCAGATCGCGACGCCTCACCAGATCTAAAAGATCTCACGAGGCGCAGCGAGCATCGCAAATCTTGCGAGAAGCCTCTTGTGAGATTTACCGGCCTCATCGCACCCGGGTTGGGCGCGATGAGACCGTTATATTGCGCCCAAGATTTCCAATATCTCTGCTAGATCTCAGATCTTTTCGAAAACATTCCCAGTTCCACCTACAGGCTGAAGCAGAGAAACATGGATACATAAAAAATACCTCTTCATTCACCTGAGGAAGGAGCAGCGCTCCGAAAGCTAGTGACATTGAAACAAACCTGTTGGACTTTAACCTGGTGTTGTAAGACTTCGTACTGTGCTCACCCCAGTCCAACGCCGGCATCTCCACATCATAAAAAATAGAAGCAGGCGGAGGCCATTCGGCCCTTCGAGCCTGCTCAGCCATTCATTATGATCATGGCTGATCATTAAATGTCACAAAGCAATCACGCAAGTGTACAAGGATCAGTTACCAGACCAGTATAATAAAAATGAAACAAGCCATTGAGCACCGCATATTTCCCCCTGTTAACTAATGATATTGGTTTGAATTAAAGCATCCGAAACAACAAACATACAACAAACATATACACTTCAAGTCATTTTGTAGAGCTCAACTTGTCTGTTTTCTCTCGGAATCACCACCCCTGCTGTTATCTCATGAGATTAACAGTCCGGGCCCCACATTTAAAGGACACCGAGACAGGCATCCACTCTGCAAACCAGCAAAATCATTCCATCTGTCTGAGAGGTGGGCTTTGAAGTGAAGCTGTACCAAAGCCCTGTTGCCCCAATCACCTGCTGTCATCCAATTCAAATGTGGGCATATGTCTCAGCACAGGAAAGAGTAGCCCCGCGGTTTAGCGTTGTCTTCCTGCAAGTTCTCCTCCAAACTATCCAGGAATAACAGGAGGTTCTTTTCCCAGTGGACACTTCCACCTGACCAAGAGATTGCAGCAGAGGGGAGCAACAGAAACTGGGCCCAGTGCAGGAAAAGGATGAACAAGCTTGTTATAAGCCATGTTCTAAATTGAAAATGACTTTATTTATTTATTGGGCTGGAACTATTGGTGAGTTTTAAAAGACTGAACAACAGCATTTCAGTGACTTAAAACAGCAGCTTTTAAGGTAGTTAAATGTTTACATAAATGCATCTTACAAATTCCAAAGTCATTAAAATGAAATAAGGCTGTCACAAAGAAGAATGTGAATGCTGTATCTCCTGACCCATTCACAAAACATCAAACCAACTGGGTGGGGAACAAGCCTATTTTTTAAAATTAACTCATGGAGGTGTAGGCATCACTCGTTGGGGTTTAGAAGGATGAGGGGGGATCTTATTGAAACTTACAGGATACTCCGAGGCGTGGATAGAGCAGACATGGAGAGGATGTTTGCACTTGTAGGAAAAAGCAGAACCAGAGGACACAATCTCAGACTAAAGGGACGATCCTTTAAAACACAGATGAGGAGGAATTTCTTCAGCCAGAGGGTGGTGAATCTGTGGAACTCTTTGCCGCAGAAGGCTGTGGAGGGAAAACCACTGAGTGTCTTTAAGACAGAGATAGATAGATTCTTGATTAATAAGGGGATCAGGGGTTATGGGGAGAAGGCAGGAGAATGGGGATGAGAAAAATATCAGCCATGATTGAATGGTGGAGCAGACTCGATGGGCCGAGTGGCCTAATTCTGCTCCTATGTCTTATGGTCTTATTGACCATCCTTAATTGTCCTTGAATTTAATGACTTGCTAGGCCATTTCTCAACACAGTGCTGTGGATCTAGAGTCACTTTTAAGCCAGACTTGATGGCCTACCTTAAAGATTTCCTTCCTTAAAGGACATTAGTGAACCATTTAATGATAATAGTTTTATGGTCATCATTCGGCCATTTTAATTCCAGATTTTTATTGAATTTGAATGGTGAGATTCAAACCCAAGTCCAGTGACAATACAACTACTGTACCTCCTCCCCTATTAGACACAATCACATTGGACTAGGAGCCTGGCTGAGAAAGGAACTTGTTCAGCCACAATTTAATCATATATAATCTATGGACCTGGAATTAACTTGCTGTGACCATTTTGGGTAACTGGTGAGAGGGGATCTTGTTTGTTATATTCTGTGTTGTGGCTGTGGTAAAAATGCACACAGATAATATAGTTATTTGACGAGTAAGATAGTTTATTAACAAAGTAAACAGGTGGAAAGATAACTAACGAACAATAATACAAACGGTAACGAATAAATGAATTCTCCTGGAGCCACTTCTAATGCGACTGTCCTCTAGTGCGACTTGCTACCAACTACCGGATCTCTGGAGTCACATGGTGGATCTCTATCACCATCTGCTGGACGTAGGCCATATAGATAACTACACACATTAATAGATAACAAACACACCTGTGCATATGCATATCACCACATTCCCCCTTCCTTTGGAAGCGTTAACATTTACAAATGTAACAATGCTTCACCCAATGCCTGTGTCTATGTATTTACATTGTGTATTTTATGTTTGGCCTATTATGTATCTCCTTTTCATGTATGGAATAATCTGTCTGGGCTGCACGCAGAACAATACTTTTCACTGTACCTCGGTACACGTGACAATAAACAAATCCAATCCCCAAACATGATATGCATAACAATTTCAAACATGTAACTGTACACAGTTCACTACAAATTCAGTCTCTCAGGCTTACGATGTAATCTGGTTGATCTCCAGGGCAATGGCTGATTAGGCAATCGGGTTCCACCTTCATTTTTGTTGGTGTTCCTCCTTGTGCTGTATTTATTGCTGCAAATGCTTCTCTGAGTGCTGGCTCTGATTGGTAATCTGTATCCCCTTCATGTGTTCTGGGATTACATACCGATTCTTGTTGGACTCAAAACGAAGGGACATTGAACTTTCAACAGCACTCTTTCGGTTTCTCTGTAAAACTCAGCCATCCTCAGTGATGACGAGAAATGAATGCGGACCTGCCTGTTGCAGTACCTTTGCAAGCTCCATACATCCATTTCCATTGGCATCCTTCAGTCTAACCGTGTCACCTGGATGTCATGATATGCAGACATGCAGATAATGATATACAGACAGGCACAGACAGGCAGCTAATGAACTCAGAGGACAGGACATGACCAATGAGCAGGCAGGACACTCAGGGGTGTTATCTCACTATAAAAGGCACGAGGAACTCACACTCCGCCTCTTTCCATTGATGAACTTCTACAGTGTGAGTCAGGGTGTATGCACAGTATCACACCTCCAGCACGTGGCTAAGAGCTAGTCTGGTTCAGTCAGACAGAGTAACCACACTTAGGTTAGCAGAGAGTCAAACTCATAGAGAACTGTGCTAACTGTACTACTGGTTCAATAAATCAGATTGAACCAACTTCAAGGTCTGGAGTATCTTTTGGTTAAAGCTGCATCCAGTTGCAGCCTGTGTTATCCCAGAGTACATAACACAACATGCTACAAGGAGACTGCTTAATCTAGGTGGTTCACCTCAGTCCGTTCCTTGACGACCAGTGAATGTATCCCGGCACCATGAAGACGATTCAGGCTCTTCACCAGTTCAGGACCTCTAGCAATCTCAGTGCCAACTGGCGGACATTCAAGCAAACGTTTCTGCTGTACATAAGAACATAAGAACTAGGAACAGGAGTAGGCCATCTGGCCCCTCGAGCCTGCTCCGCCATTCAATGAGATCATGGCTAATCTTTGTGGACTCAGCTCCACTCTCCGGCCCGTACACCATATCCCCGAATCCCTTTATTCTTTAGAAAGGTATCTATCTTTTTCTTAAAAACGTTCAAAGAAGGAGCCTCAACTGCTTCACTGGGCAAGGAATTCCAGAGATTCACAACCCTTTGGGTGAAGAAGTTCCTCCTACACTCCGTCCTAAATCTACTTCCCCTTATTTTGAGGCTATGCCCCCTAGTTCTGCTTTCCCCGACCAGTGGAAACAACCTGCCCGCATCTATCCTATCTATTCCCTTCATAATTCTATATGTTTCAATAAGATCCCCCCGCATCCTCCTAAACTCCAATGAGTACAGTCCCAGTCTACTCAATCTCTCGTCATAATCTAATCCCCTCAACTCTGGGATCAACTCTGCACTCCCTCCAGTGCCAATATGTCCTTTCTCAGGTAAGGAGACCAAAACTGAACACAATACTCCAGATGCGGCCTCACCAACACCCTATACATCAAAGCTTCAGACCTCGTGGGTGTGTCTGATGCAAGGAAGATCGCGCTTCCCCTCTCAACAGCGGGTAATCAAGCCATCAAACTCTTCAACACTTTTCACTTCACCGAAGGCCAGGACAAGACAAAGTTTCAGACCATCCTGGACAAGTTTGACAGTCACTGTGAAGTGGACACCAATGAAATCTTCGAGCGCTACATGTTCAAACAGGTCTACAAGGTAAAGATGAATCTTTCAACTCCTTCTTAACTAACCTCCGCCTGCTAGCGCTGTCCTGCAACTTTGGTGATATTGCTGACTCCATGATCAGAGACCAAATCGTTTTTGGAGTTCACTCTGATCCTCTGAGAGAGCAGCTGCTGAAAATCAAGCATATGACCCTGCCAGTCGCGATTGAAACATGCACAGTGCATGAGCACGCCAAAAATTGCTATGCCCAGTACAAATCGGCTGAAAATGAGAAACTTGCCTCCCACAAGGCAGAGAGTGTGCAGGCCATCTCCCGGATGCAGCGCCTCAGCATTGATGAAAGCGGCCTTTTCGCGTGCTTTTCCCGGGGCCCCAAGCATGCGCGATGCGAACGGGATAATGAAGCGGCCGACACCCGCACTGCGCATGTGCAACGATGCGCAGAGTGTCAGGGCGCCGACGTCATGATGTGCTCGAACTGTGGCAACGCCCATTTAAAGAAACACTGCCCTGTAAGAGGCAGGCGATGTTTAAACTGCGGGAAGCCTGGACACTATGCAGCCTTGTGTAGGTCTGCACCACCAGTCAGGGGCCAGCGCTCCCAATTCCGAAGACGGCGCGTTCAGGGTGTGCAACAACGATTACAGGATTCTGATCCCGGCAGCACAATGGATCCAGAGGAAGAATGCCTGGACTCCGCCTACTGTGTGGGCATCATTACCAAATGTGAATATGCCACATGTGGCCACATGCATCATTACCAAATGTGAATATGCCAGTCCTGGCCTGAAGCTGAACAGGTCCATATGTTGCTTTGGCATGTTGACACTCAAGTTCCTAGGTGACCAGATCTCTCAGCAGGGCGTGTGCCCGAACACAGACAAGGTCAAGCCAATCGAAGCCATGAAGGTCCCTGAAGACAAGAAGGCGGTGTTGCGCTTCCTGGGTATGGTCAATTTTCTGGGCAAGTTCATCCCAAATCTGGCCTCACACACCATGGCCCTACGAAAACTGGTGAAAAAGTCCACTGCCTTTGAGTGGAAGGCAGCACATCAGGCAGAATAGTTGGAGCTGAAAGCGAAGCTCACCACTGCACCCGTCTTGGCATTTTTCGACCCAGACAGGGAGACGAAGATCTCGACAGATGCGAGCCAGGATGGCATCGGTGCGGTGCTGCTTCAATGCAATGACACTTCATCCTGGGCACCGATAGCCTACGCATCGAGGGCCATGACGCCCACCGAAACAAGCTATGCACAAATCGAGAAGGAATGCCTGGGTCTTCTCACTGGCATTCTCAAGTTTCACGACTATGTCCACGGCCTGCCGACATTCACTGTCGAGACGGATCATAGGCCTCTGGTCCACATTATCCACAAGGACCTGAACGACATGACGCCTGGGTTGCAGCGCATCCTCCTCAAACTCAGAAGGTACTGATGCATTGTCCCGCTCCATCACATTGCCTAGTGAACCGCTGGAAATCATCCGGCAGATTGAATCACAGGTGCAGCTGTGTGCGAGCACCCTCCCGGCGTCTGATGAGAAGGTGGTTCGTATCCGTGAGGAGACAGCCAAAGACCCCCCTCTTGCAGCGTGACATGCACCACCTTGCCAATGGCTGGCAGAAAGGGCAGTGCCCTCAATTTTACAATGTAAAGGACGACCTGACGGTGATTGATGGTATCCTCCTCAAGCTGGACCGGATTGTCATTCCACTCAGTCTCCAGAGCTTGGTGCTCCGCCAAATCCATGAGGGACAGCTGGGCATCGAGAAGTGCAGACGCAGAGCCAGGGAGGCTGTCTACTGGCCCGGTATTAGCCAGGACATCTCAAACATGGTCCTCAACTGTGCAACCTGTCTACGCTTCCAGCCAGCGCAGAGCAAGGAGACGCTCCAGCAGCATGAAATCGAGACCTCCTTGTGGTCCAAGGTTGGCATCGACCCCTTTCGTGCGAATGGTCGTGACTATGTGTTGATTATTGACTATTTCTCCAATTACCCTGAAGTTGTGAAGCTCTCAGACCTCACTTCTCGGACCGTCATTAAGGCCTGTAAGGAGACGTTCTGCAGGCATGGTATCCCACTTACTGTCATGAGTGACAATGGCCCGTGCTTCAACAGCCATGAGTGGTCTATGTTTGCCAAATCATACCATTTCAAACATGTCACTTCCAGCCCACACTATCCGCAATCCAATGGGAAGGTTGAAAAACGGGTGCACATAGTGAAACAGCTCATTTGCAAGGCCACGGATTCTGCTTCTGACATCTACGACTGCGCTGCTTGCGTACAGGGCGACCCCACTGTCCACTGGCATGTCACCGGCTCAACTCCTGATGACCAGGGACCTGCGGACGACACTTCCTGCCATACACTTGCCCAACCTGGATCACCTCCCGATGCTGCAGAAGGTGCAGCAGCTCCTAAACCAGGGCTATGACGCTCATGCCACCTTTTTGCCCGTGTTAACCCCGGCAGACACTATAAGGATCAAAAAAGCGAATGGTGGCTGCTCTGCTCCAGCTGTCAATGTTCGATAGGCTGCCACCCCCCCCCCCCCCCCCACTCCCCCCCACTCCCCGGCCCCGAGGACTAGCTGGCTACAAGCCAGGTCCCGCCGTGATGAACCATGTCCATTTCCCGCCGGCGGGACTGGCCGAAAACGGGCGGTAGCTCGGCCCATCGGGGCCCGGAGAATTGCCGGAGGGGGCCGGGGCCACTGCCAACGGTGATGCTTGGCCAATAAATTGTACCCTTGGCCCTGCACTTGCCCGTCTCGATTCCCAGGTGCCCTTCATGGAGCTTCTTGAGCATGAGCGGCCTCAAGGAATGCGGAGTCACAACCCTGAGCTGTCACAGTAGAAGTCCATTCACCTCACTCAACTCTGCCCTCACATTGTAATAACCCGAGCAGGTGGATATACTTTATTACTTTTTATATGACTGTGTCCTTAACTGTTTCCTCCTTGATCAGACGCGATGCGTGCCTGTGTGGGCACAGTGGTTAGCACTGTCGCTTCACAGCGCCAGGGATCCGGGTTCGATTCCCAGCTTGTGTCACTGTCTGTGCGGAGTCCGCACGTTCTCCCCATGTCCGCGTGGATTTCCTCCGAGTGCTCCGGTTTCTTCCCTCAAGTCCCGAAAGACATGGGGGCGATTCTCCAATATGGAGGCCAAGTGTTCGCGCTGTCGCGAACGCCGTCACGTTTCACGACAGCGTGAACAGGGCCCGGGCAAGACCTATTCTGGCCCCCACAGGGGGCCAACATGGCGCTGGAGCGGTTCGCGCCGCTCCAGCGTCCTTACACGGCGCCAAATGGGCGTCCCACCAACTCGCGCATGCACAGTCGGGGCAGCCCAATCCTGTGCATGCGCAGTTGGGCCGTGCCATCCTGCACATGCGCGGGGAACGTCTTACGCATGCCGGCCCCTCACCAACCTGGCAGCGGTGTTCTGGGGCCGCGCGCGGAAGGAGGTAGGCCCGGGGGAGGAGAGGCCGGCCCACCAATCGGTGGGTACAATTGATACGAGTGGTCTCTGGTCAGTCTCCACAAGAAACGTCGGAGGACGATACACAAAATCATGGAACTTGGCCAAACCATTGACTAACCCGAGGCATTCTTTTTCAATTTGTGCATACCTGCATTGCTCTGGATGCGTATGCCACAGGCTGCCAGCTGCCTTCTGCATCCTGCTGCAGTAACACCGCTCCCAGGCCATCCTTGGATGCATTGGTTGAAATTTTGGTCTTTCTCGCAGGGTCAAAAAAAATTAGAACTGGCACTGTAGTCAAGGTGATTTGCAATGCTTGCCACTCATGCTCATGTCTGGGGACGATTGGAACACTGTTTCCATTTTGATCGTATCTCGGAGGTAAGAGGATTAAGACGCCGGGTTGGGAATGAATTTGTCAACAAAGTTGATCATTCCAAGCATTCATAGGATGCCTTTTTTATCTGTGGGACGTAGCATCATCAAAATAGCCTTTATCTTTTCTTTATCCGGCTGCACACCTTGTGCAGAGAGCCTATCCCCCAAGAAGACGATGCTGTCAACCCCAATTTGACACTTTGCTTTGTTAAGCTTTAGACCATTCTTCTGTATACGTCTTAAAACTCTGAGAAGCCTTCTGTCATGCTCATCGCGTGTGGACTCCCAAATTATTATGCCATCCACATGGACTCAGATGCCGGGTAACCCTATAAGAAAAGGTTGAGGGAGCTAGGGCTTTTCTCTTTGGAGCGGAGGAGGATGAGAGGTGACTTAATAGAGGTTTATAAGATGATGAGGGGAATAGATAGAGTGGATGTTCAGAGACTATGTCCTCGGGTGGATGTAGCTGTTACAAGGGGGCATAACTATAAGGTTCAGGGTGGGAGATATAGGAGGGATGTCCGAGGTAGGTTCATTTCTCAGAGAGTGGTTAGGGTGTGGAATGGACTGCCTCCTGTGATAGTGGAGTTGGACACTTTAGGAACTTTCAAGCGGTTATTGGATAGGCACATGGGGCACACCAGAATGACAGGGAGTGGGATAGCTTGATCTTTATTTCGGACAAGGCTCGGCACAACATCGAGGGCCGAAGGGCCTGTTCTGTGCTGTACTGTTCTATGTTCTATGTGCTCCATTGCACGATGGAAAAGTTCTGAAGCAGA
Source organism: Scyliorhinus torazame (assembly GCF_047496885.1). Lineage (NCBI taxonomy): Eukaryota > Metazoa > Chordata > Chondrichthyes > Carcharhiniformes > Scyliorhinidae > Scyliorhinus > Scyliorhinus torazame. The sequence continues at coordinate 170,328,233 of NC_092717.1, read as the reverse complement.
AATTATGCCAAATGGCATCCGAAGGAAACAATAATGCCCAAAGGATGTGTTAAACGTGCACAGTTTTGCACTCGCTTTGTCGAGTTTGAGCTGCCAAAAGCCTTGTGCTACTTCCAATTTGCTGAAACATGTCACTCCAGCCATCTCACATGTTATTTCCTCCGTCTTTGGAACCGGGTAGTGCTCTCTCGTGATAATAAGGTTCAGGTCTTTGGGGTCCATGCATATCCATAGGTCATTATTCCTCTTCCAGAGGCACACCATGGAGTTAACCCAGTCTGTAGGTTCCTCAATGCGTTTGATGACTCCTAGAGTCGTCGTTCGGTCTAACTCAGCCTTTAATTTGTCCTTCAAAGGAGCTGATACATGTCTTGGCGCGTGTATGACTGGCTTTGCATTTTACTTCAATTGCATGCAATACCTAAAAGGCAGAGTGCCAAAGCCTTGAAATATCTCTGGAAAGTCCTTTACGATGGATGCATGTTGGCGGGGTACCATGCTTTCTGCAGTGTAAAACCCGCTTAATGAGCCCAAGCGCTTCACACGCTTACACTTCTTTGAGAGATTTGCACTCTGTCTCCACTATGTAAAATGTAACCATACAGGTTCTGTCTTTTACAGTTACTGCAAACTCACATGATCCTAACGTGATCTCATTACCATTATAGTCCTTCAGTAGTACTGATCGACAAACTATTTTTGGCTTAGTTTTCAGCCCTTTTAAAGCTGACACAGTGATGAGGTTGGCCCTCGCTCCCGTGTCAAGCTTGCATTTGATTAGTTTGCCATTATCCATCAACGGAATCATCGATCTATCTTTTATGGTATTTGCATCTGCATCACTATGGCTGCAAATTGTGAGGAAAATTGCCGTTTTGCCTGTTCGGACTGCTCATGTCCTCAATTGAAATCATATCAACAACAGCCAGGTCTTTGATGTATATCACATTAATTAAATTAACTGGTCTTGTTTGGTCTACTGTTGGACATGAAAAACATTGCCACACTTGGAACACACCTTCACGCACATCGGACATTGTCGTGGCAAATGTCGATTGCCGCATCGCTGGCACAAAATGTCGAATTAGGTCGGTTGCTTAAAATGGCTGCCCGCACTGAGACCACGTTTCTTTTTTGACTGCATCACTATGTTTATGGTGCTGGCGTCTTCTGCCACATTGGCGACAAAATGTTTCAGACTGAAAGCGCTGTGCAGCTAGCTTGCTTGCATGCCAAATATTGATAGTGTTTTCTTGCTGAAGCTCTTCTTCCCTCAATAGCCTCTCACGTACCTTATCATTCAATATCCCTAACGCTATCTGATCACGGATCATTGACGGCTTTAAAGTACTAAAATTGCACGACTGCGCCTTCAACCACAAGTCGGTTAGAAAACTATCAAAATGTTCCCCTGCCTTCTGATTATGCATGCAAAATATATAATGCTCGAATGTTTCATTTTTTTTTCGGGGAGCAATTGTCAATTAAAGTATTTTATTACTTCATCGAAGTTGTTGCTTTCTGCTTCGCTGTCGAACACAGAGGTATTGTAAATTTCACTAGCTTGAGGACCTGCTACCATGTGCAGCAATGCAATACACCTCTCGTCAGGTTGTGCCTGCAGGCCAAGGGCCGCAACATAGACTTTGACTTGCTGCTTAGAAACATGCCAATTCCCGTTTACATTACCGGTAACTTGAAGCTGGTGTGATGCCTTCAGACCTTGCATCTCTAACTTCACAGTCTTTCCATGCGTTAAGTTCTAGTTGCCGGTAGTTTACCAGGTAGGTGGAAAAAGTTTTGTTTTTCTTTCTTCGGTCTGTTTCTACCCTTCTTCTCGGTAGTTATCTTCAATTGTTCTACACTTCTTGTACCATGTTATGTTCTGTGTTGTGGCCGTGGTAAAAATGCACACAGAACATCTAGTTCTTTGACTAGTAACATAGTTTATTAACAAAGTGGACACGTGGAAAGTTAACTAAAGAAATATAGTACAAGCGGTAACCAATAAGTGAATCTCCTGAAGTTATTTCTAATGCGACTGTCCTGTGGTATGACTTACTACCAACTACCGGATCTCTGGAGTCACATGGTGGATCTCTATCACTGCCTGCTAGTCCAAGGTCATATAGATAACTATATACACAACCGTGCATATGCATATAACCACAATGTGGTGAGCCAACTAACATTCCTTTGTGCATTTAAGAAACTGCATTTCCCCAGACCAGGCAAGAGAAGAGGAGTGGCGGAAGTAGGACTCTGAGTGGACTCGCTCTCTCTCTCTCTCGCTATCCATCCTGCAATTTACTGAAAACTTTTTTATGAGAATGCTGTTTCACGCAGACACACTCTCCTTCAACTGGTACAACTTTCATCCTTAAACCCGCTTCCACACATTCGGTCCACATGTTCCAGCTTACCACTTACGCTTCCCCCAGCATCACTCTCCACTCACAAATTTACATTGCTTGATGCCATCAAAAGTGTCACTTTGCAATGACATACCATGTCACTTACACTCAGCGATCATCATGAAGAACCAAATCCAGCAGAACACTGAGTGGTTGCTGCTGAATATGTGCTCGGCCCTGCACTGTCACGCAGGCTATGAGCTCTGGACAGCAGTGGCTAGGCGAAAGGAGGTTGAGGCACTTCTTCTCCTGCCCAGTATGTCTGAAAATAACAGCTAATCCAGGCCTTTATCTGCAATCGTGCATAAAATAAATCCTTTCAGAATTTCAATTCAACTGACCACATAAAGCTTTTTGTTACTGAAGATGAAAACTGCATTGAGGCTGAACCCAATGACTGCGCCAATAGGAATCAGTCATGAAAATTGCTCTATTTGCTCAAATTTTATTTAACATGTGATCAATGTGTCGTTTCAGAGATTCAGAGAAAATTATTGTTAGTTAATTGTAATTTCTATTATTGAGAGTGCAATTCCAAAAGTAAATGGCATGTGTGTCCCTCACCAAAGGACATGAGTTTTTTCTTGAAACAGTCATAAACTCAAACACACTGGCAGGTGTTCAGAGGACAATTTTCTCTGCATTCTCATCATGAGAGTGAATAATGAGCTGCTCATTTCCTTTATAAAATGATTGTAAGCCGAGTATCCATGCATTTCAATTCTACGTACAAAGTTAAACAGATGAAAAATTATGCCCACACTTCCTCACATTTTATTGCAGCTCCACATGTACGGTAAACAGAGACTTCTTTTATGGAACATTAGTGGAGTGTAATTTTTATTTCTGGGAGTTATGGTCAATTTCACAAGCAGAAATAAAAGCCATACTTCATTTTCCATTTTCAGCAAGTGATACTTTGAGCGAAATGTTCCTGAAAATGTTTAAAAGAGATGAGGTGACAATATCTGCTTCACAAACAAAATTTGTGGTGTAATTCTCAGGCTATCACTGTTCTGATGTGGAGGTATCTTGAGTGCAACCCAATGCATGCTGGGTAAGTTCAAGCAAAGTGAATTTTATGTTAGGACTGAATTTTCCATCCGAGGAATAAAATAACAATTAGTAAAAGATGTCACAGTTGGCTTCTGAAACAGAGATGGTAATGCATTGCCATTAAAAAAACAGCAGCTTGTTACTGGAGTTTTCTTTTCACTTCTTCTATTTGTTCTCTTCCATTTTCATCTTTTAATTCCTGGTTTTGGCATGGATCAGTTTTCCACGTTCCATGTTTCTCTCTTATATCGGCTGGCTCTTTTTTGACCATGATGATGTAGGGCCTAATGGACCTAATCAGTATACAGTTACAATTTTGCTGAAATCAAAGAGAAAACGCTGGAAAATCTCAGCAGGTCTGGCAGCATCAGTAGGAGAGAAAAGAGCTAACGTTTTGAGTCTAGATGACCCTTTGTCAAAGCTCATCTTTTAATTACAATTTTGCTGAAGTGTCTATTAATTGTAGTGATTACAGTTATTCCATTTGCTTTAAAAAACATTATAAAGCTAACTAAAATACTGTGAAAATTTGTCAGTTAAAATTCCAGCCAACCTGCTTTGCTGTCTTCTCAGCACCACACTACGAGCTGAATCCCTCTGTAGCACAGCAGCATATGGCTCAGAACAATGAGACTTCACCCAGCTAATAGGGTTAAATTTAATTTTAATTTTTTTTTATTCTAATGCATTCTTAATAAGGGTGATTACAAGTGTAGAGGGCACTTTATAACTCGCCATATATAACGTACAAATTTATTCACTTACTCTTGTAAGATAACAAAGACATCCTGTCTCACTGAAAAACCCAGTAATCACGGCCTCCCTCCTGATTTCAATTCCCACAGTCTTCTGTGTAACCACTGAGCCTGCTCAAACTCATTTGTGAAACCAACAGGACCATTGTATAATTAAGGCCCATAAATGGAACCTGGACAAGGCTATTAGGTTTTTTTTAAGGTGGTCAAAAGGAAAACTGAATAATCAGCTAAAAGAGCTGAACAGTGCCATCTTGTGGGCAAGCTTTCTAAGATGGCAAAAGGTTATTTTTGATTAAGCAGTTTTCAACATTCATATTTTTATGTGTTTCTACTTCCTGGCATCGTTTAAGATATCTGCTATTTTCACATCTTTTCCTTGCCGTACATTATTCATGTTAAAAAGTACATTTTTCACCATTTTCTTTTGGTTTTTGCAATATTCTCCAAATATCTTATTCTAAATTCTAAATTGAATACATTTAATCCCTTTGTCCACTTTTTTGATATATTGGTATGTTTCTGTCAGATTAATTTTACCTCTCAGGTCAGCCAAGTTTAATTCAATTCCATAATTCATGATTATTTTGTGACAAAGTTAAACTGTTGCTCATGCCTTACTTCCAGCCCCTAGCTGAAGATCTCACATTGTGATCACATCCTTTACTACAACAACACAAATGAGTTGTGATTTTATTTTTAAAACTTTTATCATAAACCTGAACAGTTCATTATTTTGTGAAAAAACTGGCTATACATTTTAAATCAATTTCCCCTATTAAATAAGAACTACTGTCGTGCACAATGCTGGAACCATGATTATCCTGGGACTTCAGCAGGTTATTTAATCCTTGATGGTGTCATTTTGATATCACAAGCGGTCGATGTCTGGATTGACAAGAAATGCAAATGCTTCCCTGCAACATTCAAGCAATGGCCCTCTCTCTGATAGCTACAGGGGTCATGTATGGAACAGGTTTGATCATTCTCAACCTAGTTTCAGCTGGATGTAAGCCTGAAAGGCAAAATGCATCGTAACTTGGCTCTGTCATTAAATAGGCTATTCCTTTTGTCATGATATTCAGGTAAACATCATAGCACGTACATACATACATACTGACGGACAGATCAACGGACCAATCAACACACACAACGCGACAGCCAATCACAGGCAAGAGCATACACAGTACAAAACAGGGAACACAACACTTCCTGGGCACTCGAGCAGGAGACGGCTCAGGGCACAGAGCTCATTACAAGCCACTCAGACATCCACCATGTGCTGAGTGCCACTACACAATAGAATTAGGAATACGTCCACAGAATCAAGGGTCATGATCGAACCTCAGTAAACTGTTTACCAGTGTTTGAAATAAAACTGCGTTGTACCATTCTCAACCGTGTTGGTTCGTCTGTGTAGCAGAGTACCCAACGCTTCACCTTTCAGAGGGAATGTTAGGGATGAATGAAACAGCATGGTTGTGGGATCAGAAGCCTAAGTATGAACCAGGAAGCAGATCATTTTAATCATCATTACAATAGACTCTGTTGATGAACCAACACCCGTCCTTGGTAGATTGAGATGCAGGTATTACACTATGTGGCTATAGACATGGTTGTTTCTTGAGATAAGAGTTAGATTGAGAGAGCTGGATGAACAGATTTAAGTGGTAGTTGGACGTAGCACAATTTGGGCAAGCGCAAGCCTATTTCGTGTAGTTGGGAGAATCTATGTGGAATAAGAGGGATTTTCCTGAGGTCGGAGTTGTGATGTGCTGATGAGATAAAGCAAAGAGAACTCCATTCAACTTCTGGCTGATATACTGTTTTCAAGATTGGAAATTACAACCTCCACCTGCCACCACCACTACCCCATTCCCCATCCCAACCCCACCAGCATATCTGAAGGCAGAATGGCTCATAGAATGAAGCCTTCTCTCCGCCATCCCACCCATGCCCAACCTGTCTCCCATGGTGGGCAGGGAAGGTCGCTTAAGAACCTCAATCTGCCTCCACAGCTATATTATGTGCGGAGGGAAGATGGGGAGCCTGGCAGTTTCAATTCAAGGCCTGCTGTTGGGCAGAAAATGGGGCGCCTCCTTTGGGGTGAGGGTCCCCCTGTGCCCATTGGAAGCACCCCACTTTTAACCCTCCACCGATCTCTCAAACCCAGGTGCCCACCCCTCCCTGCCCAGGTCTTATTCTTTCATAGGATGTCATTGGCAAGGCCCACATTTCCACAGCCCTCCTGGAACAGAATGGCTTGCTAGGCCATTTCAGAGGGTAGATAAAAGTCAACCATATTGCTCCGGGTCCTAAAGGATATTAATAAACCAGATGGGTTTTTACAACAATCAGAGATAGTTGTCATGGTCACTTTACGGAGACTAGATTTATATTCCAGGTTTATTAATTGCTGAAATAATACATTTCATCTCACCATTTTGTCTTGCATTCACCAGGAAAATCACAAGAATACCAATGTCAGGGACACAACAACTTTACACTTTATGAGAAGAGGGTGCTGACTGGTAGAGGCATTAACATGGAAATGCACCAGTTGATGTTGACTGACAGTTAACCGCCAAGCATTATTTGAAATCTAAACGAGGTTGCTTGACTCTGATTAGTCAAGGCAATGCCCTGTGGAATGGACCAGCAAATAGCTATCACTTACTTTGTTTCGCTGAAACTGGTGCAATGTGTGTATATGTTCTTTCTGCCTGTGTATTAACATATGTAGCTTCTAGTACATGCAAATGTGCCACATTGTGAGCCCAACTGACAATATTAGATTGGTTATCAGTGTAATTTTTAGTGCACCAAGGATTGTTCTCATTATTATTCATACTGTCCAATCGTGGGCACTGTGTTTTGTATTTTGCAAGTCTGGAATGGTACAGTCTACACAGCCAGCATCCCACAGACACTGAAATTCATATACCACATTACTCATTTGTATGAGAGGCAGAATGGTCTTTTTGACATGATGGCAGCATTGGGGCGGCATGGTAGCACAGTGGTTAGCACTATTGCTTCGCGGGACCAGGGACCCGGGTTCAACTCCCAGCTTGGGTCACAGTATTTGCAGAGTCTGCAAGCTCCCCATGTGTCTGCAAGGTTTCATCCGGGTGCTCCGATTTCCTCCCACAAAATCCCGAAAGACGAGCTTGTTAGGTGAATTAGACAGTCTGAATTCTCCCTCAGTGTACCCGAACAGGGTGGCGACTAGGGGATTTCCATAGTAACTTAATTGCAGTGTTAATGTAGGCCTACTTGTGACACTAATAAAAATTATTATTATTATGATTATTATTCTGTTAGTGGCAAGTACCACTCATTTTGCTACTGCATAGTAGCAGCATGAAACACCTTTCTCAAACTGTTGCTCGAACGTTTGAGATACCTTACCCCTCCAGGGTAATCTGAGGTAAACAGGGTACTTCCAAGGGTTTTCGGGCCTTTCGTGAGTTTGTGCGGTATACAGCACAAAATGATCTGTTCGGGGTAGCCATTATCACGTATCAATATTGCTCCCCCATTGCAGAATTTTATAGTCCCCCACCAGCAAGTCTGTAGGCACGGGCCCATAAAATTCCCCAGGAATTCCCAGGTGGTTTTTCTGCCACCCTCTCGCCTGCCTCGCACTTGTCCACAATTTTACATGTGGAGGGTGAGGCCTTGGGCATCCTCCCCACCTGAGGCCCTTAAACAGCCAGTTATTGGCCAGTTAAGAACCTGCTTCTCACCTGGTCTCAATTTAAGGCTGGCTAGAGGGGTTCAGGTGCAGATGGAAGCCCTGCTCAGGCCTCAGTCAGGATGGGTGTATCTCCCTCAAGGATCCCTTTCCAACATCAGGTACTCCCCGACATGGAGCTCACTCCCTCCCTGGCCTATCCAGCAAAAGCCCGCCCACCTCGCCCCAAACTCCCAGGCCGCATCTTCCCTCCCCAGCATCAGATCTCCTGGACTTACCTGTTGCTGGACTCCAAGGTTTAGAATCTAGGGGCAGTCTCTAGTCTCAGCCCAATCCAATCCACTGCCCATACTAATGCTGCTAGAACTACATAGTTGCCAGCCAATCAGATAGGCTAGCAGTTTCCTGAGGCACGGCTTCCACCAAGTGGAGGGTGAGGTGAAAGTTCCATTTCCAGCCAATTAATGGTTTTTGGCACTAAAGGTGCCATATTGTGTACAAATTCTGATGCCAGGCAAAATTTTGGAAAGGGTCATAATAGATATCAAAAGAAAACATTAGGTCATTAGCATATGCGCATAAGATGCCTTATGCCTGCTTCTTCTCCTCGTGAATTTTTGGCTTGCACCTGAGGCAGCCAGCATCAGAGAGTCATTCAGGAGAGAAATTACAGCAAACAATATGGCGGAGCAGTAATTGTGAGCTAGTCATGCTCCCCTAGCTCGGTGGTTCCCAACCTTTTATGTGTCATGGCACAAAACGGCAGGTGAATTGAGGATAAAATTAAAACATGGGAGGATGATGTCATTGCTATTGCTGAGACATAGTGGAGAGAGGGGCAGGATTGGCAGCTCAATATTCCAGGACACAGGGGACTGTATTCTCCAATAATGGTGCTATGTCCACACGCCAACGTAAAACCGCTGGTGTTTCACTCTGGACTTTCCTTAAGAAAGTCATGAGAGATTCTCCCATTTGTAGGGCAGGGCCCCGGAGTGGTTCTCGCAGCTCTGGCTGCGGATACGGGGCCCATCACTTCTGGAAGGAGTCCGCGCATGCGCATGGCGGCGGCCTACAGCCGCCGGCCCGTGGGACATGGCAGACTCGGACCGTGGAGTGGCACCAAAATCGCCCGCGCCCGCGAGTCCGTGACACCCTACCCATCCATGAGGCCCTTCCTGGTGAACGATTCCCCTGTCCCCACCAGCTGTACCAGCCTCCCCGAACAGGCGCCGGAATATGGCGACTAGGGGCTTTTCACAGTAACTTCATTTGAAGCCAACTTGTGACAATAAGCGATTTTCATTTTTTCATTTCATTTCATTTTCATTTCATTTTCACCAGGGCGGCCGCATAGTCCGCGTGCAAAAGACTCCCAAGCGAGTCTCCGGGGACTGGAGAATCGCGGGAACAATGCCATTCCGAATTTCCGATTTGATGACCATTCTCCGCCCCCAGCTCCGAACGCGATTTTGGCACGGAGGCTCGGAGAATTCAGCCCAGGTTCTTCAGGCGAGATAGGGAAGGAGGTAAAAGAGGAGGGGGTGTCGCAATTTTGATCAGGGAATCAATTACAGCAATTAGGGGGTATGACTTCTTCGAAGGCTCTTCAACTGATGCCATATGGATAGAACTTAAAAACCAAAAAGGGGCAATCACATTGCTGGGTGTGTCCTATAGGCCCCGAAATAGTCACAGAGAAATAGAAGAGCAGATATGTAGGCAATTTTCAGAGAAGTGTAGGGTAGTGATTGTGGGGGGTTTCAACTTCCCCAACATTAAATGGGGTGGCCATAGTGTAAATGGTTTAGAGGGAGTGGAATTCTTAAAATGCATCCAGGAAAACTTTTTAAGCCAGTACATAGAAGGTCCTACAAGAGAAGGGGTGGTCCTGGACTTAATTTTAGGAAGTGGTTATAGTATCAGTGAGGGAGCATTTTCAGACAGTGATCATCACTCCGTTAGATTCAAGATTGTTATGGAAAAGGACAAGGATGGGCCTGAAATCAAAGTTTTAATCTGGATGAAGGCTGATTTTAATAAGATCAGATATGAATTGGCTAGAGTAGACTGGGAGCAGACACGTTTAGGTAAATCTGTGACAGAACAGTGGGACACATTCAAGAAGGAAATAGGGCGAGTACAGGGCCAACATGTTCTAATGAAGAAAAAGATGCGAACAACAAATTCAGTGAACCCTAGATATTGAGGGTATACAGCATTGGATAAGGAGAAAAAGGGAGGCTTATGGCAGATATCAAGTGCTCAAAATAGCAGAAGCCCTAGAGGCCATTATAAAATGTGTAAGAGGGAACTTATAAAGGAAATTAGGAGAGCAAAAAGGGGACACGAAAGGAAAAATCAAGGAAAATCCTAAATTATTTTACAAGTACATGAAGGGTAACAGGAAAACTAGGGAAAGAGTAGGGTCCATGAAGGACCACTGTGGTAATTTGTGTGTGGAGCCGGAGGATGTAGGTAGCGTTATAAATAAATACTTTGTGTCTGTGTTCACTCGTGGGAAGGATGATGTGGGAATGGAAATCAAGGAGAAGGACTATGATAAAATTAAAGGGATTAACACAGACAGAAAGGAGATTCTGAGTGGGCTGGTCGGCTTAAGAGTAGACACATCTCCGGGGCCAGATGAAATGTATTCCAGACTGTTGAGTGAGGCAAGGGAGGAAATAGCAGGGGCTGGTAATAATTTTCAATTCCTCCCTGGCCACAGGAAAGGTGCGAGAGGAGTGGAGGATAGTCAATGTGATACCATTATTCAAGAAGGGAGGAAGGGATAAATCAGGAAACTACAGGACAGTCAGTCTAACCTCAGTGGTGGAGAAACTATTAGAAACAATTCTGAGAGCCAGAATTAATTTGCATTTGGAGAGGTAGAGATTAATCGAGAGGAGAGGTCATGTCTGATCAATTTGATTGAATTTTTCGGAGAGGTGACCAGGTGTGTAGATGAGGGAAATGTACTTGATGTCGTCTACTTGGACTTCAGCAAGACTTTTGACAAGGTCCACATGAGAGCCTGATAATGATGATAAGAGCCCATGGAATCCAAGCAAATTTGAAAATTGGATCCTGAATTGGCTGAGTGGCAGGAAGCAGAAGGTAAAAGCTAAATTATTGTGGATGCTGGAATCTGAAACAAAAACAGAACATGCTGGACAATCTCAGCAGGTCTGACAGCATCTGTGGAGAGAGGAGGGAGCTAACGTTTCGAGCCTAGATGATTCTTTGTCAAAGCAGAGGGTGATGGTTAGGGGTGTTTTTCTGACTAGATGCCTGTGCCCAGTGGGGTCCCACAGGATCAATGTTGGGGCCCTTGCTGATTGTGGTTTATATAAATGATTTAGACATGACTGTGGATGGTTGATCAGTAAGTTCACGGATGATATGTGTGAAGAATGGTTACTGCACCTTTAATGTAATGATCCCTTTAAGACCGGGTTTGGAACCCTGGGGACTCCGCCTCTGGCTTCACCCCCCAGGGAGCAATATATAAGGTAATGTCCAGTGGACAGTGTGCAGTGAGCACACGTCTCGGTAGCTGACTGTTTCTCTGCTAATTAAAGCCTTTGTATTACCAACCATCTCTCTCGAGTTGTAATTGAGGGTATCTCAATTTAATTACCAGACTACAGCAAGATGGACAGCGGTCTAAAGCCGGAGAAGCTCAATTTGGATGCTCGGTCGCCGGAGGCCGCAGAAAATTTTAAATACTGGCTTCGGTGTTTTGAGGCCTACCTGAACTCCTCGGACACTACAGTCAACGAACCTCGCAAGCTGAGCCTACTACACGCCTGGGTGGGCCACAGACTCTCTTCCGTGATCGAGAAGGCCACCACATACGAGGTGGCGGTCGAAATCCTGCGGAAGCGCTTCGTTATGTCAATAAACGAGGTACACGTCCGGCATTTGCTCTCGACCTGCCGGCAGCGCTCCGGGGAAACGCTAGACGAGTACGTGGAAAGACTCACCGCGCTCGCTAGGAACTGCGACCACAAGGAGGTGACGGCAGAAGTCCATATGAACTTGCACATCCGAGATGCTTTCCTGTCCGGTATACGATCCACACACATCAGGCAGCAACTCCTCAAAGACGGAGCAAAAGACATTCAAGCCACGATAACGCTCGCCTCCTCCCTGGAAGTGGCCCACCATAATCTCCGCACGTACTCCACGGACCCTGCGAGCCCGTCAGTCCCCTCCAGAGTCGGCCACGCTACAGGCCTGCGCCGCGCGGCAACCCGCTCACACCGGGGGCACACCATGCTATTTCTGTGGGCAAGGCCAGCACCCACGTCAGCATTGCCCAGGCCACTCCACTATCGGCAACGACTGCGGAAAGAAGGGGCATTTCGCAAAGGTCTGCCTGGCTGGGCCCAAGGCCCAGAAACAAAAGTCTCATCGGGCCCAGAAATCGAGCTCCCAGGCCCACAGGCCCCACAACGTGGCTGCGCGCCGGCCGGACACGCCCCCTTCTGACATGTCATCGACCTTGTGCGAGTCATGGGGACGGCCATCTTGCCGGCGGCCATCTTCAAAATCCGACAAGTGCTACCGACGGCGGTGGCCATTTTGTGACTCCGGGCGGCCATTTTGTGAGTCCGACTTAGCTGAGGACTCTGACTACATGCAACTGGGAGCGATCACCCTCGACCAATCACGGCCGAAGCACCTACGGAACTCTATGATGCAGGTCCAAATCAATGGGTGCGACATTCCCTGCCTCTTCGACTCCAGAAGCACGGAGAGCTTTATCCACCCAGAAACGGTCAAGCGCTGCTTCTTGCGCACCTATCCCGCCTCCATAACTATCGCCCTCGCCTCTGGATCCCACTCGGTTCAAATCACGGGGTATTGTGTCGCGAACCTCGCGATCCAGGGCGCCGAATACGCCCGTTTCAAATTTTATATCCTCCCTCACCTCTGCGCTCCCCTGCTGCTCGGTCTGGATTTTCAGTGTAGCCACCGAAGCCTGACACTGAAGTTCGGCGGACCCCTACGCCCACTCACGGTAAGTAGCCTGGCAACACTTAAAGTTGCACAACCCCCCCCTCTTCGCGAACCTCACCGCCGACTCAGGAGTCGGCAGTACAGTGCCCAAGATATGACTTTTATCAAGTCAGCGGTTCAGCGGTTGCTGAAAGAAGGGGTCATAGAGGCTAGCAACAGCCCCTGGAGTGGCTTGGTAGTCCGGTCTGGGGAAAAGAAACGGATGGTGATGGACTATAGTCAGACCATAAACCGTTTGACGCAGTTCGATGCGTACCCACTCCCCCGCATTGCAGGAATGGTGAACCAAATCGCCCAGTATTGAGTATTCTCCACGGTTGACCTAAAATCCGCCTACCATCAGCTCCCTATCCGCCCAGAGGACCGCCTCTACATGGCCTTCGAAGCAGCCGGTCGGCTTTTTCACTGCCTCAGGGTCCCTTTTGGCGTCGCAAATGGGGTCTCCGTTTTTCAAAGGGCGATGGACCAAATGGTGGACAAGTACAGTTTACGGGCTACTTACCCGTACTTGGACAATGTCACCATCTGCGGCCATGACCAGCAGGACCACGACGCAAACCTAAAAAAGTTCCACCAGACCGCCCGGGCCCTCAATCTGACCAACAACAAAGAGAAATGCGTTTTCCACACAACCCGACTAGCCATCCTCGGCTACGTCGTGGAAAATGGGCTCCTAGGCCCAGACCCCGACCGCATGCGCTTCCTTAAGGAACTTCCCCTTCCCCGAGCCTCAAGGCACTCAAACGGTGCTTGGGGCTCTTTTCCTATTACGCCCAGTGGGTCCCCAGATATGCGGACAAAGCCCGACCACTCATTAAGACCACGCTTTTTCGCCTCATGCTTGAGGCCCGGTCGGCCTTCAGTCGTATCAAGGCCGATATCATCAAAGCCGCCATGCACAAGGTGGACAAAACCATCCCCTTTGTGGTAAACCACTGTTACACATGTATTAGGTGATGTAAGGTAGGACCTGTACTACAGGTTCGCCAGGTGCCCTTGCCTGCTGGCTCCGCCCAGTAGGAGGAGTATAAATATGCGTGTCCTCTATTCAGCAGCCATTTCACCAGCTGCTGTGGGAGGCCACACATCTTACTGCAATAAAGCCACAGTTGTATCCAACCTGAGTCTTTGTACAATTGATCGTGCATCAATTTATTGCAGTAAGATTTTCGATAAGATGGACCTCCGAATCAAACCAGATCGCCTGCAGCTGGATCCGAAATCAAGCGACACCAGAAAGGACTTTAATCACTGACTAGCCTGCTTCGAGGCCTATATCATTTCAGCGACCACCCCTCTGACGGAGGTTCAGAAGATACAGATCCTGTACTCAAGGTTGAGCTCCAGCGTGTTTCCGCTGATCCAGGATGCCCTGAACTACGCGGACGCCATGGCGCTCCTCAAAGAAAACTACGCTCAGAAAGCGAACACACTCTTCGCCAGGCATGTACTCGCCACTCACTCTCAACTCCCTGGTGAGTCCATAGAAGTCTTCTGGCAGGCCCTAATCCCACTCGTCCGGGACTGTGACTGTCAGGCCGTTACGGCCACCGAACATTCTAACCTTCTTTTGCGCGATGCTTTTGTAACAGGGATTGGGTCGGACCTCATTCGTCAAAGGCTGCTTGAAGGGGCAATGCTCGCCCCAGCGGGGACTAAGAAGCTAGCACTCTCCATGGCAGTCGCCTCACGTAATGCTCAGGCCTACCCCTCCGGCCACGTGGCCCACCCCTCCTATCCCTCGTGGACCCCACAAACGGCCGCCCCAGCCGGTGCCTTACCCAGCCAATACGCATGTGCCACACGCCAATCTGAGCACCCCGAGGGTCCCCGATGTTACTTCTGCGGCCATCAGAAGCACCCTTGCCAACGCTGCCCAGCCCGCGCTGCCATTTGCAATGGTTGCAGCAACAAGGGCCACTTCGCCGTTGTGTGCCAGGCCCGCGCAGTCTCCGCTATCGCCCCCTTCCCCCCGACCCACACACAATGGGCGCCGCCATCTTCACCTCCCGGGGCCGCGAGCAGACAGTGGGTGCCGCCATCCCCCCCCCCGCCCCGCAATCCACTTGCGGCCTATGGGCGCCGCCATCTTGTCCAGCCCCCGCAACGTGCGGCCCATGGGCGCCGCCATTTTATCCCTCGCAGGACCTTCAGGCGCCGCCATCTTGCCTTCCCCACGGGGCATGGACGCCGACAACATTCCACAACCTGGGCCCCCCACACTCTCCATTTTCGGACGCCAGCAACGACCAACCGCAGCTCGCCTCAATGATGCTCGACCAGTCTCGCCCACACAACCTGGCCACCACCTCGACTACGGTGAAAATCATCGGCCACGTGACCTCTTGCCTGCTGCACTCCGGGAGCACCGAAAGCTTCATCCATCCAGATAAGAAAAGGCGCTGCTCCCGCGCGGTCCACCCCGCCAATCAAAGAATCTCCCTGGCCTCCGGAACCCACTCCATCCCGATCCGGGGGTTCTGCACGGTCACTCTCACGATCCAGGGCGTAGAATTCAGCGGCTTCTGCCTCTACGTCCTTCCTAATCTCTGCGCTGCACTACTACAAGGCCTGGACTTCCAGTGCAATCTGCAGAGCCTCACCCTCAAATTTGGCGGGCCCTTACCACCCTTCACTGTGTGCGGCCTCGTGACCCTAAAGGTCAACCCACTCTCCCTCTTTGCCAATCTAACTTCGGATTGCAAACCCGTTGCCACCAGGAGCAGACGGTACAGCACCCAGGACAGGACCTTCATCAGGTCCGAGATCCAGCGGCTGCTTCGGGAAGGCATCATCGAGGCCAGCAACAGCCCCTGGAGAGCTCAAGTGGTAGTCGTTAAAACTGGGGAGAAGCACAGAATGGTCGTGGACTACAGCCAGACCATCAATCGGTACACGCAGCTCGACACGTACCCCCTCCCACGCATATCTTATATGGTCAATCAGATTGCGCAGTCCCGGGTCTTCTCAATGATAGACCTAAATTCCGCCTACCACCAGCACCCCATTCGTAAATCGTACCGTCCATACACTGCTTTCGAGGCGGACGGTCGTTTCTATCACTTCCTCAGGGTTCTCTTCATCGTCACTAAAGGGGGTCTCGGTCTTCCAAAGGGAGGTGGACCGAATGGTCGACCAGTACGGTTTAGAACATAGAACATAGAACAATACAGCGCAGTACAGGCCCTTCGGCCCACGATGTTGCACCGAAACAAAAGCCATCTAACCTACACTATGCCATTATCATCCATATGTTTATCCAATAAACTTTTAAATGCCCTCAATGTTAGCGAGTTCACTACTGTAGCAGGTAGGGCATTCCACGGCCTCACTACTCTTTGCGTCAAGAACCTACCTCTGATCTCTGTCCTATATCTATTACCCCTCAGTTTAAAGTTATGTCCCCTCGTGCCAGCCATATCCATCCGCGGGAGAAGGCTCTCACTGTCCACCCTATCCAACCCCCTGATCATTTTGTATGCCTCTATTAAGTCTCCTCTTAACCTTCTTCTCGCCAACGAAAACAACCTCAAGTCCATCAGCCTTTCCTCATAAGATTTTCCCTCCATACCAGGCAACATCCTGGTAAATCTGCTCTGCACCCGCTCCAAAGCCTCCACGTCCTTCCTATAATGCGGTGACCAGAACTGTACGCAATACTCCAAATGCGGCCGTACCAGAGTTCTGTACAGCTGCAACATGACCTCCGGACTCCGGAACTCAATCCCTCTACCAATAAAGGCCAACACTCCATAGGCCTTCTTCACAACCCTATCAACCTGGGTGGCAACTTTCAGGGATCTATGTACATGGACACCTAGATCCCTCTGCTCATCCACACTTTCAAGAACTTTACCATTAGCCAAATATTCCGCATTCCTGTTATTCCTTCCAAAGTGAATCATCTCACACTTCTCTACATTAAATTCCATTTGCCACCTCTCAGCCCAGCTCTGCAGCTTATCTATATCCCTCTGTAACCTGCTACATCCTTCCACACTATTGACAACACCACCGACTTTAGTATCATCTGCAAATTTACTCACCCACCGTTCTGCGCCTTCCTCTAGGTCATTGATAAAAATGACAAACAGCAACGGCCCCAGAACAGATCCTTGTGGT
This sequence comes from Scyliorhinus torazame, assembly GCF_047496885.1. Taxonomy (NCBI): domain Eukaryota; kingdom Metazoa; phylum Chordata; class Chondrichthyes; order Carcharhiniformes; family Scyliorhinidae; genus Scyliorhinus; species Scyliorhinus torazame. Next base: position 170,311,161 of record NC_092717.1, on the reverse strand, counting down.
ACTCCACTTGTGACTGTACTCCATTCTGAACATTTCCCATCAACCACCACCCTCTGTCTTCTTTCAGCTAGCCAATTTCTGATCCACATCTCTAAATCACCCTCAATCCCCAGCCTCCATATTTTTTGCAATAGCCTACCGTGGGGAACCTTATCAAACGCTTTGCTGAAATCCATATACACCACATCAACTGCTCTACCCTCGTCTACCTGTTCAGTCACCTTCTCAAATAACTCAATAAGGTTTGTGAGGCATGACCTACCCTTCACAAAGCCATGCTGACTATCCCTGATCATATTATTCCTATCTAGATGATTATAAATCTAGTCTCTTATAATCCCCTCCAAGACTTTACCCACTACAGACGTGAGGCTCACCGGTCTATAGTTGCCGGGGTTGTCTCTGCTCCCCTTTTTGAACAAAGGGACCACATTTGCTGTCCTCCAGTCCTCTGGCACTATTCCTGTAGCAGGCCACCTTTCCGTACCTAGACAACGTCACCATCTGCGGCCATGATCAGCAGGACCACGATGCCAACCTTGCTAAATTCCTCTGCACCGCCACTCTCCTCAACCTCACCTACAACAAGAAGTGCGTGTTCAGCACAACCCGCCTAGCCATCCTCGGCTATGTGGTCCAGAACGGAGTTCTGCGGTCCAATCCCGATCGCATGCACTCTCTCGTGGAGCTTCCCCTCGCCCAAGGCCCTCAAACGCTGCCTTGGGTTCTTCTCCTACTACTGCCCAGTAGGATCCAAACTACGAAGACAAGGCCCGCCCACTCATTCAGTCCATCCACTTTCCCCTTACGGCCAAGGCACAGCAGGCCTTCACCCGTATCAGAGCTGATACAGCCAAGGCCGGGATGCACGCAATAGACGAGACACTGCCCTTCCAAGTAGAAAGCGACGCATCAGATGACGCACTTGCCGCCACCCTCAACAAGACAGGCAGACCCGTGGCATTCTTTTCCCGCACCCTTCATGCCTCAGAAATTCGGTACTCGTCCGTCGAAAAAGAGGCCCAAGCTATCGTTGAAGATGTGCGGCATTGGAGGCATTACCTGGCCGGCAGGAGCTTCACTTTCCTCGCTGACCAACGGTCGGTAGCCTTCATGTTCAACAACACGCAGCGGGGCAAGATCAAAAATGATAAAATCTTGCGGTGGAGAATCGAGCTCTCCACCTATAATTCTGTATGGTCCCGGAAAACTCAACGAGCCCCCAGGCGCCCTATCCCGAGGTACATGTGCCAGCGCACAAGTAGACTGACTCCGGGCCCTACACGACAGCCTTTGTCACCCGGGGGTCACACGGCTGTACCATCTTGTCAAGGCTCGCAATCTGCCCTACTCCGTCGAGGAAGTACGGACAGTCACCAGGGACTGACAGGTCTGTGCGGAGTGCAAGCCGCACTTCTACCGGCCAGACCGTGCGCGCCTGGTGAAAGCCTCCCGCCCCTTTGAACGCCTCAGCGTGTACTTCAAAGGGCCCCTCCCCTCCACCAACCGTAACACGTATATTCTCAGTGTGGTCGAAGAGTACTCCAGGTTCCTCTTCGCCATCCCCTGTCCCGATATGACGTCTGCCACCGTCATGAAGGCCCTCAACACAATCTTCACTCTGCTCGGCTTCCCCGTCTACATCCACAATGACAGGGGATCCTCATTCATGAGCGATGAGCTGCGTCAGTTCCTGCTCAGCAGGGGTATCGCCTCCAGCAGGACGACCAGCTATAACCCCCGGAGAAACGGGCAGATAGAGAGGGAGAACGGGACGGTTTGGAGGGCCGTCCAACTGGCCCTACGGTCCAGGAACCTCCCAGCCTCTCGCAGGCAGGAGATCCTCCCTGATGCACTACACTCCATCCGGTCGCTACTGTGCACCGCTACGAATAACACATCCCATGAACATCTTTTTGCCTTCCCCAGGAAGTCCACTTCCGGGGTGTCGCTCCCGACGTGGCTCGCAGCTCCAGGACCGGTCCTGCTCCATAGGCACGTCTGACTTCATAAGGCGGACCCGTTGGTGGATAGGGTGCACTTGCTCCATGCCAACCCCCAGTATGCCTATGTGACGTACCCCAATGGCCGCCAAGGTACTGTCTCCCTCAGGGACCTGGCACCAGCAGGTTCCACTCATACACACTTCTCCGGCCCGGCGCCACCCTCCCCTCCCCTCGGCGCCCCCAACATTAACCCCACCAGGACCATCCCTCCTTCACCTGCCCACGCAAGAGGATGAAGAGGATTTCGGCATGCTCCTGGAGTCACCCGACATCAGGCCAGCACCGACATCGCCAGCATCAACATCGCCGCCACCGTTACGCCACTCCCAATGGAACGTCAAGGCGCCAGACCGGTTGAATCTCTAACTGGCACCGGACTTTCAAAAGACATTTTTTTTCTCTCCTAATAAAACACTGTACATAAATCCACTACTGCATATAGTTCTCCAACCCCCCGGCAGACTCATTTTTAACAGGGGGTGAATGTGGTAAACCACTGTTACACCTGTATTAGGTAATGTAAGGTAGGACCTGTACTACAGGTTCGCCGGAAGCTCCTGCCTGCTGGCTCTACCCAGTAGGAGGAGTATAAATATGCGTGTCCTCTATTCAGCAGCCATTTCGCCAGCTGCTGTGGGAGGCCACACATCTTACTGCAATAAAGCCACAGTCGTATCCAACCTGAGTCTTTGTACAATTGATCGCGCATCACCCTTTCAGGTAGAAAGCGATGCATCAGACATCGCCCTGGCTGCTACCCTCAACCAGGCAGGCAGGCCAGTAGCATTTTTCTCACGAACCCTCACCGCCTCGGATATTCGGCACTCTGCAGTCGAGAAGGAGGCAAAAGCCATTGTGGAGGCTGTGCGGCACTGGAGGCACTACCTAGCCGGTAGGAGGTTCGCCCTCGTCACCGACCAACGGTCAGTAGCCTTCATGTTGATTACGCACAACGGGGCAAAATAAAAAATGATAAAATTTTGAGGTGGAGGATCGAACTCTCCACCTAGTCGTACGATATTACATATCGTCCGGGGAAGCTCAACGAGTCCCCAGATGCCCTGTCCCACGACACATGCGCCAATGAGCAGAAAGACCATCTGCGGGCCATCCATGATGACCTCTGTTACCTGGGGGTCACCCGGCTTGCTCATTTCATCAAGTCCCGCAATCTACCTTACTCTACCGAGGAGGTCAAGGCCATGACCAAGGCTTGCCAGATCTGTGCGGAGCGCAAATCGCACTTCTATCGACCAGACAAGGCTCGCCTGGTGAAAGCCTCTGGGCCCTTTGAGCGACTAAACGTGGACTTAAAAGGGCCCCTCCCATCCACCAACCGCAACACCTACCTCCTCACTGTCATCGACAAATTCTCCCGCTTCCCATTCGCTGTCCCCTGCCCCGATATGACCTCGGCTACCATAATCAAGGCACTGCACAGCATCTTTACCCTGTTTGGTTTCCCCCGCTTATATCCACAGCGACCGGGGTACATCGTTCATGAGCGATGAGCTGCGTCAGTATCTGCTCAACAAGGGCATCGCCTCGAGCAGAACGACCAGCTATAACCCGCGGGGAAACGGGCAGGTGGAGAGGGAGAACATGACAGTTTGGAAGGCTGTCCTTCTAGCCCTATGGTCAAGAAGTCTCCCAACCACCCGCTGGCAGGAGGTCCTACCCGATGCTCTACAATCCATTAGTCGCTCCTCTGCACGGCCACGAACGAGACCCCTCACAATCGCTTGTTTGTCTTCCCCAGGAAGTCCACCTCTGGGGTCTCACTTCCACCTTGGCTGCCGACTCCGGGACCAGTTCTACTCCGGAGGCATGCGAGGAGCCATAAGACGGACCCTCTAGTCAAGAGGGTCCAGCTGCTGCATGCAAACCCCCAATACGCCTACATCGAGCACCTCGATGGAAGGCAAGACACAGTTCCCTGTGAGAGCTGGCACCCGCTGGCTCTCCCACCGACACCACCCCCCTCTATCGACGCTCCCCTCCCTGCACCGGCTGCCGACACTGACAGCACCCCCCTCTAGTGCCCCCTCCCTCCCCCGCCGGCGCCGGCACCAATCACTCTAGTTACCCCAGATACCCCCCTGCTCCACCACGGGCAAACGCTCAGACCACCGTGCTCCCGGATATATCCCCACTGAAGACGCCTGTATCCGCCGCACCACCGCCGGAGCTGAGAAGGTCAACAAGGACAATCAGACCACCCAAAAGACTGGACATGTAATTCCACTTCACCCCTGACGGACTCTGTGTTTTCTTTCCAAACAGGGGGTGAATGTGATGAATGGTTACTGCACCTTTAATGTAATGGTCCCTTTAAGACCAGGTTTGGAACCCTGGGGGACTCCGCCTCCGGCTCCACCCCCCAGGGAGCCATATATAAGGTAATGTCCAGTGGGCAGTGTGCAGTGAGTACACGTCTCGGTAGCTGACTGGTTCTCTGCTAATTAAAGCCTTTGTATTACCAATCATCTCTCTCGAATTGCAATTGAGGGTATCTCAATATGAAAATTGGTGGGGTGGTAAATAGTGAGGAGGATAGCCTTAGATTACAGGAGGATATGGAAGGGCTGGTCAGGTGGGCTGATCAGTGGCAACTGAATTCAATCCGGATAAGTGTGAGGTGATGCACTTGGGCAGGACAAACAAGGCAAGGGAATACATGATAAACGGTAAGAACCTAGGAAGAACCAAGGATCAGAGGGAGCTGGTTTGCACGAACACCGGTTTCTTAAGGTAGCAGAGCAGATGGCTACAGTGGTTAAGAAGGCAGATGGTATACTTGCCTTTATTAGCCAAGGCTTAGAGTTTAAGAGCAGAGAGGTTATGCTGGATCTGTACAAAAGGTTGGTTAGGCCACAACTGGAGTATTGTGTGCAGTTCTGGAATCCACACTGTAATAACGCTTGAGAGGTTAAAGGAGATTTACCAGGATGCTGTCTGGGCTTGAAAGTTTTAGCTATGAAGAGAAATTGGATAGACTGGGATTGTTTTCTTTGGAGCAGGGGAAACTGAGGGGGAACGTGATGGAGATGAATAAAATTATGAGGGGCATATATAAAGTAGACAGGAAGAAATGTTTCCCTTTGGTGGAGGGATCACTGACCAGGGGGCATAGATTTAAGGTAGGGGTAGGGGGATTAGAAGAGATTTTTTGCCCAGAGAATGGTGGGAGTCTGATACTCGCTGCCTGAAAGGGTGGTGGAGGCAGAGACCCTCATAACATTCAAGAAGTATTTAGATGTGCACTTGCCAAGGCATACACGGCTATGGGCCAAGTGCTGGAAAATGGGATTAGACTGGGTCGGTAGTTTTTGATTTGTTTTTGACCGGCGCAGATGCGATGGACTGAAGGACCTTTTCTGTGCTGTAGACCTCTATGGGCGCTATCCAATGACCACACTGTGCCCGAAAAGCAGCTCATCACGATGCAATGTGATGAATAAAAGCCAGGAGACCTCGCTCCCAGGATCTATCTGCTCGCAGCGCCTCGCAAGATCCAATGCGATTTAAGGTAGGGGCAGAGACGTTGCAATTTAAATCCTGCCCGTTGTGGATGGCATCACTTTTTGGCAAATCTGCATATTGGAATGATACTGCTCGTCTCACTTTAATGTGCAGATTGCCAAGGTACCTGAGACTTTGGGATTCATCCCCTTCACCTCGCAGACCTCGGGCGAGCGCTGTTCAGCATTGCCTCCACAAATGGGGACCAGATGGAAGGGCACTCACGGGGGGTCTCCCAGTGGATTAGAGGCCCCCAGCTACATGTCCTTTGGGCAGGGTGTTGCCCTGACGCTGCTGGTGCCACCTGGGCACGCTAGCAGTGCCAGGCTGGAAACATGCAGCTAAACGCACTCACTATGGGACTTTGTTCCCAATTAGTAGAATCGCACCCTATGACTCTACAACCTCTGTATTATAAAAGGATTTTGAGGCACACCTATTTTCTCTGCCTTCTTCCATTACTGGAAACTTTGTTTTTAACCGCCACGGAATCATAGAATACCTACAATGCAGAAGGGGGCCATTCGGTCCATCGGGTCTGCACAACCCTTCGAATGAGCACTCACCCATGCCCGCTCACTCCTATCCCAGTAGCCCCATAGCCTAACCTGCACATCCCTGGACACTAAGGGCCAATTTAGCATGGCCAATCCACCTAGCCTGCACATCTTTGGACCGTGGGAGGAAACCGAAGCACCCGGAGAAAACCCACGCAGACACAGGGAGAATGTGAAAACTCAACACAGACAGTCACCCAAGGCAGGAATTGAATCCAGGTCCCTGGCGCTGTGAGGCAGCAGTACTAACCACCATGACCTGTTTTTTAAAAATCTCTCCTCCTCCAAGGGTTTTTGCACCCCTTTTAATCCTTGAGTTTTGTGCAGGTGCATGGGACCTTTGTCTTTATCTCCAAGTCCCGTTGGTCACGCACACGGGCCTGACCGACATTAAAAAATCTAAATCACTTATGTGTGGCTCTTTCCCTGTTGGTGCATGTGCAGGAGGACCAAGATCCATCAGGTTTTGGAGATGTCAGCCACAGAGTTGAAGACAAAGGTTAGTTTTAGTTTAATAACATGAATTTTGAATCATTTTGAATCTTTCTTCATGGCACATTTGAGGGATCTTCACTGCACCCCAGTGTGCCATTGGGAACCACTGTCCTAGCTTTAAAGAAAGGATTTTTAAAAATAAAGATGTAAATGAACTTCCATTTTTAAAATAATTGCCATTCTTTGACACTTGCAGGTGCGGCTGAAGAATTCGAAGCACAGCGGGACTGCAACTGCTTCACTCGTTGTACTCTCATTTTGCAGATGTCTTAATGGGAGTTAGGTTCCTCATTAATAAAATGCAAAGGGCTTGAAGACTGATTTATGTGCAAAGCCACTTACATTAAATGGGGGGATTTGCAACATAGATGTTGATCAGACACAAGATGGGACCTCTACAGACAGGATGGTCTACATCTGAACCTGAGGGGCACAAATATCCTGGGGGGGAGATTTGTTAGTGCTCTTTGGGGGGGTTTAAACTAATGCAGCAGGGGCATGGGAACCTGGATTGTAGTTTTAGGGTAAGGGAGAATGAGAGTATAGAGGTCAGGAGCACAGATTTGACGTCGCAGGAGGGGGCCAGCGTTCAGGTAGGTGGTTTGAAGTGTGTCTACTTCAATGCCAGGAGTATACGAAACAAGGTAGGGGAACTGGCAGCGTGGGTTGGTACCTGGGACTTCGATGTTGTGGCCATTTCGGAGACATGGATAGAGCAGGGACAGGAATGGATGTTGCAGGTTCCGGGGTTTAGGTGTTTTAGTAAGCTCAGAGAAGGAGGCAAAAGAGGGGAGGTGTGGCGCTGCTAGTCAAGAGCAGTATTACGGTGGCGGAGAGGATGCTAGATGGGGACTCTTCTTCCGAGGTAGTATTGGCTGAAGTTAGAAACAGGAAAGGAGAGGTCACCCTGTTGGGAGTTTTTTATAGGCCTCCTAATAGTTCTAGGGATGTAGAGGAAAGGATGGCGAAGATGATTCTGGATATGAGCGAAAGTAACAGGGTAGTTATTATGGGAGACTTTAACTTTCCAAATATTGACTGGAAAAGATATAGTTCGAGTACAATAGATGGGTCGTTTTTTGTACAGTGTGTGCAGGAGGGTTTCCTGAAACAATATGTTGACAGGCCAACAAGAGGCGAGGCCACGTTGGATTTGGTTTTGGGTAATGAACCAGGCCAGGTGTTGGATTTGGAGGTAGGAGAGCACTTTGGGGACAGTGACCACAATTCGGTGACGTTTACGTTAATGATGGAAAGGGATAAGTATACACCGCAGGGCAAGAGTTATAGCTGGGGGAAGGGCAATTATGATGCCATTAGATGTGACTTGGGGGGGATAAGGTGGAGAAGTAGGCTGCAAGTGTTGGGCACACTGGATAAGTGGGGCTTGTTCAAGGATCAGCTACTGCGTGTTCTTGATAAGTATGTACCGGTCAGACAGGGAGGAAGGCGTCGAGTGAGGGAACCGTGGTTTACCAGGGAAGTGGAATCTCTTGTTAAGAGGAAGAAGGAGGCCTATGTGAAGATGAAGTGTGAAGTTTCGGTTGGGGCGATGGATAGTTACAAGGTAGCGAGGAAGGATCTAAAGAGAGAGCTAAGACGAGCAAGGAGGGGACATGAGAAGTATTTGGCAGGAAGGATCAAGGAAAACCCAAAAGCTTTCTATAGGTATGTCAGGAATAAGCGAATGACTAGGGAAAGAGTAGGACCAGTCAAGGACAGGGATGGGAAATTGTGTGTGGAGTCTGAAGAGATAGGCGAGATACTAAATGAATATTTTTCGTCAGTATTCACTCAGGAAAAAGATAATGTTGTGGAGGAAAATGCTGAGCCCCAGGCTAATAGAATAGATGGCATTGAGGTACGTAGGGAAGAGGTGTTGGCAATTCTGGACAGGCTGAAAATAGATAAGTCCCCGGGACCTGATGGGATTTATCCTAGGATTCTATGGGAGGCCAGGGAAGAGATTGCTGGACCTTTGGCTTTGATTTTTATGTCATCATTGGCTACAGGAATAGTGCCAGAGGACTGGAGGACAGCAAATGTGGTCTCTTTGTTCAAAAAGGGGAGCAGAGACAACCCCGGCAACTATAGACCGGTGAGCCTCACGTCTGTAGTGGGTAAAGTCTTGGAGGGGATTATAAGGGACAAGATTTATAATCATCTAGATAGGAATGATATGATCAGGGATAGTCAGCATGGCTTTGTGAAGGGTAGGTCATGCCTCACAAACCTTATTGAGTTCTTTGAGAAGGTGACTGAACAGGTAGACGAGGGTAGAGCAGTTGATGTGGTGTATATGGATTTCAGCAAAGCGTTTGATAAGGTTCCCCACGGTAGGCTATTGCAAAAAATACGGAGGCTGGGGATTAAGGGTGATTTAGAGATGTGGATCAGAAATTGGCTAGCTGAAAGAAGACAGAGGGTGGTGGTTGATGGGAAATGTTCAGAATGGAGTACAGTCACAAGTGGAGTACCACAAGGATCTGTTCTGGGGCCGTTGCTGTTTGTCATTTTTATCAATGACCTAGAGGAAGGCACAGAAGGGTGGGTGAGTAAATTTGCAGATGATACTAAAGTCGGTGGTGTTGTCGATAGTGTGGAAGGATGTAGCAGGTTACAGAGGGATATAGATAAGCTGCAGAGCTGGGCTGAGAGGTGGCAAATGGAGTTTAATGTAGAGAAGTGTGAGGTGATTCACTTTGGAAGGAATAACAGGAATGCGGAATATTTGGCTAATGGTAAAGTTCTTGAAAGTGTGGCTGAGCAGAGGGATCTAGGTGTCCATGTACATAGATCCCTGAAAGTTGCCACCCAGGTTGATAGGGTTGTGAAGAAGGCCTATGGAGTGTTGGCCTTTATTGGTAGAGGGATTGAGTTCCGGAGTCGGGAGGTCATGTTGCAGCTGTACAGAACTCTGGTCCGGCCGCATTTGGAGTATTGCGTACAGTTCTGGTCACCGCATTATAGGAAGGACGTGGAGGCTTTGGAGCGGGTGCAGAGGAGATTTACCAGGATGTTGCCTGGTATGGAGGGAAAATCTTATGAGGAAAGGCTGACGGACTTGAGGTTGTTTTCGTTGGAGAGAAGAAGGTTAAGAGGAGACTTAATAGAGGCATACAAAATGATCAGGGGGTTGGATAGGGTGGACAGTGAGAGCCTTCTCCCGCGGATGGATATGGCTGGCACGAGGGGACATAACTTTAAACTGAGGGGTAATAGATATAGGACAGAGGTCAGAGGTAGGTTCTTTACGCAAAGAGTAGTGAGGCCGTGGAATGCCCTACCTGCTACAGTAGTGAACTCGCCAACATTGAGGGCATTTAAAAGTTTATTGGATAAACATATGGATGATAATGGCATAGTGTAGGTTAGATGGCTTTTGTTTCGGTGCAACATCGTGGGCCGAAGGGCCTGTACTGCGCTGTATTGTTCTATGTTCTATGTTAAGACTGAGCACCGCAGGATGGGTTCTTTTTGCTCCCATTTTCCACCCGGGAAACAAGGATGTAATTTCCATCGCAAAATGACCTTCTGTATATTGTAATGCAAAAAGGAGATATATTTAAATAAATACAGTTCAATTTATTATATAGGTAATATTTAAAGTGCATGTTCATTTTAGCGCAGTTTGTAAATTAGGGAAGCGCCCTGAATAGTGTTGCTTGCATTTTTCATTTTAGTGCGGTTGTCGTGCTGTTAATCCTGGGGTAACACTGACTGCAACACGATGTAGTGAAATGATCAAGCATACACCAAACGTAGGCGTTGGTTCAATAAGATTTATTGAACTTCGGTAACGAAGCACACAGCTGCCTGTGGGTTGACTCTCTACTACTCTAAGTAAACTAACATTAACTATCTAGATCAGGCTAGCTCTGATCCACGTGTAGAAGGTGTTGAATGATTTGTACACCCTGACTGTCGCTACAGTTGGCACCAGTGGAAAGAGGCAGAGTGCTGATGTCTCGTGTGGTTTATAGTTGGAAGCCCCCCTCTGGTGTTCTGTCTGGTGATTGGTCGTGTTCTGTTCTGTATGTTGATTGGCTCACCTGGGTGTCTGTCATTGCCTGCTTTTACCTCATGATGTGCATGGGTGCATATTATGACATCCCCCCTTTAAAAAAAAAAATTGTCGGCTGCTTAGAGCATATACAACATATTTACAAAAGTAACTATATACAGTAAATTGGTGAGTGAATGGATATGTACATGTAAAGTGTCTAGCATGCAGAAACATAACAGTATGTATACAAAGGAGCTATTTATAAGTCCAGTCGTTGGATTCTTGTGGACCGCCTGAGAGGTGGAGGCAGGGATGATGATGCCTTGACAGGTTGGCATGCAGCCAGATTGGTGGCCTCGTGGAGCGAGGTGGCCGGATAAGGCAGAACGACATCTAGGAACGTGAGATCCGGTGGTGGGCAGGCAAGTTTGCGTAGTGCCCTTCTGTTGCGCCGGCCAATAGATCCATCAGCCATGCGAACCACAAACGACCTGGGAGCAGCCTGTTGAACAGCAACAGCTGGAGCTGACCAGCCTCCACCAGGCAACTTGACGCGAACAGCATCCTTCGGAGAGAGCACGGGCAGATCAGTAGCATGAGCATCACATGTCAGCTTTTGCCGGATTCTGATCTGCTGCATCTTTTGCAGCACTGGAAGGTGATCCAGGTCAGGTACATGAATGGCCGGAACAGTCGTCCGCAGGTTACGATTCATAAGGAGCTGTGCCGGAGACATACCGTTGGACAGAGGGGTTGCCCTGTACGCCAGAAGAGCAAGATTAAAGTCCGAAGCTGAGTCCGCAGCCTTACAGAGCATCTGCTTCACGATATGGACCCCTTTTTCGACCTTCCCATTAGATTGTGGGTAATGCGGGCTCGAGGTGATGTGCTGGAAGTGGTATTGCTTTGCGAAGTTGGACCATTCTTGACTATAGAAACAGGGACCGTCGTCGCTCAGAACTGTGAGTGGGATACCATGCCTGGCAAATGCCTCCTTGCAGGTCTTTATGACAGTCCTGGATGTTAGATCAGAGAGTTTCACTACCTCGGGGTAACTGGAGAAGTAATCAATTATCAGGACGTAGTCACGCTCGTTGGCGTGAAAAAGGCAAACTCCGACCTTAGACCACGGAGAGGTCACGATCTCATGCTGCTGGAGCGTTTCTTTGGGCTGAGCAGCTGGAAGCGTTGGCAGGTCGCGTAATTGAGGACCATGTTTGATATATCCTCATTGATGCCTGGCCAATAGACAGCCTGCCGGGCCCTGCGCCTGGACTTCTCAATTCCGAGGTGTCCCTCGTGTATCTGCGTGAGCACCAAGCTCTGGAGGCTGCGCGGAATGACAATGCGATCCAATTTCAGGAGGATCCCCCCAACAACTGTTAGGTCACCCTTTACATTATAGTATTGGGGGCATTGCCCTTTCTGCCAGCCATTCGTGAGGTGATGTATGACCCATTGCAGAAGAGGGTCCTTGGCGGTCTCTTCTCGAATGATGATGAGCCGTTCGTTGGATGTCGGGAGGGTGCTGGCACACAGTTGCACCTGTGCCTCAATGTTGTGTATGAAGTCGACCTGCTCACATGGCGAGGTGATGGCACGCGACAGGGCATCCACGATGATTAGCTCCTTTCCAGGTGTATAAACCAGTTCAAAATCATACAAAGAAAAATGCGAAGGAGAATGCGCTGGAGCCTGGGTGTCATGTCATTTTAGTCCATGTGTATAATGTGCACTAGGGGTCAGTGGTCCATCTCTACTGTAAAGGTCGGGAGACCATAGACATAATCGTGGAATTTCACGATGCCAGTGAGAAGGCCCAGGCATTCTTGCTCTATTTGAGCATATCGTTGCTCAGTGGGGGTCATGGCCCTTGAAGCGTAGGCCACTGGGGCCCAGGACAAGGTGTCATCCTTCTGGAGGGGCACCGCCCCAATGCCGTCCTGGCTGGCGTCTGTGGAGATTTTAGTCTCCCTCGCTGGGTCAAAAAAAGCTAGAACAGGAGCGGTGGTTAGCTTCGCTTTCAACTCAAGCCACTCTGCTTGATGTGTGGGTAGCCACTGGAAAGTGGTGGACTTCTTCACCAGGTGCCTGAGGGTCGTGGTGTGTGACGCGAGGTTGGGAATGAACTTTCCCCAAAAATGTACCATCCCCAGGAAGCGGAGGACCGCCTTCTTGTTCTCTGGGGTCTTCATTGTGTTGATGGCCTTGACTTTGTCCGAGTCTGGTTGCACGCCCTGCTGGGAGATCTGATCACCCAGAAACTTAATTGACAACATGCCAAAGGAGTATTTGGTTTTATTTAATTTCAGGCCGTTGGCATGTATGCGCCCGAAGACTTGTTGCAGACGGGAAATATATTCCTCTGGGGTCGTGGACCATATGATGACGTCGTCAACATAAACCCGCACACCGTCAATGCCCTCTAGCATTTGCTCCATTATTCGATGAAAGATTTTGGAGACCGAAACAATACCAAACGGCATGCGGTTGTAGCAGTATCTTCCGAAGGGTGTATTAAACGTGCAGAGCTTACAACTGGATGAGTCCAGCAGGATCTGCTAGAAGCCACGCGATGCATCCAGCTTTGTAAAGAATTTGACATGTGCCATCTCACTCGTCAGCTCCTCCCGCTTCGGGATCGGGTAGAGTTCCTTGCGATTCAGATCCTTGGGATCGATACAAATGCGCAGTTCTCCAGAGGGCTTCTTGACACAGACCATCGAGCTGACCCAGTCAGTTGGTTCCGTCACCTTGGATATTATCTTGGAGCTCCTGCAGCTGCGCCTTTAGACGGTCTTTTAGGGGCGCCAGCACCCGGCGTGGCGCATGGATGACAGGCGTGGCATCAGGTCTTAGCAGAATTTTATAGCGGTAGGACAGCGTACCCATCCCACTGAACACATCCGGGTATTGCAATAATAGCTCCTCAATGTCGGCCTGAAGAGTGCTGTTGGCAGAGGACATGGCATGTACACGCTGGACGAGATGGAGTAGCTTGCATGCATGGGCACCAAGCAGAGAAGCCTTGCCGGGCTTGACGATCTCAAACCACTAAGTGGCCTTGATGGCCTTATTGGATACATGCAGGTGACAGGACCCTAACGCAGTGATGGCATTTCCATTGTAGTCGAGCAACTGGCAGGACGACGGAAGAATTGTTGGCTGCCTTTGGATACGAGCAAGATCTGCTTGGTATATTAGATTGGCTGAAGCACTGGTGTCCAGCTTGAACTGGGTGCTACAATCGTTGACTTGTACTGTGGCACGCCGCTCGTCCGCATAATCCACATTGAGGATGGGTGTGTGTGTTGCTGAATGCGAGGAGGCCTTGTCATGCATGGTGATGATGCCACTCAATATGGGGACTCTGGGCAGTCATCCTCTGGATCCGTGACGGGATCAGGTTCCAAATCCAGCAGCCCTTGCTGCACACTTCGAACGCGTCTGCGTTGGAACTGGGATCGCTGGCCCCCTATCGGAGGTGCAGACCTGCACAAAGCCGCATAATGGCCAAGCTTCTTGCAGTTGAGACATCGCCTGCCTCTTGCAGGGCATCGCTGCTTTAAATGGGCGGTGCCACAGTTGGGGCACGCCATCACGCCGACGTTGTGACGCTCGGTGCGTCGTCGCACATGCGCAGTGCGCTCAGCCGCCGCTCGCACCTGAGCAGTGTGGTCTTCGGCCGCTTCGGTCTCCTGACCGTGGTGCGCATGCGTGGGACTCCTGGAAAAGCGCGTGAAATGGCCGCCTTCATCAATGCTCAGGCGCCGCATTCGGCCGATGGCCTGTACACTCTCAGCCTCGTGGGAGGCAAGTTGGTCCTGCTCTGCCGACTTAAGGTGGGAATAGTGACTTTTTGCCTGTTCGTGGACTTTGCACGTCTCGATGGCCACTGGCAGGGTCATATTTTTTATTTTTAGGAGCTGCTCCCACAGGGCGTCGGAATGGACGCCAAACACGATCTGATCTCTGATGAGGGAGTCAGCGGTGTCACCGTAGTTGCAGGATTGAGCTAGAATGTGAAAATGAGTGAGAAAAGACTGGAAAGGCTCATCTTTACCCTGAAGGCGCTGCTGGAAGACATAACGCTTGAAGCTTTCGTTCATCTCGACCTCAGTGACTGTCGAATTTGGCTAAGACGGTCTGGAACTTGGTCTTGTCCTCACCATCGGCAAAAGTGAGCAAATTGAAGATTTGGATGGCCTGGTCCCCCGCAGTCGACAGTAGCAGCACAAATTTTCAGGCATCGGACGCACTTTCGAGGCCTCAAGGTATAGACTGAATTTCTGCTTGAAGACCCGCCAGTCGGCGCCAAGTTTCCCGGAGATCCGGAGCTGTGGAGGTGCCTGGACCTTTTCCATGCCACTGGAAGGCAGTTGCTGGTCGTTGGTGAATTTTCGAAGGTAAATTACTTAGAAGCAGTCGCCACTCCTGGTATCATGTCGTGTTGTTCACCCTGGGGTAACACGGACTGCAACATGATGCAGTTAAATGATCAAGCATACACCAAACATAGGCGTTGGTTCAATAAAAGATTTATTGAACTTCGGTAACGAAGCACACAGCTGCCTGTGGGTTGACTCTCTACTACTCTAAGTAAACTAACATTAACTATCTAGATCAGGCTAGCTCTGATCCACGTGTAGAAGGTGTTGAATGATTTGTACACCCTGACTGTCACTACAGTTGGCACCAGTGGAAAGAGGCAGAGTGCTGATGTCTCGTGTGGTTTATAGTTGGAAGCCCCCCTCTGGTGTTCTGTCTGGTAATTGGTCGTGTTCTGTTCTGTATGTTGATTGGCTCACCTGGGTGTCTGTCACTGCCTGCTTTTACCTCATGATGTGCATGGGTGCATATTATGACAGTGGTTACTGCGCATGATCATTTCTTTAAACAAACCGTTGCTTCACCAATTAACGCCTGGCTCATTCACACATGTCACTTCCATCCTGCTCCTTCCTGCTCACCACTTCTCTCCCCTGACCATCCCATTTGCTACTTCACACTCCTGATCTTACTGTTTGCCACTTCCCTTTCCTTGCCTCCAGTTCATTTTCCTCCCAGAACGATCCGCTAGCTGCTTCAGCTGACCCCCTAACTCCATCCAGCTCACTGCTTTCAAACCCCAAGCGCTTGCTGCTTCCCGTTTGCCACTTTCCTCCCACAAACCACTTCCGATGGGGAGCAACTGGGCAGTTTAATGGCACAGTGTAGTGCTGCTGCCTCACAGCACCAAGGACACAGATTCAGTTCCTGCCTTGAGTCACTGTCTGTGTGAAGTTTGCACGTTCTTCTCCTGTTTGCGATGGTTTCATACTCATGCTCCAGTTTCCTCCCATAGTCTAAAGATGTGCAGGTTAGGTGGATTGGCCATGCTAAATTGTCCTTTAGTTTGCAAAGGTTAGGTGGGTTGACGGGAACAGGGTGGGGAAGTGGGCTAAGGTGGAGTGCTCTTTGGGGGGGGTCGATACAGGCTTGATGGACTGACTACTGGCCTCCTGTTGCACTAAAGGGATTCTATTATACTCTATGATATGGGGCAGGATTCTCTGTTTGGGAGAGTGTGGGCTTGATTCACCGTTTTTGAGGCTGTTTTTGAGGCTAAGTGTTGACACCAGCAGAGGAGTTGTGGTGTTTTACAACAAAAAGATCAGCGCCGACCCCTCACTGATCCTGCACCAGGTGAGGGGCTAGCAGTAAAACTCCCGGCTCCCACCATATAGAGAT
This sequence comes from Scyliorhinus torazame, assembly GCF_047496885.1. Taxonomy (NCBI): domain Eukaryota; kingdom Metazoa; phylum Chordata; class Chondrichthyes; order Carcharhiniformes; family Scyliorhinidae; genus Scyliorhinus; species Scyliorhinus torazame. The sequence continues at coordinate 170,294,845 of NC_092717.1, read as the reverse complement.
TGGCCGGGTCCGTGGCTGCGCATGCGCAAGGCGAAAACCTGCAGCGGTCGCGCCGTATAACACGGCACCAGACATTCGCGTGGACCCGATCTGCCAGATAGTGTCCCCCTGGCCACAACCTGGAAACACCCTGGCCACCCTCCACATGTCGCCCAGCCTTCGGGGAGGCCCCCCGGCCAGCAGAACGGCTCCCGCCCGACAGTGGCGGTGCTGGACACTGTCAGCAGCCGCCACGCCGGATTCACGATTGCTGAGACCACATGTCAACCGTGCGGTCGGGAACTCGGCCTTTCGGATGCGGAGGGAGGCTTCAGGTGACGCGCTAACTCCATTCCAAGGGCATACGGCGTGCGGTGTGCGATGCGATGATGCCATTTCGGAGGGGCGGAGGATACAAAACCGCGTGAAACCGGCGCCGCCCACGCTTTCGGCATGAGAAAGGATTTTCCGCCGATCGCCTATTGCGAAATCAGCATCAGTGAACGGTGAATCCTGCCCAGCGTTCTTCCTCTGGAGCTGAATTGCACTGGAAGCGAGTCCCAATCCTTTCATGGTGAAGATTGTGGGGCTTCCCTCGGGAATCCTGCTATCGGGCTGCCAATTTGAGTGGGCGGCCCGGTAGTGAGGTCCTGTGGTTCCCCCTTCCCGTATCACAATTCAGCCCTCCCACCCCACAATGCAATTCAGCTCCCCCGGGATTTTCTGGGTCAACACCCCCCACCCCCCCCGTACGGGAGTAGCCCAACCAGTCCCCCAAACAAGCCCCTCACCAGAGATCCCCTAAGTAAAGAGACCACACTCAGAGACCACCCTAAATAAAGAGACCCCTGCACAGCAACCCTCTAATTAAAGAGACCCTCATAGAGCCCCAAAATAAACAGATTCCCCCACAGGCCCCTAGAAGAGAGGCCCCTGTCAGGAACCGCCACCCAGAAGTGAGACCCCCCCCCAGAAGCTAGAGAGCTGTCCAAACAGAGATAGTGAAACAAATCACTGCTTTAACACTTACCTGGGCAATACACCTACTGGCTCAGGCAGAGGAAGCAGCACCAGTCAAGTCCACGAAAGACGAAACAATCAGCTGAGTTTAAACTACCTCCGATCTTTGATCTATAAGCCATTCATTAATTTTTCTTTGATATTGATTTTACTAGGCTGTAATTGACAGCTTCCGCACACACCCAATGGTCAGCATTGTTCCATTCCTCTCCCTTCACGGTTGAGTAAATTTGAAGTAGTCAGCTGTGAAACTAATTGCAATGGGCGTGATTCTCCCGCAATTCGCGGGGCGGCCCGTACCGGCGCCAATAGCGGCGCGAACCACTCCAGCGTCGGGCCGCCCGGAAGTTGCGGAATCCTCTGCACGTCCGGGAGCTAGGCTGGCACTGGAGGGGCTGGCGCCAGGCCAACCGGCACCGAAGGGCTGCCGCCGACCGACGCAAGTTGCTGCATGTGCAGGACTGCCAGCGTGTTCCGGCGCATGCGCAGAACCGCCGGTGTGTTTCCTGCACATGTGCAGGGGGTTTCTTCTCCCCGCCGGCCATGGCGGAGCCTTACAGAGGCTGGTGCGGAGGGAAAGAGTGCCCCCACGGCACAGGCCCGCCCGCAGATTGGTGGGCCCCGATCATGGGCCAGACCACCGTGGGGAACCCCCCCCGGGACTATATCCCCCCTGCGCCCCAACGAGGACCCCGCTAGACGTCCGACAAGCCAGGTCCCGCCGGGATGGACCATGTCAATTTCACGCTGGCGGGACAGGCCGAAAACGGGCGGCCGCTCGGCCCATCAGGGCCCAGAGAATTGCCGGGGGGGGGGGGTTGCCAACGGCCCCCGATCGGCGCAGATCAATCCCCGCCCCCGCCCGAAACCCGGTGGCGGAGAATTCGGCAGCCGGCGTCGGTGCCTCGGGGCAGGATTCGCGCCGCCCCCCGGTGATTCTCCAACCCGGCGGGGGGTCGGAGAATCCCGCCCAATGTTTATAAACACCTATCTTTGATTGACTGCTTTTGGACCAGTTCAAACAGAGTTACATGCTTTCCATTCATCTCCCTTACACGGTTGAGTGACTTTAAAGTGGTCAGTTGTGAAACTAACAGAAATTAATTCTGGATGAGTGCACCCAACAGCATTCAAGAAGCTCAACATCATCCAAGACAAAGCAGCTCACTTGATTGGCACCCCATCCATCACCTTCAACATCAACTCCCTCAACCACTGATGCAGAGGCAGCAGTGTGCACCATCTACAAGATGCACTAAAACAACTCACCAAGGCTCCTTTAGCAGTACCTTCCAAACCAGTGACCTCTGCCACCTAGAAGCTAAGGGCAACAGGTGCATGGCAACACCACCACCTGCAGGATCCTCTCCTAGCCACACACCATCCTGACTTGGAAATATATAGCCATTCCTTCACGGCTGTTGGGTCAAAATCATGCAATTTCCTCCCTACCAGTACTGTGAGTGCAACTACACCAGATGAATTGCAGCGATGGAAGAAGGCGGCTCACCACTACCTTCTCAAGGGCAGTTAGGGATGGACAACAAAAATACATATGCAATGATATACTCATCCCATGAAAGAAAAAAAGCAGTGAGTTGAAGAGTTGAGAGTGGTGGAAAAAGGGAGGGGCAGCAAGTGGGACGGGAAAACAGCGGGCAAGAACTGAATTGTGCTGGCTCGAGACAACACTGCGGAGGATTACAGCAGTACCAAAGGGGATTATTGATGAAAGGCAAAGACTGGTAATTACGCAGATACTGGATATTGTCTCTCCAGCTCTAGAGTCCACACTGCTCGGGGTCCCTGCTCCCAGGGTCTCGCGCAAAATCACTATTGGCCTGAGTATGTGTGCCCCCACCATGAGCCAGTCATGTGGGTGGCCAGGCCCGGCCCCTTAAAGGGGCCACGTCACCACATGAATCAAAACTGTTTGTGCATTATTTATTAAGAAGAGTAAGAGGATGTGAAGGCTTGTTAAGTTCAAGGCAACCAATCAGTTTTTAATATAAAAATTATGGGTCAAAAATGTAACCCATCCTTATTTCACGTATTATTATGAGGAAGAGATTTTAATTTGGCACCTTTTTATTTAGCATGCCACTTGTTAGAAACACATTAGGAATGCTAAATGAGGGATAGCTGTAACTCAAAGGTATTTACAATGGTTAGATGCTATTAGTTCATGAATAATGAGGTGTTCCACTGACCCATTTAAATGAACAATTAACAGTTCAGCAGCATTTGGAAAGGTAACAACTGTAGCCATTAATCTCCATCTTAAATCAAAAATAAACACACCCTGGCAAAAAAAACTATTCCACGTATGTGCATGTGTTGGATCTTCATGTTCACTTTTTTTAATTTCCTGGAGCTAATGCAAAATCTAGTTCCAGTGCCTTTTTCAAATACACATTACTGACCAGAAGCACTTCCAGTGTCAGAATTGAATAAGCGAGTGGTAATGGTGTGGTTTTGAAATATCAGTATGATCTGGAAGAAATCATAAACTATGGAAACCAAACGTTATTCTTTTTTGCTTATTTAAAATTGAACTTTACTGTTGCTGCAGGTCACAGAGTTCAGGTGAAGGGAGACTCAGAAATCCAAAGAGAAAGGTTGAGTTATCAGAACAGTACTGTGATGTGGGTAAAGACAAGCAGAGTGGGACTGGAAGGGACAGAGAGTTTAATTAAAATAGGAGGAAATAAAATAGAATGAAATAAACAAGTGAAATTAAAGATTCTTTATTTAAATGCACGAACCATCTGCAATAAGACAGATGAATTAATGGCACAAATAGAAATAAGTGACTTTGGTCTAATGGCCATGACAGAAACAGGGTTACATGGTGATCAAGGCTGGGAAATAAATATTCCAAGAGACACTGAGGCCTGTAACCTCTGGTCTCCAGAACTTCATACCAGGGGTGTACCTCAAAGATGTGCTGGGACCGCTCACCACGCCGCCCCCCCCCCCCCTCCCCCCCCCGCCTTTCCTGCCCCACAGAAGTACCCATGTAAAGATTGAACAGCAATTGCCTGGGAAGTTCAAACTTCCATTGGGCAATTACCTGGCACTTGGAACCATCTGATACTCCAATTTTAAAATTCCAACTGTCTTACAGGAATAACTATCCAGGAAGATTTAGAAGCTTTAGTAGTTTTTTCAAATTGTCAGTGAGTGCTGTATGGATCAATGTATGGCCTCTGCAATTTACAAACTATATTAATGATTTAGACGAAGAGACAGAGAGTAATGAACCAACGTTTCCTGAAGATAATAATGATAAAGGGCTAATACTGAGATTCTGGATACTAGACCAGAAGGGCTTGAGGTTCATAAGGAGGAGGTGTTAGCAATTCTGGAAAGTGTGAAAATAGAAAAGTCCCCTGGGCCGGATGGGATTTATCCTAGGATTCTCTGGGAAACTGGGGAGGAGATTGCTGAGCCTTTGGCTTTGATCTTTAAGTCATCTTTGTCTACATGAATAGTGACAGAAGACTGGAGGATAGCAAATGTTGTCCCCTTGTTCAAGAAGGGGAGTAGAGACAACCCCAGTAACTATAGACCAGTGAGCCTTACTTCTGTTGTGGGCAAAATCTTGGAAAGTTTTATAAGGGATAGGATGTATAATCATCTGGAAAGGAATAATTTGATTAGAGATAGTCAACACGGTTTTGTGAAGGGTATGTCGTGCCTCACAAACCTTATTGAGTTATTTCAGAAGGTGACCAAACAGGTGGTTGAGGGTAAAGCAGTTGATGTGGTGTGTATGGATTTCAGTAAAGCATTTGATAAGGTTCCCCACGGTAGGCTACTGCAGAAAATACAGAGGCATGGGATTCAGGGTGATTTAGCAGTTTGGATCAGAAATTGGCTAGCTGGAAGAAGACAAAGGAAAAAGATGGGAAATGATAGGCCAATTAGCCTAACCTCGGTTGTTGGCAAGATTCTAGAATCCATTGTTAAGGATGAGATTTCTAAATTCTTGGAAGTGCAGGGTTGGATTAGGACAAGTCAGCATGCATTTAGTAAGGGGAGGTCATGCCTGACAAACCTGTTAGAGTTCTTTGAAGAGATAACAAATAGGTTAGACCAAGGAGAGCCAATGGATGTTATCTATCTTGACTTCCAAAAGGCCTTTGATAAGGTGTCTCACGGGAGACTGCTGAGTAAAATAAGGGCCCATGGTATTCGAGGCAAGGTACTAACATCGATTGACGATTGGCTGTCAGGCAGAAGGCAGAGAGTTGGGATAAAAGGTTCTTTTTCGGAATGGCAACCGGTGACGAGTGGTGTCCCGCAGGGTTCAGTGTTGGGGCCACAGCTGTTCTCTTTATATATTAACGATCTAGATGACGGGACTGGGAGCATTCTGGCTAGGTTTGCCGATGATACAAAGATAGGTGGCGGGGCAGGTAGTATGGAGGAGGTGGGGAGGCTGCAGATAGATTTAGACAGTTTAGGAGAGTGGTCCAAGAAATGGCTGATGAAATTCAACGTGGGCAAGTGCGAGGTCTTGCACTTTGGAAAAAAGAATAGAGGCATGGACTATTTTCTAAACGGTGACAAAATTCATAATGCTGAAGTGCAAAGGGACTTGGGAGTCCTAGTCCAGGATTCTCTAAAGGTAAACTTGCAGATTGAGTCCGTAATTAAGAAAGCAAATGCAATGTTGTCATTTATCTCAAGAGGCTTGGAATATAAAAGCAGGGATGTACTTCTGAAGCTTTATAAAGCATTAGTTAGGCCCCATTTAGAATACTGTGAGCAATTTCGGCCCCACACCTCAGGAAGGACATACTGGCACTGGAGCGGGTCCAGCGGAGATTCACACGGATGATCCCAGGAATGGTAGGCCTAACATACGATGAACGTCTGAGGATCCTGGGATTATATTCATTGGAGTTTAGGAGGTTGAGGGGAGATCTAATAGAAACTTACAAGATAATGAATGGCTTAGATAGAGTGGACGTAGGGAAGTTGTTTCCATTAGCAGGGGAGACTAGGACCGGGGGCACAGCCTTAGAATAAAAGGGAGTCACTTTACAACAGAGATGAGGAGAAATTTCTTCAGCCAGAGAGTGGTGGGTCTGTGGAATTCATTGCCACAGAGGGCGGTGGTGGCCCGGACGTTGAGTGTCTTTAAGACAGAAGTTGATAAATTCTTGATTTCTTGAGGAATTAAGGGCTATGGAGAGAGAGCGGGTAAATGGAGTTGAAATCAGCCATGATTGAATGGTGGAGTGGACTCGATGGGCCGAATGGCCTTACTTCCGCCCCTATGTCTTATGGTCTAAAGGGTGGTGGTTGATGGGAAATGTTCAGACTGGAGTCCAGTTACTAGTGGTGTACCACAAGGATCTGTATTGGGGCCACAGCTGTTTGTCATTTTTATAAATGATCTGGAGGAGGGCGTAGAAGGATGGGTGAGTAAATTTGCAGATGACATTAAAGTCGGTGGAGTTGTGGACAGCATGGAAGGATGTTATAAATTACAGAGGGACATAGATAAGCTGCAGCACTGGGCTGAGAGGTGGCAAATGGAGTTTAATGCAGAAAAGTGTGTGGTGATTCATTTTGGAAGGAATAACAGGAAGACAGAGTACTGGGCTAATGGTAAGATTCTTGGTAGTGTGGATGAGCAGAGAGATCTCGATGTCCATGTACATAGATCCCTGAAAGTTGCCACCCAGGTTGAGAGGGTTGTTAAGAAGGCGTACGGTGTGTTAGCTTTTATTGGTAGAGGGATTGAGTTTCGGAGCCATGAGGTCATGTTGCAGCTGTACAAAACTCTGGTGCGGCCGCATTTGGAGTATTGCGTGCAATTCTGGTCGCCGCATTATAGGAAGGATGTGGAAGTATTGGAAAGGGTGCAGAGAAGATTTACCAGAATGTTGCCTCGTATGGAGGGGAGATCTTATGAGGGAAGGCTGAGGGACTTGAGACTGTTTTCGTTAGAGAGAAGAAGGTTAAGAGGTGACTTAATTGAGGCATACAAGATGATCAGAGGATTAGATAGGGTGGACAGTGAGAGCCTTTTTGCTCGGATGGTGATGTCTAGCACGAGGGGATATAGCTTTAAATTGAGGGGAGATAGATATAGGACAGATGTCAGAGGTAGGTTCTTTACTCAGAAAGTAGTAAGGGTGTGGAATGCCCTGCCTGCAACAGTAGTGGACTCGCCAACACTAAGTGCATTCAAATGGTCATTGGATAGACATATGGATGATAAGGGAATAGTGTAGATGGGCTTTAGAGTGGTTTCACAGGTCGGCGCAACATCGAGGGCCGAAGGGCCTGGACTGCACTGTAATATTCTATGTTCTATGCTCTAATAATAATACTCTTTATTGTCAAAGTAGGTTGACATTAACACTGCAATGAAGTTACTGTGAAAAGTCCCTAATCGCCACATGCCGGCGCTTGTTCAGGTACACATAGCAAGCTCGGTGGAAATGTAAGCAATGGGAGGACACAAAGAATGTGGCTCCTTTAAGGGGTGATACTTTGCAGGCTATGTGACAAACCCTGAACCCGTGGGGACAGAGCTTGCGAACATTAGCCTATCAGGTGGTTAGGTGCAGATCTGACTGTTGGGGTTTGGCCAGAGTTAGTTTGGGAGTCATGGGACCAAGACCTGTGTACTAGTTGTACTGTTCTGTGTATATAGTACTTCTTAGTTAAATAAATCACTATTGTTATTAACACTGCCCCGTCGCTTGTCTCGCAATACAACAGGAAGTCTGCTCATGGGGCCATGATAAATTGCCCTTCATGACCAAAAAGGTGAGGGGTTATTGGGTTATGGGGATAGGGTGGAAGTGAGGGCTTAAGTTGGTCAGTGCAGACTCGATGGGCCGAATGGCCTCCTTCTGCACTGTATGTTCTATAGACAGATTAGGTGAGTGGACAACAAGGTGACTTTACTTACTTTAATATAGGGAAATGTGAAGTTAATTACTTTGGTCATTAGGATAAAAAAGCAGAATATTGTTTAGAAGATGAGAAGCTTGTAGATGCTATTGTTCAAGGAGATTCAGGGTGTGTCGTAATATACACCAGTATATCATGGTGCAGACACACACACTGATGGACACACAGCAAGACCAATCAACACACACAACACCGCAGCCAATCACCAGTTAGAGCACATTCACTATACAGACAGAGGGCATCAGAGTTCCCGCTCATTCGGGGTGCAGCCTCTCAGAGCTTACAGCTTACAGCATGTGCTGAGTGCATAGACTGGTGAGGACAGGCATAGGTCTTTAGTTTAATCTAACATCGTGTTAACCCACAGTGAAAGTATGTTCAACAGTTTCTGGCTTAATAAAATAGTGTTGTACTATTTTAAGTGTTGGTGGCCTGTATGTGTTCCACGGATCCAGAGCACCTAACACATCATGGTACCAGTAGTTGAGGGATGTTAGAACTTCTTAGACCTACCTGCAAGTGATCTGCCTTCCACCAGCATACAGCCATCCTGCAAAATGGACAGCGTCCGCCCATCGCCGCCCTCCGCATCACCGGTAACCTAGGGGCCAACTGGAAGATATTCAAACAATGCTTCCAGCTCTACCTTGAAGCCACAGACCGGGAGGATGCCTCAGACACCAGGAAGATCGCTCTCATCCTATCCACAGCCGGGGACCATGCCATCCACATTTTCGATTCTCTCACCTTTGCGGAGGATGAAGATAATCAAAATTCAAGACGGTCCTCTTCACGTTTGACAGTCACTGCGACATCGAGGTGGATGAAAGTTTTGAGTGCTATGTAGTTCAACAGCGTTTGCAGGTAAGGATGAACCCTTCCAGTCCTTTCTCACCCACTTCCGCATCCTTGCGCAGTCCTGTAATTACGGGACCACCTCCGACTCCATGATACGCGACCAGATTGTTTTCGGTTTTCAGTCGGACCCCCTACGCCAGCAGCTCCTCAAGGTAAAGCAGCTCACCCTAGCGATTGCCATCGATACCTGCGTGCTACATGAACACGCCACTAGTTGGTATTCCCACATCCAAGCGGCTGAAACGGTCCCCACGAGGCAGAATGGGTCCAAGCAATCGAGCAACTCCAGGGCCTCAGCCTGGATGAGGGCGGCCATTTCGTGCGCTTTTCGCGGACTCCCGCGCTTGTGCGCACAGAACGGGGGGACGGCGACGAACGTACTGCGCAGGTACGCACCACGTACGACCGCACCGCGCATGAGCGGTGGCGCAGCGAACGTACTGACGCTACAACGTGCGGCAACTGTGGCTCCGCCCACTTAAAGCGGCAATGTCCTGCCAAATCCCAACGATTTTTTGAATGTCATGCAACAAAACTGGAAGTTGATTATTCAGTCTCTACGAACAAAGTCACACGACTTCAGTGATACCAATTTGCTTTTTATTAAGGAGTGTGTTTCCGCAGTTCTCTGCTCGGTCACTAGATGGAGCAGCACACTGTGAATAGGGCTGTACAACGATGTCTTGCTTTCAAATGTAATTTGGATATCTGCTTAGATGATATTGCAATTTCTCACACTTCCATAGAATCCCTACAGTGCAGAAGGGGGCCATTTGGCCCATCGAGCCTGCACCGACCCTCCGATAGAGTACTCTACCTAGGCCCATTCCCCTGCCATATCCCCGAAACCCTGCACATTTATCACAATCAATCCACCTAACCTGCATATCTTTGGACTGTGGGAGGAAACTGGAGCACCCAAAGGAAACCCACGCCGACATGGGGAGAATGTGCAAATTCTACGCAGTCACCCAAGGCTGGAATCGAACCTGGATCCCTGGCGCTTTGAGCCAGCTTGTTTAGAGACTGATAAGTTGGAAGAAGAGGCACGGTGGCACAGTGGCCAGGCTGCTAGATGCCGTGGAGGCGAGACAGGACACACCCTGTTCCACCTGAGGGAGTCGGAGGACTTGCCACAGGGCCGCCAATGCCACCTGGGAGGCAGTGGCAGCGGGCCATCAGTTCGAGCAGTGTGACCAGGAAGCACTCCGTCCACTGCAGGAGGAAGACCAACAACATCCACCGGGCCACAAGTGTAAATTAATATCGGTCCCCTGGCAATTGTCCTGCTTGCCACTGCCCTGACACCCGCAACCACCCCCCACCCCCCAACAAGTCGGTGGCTGGCATCTTGTACCTTTACACCCCCCCCCCCCCCCCCCAAAGCATATTATCACACTCCTGCCCCAGCACACCCTGGCACTCACTAGCACAACCCCTCCATGCCCAGAAGTGGTGCCTACAAATGCCACCTGATCCATCAAGAGACAATGCCCTCTCTTTGTCCCCGCAGAAAAAGTTAGGTCAAGAGGCAGGAGAGGGCCCACATTGACAGCAGGTTTCCAGACATCAGAGTCCTAACCCCCTATGAGGAACGGGCTTTGGAAATCGTGAGGTTGGCCTGCACCACAGAGGTGAGGATCCACTGCTCCTTCACCCAGACGACCTGCCTCAAGTGAGCTGTTCATGTCAGACAAAATGATCCTTCCCTCTCACTGACCACATGTCCATTCTCTCGCAGGATCACCATCTAATGGGACTGGGCCATCCTTGAGACACACCTCGACAAAGTGGCAGATCACACAAGCTTAAGAGGATTGAAATCACTCAGCGGGCACTGGGAGGGATGAGGGGGAGGCAATCTGTAGCTAGGTACAATAAGCATTTTGAATGTTCACAATTAAAACATGTTAAACCTGATTCATGCAAAGCCTCTGTCACATAATTCTTCACAGTGGGCTGACCTTCACCCCCACCTCTTGTTGCCCTCTGCTCATCCCACCCCTACCCCAGGGCAAAGTAGTCCGACAGCAAGAGCCCCTGATATCGACCATGTGCAGGTGATGGGTGGGAGCGCGCTGCCAGCAGAAAGACAGGAGTCACCAGACTATGGCATAGACTGAAAGCATCAGAGCTTACCCCACAGGAAGTTATCATCACTCTCCTGCCTTGTCTATTGACCCACTGACAGATCTGATACAAGCCAATCATCCTGTGGCGATTTTACACAGACCCTGGGAGGATTGAACAGGGTAGTTGGGGAGGATGGGTGTGTGTGGGAGGGTCAGGGAATGCGGGAAGGGTGGGGAGTGAGGGGGAGAAATGGGATGGGGTGGTCAAAACAGGGAGGGGGTGGTTGGGGGATGTTGGGGGGTGAGGGAGGAGGAGGAATTGAGGGGAAAGGGGGGTTTGCGGATTGGGGAGGAAAGGGAGATAGGGGAAGGGAGGATTGGGGTGGCAGGAGGGATTGAGGGGTTAAGCTGTGTAAAAGTAAAAATGGGAAAATATGTCATTTGAAACATGGAAGTCTGGCAATACCTAAGGTTACATGAGAGAATGTAGGGAAAAATCCCACGAAGGATTAACAGCAGCTGCAAAAGAAGGTTTTGAAATGCAGATAGCCTTTATCAAACAGGCGTTAAGAAAACAGCTTGTGACTATTCAAGCTGTAAAACTGATGCATGTCTTTTAAGTCACAGCAGATTGAACTTTTAGTTATATGGAAAAAAGCAATATTTTGCACCTTCTTTGAAATTAATTATTTCAGTAAGCAGCTAAAAAAGAATTGCTAGTATCTTCAGTTGAATTGGGTGTTTAGGTGTGAAATTCTGCTGACACCAAGTGAATATGGGAAGCTGGAAACAACGTGTCCATGGGAACACATTGTCATGATATTCAAACACACACATCATGATGGACACACTAACAGGCAAATCAGAGTACACAACACCACAACCAATCACAGACAAGAACACCAACCACATAAAAAGCACGAGCACGACACCTGGAGGTCAGTAGGTCTGGGGAGAAGGAAACAAGAAAGAGCTGTTGAAACACCACAAGCAGGGAGCCCCCCACGTGCAGAGTGCAAAGACCAAGTTGTAAATAGTGAGTTTAAATAAAGAAGCGTTGTACCATATGCAACTGTGTTGGCTCATCTGTGTGTCAGAACACCCAACACCACATGGTACAGGAGTGGATCGATACCTGCCTACCAACCTGCCATTCTGGACATGGACCACACCGGCAAACCGCAGCCGATGCAAGTCACGGGGAACCTAGGCACCAACTGGAAGCTCTACAGGCAGCGATTTGACCTGTACATCCGTGCCACCGAAAAACAGAATGCCTCGGATGATTCAAAGATTGCAATGCTCCTCTTCTACGCAGGCCCCCACCCAAACGATGTCTTTAATTCACTGGTGTTCGAAGAAGGCGAAAACCAGGCCAAATATGACACGGTCATCCTCAAACTGGACCAGCACTTTCAAACTGAAGTAAACGAAACTTTCAAAAGATACATCTTTCAGCAACGCCTGCAAGGTAAGGAGGAGCTTTTTCAACCCTTTTTGACGCACCTCCGGATTCTAGCGCAGTCCTGCGGTTACGGCACCACCACAGAGTCCATGATCAGGGACCAGATTGTTTTTGGCGTTGCCTCTAGTGGCCTACGCCAGCAGCTTCTTAAAATAAAGAGCCTCACCTTAGCGTCTGCTGTGGAAGCCTGTGTCCTCCATGAAAATGCTGCCTGTCGTTTTGCCCGATTTCAGGCGTCCGAGTTGGCACGGAGGGGGTCCCCAGCCGTCGAATCGGCAAGCCAGGCCGCCCACGACGTTGAACGCATCCAGGCCGTCGATTTCTTCCCGCCCCACGGCCCGGACGACAGCGGCCGCTTCCCGCGCTTTTCGCGGTCTCCCGCGCAGGTGCGCGCCAAGAATAACGGCCACAACGAGGGACGCACTGCGCAGGCGCGCCCACCGCAAGATCGCACTGCGCATGCGCAGTGGCGCAACGAACGTCGTGACGTCATGACGTGCAGCAAGTGTGGAGGTCTACACTTAAAAGGGCAATGTCCTGCAAAAAAACCGACAGTGCAACAGATGTGCCATGATAGGCCACTACGCAGCCCGCTGTCGTGCGGCTCAACCCATGGATCCGGCGCATCCTCGACAACCTCGCACACGAGTCAGGACCGTCCAGCCCACGCATCAAGACTTCCAGTTAAGTGATGCAGAAGACCAGGATGACTTCCGAGTTGCCGTCATTGATGTCAACAAGGTCAATGCCATCAATCCAGACGATGAGTGGTGTGCCACCCTGACGGTCAACCGATCGCGCGTCGCCTTCTGTCTGGACACCGGCGCATCCGCCAACCTGATTGCTTACTCTGCAGTCCAGGCCATGAAGGTCAAACCACCCATCACACCATCCCGGCTTAAGATGGTTGACTATAACGGGAACGTTATCCCGTCCATAGGATCTTGCCAGCTACAGGTGACTCACAAGAGGTACACGGCCACACTCCCCTTCGAAGTTGTGGGCTCATCAAAGGACTCGTTACTGGGCGCACAAGCGTGTAAGGTCCTTCACCTGGTACAGCGCATCATGTCTCTCTCTCCAGATGAGATATCCGACTTCCCGGATGCTGAGTTCCACGCGAATCTCCATTCCCTCCTCGCTCACAACCAGGAGGTTTTTGAAGGCATGGGGACATTGCCACACACGTACAAGATTCGACTCAGACCGGACGCCATCCCTGTCGTTCACGCACCTCGCAGGGTTCCTGCGCCTCTCAAAGACCGCCTCAAGGCACAACTGCAGATTCTTCAGGACCAAGGGGTCCTATCCAAGGTCACGGAGCCCACGCCATGGGTCAGCTCCATGGTCTGTGTAAAGAAGCCCTCTGGCGAGCTCCGTATATGTATAGATCCAAAAGATCTGAACAACAACATCATGCGGGAACACTATCCCATCCCGAAACGAGAAGACCTCACCAGCGAGATGGCGCGAGCCAACATATTCACTAAATTGGATGCGTCCAAAGGATTCTGGCAGATCAAACTGGACCCGGCCAGCCGAAGACTATGCACATTCAACACCCCTTTTGGCAGATTCTGCTACAACCGGATGCCATTCGGCATCATTTCGGCATCTGAAGTATTCCACCGCATTATGGAGCAGATGATGGAAGGCATCGAAGGGGTACGTGTATATGTGGACGATATCATCATTTGGTCCACCACTCCGCAGGAACACATGCATCGTCTTCGACGTGTCTTCACCCGCATACGGCAAAATGGCCTGCGTCTCAACCGTGCGAAGTGTGCTTTCGGCCAGACGGAGCTGAAATTCCTCGGGGACCACATCTCAAGGTCCGGGGTCCGTCCCGATGCAGACAAGGTTAGCGCCATCACAGCCATGCCACGACCGGCTGACAAGAAGGCTGTCTTAAGATTCCTGGGCATGGTCAACTTCCTTGGGAAGTTCATTCCCAACCTGGCTTCTCATACAACAAACATGCGCCATCTCGTAAAAAAATCGACGGAATTCAACTGGCACCAGTCGCATCAGCGGGAATGGGAGGAGCTCAAGCACAAACTGGTCACGGCACCAGTGCTGGCCTTCTTTGACACGACTCGCCCTACAAAGATCTCAACAGACGCCAGCCAATCTGGTATTGGAGCGGTACTCCTGCAAAAAGACAGCACGTCATCATGGGCCCCGGTTGCGTATGCCTCACGAGCCATGACCCCTACCGAACAGCGCTACGCGCAAATCGAAAAAGAATGCCTGGGCTTGTTAACTGGACTGGACAAGTTCCACGACTATGTGTATGGCCTGCCACGATTCACGGTCGAAACTGACCACCGCCCCCTGGTCAACATCATTAACAAAGACCTGAACGACATGACTCCTCGCCTCCAGCGCATCTTACTTAAACTCAGGAGGTACGATTTTGAACTGATCTACACTCCGGGGAAGGAACTCATAGTGGCGGACACTCTTTCCCGAGCAGTGAGCACACCACCAGATGCGGAGGGGTTCGTGCGTCAAATTGAGGCACACGTGACTCTGACAGCAGCAAATATGCCAGCTGATGATCCTTGTCTGGCCCACATACGCGCAGAGACGGCGACTGACCCTCTGCTGCAGCGAGTGATGCGCCACATGACGGAAGGGTGGCTAAAAGGGCAGTGCCCCCAGTTTTATAATGTGCGAGATGATCTCACCAATATAGACGGGGTCCTTATGAAATCGCATAGGATCGTCATTCCACACAGTGTGCGCCAGATGATTCTTCGTCAACTACACGAAGGCCACTTGGGCGTCGAAAAATGCAGACGAAGGGCCCGGGCGGCGGTATATTGGCCGGGTATTAATGAAGACATAGCCAACATGGTGCTCAACTGCACAACCTGTCAGAGGTTTCAGCCAGCGCAACCTCCGGAAACACTTCTACCACACGAGATGGTGACGTCCCCCTGGGCGAAGGTGGGTGTTGACCTATTTCACGCGCTCGGCAGAGATTACATTGTTATCATAGACTACTTCTCAAACTACCCGGAAGTCATGCCTCTCCATGATCTGACGTCGTCCGCAGTCATTGGGGCCTGCAAGGAAACGTTTGCTCGCCATGGCATTCCAAGGACTGTCATGTCAGACAATGGACCTTGTTTTGCCAGCCGTGAATGGTCGTCCTTTGCCGCAGCATATGGTTTCACTCATGTGACATCCAGCCCTCTGCATCCACAATCGAACGGGAAGGCTGAAAAGGGTGTCCACATCGCAAAGCGGCTCCTGTGCAAGGCGGCTGATGCCGGATCGGACTTTAACCTTGCCTTGCTGGCCTATCGATCGGCCCCGTTATCCACGGGCCTCTCGCCAGCGCAGCTACTAATGGGTCGCTCCCTCAGGACGACGGTACCTTCCGTCCTGGCACCGACAACAGACCATGAGGCGGTTCTTCGGAACATGCAACTGCAGCGTGATCGCCAGAAAGGTCGGTACGACACACGAGCGACGGACCTGCCCCCCCTGTCCTCCGGAGACAAAGTACGCGTCCATCAACCGTATGGTGGCTGGTCAGCACCGGCCGAAGTCCTCCGACAAGTGGCTCCCCGCTCGTTCCTGGTTCGCATGCCGGATGGTTCCGTGCGTCGCCGCAATCGGCGCGCCCTTCGCCGACTTCCACGCTCACAGCCACACAACACGCCAGATCCTCAACAGGCTTCCGAGGATGACTTTGTGGAGCTGCCGCACATCACGCCCTTTCCATCGCCACCCATGGCCATGCCTGCACAGCAGCCGGTGGTTCTTGATCCACCCTTAAGGCGGTCAACCCGAATTCGTCGCAAACCCATTAGAATGGACTTATAATACAGTTCATATGTTTAATAAGTTGGACAATTTTACATGATAACCTGTTGTTGTTTATCGTTCCAGATGTCGTCTGACTGGACAACTGTTCAAATTTTTTTTTCTTCTTCTCTCGTTCGCATTTCTGTTATGTTATGGTACAACTGGATTCATGTGACGCACTCGACATCGCCCCATGTACATAGTTCCGTCATAGACACATGCTGCACACGACACACACACACTCTTAGATGCACTCACGTCACGATCATATTTATTACCACGTAGGCACATATCTTTGTAAAAAGGGGGGATGTCATGATATTCAAACACACACATCATGATGGACACACTAACAGGCAAATCAGAGTACACAACACCACAACCAATCACAGACAAGAACACCAACCACATAAAAAGCACGAGCACGACGCCTGGAGGTCAGTAGGTCTGGGGAGAAGGAAACAAGAAAGAGCTGTTGAAACACCACAAGCAGGGAGCCCCCCACGTGCAGAGTGCAAAGACCAAGTTGTAAATAGTGAGTTTAAATAAAGAAGCGTTGTACCATATGCAACTGTGTTGGCTCATCTGTGTGTCAGAACACCCAACACCACACACATGTTAGCCCCAAATCGGAGTCAGAGTTCTGAGCTAAGCGCACTATTTGGTAATAAAGCAACTTTAGCAGTGTCAGGAACAAGATGTAACACCCCTCTGGGATCAAAGCACTTTTGATCATCACAAGGGAAACAATGTAATCAAAGTTCGATGAGCTGAAGTCATGATCAATATGAATACATAGTCATGTTAGAAATAATTCAGATTAAAGGTACCTTGTACAATCAAGAGTAAAATAACGTTACTTTACAATAATGTCATATAAACTTAATAACTGCTAGAAAGGGAATATAAACCCTAAAAAAGGGGACAACAAGCAGAGTCAGCTCTCATAGCTCGGTAATGCGAAGAATAGAGCATAGCAACCGAGCAGAACAGCGAATCCATCTGAGGAAGACCAAAAGTTAAAGAAGAGAGAGTCAACTCTCATAGCTGCCCTCGGTCATGGGAAGAATAGAACATAGCAACCGAGCAGAACAGCGAATACATCTGAGGAAGACCAAAAGTTAAAGAAGAGAGATTGTCAAGGTGGACCTGAAGGTCTTTTCAACCAACCAGGAGAATCCAGAAGCAAGATCTTTTTACTTTTCTGTAAAGACAGTGATTGCATCTTTTAAAAGAAAAAATATAATAATAAAATAACTTAAAGTTTTAACCTGAAACAGTGGTTATTACAAAGCCCACTTTACTTACTTAGCAATGCGGGACCCAGGATCGATGCTACTAAGTGGTAATAGATAAAATTCTTCTATGAAGATATGGGTTATACCGGGGGATAACTTGAAAATATAGTTTGACCCGAATAGCACCCACCTAAGTCTGCATAGGAGTCAGGGAGTGAGAGTCCCTGTTCACCATTTAGAATGTCCTATTGACCCTTTTTGGTATAGGGGGAATTCTAAGAATAGTGGTGAGTTTTTTACTTCATGGCGCCCAGCGTGGAGGCCTAGAATATTAGAAGTTTCTAGGTAAAGCGAGGCTAGAAAATTAGAAGTTGCTAGTTAAGCAGAGTGGAGGCTAGAATATTAGAAGTTTCTAACCGGCACAAAGGCTAGAATATTAGAAGTTTCTAGTCTGTGTGTGAGTCAAACTTTACCTGCCGAGTTTAGTTTGGAAAGTCATGTGTGATTGACTTTTGTAAGGATATTCTGTGGACCGGGGGGACATAAAACTCAGGTTGGGTGTGAAAATCAGTAGACTAGAAGATACTGACCCTGAGAAAAAGTCTGCAAGACATCTTGGTGACAGCACTAAAAATCCTGTATCCATTACTGGTAAAAGGAGGCCAAAAAATAAATCATCCTGAGAGTGAGGCAGATTGTGAGACAAAGCCTAAAGAAATAGGGATGCCTAGAAACCTTTAGAGACCAATAACAAAATCAACCCTTAGCTAAAACAGGAAGATAGTGCCTTAGTACCCTTGGATAAGGCCCAGAAAGGGCACTTATCCTTAATTTCAGAGTCGATCTGAAAGGGACAACCAAGAACAGAAGTTAGAAATCCAAAAAATGGCAATTAGAATAATCCTCTTGCTCTGAAACACGGTGAAGAGAGTTGAAGCAATGAAACAAGGGTGGAAGAAATTAACAGAGGCAAAAAAACCCTGGATAAGAGAGACTTATCAGAACAGAGGGGTCTCAATTTTTGTTAGATTACCTAAAACCCCAGAATAGTTGTCCAAGATCTCAGTGGATAAAAGAGTGTATGTTTAATAAGGATTTGTGAAACCCTACAGAGTAGAGATCCAAGATCTGAGTGGATGAATGAGTGTGTGTATGTTTAATAAGGATTTGTGAATTTCCTTTGGTGTTTATAGTTTTTAAAATGTTGTATTTTGCAAAACTGGGTTTCACATCAATTAGAAATATGAATGGCAGTTAGAAATTAGATCAGTATTATGAGGTAGTAAATCAGTATGTTCAGAACTAAATTGGTCTTAGAATAAACACATAAAGAAGTTAACTCGGGAGCAGTCAGAGCTGTATCAGAAAATTACTTTGAAACTAATGTGTTGAAATTGACACGGCACAGCTCCACCAGGGTCCTAGTGCCCGATAATCATAAGAAAGTCACTCACAGGAAAAATTATGTTTAGAATGTTAAATACATGGTAGGAGGAGCTTTAGGGAATAAACATATTGGACCAGAAATTAGGTTAAGAGAATTACTTGCAGTATCAGGAAATGAGAATCTGTTGGCAGGGAAAGATTTAATAAAAATAGATGCAGGAAAAATTAGGATATTAAAGCCATTTGATAACACAGAGGAAGTTTGGGTGAAGCTACCAACTAAAACCACAGGAAAGAAATCAGTAAAGCTGTAAAAGGTAAAGACAGCTTTACCTTAAACATACAGTTGAATTAGAGAAGCATGGTATCTGGAGCAAAAGAAATTGTATCGGAAAAAAAACATCTGACCCAATTGAATAATAATAGAGGGATTATGATAACCCACAGGCAACCTATTGGCAGCAAACAAAGAAACGTAATCAGTAAGGAATTGAGAATATGGGATGATAGATCAAGGGCTGTTATTAATGGACCTCAGTTTAAAATGATTCATTGTGAACATTAGGAAACATTGTGTCGAGGATGTAGTGCATTTTGTAGCCCAATTGTTTGGACAGGGAGTAGCCATATGAAGCGCAGGAGAATGGCAGATACAGAGTATTCAGACGATTTGATACTGCATTTGGAACGACAACAATGGGGAAATGCTGTGGCTCCCAAGGAAATTTGGGGAATTCAGTTTTGCCATGATTGTTTTGTAAAATATCAGGCAACACTAATGATTAAAGTTTGTGACCACAAGATAGATTTTGACCCTGGGAGGTGTAATTGTAATGGGATGGTGGGATAATGACAAATTGTAATTACTGCAGAGAAAACCTAGCTGACAACGATGTAATTCTGAAAGGATGTGCAGGATTGTGGAGAAGTGACAAACTTATCGTCCCAATTAGTGAGGGAGTACATAGTTTAAAAGATGTTGGGCTGACCCGGGGACACAAAATTAGCTTAACAGCGTTTAGAGACTGTATCACCATAGGATAGATCATATCCCCAAACCAATTGGACAAGGGAAAAAGGAATGTTTGGTTATGAGTGTCAGGGGATTACTGCACTTACTAGTATTATGTGATGATGAAGAGTGGGAAGACAGTGAATTAAAACCCGTTAGCAGCATTGATAGGACAGATGATAGAGTTAAAATGTCATGTTCGGAACTTACCTTTCATAAAAATACGGTCATAATAAAAAATAAAGAAATTGAAGTAAAAGCAGTAGCAATACCCGAAATGTATCAGGGTAAAGTTTCGACCACATTGGATCACTGAGCGAGCAAAAGAGGAGGAGTTTGAGATTCTTTGAATCTCACTCAGGGGTGCAATGACAAAAGGAGGAGGCTTAACAGGCCTTAATTGTATGATGTACATAAATGATAAGGAAAACAAACCAGTTAAAAAAGAAAAAAATAAAGAAATGGTGGCAAAGGAAATCCGGAAGTCCTGGAGAGTGCACCTCTGGAGTATCCAAACAAAAATAGAAAATACAAATTAAAGAATAGGGCCCTCTCCACCCTTGACCTGTTCATTTGATTTTTCAGATGGAAAAAATAATAGACATACTTGTTCGGACGAAGAAAGAGGACTACACTCCAGAGAAAAATAAGGATCAAGTTTGAAGAAGGAAGGGAAAAAGCTAGGAGTAGGCTAGATGGGTTAAAATGTGGGGAGCACTTACAAGCAGCTTGGGATACGTACTAAACTTATCAGATAAATTAAAGATTTTTAGACAGTATTCGGGGAAAACTAATGGTACTCAATAGGACCCCGAGAAAGGGCAAGTTAAGATAGGAAATGCGTTACAAAACATAACCACAAGTAGGAGTAATAGTCGCCGCATTGCTCTGGAAATTGGGAATTTTAAAATTAAGTCAAAACTTATGTTGCAAATGTTGCAATAAAATTACTCAACGGAAAGAACGAAAACTGATACAATTGGCTACATTTTGAGAGAATTAAATGACAGAGCCCGGAGGAAAACTTTAAGGGTAAGAAACAAATCAAAATATCAAATTATTACTGAGCAGTGAAACCTTCGGTCACACATCTCTAACTGGACCTGTGTCCTGGACATCAGCTGATGGATGATCTGCGGTCTCCACGGGGCACGTACTACGTGGTGGTTATTAAGGGTCTCGGCAGACAGCAGCATCTGACAAGGAACCCCCACATGCTAAATGACGATAGTTTAAAACATTTTGCAGCTTGATGCTACGGCGGGAAAATTGTAACCAATGCAACAAACAATATTGCATTGGAGAGCTGTAATAGTTATTAAGGAAGAAATGTCATGTATATTGTTAGAGACTGTTATATACGTATGAGAAAGGGACTGACGTGGCTTGGCATAGAGATGTCCAATTGATAAGGAAAGAATGCTGGAATTTTATAGTTTATTTTAATAAGAGGGAGGTCTAAAGCGCACTAAATTAAAATAGGTGGCAGATAGTTGAGTAATAGAACAATTAGGATAGGATTAGGTGATATTGGACCATAACTCATGATAAAGAGAAGATTGAGGTATATAGATACAATTGATAAGCTTCTAGCCAAAAGCAGCAGAACAGAATCTGACAGAGTTAAATAGAGGTTGAGAAAGAAGACAAGCCATAGCATAAGATGAACCAGCAAGAGGATTTCAGTATATATGATAATGGGGGTATGTGTGCTGTTCAAGAACTTGATCAGCAATGAAATGAAATGAAAATGAAAATCGCTTATGTTGCAGGCAGGGTATTCCACGCCCTTACTACTCTCTGAGTAAAGAACCAACTTCTGACATCTGTCCTATATCTATCTCCCCTCAATTTAAAGCTATGTCCCCTCGTGCTAGTCAACACCATCCAAGGAAAAAGGCTCTCACTGTCCACCCTATCTAATCCTCTGATCATCTTGTATGCCTCAATTAAGTCACCTCTTAACCTTCTTCTCTCTAACGAAAACAGCCTCAAGTCCCTCAGCCTTCCCTCATAATATCTTCCCTCCATACCAGGCAACATTCTGGTAAATCTCCTCTGAACCCTTTCCAATGCTTCCACATCCTTCCTATAATGCGGCGACCAGAATTGCACAAAATACTCCAAATTCGGCCGCACCAGAGTTTTGTACAGCTGCAACATGACCTCATGGCTCCGAAACTCAATCCCTCTACCAATAAAAGCTAACACACTGTACACCTTCTTAACAACCCTCTCAACCTGGGAGGCAACTTTCAGGGATCTATGTACATGGACACCGAGATCTCTCTGCTCATCCACACTACAAAGAATCTTACCATTAGCCCAGTACTCTGTCTTCCTGTTATTCCTTCCAAAATGAATCACCACACACTTTTCTGCATTAAACTCCATTTGCCACCTCTCAGCCCAGCTCTGCAGCTTATCTATGTCCCTCTGTAACTTGTAACATCCTTCCGCCATTTAGTGTCATCTGCACATTTACTCACCCATCCTTCTACGCCCTCCTCCAGGTCATTTATAAAAATGACAAACAGCAGTGGCCCCAAAACAGATCCTTGTGGTACACCACTAGTAACTGGACTGCAGTCTGAACATTTCCCATCAACCACCACCCTTTGTCTTTTTCCAGCTAGCCAATTTCTGATCCAAACAGCTAAATCACTCTCAATCTCATGCCTCCGTATTTTCTGCAGTAGCCTACCGTGGCGAACTTTATCAAATGCTTTACTGAAATCCATATACACCACATCAACTGCTTTACCCTCATCCACCTGCTTGGTCACCTTCTCAAAGAACTCAATAAGGTTTGTGAGGCACAACATACCCTTCACAAAACCGTGTTGACTATCTCTAATCAAATTATTCCTTTCCAGATGATTATACATCCTATCTCTTATAAACCTTTCCAAGACTTTGCCCACAACAGAAGTAAGGCTCACTGGTCTATAGTTACTGGGGTTGACTCTACTCCCCTTCTTGAACAAGGGGACAATATTTGCTATCCTCCAGTCTTCTGGCACTCTTCCTGTAGACAAAGATGACTTAAAGATCAAAGCCAAAGGCTCAGCAATCTCCTCCTTAGCTTCCCAGAGAATCCTGGGATGAATCCAATCCGGCCCAGGAGACTTATTTATTTTCACACTTTCCAGAATTGCTAACACCTCCTCCTTATGAACCTCAAGATTTCTAATCCAGTAGCCTGAATCTCAGTATTCTCCTCGACAACATTGTCCTTTTCCTGTGTGAATACTGACGAAAAATATTCATTTAGCACCTCTCCTATCTCCTCGGACTCCACGCACAACTTCCCATTACTGTCCTTGACTGGCCCAACTCTTACCCTAGTCATTCTTTTACTCCTGACATATCTCTAGAAAGCTTCAGGGTTATCCTTGATCCTACCTGCCAAAGACTTCTCATGTCCCCTCCTGACTCTTCTTAGCTCTCTCTTTAGGTCCTTCCTAGCTAACTTGTAACTCTCGAGCACCCTAACTGAACCTTCATGTCTCATCTTTACATAAGCCTCCTTCTTCCTCTTGACAAGTGTTTTGACTACTTTAGTAAACCACGGTTCCCTCGCTCGACCACTTCCTCCCTGCCTGACAGGTACATACTTATCAAGGACACGCAGTAGCTGTTCCTTGAACAAGCTCCACATTTCCATTGTGCCCATCCCCTGCAGTTTTCCTCTCCATCCGATGGATCCTAAGTCTTGCCTCATCGCATCATAATTGCCTTTCCCCCAGATATAACTCTTGCCCTGCGGCATATACCTATCCCTTTCCATCACTAAGGTAAACGTAATCGAATTGTGGTCACTATCACCAAAGTGCTCACCTACCTCCAAATCTAACACCTGTCCTGGTTCATTACCCAGTACCAAATCCAATATGGCCTTGCCTCCCGTTGGCCTATCTACTTAGGAAACCCTCTTGCACACATTGGACAAAAACAGACCCATCTAAAGTACTTGAACTATTGCGTTTCCAGTCAATATTTGGAAAGTTCAAGTCCCCCATAACAACTACCCTGTTGCTTTCGCTCCTATCCAGAATCATCTTTGCAATCCTTTCCTCTACATCTCTGGAACTTTTCGGAGGCCTATAGAAAACCCCTAACAGGGTGACCTCTCCTTTCCTGTTTCTAACCTCAGCCCATACTTCCTCAGTAGACGAGTCCTCATCAAACGTCCTTTCTGCCACCGTAATACTGTCCTTGACTAACAATGCCACCTCTCCCCCTTTTTTAACACTTTCCCTGAGCTTACTGAAATATCTAAACCCCGGCACCTGCAAACAACTATTCCTGTCCCTGCTCTATCCATGTCTCTGAAATTTCCACATCGAAGTCCCAGGTACCAACCCATACCACAAGTTCAGCCACCTTATTCCTGATGCTCCTGGCTTTGAAGAAGACACACTTTAAACCACTTTCCTGCCTGCCGGTACACTCCTGCAACTTTGAAACCTTACTCATGACTTCACTACTCTCAACCTCCTGTATACTGGAGCTACAATTCAGGTTCCCAATCCCCTGCTGAACTAGTTTAAACCCTCCCGAAGAGCATTAGTAAATTTCCCCCCCAGGATATTGGTACCCCTCTGGTCCAGGTGTAGACCATCCCGTTTGTAGAGGTCCCACCCACCCCAGAATGAGCCCCAATTATCCATAAATCTGAAACCCTCCCTCCTGCATCATCCCTGTAGCCACGTGTTCAACTCCTCTCTCTCCCTATTCCTCGTCTCGCTAGCACGTGGCACGGGTAACAACCCAGAGATAATAACTCTGTTTGTCGTAGATCTAAGTTTCCACCCAAGCTCCCTGAATTCCTGCCTTACATCCCTATTCCTTTTCCTACCTATGTCGTTGGTACCCTATGTGGACTACGACTTGGGGCTGCTCCCCCTCCCCCTTAAGGATCCCCAAAACACAATCCGAGACATCCAATGAAGGGCTCCTTAGCCTTCTGAGTAGGCTGGATTCTTGCCGCCACCTGTCCTCCTTCCTCTGGCTGCTCCCATGGTCCTCCACGGGCTTGTCCAGCTCACACTCCTCAGATGAGGCCACATGTCCCTCCTCCTTCAGCTAGACCCGCTGCTGTGCTAGGTTGTGGAGGGCACAGCAGAACAACACAAAACGGGAGACCCTCTGGGGGGTGCGCTGCAATGCACTGCTCAATGACAGCATGGGTGGCAACATGTGCCTCGTTATATCAGGTCTCCACATCGGTCTCCACATTCTCTGGCGGTGGCGGAGAATCCTGTTGCCCAGGCGCCTTGATGGGCTTGGTCCAGTTCAAAGTTGATATAGTCAGCTGTCAATGGAGAGTTTGCATTCTGATTCTCATTTAGTCCAGTTTTTCTAGGATTCCTTGAGACCACACTTGGTCAAATGCTGCCTTTATATCAAGGGCAATCGCTCTCATTTCACCTTCTAAATCCAGCTCTTTTGTCCATGTTTGGACCGAGGCTGGAGCTCAGTTGCCCTTGTGCAATTCAAACTGAGCATCAGTGAGCAGGTTATTGCTGAATAAGTGACACTTGATAGCAGTGCCAACAACACCTTTCTTCATGTTGCTTTGGGGGTTGTACAAGGGGTGATTGATATGGCACTTGAGTGGGGGGTGGGGGAGAGCACAGTATGGACGCTGGGGTTTGGGCACTTGGGTAGGGAGGATGGGCCAGGAGGATTATGTTTTTGCTTTCTATTGCCTTTTGGACTTGGACTCTGGGTGGGGGCCTACCTCACTTGTAATAAGGGGTAAGGTAGTGAACCGGAGCGGAGTGGGGTTGCGACCCAATTTTTGGCAAGGCACAATGAGTCCAGTTTGTTTGTTTGGTCGGGGCCTAGTGTCCTGTGGAAATGGTGAGAGTTTTCTCTCTTTTAAAGAATTTGGGGACCGATGTGGTGTTTTTACAGGAGACCCATTTTCGAGTACGAGACCAGATAAGGCCAGGCTTCAAAAGGCCTGGGTGAGCCAGGTGTTTCATTCAGGCTTTGATAGGGTGGCCCGGGGTATGGTGATTTTAATCAATAAGAGGGTAGACCTTTGGTAGACCTAGTGCTGGAGGCGGACCAGATGCAGCGCACGGGATGGAGGTTAGATGTGGTGCTTTAGGCGGCACGGTAGCACAGTGGTTAGCACTGTTGCTTCACAACTCTAGGGTCCCAGGTTCGATTCCCGGCTTGGGTCACTATCTCCCTGTGTCTGCGTAGGTTTTCTCCAGGTGCCCCAGTTTCCTCCCGTAAGTCCCGAAAGATGTGCTTGTTAGGTGAATTGGACATTCTGAATTCTCCCTCAGTGTACCCAAACAGGCGCCAGAGTGTGGCGACTAGGGGATTTTCACAGTAACTTCATTGCAGTGTTAATCTAAGCCAACTTGTGACACTAATAAAGATTAGTATTATTATTATTTCATCGGATATGTGTTTAGCACGAAGGTTTCGAGTGCCACAGGGGAAAATGTGTAGTTCAATGAGAATGGGATGGTTTCTCCCTGTATTCTGTGGGAGATGTTCAAGACGGTGATTAGAGGAGAGATCATATCATATAAGGCACACATGAACAAGGAGGCTTGGAAGGTGCGCCAGAAGTTAGTTGATGAGATCTTGGAAGTGGAGCATAATTATGTGAGTGACCCAACTCCAGAACTCTTGGCATGAAGGAAAAAGCTGCAAATGCAGTTTGACCTGCTGTCTACAGATAGGGCGATGCATCAGCTGAGGCATTTGAAGGTCGTGGAGTATGAGTATGGGAGTAGGCCAGCTGTCTCTTGACTCACCAGCTAAGGCAGCAGGTGGCTTCTAGGGAGATCATCTAGGTTAAAGATTCAGGGGGCAGACTGGTTTTCGCCCAGGAAAGGTGAACGGGGCATTTCGAGGCTTTCGCCAGAGGCTGTATAGGTCGGAGTCGCCAGCAGGTGAGTCTGGAATGGCAGAGTTTTTAAAGGGCCTGGAGTTCCCAAAGGTGGAGGAAGAATTGTGGGAATGACTGGATGCACCATTAGATCTGGAGGAGGTTCAAATAGCATTGGGACATATGCGGCAGGGAAGGCACTGGGGCTGGATGGATTCCCAGTGGAATCTTACAAGGTGTTTGTGGACCAGCTGGTTCCATTATTAATGGGGATGTTTAATGACTCTCTGGCATGAGATTCCCTCCCTGAGACGCTTGGGCAGGTATCCATCTTCTTTCTCCCGAAAAAGGATAAGGATCCTGCAGAATACAGGATTGTCCAATTTCATTGCTTAATGTAGGTGCAAACCTGTTGGCTCAGGTTCTAGCACTGAGGCTGGAACCCTGTCTCTCGGAGGTAGTTGGGGAGGACCAGACAGGATCTGTAAAGGGCCAAAAGTTGTCGTCCAATGTGAGGGGACTGCTGAATATGGTTCTCGCCTGAGCAGCTGGGCTGGAACCTGAGATAATTATGTAATTAGATGCAGAAAAGGCGCTCGATAGGGTCGAGTGGAGGTACCTCTTTGCGGTTTTGGAAATATTTGGGTTTGGCCCTGGATTTGTGTCATGGGTGTGTTTGTTGTATGAAGCTCCATGAGTTTGTGGTCTTTTCAGTTGCACTAGGGGACGAGGCTGGGGAGTCCTGGGAGATCCCTTCTGATCGCTTTAGCAATTGAGCCACTTGCCATTGCCCGTGGAGTGGGATAATTAAGGGTGGTGTGGAACACAAGCTGTCCCAGTATGAAGATGATCTTTTGGTATACGTGAAAGATCTGGGGCCAGCTATGGGAGACATAATGAATTAACTGAAGGGTGTTGGTTCCTTCTCTGGATATAAGTTAAATCTAGAGAAGAGGGAGTATTTTTTGGTCAGCACTTCAGGGAAGGGAGCTGGTCTGAGGGTACTACCTTTCCGCCTGACCGGGACTATCTTTCGGTACCTGGGGGTCCAGGTGGCTCGAGATTGGATTCGGCTCCGCAAATTGAATTCTACCAGCCAAGTGGATAGGGTCAAAGCTGACCTGAAAAGTTGGGACAGACTCCCATTGTCTTTCGCGGGCTGGATTCAAACAATCTAGATAAACATCTTGCCAATATCCTGTTCCTATTTCAGTGTGATACAGTATTTCAACCCAAGTTATTTTTTCGGCGGTTGAATGGCTTATATCAAGTTTCATATGGATGGGAAAAACTCAAAGGATTCGGAGGGTGTTCTGTGGTGATATGCCTGTTCACAGTTCTGTATGTAGTTAGCAATGCGCCCTCCAACCAGCTGATAGTGATAGAAGATCTATCACGTGACTCGAGACACACACCAGTTGGTAGTATGGTGTACAAGAGGCTGGTCACACTTACAGTAGCTCCAAGAGAATTCACTGAATTAATTTAGTAGCCATTGGCTGTATTGTAGTTTGTTTGTTATCTTCCCACATGTTTGTTAATAAATTATAATTATAGTTAAACAACTAGATGTTCTGTGTACATCATTACCATGGTCATGATACAGAATGCAACATGGTACCAGGAGTCCAGAACAATCAAAGATAACAATGGAGAAGACGGGGCGAAATAGGCTGAAGAATGAAAAGAGAAAATTCTTCCGTCGACCTGGTGAACTACGGCCATCTGTATCGCAACGCAACAAAATTCTGTGAAGTTAGAGATGGAAGGTTTGAAGGCACCCCACCAGCTTCAAGTCTCGGGTAACGTAGGTGAAGATTGGCGTGTTTTCAAGCAGCAATTTAGACTCTATGTTGCAGTCTTTGACCTGCAGGCACAGCCTGATGAGAGGTGTATTGTGTTGCTGCTTACAGTACCAGGCCTATCATGTGACTCGAGACAACGGCCAGTTGGTCGTAAGACGTACACGAGGACGGTCGCACTTAGAGTAGCTCCAGAATTCACTGAATTCATTTATTAGTCATCGTCCGCATTATAGTTTGTTAGTTATCTTTCCACAGGTTTGTTAATAAATCACCTTTCTCATCAGACAACGAGATGTTTTGTGTGCATAAGTACCACTGTCATGACACAGAAACCAAGTCAATTTATCAGGGGATTGAGCGGCTTATATTAGGCTTCATTTGGATGGGAAAAACGTGAAGGATTTGGAGGGTATCCTACAGAGGGAAAGGCAGTCGGGGGACCTTGTGCTGGCAAATTGGCCGGCATGGCGGCACAGTGGTTAGCACTGCTGCCTCACAGCTCCAGGATCCCGAGTTCAATTCCGGCCTCGGGTGACTAAATGTTTGCACTTTCTCCCTGTGTCTGCATAGGTTTCGTCTGGGTGCTCCGGTTTTCCAAAGATGTGCAAGTTAGGTGGACTGGTCATGCTAAATTTCCCCTTCGTGTCCAAAAGGTTTGATGGGGTTACTGGGATAGGGTGGAGGTGTGGCCTTAAGTAAGGTGCTCTTTCCAATGGCCAGTGCAGACTTGAATGGTCTCTTTCTGCACTGTAAATGCTATGATTCTATAAATATGGTATTTTATTACTGGGCCACTATTGCAGAAAAGGTGTTGGGATTATGTGGGGTCCCAGGGTTCACCTGGGTGCGGATGGACTCTGGGTCGGGTACAGGGTCCACTTTGGGTGCACTGGCGATGGCCTCTCTTCCAGTTGCTCCGGAAAGTACTCAGCAAATCTGTTGTTTTCTCCACTTAAAACCATTTCAAGCTGGGGTCAGTGTCAAGGCTGACCCCTACTTGTTTAAACCACCTGCTCAAGGGCAAGGTTAGATGCAACATTTGGGGTATGGAAGGGAACGGACTGGGGAGAGTGTGAGTTCCATTCCTGGAGGGCCAGTTTTCCAGACTGGGGGAATTGAAAGAGAAATATGTGCTCTCAGGCTCGGAATCTTTTATGTATTTCCAGAGACAAACTTTGTTAGATGGATGTTCCCAGCATTCCTGGTGGTGCCACCATCCTGCTGGCTGGAGGGGATCCTTTCCTGTTCGGGGTTGGAAGAGGATAATACGTCCGGCATATATGAACAGATTTTGGGGGAGGATTCAGTCTTGGCGGACGGGGTGAAGGCCAAATGGGAGGAGGAGCTGGGGCCTATTTTGGAGGAAGAGGTGTGGAGTGCGGCTCTTAGTAGGGTGAATGCCACGTCATCATGTGCGTGTTGACCCTGATCCAGCTCAAGGTAGTGTTTAGGGCGCAACTTACTAAAGCCAGAATAAGTCATTTCTTGTTGAGGGTTTGAGGATAGGTGTGAACGCTGTTCGAGGGGGCCCACTAATCACACACACATGTTCTAGTCTTGTCCCAAACTTGTGGGTCTTTGGGTCTCCTTTTCCGCACCACATCGGCGATCCTGGACATTGAGCTGGAGCCATGTACTTTAGCGGCTGTATTTGGGGTTTCGGATGTGCCGGAGCTGTGGGGTTTCGGATGTGCCGGAGCTGTGGGGTTTCGGATGTGCCGGAGTTGTGGACGGGTGCGGGGGCAGAAGTCCTTGCCTTCGCCTTGATGGTGTTCGGAGGCAAGTCCTGCTGAGTTGGAGGTTGCCTCAAATACACCGTGAGGGGGTCAATTGAAGGGTTCAACCGAGATGGCAACCGCTTATATTGTATCAAAATGAATTGGTCAGTTAGGTGATAGGGGGTGGGGGGTTCTCTGTTCGAGGGGGGGTTTATTGTTCTTTTTATGTTAAGGTTACTATTTTTTGTATAAAATGACAATAGCTTAATAAACATATATATATAATTTACGTTTTTAACAAAGACTTGTTGAGAATAAGTCTTTTCTAGATCCATACTCCTCCCAATGTCAGAAACTGGTTAATATTATTTTTTTAGATATATGTTGCAAGATGCTACTCTATCTGAAACCTCAAAGTTATTTGATTTTTTACTTTCCTTTTGTTCTCTGTGTACTCATTTCCAATGTAGATGTGTTGTTTTTGTACCATAAACAGCACAGAAACAGGTCATTCCTCCCAACCAGTATTTAAGCTCCACTTAAGTGTCCTCCTGTCCTTACTCAGCTAACGATCAGTAAAACTCTCTAATTCATTCTCTCTCATATCTAGTTTCCTATTGAATATCTGTATACAATTTGTCTTGTGGTAGCGAATTCTCTGGGTAAATACATTTTTTTTTCTTATTAAATTTCTTGGTAATTATCTGTCTGTCTTCTGGTTTCCTAAATTTGAAATAATCACACTTTTAGACGCAAAATGCTGGAGGTTCATCGAGTGTATTTCTTAATCTTTGTGGGTCTAATCTAATACATTGCTGCTTTGGACCTTTCTTCAGCACAGCAGTAAATGTGGCACCCCAGATGTACATTATGTGATGCAATGCATGGTTTAAAACCTTGATCTGGATTCTCCCAAAATGGAACTATGTCTCCACACAGGCCTAAAAACGCTGGGGTTTTATTCCAGAGAATCCTGGAAAAAATATCAGCTAATTCAATGCCCTGCAGGGGGCTGGCATGGACTGGGAGCAATTCACGCAGCTTTAGCTGTGGATATGGGCCCCAGCACTACTGGTTCGGAGTCCGCGCATGCGCACGGCGGCGGCCTCCAGCGGCTGCGCCGAGCTCCATGGCGGACTCGGACCACGGAGCCAGACACAAAAATTAGACCCTCTCCGATCGGCCGCGTGCCCGAGAATCTAATCGCACGGATCTGTCCCTCGCCTATAAGGCCCCCTCCCGGTGTCCGATAACCCCCCACCAGGGTGGCCGCAGGCTGAGTCCGCAGCCGCCACGCCAGCATCCCGATCGGCAATAGGTGGTTAGTTCCATGCTGTCGGGAACTCGGCTGGTCGCGAGCGGAGGATCTGGGTCCCCAGCCATCGTACTCCGCGATTACGCCGATTCTCGGGTCCCAGAGAATCGGCGGACTGACGCCGGGCCCGATTTCGGCGTGAAAGTGGATTTTCCACACCCACGCCAAACGCAATTTCAGCGCAGGGCTGCGGGGAATCTAGCCCCTTGTACTTTTTGACAGGCCCTAACTAAAAAGAAAAACTGACTCTTCCAGTTTCAGGAAAGTAAGACTGAAACTGAGATTGGAAACCAAAAACTCTGAGGCGATTGAAATTGATTGAAATCATACAAAAGTACACAGAGCCATCAGATTCAACTGATGAATCCGATGGTGCAGCATCGGCAGGCTGACGAAGACAGAGGTTAGATCCAGAAACTGAGAATAGGCAAATACAGTTGCAGTTGCTGTTTGTGTTATTTGAAGATAAAATTGGTGGATGTACGTCATCCCGACTGTCATGAGCAGAGGTTTTGCCAACGTGTGTCATTTCTGGTGAAACCCATGGCGGTGAAACGCCATTTGTTGTGCTCTGCTGTTAGCTGTGGATCAGGCCAAATCTTAGTAGAAGACCTTGAAATTCTTCATGAGGAAGACAGAGTTTCAAAGAATTTTGTGGCTGAGATTGGCGACACATAGGACGCAATTTAATGGCCGTGTTGTGCTTAAGCGAGAGCCTGATAAGGCTGTTAAATCGCAGGAGAGGCCAGAATCGAGAACTACACCGGATGCCGATCTGTTTGTGATCGAACTGGCCCAGTTTGAAATCAAGATCTCACTTGAGTGTGTTGAGAAAGCAGTAATCACCACTTAAGCCCAATCTCCATACAATTGACGGGACCGACCCCTTATCTAATGGCCTCACGTGATCTAAAATGGTTACACGGGCGCCGATTAGTACTCCTTTTTAAAAAGGTGAACCTGGTGGAAGGGCTGTTGCGGGGATCCGAGGAGGTGAGTAGACATCTTCGCTCACAGGCAAAGAGGCCGGGGGCCTCAGAGGGGGTTGTGGGAGTTCCCGGGGGCTCAGCTTGGCTTGGGCAGGCCTCGGAGATTGGTGCCACAGTGCCCGCAGGTCTGCCGTGCCAACACCTCGACCGTGTGGTACCATTCCGGGGACAACCCCAGCCCCTGCCGCATTCCCCACCGACCACCCCTAACTCACACTGATCACGCAGGCCTCTAGCCGCGCGTCTGAAGAGTATTGCTATTAAAGAGTTAGCATTGGAGTTAAGTGAGCACTTCACACATCCCAAGTGGATTCCTGTGGGAGTCATTGCCCAGCCTTCCAATCAGACTGTGATGCCTGGAGACTGTGGATGAACACTGCAAAAGGAAACATCTAGGCCGAAACGACCAACATCAGAACACCCAGCATCGGGGACATTACCATGGCCAGACGGTGGGTGAGTGCACCAGGGAGTAGACCAGTGCCTTGTTCATGTAACATAACATGAAGGTATCTGGGGTACAGGGTGTGGGGTCCGGTGGGCAGGGGCCTCCACTGCAGCCGGGAGTGCATGGACAGGGTGTGTCGGGGGGGGGCAGAGCAATAGGGGAATGGAGGGTCCCTGGTTGGAAGACACCACTGGTTGTCAGTCTCACACCCTCTCCCAATTCCTTACAGATATTACACGGGATGGACGATATCTTGGACCCCATAAAAGGTGCCCTAGTGGTGCTGCTGGCAGGCCAGACGCCGGAGAAGGCGGCATCAGCTGCGTCGACAGAGACTCGAGGCGGCAGCCCATGTGCAGTGTCCTGTCCCACTCCCTCAGGACCGGATCATCGATCAGGCCAGGGAGAACCCAGAGGGGGAGGCTCGCGACAGTCCAAGGTGTACAGGCATTGCAGGTCTTTCATAAGACAATAAGACATAGGAGCAGAATTAGGCCAATTGGCCCATTGAGTCTGCTCCGCTATTCAATCATGGCTGATATTTTCTCTACCCCATTCTCCTGCCTTCTCCCCATAACCCCTGATCCTCTTATAAATTAATCTATTTCTGTCTTAAAGACACTCATTGATTTTGCCTCCATAGCCTTCTGCGGCAGAGTTCCACAGATTCATCACCCTCTGACTGCAGAAATTCCTCCTTATCTCAGTTTTAAAAGATCGTCCCTTCAGCCTGAGGCTGTGCCCTCGGGTCCTAGTTTTTCCCACTAGTGGAAATATCCTCTCCATGTCCACTCTATCTAGGTCTCTCAGTATCCTGTAAGTTTCAATAAGATCCCCCTCATCCTTCTAAACTCCAACCAGTACAGACCTAGAGTCCTCAACCATTCCTCATATGGCATAGTCATATTGGATAGTCAGAAGCTTTTTCCCAGGGTAGTTGAGTCAATTACTAGGGGACATAGGTTTAAGGTGCAAGGAGATGTGCGAGGGCAGTTTTTTACACAGAGTGTATTGGTGCCTGGAACTCGCTGCTGGAGGAGGTGGTGGAAGCAGGTATGATAGCGAGCTTTAAGAGGCGTCCTGACAAATACATGTATAGGATGGGAATAGAGGGATACGGACCACGGAAGTGTAGAAGGTTTTAAGTTAGACGGACAGCATGTACAGCGCAGGCTTAGATGGCTAAAGGACCTGTTCCTGTTCTGGAGTTTTCTTCGTTCTTTGACAAGCTCTTCATTCCAGAGATCATTCTTGTGAACCTCCTCTGGACTCTTTCAAAGAGATGATGGCAAGCAGGTGCCGCAAGAGACTCCTACTCAACACGGAGAGGGTGTGGCGCCCGTGCCATGTCCTCACAGACTTGGCACCATATGTAGGAGGAGGATACCCACTCCCGGTGGCCGTCGAGGTCACTGCAACCCTGAGCTTCTACATCTCAGGATCACTTCAGGGCTTGAGTGGGGACTTCTGTGGTACATCCTAACCTAAGCCCACAAGTGCATTTGTGAAGTCATGGAGACCCTGTTTGCACGGCAGAGAACTATATAAACGTTGACATGGACCAAGCCCAACAAGATGTCCGGGCATCATGATCCTCCTCCATCGCCGGGATGCCAAGGGTCCCGGGAGTAGTGGATGGCACGTACGTTGCATTGCGTTCACCGAGCCATCTGAAAGTGCCATGCATCAACAGGAGTGGTTCTACTCCTGAACATCCAGCTCATGTGGGACCACCACATGAAGATCATGCACGTGTGTGCATCCTTCCCAGGGAATGTGTATAACAGCTACATCCTGGGCAGTCGGACACCCCGGCCTCTTCGAGGACCACCCCAGGATGGCCGGTTGGCTGTTGGGAGATAAGGGGCATCCACTAAGGACCTAGCTAATGATGCCAGTATGGAGGCCTGTGTCCGATGCAGATACGATACAATGGGGCCCATTTGGGCACCCGGGCTGTCATTGAGCAGTGCATCAGACTCCTCAAAATGAGGTTCCGATGCCTCGACTGCTCTGGTGGGTCACGGCCGAGGGCAGGGGGGTGATGATAATTGGCAGAGAGCTGAGTGCTCATTCAGTGCCATAGCTTGACCCTTGCCAGTTTGCTGAGTGCTTGCTCACACCCATCCACCTGCTGAACAAAGTGCCAGAGGCATCATGCTGATCGAGGCCAACAGACTTTATTGGCGAATAAAAGTATCCCCAACTGGCCCACTCGCCCGACAGTGCTGCCACATTCACCCCACCCTTTCCACGTCCCCCACCTTTCCCCCCGCACCCCACTTACCCCCTGCTCCCATGTACCCCCAACGCCCTTTACCCAGCCCCCATGTACCCCCTACCCCCACCTTTGTCCAGTACCCTGTCAGTGATCGTCGGCATGCTTAGCCTTCCGTTTTCTACCACTACCTCGAGGTGTGTGCCCAGGATGAACATCAGAGGTGGAGGTAGCCTGCGGCTAACACATCCTGTGGCCTGCAATGCCCCTGGCAGACGTCCTCTGGGGGCTCTGGGGCCAGAGGACCCTGGCACACTTGCCAGCGGCACATGCCCTGCCATGTCGCACTGTACCGGGTGCTCACTGTGAGACACACCGTTGTCAGGGGGTTGGAACTCGGGGGAGCTGCTGGCCGCTGTCGCCACACCATAGGATGACTCCAGGTTGTCACTAGCATCCCCTCCTCCCGTTCAGTGCCCATAGGCTCTCCTCAGGTCGGAGGGACAACTGGATTGAGCCCCGGCATCATTCAGCTCTGTCAGCCCTGATGGCTCACCAATGTCCGTGGCATGATGCCAACACCCTTGGTGATGCGCCTCAGTGACTGGGACATGTCTCCCAGCTATCAGGACATGTTCCACAGCACCTCAAATAGGCCCATCTGAGACTGGGATATGCTCTGCAGTGCCTCGGGTATGGCCACCTAGGACTGGGATATGCTCCGCAATGCCTCATCAAGGTCCACTTGGTCATGGACACATCCCCCGACCGGAACACACTGTCGAGGTGCTCTGCCGTGGATGCCACCGCCTGAGCCACGTCTTGGACACCTCCACTCACACTGCTGATGTCATGCACCAGATTCTCCACTGTGGTCGCCACCCTAGCAGTGTTGTCCTTGGTGCCACGCAATGCCAGCGCCATCTTCTGCGTCCGTGGCTTCTGGGACTCCTCCAGTCGACTATGGACCTGGTGGAGAGTCGCTGACATCCCCCTCTGAATCTCACAGCCGTACCCTAGCATCTTCCTCAGCTCCGGGTAAACCTGGTCCAGAGGCCCAGCATCTGACTGGGACATTGCTGGGTCCTGGGATCCAGCAGACCTTCGACTCCTGTCACGCCTGGGCGTTCCTGCATCCACCTGATGTGCATCAACAACTGTGCGGTATTTGCCAGATTGTGCCCCGGAAGCCTGTCCACCAATTTTGCCCACTGAGGTGCGTGACTCTGCGCTGGTAGAGGGTGGAAATGACAGCTGTGCCACAACTATTAAGGTGGCAATGCCTGAGCTCTACTCCGAGGTGTTTTCTTGGGATGTGGGGTGCGGGACGCACCCAGGATGGGCCAGCGCTGTCGGCTGCAGGTCCTGCAGACGAATGGACATGTGGTCAGTGGAAGGATGGGGTAATGGGGGGGTGGGGCGTATGGGGGTGTGTGGCCGGGTGTCCAGTGCAAACTCATCCGAGCGGCCCTGTGGAGGTCGTTGACCATGCGGCACTGGGTGCCGATCCTCTTGGTCACGTACCTCGAGCTGATGGCCACTGCTACTTCTACTTCCTCCCAGGGAGCGGTGGCTGTCCTCTGGCTGACCCTCCTGGACCCCCAGGGGTACAGAATATCCCATCTGGCCTCTACCAAGACGTCCCAAGTTGGCGTCGCCAAAGTGTGGGGCTGGTCTCCATGACAGCATGGCTGTGAGCGGAGTGGAGTTGATTGTGAGGATCAGCTTAAGTGCTGCTGTCACTTGTTAGCAGGGGGCAGGTTAGCACGGTCCTGAGCGAATCTGCCGGCAAACCATGATTTGCAGAGTGATTATCGTGGGGACTCATTAAGTGGACCAATTAACATTTAATCGCGGTGATGGCCTCGCTGAGCGTTTGGGAGCTCGCGATATTTCCCACTCGTTACTACACTTAGAAACGTTTTGGTTAATCACATCCATAGGCTGACTTTTTTTTCTTTTTTTAATAAATTTACAGTACCCAATTCATTTTTTCCAATTAAGGGGCAATTTAACGTGGCCAATCCACCTACCCTGCACATCTTTGGGTTGTTGGGGGGAAACCCACGCAAACACGGGGAGAATGTGCAAACTCCACACGGACAGTGACCCAGAGCCGGGATCGAACCTGGGACCTCAGTGCCGTGAGGCAGAGTG
Organism: Scyliorhinus torazame; assembly: GCF_047496885.1. Taxonomy (NCBI): domain Eukaryota; kingdom Metazoa; phylum Chordata; class Chondrichthyes; order Carcharhiniformes; family Scyliorhinidae; genus Scyliorhinus; species Scyliorhinus torazame. The sequence goes on along the minus strand of NC_092717.1, from coordinate 170,257,545 downwards.
CTAACCATTGCACCACCGTGCTGCCAATCCATAGGCTGACTTGACTGCCAAGCCATTTTGTAAAATCTGATTTAGTTGCATCTGCCATTTAATGTGTAATTTATAGTTTATAAATGACTGGCAATTGCCTGTTGGTTTATGTATATCTCCTGCTGATTTGGAGTTTTAGAATATAGATTGTTACCCAAGGGAGTATTTAGTGTTTGCTTTGTTTGATTCTTGTATAGCAAAATTTATTGTATTTTAAACCATGGAATCTTGTGTTTTCATACTTTCAGTAAATAACTAAGATTTCAGATTACAGTTACTTGTCTGAACCGAGATCTTAAATTCACATAACAATTACCCTCTGTTCTTTGCAAATAATATAACAATATAACAGTATCTTATATTGGTAACTTATAGTTTTGCTGTTCCCCACAATGGAAAAAAATGTCCGGAATTTTCCGGCCGTTCCTGCTGACGCCGAACCCTTGCCGTGGGTTTGCTGGCAACGGGAGGTGCAAACAATGGGAAACCCATTTACAGAAACTGGACCAGGTGATCTTGCCACTGGCCAATGGCGGGCCACTCCGCAACCGTGAAAAATCCTGCCTTGACTCTTTGTCTACTCTATCAAGACCTTTCCTAATTTTAAAGATCTCTATTAAGTCACCCCTCTCAGCCTTCTCGTTCCATGAGAAACGAAGCTCAGCATTTTCCTTAAATCATGAGCTGATCACACCGTTATCATGCTGTCTAAAGTAAACTTCATTGGTCAAAATAAAATTGACAGCTCCAATGATTAGATCGAGTCCAACTTGGGTGGGATATTGATTTTTGGAAAATTGTAAAGCTGTTACGCCTGAACCAGTGTAAAATAGAGGGTTTTATCCAAATCATTCTCCCACAAATGTTGACCAAACTTGGAAAAATAAAGCTGTCTTAACCAGATTGAAGTGTCTTTGTGTTTAGCCGAGCTGTAACTAAGAAGGAAGAACCCCAAGTAAAAGCCAGCTCAATACTCAGTCCTTGAAAACACTCCATTGAAGTTTTGTGAAGAGATTAGAGAAGCTCCTTCAAGGTGAGAAAGTTAAGGAGACATTTAATAAAGCTGTTCAAAATCATGAAAGGATCTGATAGGGTAAATAAGGAGAACCTGTTTCCAGTGGCAGTACTAATCATAAGACACAGATTCAATGGCTGCCTTTTGTGCTGTATCATTCTTTGGTTTGCTGTATTGTGACTACAGTTTTGTTTCATAAAATATAAACACACAAAAAGTACAGAAAAAGTATATTTAATTAATCAAGTCCACCTTATCCAGGCACGGGTCAATCATACACACCATTTTCCTCATCCAATAGCCATGTAATCTCCCTGGAAGATAAATGCAAGATTTTTATTGATTCCCTCCTTTCTTTACCTTCACATAAAATTGAATTCTTACAAAGAGGGTATGCCAGCCATAGCTGGTCTGTTCTTAGACATCTGTCCATAAGCTCTCTCTTGTCAATGCCACTTTGAGTCAGCTGAGGAATGCAAGAAACAACATAGATGGATTCTCCCATTTGATGTTCCAATTCCTGAGGAAAAGCATCAAGCATCAATTTTGTGCACTTAACAGCGGCATATCTGAGATCGGAAAGGAGAAAGAATAGACGCTTGGTGGAAACTTTCTCTGAATGAAGAAGATGTTACTTTTTTTTCCCGCTAACTGCCCCACATACTCTCGGAGTCCAATCCCGGAATAGAATCATAGAATTTACAGTGCAAAAGGAAGCCATTCGGCCCATCGAATCTGCACCGGTCCTTGGAAAGAGCACTCGACTTAAGCCCACAGTTCCACCTTATCCCCGTAACCCCACCTATCCTTTTTGGACACTATGGGCAATTTAGCATGGCCAATCCACCTAACGTACACACTGGGAGGAAACGGGAGCACCCGGAGGAAACCCACGGGAAGAATGTGCAGACTCCTCACGTGGACAGTGGCCCAAACCGGGAATCAAACCTGCGACCCTGGAGCTGTAAAGCAACGGTGCTAACCAATGTGCTACCGTGCCACCCATATACCTGGAGGCTGGCCTTCTTTGTATCAATACAGACATCTTCTAGTAAGCCGATCAGTCCAGCCAACATTTTTTGTTAAAAATTTGAGGATATCTGCAACCAATAGCCCTTAGATATTTGTAAACACAATGACATTTGATATCACCTGTGAAGTTATAACACCATAAAATCATAGAACAACCCATTTTGTAAGCATTTGGAAAGATATCCAACATGACATGAATCACTGATTTATAAGCTGTCCATGTAGAATGAATGTATGGCTGTCTTAGCATTTGTATCTTGAATTGGAAATGGAGCACAGAGTCCATGACGAGGCAAGCAAGAAGATAGAAAGCAATTTTCTGTTGTAGGTATAACACAAGTTACTTTAAGCAGGAACTTAAGCACCAGGATGTAAAGACTATATAAGGTCATAAAGGACATCTTCATTCTCCCAAAAGGTGCATCACTAATTCATTAACATTAAAACTGGAAAAAGGAGGCATTTTGAAACAGGCATAATATGCAGCGTATAGTATTCTCATGCTTGGGGATATCGAAAATATGTAATCCATAAATAACCTATACTTTATCATTGCAAACTCTCGTTATTTCTTAAATTGCAACCTAAAACGTTATTTACAGTTCACTGATACGGAATTGGTCTTCAGTTTGTTAATGTTGTCAGGTTACATTGCTCATGGTATTGCTATCCCGTAGAATTGATGTCCTGATGCATTGAAACATCTGTATGAACAAAGCAAGGCTCGGATGGGGACAACGTGAACAGGACTAGTTATGCTAATTTTCTGAAAGATAAAAAAGAAAAGAATCTGTATCACAAAACAAAGTGTTATACTTCATTTTCACCTCAAAACATTTTTAACAAAGAATAAATGACAGTCGGTGCTGAAAATATTCCCCTGAAGTTATTGAATTATTTTTACGTGAAGTAAAGTTTGCCACTCCGACGATAGAAAGTCTGACTCATGCGACAATGGTATTAATCGCTAGAATAGTTTAAAATTGTTAAATTATTACGCTGTTTCAATTTCTTCTCGCCATGCATATTAACATATACATTTTTCGTAATATCAATAAACTTAAAATAAAATAGCTAAAAATTGAGGAATTGGCAAGAGATCAATTGGCCCTGAATTTCTGCAGGCCATCCATTATGGTCCAAGTTCCAGGATGCAGCTGCTGGTTACCTTTCGTGCTGAATCCACATGTGTGCAGAATCAGGGGGATAATACCCACATATATAATATCCACAGCAGTAGGAGCAGATAATGGGTGCTCTGTTTCAATTTCCTTGAGAATTCCAGAAAAGGATCTCTTCCACATCAAAACAATTGTTCAGATAGCCTATTAACTCCTGTATTCAGAAGGCTGAAAGGAGTTTTTTTTAATCTGCAGAGATTTAAGTCTGCAGAGTTTGTAACCTAGGCCTGTTCTCCAGGGTGGACTCTATTTCAACTGGCCACCACAATTATCATCATTCAGCATACTGACCAGGAATCAGGACGCTCTAGGCAAGGAAATTTCATTTATGTATTTGGAAATCCTATCTCCCACCTATGCTCCTTTTAATTTGAGATCCACATTGCGGAGGGAGGTCATTTCATCAAGGATGGATGGAAACATCCATAGAAAGCCTGGACTCCGGAGAAGCTTGCCAGTACTGAGAAATGTTAAGATTAGCTGATTTGAATGTCAGTTAGGTGGTAACCAGAATCTGGGATGGGCAGAAGGCAATCAGCAGGGGTGGCTGGCAGCAGTGCAACTTACTGCAGAAACAGAAGTCTTCCTGCGGCTATCAACTCCATCGTAAGGCAAGCAAAAAAAAGCCACTGACTTTTTTGGAGGCAACCTACTACAGTAATTTAAGGACCACTGGATTTGCTGCCAAGCATCTGAAAATACTGTTTGCAGCATGTGTGACACATGTCAGTCTGTCGATTACAATTTTGAAAATAAGGACTTAAAACAGGCACTAGGTTCCTTATATGCATGTGCAAAGGACCTAAGGGCAGCACGGTGGCACAGTTGTTAGCACTGCTTTCTCATAGTGCCAGGGACCCGGGATCATTTCCAGCCTTGGGCAACTGTCTGTGTAGAGTTTTCACTTTCTCCCTGTGTCTGCGTGAGTTTCCTCCGGATGCTCTGGTTTCCTCCTATAGTTCAAAGATGTGCAGGTTAAGTGGATTGACCATGCTAAATTGTCTCTTAATGCCTAAAGATGTGGAGGTTATATAATGGGGATAGGGTGGGGGAGTGGGCCTAGCTGGAGTGCTCTTTTGGAGGGTCAGTGCAGACTCGATGGGCCGAAGGACCTCCTTCTGCACTGTAGGGATTCTATGATAAGGCTGTACATCCAATAATGCCTGAGCCCTGGATGCCTAATGCAGGAGGAGCCTTTATCACTGTGGCAGGTGGTGTACTTCCAGTGTAGAATGTGAACACATATCATCAGCTGTATTGGACATTCAGTTTATTTCTATTGCATTCTTTCTGAGCTTCTTTTTTGTACCAATTTTCAAAAATCAAGATTTGATCTAAATATCTGCTCATGTATATTTCTAAATTTATATGCATTTATAAAACATAAAATTCAAAACAAAATATTTTACCTTTTTCAGATTCATAAACCTCACACATTCAAGCCAAGTGTTCAGAAAGCTATGTTGACATACAGCGCATAAGCTTGCATGACCCAATATTTTTCTTGCTTCTGGGTAATATTTAAGAGCTTCATTAAATGAATCGCCCTTTAACTCATTCATGATATACCTTGCTGTAATTTCCTTCAAATTATAAAAAGAATATACAATTAGGTGAGCAACAGTGGAATTGTTTATTGTCGTTTCACTAAAAAGATCAACATCAGAATACGGTTCAGATTAATTAGGTGAAATTCATTGTGATGACAGTTCTAAATGATTTTGGATAGTACCCAGGTTCAATTACTAATGCATATAAATCAACATTACATAATTGTCCATGATTCATTAACAATTGTAAGCTTTGACAGAGTCATCCAGACTCAAAACGTCAGCTCCCTTCTCAGAGTTATAGTCATAGATGTTTACAACATAGAAACAGGCCCTTCGGCCTAGCTTGTCCATGCCGCCAAGTTTCTATCACTAAATTAGTGCCACTTGCCCACGTTTGGCCCATATCCCTCTATACTCACCCTGCCCATGTAACTGTCTAACTGTTTTTTAAAGGAAAAAATTGTACCTGCCTCTACCACTGCATCTGGCAACTCGTTTCAGAAGCTCACCATCCACTGTGTGAAGAAATCTCCCCTCTGGTCTCTTTTGTAGCTCTCCCCTCTCACCTTAAAGCTATGCTCTCCAGTTCTCAACTCCTCTACCTTTGGGAAAAGATGCTGACTACCTTATCCATGTTCCTCATTATTTTATAGACCTCTATAAGTTCACCCCTAAGCCTCCTATGCTCCTGGGAAAAAAAGTCCCAGCCTATCCAGCCTCTCCTTATAACTCAGACCATCAAGTCCTGGTAGCATCCTCGTAAATCATTTCTGCACTATTTCTAGTTTAACAATATCCTTCCTATGATAGGGTGACCAGAACTGAACACTATTCCATGTGCGGTCTTACAAATGTCTTGTACAACTTCAACAAGACGTTCCAACTCCTGTATTCAATATTCTGACTAATAAAAGCGAGCATGCTGAATGCCTTCTTCACCACCTGTCCACCTGTGACTCCACCTTCAAGGAGTTATGAACCTGTACCCCTAGATCTCTTTGTTCTGTAACTCTCCCCAACTCCCTACCATTAACTGAGTAGGTCTTGCCCTGATTTGATTTACCAAAATGCATCACCTCACATTAATCCAAATTAAACTCCGTCTGCCATTCATCGGCCCACTGGCTATATTGGTCAAGATCCTGTTGCAATCTTAGATAACCTTCCTCACTATCCACTATGCCACCAATCTTGGTGACCTAGGACTCGGCTCCCCACTCTGCAACTGGATCCTCGATTTTCTGACCAACAGACCACAATCAGTAAGAATGAACAACAACACCTCCTCCACAATAGTCCTCAACACCGGCGCCCCGCAAGGCTGCGTACTTAGCCCCCTACTCTACTCCCTGTACACACACGACTGCGTGGCAAAACTTGGTTCCAACTCCATCTACAAGTTTGCTGACGATACGACCATAGTGGGCCGGATCTCGAATAACAATGAGTCCGAATACAGGAGGGAGATAGAGAACCTAGTGGAGTGGTGTAGCGACAACAATCTCTCCCTCAATGCCAGCAAAACTAAAGAGCTGGTAATTGACTTCAGGAAGCAAAGTACTGTACACACCCCTGTCAGCATCAACGGGGCCGAGGTGGAGATGGTTAGCAGTTTCAAATTCCTAGGGGTGCACATCTCCAAAAATCTGTCCTGGTCCACCCACGTCGACGCTACCACCAAGAAAGCACAACAGCGCCTATACTTCCTCAGGAAACTAAGGAAATTTGGCATGTCCACACTGACTCTTACCAACTTTTACAGATGCACCATAGAAAGCATCCTATCATGCTGCATCACAGCCTGGTATGGCAACTGCTCGGCCCAGGACCGCAAGAAACTTCAGAGAGTCGTGAACACCGCCCAGTCCATCACACGAACCTGCCTCACATCCATTGACTCCATCTACACCTCCCGCTGCCTGGGGAAAGCGGGCAGTATAATCAAAGATCCCTCCCACCCGGCTTACTCACTCTTCCAACTTCTTCCATCGGGGAGGAGATACAGAAGTCTGAGAACACACACGAACAGACTCAAAAACAGCTTCTTCCCCACTGTCACCAGACTCCTAAATGACCCTCTTATGGACTGATTTCATTAACACTAAACCCTGTATGCTTCATCCGATGCCAGTGCTTATGTAGTTACATTGTATATGTTGTGTTGCCCTATTATGTATTTTCTTTTATTCCCTTTTCTTCTCATGTACTTAATGCTCTGTTGAGCTGCTCGCAGAAAAATACTTTTCACTGTACCTCGGTACACGTGACAATAAACAAATCCAATCCAATCCAATCCAATCCAATCTGCAAACTTACTGACCATATTTCCTACATTCTCATCCAAATCATTAATATATGGGGCGGGACTCTCCGATTTCGCCGGGAGGGCAGTGTGAATCCCGCCCCCGCTGGCCGCCGAATTCTCAGCACCGAAGATTCGGTGGGGGCGGGAATCGCGCTGCTCTGGTCGGCGGGCCCCCCCCGGCGATTCTCCGGCCCGCGATGGGCCAAAGTCCCACTGCTGTCATGCCAGTCCCGCCGAACTGAATCAAACCACCTACCTTACCGGCAGGACTGGCAGCGTGGGCGGGCTCCTGGGGGGGGGGGGGGGGTGAGGGGTGATCTGGCCCCGGGGGGTGCCCCCACGGTGGCCTGGCCCGCGATCGGGGCCCACCGATCCGCGGGCGGGCCTGTGCCGTGGGGCCCTCTTTTCCTTCCACCTCGGCCACAGCCTCCGCGATAGCCGATGCGGAGGTGACCCCCCCCTGCGCATGCGTGGGGATGATGTCAGCAGCCGCTGACGTTCCCGCGTATGCACGGACCTCCGCTGGCCGGCGGAGTCCCTTCGACCCCAACTGGCGTGGTGCCAAAGACCTTTCCCGCTGTCCGGCGGCGCGCAAACCACTCCGGCGCGGACCTAGCCCCTCAAGGTGAGGGCTTGGCCCCTAAAGGTGCGGAGAAATCCGCGCCTTTGGGGCGGCCCGACGGCAGAGTGGTTCACGCCACTCCATCCCGCCGGGACCCCCTGCCCCGCCGGGTAGGGGAGAATCCTGGCCATGATTAGGGCAGCACGGTCGCACAGTGAATAGCATTGTGGCTTCACAGTGCCAGGGTCCCAGGTTCGATTCCCCGCTGGGTCACGGTCTGTGCGGAGTCTGCACTTTCTTCCCATGTCTGCATGGGTTTCCTCCGGGTGCTCCGGTTCCCTCCCACAGTCCAAAGACATGCAGGTTAGGTGGATTGGCCATGCTAAATTGCCCTTAGTGTCCAAAAAGGGTTAGGAGGGGTTATTGAGTTACGGGGATAGGGTGGAAGTGAGGGCTTAAGTGGGTCGATGCAGACTCGATGGGCCAAATGGCCTCCTTCTGCACTGTCTGTTCTATGTTAACCCAGCACCGTTCCCTGAGGCACACCACTGGTCACAGGGCTCCAGTTTGAAAAACAACCCTCCACAACCACTCTTTGGCTTCGGTCTCCAAGCCACTTTTGTAGCCAATTGGCTACCTCACCTTGGATTCCGTGAGATTTAACCTTTTGCAACAACCTGCCATGTGGTACCTTGTCAAAAGCCTTGCTAAAGTCCATATAGACAACGTCGACTGCACTGCCCTCATCTACCTTCTTGGTTACCCCTTAAAATACTCAATCAAATTCATGAGACATGACTTTCCCCTTACAAAGCCATGTTGACTTTCACTAATTAGCCCTTGCCTGTCTAAATGCCTGTAGATCCTGTCCCTCAGAATACCTTATAACAATTTACCCACTACAGAAGTAAGGCTAACAGGTCTATAGTTTCCAGGCTTATGCCTACAGCCCTTCTTAAACAAGGGCACAACATTTGCTACCCTCCAATCTTCAGGCACCTCTCCTGTGGCTGTCGATGATTTAAATATCTCAGCTCGGGGGCCGGCAATTTCCTCCCTAGCCTCCCACAACATCCTGGGATACATTTCATCAGGTCCTAGGGATTTATCTATCTTGATGCACTTTAATACCTCCAGCACCTCCTTCTCTGTAATATGTACACTCCTCAAGACATCACTTTTTATTTCCCTAACATTCGTGCCTTTGTCAACAGTAAATACTGATGAGAAATATTCATTTAGGACCACTCCCATTCCTTATGGATCTGCACATAGCTGACCTTGTTTATCCTTAAGAGGCCCTACCCTCTCCCTAGTCACCCTTTTACCCTTTATGTATCTGTAAAAGCTCTTTGGATTTTCCGTTGCCTTGTCTGCCAAGACAATCGCATGTCCCTTTTTGCCCTCCTGATTTCTCTCTTAACTCTATTCCGACAAGCGTTAAACTCTTCAAGGGATCCATTTGATCCCAGCAGCCTATGCATGTCATATGTCTTCCAGGGTTCCCTCCTTCTATCAGCCTGACGCTTCACTCTAAGAGGAAAGTTCGCACCCTGAACCCTAGTTAACGCCTTTTTGAAAGGCTCCCACTTACCAGCTGTCCCCTTGCCTGCAAATAGGCATCCCCAATCAACTTTTGAAAGTTCTTGCCCCGTACCCTTGAAATTGGCCTCTCCACAGATGCCGTCAGTCCTGCTGAGATGGTCCAGTATTTTCTGTTTGTTTCAGAATCCAGCATCCACAGTAATTTGCTTTTATTTTAACAATTGTAGTTTGCTAGTTTGAATTAGTGGTTACAATTGGGTGGCTGGTACGATAAATTGAATTGCTAGATTAAGAATAAAGCTGTCTGCTGATTTCACCTAATAACACCGTCGCTAAATGCATTGCACGTTTTAATGCTGAGCTTTATAAAGTGGAAGGTCTGTAGTAAGATCTATATTTGCACTGAATCTGCTAACTTAACTAGGGTGGCAGCCAAGGACTGAATGATCTCACCACCTCCCAGACGAGAGTGAAATCAACTATCCAAGCCCAATTGCTATCCAGTAATTCTCAAAATGAAAATTTTCATTTGTTGATGTCAGAGTGGAAGGACAGGGTTTGTGTGATGCTGGAAATCTGAAATAATAAAACAACAAATACTGGAAATGTTCAGGTCAGGCAGCATCTGTGCAAAGAGAAAGAGTTAACACATTGCAGATGAGTGACCATTCCCTCAAAACTGATCCTGACAGCCTGTTGAAAGGTCACCAAATGTAAATGGTATCACCACTTCTCTCTCCACCGATGCTTCCACACCTGCTGAGTATTTCCAGTCTTTTCTGTTTTTAAATCAAATGATTATGATTCAGGGCAGCATGGTGGTGCAGTGGTTAGCACTGCTGCCTCATGGCGCCGAGGTCCAAGATTCGATTCCGGCTCTGGGTCACTGTCCGTGGGGAGTTTGCACATTTTCCCCGTGTTTGCGTGCGTTTCACCCCCACAACCCAAAGATGTGCAGGGTAGGTGAATTGGCGACGCTAAATTGCCCTATAATTGGAAAAAATGAATTTGGTACTGTAAAAAAAAATTTTTTAAATTGATTATGATTCATTGAGCAATTTTGTGCACCTTTGCCCTTTATCTCAGTGGCATCTTAACGTGAGAATTTTAAAAATAAATTGATCAGGTGAGAAGTATCCAATTTAGCAATTACAATATGGAAATAATTCAGATATATACAGCTTTTTGGTAGCTTTAAGTTGGTGCATCTATTTTCGAGTCCAATAACATCTGTGCAATCACAGGTGAATAACAAACATCGCTATTTGTAGGCTAATACACACAATTTATTTTAAAATTTGGCACGTTGTTGGTAACTTTATGAAGAACAAAAGAAGAAGGAATAGTGGAGCAAAGAGTGAAACCACATATTGAGCAGAGAAAGAATCATTTTTGATTAATGGGACATCTGTGGAAGGCAATAATAAAATAACAGATGCTGCACAAATTTCACTGGCAGATGCTCACAATTCCTAATGTTTACCCTTGCCAGCTCACCAGTTGTACAGGAATTTTGCACTTAGGGTGTACATTGGGATTTCAGCAGAGGCCAGCTGATGCAATATGTTTTCACTCTTCTTATGTCTGTGTTTACTCACAACACCTGCACTTGATTCAAAAACAGATGATAACACACATACTGCTGCCAGTTATTGGGCTACATGCTGCATTAAAAATACACATTTCATTTGTTCAAGATCTGCTTTTGTTGGTTTACTTCAAATCCACAATAGAAGACCTGGAAGGCCTTTGGCATTATTACAAGTTCCTGCATTCAACGAAATGCTGCAATTTGCATCCAGATTAAACAAACATCAGGGGAAGGTGGCCATGAGACCAATTTCCATATTGACCTCGACAGATATCCAGATGTGTAGACAACATGGTAAGAAATGATGAGTAGTTATTTTATAAAGACATAAGGGCGTAGAAACTCAAAGATGTTACATCCATTTACAGGCTTAAATTGGGTGCCAAAGCATCCAATATGGCAGGCTGCATTTGTGCACACATTTTGAGTGGGAGGTTTACCACTCGCTATATTGGGATAGATAAAAGAGGCATCCAGGAGCCACCCCTGAAACAGACAATAGGTCCTTCGCATATGCAAATAGAACCACAGAAATCAAGAGCAAGAACTCCCTCAACCCACCCAAGAATAAGGAATTTATCATCCTCAGTTACTGAATTGCACTCTCCAGAATAAGATTGTCTGAATGTCAGTAAAAATGGGAAATTATAATGTCTTTCTTGATACTTGATACAGGGTAAAAGAAAACTACAGTGTGAAGATTCATCTGTACAGATGATTTCTGCATCACTATCCAATCATAAATACTTGAGGGCTTGCAGAGCATCCTGATTCCCTGAGTTCACATGTGCTATCAGGTTCCAGGTGTGCTATCATGCCTGGTCTCTGAATGGTAGCCCGTGCAAGGCACAATTGTGTGCCTTCCACTTGAAAAACTGCCAGGAAAACTCCAGCTAACATGGGATATTGCAGCTCTCGAGTACTGAGCAGCTCATGCACAGTGGGTCAATTAGTGGCCAAAGGATGCACTCACCACCCAACTAATGATTTGCCTATTTGCAGGCAAGGGGACAGCCCGCGCGGACACGGGGAGAACGTGCAGAGTCCACACAGTCACCCAAGGCCGGGATTGAACCCAGGTCCCTGGTGCTGTGAGGCAGCAGTGCTAACCACTGTGTCACCATGCTGTCAATAAACTGGCAATCCAGCCAGTGGTGCAAAGTATCATGCCCACTTGCCTTCATTCTCACCCCCATACTGGTGTGAAAATATTGCCCATTGTTACAAGACACAATAGCCATTATTCTCTGCAACATGATTTGATCACACATTAACGTTTACTCTAACCATTCATGTACAAAAATTATTGTTTTAAGAATGCGCTACAACTTGCATTGACAATTGTAAACCAAGAGCATTAAAAAAACTTGCATTTATATGGGGAGTCCCAGAGTGCTCTGCAGCAGGCAATTTCAAAGTGGGGGGCGCGACCCGTGGGTGGGTCATGGGCAGGTGTCAGGAGGGTCGCGGAGCCATCCATCGCGGTGTTCTCGAATGCGGGAATTCAGGCGCAACAGCCGGCTTTCAAAAATGCATGCTGCGAGCTGCTTTAAAAATGACGGCCAAGACAGGCTTTAATAATGCGGGTGCGCTGCGCATGCGTGCCCGCTCATCAGTGCGCATGCCCGGAGCCCAGAGAGAAACAGCACCTCCTTCTGATGTCAGCGGGCTGACCCAGGAGAAGATTCTTTTAAAAATTCAATTCAGTCTTTCTGCATCTGTCTTGAATATGTTTAATGCCTGCAGAACTCTCTTTGATAGTGAATTTTAGCGATTTAAAAGGTTCACAATACTTTGAGTTAAGTAATTTCTCCTCATCTATGTCTAAAATTGTCGCATTATAATTTGCAGACTATATTCCCAGGCTGTAAACCACCCATCTGAGGAAAACTTACATTCTGCATCTGCTCTGTAGGGTCCTGAGAGAATAATGCCTGTTTCAATTAGGTCATTTCTCATTCTTCGCTACTCTAGACTATAGAATATAAACCCAGGCTCATCTCTCGCATTAAAGGTAAGAGGAAATTTAGTTTTCAGTTAATTTATTTCATTATTTGACTATTGTTATACTCATTAAAATTTTGTTTTAGTAAAATGTTTTGCTGGCAAATATTCCTTAACAGTTGTGGTCAATGATGTAGTGTGTTTACTCTCCTACTTCACCCACCACCCAATGTACTCTAATTGTGAAGCTAAATTTACCAGAATCACCAGCTGTTACAAATAAGTACTCTATTATGTGGAATGGTGACAACTGCACACGGTCATATTGCTAAGCTGCATAAGCATTTGGAGTCATGCAATAGCAGTGGCGGTTAGATGCAGTTTATATTTATATTTAAAATTATAAGTGCTAACAAGGTGAGTCAAACTTACAAATGTATAAATTCATCACAGTAAAACACTATCAGCATAAAGGACATCTATGCGTAAAATTAAGTTTGCCAACTTGGATCTGTGAGAGAATTTTTGCATTGCAGATCAAAAGGTTGTGAGTTCAAGTCCCCTCCCAATATGATCTAAGAATGGTCCAAACTGAAATTTGAATGCAGTATTGAAAGGTGCTGCATTGTTCATCGCACCATCTTTCAAACAAAATAGCGAACCGCCATGTTGGATGGAAGTGAAAAATCTAATGGTACCTCGTGAGGAAGAACAAAGAAAAGTACAGCACAGGAACAGGCCCTTCGGCCCTCCAAGCCTGCGCCGACCGTGCTGCCCGTCTAAACTAAAATCTTCTACACTTCCAGGGTCCGTGTCCCTCTATTCCCATCCTATTCATGTATTTGTCAAGATGCCCCATAAATGTCACTTTCGTCCCTTCCACCACCTCCTCCGGCAGCAAGTTCCAGGCACCCACTACCCTCTGTGTAAAAAAACGTACCTCGTACATCTCCTCAAACCTTGCCCCTTAAACATATGTCCCCTAGTAATTGACTCCTCTCTGACTATCCATTCTGTCCATGCCCCTCATAATTTTGTAGACCTCTATCAGGTCGCCCCTCAACTTCCTTTGTTCCAGTGAGAACAAACCAAGTTTATTCAACCTCTCCTCATAGCTAATGCCCTCCATACCAGGCAACATCCTGGTAAATCTCTTCTGCACCCTCTTTGAAGCCTCCACATCCTTCTGGTAGTGTGGTGACCAGAATTGAACACTATATTCCAAGTGTGGCCTAACCAAGGTTCGCTACAGCTGCAACATGACTTGCCAATTTTTATACTCAATGCCTCGGCCTATGAAGGCAAGCATGCCGTATGCCTTCCTTTAAAAAAAAAATATGCTTATTCAACGTTTATACAACAAAAATTTTCAACCAGTTAAACACCAACCCCCCCCCCGTAACAGAAAAGAAAAAGAAAAAAGAGCAGATTAAAACATAAACATATCAAGCAAACATAATACAGAACTTATACAATGGGTTTCTCCCGCACATATTAACCCTCCCATATGTTTGTATAAATACCACCTGGGGAGAGCCCCCCTCCCCCACCCGCCCAAATATCCCCCCTCCCCGAAAGAAACACCCCCCTCCCCTCCCCTCCCTCCCTGGGTTGCTGCTGATGCTGACCGAGCTCCTTCTAACGCTCCGCGAGATAGTCTAGGAACGGTTGCCACCGCCTGAAGAACCCCTGCGCAGACCCTCTCAAGGCAAACTTTATCCTCTCCAGCTTAATGAACCCTGCCATGTCATTTATCCAGGCTTCCACACTGGGGGGTTTCGCGTCCTTCCATAATAGCAAAATCCTCCGCCGGGCTACCAGGGACGCAAAGGCCAGAATACCGTCCTCTTTCGCCTCCTGCACTCCCGGCTCGTCCGCCACCCCAAATAGTGCTAGCCCCCAACTTGGTTTAACCTGGGCTTTCACCACCTTGGACATAGTCCTCGCGAAACCCCTCCAGAATCCATCCAGTGCCGGGCACGACCAAAACATGTGCACGTGATTCGCCGGGCTTCCCGAGCACCTCCCGCATCTGTCCTCCATCCCAAAGAACCTACTCAGCCTCGCCCCTGTCATATGCGCTCTGTGAATAACCTTAAACTGTATCAGGCTGAGCCTGGCACATGAGGAAGAGGAATTGACCCTACTCAGGGCATCCGCCCACAGACCCTCTTCAATCTCCTCCCCCAACTCCTCCTCCCACTTGCCCTTCAGCTCCTCAACCCAAGCCTCCCCCTCTTCTTTCATCTCCTGATATATCGCCGAAACCTTGCCTTCGCCGACCCATACACCCAAAATCACCCTGTCCTGAATCCGCTGTGCCGGGAGCGACGGGAATTCCCTCACCTGCCACCTCACAAACGCCCTCACTTGCATATACCTGAACGCATTTCCCGGGGGTAACCTGAACTTCTCCTCCAGCGCCCCTAGGCTAGCAAACGTCCCATCTATAAACAGGTCCCCCATTCTTCTGATCCCTGCCAATGCCAGCTCCGAAACCCCCATCCATCCTCCCTGGGACGAACCGATGGTTCTCCCGGATCGGGGACCACACCGAAGCTCCCATCGCACCCCTGTGTCGTCTCCACTGCCCCCAGATGTTTAGCGTTGCCGCCACTACCGGACTCGTGGTGTACCTTGTCGGCGAGAGCGGCAGCGGTGCCGTCACCAGCGCCCTCAGGCTCGTTCCTTTGCAGGACGCCATCTCCAACCTCTTCCATGCCACCCCCTCTCCCTCTATTACCCACTTACGGATCATCGCTACGTTGGCTGCCCAATAATAGCCCTCCAGATTCGGCAACGCCAGCCCTCCCTGTCCCTACTACGCTCCAGAAACCCCCTCCTTACCCTTGGAGTGTTGTTTGCCCACACAAAACCCATGATGCTCCTACCTACCCGCTTAAAAACGGCCTTGGTAATCATAATAGGAAGGCACTGGAACATGAAAAGAAACCTCGGGAGGACCATCATTTTAATCGACCGTATACCCCTTTGGATACTGTCGGGGGGGATAGCCTATCAGGGGAAAACAGCAGCAGCCAGAGCAGTGGCACCACGGCTGGCTCTGATGTTCAGAAGGGAGGGTCAAAGCGCAGAAGAGTAATAGTAATAGGGGACTCTATAGTCAGGGGCACAGATAGGCGCTTCTGTGGACGTGAAAGAGACTCCAGGATGGTATGTTGCCTCCCTGGTGCCAGGGTCCAGGATGTCTCCGAACGGGTAGAGGGAATCCTGAAGGGGGAGGGCAAACAGGCAGAGGTCGTTGTACATATTGGTACTAACGACATAGGCAGGAAGGGGCATGAGGTCCTGCAGCAGGAGTTCAGGGAGCTAGGCAGAAAGTTAAAGGACAGGACCTCGAGGGTTGTAATCTCGGGATTACTCCCTGTGCCACGTGCCAGTGAGGCTAGAAATAGGAAGATAGAGCAGACAAACACGTGGCTAAACAGCTGGTGTAGGAGGGAGGGTTTCCGTTTTCTGGACCACTGGGAGCTCTTCCGGGGCAGGTGTGACCTGTATAAGATGGACGGGTTGCATCTAAACCGGAGAGGCATAAATATCCTGGCCGCGAGGTTTGCTAGTGTCACACGGGAGGGTTTAAACTAGTATGGCAGGGGGGTGGGTACGGGAGCAATAGGTCAGAAGGTGAGAGCATTGAGGGAGAACTAGGGAATAGGGACAGTGTGGCTCTGAGGCAGAGCAGACGGGGAAAAGTTGCTGAACACAGCGGGTCTGGTGGCCTGAAGTGCCTATGTTTTAATGCAAGGAGCATTACGGGTAAGGCAGATGAACTTAGAGCTTGGATTACTACTTGGAACTATGATGTTATTGCCATTACAGAGACCTGGTTGAGGGAAGGGCAGGATTGGCAGCTAAACGTTCCAGGATTTAGATGTTTCAGGCGGGATAGAGGGGGATGTAAAAGGGGAGGCGGAGTTGCGCTACTTGTTCGGGAGAATATCACAGCTATACTGCGAGAGGACACCTCAGAGGGCAGTGAGGCTATATGGGTAGAGATCAGGAATAAGAAGGGTGCAGTCACAATGTTGGGGGTATACTACAGGCCTCCCAACAGCCAGCGGGAGATAGAGGAGCAGATAGGTAGACAGATTTTGGAAAAGAGTAAAAACAACAGGGTTGTGGTGATGGGAGACTTCAACTTCCCCAATATTGACTGGGACTCACTTAGTGCCAGGGGCTTAGATGGGGCGGAGTTTGTAAGGAGCATCCAGGAGGGCTTCTTAAAACAATATGTAGACAGTCCAACTAGGGAAGGGGCGGTACTGGACCTGGTATTGGGGAATGAGCCCGGCCAGGTGGTAGATGTTTCAGTAGGGGAGCATTTCGGTAACAGTGACCACAATTCAGTAAGTTTTAAAGTACTGGTGGACAAGGATAAGAGTGGTCCGAGGATGAATGTGCTAAATTGGGGGAAGGCTAATTATGACAATATTAGGTGGGAACTGAAGAACATAGATTGGGGGCGGATGTTTGAGGGCAAATCAACATCTGACATGTGGGAGGCTTTCAAGTGTCAGTTGAAGGGAATACAGGACAGGCATGTTCCTGTGAGGAAGAAAGATAAATACGGCAATTTTCGGGAACCTTGGATGACGAGTGATATTGTAGGCCTCGTCAAAAAGAAAAAGGAGGCATTTGTCAGGGCTAAAAGGCTGGGAACAGACGAAGCCTGTGTGGCATATAAGGAAAGTAGGAAGGAACTTAAGCAAGGAGTCAGGAGGGCTAGAAGGGGTCATGAAAAGTCATTGGCAAATAGGGTTAAGGAAAATCCCAAGGCTTTTTACACATACATAAAAAGCAAGAGGGTAGCCAGGGAAAGGGTTGGCCCACTGAAGGATAGGCAAGGGAATCTATGTGTGGAGCCAGAGGAAATGGGCGAGGTACTAAATGAATACTTTGCATCAGTATTCACCAAAGAGAAGGAATTGGTAGATGTTGAGTCTGGAGAAGGGGGTGTAGATAGCCTGGGTCACATTGTGATCCAAAAAGACGAGGTGTTGGGTGTCTTAAAAAATATTAAGGTAGATAAGTCCCCAGGGCCTGATGGGATCTACCCCAGAATACTGAAGGAGGCTGGAGAGGAAATTGCTGAGGCCTTGACAGAAATCTTTGGATCCTCGCTGTCTTCAGGGGATGTCCCGGAGGACTGGAGAATAGCCAATGTTGTTCCTCTGTTTAAGAAGGGTAGCAAGGATAATCCCGGGAACTACAGGCCGGTGAGCCTTACTTCAGTGGTAGGGAAATTACTGGAGAGAATTCTTCGAGACAGGATCTACTCCCATTTGGAAGCAAATGGACGTATTAGTGAGAGGCAGCACGGTTTTGTGAAGGGGAGGTCGTGTCTCACTAACTTGATAGAGTTTTTCGAGGAGGTCACTAAGATGATTGATGCAGGTAGGGCAGTGGATGTTGTCTACATGGACTTCAGTAAGGCCTTTGACAAGGTCCCTCATGGTAGACTAGTACAAAAGGTGAAGTCACACGGGATCAGGGGTGAGCTGGCAAGGTGGATTCAGAACTGGCTAGGCCATAGAAGGCAGAGGGTAGCAATGGAGGGATGCTTTTCTAATTGGAGGGCTGTGACCAGTGGTGTTCCACAGGGATCAGTGCTGGGACCTTTGCTGTTTGTAGTATATATAAATGATTTGGAGGAAAATGTAACTGGTCTGATTAGTAAGTTTGCAGACGACACAAAGGTTGGTGGAATTGCGGATAGCGATGAGGACTGTCTGAGGATACAGCAGGATTTAGATTGTCTGGAGACTTGGGCGGAGAGATGGCAGATGGAGTTTAATCCGGACAAATGTGAGGTAATGCATTTTGGAAGGGCTAATGCAGGTAGGGAATATACAGTAAATGGTAGAACCCTCAAGAGTATTGAAAGTCAAAGAGATCTAGGAGTACAGGTCCACAGGTCATTGAAAGGGGCAACACAGGTGGAGAAGGTAGTCAAGAAGGCATACGGCATGCTTGCCTTCATTGGACGGGGCATTGAGTATAAGAATTGGCAAGTCATGTTGCAGCTGTATAGGACCTTAGTTAGGCCACACTTGGAGTATAGTGTTCAATTCTGGTCGCCACACTACCAGAAGGATGTGGAGGCTTTAGAGAGGGTGCAGAAGAGATTTACCAGAATGTTGCCTGGTATGGAGGGCATAAGCTATGAGGAGCGATTGAATAAACTCGGTTTGTTCTCTCTGGAACGAAGGAGGTTGAGGGGCGACCTGATAGAGGTCTACAAAATTATGAGGGGCATAGACAGAGTGGATAGTCAGAGGCTTTTCCCCAGGGTAGAGGGGTCAATTACTAGGGGGCATAGGTTTAAGGTGAGAGGGGCAAGGTTTAGAGTAGATGTACGAGGCAAGTTTTTTACGCAGAGGGTAGTGGGTGCCTGGAACTCGCTACCGGAGGAGGTAGTGGAAGCAGGGACGATAGGGACATTTAAGGGGCATCTTGACAAATATATGAATAGGATGGGAATAGAAGGATACGGACCCAGGAAGTGTAGAAGATTGTAGTTTAGTCGGGCAGTATGGTCGGCGCGGGCTTGGAGGGCCGAAGGGCCTGTTCCTGTGCTGTACATTTCTTTGTTCTTTGTTCTTTGTTCTTTGTACCCTGCTCGCTAGCGAGAGTGGCAACACATCCCATCTTTTGAAGTCCTCCTCCATCTGCTCCACCAGCCACGTCAAATTAAGTTTGTGCAGGGCCCCCCAGCTCCTAGCTATCTGGATCGTTTGATAAGGTTCCCCACGGTAGGCTATTGCAAAAAATACGGAGGCTGGGGATTGAGGGTGATTTAGAGATGTGGATCAGAAATTGGCTAGCTGAAAGAAGACAGAGGGTGGTGGTTGATGGGAAATGTTCAGAATGGAGTACAGTCACAAGTGGAGTACCACAAGGATCTGTACTGGGGACGTTGCTGTTTGTCATTTTTATCAATGACCTAGAGGAAGGCGCAGAAGGGTGGGTGAGTAAATTTGCAGACGATACTAAAGTCGGTGGTGTTGTCGATAGTGTGGAAGGATGTAGCAGGTTACAGAGGGATATAGATAAGCTGCAGAGCTGGGCTGAGAGGTGGCAAATGGAGTTTAATGTAGAGAAGTGTGAGGTGATTCACTTTGGAAGGAATAACAGGAATGCGGAATATTTGGCTAATAGTAAAGTTCTTGAAAGTGTGGATGAGCAGAGGGATCTAGGTGTCCATGTACATAGATCCCTGAAAGTTGCCACCCAGGTTGATAGGGTTGTGACGAAGGCCTATGGAGTGTTGGCCTTTATTGGTAGAGGGATTGAGTTCCGGAGTCGGGAGGTCATGTTGCAGCTGTACAGAACTCTGGTACGGCCACATTTGGAGTATTGCGTACAGTTCTGGTCACCGCATTATAGGAAGGACGTGGAGGCTTTGGAGCGGGTGCAGAGGAGATTTACCAGGATGTTGCCTGGTATGGAGGGAAAATCTTATGAGGAAAGGCTGATGGACTTGAGGTTGTTTTCGTTGGAGAGAAGAAGGTTAAGAGGAGACTTAATAGAGGCATACAAAATGATCAGGGGGTTGGATAGGGTGGACAGTGAGAGCCTTCTCCCGCGGATGGATATGGCTGGCACGAGGGGACATAACTTTAAACTGAGGGGTAATAGATATAGGACGGAGGTCAGAGGTAGGTTCTTTACGCAAAGAGTAGTGAGGCCGTGGAATGCCCTACCTGCTACAGTAGTGAACTCGCCAACATTGAGGGCATTTAAAAGTTTATTGGATAAACATATGGATGATAATGGCATAGTGTAGGTTAGATGGCTTTTGTTTCGGTGCAACATCGTGGGCCGAAGGGCCTGTACTGCGCTGTATTGTTCTATGTTCTATGTTCTATGTTCTATCCCCAAGTACTGAAAGCTCCTTTCCGCCCTCCTCAACGGTAGGTCGTCTATCCCTCTTCCCTGGTCCCCTGGATGCACCACAAAGAGCTCACTTTTCCTTACATTGAGCTTATAGCCCGAGAAGTCCCCAAACTCCCTTAGGATCCGCATGACCTCCACCATCCCCTCCACTGGATCCGCCACATACAGCAACAGGTCGTCCGCATACAGCGACACTCGATGCTCCTCTCCCCCTCGGACCACCCCCCTCCAGTTCCTGGACTCCCTTAATGCCATGGCCAAAGGCTCAATTGCTAATGCAAACAACAGGGGGGACAGGGGGCACCCCTGCCTCATCCCTCGATACAGCCGAAAATACTCCGACCTCCGCCGATTCGTAGCCACACTCGCCACCGGGGCTCTATATAGAAGCTTAACCCAACTAATAAACCCCTCCCCAAACCCAAACCTCCGCAACACTTCCCAGAGATACTCCCACTCCACCCGGTCAAAGGCCTTCTCCGCGTCCATAGCTGCCACTATCTCCGCCTCTCCCTCCACCGATGACATCATTATCACGTTTAGGAGCCTCCGCACATTGGTGTTTAGCTGCCTGCCCTTTACAAATCCCATCTGGTCCTCATGAAGCACCTCATGAATCACCCCCAGGACACAGTCCTCAATTCACTTTTGCCAGCAACTTAGCGTCCACATTGAGGAGCGAGATCGGTCTATACGACCCACATTGCAGTGGGTCCTTGTCCCGCTTCAGGATCAGAGAAATAAGTGCCCCGGACATTGTCGGAGGCAGGGTCCCCCCCTCCCTTGCCTCATTGAAAGTCCTCACTAGCAACGGGGCTAACAGGTCCGCATACTTCCTGTAAAACTCAACTGGGAACCCATCTGGCCCCGGGGCATTCCCGGCCTGCATGCTCCACAGTCCTTTAACCAGCTCCTCCAACCCAATTGGCGCCCCCAAACCAGCCACCTCCTCCTCCTCCACCCTCGGGAACCTCAGTTGATCAAGAAATCGTTGCATCCCCTCTTCCCCCGCTGGGGGCTGAAATCTGTACAGCTCCTCATAAAAGTCCTTAAATGCCTCATTTACTTTCATCGCACTCCGCACCGTAGTTCCCCTGCTATCCTTGACTCCACCTATCTCCCTCGCTGCCATCCTCTTACGGAGCTGATGTGCCAGCATCCAGCTCGCCTTCTCCCCATACCCTGTGCTTTCCTCCACTGTGCCTCTGCCTTTCCTGTGGTCAACAGGTCGATTTCCGTCTGGAGACTTCGCCGCTCCCTAAGTAGTCCCTCCTCGGGGGCCTCTGCATATCTCCTGTCTACCCTTAGGATCTCCCCCACTAACCTCTCCCTTTCCCTGCCCTCTCTCTTCTCCCTGTGAGCCCTGATGGAGATTAACACTCCTCTGACCACCGCCTTCAGCGCCTCCCATACTACCCCCACCTGCACCTCTCCATTGTCGTTGGCCTCCAAATACCTGTCAATGCACCCCCGCACCCTCCCGCACACCTCCTCATCTGCCAGTAATCCCACATCCAGATGCCACAGCGGGCGTTGGTCCCTCTCCTCTCCTAACTCCAGCTCCACCCAGTGCGGGGCGTGGTCTGAGATGGCTATGGCCGAGTACTCCGTTCCCTCCACTTTCGGGATCAGCGCCCTACTCAAAACAAAAAAATCTATCCGGGAGTAGGCTCTGTGTACGTGAGAAAAAAAAGAAAATTCCCTGGCCAGGGGCCTAGCAAATCTCCACGGATCTACTCCCCCTATCTGGTCCATAAACCCGCTAAGCACCTTGGCCGCAGCCAGCCTCTTCCCCGTCCTAGATATGGAGCGATCCAATGCTGGGTCCAACACTGTGTTGAAATCCCCCCCCATTATCAAGCTTCCTGCCTCCAGATCAGGGGCGAAATTCTCCGTTATCGGCGGAAAGTCCGCCGATCGGCGCAGAAAACGGCGCAAATCCGACTTGCGTCACGTCGGAAAAATGGGTCGAAAGTCTCCGGCCCGAAATGGGCTAGCAGCGACGTAACGGGATGCGTGCTTGCGCACGTGGTACACGCCGTGCAGCATCATACGCGCCGCACGGCGTGACGGCTCAGAAGGCCGCGCTGCTCCCCCCCACCCGACCGGAACACCCGACCGCAGCACCCGACTGGATGGCTGGAAGCAGCTCAGCCCCGAGGTTCGAGTCACGGGATGTGGAGGCGCTCCTGGACGCGGTGGAGCAGAGGAGGGACGCCCTGTATCCCGGGCACGGCCGCAGAGTTGCCCCACGCCACAGCCGGCGTCTGTGGAGGAACGTGGCAGAGGCCGTCACCGCTGCGGCCCTGACACCACGGACAGGCACCCAGTGCCACAAGAAGGTGAGCGACCTCGTCAGAGCAGGCAGGGTGAGCCTCCCCATATCCCCCCCTCCCCCATATCTCCCTCCCCATATCCCCCCCTCCCCCATATCCCCCCTCCCCAATATCCCCCTCCCCATATCCCCCCTCCCTCATATCCCCCCTCCCCCATATCCCCCCTCCCCCATATCCCCCCTCCCCATATCCCCCCTCCCCCATATCCCCTCCTCCCCATATCCCCCCTCCCCCATATCCCCCCACCCCATATCCCCCCTCCCCCATATCCCCCCTCCCCCATATCCCCCATATCCCGCCCTCCCCCATATCCCCCCTCCCCCATATCCCCCCTCCCCTATATCCCCCTCCCCATATCACCTGATCACTGCCTGATGTCTAACCATGCATGCTTCATTGCGTATCGCAGGACCAAACGTCCAGGCACCCATCCCCGCAGATGCAGACCGCCCCAGGATGCCCCTCGCACACCATGAGAGACGGAGAGACCCGCACCCTCCAGCATGCGACGCCCGCAGGATGCCCTTCGCACACCACGGGAGACGGAGAGACCCGCACCCTCCAGCATGCGACGCCCGCAGGATGCCCCTCGGAGGCCACGGGAGACGGAGAGACCTGGACCCTCCAGCATGCGACGCCCGCAGGATGCCCCTCGCACACCACGGGAGACGGAGAGACCCGCACCCTCCAACATGCGACGCCTGCAGGATGCCCTTCGCACACCACGGGAGACGGAGAGACCCGCACCCTCCAGCATGCGACGCCCGCAGGATGCCCCTCGGAGGCCACGGGAGACGGAGAGACCTGGAGCAACAGGGAGACGACACCCCCGTCACGTGCGGGAGTGACCACCCAGCGACGAGGGGGGCAGCCACAGGCCCCCGTCACATCCGAGCCAGGACACCACTACCCAGGACACCACTACCCGGGACACCACTACCCGGGACACCACTACCCGGGACACCACTACCCGGGACACCACTACCCGGGACACCACTACCCGGGACACCACTACCCGGGACAGCACTGCCCAGGACACCCCTACCCGGGAAGACGAAATACCGGACAGTGACTCAGAGTGGATGGGTGGAGACGAACCCCCACCCCAAAGTGCCATGGACTCAGAGTGGGACGAAGAGCACGACACAACGCCACTGCTGTCACCAACACCCTCCACCATCGCAGAAACACTCACCTCGGTTGGGCACTTTAGTGATGAGGCGTCTGGTACACTCACTGGTGCGCACAACACAGCCGTCCCGGTACAGCAGGTGGAGGTAGGAGCAGCAGAGGGGCCGGGGAGTCGGAGGGCAGCCCAGCCCAAGCGAACATCTGCCGCCCAGATGGATTCCGGGTTCCTGGAGTTACCACACCCACACATAGATCCGATGCAACCACCGACCCGGAGACGAGCGAAGAGGGTGATGGGTGGCTTGCGGCGGCTGCAGTTGCAGGTGGAGGAGTCCACCCGCGTCCAGGAGCTGGGAGTGGTCCCGGTCATGCGTGCCATCCAAGCTGACACCGCACGGGTGGCGTCCACGGTGGAGGTAATGGGTGCGACGGTGTCAGACATGGGGAACGGTTTGCGAGGCCTGGGGCTTTCCGTGCAGGCGGTGTCTGTGGCCCAGGAAATGGCTGCCCTCTCACAGGAGGCCATGAGCCAGTGCCAGCGCCAGATGTCAGAGGCGCTCAACGCCATAGCCCAGTCTCTGCAGGCCATGGCCCAGTCTCAGCAGGCCATGGCCCAGTCTCAGCAGGCCATGGCCCAGTCTCAGCAGGCCATCGCTGAGGGCATTGGCGCCAGTGGCCATGTGCGAGCCGGCATCGCACTGTCACAGACAGGGTTTGCCAACCCCCTGGGCTCCATGGCTGCAAACCTGCAGACCCCTGTCGATACCAGCACGGGCCTCCAGGACTGGCAGCGCCAGATGTCGGGGGGGGCGTCGGATGGCCAGTCCGTTCGCATCCCCCACCCATGTAGAGGCCTAGGAGCCATCGGGCACCCCGAGGGAGGAGGAGGTGGTGTGGTCCGTCCCGGCTCCCCATGTAGGGGAGGTCCCGGTACACCGCGACACCTCGGACTACCCCCCCTTCCGTCCCAGGTGGATCGTGTGGGCAACGGGCAGGACAGGCTGGCAGCTCGCCATCCCAGTCGCCAATGCCGCAGCCTGGCCCATCTAGGCCAGGACGCCCCAGGAAACGGCCGCCAAAGGGATCCAGTGTCAGAGGGCAGGAATCACAGGAGTCCACCTCCAGTTCTGCTGTACCATCTGGGGAACCACGTAGCCGTAGTCAAAGGGCCCGTAAGGCCAAACAATTAGACACTGAGTAAGTTGGCACGGGTGCAGGGCACAGATGAGTTTTAGGGGCTAGGGCACGTGCATGAACTCCTTTGGTTATTAAAGTCAATGTTACACCTACAGAAGCTGCCTTTGTGCTCTGTCCAAAGCGTGCGGGGGTGTCATGTACGTTGAGCGCAAGTGTGTGTGTGAGGGGTGGTCTTACCTCAGCCCCAGGTGAGTCTGCCCCCTTCCCCCTGGGCCACCATCAACATCCCCCGGGCAGAGGACGGGACCGTGCACTGCAGTGTCACAGCCGCCTGCAGGGATGGTCCGGGTGGATGGTGGTACTGTGGCCATGGGTCAGACATAGTCCAACGATGTAGAGCCAGGAGCTCACCGCAGGGCGGGTTGTCATCATCCTCCATGGCCTGCAATAGACACGCGTCCACCCGCAACTGTGTGTGCCGCAGGTGGATCGGCAATGGGGGGGGGGGGGTGGTGTGCATGCGGGTGGGGTGGGTGGGGTTGGGGAGGGGGGTGAAGGTGCCGAGTGGGTGGATGGGTGGGGGGTGTGGGTGGTCGGCTGTTGCCATGGGGTGCGGTCTGTGGCCATACTACCCGATTCCCACGCCCATCTAGTCAGTGAAGCGGGCGGCTATCAGTCTGTCCCGTGCCCGCTGGGCCAGCCGGTAGCGGTGGACAGCCACCCGCCTGTGTCTACCCCGTCTGCCCTGACCATTACCCCCATCCCCCTCATCTGGGGAGGACTGCGCCTCTTCCTGCTGCTCCTCCACTCCGCCCTCCTCTGCCTGCGGCACATCGCCCCTCTGCTGGGCTATGTTGTGCAGGACGCAGCACACCACAATGATGCGGCCGACCCTATCTGACCGATACTGGAGGGCGCCCCCAGAGAGGTCCAGGCACCTGAAATGCATCTTCAGCACGCCAATGCACCTCTCTATCACTCCCCTTGTCGCTACATGGGCACCATTGTAGCGGTTCTCCGCCTCATTGCGTGGCCTCCGTATAGGCGTCATCAGCCACCATCGCAATGGGTGGCCCCTGTCGCCCAGCAACCAGCCCCTCAGCCGGGGATGGCATCCCTCGTACATGCCGGGGATGGATGACCGCGACAACACGTATGAGTCGTGTACACTGCCTGGGTAACGGGCGCAGACGTGCAGGATCATCATGCGGTGGTCGCAGACCACCTGTATGTTCATCGAATAGGTCCCCTTCCTATTGGTGAACACGGCCCTGTTATCTGCAGGTGGCCGCACGGCGATGTGCATCCCATCGATCGCGCCCTGGACCATGGGGAACCCGGCCACGGCAGAGAAGCCCACGGCCCGGGCATCTTGGCTGGCCCGGTCCACAGGGAAGCGGATGTAGCGGTGCGCGATGGCATATAGGGCATCTGTCACTGCCCGGATACACCGATGTCTGCGATATGCCGGACAGGTCCCCACTCGGTGCCTGGAATGACCCCGTTGCATAAACGTTCAGGGCCACCGTAACCTTGACGGACACGGGGAGAGGGTGTCCCCCGCCAGTGCCACGCGGTGACAGGTGTGCCAGCAGGTGGCAGATGTGTGCCACGGTTTCCCGCCTCATCCGGAGTCTCCTCCTGCATTCCCGGTCCGTGAGGTCCTGGTATGCCTGCCGGGGCCGGTACACACGGGGCGCCCTCGGGTGCCTCCGTTGCCGTGGGGACGCGGCGTCCTCCTCCCCCTCCTCGTCCTGTCGGTCAGGTGTCCCTCCAGCCTGGGCGGCTGCCGCCTGTCCCTCTGCGGCAGCCTGCGCCGCCTCTCTGGCACGCTCCTCCTCCTCCTCCTCCTCATCCAGGGCAACATAGACATGAGCGGCTGCCGCCACAGCGGCCAACATCGCTGGATGATCGGAAAACATGACGGCCTGGTGGGGGGGGAGGGGAACGACGACATGTCATCATTGCCCATATCCCCTCCTCCCCCCAGCCAGGTGGCATGGACCGCATGGGTCCAACTGTTGGAGGCTGGCACCTGGCCAGGTGGACCAACTCACTTGCCCTCGCATCCCCCTCCCCGGCACGGACCCCCCCCCATCCCCCTCCCCGGCACGGACCCCCCCCAACCTCCACCCCGGCACGGACCCCCCATCCCCCTCCCCGGCACGGACCCCGACCCCAACCTCCACCCCGGCACGGACCCCCCATCCCCCTCCCCGGCACGGACCCCCCCCAACCTCCACCCCGGCACGGACCCCCTATCCCCCTCCCCGGCACGGGCCCTCCCCCAACCTCCACCCCAGCACGGACCCCCCATCCCCCTCCCCGGCACGGACCCCCCCCCAACCTCCACCCCGGCACGGACCCCCCCCTCAACCTCCACCCTGGCACGGACCCCCCCCAACCTCCACCCCGGCACGGACCCCCCCCAACCTCCACCCCGGCACGGACCCCCCCCAACCTCCACCCCGGCACGGACCCCCTCCCGGCACTCCCCCGGAGCCCAGCCTATTCTAACACCCCCCCGCCGCCACACACACACACACACACAACCCGAGACACACCTCTCCTCACACATTCAGACTGCGGCCACGCCATCGCCTGCCCAGAGCCAACCCCCCAGGCCGTCACTCACCTCCACGCTGGTCGGCGTGAACCTGGAGCACAGGGTCACGCCGATGAAAAGGAGGTTTAATTTACGTCGACGTGAACGGTCATCACGTCGACGGGACTTCGGTCCATCCGGAAGGGAGAATATCGGCAGGCCGAAAATCGGCTGCCTTGCGCAGACCCGTGACATTCTCCGACGGCAGCGGCGACATTAACGCCCCGCCGACTTTTCTCCCTTCGGAGACTTCGGCAACCGGCGGGGGCGGGATTCACGGCGGCCAACGGCCATTCTCCGACCCTCTGGGGGGGTCGGAGAATGACGCCCCTGGAATCCGCCCCAACATGCGCTTCATAAATCCCCGCATCATCCCAGTTCGGGGCGTATACGTTTACCAATACCACCCACACCCCCTGCAGCCTACCGCTCACCATCACGTATCGACCTCCATTATCCACTACAATATTCTTGGCCTCAAACGACACCCGCTTCCCCACCAGTATTACCACCCCTCTGTTCTTTGCATCCAGCCCTGAATGGAATACCTGTCCTACCCATCCCTTTCGTAATCTGACCTGGTCTGCCACCTTCAAATGTGTCTCCTGAAGCATGACCACGTCTGCCTTCAGTCCCTTTAAGTGTGCGAACACTCGGGCCCTCTTAACCGGCCCTTTCAGGCCCCTCACATTCCAAGTTACCAGCCGGATTGGGGGGCTTCCCACCCCTCCCCCCTGCCGACTAGCCATCTCCTTTTCTAGGCCAGTCCCGTGCCCGCACCTCCCACACCCTCCAGTCCCCCAGACTGGGGACCCCCGTCCCGACCACCTCTTCTGTTTCCAGTTCTCCATCGGCCAATGCAGCAGCAACCCTATATCCCCCCCCCCCCTCCCCCCGCTAGACCCATGTCTAGCTCTTTTGCTCCCCCCATAACACTCCCGTAAGTCAGCTGACTCCTGCTGACCCCGGCCTCCCCCGCCATCCCATTGACTGTATGCCTTCTTGACTACCTTCTCCACCTGTGTTGTCCCTTTCAGTGACCTGTGGATCTGTACACCAAGATCTCTCTGCCTTACCTAAAATAAATCTTCCTTTCATTGTTTGCATTGCTTTTTTGTGAGATCTTGCCAAGTGCAAACTGACTGCTACAAAGCAGCCCAATGTACTCAATAGAACATAGAACATAGAACAATACAGCACAGTACAGGCCCTTCGGCCCACGATGTTGCACCGAAACAAAAGCCATCTAACCTACACTATGCCATTATCATCCATATGTTTATCCAATAAACTTTTAAATGCCCTCAATGTTGGCGAGTTCACTACTGTAGCAGGTAGGGCATTCCACGGCCTCACTACTCTTTGCGTAAAGAACCTACCTCTGACCTCTGTCCTATATCTATTACCCCTCAGTTTAAAGTTATGTCCCCTCGTGCCAGCCATATCCATCCGCGGGAGAAGGCTCTCACTGTCCACCCTATCCAACCCCCTGATCATTTTGTATGCCTCTATTAAGTCTCCTCTTAACCTTCTTCTCTCCAAAGAAAACAACCTCAAGTCCATCAGCCTTTCCTCATAAGATTTTCCCTCCATACCAGGCAACATCCTGGTAAATCTCCTCTGCACCCGCTCCAAAGCCTCCACGTCCTTCCTATAATGCGGTGACCAGAACTGTACGCAATACTCCAAATGTGGCCGTACCAGAGTTCTGTACAGCTGCAACATGACCTCCCGACTCCGGAACTCAATCCCTCTACCAATAAAGGCCAACACTCCATAGGCCTTCTTCACAACCCTATCAACCTGGGTGGCAACTTTCAGGGATCTATGTACATGGACACCTAGATCCCTCTGCTCATCCACATTTTCAAGAACTTTACCATTAGCCAAATATTCCGCATTCCTGTTATTCCTTCCAAAGTGAATCACCTCACACTTCTCTACATTAAACTCCATTTGCCACCTCTCAGCCCAGCTCTGCAGCTTATCTATATCCCTCTGTAACCTGCTACATCCTTCCACACTATCGACAACACCACCGACTTTAGTATCATCTGCAAATTTACTCACCCACCCTTCTGTGCCTTCCTCTAGGTCATTGATAAAAATGACAAACAGCAACGGCCCCAGAACAGATCCTTGTGGTACTCCACTTGTGACTATACTCCATTCTGAACATTTCCCATCAACCACCACCCTCTGTCTTCTTTCAGCTAGCCAATTTCTGATCCACATCTCTAAATCACCCTCAATCCCCAGCCTCCGTATTTTTTGCAATAGCCTACCGTGGGGAACCTTATCAAACGCTTTGCTGAAATCCATATACACCACATCAACTGCTCTACCCTCGTCTACCTGTTCAGTCACCTTCTCAAAGAACTCAATAAGGTTTGTGAGGCATGACCTACCCTTCACAAAGCCATGCTGACTATCCCTGATCATATTATTCCTATCTAGATGATTATAAATCTTGTCTCTTATAATCCCCTCCAAGACTTTACCCACTACAGATGTGAGGCTCACCGGTCTATAGTTGCCGGGGTTGTCTCTGCTCCCCTTTTTGAACAAAGGGACCACATTTGCTGTCCTCCAGTCCTCTGGCACTATTCCTGTAGCCAATGATGACATAAAAATCAAAGCCAAAGGTCCAGCAATCTCTTCCCTGGCCTCCCATAGAATCCTAGGATAAATCCCATCAGGTCCCGGGGACTTATCTATTTTCAGCCTGTCCAGAATTGCCAACACCTCTTCCCTACGTACCTCAATGCCATCTATTCTATTAGCCTGGGGCTCAGCATTCTCCTCCACAACATTATCTTTTTCCTGAGTGAATACTGACGAAAAATATTCATTTAGTATCTCGCCTATCTCTTCAGACTCCACACACAATTTCCCATCCCTGTCCTTGACTGGTCCTACTCTTTCCCTAGTCATTCGCTTATTCCTGACATACCTATAGAAAGCTTTTGGGTTTTCCTTGATCCTTCCTGCCAAATACTTCTCATGTCCCCTCCTTGCTCGTCTTAGCTCTCTCTTTAGATCCTTCCTCGCTACCTTGTAACTATCCATCGCCCCAACCGAAACTTCACACTTCATCTTCACATAGGCCTCCTTCTTCCTCTTAACAAGAGATTCCACTTCCTTGGTAAACCACGGTTCCCTCACTCGACGCCTTCCTCCCTGTCTGACCGGTACATACTTATCAAGAACACGCAGTAGCTGATCCTTGAACAAGCCCCACTTATCCAGTGTGCCCAACACTTACAGCCTACTTCTCCACCTTATCCCCCCCAAGTCACGTCTAATGGCATCATAATTGCCCTTCCCCCAGCTATAACTCTTGCCCTGCGGTGTATACTTATCCCTTTCCATCATTAACGTAAACGTCACCGAATTGTGGTCACTGTCCCCAAAGTGCTCTCCTACCTCCAAATCCAACACCTGGCCTGGTTCATTACCCAAAACCAAATCCAACGTGGCCTCGCCTCTTGTTGGCCTGTCAACATATTGTTTCAGGAAACCCTCCTGCACACACTGTACAAAAAACGACCCATCTATTGTACTCAAACTATATCTTTTCCAGTCAATATTTGGAAAGTTAAAGTCTCCCATAATAACTACCTTGTTACTTTCACTCATATCCAGAATCATCTTCGCCATCCTTTCCTCTACATCCCTAGAACTATTAGGAGGCCTATAAAAAACTCCCAACAGGGTGACCTCTCCTTTCCTGTTTCTAACTTCAGCCCATACTACCTCGGAAGAAGAGTCCCCATCTAGCATCCTCTCCGCCACCGTAATACTGCTCTTGACTAGCAGCGCCACACCTCCCCCTCTTTTGCCTCCTTCTCTGAGCTTACTAAAACACCTAAACCCCGGAACCTGCAACATCCATTCCTGTCCCTGCTCTATCCATGTCTCCGAAATGGCCACAACATCGAAGTCCCAGGTACCAACCCACGCTGCCAGTTCCCCTACCTTGTTTCGTATACTCCTGGCATTGAAGTAGACACACTTCAAACCACCTACCTGAACACTGGCCCCCTCCTGCGACGTCAAATCTGTGCTCCTGACCTCTATACTCTCATTCTCCCTTACCCTAAAACTACAATCCAGGTTCCCATGCCCCTGCTGCATTAGTTTAAACCCCCCCAAAGAGCACTAACAAATCTCCCCCCCAGGATATTTGTGCCCCTCAGGTTCAGATGTAGACCATCCTGTCTGTAGAGGTCCCACCTTCCCCAGAAAGAGCCCCAGTTATCCAAAAATCTGAATCCCTCCCGCCTGCACCATCCCTGTAGCCACGTGTTTAAATGCTCTCTCTCCCTATTCCTCATCTCACTATCACGTGGCACGGGCAACAACCCAGAGATAACAACTCTGTTTGTTCTAGTTCGGAGTTTCCATCCTAGCTCCCTGAAAGCCTGCCTGACATCCTTGTCCCCTTTCCTACCTATGTCGTTGGTACCAATGTGGACCACGACTTGGGGCTGCTCCCCCTCCCCCCTAAGGACCCGGAAAACACGATCCGAGACATCACGTACCCTTGCACCTGGGAGGCAACATACCAAACGTGAGTCTCTCACGCTCCCACAAAATCTCCTATCTGTGCCCCTGACTATAGAGTCCCCAATTACTAATGCTCTGCTCCTCTCCCCCCTTCCCTTCTGAGCAACAGGGACAGACTCCGTGCCAGAGGCCCGTACCCCATGGCTTACCCCTGGTAAGTCGTCCCCCCCACAAGTATCCAAAGCGGTATACTTGTTTCTCAGGGGAACGACCGCAGGGGATCCCTGCACTGACTGTTTTTTCCCAGTCCCTCTTACAGTTACCCACCTATCTCCAATCTTTGGTGTAACTAATTCCCTGAAGCTGCTATCTATGACCCCTTCTGCCTCCCGAATGATCCGAAGTTCTTCCAACTCCAGCTCCAGTTCCCTAACTCGGTCTTGGAGGAGCTGGAGATGGCAGCACTTCCTGCAGGTAAAATCAGCAGGGACACTAACTGCATCCCTCACCTCAAACATCCTGCAGGAGGAACATTGCACTTCCTTCCCTGCCATTCCTCTAACTTTCTACCAAGATCTGGCTAACAACTAAATTAAATTTTTATAAAAAATAATAATAATATAATAAAATATGGTACTTGCTTCAGACCAATGGGTTTTATTACAATGGGTTTTATTACAATCTGGAATGAAAAGTCTAATAATGACCATGAAACCATTGTCAATTATCATAAAAACCTATCTGGTTGACTAATGTCCTTTAGGGAAGGAAATCCGTTCTAGTCTACATGTGATGCCAGACCCACAGTAATGTAGTTGACTCTTAACTGCCCTCTGAAATGGCCTAGCAAGCCATTCAGTTCAAGGGCAATTAAGGATGGGTAATAAATGCTGCCCCAGCCAGTGACACCCACATCCCATGAAAGAATAAAAATAAATTAACTGTAAAGCACTTTGGAATGTCCTTACGTCATGAAAGTCACGAGATAAATGCAACTTATTCCAACTGTTGCTAAACTGAATTGCATTACAATGTTCTGCACAACCAATGTCAAAACTAGGTATTCATTTATTAAAGAAAATTAACTAACATTCCATTAATCACCTTTGAAACATGTGGACAAGAAAGTACAAAGACAGGCACTTATCACAAAATGTTCGGCTCCAGTATACCGATACTATTAGCCCCCATTGTTATCTTCATAAGCAATCGATCTCACATGACTAGCCAAACTTTGATGCACTGTCAATTCAATATATTTAATCGACAGTCAAATTTCAACATCTGCATCATTGCAATATTAAAACTGCACTGATTAAAAATTGGACTGCAGTAGATTTCTCCATTATACCATTATATTCAACGCTGCTGTGCGAGTGTATTATGATAGACTGATGTGGGATTTGTAAATATTCACAATCTATTTAATATTGAAAATATCACCAATAGCACTGTCAATCAGTAATCTCTTACCATTGTGAAATACAAATTTGTTTCTTTTACTTTATAAATCATTAACACTTAAAAAGGTTTTAGCAAAGAACTGTTTAAAAATAAGTCAAAGATACCATATCAAGGATACGCTGGAGAATTCTTGAGTGAAGGATATCTAGCATCAGTGTTTACTATACTTATGGGATGTCAGAAATTATTTCTAATTATTAGTATGCTTTACAATAGCAGAGATCACTTCTAAATGTTGCTGATTTCCCTCTGATGTATCCTCATACATGATATATTGAGAATCAGTAATAGAACTTCACATAATCACAGAATAATACAGTGCAGAGGAAGCCCTTTGGTCCATTGAATCTGCACCGACGTGTGAAAGATACTTGACCTGCCTACCTAATCTTATTTGCCAGAACTTGGCCCATAGCCTTGAATGGTATGATGTGTCAAGTGCTCATCCAAATGCTTTTAAAAAGTTGCGAGACAACCCACTTCTACCAACGTAACAGGCCGTGCATTCCAGACCATCACCACCCTCTGGGTAAAAAAGCTTTTCCTCAAATCCCCCCAAAACCTCCTGCCTCTCACCTTGAACTTGTGGCCCCTCGTAACTGACCTTTCAACTAAGGGGAACATCTGCTCCCTGTCCACCCTCTCCATGCCCCTCATAATCTTGTACATCTCGATCAGGTCGCCCCTCAGTCTTCTCTGCTCCAGCAAAAACCACCCAAGCCTCTCCAACCTCTCTCCATAACTTAAATGTTCGGGGAACACTTCAGCAGTCAAGGGCATTCAGCCTCTGATCTCCGGGTAGGCGTTCTCCAAGGCGGCCTTCAGGACGCGCGACAACGCAGAATCGCCGAGCAGAAGCTTATAGCCAAGTTCCGCACACATGAGTGCGGCCTCAACCAGGACCTGGGATTCATGTTGCATTACATTCATCCCCCGCCATCTGGCCTGCGAAATCCTACCAACTGTCCTGGCTTGACACAATTCACACCTCTTTAACCTGGGGTTACCCCATCTCTGGATCTGTAAAGATTTAATCACCTGCTAATGCTCTTATTCCAAGCATTGTCTTGCATCTTTGAATCTGTCTATATATATGTTTCTGGAACATACCCCTTCATTCACCTGAGGAAGGAGCAGCACTCCGGAAGCTAGTGATATCGAAACAAACCGGTTGGACTTTAATCTGGTGTTGTAAGACTTCTTACTGTGCTCACCCCAGTCCAATGCCGGCATCTCCACATCAAGAATCTTACCATTAGCCCAGTACTCTGTATTCCTGTTACCCCTTCCAAAATGAATCACCTCACACTTTTCTGCATTAAACTCCATTTGCCACTTCTCAGCCCAGCTCTGCAGCTTATCTATGTCCCTCTGTAACCTACAATATCCTTCCGCACTGTCCACAACTCCACCGACTTTAGTGTCATTCGCAAATTTACTCATCCATCATTCTACGCCCTCCTCCAGGTCATTTATAAAAATAACAAACAGCAGTGGCCCCAAAACGATCCTTGTGGTACACCACTAGTAACTGAACTCCAGGCTGAACAGTTCCCATCAACCACCACCCTCTGTCTTCTTCCAGCTAGCCAATTTCTAATCACCCTCAATCCCATGCCTCCATATTTTCTGTAATAGCCTACCATGGGGAACCTTATCAAACGCTTTACTGAATTCCATATACACCACATCAACTGCTTTACTCTCATCCACCTGTTTGGTCACCTTCTCAAAGAACTCAATAAGGTTTGTGAGGC
The DNA here is from genome assembly GCF_047496885.1 of Scyliorhinus torazame. Taxonomy (NCBI): domain Eukaryota; kingdom Metazoa; phylum Chordata; class Chondrichthyes; order Carcharhiniformes; family Scyliorhinidae; genus Scyliorhinus; species Scyliorhinus torazame. Next base: position 170,221,931 of record NC_092717.1, on the reverse strand, counting down.
ACGACCTACCCTTCACAAAACCATGTTGACTATCCCTAATCAAATTATTCCTTTCTAGATGATTATAAATCATATCTCTTATAATCCTTTCCAAGGCTTTGCCCACAACAGATGTAAGGCTCACTGGTCTATAGTTACCGGGGTTGTCTCTACTCCCCTTCTTGAACAAGGGGACAACATTTGCTATCCTCCAGTCTTCTGGCACTATTCCTATAGACAGTAACAACATAAAGATCAAAGCTAAAGGCTCTGCAATCGCCTCCCTAGCTCCCCAGAGAATCCTAAAATAAATCCCATCCAGCCTAGGGGACTTATCAATTTTCACACTTTCCAGAATTGCTAACACCTCCTCCTTATGAACCTCAATCCCATCTAGTCTAGAATATTCTCCTCGACAACATTGTCTTTTTCCTGTGTGAATACTGACGAAAAATATTCATTTAGTGCCTCTCCTATCTCCTCGGACTCCACGCACAACTTCCCACTACTGTCCATGACTGGCCCTACTCTTACCCTAGTCATTCTTTTATTCCTGACATACCTATAGAAAGATTTAGGGTTTTCCTTGATCCTACCTGCCAAGGACTTCTCATGTCCCCTCTTGGCTCTTCTTAGCTCTCTCTTTAGGTCCTTCCTGGCTAACTTGTAACTCTCACATCTCATCTTTACATAAACCTCCTTCTTCCTCTTGACAAGTGTTTCGACTGCTTTAGTAAACCACGGTCCCCTCGCTCGACCACTCCCTCCCTGCCTGACAGGTACATACTTATCAAGGACACGCAGTAACTGTTCCTTGAACAAGCTCCACATTTCCATTGTGCCCACCCCCTACAGTTTTCCTCTCCATCCGATGCATCCTAAGTCTTGCCTCATCGCATCATAATTGCCTTTCCCCCAGATATAACTCTTGCCTGGCGGTATATACCTATTCCTTTCCATCACTAAAGTAAATGTAATCGAATTGTGGTCACTATAACCAAAGTGCTCACGTACCTCCAAATCTAACACCTGTCCTGGTTCATTACCCAGTACCAAATCCAATATGGCCTCGCCTCTCGTTGGCCTATCTACATACTGCGTCAGGAAACCCTCCTGCACACATTAGATAAAAACTGACCCACCTAAAGTACTCGAACTATAGCGTTGCTAGTCAATATTTGGAAAGTTAAAGTCCCCCATAACAACTACCCTGTTACTTTCGCTCCTATCCAGAATCATCTTTGCAATCCTTTCCTGTACATCTCTGGAACTTTTTGGAGGCCTATAGAAAACTCCCAACAGGGTGAAAACATTCAAACCCTCCACCACCAATGAACAGTGGAAACCTTGTGTACCATCTACAAGATGCACTGCAGTAACTCACCAAGGTTCCTGGGAACTCACCAAGGCTCCTCAGGCAGAACCTTCCAAACCCACGACCACTACCATCTAGAAGGACAAGGGCAGCAAATACATTGGAACACCACCACCTGGAAGTTCCCCTCTACGTCACTCACTGTTCTGAAATATATCACCGTTCCTTCACTGTCACTGGGTCAAAATCCTGGAACTCCCTCCCTGGAATACCTACACCACATGGACGACAGCGGTTCAAGAAGGCAGCTCACCCCACCTTCTCAAGGGCAATTAGGAATGGGAAACAAATGCTGGCCTGGCCAGCAAAGCCTACATCCCGTAAAAATTATTTTTTTTAGAATCTGAGAATCTTGGAGCCATCTCTATGGCCTGTTATTCCATGATCCTTCACTTTGACTGCATCAGTGAGTTATTGGAAGCTTTCAATTATCCAGTGCAACTCCCCTTTAAAAGGGCAAGACTGTCTTTAAGTCCTGGAGTTTAGCTTGAAATGTGCTAGCCTCACACACTTACCACACAGAAGGAGGTTATTTGACCCACTGAGTTCATACTGGCATTACAGCAATTCAGTAAGTCCTATTCCCCTGTTCTATCCCCATAGCCTTAAAAGTGTAATTCCCTCAAATACTTAACCAATTTCCTTTAGAAATAGTCAATCGACTTGCTTTGTAGGCAGCAAGTTCAAGGTCATTACCATTTACTGCATAAGACATTCTTTTCTCAAATCCCACTTCCCTGCACCTTTTGCCTAAAAGCTTCAATCTGTATCCCTTAGCTCTTGTACTAACAGCTGATAGGAATCTTTGCCTATCTTATCGAAACCTGTCATAATCTTGTGACATCTTTATCAAATCTCCCTTCAATCTCCTTTGCTCCAAGCCCTAACCATGTAGCTAATGTTTATCAACCCTGAGACCGTTCTGGTAAATCTCTGCACTGTCTCAAGGTCTCTCACATCTTTCTTAAAGTGCAGTCCCAATACGATCCTATTGTGCAAGCAGTCACCAGCAAAATGGGTAAATCCTAGCTGCACACTACAATCACTTAAATGAGGAGGCAGCACAAAAGTTAACAGATAGTAGGCAGTGGACTTGTGTCCAAAAAAACTGCAAACCAATTATTAACCCATTTTATTCACTGTTTCTTCTGTGTTCTCCTGTAAACATCATACTTAGAATTCAGTATTCAAAAGATTGTAAATTGGAAATTATATTTTCATTGCTCCAGCAAAACAAAAATTGAAAAACATTGCCATAGTTCATACTTCAAATGCCATTTGTACCTGTTTCACTGTAAACAAATTGGTCTTAAGATTTACAAGCAGGATATAAATGGTTAGGATCCTGCTTTATTTTGACAAATATTTTGAAGTGTATGTTGTTTGATCATAGCCAAATGGTTACGAAAGCAGAAGATACTGAAGTGAACTAGTAAAGTTCAATCATTCTCTGCATGCTGACTAAGAAACACAATTCCAGATTCCAGGAAATGTGTTTAATTTGTAGCAGTATTCCAATGTATTTGAACTGAGTTCCTTCAATAAACACAATGGAAGCTATTCAGATGAACTATGTTGTTTATCACTCAGTTATGAAGAGAAAATGTAAAGTTCTACACTCACTGCTTAAATTTAAGTTCATTTCAGGAATTTAACAGCACAACCATATTGATTTCAGCAAATGTAATGCCTTCTTACAGAATTCATGTAATTCCTTTTATTAATTATTTTCATACATAACAAGAACCAGACGAGTGTTCAAGATATGTGAATACGTTCAGCAATCACCAACATTAATCGTGAAAGCATTCTACAACAGACCATGGTGGAAACTACATAAGTCAGTCAGCATCTGTAAAGAGAAAGGACAGATTATGATTTTCAGATTCGAAGACCGCCATCACACCAAGAACATAATCTGTCTGTTCTCTTTACAGTTGTAGCGTACTTGCAGCATTTTATTTTAATTTTTATTCAGATTTTTGGAATTTGCATATTTAAAAATTTACTAAAATATTTTATAATGCATGGAAGAATCACAGGATCCCTGCAGTGCAGGAGGTCATTCGGCCCAGCGCTTCTGCCCCGGCCCTCTGAAAGAGCACCTACGCAGGCCCACCCCGCCCTAGTTTAAACCCGTAACCTAACCTGCACATCCCTAGACACTAGGGGGAAATTTAGCATGGCCAAAACACCTAACCTGCCATCTTTGGGCTATGGGAGGAAACTGGACCACCCAAAGGAAACCCCCACGTTCAAACTCCATACAGAGAGTCACCCCAGGCCAGAATCGAACTCGATGTGGCAGCAGTGTCGCTTCATCTTTGTAGCTTGCTGGTTTTTTATTATTTTTAACAGGCACAACATTTTAGTCATGCACTTGACTAATTCCTTAAATATAGCTTGTAATCTAAACTGAAACTCTAATCTAGTAGTGGTAGTGCAACACTGTTGCAAGTACTATTCTTCCAATAAGGCACAAGTCTGCTACATTGTTAATGAGCTTATCTTTTTCTTTTCACTAGGGATCACTGTCATGGCAGGCTTCTGTGACTTAATCATGTAATTTGAACTGAAATGCTGTTGTACATTATTTGAGATGGAATGGTGTTAGGTTGAATATCATTTCATATCACATACTCTCAGCATAAATCAAAATATTTATTCAAGAGATGTTCCAACAATGAAGTAGCTCAAACACAAATAAAAAGCTTTGGTTTTATTTCTTTTAGATCTCTGATAAAGAGGGGATTGGATTATTAGTTTTAACTTCCTTAATGAATATGTAGATTGCCCCCACAACTGTGATTTTTTTTGTCAGAAATATCTTGAGTAATCTTTAACAATTACCTGGAGAGTTAAAGCTTCATTCTGTTGTGTTGACATAGTGAGGTTTTTTTCCAATAGGGGATTCTGTTCATAGTAGAATTCTTCCAGTTTAAGCTCCAATAACTTGACAATTCAAAGTACAAAATAAATAATATCTTTGGTAAGTGTATACAATTAATTTGATTTATCTATAATATTTTAAAAGTCTTGCACCTACGTATATTTTCAGTTGTCACATATTTCTGTTTCACACTTTTGCCTGACTCTTTGGACAAATGTGTCAAAGAAACAGTAGATGAAGAATGAAGAAGTAGAGAAGATATGAACCAAAAACAAGGTAAGCAACTAAACAAAATCCAAATAAGAAGCTTGCAAAGAGTTATGAAAACAACTAATCCTGAATGGTCTAAAGAATCTATATTTTAAAAATAAGTAGAAACAACAACTGTATCATTGTAATTATTCAAAATATATCTCAAAATATTTTTCAGTTATCAGGTTTGTCTCAGTAACTGAATATTTTGTCCAAAAATCAAAAAGGGGGACTATCAATGAAGTGGACAAATTTTGCAAGTTTCCATTAGCACACACATTAAAGGAAATTGGACAATTACAGAAAAGAAGATTCAGGGGCGTCATTCTCCGACCCCCCGCCGGGTCGGAGAATGGCCGTTGGCCGCCGTGAATCCCGCCCCCGCCCCCGCCGAAGTCTCCGAGGGGAGAAAAGTCGGCGGGGCGTTAATGGCGCCGCTGCCGCGGAGAATGTCACGGGTCTGCGCAAGGCAGCCGATTTTCGGCCTGCCGATATTCTCCCTTCCGGATGGGCCGAAGTCCCGTCGACGTGATGACCGTTCACGTCGACGTCAATCAAACCTCCTTTTCATCGGCGTGACCCGGTGCTCCAGGCTCACGCCGACCAGCGAGGAGGTGAGTGACGGCCTGGGGGGTTGGCTCTGGGCAGGAAATGGCGTGGCCGCAGACTGATTGCCTGAGGAGAGGTGTGTCTCGGCTTGTGTGTGTGTGCGGCGGGGGGGGGGGGGGGGGGGGGGTGTGGTTAGAGTAGGCTGGGCTCCGGGGGAGTGCCGGGAGGGGGTCTGTGCCGGGGTGGAGGTTGGGGGTTGGGGAGGGGGTCCGTGCCGGGGTGGAGGTTGGGGGGGGGTCCGTGCCGGGGTGGAGGTTGGGGGTTGTGGAGGGGGTCCGTGCCGGGGTGGAGGTTGGGGGGGGGTCCGTGCTGGGGTGGAGGTTGGGGGTTGGGGAGGGGGTCCGTGCCGGGGTGGAGGTTGGGGGGGGGTCCGTGCTAGGGTGGAGGTTGGGGGTTGGGGAGGGGGTCCGTGCCGGGGTGGAGGTTGGGGGTTGGGGAGGGGGTCCGTGCCGGGGTGGAGGTTGGGGGTTGTGGAGGGGGTCCGTGCCGGGGTGGAGGTTGGGGGGGGGGGGGGTCCGTGCTGGGGTGGAGGTTGGGGAGGGGGTCCGTGCCGGGGTGGAGGTTGGGGAGGGGGTCCGTGCCGGGGTGGAGGTTGGGGGTTGTGGAGGGGGTCCGTGCCGGGGTGGAGGTTGGGGGGGGGGGGGTCCGTGCCGGGGTGGAGGTTGGGGGTTGGGGAGGGGTTCCGTGCCGGGGTGGAGGTTGGGGGGGGGTCCGTGCCGGGGTGGAGGTTGGGGGTTGTGGAGGGGGTCCGTGCCGGGGTGGAGGTTGGGGGGGGGGTCCGTGCTGGGGTGGAGGTTGGGGGTTGGGGAGGGGGTCCGTGCCGGGGTGGAGGTTGGGGGGGGGGTCCGTGCTGGGGTGGAGGTTGGGGGTTGGGGAGGGGGTCCGTGCCGGGGTGGAGGTTGGGGGGGGGTCCGTGCTAGGGTGGAGGTTGGGGAGGGGGTCCGTGCCGGGGTGGAGGTTGGGGGGGGGTCCGTGCTAGGGTGGAGGTTGGGGGTTGGGGAGGGGGTCTGTGCCGGGGTGGAGGTTGGGGGTTGGGGAGGGGGTCCGTGCCGGGGTGGAGGTTGGGGGGGGGGTCCGTGCCGGGGTGGAGGTTGGGGGTTGTGGAGGGGGTCCGTGCCGGGGTGGAGGTTGGGGGGGGGGTCCGTGCTGGGGTGGAGGTTGGGGGTTGGGGAGGGGGTCCGTGCCGGGGTGGAGGTTGGGGGGGGGTCCGTGCTAGGGTGGAGGTTGGGGGTTGGGGAGGGGGTCCGTGCCGGGGTGGAGGTTGGGGGTTGGGGAGGGGGTCCGTGCCGGGGTGGAGGTTGGGGGTTGTGGAGGGGGTCCGTGCCGGGGTGGAGGTTGGGGGGGGGGGGGGTCCGTGCTGGGGTGGAGGTTGGGGAGGGGGTCCGTGCCGGGGTGGAGGTTGGGGAGGGGGTCCGTGCCGGGGTGGAGGTTGGGGGTTGTGGAGGGGGTCCGTGCCGGGGTGGAGGTTGGGGGGGGGGGGGGTCCGTGCCGGGGTGGAGGTTGGGGGTTGGGGAGGGGTTCCGTGCCGGGGTGGAGGTTTGGGGGGGGGTCCGTGCTGGGGTGGAGGTTGGGGGTTGGGGAGGGGGTCCGTGCCGGGGTGGAGGTTGGGGGTTGTGGAGGGGGTCCGTGCCGGGGTGGAGGTTGGGGGGGGGGGTCCGTGCTGGGGTGGAGGTTGGGGGTTGTGGAGGGGGTCCGTGCCGGGGTGGAGGTTGGGGGGGGGGGTCCGTGCTGGGGTGGAGGTTGGGGGTTGGGGAGGGGGTCCGTGCCGGGGTGGAGGTTGGGGGGGGTCCGTGCTGGGGTGGAGGTTGGGGGTTGGGGAGGGGGTCCGTGCCGGGGTGGAGGTTGGGGGTTGGGGAGGGGGTCCGTGCCGGGGTGGAGGTTGGGGGGGGGTCCGTGCCGGGGTGGAGGTTGGGGAGGGGGTCCGTGCCGGGGTGGAGGTTGGGGAGGGGGTCCGTGCCGGGGTGGAGGTTGGGGGGGGGGTCCGTGCTGGGGTGGAGGTTGGGGGTTGTGGAGGGGGTCCGTGCCGGGGTGGAGGTTGGGGGGGGGGGTCCGTGCTGGGGTGGAGGTTGGGGGTTGGGGAGGGGGTCCGTGCCGGGGTGGAGGTTGGGGGGGGTCCGTGCTGGGGTGGAGGTTGGGGGTTGGGGAGGGGGTCCGTGCCGGGGTGGAGGTTGGGGGTTGGGGAGGGGGTCCGTGCCGGGGTGGAGGTTGGGGGGGGGGTCCGTGCCGGGGTGGAGGTTGGGGAGGGGGTCCGTGCCGGGGTGGAGGTTGGGGAGGGGGTCCGTGCCGGGGTGGAGGTTGGGGGGGGGTCCGTGCTAGGGTGGAGGTTGGGGGTTGGGGAGGGGGTCCGTGCCGGGGTGGAGGTTGGGGGGGGGTCCGTGCTAGGGTGGAGGTTGGGGGTTGGGGAGGGGGTCTGTGCCGGGGTGGAGGTTGGGGGTTGGGGAGGGGGTCCGTGCCGGGGTGGAGGTTGGGGGGGGGGTCCGTGCCGGGGTGGAGGTTGGGGGTTGTGGAGGGGGTCCGTGCCGGGGTGGAGGTTGGGGGGGGGGTCCGTGCTGGGGTGGAGGTTGGGGGTTGGGGAGGGGGTCCGTGCCGGGGTGGAGGTTGGGGGGGGGTCCGTGCTAGGGTGGAGGTTGGGGGTTGGGGAGGGGGTCCGTGCCGGGGTGGAGGTTGGGGGTTGGGGAGGGGGTCCGTGCCGGGGTGGAGGTTGGGGGTTGTGGAGGGGGTCCGTGCCGGGGTGGAGGTTGGGGGGGGGGGGGGTCCGTGCTGGGGTGGAGGTTGGGGAGGGGGTCCGTGCCGGGGTGGAGGTTGGGGAGGGGGTCCGTGCCGGGGTGGAGGTTGGGGGTTGTGGAGGGGGTCCGTGCCGGGGTGGAGGTTGGGGGGGGGGGGGGTCCGTGCCGGGGTGGAGATTGGGGGTTGGGGAGGGGTTCCGTGCCGGGGTGGAGGTTGGGGGGGGGTCCGTGCTGGGGTGGAGGTTGGGGGTTGGGGAGGGGGTCCGTGCCGGGGTGGAGGTTGGGGGTTGTGGAGGGGGTCCGTGCCGGGGTGGAGGTTGGGGGGGGGGGGTCCGTGCTGGGGTGGAGGTTGGGGGTTGTGGAGGGGGTCCGTGCCGGGGTGGAGGTTGGGGGGGGGGGTCCGTGCTGGGGTGGAGGTTGGGGGTTGGGGAGGGGGTCCGTGCCGGGGTGGAGGTTGGGGGGGGTCCGTGCTGGGGTGGAGGTTGGGGGTTGGGGAGGGGGTCCGTGCCGGGGTGGAGGTTGGGGGTTGGGGAGGGGGTCCGTGCCGGGGTGGAGGTTGGGGGGGGGTCCGTGCCGGGGTGGAGGTTGGGGAGGGGGTCCGTGCCGGGGTGGAGGTTGGGGAGGGGGTCCGTGCCGGGGTGGAGGTTGGGGGGGGGGTCCGTGCTGGGGTGGAGGTTGGGGGTTGTGGAGGGGGTCCGTGCCGGGGTGGAGGTTGGGGGGGGGGGTCCGTGCTGGGGTGGAGGTTGGGGGTTGGGGAGGGGGTCCGTGCCGGGGTGGAGGTTGGGGGGGGTCCGTGCTGGGGTGGAGGTTGGGGGTTGGGGAGGGGGTCCGTGCCGGGGTGGAGGTTGGGGGTTGGGGAGGGGGTCCGTGCCGGGGTGGAGGTTGGGGGGGGGGTCCGTGCCGGGGTGGAGGTTGGGGAGGGGGTCCGTGCCGGGGTGGAGGTTGGGGAGGGGGTCCGTGCCGGGGTGGAGGTTGGGGGGGGGGTCCGTGCCGGGGTGGAGGTTGGGGAGGGGGTCCGTGCCGGGGTGGAGGTTGTGGGGGGGTCCGTGCTGGGGTGGAGGTTGGGGGTTGGGGAGGGGGTCCGTGCCGGGGTGGAGGTTGGGGGTTGGGGAGGGGGTCCGTGCCGGGGTGGAGGTTGGGGGGGGTCCGTGCTGGGGTGGAGGTTGGGGGTTGGGGAGGGGGTCCGTGCCGGGGTGGAGGTTGGGGGTTGTGGAGGGGGTCCGTGCCGGGGTGGAGGTTGGGGGGGGGGTCCGTGCTGGGGTGGAGGTTGGGGGTTGTGGAGGGGGTCCGTGCCGGGGTGGAGGTTGGGGGGGGGGGTCCGTGCCGGGGTGGAGGTTGGGGAGGGGGTCCGTGCCGGGGTGGAGGTTGGGGGGGGGTCCGTGCTGGGGTGGAGGTTGGGGGTTGGGGAGGGGGTCCGTGCCGGGGTGGAGGTTGGGGGTTGGGGAGGGGGTCCGTGCCGGGGTGGAGGTTGGGGGGGGTCCGTGCTGGGGTGGAGGTTGGGGGTTGGGGAGGGGGTCCGTGCCGGGGTGGAGGTTGGGGGTTGTGGAGGGGGTCCGTGCCGGGGTGGAGGTTGGGGGGGGTCCGTGCTGGGGTGGAGGTTGGGGGTTGGGGAGGGGGTCCGTGCCGGGGTGGAGGTTGGGGGTTGTGGAGGGGGCCCGTGCCGGGGTGGAGGTTGGGGAGGGGGTCCGTGCCGGGGTGGAGGTTGGGGGTTGGGGAGGGGGTCCGTGCCGGGGTGGAGGTTGGGGGGGGGGGTCCGTGCTGGGGTGGAGGTTGGGGCGGGGGGGGGTCCGTGCCGGGGTGGGTGATGGGAGGGCAAATGAGTTGGTCCACCTGGCCAGGTGCCAGCCTCCAACAGTTGGACCCATGCGGTCCATGCCACCTGGCTGGGGGGAGGAGGGGATATGGGCAATGATGACATGTCGTCATTCCCCTCCCCCCCACCAGGTCGTCATGTTTTCAGATCATCCAGCGATGTTGGCCGCCGTGGTGGCAGCCGCTCATGTCTATGTTGCCCTGGATGAGGAGGAGGAGGAGGAGGAGGAGGAGGAGGAGCGTGCCAGAGAGGCGGCGCAGGCTGCCGCAGAGGGGCAGGCGGCAGCCGCCCAGGCTGGAGGGACACCTGACCGACAGGACGAGGAGGGGGAGGAGGACGTCGCGGCCCCACGGCAACGGAGGCACCCGAGGGTGCCCCGTGTGTACCGGCCCCGGCAGTCATACCAGGACCTCACGGACCGGGAATGCAGGAGGAGACTCCGGATGAGCCGGGAAACCGTGGCACACATCTGCCACCTGCTGGCACACCTGTCACCGCATGGCACTGGCGGGGGACACCCTCTCCCCGTGTCCGTCAAGGTTACGGTGGCCCTGAACTTTTATGCAACGGGGTCATTCCAGGCACCGAGTGGGGACCTGTCCGGCATATCGCAGACATCGGTGCATCGGTGCATCCGGGCAGTGACAGATGCCCTTTATGCCATGGCGCACCGCTACATCCGCTTCCCCGTGGACCGGGCCAGCCAAGATGCCCGGGCCGTGGGCTTCTCTGCCATTGCCGGGTTCCCCATGGTCCAGGGCGCGATCGATGGGATGCACGTCGCCGTGCGGCCACCTGCAGATAACAGGGCCGTGTTCACTAATAGGAAGGGGACCTATTCGATGAACGTACAGGTGGTCTGCGACCACCGCATGATGATCCTGCACGTCTGCGCCCGTTACCCAGGCAGTGTACACGACTCATTCGTGTTGTCGCGGTCATCCATCCCCGGCATGTACGAGGGACGCCATCCCCGGCTGAGGGGCTGGTTGCTGGGCGACAGGGGCTACCCATTGCGATCGTGGCTGATGACGCCTATACGGAGGCCACGCAATGAGGCGGAGAACCGCTACAATGATGCCCATGTAGCGACAAGGGGAGTGATCGAGAGGTGCTTTGGCGTGCTGAAGATGCGTTTCAGGTGCCTGGACCTCTCTGGGGGCGCCCTCCAGTATCGGTCAGATAGGGTCGGCCGCATCATTGTGGTGTGCTGCGTCCTGCACAACATAGCCCAGCAGAGGGGCGATGTGCCGCAGGCAGAGGAGGGCGGAGTGGAGGAGCAGCAGGAAGAGGCCCAGTCCTCCCCAGATGAGGGGGATGGGGGCAATGGTCAGGGCAGACGGGGTAGACACAGACGGGTGGCTGTCCACCGTTACCGGCTGGCCCAGCGGGCACGGGACAGACTGATAGACGCCCGCTTCACTGACTAGATGGGCGTGGGAATCGGGTAGTATGGCCACAGACCGCACACCATGACAACAGCCGACCACCCACACCCCCCACCCATCCATCCACCCAGCACCATCACCCCCCTCCCCAACCCCACACACCCCACCTGCATGCACACCACCCCCCCACTCCCAATTGCCGATCCACCGGCGGCACAACGGGCCGGGCTCACCCAGTTGCGGGTGGACGCGTGTCTATCGCAGGCCATGGAGAATGATGACAGCCCGCCTCCGATGAGCTCCTGGCTCTACATCGTTGGACTATGTCTGACCCATGGCCACAGTACCACCATCCACCCGGACCATCCCTGCATGCGGCTGTGACACTGCAGCGCACGGTCCCGTCCTCTGCCCGGGGGATGTTGATGGCGGCCCAGGGGGAAGGGGGCAGACTCACCTGGGGCTGAGGTAAGACCACCCCTCACACACACACTTGCGCTCAACGTACATGACACCCCCGCACACTTTGGACAGAGCACAAAGGCAGCTTCGGTAGGTGTAACATTGACTTTAATAACCAAAGGAGTTCATGCACGTGCCCTAGCGCCTAAAACTCATCTGTGCCCTGCACCCGTGCCAACTTACTCAGTGTCTAATTGTTTGGCCTTACGGGCCCTTTGACTACGTCTACGTGGTTCCCCAGACGGTACAACAGAACTGGAGGTGGACTCCTGTGATTCCTGCCCTCTGACACTGGATCCCTTTGGCGGCCGTTTCCTGGGGCGTCCTGGCCTAGATGGGCCAGGCTGCGGCCCGGGCGACTGGGATGGCGAGCTGCCAGCCTGTCCTGCCCGTTGCCCACCCGATGCACCTGGGACGGAAGGGGGGGGAGTCCGAGGTGTCGCGGTGTACCGGGACCTCCCCTACAGAGGGAGCCGGGACGGACCACACCACCTCCTCCTCCCTCGGGGTGCCCGATGGCCCCCAGGCCTCTACATGGGTGGGGGATGCGAACGGACTGGCCATCCGACGCGCTCCCGACATCTGGCGCTGCCAGTCCTGGAGGCCCGTGCTGGTATCGACAGGGGTCTGCAGGTTTGCAGCCATGGAGCCCAGGGGGTTGTCGAAACCTGTCTGCGACAGTGCGACGCCAGCTCGCACATGGCCACTGGCGCCGATGCCCTCAGCGATGGCCTGCTGAGACTGGGCCATGGCCTGCAGAGACTGGGCCATGGCCTGCAGAGACTGGGCTATGGCCTGCTGAGACTGGGCCATGGCCTGCTGAGACTGGGCTATGGCGTTGAGCGCCTCTGCCATCTGGCGCTGGCACTGGCTCATGGCCTCCTGTGAGAGGGCAGCCATTTCCTGGGCCACAGACGCCGCCTGCACGGAAGGCCCCAGGCCTCGCAAACCGTTCCCCATGTCTGACACCATCGCACCCATTGCCTCCACCGCGGACGCCACCCGTGCGGTGTCAGCCTGGGTGGCACGCATGACCGGGACCACTCCCAGCTCCTGGACGCGGGTGGACTCCTCCACCTGCGACCGCAGCCGCCGCAAGCCACCCGTCACCCTATTCGCTCGTCTCCGTGTCGGTGGTTGCATCGGATCTATGTGTGGGTGTGGTAACTGCAGGAACCCGGGATCCATCTGGGCGGCAGATGTTCGCTTGGCCTGGGCTGCCCTCCGACCGCCCGGTCCCTCTGCTGCTCCTACCTCCACCTGCTGTACCGGGACGGCTGTGTTGTGCGCACCAGTGAGTGTACCAGACGCCTCATCACTAAAGTGCCCAACCGTGGTGAGTGTTTCTGCGATGGTGGAGGGTGTTGGTGACAGCAGTGGCGTTGTGTTGTGCTCTTCGTCCCACTCTGAGTCCATGGCACTTTGGGGTGGGGGTTCGTCTCCACCCATCCACTCTGAGTCACTGTCCGGTATTTCGTCTTCCCGGGTAGGGGTGTCCTGGGTAGTGCTGTCCCGGGTAGTGCTGTCCCGGGTAGGGGTGTCCTGGGTAGTGGTGTCCCGGGTAGGGGTGTCCTGGATAGTGGTGTCCTGGGTAGTGGTGTCCTGGCTCGGATGTGACGGGGGCCTGTGGCTGCCCCCCTCATCGCTGGGTGGTCGCTCCCGCACGTGACGGGGGTGTCGTCTCCCTGTTGCTCCAGGTCTCTCCGTCTCCCGTGGTCTCCGAGGGGCATCCTGCGGGCGTCGCATGCTGGAGGGTGCGGGTCTCTCCGTCTCCCGTGGTCTCCGAGGGGCATCCTGCGGGCGTCGCATGCTGGAGGGTGCGGGTCTCTCCCTCTCCCGTGGTCTCCGAGGGGCATCCTGCGGGCGTCGCATGCTGGAGGGTGCGGGTCTCTCCGTCTCCCGTGGTCTCGGAGGGGCATCCTGCGGGCGGTCTGCATCTGCGGGGATGGGTGCCTGGACGTTTGGTCCTGCGATACACAATGAAGCATGCATGGTTAGACATCAGGCAGTGATCAGGTGATACGGGAGAGGGGATATAGGGGAGGGGGGATATGGGGACGGGCTGTTGGTGGCTCATTTGCTCGTGGGGCCCCGACCTCTGCATCAGCAACCTCCCGGTCGTCAGGTCCGCCAGCCAGTTCCAGGGCCCTTTCCTCGTGTACGGTCAGTGGCCTCTCATCAGCGGGCCCTCCTCCAGTCCTCACATGCTCCCTATTGTTGTGTGCGCGCTTCTCCTGGGGGGGGGGGGTGGTGGCAGGGGTAAAAGGCAACAGTGTTAGGCAGGTATATGAATGCACGCCATCGGTTGCGCGTGCATTGCAGAGGTTAAGGTTAGGGCTGGATTCACTTGGGGATATGGGGGATATGGGGGAGGGGGGATATGGGGAGGGGGGATATGGGGGATATGCGGAGGGGGGATATGGGGGAGGGGGGATATGGGGGAGGGGGGATATGGGGGAGGGGGGATATGGGGGATATGGGGGAGGGGGGATATGGGGGATATGGGGGAGGGGGGATATGGGGGATATGGGGGAGGGGGGAATATGGGGGATATGGTGGAGGGGGGATATGGGGGAGGGGGGGATATGGGGGATATGGGGGAGGGGGGATATGTGGGAGGGGGGATATGGGGGAGGGGGGATATGGGGAATATGGGGGAGGGGGGATATGGGGGATATGGAGGAGGGGGGATATGGGGGAGGGGGGGATATGGGGGAGGGGGGGATATGGGGGAGGGGGGATATGGGGGATATGGGGGAGGGGGGATATGGGGGAGGGGGATATGGGGGAGGGGGGATATGGGGGAGGGGGGGATTTGGGGGAGAGGGGATATGGGGATATGGGGGAGGGGGGATATAGGGGATATGGGGGAGGGGGGATATGGGGGAGGGGGGATATGGGGGATATGGGGGAGGGGGGATATGGGGGATATGGGGGAGGGGGGAATATGGGGGATATGGTGGAGGGGGAATATGGGGTAGGGGGGGTATGGGGGATATGGGGGAGGGGGGATATGGGGGATATGGGGGAGGGGGGGATATGGGGGAGGGGGGGATATGGGGGAAGGGGGATATGGGGGATATGGGGGAGGGGGGATATGGGGAGGGGGGATATGGGGGATATGGGGAGGGGGGATATGGGGGATATGGGGGAGGGGGGATATGGGGGAGGGGGGATATGGGGGAGGGGGGATATGGGGGAGGGGGGATATGGGGGAGGGGGGGATATGGGGAGGGGGGATATGTGGGGGGGGGGATATGGGGGAGGGGGGATATGGGGAATATGGGGGAGGGGGGATATGGGGGATATGGCGGAGGGGGGATATGGGGGAGGGGGGGATATGGGGGAGGGGGGGATATGGGGGAGGGGGGATATGGGGGATATGGGGGAGGGGGTGATATGGGGGAGGGGGGGATATGGGGGAGGGGGGATATGGGGGAGGGGGGATTTGGGGGAGAGGGGATATGGGGGAGGGGGGATATGGGGGATATGGGGGAGGGGGGATATGGGGGAGGGGGGATATGGGGGATATGGGGAGGGGGGATATGGGGGATATGGGGGAGGGGGGAATATGGGGGATATGGTGGAGGGGGGATATGGGGTAGGGGGGATATGGGGGATATGGGGGAGGGGGGATATGGGGGATATGGGGGAGGGGGATATGGGGGAGGGGGGATATGGGGGATATGGGGGAGGGGGGATATGGGGGATATGGGGGAGGGGGGATATGGGGGAGGGGGGGATATGGGGGAGGGGGGGATTTGGGGGAGAGGGGATATGGGGGATATGGGGGACGCTCACCCTGCCTGCTCTGATGAGGTCGTTCACCTTCTTGTGGCACTGGGTGCCTGTCCGTGGTGTCAGGGCCACAGCGGTGACGGCCTCTGCCACCTCCCTCCACAGACGCCGGCTGTGGCGTGGGGCAACTCTGCGGCCGTGCCCGGGATACAGGGCGTCCCTCCTCTGCTCCACCGCATCCAGGAGCGCCTCCACATCGCGTGACTCGAACCTCGGGGCTGAGCGACGGCCAGCCATCAAGTCGGGTGTTGCGGTCGGCTGTTCCGGTCGGGTGGGGGGGAGCTGCGCGGCCTTATGAGCCGTCACGCCGTGCAGCGCGTATGACGCTGCACGGCGTGAACCACTGCGCAAGCGCGGATCCCGTTACGTCGCTGCTAGCCCATTTCGGGCCGCAGACTATCGGCCCATTTTTATGACGTGACGCAAGTGGGATTTGCGCCGTTTTTTGCGCCGATCGGCGGAGTTTCCGCCGATAACGGAGAATTTCGCCCCAGGTGCCTACAAAGATCTAAGATAATTCCAAGGCTCTTTCATAAATTGCCATAACCTGCTTCATAACTGTTATTTGAAAACTCATGTTAAATGAGATTTCCAAAGAAGAGACTGACGTAGAAACTGAATTTCCCAAGACTAATCAACTCAGATATTAGGGGCACACTTTATTGTCAGAGATAGCTAGATGAGAGCTGTGAGACAAACTTATCAGAGAAACCTATAGAATACCTGATCATATTAAAGCTATCAAACATTTGAGTACCAGGATGCTCTAAATAATCTAAATATGCAACCCTTCCAAACACATCATCCCTCATTAAAATAAAAGTGCCATGGAAGGTCCCAAATCAGATCCAGACCAACTTTACACAAACATATGAATAGGATCAGAAGTAGACTATTTGGTCCCTTGAGCTTGCTCCACCATTTAATAAGATCATGGCTGATCGGTTTGCGTTTAGAGTTCCACAGCCCATTCTATCCCCGATTACCTCTGATTCCCTTGTCTATGTCTGCCTTAAAATTATTCAATGACCCTGCTTCACCACCTTCTGAGGTGGAGTGTTTCAAAGTTGCACAACCTTCTGAGAGAAACAATTTCTCCTCATCTCTATCCTTAGGCGACACCTAATTTTAAAACAGCGCTCCCTAGTTCTGGACTCATGCACAAGAGGAAATATCCTTTCCATGTCCACCTTGTCAAGATCATTCACAATTTTATATACTTCGATCAAGTCACCTCTCAATCTTTTAAACTCCAGTGTAAACAAACCCAGCCTGTCCGACCCATCTTAATTTTTTTTTTTCAATTTAGAGTGCCCAATTCTTTATTTTTCCAATTAAGGGGCAATTTAGCATGGCCAATCCACCTACCCTGCACATCTTTGGGTTGTGGGGGTGAGGCCACGCAGACACGGGGAGAATGTGCAAACTCCACACGGATTGAAGGCGGGTCCTTGGCAGCATGAGGCACCAGTGCCAACCACTGTGCCATTGTGCCGCCCCCCGGACCTATCTTCATAAGTCAACCCACTCATTCCATGTATAAATCTAGTAAACCTCTGTACCTCCTCCAACGTGGGTTGGTTTTCAAGAAATCAAAAAAGTTATTTCTAACAACAGAAAACTATATGGTTTCTGGAATGTTATAGAAACATAGTAACATAGAAAATAAGAGCAGGAGGAGGCCATTCGACCATTCAAGCCTGTTCCGCCATTCGTCGCAATCATGGCTGATCATCCAAATCAATAGCCTAATCTGCTTTCACCCCATGACCTTGATCCCATTCGCCTCAAGTGCCATATCCAGCCTCCTCTTGAATGTATTCAATGTCTTAGCCACAACTGCTTCCTGTGGTAATGAATTCCACGGGCTCACCACTCATTGAGTAAAGAAATGTCTCCACATCTCTGTCCAAAATAGTCTACCCTGAATCCTCAGACTGTGACCTCTGGTTCTGGACACAACCACCATCGGGAACATCCTCCCTGCATCCACCCTATCTAGTCCTGATAGAATTTTAGAAGTCTCTATGAGATCCCCCCTCATTTGTCTGAACTCCAGCGAAAATAATCCTAAGCTAGTCAATCTCTCCTCATACGGCAGTCCCGCCATCCCCTGAATCTGCCTGGTAAACCTTTGCTAGACACCTTTGAGAGCAAGAACATCCTTCTTCAGAAAAAGAGACCAAAACTGCACACAATATTCTATTGTGGCTTCACCAAGGCCCTGTATAATTGCAGCAACACATCCCTTTTTCTGTACTGAAAACTAGCAATGAAAGCCAACATACCATTTGCCTTCTTTACCACTGTTGCACCTGCATGCTTACCTTCAGCTACTGGTACACAAGGACACCCAGATCCCGCTGCACACTCCTCTCTTCCAATTTACAGCCATTCAGGTAGTAATCTGCCTTCTTGTTTTTACTTCCAAAGTGAATAATCTCACATTTATTCAAATTATACTGCATCTGCCATTTATTTGCCCCCTCACCCAACCTGTCCAGATCATGCTGAAGGATCTCTGTATCCTCGTCATAGTTCACCCTCCCACCCAACTTGGTATCATCTGCAAACGTTCAGCTATTACATTTTGTTCCCCCATACAAATCATTAATATGTATTGTGAACAGCTGGGGTCCCAGTGATCCCTGTGGTACCCCACTAGGTACTGCCTGCCAATTTGAAAAGGACCCGTTGTAGCGCACAAAGACTCCGAGAGACGAATAGAGTGAAGTCGATGAGGCTTTATTAAGTGTGACTGTTCCCCCGCAGTTCAGTAGTAGACTGCCTGCGGGGGAGGACTCCAGGTACTTATACTCCGCCTTCAGGGCGGAGCTAGAGGTCAACGTCCAACCCGGACCCGGGATCTGTCAGCCAATGACATCATGGCTTCACAGTCCCACATGACCCCGAATGCATACTACCACATTCACCCCTTGTTAAAATGAACCCGGCGGGGTGATGCTTCGCATGGTGGTAAGGGTTTACAAGGCTGGTCCTGGGAGGAAAACTTTCGCATGTTATTACAGTATGTACAAGGTTTTATTTTTGTTTCAAACTATTTACAGTAATCGTCAGGATAAGACAAAATGTTCTCGTTAAAAGTCCACATATTGTACTATTAGATCGACGCCACAAGTCGGTCGGGCGGTCTGGTCGTCCGTGTCGATCGCCTCGGCCCCGGTGGTGGTGGTGGTGCTTGTTCGGTGTTGTCGTCTCCGGGAGCCTTACGGTTTCAGCTTGGGCTTCATTCCTGGTCGGGCCTGGGAGGAGGACTGATCCTCCTGGGAAGGGGGCGGTCGCGGGGTGCGGCGGTGGCAGGAAGGGGGGGGGTTGGGTGATTGGTGTCGGGGGGGTGTGTGTGTTGCTGGCGGGCGCCAGATCTCGCAGGGAGACCGTGTCCTGTCGGCCGTCGGGGTACTCCACGTAAGCGTACTGCGGGTTCGCGTGGAGGAGGTGAACCCTTTCGACCAACGGGTCCGACTTGTGCGCCCGCACATGCTTTCGGAGCAAGATGGGTCCTGGGGCCGCCAGCCAGGTCGGCAGCGACGTTCCAGAGGAGGACATCCTGGGGAAGACAAGAAGACGCTCAACTACTACAACCACGTCTCGCTTCAATGACGCTGGACCAAGCTCGGCCCCGGACACTCCTGACGACGACGACGACAACGGTGCTGATAAACGGGAATGAGACACCATGCCTAGTCGACTCCGGGAGCACGGAGAGCTTTATCCACCCCGACACGGTAAGACGCTGTTTTTTGACCACCCATCCCAGCGCACAAAAGATTTCCCTAGCTGCAGGATCCCATTCCGTACAGATCAAAGGCTTCTGCATTGTTACCCTAACGGTGCAAGGGAGGGAGTTCAAAAACTACAGGCTCTACGTCCTTCCCCAACTCTGCGCACCCACATTACTGGGATTAGACTTCCAGTGCAATCTACAGAGCCTAACCTTCAAATTCGGCGGCCCAATACCCCCACTCACTATCTGCGGCCTCGCAACCCTCAAGGTGCAACCCCCGGCCTTGTTTGCAAACCTCACCCCGGATTGCAAACCCGTCGCCACTAGGAGCAGACGGTACAGCGCCCAGAACCGGACCTTCATTCGGTCCGAAGTCCAGCGGCTACTAAAGGAAGGCATAATCCAGGCCAGCAATAGTCCCTGGAGAGCACAGGTGGTAGTAGTAAAGACAGGGGAGAAGCAAAGGATGGTCATAGACTATAGCCAGACCATCAACAGGTACACACAACTAGACGCGTACCCTCTCCCCCGCATATCCGACATGGTCAATCGGATTGCCCAATATAAGGTCTTCTCCACCGTGGACCTCAAGTCTGCCTACCATCAGCTCCCAATCCGCCCAAGTGAACGCAAGTACACAGCCTTCGAGGCAAACGGGCGATTATACCATTTCCTAACGGTCCCATTTGGCGTCACAAACGGGGTCTCGGTCTTCCAATGAGAGATGGACCGAATGGTTGATCAACACGGGTTGCGGGCCACGTTCCCGTATCTCGACAATGTAACCATCTGCGGCCACGATCAGCAGGACCACGACGCCAACCTCCAAAAATTCCTCCAGACCGCTAAAGCCTTGAACCTCACGTACAACGAGGACAAGTGCGTTTTTAGCACCAACCGGCTAGCCATCCTGGGCTACGTAGTGCGCAATGGGATAATAGGCCCCGACCCCGAACATATGCGCGCCCTCATGGAATTTCCCCTCCCGCACTGCTCAAAAGCCCTAAAACGCTGCCTGGGGTTCTTTTCATACTACGCCCAGTGGGTCCCCCAGTACGCAGACAAGGCCCGCCCCCTAATACAGCCCATGACCTTCCCTCTATCGACAGAGGCTTGCCAGGCCTTCAGCCGCATCAAAGCGGATATCGCAAAGGCCACGATGCGCGCCATCGACGAGTCCCTCCCCTTCCAGGTCGAGAGCGACGCCTCCGACGTAGCTCTAGCGGCCACCCTTAACCAAGCGGGCAGACCCGTGGCCTTTTTCTCCCGAACCCTCCACGCTTCAGAAATCCGCCACTCCTCAATGGAAAAGGAAGCCCAAGCCATAGTGGAAGCTGTGCGACATTGGAGGCAGGAGATTCACTCTCCTCACCGACCAACGGTCGGTAGCCTTCATGTTCGATAATGCACAGCGGGGCAAAATCAAAAACGACAAGATCTTTAAGGTGGAGGATCGAGCTCTCCACCTTCAACTACGAGATCTTGTATCGTCCCGGAAAGCTGAACGAGCCGTCCGATGCCCTATCCCGCGGCACATGTGCCAACGCACAAATTAACTGCCTCCAAACCCTCCACGAGGACCTCTGCCACCCGGGGGTCACTCGGTTTTACCACTTTATCAAGTCCCGCAACCTCCCATACTCTTTAGAGGAGGTCCGTACAGTCACAAGGAACTGCCACACCTGCGCAGAGTGCAAACCGCATTTTTTCAGGCCGGATGGTGCGCACCTGATTAAGGCTTCCCGCCCCTTTGAACGCCTTAGTCTGGATTTCAAAGGACCCCTCCCCTCCACCGACCGCAACATATACTTCCTTAATGTAGTGGACGAGTACTCCCGCTTCCCATTCGCCATCCCCTGTTCTGACATGACCGCGGCCACAGTCATTAAAGCCCGGAACACCATATTCACACTGTTCGGTTGCCCCGCATACGTCCACAGCGACAGGGGGTCCTCCTTCATGAGTGATGAGCTGCGCCAGTTCTTGCTCAGCAACGGTATAGCCTCGAGCAGGACGAACAGCTACAACCCCCGGGGGAACGGGCAAGTAGAGAGGGAGAACGGCACGGTCTGGAAGACCGTCCTACTGGCCCTACGGTCCAGGGACCTCCCAGTTTCACGGTGGCAGGAGGTCCTTCCGGACGCCCTCCACTCCATCCGGTCACTACTGTGTACTAGCACTAACCAAACGCCTCATGAGCGCCTCCTTGTCTTCCCCAGGAAGTCCTCCTCTGGAACGTCGCTGCCGACCTGGCTGGCTGCCCCAGGACCCATCTTGCTCCGAAAGCGGCTGAAGGCCTGGCAAGCCTCTGTCGACAGAGGGAATGTGGTAGTATGCATTAGGGGTCATGTGGGACTGTGAAGCCATGATGTCATTGGCTGACAGATCCCGGGTCCTGGTTGGACGTTGACCTCTAGCTCCGCCCTGAAGGCGGAGTATAAGTACCTGGAGTCCTCCCCCGTAGGCAGTCTACTACTGAACTGCGGGGGAACAGTCACGCTTAATAAAGCCTCATCGACTTCACTCTATTCGTCTCTCGGAGTCTTTGTGCGCTGCAATTTATTCAGCGTGACTAAAGGACTATGGAGCTCAGGATCATCCCGGAATGCCTGAGGATCAGCCCCCACGCAGTGAACGCGGCAGCAGCTTTCAAGCACTGGCAGACTTATTTTGAGGCCTACGTCAGAACGGCCACCGGCCGGGTCACAGGAGACCAAAAACTACAGGTCCTGCACTCGAGGTTAAGCACAGAGATTTTCTCTCTCATCGAAGACGCAGAGGATTTCCAGACGGCGTTCGCAGCACTAAAAAGTCTCTATGTCCGCCCAGTAAACCAGATCTACGCTCGCTATCAACTCGCAACGAGACGGCAAAGTCCCGGAGAATCGATAGATGAATTCTACGCCGCGCTACTAATTTTGGGACGAGCCTGCAGATGCCCGTCGGTGAACGCAAATGAACACACGGAAATGTTAATGCGCGATGCTTTTGTGGCAGGTATGAACTCCTCCCAAATCCGCCAAAGACTTCTAGAAAAAGAGTCGTAGGACTCTCAGAGGCACGGGCCCTAGCAGCCTCCCTAGACGTGGCCGCGCGAAATACCCGCGCCTACGGCCCCGACCGCGCGGCAGCCCATTGGGCCCCGTACGTACCCGTCGCGACAAACCCCCCCCCTGGACACCCCACAGGCTTGCGCGGTCCAAACGCCAAGTCGCACCGGGGGCGCCCGCTGCTATTTCTGCGGCCAGGCGAAACACCCCCAGCAGCGCTGCCCGGCCCGCGCAGCGATCTGTAAGAGCTGCGGGAAAAAGGGCCATTTCGCGGCTGTGTGCCGGTCCCGCGAGGTCGCCGCGGTCCCAGGAGAACAGGGAGCCCTGCACGCCGTTTACGCTCCCCAGCCCCCCATGTACGACCCACAGGCGCAGCCACTCTGGGTCCCGACCACCGCTGTCCCGGGAGAACAGGGAGCCCTGCACGCTGCTTACGCTCCCTAACCCCCCCCCCCGCGCCCCATGTATGACCCGCCGGCGCTACCACTTTGGGTCCCGACCACCGCTCTCCCCGGAGAAGAGGGAGTTCTGCGCGTCTCTAACGCCCCCCAAACCCCCCCCCGCGCCCCACGTATGACCCGCCGGCGCGACCAATTTGGGTCCCGACCACCGCTGTCCCAAGAGAAGAGGGAGCCCCGCGCGTTCCTAACGCTCCCCAACCCCCCCAGCGCCCCATGTGCGACCCGCAGACGCCGCCATTTTGGGTCCCGGCCACCACGAGGGGAGGAAGGGCGCCGCCATCTTGGGCCACCCCAGACCTGTACGATGCATGGGGTGGCCATTTTGTCCACCCCCGCCGCCATCTTGTGACCCCCCAGCCATGTGCGATGCATGGGGGCAGCCATCTTGTTCACCCCCGACGCCATCTCGGACGACAACAACGGACCCCAGTGTCGACGGTTCCACGGGGTTCGAAGAAGAAGACGCTCAACTACTACTGAACTGCGGGGGAACAGTCACGCTGAATAAATTGTAGGGCACAAAGACTCCGAGAGACGAATAGAGTGAAGTCGATGAGGCTTTATTAAGTGTGACTGTTCCCCCGCAGTTCAGTAGTAGACTGCCTGCGGGGGAGGACTCCAGGTACTTATACTCCGCCTTCAGGGCAGAGCTGGAGGTCAACGTCCAACCAGGATCAGGGATCTGTCAGCCAATGACATCATGGCTTCACAGTCCCACATGACCCCTAATGCATACTACCACACCCGTTAATTCCTACTCTTTGTTTCCTTTGTGCCAACCAGCTTTCTATCCATCTCAATGCACTTCCCCAAATCCTATGCACTTTAGTCATGCATGATAATCTCTTATGCAGGACTTTGTCAAACGCTTTCTGAATGTCCAAATATTTCAAATCGACTGGCTCCCCATTGTCAACGCTACTAGTTGCATCTTCAAAGAATCCCAATAGATATGTCAAGCGTGATTTCCCCTTCATAAATCTATGCTGACTCTGTCTGATCCTGCCACTGTTTTTTAAATGCTCCGCTATAAAGTCCTTGATTATGGATTCGGGAATTTTCCCCACTACCGACGTTATGCTTACTGGTCTATAATTCCCTGTTTTCTCTCTAACTCCTTTAGCAGAAAACAATTATGGTCACCACTCTGCACTATGTGACTTTTCCAAACTCCCTCAGTCCTATTTCAATGCTTCTTCTAAGCACCAACTGAGGGGCTATGGTCAGAAGTATGGACAACTGCTCCATATGAATATGATCCTAATGGGATGGAGGCGACCTTTCCTCTGTTAGGACCAATAATGGACTGCTTCGCGAACCTTAGAATCTCCAAGCCTGATGTCTTCCTTCTACCTGTGAAGACTTTGAGGAAATGAGCAGAGAATTTTCCTATGCTGCAGTCCTGAGGGCAAGAAACAAATTTGAAGCTGTATCTTGCTCTCCCTTTAGTCATGAGATCAGTGTTGTCTCTGGTTGCAGAAAAAATATTCCTGTAACTGCCATTTGTTGCATATTGCTCTGTATTATTGGACATCCTTTTCTGATGTTGCTGAGAACAATGGTATTAGACTCTGCCACCAGCCCTGTCACTTTTTGCACATTTTCAGAGAGATTCTGCAGTGTCTTCATGATCTGATGCTTTGCAACCATCTTTTGTTTCATGCTGACCCAAAAACATTTCATCAAAGGAGTGAAACTGTGAAACAGAGTGATAAACTCTGCACTTGGCAAAAGAAAACTTGCATTTTTGAGGTATCCCTTTAATTCCGAAGTTAAACTAGAGAGTTCTAGAACGGGGTAATTAGAATTCCTGGCTGAGGTCATTAGACCTCTGAGAAATTAGCTTGACTTGAGGTTGCTAGGGAGACACGGTTGAGTTCAGGCAACTACAGACCAGCCAGTTTGACTTCAGTGGTATGGAAATTCCTGGAAACGATAGTTTGGGATAAAATCAATCGTCACTTGGACAAGTGTGTGATAATTAAGGAAAGTCAGCATGGATTCATTAAGGGAGAATCATATATAACTAACTTGCTGGAGTTTTTTGAGAAGTTACAGAAAAGGTTGATAAGATATATATGGATTTTCAAAAGGCATTTTGTGAGAAACACCGCTCACCTTTTAATAATTTACACTTAGTCAAATTCTGAAGAAGTATTTATTATCGATCTTGCAAGAACGGGTGCCGCCAGTAAGCAATAGCAGACACAAAAAATTCACACAGCATCACTTTGTTATATACAATCCATGAAAATACAATCCGTGGGAAACAATCCGTGAGAAATACATCCCACAAACTATAGAAAGGGCAGTTCCCTTATTAGTGATCCCTTATTTGGCCTCCCCCTTGCATAGTGGTTTCTGTCAGCTCCTGGTATATCCTTGGACTGTCAGTTAAAGATAAGAATGAGGCCCCCTGCTTGCACCTGCTATCTTCCCCCTTGCTTAGCAATTTCTGTTATTGTACATCCCGTTCTTCCCTGAAGGTCAGCCTTGTACATAGTTACAACAACTCGCTCACTATAGCTTACTCAGAACTTGACATGTTAATTTTCCTATCAGGCCTCATTGTTGACATCTTAATTGTGAACCAGAGATTATACATGTAAAAACAACACAAAATGTTCATTTCTCACAATTTGATATAGTCCTACAAAACAGAGTTGTGAGAAACATTCTGGCTCATAGAATAAGAGAGAAAGTAGGCACTTGGATAGAAAATTGGTTGAGTGACAGGAAACAGAGAGTAGTGATAAATTGTTGTTTTTCAGATGGGAGGAAGGTTTGTAGTGGAGTTCCCCAAGGGTCAGTGGTGGGACCCTTGGCTCTTCCTGATATACATTACACTGTGGGTTCAGGGCATGATTGTGAAATTGCAGATGATACGAAGATTGGAGACATTGTCAACCATGATGAGGATAGTCTTGAACTTCAAAAGGACATAGATATGTTGGTAGATTCGGCAGACAATTGGCAGATGAAGTTCAATGTTGAGAGAGGGAAGATGATGGTGTGGTGGTAATATCACTGGACTAGTAATTTGGAGGCCCAGGTTAATGTTTTGGGGGACTTAGATTCGAATCCCACCACCGCAGATGGTGAAATTTGAATTCAATGAAAAGAACTGGAATTAACCATTGTCGATTGCTGTAAAAACTCATCTGGTTCACTAATTTCCTTTGGGAAGGAAATCTGCCATCCTCACCTGGCCTGGCTACGGCAGCACAGTAACACAGTGGATAGCAGTGTTGCTTCACAGCACCAAGGACCCAGGTTCGATTCCCGGCTTGGGTCACTGTCTGTGCGGAGTCTGCATGTTCTCCCCGTGGGTTTCCTCCGGGTGCTCCGGTTTGCTCTCACAAGTCCCGGAAGATGTGCTGTTAGGTGAATTGGACATTCTGAATCCTCCCTCAGTATACCTGAGCAGGCACCGGAGTGTGGCAACTAGGGGATTTTCACAGTAACTTCATTGCAGTGTTAATGTAAGCCTACTTGTGACAATAATAAAGATTATTATTATGTGAGTCCTGACCCACAGCAATGTGGCTGACTCTTACATGCTCTCTGAATAAGGGCAATTCTGAATGGGTAATAAATGCAGGTCTAGCAAGCAATACCCACATCCTGTGAACGAATAAAAAAAAGTGTGAGACGATTAATTTTGGCAAGAAAAATATGGAGATTCAGTATGAAATAAAGGGAGAAACGCTGAAGGAGGTGCAGGAACAGAGAGGCCTTGGTGTATATGCACATAAGCCATTGAAGATGGTAGGGCATGTTACGAGAGCAGTTAATAAAACATATAGTAGATTAGGCTTTATTAGTAAGTAAAAAAGTAAGCGGGTCATATTGAACTTGTATAAGATACTAATAGGCTTCAGCTGGAGTACTGCGTCCAGTTCTGGGCACCACATTTGAGGAAGGATGTGAAGGCATTGGCGAGAGTACTGAGGAGATTCACAAGGATGGTTCCAGGGATGAAGGACTGTAGCTATGAGGAATAGATTGGAGGGGTTGGGATTGTTTTCTTTGGAGAAAAGAAGGCTGAGACGAGACTTGGTCAAGGTATTCAAGATTCTGAGGAATATGGCCTGGGCAATTAGTGTAAAACCATTCCCACTCAAGGAGCATCAAGAACTAGAGGGCACAAGTTCAAAATAATTGGCAAAATGAATAAAAGTGAGGTGAGGAAAGGTTTTTCCACCCAGAGGGTGGTTGGAGTCCAGAACAAACTTCCTGAGAGTGTGGATGCAGGTTCGATCAAAGTATTCAAAGGGGAATTGGATTGTTATCTGAAAAGAAAGAATGTGTAAGGTTACGGAGATAGGGCTGGGTGTGGGACTAGGCAGAATGTTCTTTCAGAAATCCAGTGCAGACCCGATGTGCCGAATGCTCTTCTCTGCACTGTAAAGATTCTGTGATCTTCAAAGAGACTGTACCCATCTTTCAATAATGGTAGGACTGTGAAGAATGTTGGCATGGATGTCCTCCAAATCAAGACTCAGGCTTGCTCCCTCCGCATACGTTTTCTGTGCTGTGAGCTCCTCATGATTGCCCAGGTGAATCGCCGCTGGGCTTGGAGGTTCACGGCAATAATGGAATCTTTATGGAACCTACAAAAGGCTTCTGACCATGCCATCCATCAATGCTTCATTCGCAACCTTATGCCTCTGATGGCTCACCTTCTGCCTTCCCGGCCCAATCCTCTCCCTCCTCTTCCTCTGTTTTTGGTATAGGCCTTTCTTTTGCATCTGCCCCCACAAGGTGCACTGCCCCCCACTCCTCCTTTATCTGCACCACATTGTGCAAGATGCATCATACAACCACTAACCTGGAGATACTATTTAATATCGATGGCTACTGCAGAGCAGTCAAGGCACTGAACGTGCATCTTTAACACCCCGAATCACTGTTCAATGATGGTCCGCATCTGAATATGGTTTGCATTCTAACACCTTTGAGCCCCATCTGTGGGTTCTAGGAGAGTAAGACGCCACCTCCATAAAGGGTAGCCTTTGTTGGCAAGTAGTCAGCCAAGCATCTGGGGAACAGGATGGAATAGCTGAGGCAGGCATGATTTCCATAGTATGAAAGCATCGTAACGATATGGGACAGAATTTTACCATCCCCAATTGGCACGATTGCAGGTGAAGGCAGGGCCTGTAAAATTCAGAGTGTGTCCACCATGCCACCTACCACCTGCCACAGATTTTATGGGGTGCCAACAAGGTATAGGGCAACCCAAACACGCTTGCCCAAATTGAGGGCTGATGGCGCTGCTAGGACGTGATAGCTGTTGATCAATCAGATTGGCCTGCAGCTCTATGAGGTGGAACGTCCTCCACAGATGGGGCGGAAGGCCCTCCTCCAGGAATTGATGTTCCAAAGAGCATTAAATAGCAGCAGGAGTTGTTAGGAGTGGGGCTGGACTCCATTTGGAAGGGCAAGAAACACTCCCATTCGCCATTCACTGGTACTGAGGTAAATTATTGGAACTGTGTGGGCTGACAATTGCCCACGTCCTGATGTACTTCATCCGAGGATCTCAAAAGAGGTGGCTAATGAGAATGTTGATGCATTGGCTTTAATTTTCCAAAACTCCCTAGATGGTTTAATTAAATTGGAAACTGGCAAATGTACCTCCAATATTCAAAAAGGGAAGGAGGCAGAAAGCAGAAAACTACAGGTTAGTTACTGTCAAAGGGGAAGCGTCAGAATTTATTATTGAAGAAGCTATCACAAGGCACTTGGATAATTTCATAGTAATTAGATATGGTTTTGTGAAAGGAAGACATGGTGCTGGATTCTTCGAGCCTCCATGCCGAAATTGCGTTTGGCGCAGGGGCGGAGAATGGGCGTTTGCACGGAAATTGTGACCGGCCTCGCTGAAGTGATTCTCCGGTCCCGGAACAATTGCTCAGGAAGGCACGCGCGCTATCTACCTAGCGCGGGTAGGGGCCATTGACAGAGGCCCCCCCCCCTGTGGTAAACCACTGTGTTCCTATATTAAGGGTGAAACGGTAGAACCTGCACTACAGATTCACCTGGGCCCCTGCATGCTAGCTCCGCCCAGGAGCCGGGTTATAAATATGCGTGGCCTTCAGCTAGCAGCCATTTCGTCAGCTGCTGTAGGAGGCCACACTTCAGATACTAATAAAGCCTCAGTTTGAATTCAACTTCGTCTCCAGCCAAATTGATCGTGCCTCAATTTATTAGTATCAGACTCAGAAGATGGACCTCTGGATTAAACCAGATCGACTGCAGCTGGATCCACACGCAAGCAACGCCAGAAAGGACTTTCAGCACTGGCTAACTTGTTTTGAAGCGTATATCAACGCGGCGCCAACCCCTGTTCCAGAGGCTCAGACGATTCAAATCTTGTACTCCAGACTCAACTCTAAAATCTTCCTGCTGATCCAGAATGCGCCCAAATACGCTGACGCTATGACTCGACTCAAAGAGAGTTATGAGCAGAAGACGAACATGCTCTTCGCCAGACATGCGCTCGCAACGTGTACTCAACTACCTGGTGAGTCAATCGAGTACTTCTGGAGGGCCCTGATCCCACTAGTTCGGGACTGTGACTGCCAGGACGTTACAGCTTAGGAGCACTCAGATCTCCTTATGAGGGACGCATTTGTAACTGGGATTGGGTCCGATGTTATCAGGCAGCGGCTCCTAGAAGGGGAAACGCGTGACCTCGCAGAGACTAAAACACTAGCGTTTTCCATGACGGTCGCCCTGCGCAATGTACAGTCCTACGCCTCCAACCCCGCGGCCCACTCCTCCTACGCTTCATAGAACATAGAACATTACAGCGCAGTACAGGCCCTTCAGCCCTTGATGTTGCGCTGACCTGGGAAACCACTCTAAAGCCCATCTACACTATTCCCTTATCGTCCATATGTCTATCCAATGACGATTTGAATGCCCTTAGTGTTGGCGAGTCCACTACTGTTGCAGGCAGGGCATTCCACGCCCATACTACTCTCTGAGTAAAGAACCTACCTCTGACATCTGTCCTATATCTATCTCCCCTCAATTTAAAGCTATGTCCCCTCGTGCTAGACATCACCATCCGAGGAAAAAGGCTCTCACTGTCCATCCTATCCAATCCTCTGATCATCTTGTGTGCCTCAATTAAGTCACCTCTTAACCTTCTTCTCTCAAACGAAAACAGCCTCAAGTCCCTCAGCCTTTCCTCATAAGATCTTCCCTCCATACCAGGCAACATTCTGGTAAATCTCCTCTGCACCCTTTCCAATGCTTCCACATCCTTCCTGTATGCGGCGACCAGAATTGCACGCAACACTCCAAATGCGGCCGCACCAGAGTTTTGTACAGCTGCAACCTGACCTCATGGCTCCGAAACTCAATCCCTCTACCAATAAAAGCTAACACACAGTACGCCTTCTTAACAACCCTCTCAACCTGGGTGGTAACTTTCAGGAATCTATGTACATGGACACCGAGATCTCTCTGCTCATCCACACTGCCAAGAATCTTACCATTAGCCCAGTACTCCTGTCTTCCTGTTATTCCTTCCAAAATGAATCACCTCACACTTTTCTCCATTAAACTCCATTTGCCACCTCTCAGCCCAGCGCTGCAGTTTATCTATGTCCCTCTGTAACTTGTAACATTCTTGCACAATGTCCACAACTCCACCGACTTTAGTGTCATCTGCAAATTCACTCACCCATCCTTCTACGCCCTCCTCCAGATCATTTATAAAAATGACAAACAGCAGTGGCGCCAAAACAGATTCTTGTGGTACACCACTAGTAACTGGACTCCAGTCTGAACATTTCCCATCAACCACCACCCTTTGTCTTCTTCCAGCTAGCTAATTTCTGATCCAAACTGCTAAATCACCCTGAATCCCATGCCTCCATATTTTCTGCAGTAGCCTACCGTGGGGAACCTTATCAAACGCTTTACTGAAATCCATATACACCACATCAACTACTTTATCCTCATCCACCTGTTTGGTCAACTTCTCAAAGAATTCAATAAGGTTTGTGAGGCACGGCCTACCCTTCACAAAACCGTGTTGAC
Organism: Scyliorhinus torazame; assembly: GCF_047496885.1. Taxonomy (NCBI): domain Eukaryota; kingdom Metazoa; phylum Chordata; class Chondrichthyes; order Carcharhiniformes; family Scyliorhinidae; genus Scyliorhinus; species Scyliorhinus torazame. The sequence continues at coordinate 170,191,325 of NC_092717.1, read as the reverse complement.
TATCCCTAATCAAATTATTCCTTTCCAGATGATTATACATCCTATCTCTTATAAACCTTTCCAAGACTTTGCCCACAACAGAAGTAAGGCTCACTGGCCTATAGTTGCCAGGGTTGTCTCTACTCCCCTTCTTGAACAAGGGGGCAACATTTGCTATCCTCCAGTCTTCTGGCATATTCCTGCAGACAAAGATGACTTAAAGATCAAAGCCAAAGGCTCAGCAATCTCCACCCGAGCTTCCCAGAGAATCCTAGGATCCTAGAGAATCCTAGGATTCATGGGTCCCATAGGCAGCCGCCCCAGCGGGGGCGCTACCCACCCAGTACGCCTGTGCTACGCGCCAGCCGGTGATCTCCAGGGGGCCCCGATGCTATTTTTGCAGCCAACAAAGTCACCCCCGCTAACGCTGCCCGGCCTGCGCTGGCCTTTGTAAGGCTTGTGGGATGAAGGGCCACTACGCAGCGGTGTGCCAGGCCCGCTCAGCGGCAGCAGTCCCCCCCCAGCCCCCCCCCCAGTCACGGACAATGGGCGCCGCTATCCTCCCCTCCTCCCCAGGCCATATGCAAGCAATGGGCGCCGCCACCTTCTCCCCAGCACCAGGCCACTCAGCGGCAGCGGTTGCCCCCACCCCCCCCCCCCCCTGGTCACGGACAATGGGCGCCGCAATCCTCCCCTCCTCCCCAGGCCATGTGCGAGCAATGGGCACCGCCATCTTCACCCCCGCACCAGGCCCGCTCAGCGGCAGCGGTCGCCCCCAACCCCCCCTCCCCCCCCGGTCACGGACAATGGGCGCCGTTATCTTCACCTCCTCCCCGGGCCATATGTGAGCAATGGGCGCAGCCATCTTCTCCCCCGCACAACACGTGCGTTTCATGGGCGCTGCCATCTTGCTCCACCCCCGCAACGTGCGTTCCATGGGCGCCGCAGTTTTGTGACCCCCCAGGACCTCCGCGCGCCACCATCTTGTCCACCCCACAGCACACGGAGACCAACGGCGTTTCAGGACCCCAACGCAACGGCCGCCTCACTACCCGATGATCAACCATGACTCGCATCCATGGTAATCGACCAGTCCAGACCGCACACTCTGACCAACACATCCACCAGCGTGAAAGTCAACGGCCACGTGACCTCCTGCCTACTGGACTCCGGGAGCACCGAGAGCTTTGTACATCCAAATACGGTAAGGCGCTGCTCCCTTAAGGTACACCCTACCAATCAAAGTATCTCCCTGGCCTCCGGGTCCCATCGCGTAGCGATCCGGGGGTACTGCACGGTCACGCTCACAGTCCAAGGTGTAGAGTTCCACGGTTTCCGCCTCTACGTCCTCCCTAACCTCTGCGCTGCACTTATCCTTGGCCTGGATTTTCAGAGCAACCTCCAGAGCCTGACCCTTAAATTCGGCAGAGCCTCACCACCCCTCACTGTGTGCGGCCTCATGACCTAAAGGTCGATCCTCCTTCCCTCTTTGCCAATCTAACTCCAGATTGCAAACCCGTCGCCACCAGGAGCAGACGGCACAGCACCCAGGATAAGGCCTTCATCAGTTCCGAGGTCCAGCGGTTGCTTCAAGAGGGAGTCATCGAGGCCAGCAACAACCCCTGGAGAGCTCAAGTGGTAGTGGTTAAGTCTGGGGAGAAAAGTCGAAAGGTCGTGGACTACAGCCAGACCATCAACAGGTACACGCAGCTCGACGCGTACCCCCTCCCACGCATATCTGACATTGTTAACCAGGTTGCACAGTACTGGGTCTCTCAACAATGGACCTGAAATCCGCTTACCACCAGCTCCCCATCCGTAAATCGGACTGGCCATACACCACCTTCGAGGCAGACGGCCGGCTATATCACTTCCTTAGGGTCCTCTTCGGCATCACCAATGGGATTTTGGTGTTCCAAAGGGAGATGGGCCGAATGGTCGACCGCAACGGCTTGCGGGCCACGTTTCCGTACCTAGACAATGTGACCATCTGCAGGACCACAACGCCAACCTCGCTAAATTTCTCCGCACCACCACTCTCCTCAACCTCACATACAACAAGGAGAAGTGTGTGTTCCGTACAAACCGCTTTGTCATCCTCGGCTACGTGGTCCAGAACGGAGTTCTGGGGCCCGATCCCGACCGCATGCGCCCCCTCATGGAGCTTCCCCTCCCCCACTGCTCCAAGGCCCTCAAACGCTGCCTGGGGTTCTTCTCGTATTACGCTCAGTGGGTCCCAAACTATGCGGCAAGGCCCGCCCACTCATACAGTCCACTCATTTCCCCCTGACGGCAGAGGCCAACAGGCCTTCGTCCGGATCCGAGATGATATCGCCAAGGCCACAATGCACGCTGTAGACGAAACACTTCCTTTCCAAGTAGAAACCGACGCATCGGACGTCGCCCTTGCCGCCACCCTCAATCAGCCAGGCAGGCCCGTGGCATTCTTTTCCCGCACCCACCATGCCTCCGAAATTCGGCACTCATCCGTTGAAAAGGAGGCCCAGGCTATCGTTGAGGCTGTGCGACATTGGAGGCATTACCTGGCCAGCAGGAGATTCACTCTCCTCACTGACCAACGGTCGGTAGCCTTCATATACAACAACACGCAGCGGGGCAAGATCAAAAATGACAAAATCTTACGGTGGAGAATCGAGCTCTCCACCTATAACTAGAAGATTAAGTATCGCCCTGGCAAACTCAACGAGCCCCCAGACGCCCTATCCTGAGGTACATGTGCCAGCGCACAGGTAGACCGACTCCGGACCTTGCACGACAGCCTTTGTCACCCAGGGGTCACTCGGTTGTACCACTTCATTAAGGCACAAAATTTGCCCTACCCCGTCGAGGAAGTAAGGACGATCACCAAGGACTGCCAGGTCTGTGCGGTGTGCAAACCGCACTTCTACCGGCCGGACCACGCGCACCTGGTGAAGGCCTTCAGCCCCTTTGAACGCCTCAGCGTGGATTTCAAAGGCCCCCTCCCCTCCTCCAACCGACACACGTATTTCCTCAGTGTGATCGATGAATACTCCCATTTTCCCTTCGCCATCCCATGTCCCAACATGACTTTTGCCACCGTCATTAAAGCCCTTAATTCTATCTTCACTCTGTTCAGCTTCCCCGCCTACATCCACAGTGACAGGGGAATCTTCATTCATGAGTGATGAGCTACCCCAGTTCCTGCTCAGCAGTGGTATCACCTCCAGCAGAACGACGAGCTACGACCCCCGGGGAAACGGACAGGTAGAAAGGGACGGTATGGAGGGCCATCCAGCTGGCCCTACGGTCCAGAAATCTCACGGCCTTCCGCTGGCAAGAGGTCTGTAAATATTAAAGATTGCGAATTGTATATAGTTATCCACCAACCCCGCTGGACTCCGCCCGCAATTCTCCATGTGCAGCTGGCCAAGTTCCCGACGGCGTGGTTCTAACCACGTATCGGCCGTCGGGAACCTCGGGTTGCCGCCCTGATGGGAGGTGGGAGATCGTTCACCAGAGGGGGGGGCCTCATGGACGGCCGGGGGAGCAATCGGGCGGCACTGATCCGAGGGTGCGCGCGATCTCGGGGGGGGGGGGTGGCCTACATTTTTGCTGTTGCTCCGCAGTGCAATTCCGCCATGTCGCACGGGGTGGCCGCCGCCGTGCGCATGCACGGACTCCCGACCGGAAGTGCGGGCCCCGACCGGAAGCTGCGAGAAGCACCAGATTTTTGACACTGGCATAGGGACGTAGCTCCATTTTTGGAGAATCCAACCCCATGTTTAATCAACATATCGGAGTTGTTTGAGGAAGTAACAAGCGCTGAGGATAAAGGGGAACCAGTGGACGTGCTGTACTTAGATTTCCAGAAGTCATTTGATAAAGTGCCGCATCAAAGGTTATTATGGAAAACAAAGGCTTATGGCATATGGGTAGTAACATATTGGCATGGCTAAAAGATTGGCTGGCTGGCTAATAGGAAGCAGAACGTAGGCATAGATGCGTCTTTTTCAGGTTGGCAAGATGCAACAGGTAGTATGCCACAAGATCAGTGCTGGGACCTCAAGTTTCTACAATCTATATAAATGACTCTAATGAAGGGATGGATGGGTTGCTGATGACACAAAGATAGGTCGGAAAGTAAGTTGTTAAGAGGGCATAAGGAGGCTACAAAAATATATAGACAGGTTAAGTGAGTTGGGAAAATGTGAAATTGTCCACTTTAATAATAACAATAATAATTGCTTAAGGTCACAAGTAGGCTCCAATGAAGTTACTGTGAAAAGCCCCAAGTCGCCACATTCCGGCGCCTGTTCGGGGAGGCTGGTACGGGAATTGAACCCGTGCTGCTGGTCTTGTTCTGCATGACAAGCCAGCTGTTTAGTCCACGGTGCTAAACCAACCCCTTTTAGCAGGAAGAATAAAAAAGAACTATATGATGGTGAGAGATTGCAGAGGATCTGGGTGTCCTAGTGCATGAATCAGAAAAGGCTAACATGCAAGTACAGCAAGTAAATAGGAAAGCTAATAGAATTTATCATTTATTGCAAAGAGAGTTGAATACAAATGTAGGGAGTTTACTGTGTACAGTACTGGCAACCTTATTTAAGGATGGATGTAATGCATTGGAAGCAGTTCCAAGCAGGTTTACCAGATTAATATCTGGAATGGGAGCATTGTTTTTTGAGGAAAGGCTGGACAGGCTGAGCTTATATCCACTGGAGTTTAGAAGAGTATGAGGCGACCTGGTTGAAACATATAAGATCTGGAGGCGTCTTTACAGGGTGGATGCTTAGAGGACGTTTCTTCTTGTGGAAGAATCTAAAACTAGGGATTACTGTTTAAAATAAGGGGTCACCCATTTAAAACATAGGGGAGGTAAAAATATTTATCTCAGAGGCTTGAGACATAGTTTATCGGGGGCAGGCAGGATGTAGATTTGAGGTTACTATCAAATCAACCATGATCTTATTAAATGGTGGAGCAGAATCAAGGGGCTGAATGGCCTACTCCTGCTCCTTATTCAGAGTCTGTATGGAGCATTTCAATTTAATTATTCCATGTGAATGAATCTATGCAATTCATTTAGTTCACAGGGCTATAACTGTAAGCTTGCTACTCCACATTCAGGGTTATAAATTTTAAAACAGATAAATTTGAGATTCCTGCAATCATATTTAACTTTGCGGATTTAATGAAGTCATTGAACTTGCCCTTATACAGAGTGGGTATTCAAGGTTAGAGACTTTTCTCTCATTACCTTTCCACTATTTTCACCATGATTCTGCCTGCTTTGTTGACAAGTCGCTTTTACCTACACCAAATATTGCATCTGCCCTGTGCCTACTTACAATCAGCAGATTTTCTGTGTTTACCTGTTCTTACTCAAGCTATTTGCTTGATGTTGGTTCTGCTTTAAATTCTCCAGCTACAACCTCAGGAGAGGGCGGTGCAGATGGCATCAAACACAGGGGCTGGGGGCACCCAGGGAGAGGGGGGAGCCCATGCTCCGTGTTGTAAATGGAGTTTCTCGCTGTCCAGAATGCAGCCAGAGCTGCAGACCTGACAGACCGGCTTAACAAAATGATACGTCACGCTGAAAGTTCAAATTTCTTAAAATCAGGTCTGTCAGTATCAATTTCACTAGTTGCTGCACTGCTGCTTCCGACCTTCAAGCAGCGTCCTGGTTCAGGTTTTCTTTTTAAATGCCTGCCAGAAATCAAAAAGCTGCTCAAAGGTCAGCAGCGACACAGCGACTGTCAGGAGAGAGCTCTTGCTCGGAAAGAATAGTAAGTCAAATTCTCGTACTTTCGAACCAATTGGATTGTGTGCTTGTAGGGGGTGGGGAAGATCGTGGAGGGGTTGGGGAAAATTTAGGGTGGATGGGAGGTAGGTTGGGGGGGTGAGAATGGAGGCAATGGTTGGGGGAGAGATTGAGGAGAGGTTAAGAGTGGGCGGGGGGAGATTGGGAGGAAATTGAGAGGGTTGGGGAAATTTGAGGGGTGTTCAGGGAAAGTTATGATGTGGCAAAGCTGGCGTTGGACTGGGGTGGGCACAGTAAGAAGTCTTACAACATCAAGTTCAAATGCGGCATGATCTGGACAAAATACAGGCTTGGGCTGACAAGTGGCAAGTTACATTTGTGCCACACAAGTGCAGGCAATGACCATCTCCTACAAGAGAGGATCTAACCACCACCACTTGACATTCAATGGCATTACTATCGCTAAATCCTCCCGCAATTAACATCCTGTGGGTTACCATTGATCAGAAATTAAGCTGGACTAGCCATATTAATACGGTGGTTACCACAACAGGTTAAAGACTAGGAATCCTACAGTGAGTAAATCATCTCCTGACTCCGCCCCCCCAAAGCTTGTCCACCATCTACAAGGCACAAGTCAGGCTCATGTATTTGCTTTGTTTGGCCCTTTGTTCCGCACTATAACCAATCACTGTTTGCCGATATATCATTTGTCAATGTTCTCTATTGATTATTCTTTTGTCTACTATGTACGTACTGTGTACGTTCCCTTGGCCGCAGAAAAATACTTTTCACTGTACTCCGGTACATGTGACAATAAATCAAATCAATCAATCAAGGAGTGTAATAAAATACTCTCCATTTGCCTGGATGAGTGCAGCTCCAACAGAACTCAAGAAGCTCAACATCATATTATCACTACCTTCTGAAGAGCAACGAGATATGGACAATAAATGATGGCCTAATCAGCAATGCCCACATCCCGTAAATTAATTTAAAAAAGAGTCACAGGACCTCTAATTAGCTTTTCAGAGCAAAAAGTGATAATTAAACATGGAAATATTGGATTACGATACAATATTTCTTTACTCCCCTCTGAGCTTAACAAATACATAGATTTTAAGATTAACACAGATTATGAAATAGTCTTAAGGTACAAATGTCCCAGTAACACAACGTCCCTTTAAACACACAAGATGACTGTGGTCAAATATACTCTCCACTCTGAACCTCAAGTGAACCTTTGTGGATTTCTCCTCAGAATTCCCCTAGATGATTGTCACCGCAAGTCAATGCCTGTGGATTTCTCCTCAGAATTCCTCCATATGATTGTCACATGAGTGTTTCCAAATTCCACTCCCAAAAATCTTCTCTCATAATAATGCTTTCCCTTAGCGGTTTGCATTCTGAAATCCAGTCCAATTTTTCCAAATGACACTCTTAAATAGAGCTTCCACTCCACTTTTAACAGTGCATCTAATCCAGGATTTTAAAGTGACCCCTTTAGGATTTCTTTTTCTTGACTGTTGTACAAACTGTTCACAAGTGCTTTACCTCTTGATTCCTAGACTGTATTATAATGGAATCGAACGTTTGAGTTACCTCTGAAGTCTGCCATCTCACTTTAAATCTGGTTAGTGCAATTGTCTCTTCAACTCTGAACACTTTGTTTACTCTTTCTAATTCTTCTGAACAATACCTTGGTCTCTGTTCTCTTAACTCCAGTCATCTTAAGAAACTCTTTCTGCCCCAATTCCCTGGTTATCTGGACAGTAACTGGTACCCTAGGAAGCCTGCCTATTTGCAGCTCCCATCCTGTCCAGTCTTTCCTCTGGCAGAGTTGAGAGATGTTCCCAATGCCTGATGTCCTGTCTCCAACTCCAAAATATCTAGATAAAGCTAGAACGTAAAAGCTTTTTTACTTAACAAGGGCCTTCAGTTGCTAAGAAACGCCCGCATACCTTTGCTGGCCAATATATATTTCATGTCATAGCCCTCTCGAAGCACAAGAGATACACAGTTGAAACTTAACCAACACACACCCCCTCCACACACATACAATACCGTTGTACAGCATGAATCTAACTATAGGTTTTACCCTTCCGTACACAGAAACATTAAATTAAACAAACTTAAAACGTAAAACTATACCCTTTTTCTAATGTTTATCAATACAGATTTAAATGCCTTAAACTACCTTTGCTTTCCTAGTTCAAAAGACAAGTGAACAATTTAAAGAAATTAAAAGGTTCATAGTCTCAGGGAATAAAGGTTAAAAGTTTAAACACAACGGAAATTGATGATAGATTTAATGCATCTTAGTACAGATTATGTTCAGAAAAAAGCACTGACCTTTGTTGGGAAAATATGTAACTGATTTCCAGCGACATCTAATACTTTCAAGTTTCTTAGCATGCACAGTTCCTGGAAAGTAAACACAAGTTAAAAATTATTTTACGTGTTCCTCCCAATATATATCCCCACTATTAGATTATTTTTGTCTTTATGAAGAATATACACTTTCTCAACTACAATTTGTGTCAGTCAGTGGTCGTTTGACAGGAAGCACAGAAGAGGTTAAATTTTAATTAAATCTCCAGTTTATGGCCTAGATATTTATCCAGCCAAAAAATTCTCTATATATTTGAAGTGCAATTTTTTTGAGCTGCCTCAGCCCATCTCTCTGTATTAATAGAAAAACAGATGGTACTTCATAACATGTTTTGACTCTAGCCATACCAGATATGTAACTGATTTCCAGCCAAATAAGGTATATTCAGTTCTCAAGGATCGAACTGAGCAAAAGTATGGCAAGAGAACCCAAGGGAAAAAAGAAATCAGTGGGTATATCAGATGGGCTGACTCTTGTTGAAACCCTCGAAGGTTTGTGCCCTGATTGACACACTAATGCTCAACACCGGTAATGGTTTGGCAGTTTTGTCAAAGTTAAATCTGGCTTTCTGCTGTTTCATCTATATTTTTTCACTCATAGGGCAGCACAGTGGCACAATGGTTAGCACTGCTGCCTCACAGCACCAGGTGCTTGGGTTCAATTCCGGCTTTGGGTGACTGTCTGAAGTTTGCACTTTCTCCCCGTGTCTGCGTAGGTTTCCTCCAGCTGCTCCGGTTTCCTCCCACAGTCCAAAAATGTGCAGGTTAGGTGGATTGGCCACACTAAATTGCTCCTTAGTGTCCAAAGGGTTGCAGGTTAGGTGAGGTTACGGAGGGTCAGTGCAGTCTCTATGGGCCGAATGGCCTCCTTCTACACTGTAGGGTTTCTATGCCTGCTACTACTTACAGCATCAGTAGCTTTTTTATCATTGCAAGAGTAGCTTGTGTGCAGCATGCTATCAGTCTTTGGATGGACTACTTTCCAATGCGTCAGTTGCTATGTTCCTCCACGCAAGGATTGGCTTGTATATATTTGAGTTAGATTTGCTCAATTTCTTGATGATTCCTTTAGTGATTCTAACTGTTGCCTAAGCCTTTCCATTTAACTGGAATGCGGAGATGATGTATAGTGTTGAATTTTCCAGTGGTTTGTGAAGTGATTGAATTCTCCAATCGTTAGCTGAGGGCCATTATCACAATGCCTGGAATGCCGTATTGACTAAAGTTTGCTTTCAGGCATTCTACAATCTCACCCGTCGTTGTTGAAGTCAGCTGCTCTGCGATGATGAGATAATCAGTTCCTGCTAGAGTAGAGAGGTCCATTCCCAGCTTCATCCATGGTCTGTCTGGGATAACATGTGTCATCAACTTGCTTAGCTTGGTACTCTTTTTAACATGGTCATTAATTTAATTGCTCATGTTTGGCCAGTAGAGTACTTCTCTAGCTTTCCTCAGATTTGATTAAATTCCTTGATGGCTTGCATGGATGTACTTCTGCATCTCTCCTATCATTACTTTCAGGATAAAGATTCTATTTCCTTTCTACAATCGTAGAATTCATAGATTCATAGAATTTACAGTGCAGAAGGAGACCATTTGGCCCATCGAGTCTGCACTGGTCCTTGGAAAGAGCATCCCACTTCAGCCCATGCCACCTCCCTGTCCCCGTAACCCAACCTAACCTTTATTTTTTGGACACTAAGGGCAATTTATCATGGCCAGTCCACCTAACCTGCACATCTTTGGACTGTGAGAGGAAACCAGAGCACTCAGAGAAAACCCATGCAGACACGGGGAGAACGTGCAGACTCCGCACAGATAGTGACCCAAGCCGGTAATCAAACCTGGGACCCTGGAGCTGTGAAGCAACTGTGCTAACCATTGTGCTACCTTGCTGCCATCTTGGGCTGTCAATTCATCTCAGTATGCCCAACACGCTCTTGTGACCACAGGCATGTCCGTGACACTCTTAGGTTATTCTTTCATCAGTACTTCTTGGAGCACTTGGAAAGTTGCAACTTGTTGGGTAGCTCGTTTGATTTGTGCAAGGCGCTACCTTGCCAAAATCCATAATTTTGCTGATAATTAAGAATAGACTGATGGGGCACTAATTGGCCCAGATGGATTTGTCCTATTTTTGGACAGGACATTCCCAGGCAGTTTTACACATTGTCAGGTAGATGCCAGTGTTATAGCTATACTGGAACAGCTTGGCTAAGGGCACAGCTGGATTTGGAACAAGTACAATTGCTGGAAAATTGTCAGGGCCCATAGTTTTTGCAGTGTCCAGTGCGTTCAGCTATTTCTTGATATCATGGGGGGTGAATTCAATTGGCTAAAGATAGACATCTATGATTCTGGGGACCTAGGAAGGAGGCCAAGATGGATTATCCACTTGGCACTTCTGGCTGAAGATTGTTGCAAATGCTTCAGACTTGCCTTTGCACTAATGTACTGGGCTCCCCCATCTTTGAGGATGGGGATATTTGTGGAGCCTCTTACTCCAGTTGGCTGTTTAATTGTCCACCACAATTCATGTGGCAGAGCTGCAGGGTTTAGGTCTGATTTGTTGGTTTCTTTCGCTATTGGTATGCATGTAGTCCTGTGCTGTAGTTTCAGCAGGACACCTCATTCTTAGATATGCCTGGTGTAGTGGCCCTTCATCCCGCAGGCCTTACAAATGTAACCCCACTATTTAAAAAAGAGGGGGCGGGGGGGTGGAAAACAGAAAATTACATACCAGTTAGGCTAATATCAGTAGTCAGGAAAATGCTGGAGTCTATTATAAAGGAAGTGATAACAGGACACAGAAAATATCAACAGGATTAGACAGTGGTAGGATTGGACAGAGTTAACATGCATTTCCCTATTGGGGTTTCTTGAGGACATACCTAGCAGAACAGATATTGGAGAACCAGTGGTTGTGATGTATTTGGATTTTCAGAAAGCCTCTGATATAGTCCCATACAAAGGGTTAGTGCAAAATTAAAGCACATGGGATTGTCGGTAATAAATTGGCATAGATTGAGAATTGGTCAGCATTCAGGAAACAGTGTAGGAATGAATGGGTCTTTTTCAGAGTGGCAGATGTGACTAGTGAGGTACTACAGGGATCAGTGCTTGGGGCCCAGCTATTCACAATATACATCATTGATTTGGATGAGGGAACCAAATATATTTCCAAATTTGCTGGTGACACAAACTTTTGTGGGAATGTGAATGGTGAGGAGGATGTTAAGAGGCTTCAAGGTGATTTAGACAAATTGAGTGAGTGGGCAAATATATGGCCGATGCAGCATAATGATAAATCTGAGGTTATCCACTTCCGAAGGAGAGACAGAATGCAGAGTATTATTTAAATGGTGATATATTGGGAAATGTTGATGTACAAAGGGACCTGGGCGTCCTTCTACACTAGTCGCTGAAAGCAAACATGTGGGTGCAGCAAGCATTTATGAAAAAATGGTAAACTGGTCTTCATTTCAAAAGGACTTGAGTACAGGAGCAAAGATGTCTTACTGCAACTGTACAAAGCCTTGGTGAGACCACACCTGGAGCATTGTGTTCAATTTTGGTGTCCTTATCTAAGAAAGGATATACTTGCCATAGAGGGCGTGCACCAGACTGATTCCTGGGATGGCAGGATTGTTGTATGAGGAGAGATTGGGTCGCTTAAGCCTGTATTATCTGGAATTTCAAAGAATGAGAGGGGATCTCCTTGAAATGCATAGAATTTGGACAGGGCTGGGAAGACTAGATGGTATTTCCTCTGGCTTGACGGGGCGGATGGGGCATCTAGAACAAGGGGTCACTGTCTCAAGATATGGGACAGGCCATTTAGGACTGAGATTCTGAGATACTTCTTCACTCAGAGGATGGTGTGCCTTTTGCATTCTCTACCACAGAAGGCTGTGGAGGTCATGTTACTGAATATATTGAAGAAGGAAATACAATGGGCTGGATTCTCCTCACCTACGCGTCGAAATCGCGGCAGGCGCGGGGGCGGAGAATCAATGTTCCCGCAAGAAATCGAGACCGGCGCCAGTTCACCGATTCTGTGAGCCCCGAAAAGTGGCGCACTCCCGCGCCACCTGGGACCTATCTGGGGCCATTGCCAGAGGCCCGCTCATCCATTCTCCGCCCCCGACCGGCTGAAGTTCCGCCGACGTGGAACTAATGTGCTCCAGCCGGTCGGGATCCTCGCAGTCGGAGGACTTGGTCTGCGGCCGCCCTGGTTGGGAAGGGGCCGATCGGAGGCCAGGGAGGCCCTATAGGCGGCCGGGGAGAGCTTGTGCAGGGGTTGAGGGTTGGGCGCGTGGTCGATCGGGGGGTCTCTTCGTGCGTCTAGCTCCGCGGTCCGAGTCCGCCATGGAGCACGGCGCGGCCGCTGGAGGCCGCCGCCGTGCACATGCGTGGCCTCTGACCCAGTATCTGCAGCAAAAGCTGCGAGATCTACTCCGGGTCCCTGCTGGCCCCTTGCAGGGCTGGGAATTCGTGTCCCTTTGAACCAAGTTTTTCTGGCGTAAAACTCTACCGTTTTGATGCCGGCGTGGGAACATGGTCCCAATAATGGAGAATCCAGCCCAATAGATTTCTAGACTCTTAAGGCATATGGGGGTCTGGGAAGAGTATAAGAGTGTGGTGTAAAGATCGAGGATCAACCATGATCATACTGAATGGCAGAGCAGGCCCAAAGAGCCAAATAGCCAACTCCTGCTCCTATTTTCTATGTTTCCCACCCTGCTGCCAATTGGGGCCCTTAATTGGTCAATTAATGCTTACTTTTGCAAAGACGTCTATTAAATGTGTCACTCGCAACTCACATTCTAAAAATCCATATTGCCATTTATTATTTTTATTTATATTGCTCATTCAGAAGAAAGAAAAATAACATGCATTTGTAACATCAGTACAGCTTGGCCTATTTCTATTTTTCATATTATTATTCGCCATATTTTCATAATTTTCACCGTACAAAAAGAAACAAAAACAACCCCAACAATATAAAAAAGAAACAATCCCCCCCAAACTCAACCCTCCCTCCTCCCCCCCCTGTTTCCGCCCTGCACCCCCCCCCCCCCACCCCCTTCAACATCTTGTCCTATTACAATGATGTTGTTTGTACAGCTCCACAAGATACAGAAATACACAGCAGACAAAATAATTTCTGAATCACAGTGTTCCACAATTGGAGTTCTGGACAGATTAACTTATCCCTCCTACTTAATCAGAAAATTTTACTGTTGCAGCTTGTTATTGACTTTCAAACTGGCAAAGCTCCAATTATCCATTCATGGTACCAAATATGTGAAAAGAAAACAAGCAGTTTAACTCTTGTTTGCCGCTATAAACATAGCTGTTGATATAACATCAAAGCTAATGCTTCACAATGACTGGCTAAGACACATTCAGTTTTTATCAAACAGTATTTTGTTTTTTTTTATTGGTACTTGGAGATTATGTTTCATAGCTTTGATCATTGTTTTGTGTAAACTGTAAATATACTTTAATCTAGACAACAAAACGTGTACAAAGTTTTCGCATTTTTAATGCTAAAAATAAGGAGAAAAATAATGTACAAATTTCAGTTATTGGGGAAAGATATCTGAGTCTTGAGGTTCAATAAGATATCATCCATCTCCTCCTCTAACTTTGGTAGAAAACCAGCGGAAGTCCCAGAGAAATGGATAAATGGACCTTTCTTTAGGCTTTCTCCCAGTTTCATGTTGGATTCATGGCAAAAGACTATAACAAGGGACTTGCTGCCAGGTTGATCCTTCCTATGGTTACATTTATTTGCAGGGTTTCCTGTAGCCAACAGGGAAGAACTCGAAACTCTCAATGACAGATGTACCCATTCAGGTTACATTAGTGAGCCAGCCGATGTAGTCCATTTTCAAAAGTGCCCTATAATATTCCAGAAATTGTTATTTCAGGTATTGGATTACAGATTTTCCACAAAATGTTTACTTCATTCTGAATTTCCACTCCCAAGTAAGCAATCTTAGAGTCACTTTAACCCATACTCGCAAACTACCACCATCCCAAGGAGAATAGGGATCAGTTGGTGTGTGTAATTAATTCAGTGCCTTCAACAAGCATGCTTTGGGAAAAAAGCTAGGATAGGAACGAAAGAGTGCTTGGTGCTTCAAGATGTGAAAAACTTGCTGAAGCAACAGTTTATCAGCAGAGTTGCATTCAACTCTGTGGGGCTGGGTCAGTCAATAGCTGCTGAAAGTGTATGAGAATATGCTTCTGATGTCAAATTCCATGGTGAAAGGCAGAATCACCTTTAGCTGTGCACCCAAGGGAAAGGGGGAGGAAATCAGAAATTGGTGGCCCATTTCAATTCTTAACATGGACTGCACAATTCTGTCCACGTTCATTGCCAATAAGGCCAATACTGCTTGAGCTTTGGTGATCCACCCTGGTTAGACCGGTGATGCCGTAGTTTTTATCGCAGTCCATTCAGTATGCTGGACTCTGTGCTCAATGGGCTGTTCCAAGGGACGTGCTCAATGGGCTGTTGCAAGGGGCGTACACCAAGACAAACATCAACTTCTGCTGGAGGACCATAACTCAGTGAAAGGCACTCTTTGGTATGCCATAAACGTATTGGTCGATCAGTGCAAAGAACTGACCAGAACGAGAGTTTCAGACTGGCCGTTTTCAGTGCCCAGAGTTACATACGAGGGACACACTAAAGCTTGAGGCAGCTGCTGTTCAGGCACAATGGGGAAAGGCCATAGTCAAAGGCCCTCCTGCCATAGTACACTGAGGGGGTGTAACCTGGGCTGTATTTGACCAATAAAACTATTATATAATTTGTCATACATCCAATTGTTATTTGAGAAATTGTGTGGTGCACAAATTGGCTGCCATGTCTTCTTGCATAATGGTGACTAAATTTCAATTGATTATAAAAAATGAATAAGTAAAATAATAGAACCTGTTCTGAGGAACAGGCTGCAACAATATTTCAAGAACTAACAAGCATTGTTTACAATAGGAGATTCCGCCTAACAAATTCCCCTGAATTTCTTTACGAATGTTGCAAACATTAAGTAGATAGTGACACTTCCTACGGTATAATTCATTTAGATTTCCAGAAATCTTTTGATAAAATTCCAGCTAAAAACTGATAATTAAACTAAAAGAATTTAGGGTAGCACAAGGGTTTAAAAAAATGCTCTTCTTAAAACAGGACATTCAGGGGAGCAATGAGCATGGATTTTATGTATTTGTGATGAGATGTGATGATGAATCAGAAGTTCATGTATGCAGGTTAGTGCCCCCTGTTTGATTTTCCACTTATTAAAGTTCTGTACTGTGGTACCCTCAATAACGACGCTTAGAGTGTAAACGGTAAAGAAGGCTTTAATAAGCTAAGAGCTAGCCTGGTGCCGAGACGTGTGCTAACAGAGGCGCCGCCCACAAGGAGGCCCCTTATATACGGCTCCCAGATGGGCGCAGCCGGAGGCGGAGTTCCCCAGGGTTCCAAGCCCGGTCTTAAAGGGGACATCACCTTACATGATGACAAGGGTACAGTGTTACAGTAACCGTTCATCACATGTACCAAGGAGAAAATTTATAACATCTACTCTATAATGTTATGCCTCTGGGAAACATTAAAGTGAGTCATGCAGAAGTCAGTACTTGGATAATTAGACAGATAAAAGTACAGTAACAATAATACACTGATGACCATAAAACAATTACATATTGTTTTTAAAAATGCAATGAATGGAAATGAATTAGTATGAGGAACCTTGGTAAAAGAGAGCTGGGAGCCACAGCAGATACATTACTCCCACTGGCAAGACAATGTGACAAAGCTATTTAAAAATCAATGCCACCAAATATAGCTAGAATGGGAATCTACAGTGTGACGAATGGAGGATTTTAGGAATATTGGCTTCTAAATACTGGGACAATTTAAGGGTTAAAAGCTTGGGGTTATAGTGTGTTTGACTGCAGTGGTCATGTTTTAAAAATAACTTTGTTTTGTACAGGCTTGGGAACTTATAGGAAACAGAAGGTCCAATTGACTAAAGGAATGTGGTTTGACTGGGGAAGTCCCTGGGGAGTTAATGTGCTTTCGCAGCTGGTTGAGGTATTTTGGTTTTCAGCGTGGAGTGATGAGGACATTGCTGGGTGGAACCCAGAAATGCAGAGAGGCAGCTCAGGTTTGGTAGACGTTTTGGGAGAGAGGAGCTGAATTCTGATCTGCCTGACCCCAGAGTCCAAAATTCTCTCACAGTAGGATAGTTACAAAATAGTAATAACATGTAAAGCAGAGCAATCTTGTCTCGGGACCAGGAAGAAGCTGAAATATGCCAAATGAACCAGCTTTTTGTCGGCATTCAGCCAGAGTCTGAAGGGGCTCTATCAGGAGCCAAATCTGTTCTATAAAGCAAGTATTACTCTATGCCCTGCTGATTTTAAGATAGATTGAGAGCTGTATGTTTCTTTTTTGTTGTTTAATAGGAAATTGATTGGAAGTGTTAAGGGATAATTGTAAGCTGTTCATTTTGGGTGTGAAGTTAAAACAGTTTCATATTGTGTTCACAATAAAGTTTTGTTTTAGAAATATGAAAGCCCTAATTTTTCATGCAATCACTCTTGGAACGAATCATTCTTTCTGCACAGTCTGACAATTAAACTAAAATTTTGGGGTTTCGGTCGAGTATCCTACCGGAGTGTGGTCTGGGATCGTAATAACATAAGGTGCGTCAAAACTTCACAATGCAGTGGTGAAAGCTCTCTCAAATATACAAAATATTGAACAATACAGATAAAGTAAAATCATAGTATCCCTACAGTGCAGAAGGATTCAATTCGGCCCAATGAATCTGCACTGACCCTCAAAAAGAACACCCTAACCAGATTTCCGCCCTATCCCTGCAAGCCTGTAACCCCACCTACACCGCACATCACTGGACACTAAGGGGCAATTGGCAATTTAGCACAGTCAATTCACCTAACCTTCAGATCTTTGGGTTGTGGGAGGAAACCGAAGCATCCAGAGGAAACCCATGCAGACACAGGGAGAATGTACGAACCCCACAGAGGCAGTCACCCAAGCTCGGAATTGAACCCGAGTCCCTGGTGCTGTGAGGCAGCAGTGCTAACCATGACTTCAAAATATCTTGACACCAAAGGATATCAGTGTAAAATAAATTTAGATCAGGTATCAGGAAAAACAAGATCTGATCACTGTTAGGAATAATCTAACTAGCAAGGTAATAAAAGACAAAAATAGTGATCTTATTCAAAATACAACTAGATGCCACAATGGGAGTATTAATATGCTAGAGAAATAAACAGCTTTGGACTTAATAGCCTTTTCTCATTCCTGCATTTAGTCACATTTTGTTATGAAATAGACATCTCTTGTTTTCCGAATAGAGATGCCAAACAGATATGTTGATTATCTCCAATTATAATATTTAAAAACATTTTTGTTTAATAAATTTAATGCATCTAATTCTTTTATTTTCCAATTAAGTGGCAATTTAGCGTGGTCAATTCACCTACCTTGCACATCTTTTTAGGTTGTGGAGGTGAGACTCACACAGACATGGCGAGAATGTGCAAACTCCACATGGACCCACACGGACAGTGACCCTGGGCCGGGATCGAACCCGGTTCCTCGGCGCAGTGGGGGAGCAGTGCTAACCTCTGCGCCACCGTGCCGCCCTACCCTCAATTAAAATAATTTTTAAATTTACTATTAATTATTTATTACAATACAAAAAAGATAAATCCACTATCCTCTGTACCAAAAAACCCTGAATATTGCTTTGATTGGTTACTGGCATTGCTTTTATATAAGTAGGTTGTTCCCTCCTGCAAATATTAAGCCAGAACACCAGGGTTGATCTCAAAGGTCAACTTAGCCCTCTAACCAAGACAACGACAAATTCCAACTATCTGTGGAATAGCTATCTTCACTAATTCATCGCAGTCTAGAATAAATTGCAAACAGTAGTTTTCACGGGTGAGCCAAATGTTTGGTCAGTAGGCAATTTCACTCAAATATCTTATTATGGGACAACTTATTTGGTTATGTGCACATCCTACACACATCTATCAATTTGGGTTGATAGCACAGGTGAAATTATATATACATACTAGTTTAACTCAGTCAACACCATTTTCTCCTGTGTCAAATGATTGAAGGTTCAAGCCCCACTGCGATTTAAGCATATAATGTAAACGGATAGTACTGAGAGAGTACTGCATTGTCATGAGCTGCCAGTTTTCAAATGAGATTCCAGTTTAAGGTTTTGGGCCTGCTCAGATGAATGCAATGATATTTTATGATACTGTTTGTTTGAAGAAGAGATGTGAGTACTCCCATGTGCTTGCCCACATCCCCCTCCCACAAAATGCCGCTGAAACCAGATTATCTGGGCAGTCATCCCACTGCTTCTTTTTGGACATTCTGTGCACAAAAACATGTTTATGTTTACCTACATAACAAGCATTAAGACTTTATCAGTAATCCATTGACTGGAGAGCACTTTGTGAATTCTGGATGATGAGATAAGACATATAACTATAAATTCTTTCAATTTCCACTGGAGTTGTCCAACTTACCTGACAGCCCTTCAGTGGAATACCCATGGAAACCTAGAAAAACAACATTCACAACATTTCTCTGGGGTGTCTATGGATCTTTCACTAAAGCAATGGCAGATATTTGGAGAATCCCTGTGGAAATTAATGAATTAATGCTTTTCATGTACATATGTTAAATAAATACATTAGAAAATTCTCTGTCAAAATAACTTACTTCTGGGAGCTCCTGGATTTGGTTTCTTGGCACAGAAAGCTTCTTGAGATTAGTCAAATATCCAATGTCATGTGGAAGTGATTTGAGTTTGTTGCGAGCTACATGTAGTTCACAAAGCTTTTGCAGAACACAAAGTTTGCTTGGAATGCTCTCCAATTGGTTGTTGTTCAGAGTAAGATACTTGAGCTGTGCCAGCCTGCAGAACAAGGACCGGAGAACTTCACTGTTTGTTGCGGTACAGTAGTGCCCTCTACAGATTATTTTAATTTTTTCAGAGAAAGATTGATCTTAAACTGGATCTAATTTACCAGATTTCTCAGGATTCCATTATTTGTCACACATTTGCAAGCAAAGGAAAATAGCTTTTCTTATAACATAATGATATGATGCTGTTCATTAAGTGTGCTTCACTGCATTTTCCTACAGCAACAGACTCAAAAGGTATCTACCAAGTGATTATATAATCTGATATGCCTTACATCTATTCTAATAGCAATCCATTTCAGTAAAAAGAGGCATTTTTAAAGTTTTCTACACGACTTTAAGAAATAATCAACCTTCTAACTAATATTTCAAGGAACGCACAACACTACTTACGCAACCAATACTAGTGGCAGCCAGTATCCTGTATAAAAAGGGCTGAACTTAAAAGTGGCCCTGTCCACCAGCCCAAAAGCCAGAGGCAACCCTGGCTGTTGTCGAAAACCCCAATGGGATTGCTTGAAAACAGGCATTTAACTGCCTGCCATCAGCACTTCCATGCCCTTAAAGGCAAAGCTCCCACTACCAAGAACTGCCAGCCAACTATTGGATGGCCAGCAGCAGTTCAGTAACAGCAACACCAAGGCCAGTGGCTACAGCTGTGACTGCAGCAAGCCCAGAGCAGCCAATGTGGCAGAGGCCCCTAAACACAGGAATCACCAGAGTCTGTCTGGAGGGATATCATTTTATAAGGCAGGGCGTAGCCTTCCATGGGCCGCAGGGTACCTGATCAGTAGAGCACATTTTCCACCGGACCCCAAGGAAATCATCAGCTCTTAAATGGCTGGCCTTCCCACATGGCATATGTCCCGTCACCCCACTCAGCTGGTAAAATGTCAGCAGTGGCAGGATGAGGCCCTTAAGTGACCTTGTTTTTAAAAGTATTTTTATTCTACAAATTTTCAACATTTTCACATCACAAAAACAACCCAAACAACCCTAAACACACAAAAGAACCCCCACAAACCCCGCAAAAAAAAAAACCTCCCTCAACAGTCAACGGTAGTGAACTTCTGAAAGTGCATGACTAACAAACCTCAACAATTTTAGAACCTCTCCTTCACCCCCCACTCAGACTCAAACTTCGCCTTCTCCAGGGGCAAAAATTCCAGCAGGTCCCCCACCACGGCAAGGCACAGGGTGGAGAAGCTGACCGTCACACAAGACCCGCCGACAAGCAATCAGTGAAGCCTAAGGGTTAAGGAAAATCCCAAGGCTTTTTACACGTACATAAAAAGCAAGAGGGTAGCCAGGGAAAGGGTTGGCCCACTGAAGGATAGGCAAGGGAATCTATGTGTGGAGCCAGAGGAAATGGGCGAGGTACTAAATGAATACTTTGCATCAGTATTCACCAAAGAGAAGAAATTGGTAGATGTTGAGTCTGGAGAAGGGAATACTGAAGGAGGCTGGAGAGGAAATTGCTCAGGCCTTGACAGAAATCTTTGGATCCTCACTGTCTTCAGGGGATGTCCCGGAGGACTGGAGAATAGCCAATGTTATTCCTCTGTTTAAGAAGGGTAGCAAGGATAATCCAGGGAACTACAGGCCGGTGAGCCTTACTTCAGTGGTAGGGAAATTACTGGAGAGAATTCTTCGAGACAGGATCTACTCCCATTTGGAAGCATGGTTTTGTGAAGGGGAGGTCGTGTCTCACTAACTTGATAAGAGTTTTTCGAGGAGGTCACTAAGATGATTGATGCAGGTAGGGCAGTGGATGTTGTCTATATGGACTTCAGTAAGGTCTTTGACAAGGTCCCTCATGGTAGACTAGTACAAAAGGTGAAGTCACACGGGATCAGGGGTGAGCTGGCAAGGTGGATACAGAACTGGCTAGGTCATAGAAGGCAGAGAGTAGCAATGGAAGGATGCTTTTCTAATTGGAGGGCTGTGACCAGTGGTGTTCCACAGGGATCAGTGCTGGGACCTTTGCTCTTTGTAGTATATATAAATGATTTGGAGGAAAATGTAACTGGTCTGATTAGTAAGTTTGCAGACGACACAAAGGTTGGTGGAATTGCGGATAGCGATGAGGACTGTCAGAGGATACAGCAGGATTTAGATTGTTTGGAGACTTGGGCGGAGAGATGGCAGATGGAGTTTAATCCGGACAAATGTGAGGTAATGCATTTTGGAAGGTCTAATGCAGGTAGGGAATATACAGTGAATGGTAGAACCCTCAAGAGTATTGAAAGTCAAAGAGATCTAGGAGTACAGGTCCACAGGTCATTGAAAGGGGCAACACAGGTGGAGAAGGTAGTCAAGAAGGCATACGGCATGCTTGCCTTCATTGGCCGGGGCATTGAGTATAAGAATTGGCAAGTCATGTTGCAGCTGTATAGAACCTTAGTTAGGCCACACTTGGAGTATAGTGTTCAATTCTGGTCGCCACACTACCAGAAGGATGTGGAGGCTTTAGAGAGGGTGCAGAAGAGATTTACAAGAATGTTGCCTGGTATGGAGGGCATTAGCTATGAGGAGCGGTTGAATAAACTTGGTTTATTCTCACTGGAACGAAGGAGGTTGAGGGGAGACCTGATAGAGGTCTACAAAATTATGAGGGGCATAGACAGAGTGGATAGTCAGAGGCTTTTCCCCAGGGTAGAGGGGTCAATTACTAGGGGGCATAGGTTTAAGGTGAGAGGGGCAAGGTTTAGAGTAGATGTACGAGGCAAGTTTTTTACGCAGAGGGTAGTGGGTGCCTGGAACTCACTACCGGAGGAGGTGGTGGAAGCAGGGACGATAGTGACATTTAAGGGGCTGTAGCGCACAAAGAATCACGAGAGACGAATAGAGATGAAGTCGATGAGGCTTTATTAAGCGTGACTTGTTCCCCGCAGTTCAGTAGCAGACTGGCCTGCGGGGGAGAACTCCTGGTTCTTATACTCCGCCTTCAGGGCGGAGCTAGAGGTCAACATCCAACCAGGACCCGGGATCTGTTAGCCAATTACATCACGGCTTCACAGTCCCACATGACCCCTAATGCATACTACCACATTCACCCCTTGTTAAAAATGAACCCGGCGGGGTGGTGCTTCGTATGGTGGTAAGGGTTTACAAGGCTGGTCCTGGGAGGAAAACCTTTGCATGTCATCACAGCATGTACAGAGGTTTTTTTTGTTTTGAACTATTTACAGTAAAAGGGGGAAAAGGAAAGAGTTCTCGTTAAAGTCCACAACATTGTAGTGTTACATCGATGCCACGAGTCGGTCGGGCGGTCTGGTCGTCCTCGACGATCGCCTCGGCCCCGGTGGTGGTGCTTATTCCCGTGTTGTCGTCTCCGGGAGCCTTACGGTTTCTGCTTCAGCTTCACTTCTGGTCGGACCTGGGAGGAGGACCGATCCTCCCGGGAAGGGGGCGCTCGCGGGGTGCGCCGGTGGCAGGGAGGGGGTGATTGGTGTCGGGGGGGTGTGCGTGTTGCCGGCGGGCACCAGATCTCGCAGGGAGACCGTGTCCTGTCGGCCGTCGGGGTACTCCACGTAAGCGTACTGCGGGTTCGCGTGGAGGAGGCGAACCCTCTCGACCAACGGGTCCGACTTGTGCGCCCGCACATGTTTTCGGAGCAAGATGGGTCCTGGGACCGCCGGCCAGGTCGGCAGCGACGTTCCAGAGGAGGACTTCCTGGGGAAGACAAGGAGGCGCTCATGAGGCGTTTGGTTAGTGCTAGTACACAGTAGCGACCGGATGGAGTGGAGAGCGTCCGGGAGGACCTCCTGCCACCGTGAAACTGGGAGGTCCCTGGACCGTAGGGCCAGTAGGACGGTCTTCCAGACCGTGCCGTTCGCCCTCTCTACTTGCCCGTTCCCCCGGGGGTTGTAGCTGTTCGTCCTGCTCGAGGCTATACCGTTGCTGAGCAGGAACTGGCGCAGCTCGTCACTCATAAAGGAGGACCCCCTGTCGCTGTGGACGTATGCGGGGCAACCGAACAGTGTGAATATGGTGTTAAGGGCTTTAATGACTGTGGCCGCTGTCATGTCAGGGCAGGGGATGGCGAAGGGGAAACGGGAGTACTCGTCCACCACGTTCAGGAAGTATATGTTGCGGTCGGTGGAGGGGAGGGGCCCTTTGAAATCCAGACTAAGGCGTTCAAAGGGACGGGAAGCCTTGATCAGGTGCGCACCATCCGGCCTGAAAAAGTGCAGTTTGCACTCTGCGCAGGTGTGGCAGTTCCTTGTGACTGTACGGACCTCCTCCACAGAGTAGGGGAGGTTGCGGGACTTTATAAAGTGGTAGAACCGAGTGACCCCCGGGTGGCAGAGGTCCTCGTGGAGGGTTTGGAGGCGGTTAATTTGTGCGTTGGCACATGTGCTGCGGGATAGGGCATCGGACGGCTCGTTCAGCTTTCCGGGACGGTACATGATCTCATAGTTGAAGGTGGAGAGCTCGATCCTCCACCTTAAGATCTTGTCGTTCTTAATTTTGCCCCGCTGTGCATTATCGAACATGAAGGCTACCGACCGTTGGTCCGTGAGGAGAGTGAATCTCCTGCCGGCCAGGTAATGCCTCCAATGTCGCACAGCTTCCACTATGGCTTGGGCTTCCTTTTCCACTGAGGAGTGGCGGATTTCTGAAGCGTGGAGGGTTCGGGAGGAAAAGGCCACGGGCCTGCCCGCTTGGTTAAGGGTGGCCTCTAGAGCTACATCGGAGGCGTCGCTCTCGACCTGGAAGGGGAGGGACTCGTCGATGGCGCACATCGTGGCCTTTGCGATATCCGCTTTGATGCGGCTGAAGGCCTGGCAAGCCTCTGTCGACAGAGGGAAGGTCGTGGTCTGTATTAGGGGGCGGGCCTTGTCTGCGTACTGGGGGACCCACTGGGCGTAATATGACAAGAACCCCAGGCAGCATTTTAGGGCTTTTGAGCAGTGCGGGAGGGGAAATTCCATGAGGGGGCGCATGCGTTCGGGGTCGGGGCCTATTATCCCATTGCGCACTACATATCCCAAGATGGCTAGCCGGTTTGTGCTAAACACGCACTTGTCCTTGTTGTATGTGAGGTTCAAGGCTTTAGCGGTCTGGAGGAATTTTTGGCGGTTGGCGTCGTGGTCCTGCTGATCGTGGCCGCAGATGGTTACGTTGTCGAGGTACGGGAACGTGGCCTGCAACCCGTGTTGATCAACCATTCGGTCCATCTCTCGTTGGAAGACCGAGACCCCGTTTGTGACGCCAAATGGGACCCTTAGGAAGTGGTATAATCGCCCGTCTGCCTCGAAGGCTGTGTACTTGCGGTCACTTGGGCGGATGGGGAGCTGATGGTAGGCGGACTTGAGGTCCACGGTGGAGAAGACCTTATATTGGGCAATCCGATTGACCATGTCGGATATGCGGGGGAGAGGGTACGCATCTAGTTGTGTGTACCTGTTGATGGTCTGGCTATAGTCTATGACCATCCTTTGCTTCTCCCCTGTCTTTACTACTACCACCTGTGCTCTCCAGGGACTGTTGTTGGCCTGGATTATGCCTTCCTTCAGTAGCCGCTGGACTTCGGACCGAATGAATGTCCGGTCCTGGGCGCTGTACCGTCTGCTCCTAGTGGCGACGGGTTTGCAATCCGGGGTGAGGTTTGCAAACAAGGATGGGGGCTCAACCTTGAGGGTTGCGAGGCCGCAGATAGTGAGTGGGGGTATTGGGCCGCCGAATTGAAACGTTAGGCTCTGCAGGTTGCACTGGAAATCTAATCCCAATAATGTGGGCGCGCAGAGTTGGGGAAGGACGTAGAGCCTGTAGTTTTTAAACTCCCTCCCTTGCACCGTTAGGGTCACTATGCAGAAGCCTTTAATCTGTACGGAGTGGGATCCTGCAGCTAGGGAAATCTTTTGCGCACTGGGACGGATGGTCAAAAAACAGCGTCTTACCGTGTCGGGGTGGATGAAGCTTTCCGTGCTCCCGGAGTCGACCAGGCATGGTGTCTCGTGCCCGTTTATCAGCACCGTTGTTGTCGTCGTCTGGAGCGTCCGGGGCCGTGCTTGGTCCAGCGTCATTGAGGCCAGACGTGATCGTAGTGCTTGAGCGTCTTCCTCGAACCCCGTGGAGCCGTCGACACTGGGGTTGTTGCCGTCCAAGATGGCGGCGGGGGTGAACAAAATGGCCGTCCCCATGCGTCGCACAGGTCTGGGGGGTCCCAAGATGGCGGCGCCCCTCCTCCCCTCGTGGTGGCCGGGACCCAAAATGGCGGCGCCTGCGGGTCGCACATGGGGCGCTGGGGGGGTTGGGGAGCGCAGAAACGCGCAGATCGCCTTGTTCTCCGGGGACAGCGGTTGTCGGGACCCAAACTGGTTGCGCCTGCGGGTCGTACATGGGGCGCTGGACAGCGGTGGCCGGGACCCAAACTGGTTGCGCCTGCGGGTCGTACATGGGGCACTGGGGGGGGTTGGGGAGCGTTAGAAGCGCTCAGGAATCCTTGTTCGCCGGGGACCGCGGCGACCTCCCGGGACCGGCACACAGCCGCGAAATGGCCCTTTTCCCCGCAGCTCTTACAAGTCGCTGCGTGGGCCGGGCAGCGCTGCCGGGGGTATTTCGCCTGGCCGCAGAAATAGCAGCGGGCTCCCCCGGGACGACTTGGCATCTGAACCGCGCAAGCCTTTGGGGTGGGGGGGAGGGGGGGGTTTGTCGCGACGGGGGTCCACGGAGCCCAAGAGGCTGCCGCGCGGTCGGGGCCGTAGGCGCGGGCGTTTCGCGCGGCCACATCTAGTGAGGCTGCAAGGGCCCATGCCTCTGAGAGTCCTAGCGACTCTTTTTCTAAAAGTCTTTGGCGGATTTGGGAAGAGTTCATACCAGCCACAAAAGCATCACGCAACAACATGTCCGTGTGTTCCATAGCCTTTACCGGCAGGCAGCTGCAGGCCTGTCCCAAAATTAGTAGCGCGGTGTAGAATTCATCTATCGATTCTCCGGGACTTTGCCGTCTCGTTGCAAGTTGGTAGCGTGCGTAGATATGGTTCACTGGGCGAACATAGATGCTTTTTAGTGCTGCGAACGCCGTCTGGAAATCCTCTGCGTCTTCGATGAGAGGGAAAATTTCCGGGCTTACCCTCGAGTGCAGGACCTGTAGTTTCTGGTCTTCTGTGACCCGGCCGGGGGCCGTTCTGAGGTAGGCCTCGAAACAAGTCTGCCAGTGTTTGAAAACTGCTGCTGAGTTCACTGCGTTGGGGCTGATCCTCAGGCATTCCGGGATGATCCTGAGCTCCATAGTTCTTTTAAGCACGCTTAATAAATTGGAGCGCACAAAGACTCATGAGAGACGAATAGAGATGAAGTCGATGGGGCTTTATTGAGCATGACTTGTTCCCCGCAGTTCAGTAGCAGACTGGCCTGCGGGGGAGAACTCCTGGTTCTTATACTCCGCCTTCAGGGCGGAGCTAGAGGTCAACAGCCAACCAGGACCCGGGATCTGTCAGCCAATGACATCACGGCTTCACAGTCCCACATGACCCCTAATGCATACTACCACAGGGGCATCTTGACAAATACATGAATAGGATGGGAATAGAGGGATACGGACCCAGGAAGTGTAGAAGATTGTAGTTTAGTCGGGCAGCATGGTCGGCACGGGCTTGGAGGGCCGAAGGGCCTGTTCCTGTGCTGTACATTTCTTTGTTCTTTGTTCTAAGGCATCTGCCCACGCACCCACCTGCAGCTCGGGCCGGTCCGAACATGGCTTCACATCCACATTTAAGACCCCCGAGATTGTACTAAACACCGTCTTCTAAAACATCTCCAGCTTCGGGCAGGACCAAAATATATGAACATGGTTTGCCAGGCCCTTTCACATCACTCACAGATACCCTCCACCTCCTCAAACAGCCAGCCCATCCTTGATTTTGTGAGGTGCGCCCTTTGCACTACCTTTAGCTGTATCAGCCCCAACCTTACCCACAAAGTCGAGGGCATTCACCCTCCGCAGCGCCTCACACCACAGTCCATCTTCCAACGCCACCTGCAGGTCTTCCTCCCACTTTGCCTTAATCCCCTCTGTGAACACCCTACACTCCTCCAGAATCCTCTCGTAAATTGCTGAGACAACTCCATGAACCCACTCTCCAATAGCCCTCCCACACCACTGACACCACCGCCTCCAGCAACGTTGAGGCCGGCACGGGAAGGTTAGGAAAACCTTCCTTACAAAGTCCCGCACCTGCATTTACCTAAACCCTTCCCCCCACGCCAACCCATACTTCTCTCCTAGCTCCTCTAAACTCGCAAATCGCCCCCCCCAGGAACAAATCCTTAATTTCCTTAATCCCCTACTTCCCATTCCCGAAAACTCGCATCCAACCTCCCCGGCTTGAAGCCATCATTCCTCCTAATCGGTATCCCCTCTGACCCGCTCCCAGCTTAACGTGCTGCCTGAACTGCCTCCAAATCTTCAATGTGGCCACCACCACCAGACTCACAGTACTTTCCTGGGGCCATCGGGAACAGCGCTGTTGCCAGCGTCCGCAACCGCGAGCCCCTGCAGGAGCCCGCCACCTTCTTTACCCAAAGAGCCCCCCCTCCTTACTCCAGCCCCGCACCTTCTCTGCATTTGCCGCCCAATAGCAATACAGCAAGTTTGGGAGTCCTAGCATCACCCCCTCCGCCTGCCGTAACCTCTGCAGTACTACACTCCTAATCCTGGCCACCTTCCCCTCCCCTAAATGAAGGTTGGGATCAGCCTGTTCACACCCCTGAAGAAGGACTTAGGCAAAAAGACCAGCAGACATTGGAACAATAACAGGAATCACGGCAAAACATTCATTTTAACTGCCTGCACCCGGCCTGCCAACGACAGAGGGAGATTGTCCCACCTCAGCAAATCAGCTTCCCATCAAACTAGTGAAATTAAGTTTCCGAAGCCCTGCCCAGTCCTGGGCCACCTGTACCCCCAAATACCTAAAGTGATCGCTGCCAAGCGGAATGCCCCCATTCCCGCTCAAAATCCGGGCAGGGAGACCATAAAATACTCACTTTTCCCTAATTTCAATTTATACCCCGAAAATGTCCCAAATCTTTGGAGCAGCTCCATTATACTCCCGTTCGACGTGCTTGACTCCGAAATATACAACAGCAGATCATCGGCATATATGGATACCATATGTTCCACCCTCACTACCCCTTTCACACATCCCAAGCTCCTCAGTGCAATGGCCAAGGGGTCTATCGCCAATGCAAAGAAGGGGGTGCATCACTCTCAACTTCGCAGGGTAGACCACTCCAAACCTCAAGCCATTACTGTACAGTGCCACCTTCACCCGTCTGAAGGCAGCCTGCCTTCTACCCAACTCCGCCATCAACTCCTGGTATATTATAAGACCATAAGACATCGGAGAAGGATTAAGTCACTTGGCCCATCGAATCTGCTCTGCCATTCAATCATGGCTGATATTTTTCTCATCCCCATTCTCCTGCCTTCTCTCCATAACCCAATCCCATTATTAATCAAGAACCTATCTATCTCTGTCTTAAAGACTCTCAGTGATTTGACCTCCGCAGCCTTCTGCGGCAAAGAGTTCCACAGATTCACCATCCACTGGCTGAAGAAATTCCTCCTCATCTCTGTTTTAAAGGATCGTCCCTTTAGACTGAGATTGTGTCCTCTGCTTCTAGTTTTTCCTACAAGTGGAAATATCCTCTCCACGTCCACTCTATCCAGGCCTTGCAGTATCCTGTAAGTTTCAATAAGATCCCCCCTCATCCTTCTAAACTCTCAATGAGTACAGACCCAACGTCCTCAACCGTTCCTCATACGACAAGCTCTTCATTCCAGGGATCATTCTTGTGAACCTCCTCTGGACCCTTTCCAAGGCCATACCACGCCTTCCCATTTCACCTCTCACCTCTGCTTCGCACAAGTCAGGCCCTTTTCCTTCACATGAAATGTATGGAAGCAGATTATGACCATTCTTGGTGGCTCATTTGCTTTCGGTTTTGGCAAGAGAGACTGATTTGCTCTGTCCAACTCGTATCAGGAAGGTTCTTCCCTCTCCCCCACCAGCTCTGCCAGCATCTTTGCAAAGTACTCGGTCGGCCTCAGACCCTCCACGCCCTTTAGCAGGCCCATGATCCGTAGATTTTGCCGCCTTGACCTGTTCTCCAGGTCCTCCACCTTAGCTCTGAGCCCTTTATTAGCCTCCGCCATCCTCTGCAGTTCCTCACCCAACGAGGTTACTGTACTGCGACAGAGTCTCCTACACTTCCTTCAACTTCTCTCCTTGCTCCCGTATCTCAATGAGGGGAGTGGCCCCACCCAGCAACCCAACCTCTGCCATATTTCGTCCTGCCAGACTCACCAAGTCATTCAAAGATAGATTTTCGCTCGCCCTCTTCTTTCCAGTGCCTTCTTCTGGGTCTTTGACATCTCACACCTTCCCACACCAGCTCATTCAAAAACTGTCCCTGAAGCCGGACATAAAAGTCCAAAAACCAGAGCCTCGAGCAGCAGCCATCTAACGAGCGACCCCACCTACATGCTGCCACCGGAAGTCCCCCCCTCAAGTGATCATTAATTGTTTTAAGGGCCTCG
Source organism: Scyliorhinus torazame (assembly GCF_047496885.1). Classification (NCBI taxonomy): domain Eukaryota; kingdom Metazoa; phylum Chordata; class Chondrichthyes; order Carcharhiniformes; family Scyliorhinidae; genus Scyliorhinus; species Scyliorhinus torazame. The sequence goes on along the minus strand of NC_092717.1, from coordinate 170,161,655 downwards.
ACTGTCCTCCTTGACCTTCCCTGCCCCTTACTCAAATGAAATCCCACTAATTGAAAAAGGAAGAAGAGAGAAAACGGGGAAACTACAGACCTGCTAACCTAACATCAGTTGGTGGCAAATGCTAGAATCTATCATAAATGATGTGTTAACAGGACACTTCAGAAAAAGTGATAGGATTGGACAGAGTCAACGTGAATTTATGAAAGGGAAATTCTGTTTAACAATCCTGTTGGGAGCTTTGAGGATGTAACGAGCAAAATAGATAGGGGGAACTAGTGGATGTGGTATATTTTTATTTTTAGAAAGATTTTGATAAGGTCTTACACTGGAGGATATTAAACGTTAAACAACATTAGATCATGTGGGATTGGGGGGAACATTCTGGCATGGATTGAGAACCGGTTGAAAAGAGTATGAATAAACGGGTCATTTTCAGGTTGGCAGACTGTGACTAGTGGGGGTGCTGCAAGGATCAATACTTGTGCCACAGTTATTCACAATCTATATCATTAATTTAGATGTGGGGATTAAATGCAATATTTCCCAGTTTGCAAGTGATACAAAATTAGGTCTAATTATGAGTTGTGAAAAGGATGCAGAGATGCTTCAGTGGGATTCGGAGAGGCTAAGTGGTGGGCAAAAATTTGGCAGTTGGAAAACAATGTGGAGAGATGTGAGGTTATCCACTTTGATGGAAAAAACAGAAATACAGAGGGCGGGATTCTCCGTAGCCCGACGGCGAAATCGTAATCGGGGATCGGGCGGAGAATGGATTCTGACGCCTAAATAAGGGCTGGCACCGTCCGCCACTCTCCACCCCCCTCCAAACCGGCGTCATCATGACGCATGCCGCTTCAATGCCGTTGTTGCGTAATCGGCCGGCCCACCCGCAATGCTCTGCCCCCGATGAGCCGAGTTCCTGATGGCACCGACGACATGTGGTTTCAGCGGTCGGGAACCCGGCGTGCCGGCTGCGGACAGTGTCCAACACCGCCACAGTCGGCCGGGATCCGTGCCACTGGCCGGGTAATGTAATGGTAATGCCGATGTCAAATAATTGTCAACACCCACTATCTGGAAAAATAAAAGAAGAATTGGTGTGGTATTGAAATGTTGGCAATATCTGCGGAATTGTACCCTAGCCACATTTAGGATTGATGGAGAAGTAGTTGCGGAGATAAACAATTTTTACCTGATGGGCAGCACAATTGTATAAATGCAATAGAATAGAAATTAGTCTACCTGTGTATCTCTTCAGGCAAGGTTGTTAGCTTGTTGTTACTCAGGTTTAATAAAACTAGGTTTGTTAACGATTCTGAAATGACAGAACAAAATGTGTATTGTTGTAAATTAAAGGAGATTTTAAAAATTAGTAACAATTGTGCAGAAAAACATCTTAGAAACATAAATAAAAGGACAATATTCTGGAAATACTCAGCAGGTCTGGTAACATCATCTGTGGGAAGTTAACGTTCAGGAGGTTGACCATTCAGGAGGATGACGGTTCTATAAAACTCTCTCCACAGATGCTGCCAGACCTGCTGAGTATTTCCAACTTTTTCTGATTTAGTTCAGATTTCCAATAACTGCAGTATTTTATTTTATCCTACAAAATCACAAAGCAAAATCAGGGAAATGTTAATTACAGTCTGTTTTTGCTGCCTTACAGTGTCTAGATCAGGATTTTTCAAAGTGCAGGTCGCGGGCTGGTGTCAGAAGGATCTCGGAGCTAAGGGTTGTTTCCACCAGTCACTAACGCAATTTCCTAATGGCAGCATTCAGAAGCCTGCATTGAAAATCCTGCCTAAAATGTCAATTCAGTCCTTATCTGGGTGCACTGTTTAAGTGGCGTATTACTTGCACGCTGTGAGACAAGCTGCAGACCTGTCTGCTCTTATACGTGTAGTTAAAGAGAGTCGGAGTGCCACCGCAGACCCCTTGTGAGTGATCTCCTGCTGTCTGGGACCTGACAGGCTACAGACACGCAGTGTTCCGCAAGGACAGAGCTGTTGTGGAGGAAAAAGAAAGCGTAAGTTAGGAGCTTGAAATCTTCATCTAAACATTCTTTGTATTTACTCCGAAATGAGTTGGAAATTGGCAAGTATTGATAGGTGAGTAATATATTGTCCACCCAACTCGAGCAAATCTAAAATCCTGGGTTGATAATTCAATCCATATTTTAAAGTGTACTGTTAATTTTTTTTCTTACTTTTTGGCAAGTACAATGTAGAGCAGACATTTACGAGCTGATGTATGAATGAAAGTTGCTGATTAATGCGGAACAGGGGAAGCTCCTGCAAACATTGACCCGCTCTCCACACCGGCTCCCCCCCCCCACTCCCGCACCCCCCTCCCCTCCACCCACCCACCGCCGCACGTCTCGGCTTCTGAGACAGAATGGGGGAGTTGCGACTGAAGAGAATGTGTGCAGAATTATCAGTGTAGAGTAACGAATGTAACTGGTTAGAATCATAGAATTTACATTGCAGAAGGAGGCCATTCGGTCCATCGAGTCTGCACTGGCCCTTGGAAAGAGCCCCCTACTGAAGCTTACACCTCCACCCTATCCCCGTAACCCAATATCTAACCTTTTTTTTGTACACTAATGGCAATTTAGCATAGCCAATCCACCTAACCTGCACGTCTTTGGATTGTGGGAGGAAACCGGAGCACCCAGAGGAAACCCACACAGACACGGGGAGAACATGTAGACTCCGCACAGACAGGAATGAACTGATCCAGAAAAGGATTGAGCTTGGAAATATTCATGGTATAATCCACTGAGTCTGCCCCCAGCTAGTTTGAACCATCTTATAATTTACTGTCTGCGGCTGGGATATGGGGTCTTGCCAGATTTGGGGGTGAGGGCTAATTATTGGCAGATATTGAGACTAAATCAGGCTGAAGTTAGAGAGCGGCTGTTCAGAAATAAAGGTGGTCTGGCCTGGAACAGTTCAGCTGTTGGCAGGAAATCAGTCTCCCTGATATGACTGCAATCACAGTTTTCTGGTTGGGGAGACACGAGTACATCACGATGCCACAATTGAATATCTGAGAAAATAATCGATCAGACAGAATGGACATTGAACAAAGTTTTCTCAGATATAATAAGAATAATCTTTATGAGTGTTTTTACAAATATTTACAAGTAGGCTTACAGTAACACTGCAATGAAGTTACTGTGAAAATTCCCGAGTCGCCACACTATGGCGCCAGTTTGGTACACGGAGGGAGAATTCAGAATGTCCAATTAATGACAAACGGAACAGTTAATTTGTCAGTTGTCTGTGGGGCAGTTTTGGAGTTGTCAGTATTCGTGTTGTCAATATTCATCAATATTGATTAATGATGTATCGTCAATTACCACGCGATGAGAATGGTGAAACAATTGAGGGTTTATTGCACAAGATGTTGCGCCTCCTGCAGCTGGAACCAGAATGGGAGCAGCGCAGGAGAGCTTACACATTTATACGCACCTGCTGGGAGGAGCCAGCAGGCAGGGATTTATTGTAGTACCTTCAATACACAGGCAGTGCCGTAATACATACAATATATCACTAGTGGTGTTTACCACATTCACCCCCTGTTTAAAAAGAGTCCGGCGGGGGTGAAGAACAACATTACAGATTAAGTCTGTCAGGGGCTTTCACCCTCCGCTGCGATCACCTCAGTCCTGGTTGTGATGTGGGCGCAGACGTGGTCACTTGCGACTCCGGGAGCGTGTTGTTGTCTCCTTCGTCACCCCTGAGTAGATCCAGTGGGAGGACGGATCCTGCTGGGGTGGGGGCGGCGGTGAGGTGCTCTGGAGGGAGGGTGGGTGGCGCAGGGGTGAATGAGGCAACCGGGGGGGGGGGGGGCGGAGGAGCGGTGTCAGGTTGGGGATCGTGGGGGGGGGACCCAGCGGGTGCCAGGTCACGGAGGGAGACTGTGTCCTGGCGCCCGTCGGGGTGTGCCACGTAGGCGTACTGTGGGTTGGCATGGAGGAGGTGGACTTTCTCGACCAAGGGGTCCGATTTATGGCTCCGCACATGCTTCCGGTGGAGGACGGTTCCAGGAGCTGTCAGCCATGTTGGGAGCGAGACCCCGGAGGTGGACTTCCTGGAGAAGGCAAACACACGTTCGTGAGGGGTCTCATTAGTGGCGGTGCAGAGGAGCGACCGGATGGAGTGGAGCGCGTCGGGGAGGACCTCCTGCCAGCAGGAGACTGGGAGATTTTTAGACTGAAGGGCAAGCAGGACGGCCTTCCTGACCGGCCCATTCTCCCTCCCCACCTGCCCGTTTCCCCGCGGGTTGTAGCTGGTCATCTGCTCGAGGCGATGCCCTTGCTGAGCAGGAACTGAAGGAGCTCATCGCTCATGAAAGAGGATCCCCGGTCGCTGTGGATGCAAGTGGGGAAACCGAACAGAGTGAAGATGCTGTGCAGGGCTTTAATGACCGTGGCAGAAGTCAAGTTGGGGCATGGGATGGCGAAGGGGAACCGGGAGTACTCATCAATTACGTTGAGGATGTACACGTTGCAGTCGGTGGAGGGGAGGGGCCCTTTGAAGTCCATGCTGAGGTGCTCAAAGGGGCGGGAGGCACTATCTGGCCGGTAGAAGTGCGGCTTGCACTGTGCGCAGACTTGGTAGTCTCTGGTTACGGTCCTGACCTCCTCAATGGAGTAGGCAAGGTTGCGGGTCTTGACAAAATGAAAGAACCGGGTAACCCACGGGTAGCAGAGGTCATAGTGTAGAGCCCGGAGTCGGTCCACTTGTGCGCTGCCACATGTACCGCGGGATAGGGCATCAGGGGGCTCATTGAGCTTCCCCGGGCGATACAAGATCTCATAGCTATAGGTGGAGAGCTCAATCCTCCACCTCAAGACCTTGTCATTTTTGATCTTGCCCCGCTGCGTATTATTAAACATGAAGGCAACTGACTGTTGGTCAGTGAGGAGAGTGAATCTCCTGCCGGCCAGGTAATGCCTCCAATGTCGTACAGCTTCCACAATGGCTTGGTCCTCCTTTTCGACTGAGGAGTGCAGAATTTTGGAGGCATGGAGGGTGCGGGAAAAGAAAGCTACGGGTCTGTCCGCCTGGTTGAGGATGGCGGCCAGAGCTACGTCTGATGCATCGCTCTCCACCTGAAAGGGGAGGGTCTCGTCGACCGCGTGCATCATGGCCTTGGCGATGTCCGCCTTGATGTGGTGAAGCCTGGCGGGCGTCAGCCGTCAGGGGAAAACTGCGAACTTGATAAGTGGGCGGGCCTTGACCGCATAATTTGGGACCCACTGGGCGTAATACGAGAAAAACCCCAGCCATCATTTCAGGGCCTTGGGGCAGGGGGGAGAGGGAGTTCGAGGAGGGGGCGCATACGGTCAGGGTCGGGCCCTAGAACTCCATTTTCCATTACGTAGCCAACGGTGGCTAAGCGGTTGGTGCGGAACACGCATTTCTGCTTATTGTAGGTGAGGTTAAGGAGTTTGGCGATATGGAAGAATTTTTGGAGGTTTGCGTCGTGGTCCTGCTGATCGTGGCCGCAGATAGTGACGTTATCTAGGTATGGGAAGGTGGCTCGCAGCCCGTACTGGTCAACCATTCGGTTCATCTCTCGCTGGAAGACCGAGACCCCATTGGTGACGCCGAAGGGAACTTTGAGGAAATGATAGAGGCGGCCATCTGCTTCGAACGCCATGTATTGGCGGTCCTCCGGGCGGATGGGGAGCTGGTGGTCGGCGGACTTCAAGTCTACTGTGCAGAAGACTCGATACTGCACAATCTGATTGACGTCAGATATGCGTGGGTGGGGGTACGCATCGAGCTGCTTGTACCGGTTGATGGTCTGGCTGTAGTCAATGACCATCCTGTGCTTCTCCCCAGTCTTCACTACCACCACTTGAGCTCTCCAGGGGCTGTTGCTGGCCTCAATGATCCCCTCCCGAAGGAGCCGTTGGACCTCCGACCTGATAAAGGTCCTGTCCTGCACACTGTACCATCTGCTCCCAGTGGCGACCGGCTTGCAGTCCGGGGTGAGGTTCGCAAACAGTGAGGGTGGATCGACCTTAAGGGTCGTGAGGCCGCAGACGGTGAGGGGGGCCAGGGGTCCGACGAATTTCAAAGTAAGGCTTTGGAAGTGGCATTGGAAATCAAGGCCTAGTAATAGGACAGCGCAGAGGTGGGGGAGGATGTAGAGCCTGAAGTTGCTGAACTCTACGCCCTGAACGGTGAGGGTCGCGACGCAGTACCCCTGGATTTCAACGGAATGGGAACCGGAGGCCAGGGAGATTTTCTGGGTGACGGGGTGTACCATGAGGGAGCAGTACCTTACCGTAGCAGGGTTGATGAAACTCTCTGTGCTCCCGGTGTCAAAGAGGTAGGTCGTCTCGTGCCCGTTGATCTTCACCGTCGTCGTAGCGGTCGCGAGGTTGCGGGGCCGAGACTGATCCAGGGTGATGGAGGCGAGCTGCGGAAGATGCTGGGAGGTCCCGAACTGATCAGCGATGGCGGAGGTATCAGTAGGCAGCGAACAGCCAGACGAGCAGGGGTCCTGAGGTGCGGTCCAAAATGGTGCAGAAGATGGCGGCGCCCACGGGGCACACATGGGGGCGGCATCAAAGATGGCGGCGCCCAAGGGCCACACGTGGCTTGTGGTGGAGAAGATGGCAGCGCCCCTGGATCGCACGTGGGGGGTGTAGTAATGCCGGGCCTGGAAACAGCGACGACCGACCGGGCCTGGCAAATGGAAACTAAGTGTCCCTTCTTCCCACACCTATTGCAGGTCGTGCTCCGTGCCAGGCAGCGCTGCCTGGGGTGTTTACTCTGTCCACAGAAATAATACTTGGGCCCCCTGGAGTTGGCTGTCTGCCACGCGCCGCAGGCTTGCGGTGAGCTGGAGTCGGCAACTGGTGGGGCCCACGAGGGTGCCGCGGGGTCGGGGGTGTAGGCCTCTAGATTACGGGAGGTCACTTCTAGTGAATTGGCAAGTTGCCTAGCCTCCGCAAGATCGAGCATGCCCCCTTCCAATAGTCACTGGCGAACGTACGTAGACTTCATGCCCGTGACATAAGCGTCTCTGATTAAAAGTTTGGTGTGTTAGACTGCCGAAACTGCCTGGCAGTCTCAGTTCCTACCGAGAATCTGTAGGGCCCGCCAGAAATCGTCCAGAGTCTCCCCCGGGAGTTGCCGTCTCATGGCCAGGAGGTGCCTGGCCTACACTTGATTCACTGACTTAACGTAATGTCCTTTCAGTAGCGTCATCGCTTCTGCGTAGGTAGGCGCATCCCGGAAGGGGGGAAACATTTCAGGGCTCACCCGTGAGTAGAGGACTTAGAGCTTCCGAGAGTTCTTCAGTGGCTGCTCTGAGGTAGCCTTCAAAGCAGGCTAGCCAGTGCTTGAAGGTGGACGTGGCGTTGGCCGCATGAGGGTTCAGCTGCAGGCGATCAGGCTTGATTAAGAAGTCCATCTTTTAAAATCTTGTGCAATAAATTGATGTACCGTCAATTACGAGACAAGAATGGTGAAACAATCGAGGCTTTATTGCACAAGATGTTGTGCTTCCTGCAGTTGGAACCAGAAAGGGAGCAGCGCAGGAGAGCTTACACCTTTATACACCGCCTGCTGGGAGGAGCCAGCAGGCAGGGATTTACCTTAGTACCTTTAATACACAGGCAGTGCCGTAATACATATAATATATCACTAGTGGTGTTTACCACAATTAACATGTTTCTAACAGTGTATTTTGAAGTTGAATAAGCTTGATTTATAATTGGCTTTAATGCAATTCAATTAGTTGATGCAAAATTTTACTATCACTATCTTCAGATTTAGGTATGTTTTATTCACAAGAACCACATATCGCTCTCTCCCAGTGGCATCTGTTCTTTGCTCTCCTCTCCTCAGTCTTCTTCCTTTGCTTCTTTGTTTCCTCCAAGCAATGTCCCATGATGGATGCAGATTCACAATTGATGGCAGTCCTCCGGTATCTCACATGAGTAAGCATTCTTCATGTGTGACAGTGAATATTTCTAGATGGGAGGTCATCACAGGCATATCTGATCTTGTCCTGACTTAAGCACTATCCAATAACCCCCTGGTGCATTGAATTTTTGGCAGCATTAAGAACAGGAAAACTAGATGATGTCCTCCCTCTCCCATGCCTGTGGCAAGTAAACTTTAGTGTCTCAAACACTGCCTTGAATAAGGGTACATTGGGTAAGCGGACATGGCGTGGGTGCCGAAGCTCAGCTGGCATGGGTCCCGAAGGTTGGCCAGTTGGCAACAGTGCATCCTGGGAGAAAAAAGTTTCAAAACACTGGTTTAGAACAGAGTAATACTGATGAAATCCTGGAAACAGGTTGTCAAATTTCCCATTTGGTCCTGGGAAACTTCCATAGAGAACATTAGCTACAAAAGTGGTTCCCCCCCTGTGCCCCCCAAATCTCCAAAATAACATCAATAATAATAAGAAGAGAAAGGGCATACTGGTTTTACTAATAGGGAAAAGATCAACTAATAGTGATTCAATCCTGACTTTCTCTGCATTTCCCACCCACTTTTTACGATGAATCCATTCTCTTTGTCTCTCTTATACAGTCAGACATGAATTTAGAAGTTCATCACAAGATATTTTTAGTCAGCAGACTAGTAACAAAAAAATTAGAGAAAATTAAAACTACTGATATGTGAACAATTTTTCACAATTTTAAGAACTGAGAATTGGAAAGAATAGGGCATCACCATACACTCCATACCTTAAAAAGAATTTCCCAATTTTTCAATGCTTTCAAATATTCTCATCTCTATGTTGCTGAAAAACACCTTTTTCCTAGCATATTGCTGCAACAAACCTTTCTCTCCCTCAATATTACCATCAAACCCATATATGCTCCTATTCCCCCAGTTACCAGGACACAGATTACTGGACGGGCTACAGACTGCCGACGAAGTAGGGGAGCTGTGTGGACATGTATGGACAGCTGCGGAGGAGGCATGCTCATACCTGGACGAGACAAGAAGGAAGTGGGAGGAAGAACTAGGCAGGGAGATAGGGTGAGGACTCTGGATTGAAGCACTACACAGGGCAAAATTCACCTCCACGCACGCAGGGCTGAGCCTAACGCAGCTATTGGTGTTGCACAGGGTGCACCAAACCAGGGCAAGAATTAATGGATACTTCCCAGAGGGAGGACAGGTGTGCACGGTGCCACGGAGGCCCGGCCAACCACACCTACATGTTCTGGGCCTGCCCTAAACTTGTTGGGTACAGAACGTCCTTTTTTGAGGTCATGTCCAAAGTTGTGGGAGCGAGGGTGGAGTTGTGCCCGCTGTGGGCAGTCTTCAGGTATCAGAGCAGCCAGAGCTCTTCATGGGGAGAGGGGCAGATGCCCTGGCCTTTGCCTTCCTGATCACTCGCTGGAGATTCGTGCTCTGCTGGTGATCGACAGCACCACCTAAGGTTGCAGGCTGGCTGTCCGACATGGCAGAATTTCTCAGGCTAGAGAAAATAAAGTAAGCCATCAGAGGATCGGAGGAAGGCTTCCACAAAACGTGAAGGCTGGTCACCAACTTGTTCCAAGACCTGTTCATATCCAGTGAGGAAAGGAGGAGGGGGAGGGGGTGGTGGAGACACAGGAGGACAAGTCACAAAATAGGGAGGAGAAAGGCAGGGGACAGGAGCAAGGCAGGGGGAAGGGGGACAAAGCAGGGCATACAGCGCCGATGGCAAACCACCGGCGGCTCCCTCACAGGGATTCCCCCCGCCCCCCCATAGCCGTGCGGGGGCTCCTACCCATGGGAGCACAGCCAGCTACTGGCCCCACATGACCTTATGGACGTTCTCCAGGCCATGGCCTTGCCCAGCCAATGCTCAACAGCAGTTTTTCTTTTGTGTAAGCCACCTCTTTGTCTCGATCACATTGTGACCTCAACTTTTAAACCTTGTATGTCAGGTCCTCTGGGTCGAGATGATACACCCTATGTATAATAGTTAAAACGACAGTGATGGTAAAATTCCTGTAAATACATGTTTTGATCTTGGAAAAAAATAATTAGTCACAATCAGCTGATAGGAGGGGCGGGAGAGCGGGAGGTGGTCGTTATTATAATTGTGGTTATTATTGTTGGGGGTAGGCAAGTTTTGATGGGCTGGTAGGAATTATAAGTTCGGTTGGGGTTTCTGCTGTTTTTTTTAATACATATTATTGTGTACAGTTTTGGTCTGCTAGTTTGAGGAAGGACATTCTTGCTATTGAGGGTATCCAGCGAAGTTTCCCCAGACTAATTCCCGGAATGGCAGGACTGACATATGAAGAAAGACTGGATCGACTGAGCTTGTACTCACTGGAGTTTAGAAGAATGAGAGGTGATCTCATAGAAACAAATAAAATCCTGATGGGGCTGGACAGGCTAGATGCAGGAAGAATGTTCATGATGTTGGGGACGTCCAGAGTTATGGGTCACAGCTAAAGAATAAGGGGTAATCCATTCAGGACTCAGATGAGGAAGAACTTCTCTCAGAGAGTTGTGAGCTTGTGGAATTCTCTGCAACAAAAACCAGTTGGGGCCATTTTGTTCCTACTTGGTGTTATGGGCCAGGGTTCAGAGAACCCCAAAGTGTATCATGGAGTTCATCTGACCCACAACTTTTAATAGATTGTGGTATGGGGAGCACACAGCCCACTCTGTGGTACAGCATAAATGGAAACGTTTTTTTTAAAGCAAAACAATGTTTATTCTATGAACTCAAGTTAACCTTTTTAAAAATACAGTGAACATCTTAGCAAGCATTAGTTCAAATACAACCCCCTAAGAATGCAACACTACGTAATCCTTAAGATGTCCTTTTAACATCCATAAGACTTAAAAAAGAAATTTTAACAGAAGCACATCAGGTTAAAGTCACTACTGAGAGCAGTTATTAGTTTTAAATCACCAAAGGATCGATTTACAGTTCTTAGATTACAGAGAGAAAGACTAATACCCCTTCTGGCTGTGACTGCAGCTATCCAGCTCTGAAAACGATACTAAAACACATCCTGCAGCAAACAACCTAAAACAAAAGGAAAAAGCTGACAGACAGCCCAGCTCCACCCACACTCTGACATCACTGATAAACACCCATTTCTTTTTTTTTTAATAAATATTTTATTGAAAATTTTTGGTCAACCAACACAGTACATTGTGCATCCTTTACACAATATTATAACAGCACAAATAACAATGACCTATTTTATATAAACAAAAAACAAAAAATGAATAAATATTAAATAACAAAAATGAAAACTAGCCCTAATTGGCAACTGCCTTGTCACAAGTTACACCCCCCCCGCCCACCCCCCCCCCACCCCTCCCCCCCCCCCCCCCAAATCCTGGGCTGCTGCTGCTGCCTTCTTTTTTCCCCCATCTATCTATCCGCAAGGTATTCGACGAACGGTTGCCACCGCCTGGTGAACCCTTGAGCCGACCCCCTTAGGACGAACTTAATCCGCTCTAGCTTTATAAACCCCGCCATGTCATTTATCCAGGTCTCCACCCCCGGGGGCTTGGCTTCTTTCCACATTAGCAATATCCTGCGCCGGGCTACTAGGGACGCAAAGGCCAAAACATCGGCCTCTCTCGCCTCCTGCACTCCCGGCTCTTGTGCAACCCCAAATATAGCCAACCCCCAGCTTGGTTCGACCCGGACCCCCACTACTTTTGAAAGCACCTTTGTCACCCCCATCCAAAACCCCCGTAGTGCCGGGCATGCCCAAAACATATGGGTATGATTCACTGGGCTTCTCGAGCACCTCGCACACCTATCCTCCACCCCAAAAAATTTACTGAGCCGCGCTCCAGTCATATGCGCCCTGTGTAATACCTTAAACTGGATCAGGCTTAGCCTGGCACACGAGGACGACGAGTTTACCCTACTTAGGGCATCCGCCCACAGCCCCTCCTCGATCTCCTCCCCCAGCTGCTCTTCCCATTTCCCTTTTAGTTCATCTACCATAGTCTCCCCTTCGTCCCTCATTTCCCTATATATATCTGACACCTTACCATCCCCCACCCATGTCTTTGTGATCACTCTGTCCTGCACCTCTTGTGTCGGGAGCTGCGGAAATTCCCTCACCTGTTGCCTCGCAAAAGCCCTCAGTTGCATATACCTGAATGCATTCCCTTGGGGCAACCCATATTTCTCGGTCAGCGCTCCCAGTCTCGCGAACTTCCCATCCACAAATAGATCTTTCAGTTGCGTTATTCCTGCTCTTTGCCACATTCCATATCCCCCATCCATTCCCCCCGGGGCAAACCTATGGTTGTTTCGTATCGGGGACCCCCCCAAGGCTCCAGTCTTTCCCCTATGCCGTCTCCACTGTCCCCAAATCTTCAGTGTAGCTACCACCACCGGGCTTGTGGTGTAGTTCCTCGGTGAGAACGGCAATGGGGCTGTCACCATAGCCTGCAGGCTAGTCCCCCGACAGGACGCCCTCTCTAATCTCTTCCACGCCGCTCCCTCCTCCTCTCCCATCCACTTACTCACCATTGAAATATTAGCGGCCCAATAGTACTCACTTAGGCTCGGTAGTGCCAGCCCCCCCCCCTATCCCTACTACGCTGTAAGAATCCCTTCCTCACTCTCGGAGTCTTCCCGGCCCAAACAAAACCCATGATGCTCTTTTCAATCCTTTTAAAAAAAGCCTTCGTGATCACCACCGGGAGGCACTGAAACACAAAGAGGAATCTCGGGAGGACCACCATCTTAACCGCCTGCACCCTCCCTGCCATTGACAGGGCTACCATATCCCATCTCTTGAAATCTTCCTCCATCTGTTCCACCAACCGCGTTAAATTTAACCTGTGCAATGTGCCCCAATTCTTAGCTATCTGGATCCCCAGGTAACGAAAGTCTCTTGTTACCTTCCTCAACGGTAGGTCCTCTATTTCTCTACTCTGCTCCCCTGGATGCACCACAAACAGCTCACTCTTCCCCATGTTCAATTTATACCCTGAAAAATCCCCAAACTCCCCAAGTATCCGCATTATTTCTGGCATCCCCTCCGCCGGATCCGCCACATACAGTAGCAAATCGTCCGCATACAAAGATACCCGGTGTTCTTCTCCTCCCCTAAGTACTCCCCTCCACTTCTTGGAACCCCTCAGCGCTATCGCCAGGGGCTCAATCGCCAGTGCAAACAGTAATGGGGACAGAGGGCATCCCTGCCTTGTCCCTCTATGGAGCCGAAAATATGCCGATCCCCGTCCATTCGTGACCACACTCGCCACTGGGGCCCTATACAATAGCTGCACCCATCTAACATACCCCTCTCCAAAACCAAATCTCCTCAACACCTCCCACAAATAATCCCATTCCACTCTATCAAATGCTTTCTCGGCATCCATCGCCACTACTATCTCCGTTTCACCCTCTGGTGGGGCCATCATCATTACCCCTAACAGCCTCCGTATATTCGTGTTCAGCTGTCTCCCCTTCACAAACCCAGTTTGGTCCTCGTGAACCACCCCCGGGACACATTCCTCTATTCTCATTGCCATTACCTTGGCCAGGACCTTGGCATCCACATTTAGGAGGGAAATTGGTCTGTAGGACCCGCATTGTAGCGGGTCCTTTTCCTTCTTTAAGAGAAGCGATATCGTTGCTTCAGACATAGTCGGGGGCAGTTGTCCCCTTTCCTTTGCCTCATTAAAGGTCCTCGTCAGTACCGGGGCGAGCAAGTCCAAATATTTTCTATAGAATTCGACTGGGAATCCGTCCGGTCCCGGGGCCTTTCCCGTCTGCATGCTCCTAATCCCTTTCACCACTTCTTCTACCTCGATCTGTGCTCCCAGTCCCACCCTTTCCTGCTCTTTCACCTTGGGAATTTCCAGCCGATCCAAAAAGTCCATCATTCTCTCCCTCCATCCGGGGGTTGAGCTTCATATAATTTTTTATAAAATGTCTTGAACACTTCATTCACTCTCTCCGCTCCCCGCTCCATCTCTCCTTCCTCGTCCCTCACTCCCCCTATTTCCCTCGCTGCTCCCCTTTTCCTCAATTGGTGTGCCAGCAATCTGCTCGCCTTCTCCCCATATTCATACTGTACACCCTGCGCCTTCCTCCATTGTGCCTCTGCAGTGCCTGTAGTCAGCAAGTCAAATTCCACATGTAGCCTTTGCCTTTCCCTGTACAATCCCTCCTCCGGTGCTTCCGCATATTGTCTGTCCACCCTCAAAAGTTCTTGCAGCAACCGCTCCCGTTCCTTACTCTCCTGCTTCCCTTTATGTGCCCTTATTGATATCAGCTCCCCCCTAACCACCGCCTTCAACGCCTCCCAGACCACTCCCACCTGGACCTCCCCATTGTCATTGAGTTCCAAGTACTTTTCAATGCATCCCCTCACCCTTAGACACACCCCCTCATCCGCCATTAGTCCCATGTCCATTCTCCAGGGTGGGCGCCCTCCTGTTTCCTCCCCTATCTCCAAGTCCACCCAGTGTGGGGTGTGATCCGAAATGGCTATAGCCGTATACTCCGTTCCCCTCACCTTCGGGATCAATGCCCTACCCAGCACAAAAAAGTCTATGCGCGAATAGACTTTATGGACATAGGAGAAAAACGAGAACTCCTTACTCCTAGGTTTACTGAATCTCCACGGGTCCACACCTCCCATCTGCTCCATAAAATCTTTAAGCACCTTGGCTGCTGCCGGCCTCCTTCCAGTCCTGGACTTCGACCTATCCAGCCCTGGTTCCAACACCGTGTTAAAGTCTCCCCCCATTATCAGCTTTCCCGTCTCTAGGTCCGGAATGCGTCCTAGCATCCGCCTCATAAAATTGGCATCATCCCAGTTCGGGGCATACACGTTTACCAAAACCACCGTCTCTCCCTGTAGTTTGCCACTCACCATCACGTATCTGCCCCCGTTATCCGCCACTATAGTCTTTGCCTCGAACATTACCCGCTTGCCCACTAATATAGCCACCCCCCTGTTTTTCGCATCTAGCCCCGAATGGAACACCTGCCCCACCCATCCTTTGCGCAGCCTAACCTGGTCTATCAGTTTCAGGTGCGTTTCCTGTAACATAACCACATCTGCTTTAAGTTTCTTAAGGTGTGCGAGTACCCGTGCCCTCTTTATCGGCCCGTTGAGCCCTCTCACGTTCCACGTGATCAGCCGAGTTGGGGGGCTTCCCACCCCCCCCCCCTTGCCGATTAGCCATCATCTTTTTCCAGCTTCTCACCCAGTTCCCACGCAGCTGTATCTCCCCCAGGCGGTGCCCCCCCGCCCATCCTCTCCCGTACCCGCTCCCCCCTTTCCCCAGCAGCAGCAACCCAGTAATTCCCCCCTCCCACCCCCCCCCGCTAGACTCCCCGCTAGCGTAATTACTCCCCCCATGTTGCTCCCAGAAGTCAGCAAACTCTGGCTGACCTCGGCTTCCCCCCGTGACCACGGCTCGCACCGTCCGACGCCCCCTCCTTCCTGCTTCTCTATTCCCGCCATAATTATCATAGCGCGGGAGCCAAGCCCGCGCTTCTCCCTTGGCCCCGCCCCCCATGGCCAACGCCCCATCTCCTCTCCCTCCCCACCTCCCCCATCACCACCTGTGGGAGAGAGAAAAGTTACCACACCGCAGGATTAGAACATAAAACCCCTCTTCGCCCCCCACATTCGCCCCACCACTTTGTCCAAACGTTCTTTTTAATAATCCACTCATTCCAGTTTTTCTTCTACAATAAAAGTCCACGCTTCATCCGCCGTCTCAAAGTAGTGGTGCCTCCCTTGATATGTGACCCACAGTCTTGCCGGTTGCAGCATTCCAAATTTTATCTTCCTTTTATGAAGCACCGCCTTGGCCCGATTAAAGCTCGCCCTCCTTCTCGCCACCTCCGCACTCCAGTCTTGATAAACGCGGATCACCGCGTTCTCCCATTTACTGCTCCGAGTTTTCTTCGCCCATCTAAGGACCATTTCTCTATCCTTAAAACGGAGGAATCTCACCACTATGGCTCTGGGAGTTTCTCCTGCTCTCGGTCCTCGCGCCATAACTCGGTATGCTCCCTCCACCTCCAACGGACCCGTCGGGGCCTCCGCTCCCATTAACGAGTGCAGCATCGTGCTCACATATGCCCCGACGTCCGCCCCCTCCACACCTTCAGGAAGACCAAGAATCCTCAGGTTGTTCCTCCTTGCGTTGTTTTCCAGTGCCTCCAACCTCTCCACACATCGTTTCTGATGTGCCTCCTGTATCTCCGTCTTCACCACCAGGCCCTGTATATCGTCCTCATTCTCGGCTGCCTTCGCCTTCACGACCCGAAGCTCCTGCTCCTGGGTCTTTTGTTCCTCCTTTAGCCCTTCGATCGCCTGTAGTATCGGGGCCAACAGCTCTTTCTTCATTTCCTTTTTTATCTCTTCCACGCAGCATTTCAAGAACTCTTGTTGTTCAGGGCCCCATGTGAAACTGCCACCTTCCGACGCCATCTTGGTTTTTGCTTGCCTTCCTTGCCGCTGTTCCAAAGGATCCGCTGCAATCCGGCCACTTTCCTCTCCTTTTTCCATCCGTGTCCAGGGGGAATTCCCTTCTGGTTTACCGCACGGTGTTTTTAGCCGTTAAAATTGCCGTTGGGGCTCCTATCAAGAGCCCAAAAGTCCGTTCCACCGGGAGCTGCCGAAACGTGCGACTTAGCTGGTCATCGCCGCACCCGGAAGTAACACCCATTTCTTAAAGGTACATTACTTAAACACACATTTCTTAAAGGTACTCTCACATGATATTGGGTCACTGCATGCGCGGAGTCTGCACGTTCTCCCCGTGTCTGCATGGGTTTCCTTCAGGTACTCCGGTTTCCTCCCACAAGTCCTGAAAGATGTGCTTGTTAGGTGAATTGGACATTCTGAATTCTCCCTCCCGAACAGGCGCCGTATATTATTATTGGATATATTCAAGAGCTGGATGTGGCCCTTGCGGCTAAAGGGATCAAGGGATATAAAGAGAAAGCGGGAATGGGATACTGAATGTGCATGATCAGCCATGATGATATTGAATGGTGGTGCAGGCTCAAATGTCGAATGGCCTACTCCTGTAACTATTTTGTCTATTTCTATTATGACACTGTACTACAGTGTTTTTCAAACCTTTTTGCCCGGGACACATTTTTACCAACAGGCCATCCTTTGGGTCCCACACCGGCCGATCTTCATGACCCGCGCTGGCTGATCTTTGCGACTCATGCTGGCGAACCTTCGCGACTCACACCAGCCAACCGTTGCAACCCAGGCAGCCCGAACTTCGCGACCCATGCAGACCGAACTTCTTAATTTTACCTTTAATGTGACATATGAGCCTGCTCGGTTCTCAGGATCTCACTTGCTTTGTTATTCAATGTTACATTTTTGATACTGACTTCAACTGATGAGTTGAGATCTCACTGCATCCGGTGAAAACAATAAAGAGATTTGTCCTCAAACTCGTCATGCTTAGTCTTCAAATGTCTTTGAAATTTTGAGGTTTTAAACTTTCATTTGCCAGTGCTTCTCTGCATATAACATACATGAACTTGGAATCCTGATTTGCAGTAGCACAATTATTAATCCATGCCTCAAGTAATCTTCTTTATGCTGCTTTGTTCCTATTTTCAGCTTCTTCTTCATGGGTTGTTCCCCATAGGCCCTGGAGTCCATACCAGCACGGCTGGCAAAACGGAGGAATCTCTCTCGCGTCCAGAAGATATGACGTCAGTTTTTGGGGCGCGTATCCTGTTTTCTGCCACCACTCCAGGCAGGAGGACTCCAGTGATTTTAAAGAAATCTGCTCCTGGATCAGCACGCTGACATCAGGAGGTGGTGTTTTGCCCTGTTGGACTCGGGACTGCGCACTGCTTAAGGGGTACGCATGTGCGGAACCGGCGGCATTCTGAAAGCCAGTTGCGGTTGGCATTTTTAAAAGCAGGTCGTGCCATTGGGCACCACCTTCCGCAATCAGGAATGCCGCAGCGCATGGCCCCGTGATCAGGAACGCCACGATGCATGGCCCCGGAGCCCTCCCAACAGCCGTCCGTGACCCACACGCAAGTCGTGACCCTGGGTTTGAAAATGGCTGTTGTATTATGTCGGAGCTGCTTTCTGTGCTGTTTGAAGTTGAAGTTGTGTTTTTTATCAGTAAAAAATCTTTAATAAAAATATATCTGCTCCTTATTTGCCTCAGATTTCTATTTTAACTTAATTGCACAGCGCATCAAGTTTTCTTTGTACCATTGCCAATCTATTTTGCAGCATGATTATCCTGGCATTCTTACTGAAATCAATTTGTTTACATAGAAAATAGATGCAGGAGGCAGCCATTTGACACTTCGAGCCTGCTCCGTCATTCATTATGATCATAGCTGATCATCAAGTTCAATACCCTGATCCTGCCTTCCCCCAAAATCCCTCGATCCCTTTAGCCCCAAGGGTCCTATCTAATTCCTTCTTGAAATTACACAATGTTTTCACCTCAACTACTTTTTGTGGCAGTGAATTCCACAGATTCACCATTCTCTGGATGAAGAAATTTCTCCTCACCTCAGTCCTAAAAGGTTTACTCCTTATCCTCAAAGTATGACCCCTAGTTCTGGACTCCCCCACTACCGGGAACATTATTTCTGAATCTACCCAGTCTAATCTTGTTAGAATTTTATATATTTCTATGAGATCCCCCTTCGCTCTTCTAAACTCCAAGGAATATAATCCTAATCGATTTAGTGTCTCCTCATATGACAGTCAAACCACCCCCATGCTGGCAAACCTTTGCGACCCACGCAAATCAGCTTGGTAAACCTTTGCTGCACTCCCTCCCTTGCAAGAACATCCTTCCTCACATTAGGACACTAGAACTGCCCACTATACTCCAGATGAGGCCTCACCAACGCCCTAAACAATACAATTGTAATAAAACATCCCTATTCCTATCATCAAATCCTCTCACTATGAATGCCAACATACCACTTGCTTCTTTACTGTCTGCTGTACCTGTCCGCTTACTTTCAGAGACTGATGCACGAGGACACGAAGGTCTTGCTCTGGATCCATCTCTCTCAATTCGCACCCATTCAAATCATAATCTGTCTGTCTATTTTTGTCATCAAAGTGGATAACCTCACATTTACCCACATTACACTGCATCTGCTATGCATATGCCCGCTCACTCAACCTGTACAAATCCCACTGAAGCGTCTCCACATCCTTCTCACAGTTCACCCTCCCACTCAACTTTGTATCATCTGCAAACTTGGAAATACCAAATTTAGTTCCTTTGTCCAAATTGTGAACAGTTGGGGTCCTAGCACAGATCCCTACGGTACCCCCACTAGTCACTTCCTAACAATCAGAAAAAGACCCATTACAACTTTTTGCTTCCTATCTGCTAACCAGCTTTCTATCCGCAGCAAGACACTACCCGCAATCCCATGAGCTTTAACCTTACATAGTTTATTTCATTTATACGTAGGATAGCTTCACCACATAATACTCTCAATCCTCATCAATTGCTGAGTGAAAGCAAAAGACAAGCACAGTTGAATAAAAATAAGAGTCAGGAAATGGGTGAAAGGATGGGGAAGAGATTGAGGCTGTTGACAGAGTGATGAGGCTATGCATTGGGTGATTAAGCAAGTAGGTTTAAGAAACACATGGATAGAGTGCAGTACAAGTGTTTCAATCTGTCATGGCATGGACGAAAGGGAGTGAAGGTTGCGATCATTATTATAAATGGTAAAATAAAACTCAGCTACTTTTTAGGATGAAAGATTTATTTTTGTTTTGTACCAAGACACGTGATACTAATTTTAAGAATATTGGGTAGTAATGGATATTCATTTTAGATATTGTTTCTTTTAACTTTCCAGTATTTTCTATACTTAATCTTTTAATTTTCTCTCTGCATGTTTATCTATAGAACAACAACAAATATTGTGGTTAGTAAGTTGTAATATATTATACAAATAATTTGATTAATCCATTGCTAAGCAGGGTACTTGTGCATGAAAAAATATTTATTTTGTTTGTTGTAAAGCCTGACTTATGAATGTATACTGAAATGTTGGAAATATATAAACAGCATCAGTAAAAACAAAGGCAGATGGGTCAGTTGTACCTGTTTATAGATTAGTTCAGATGTATAGAACCTATACTTGTTATTTCTACTTTCATATGTATCATGTTGTGAGGGACCACTAACTGTGTCAATGGAGTACGAGCATGGGCATCAGATGGAAAAGGGTCAGCCATAACTATTTGTATTAAACCAGCTAAACCACTTTGCTCTTCACATGTACAAGAACTTAGTGAGGAAAATGTCTGAAAGTCATTGGTCACATCTAGTATTCAGAAATAAGTGAGCTAGCATTGCAATATGATCCAACATTCAGCTCACTTGTACACAAATTGAAGGACATTCAGAGTTAATCACAAATCAAAACATAACATTTGGTTTACATAAGTGACGGTGATACTGTAATGATGATAAGGAAATTTCCCCCAGACTGGAAGCAACTTACCCAATTTATTGATGATATTAACTGTTTTGCAATTTTTCACTGGATAATGGGAGGATAACTTCTTGTAAGGCCACCTAAGCCAATCCGGTTGAAAGATAGAACATAGAACATAGAAAAATATAGCACAGAACAGGCCCTTCAGCCCACGATGTTGTGCCGAACTTTTGTCCTAGATTAAGAACAAATTAATCTACACCCGATCATTCTACCGTAATCCATGTACCTATCCAATAGCCGCTTGAAGGTCCCTAATGTTTCCGACTCAACTACTTCCACAGGCAGTGCATTCCATGCCTCCACTACTCTCTGGGTAAAGAACCTACCCCTGACATCCCCCCCGAGATCTTCCACCATTCACCTTAAATTTATGTCCCCTTGTAATGGTTTGTTCTACCTGGGGAAAAAGTCTCTGACTGTCTACTCTTATCTATTCCCCTGGTCATCTTATAAACTTCTATCAAGTCTCTCGTCATCCTTCTCTGTTCTAATGAGAAAAGCCCTAGCACCCTCAACCTCTCCTCGTAAGACCTACTCTCCATTCCAGGCAATATCCTGGTAAATCGCCTTTGCACCTTTTCCAAAGCTTCCACATCCTTCCTAAAATGAGGTGACCAGAACTGCACACAGTACTCCAAATGTGGCCTTACCAAGGTTTTGTACAGCTGCATCATCACCTCATGGCTCTTAAATTCAATCCCTCTGCTAATGAATGCTAGCACACCATAGGCCTTCTTCACAGCTCTATCCACTTGAGTGGCAACTTTCAAAGATCTATGAACATTAACCCAAAGATCTCTCTGCTCCTCCACATTGCCAAGAACCCTACCGTTAGCCCTGTATTCTGCATTCATATTTGTCCTTCCAAAATGGACAACCTCACACTTTTGAGGGTTAAACTCCATCTGCCACTTCTCAGCCCAGCTCTGCGTCCTATCTATGTCTCTTTGCAGCCAACAACAGCCCTCCTCACTATCCACAACTCCACCAATCTTCATATTGTCTGCAAATTTACTGACCCACCCTTCAACTCCCTCATCCAAGTCATTAATGAAAATCACAAACAGCAGAGGACCCAGAACTGATCCCTGCAGTACGCCACTGGTAACTGGGATCCAGGCTGAATATTTGCCATCCACCACCACTCTCTGACTTCTATCGGTTAGCCAGTTCGTTATCCAACTGGCCAAATTTCCCACTATTCCATGCCTCCTTACTTTCTGCATAAGCCTACCATGGGGAACCTCATCAAATGCCTTACTAAAATCCATGTACATTATATCCACTGCCTTCCCTACATCCATGTGCTTGGTCACCTCCTCAAAGAATTCAATAAGACTTGTGAGGCAAGACCGACCCCGTACAAATCCGTGCTGACTATCCCTAATCAAGCAGTGTCTTTCCAGGTGCTCAGAAATCCTATCCTTCAGTACCCTTTCCATGACTTTGCCTACCACCGAAGTAAGACTAACTGGCCTGTAATTCCCAGGGTTATCCCTAGTCCCTTTTTTGAACAGGGGCACGACATTCGCCACTATCCAATCCCCTAGTACCACCCCTGTTGACAGTGAGGACGAAAAGATCATTGCCAACGGCTCTGCAATTTCATCTCTTGCTTCCCATGGAATCCTTGGATATATCCCGTCAGGCCCGGGGGACTTGTCTATCCTCAAGTTTTTCAAAATGCCCAACACATCTTCCTTCCTAACAAGTATTTCCTCGAGCTTACCAATCTGTTTCACACTGTCCTCTCCCACAATATGGCCCCTCTCATTCGTAAATACTGAAGAAAAGTACTCGTTCAAGACCTCTCCTATCTCTTCAGACTCAATACACAATCTCCCGCTACTATCCTTGATTGGACCTACCCTCACTCTAGTCATTCTCATATTTCTCACATATGTGTAAAAGGCCTTGGGGTTTTCCTTGAACCTACCCGCCAAAGATTTTCCATGCCCTCTCTTAGCTCTCCTAATCCCTTTCTTCAGTTCCCTCCTGGCTATCTTGTATCCCTCCACCGCACTGTCTGAACCTTGTTTCCTCAGCCTTACATAAGTATCCTTCTTCCTCTTAACAAGACATTCAACCTCTCTTGTCAACCATGGTTCCCTCACTCGACCACCTCTTCCCTGCCTGACAGGACATACATATCAAGGACACGTAGTGTCTGTTCCTTGAACAAGTTCCACATTTTAATTGTGTCCTTCCCTGACAGCCTATGTTCCCAACTTATGCACTTCAGTTCTTGTCTGACAGCATCGTATTTACCCTTCCCCCAATTGTAAACCTTGCCCTGTTGCACGCACCTATCCCTCTCCATTACAAAAGTGAAAGTCACAGAATTGTGGTCACTATCTCCAAAATGCTCCCCCACTAACAAATCTATTACTTGCCCTGGTCATTACCAAGTACTAAATCCAATATGGCCTCCTCTCTGGTCGGACAATCTACATACTGTGTTAGAAAAGCTTCCTGGACACACTGCACAAACATCACCCCATCCAAACTATTTGATTTAAAGAGTTTCCACTCAATATTTGGGAAGTTGAAGTCACCCATGACTACTACCCTGTGACTTCTGCACCTTTCCAAAATCCGTTTCCCAATCTGTTCCTCCACATCTCTGCTGCTATTGGGGGGCCTATAGAAAACTCCCAACAAGGTGACTGCTCCTTTCCTATTTCTGACTTCAACCCACACTACCTCAATAGGGTGATACTCCTCGAACTGCCTTTCTGCAGCTGTTATACTATCTCTAATTAATAATGCAATCCCCCCCCCTCCCCCAACCTCTTTCACCACACTCCCTAATCTTATTGAAACATCTATAACCAGGAACCTCCAACAACCATTTCTGCCCCTCTTCTATCCAAGTTTCCATGATGGCCACCACATCGTAGTCCCAAGTACCGATCCATGCCTTAAGTTCACCCACCTTATTCCTGATGCTTCTTGCGTTGAAGTATACACACTTCAACCCATCTCCGTGCCTGTGTTACCTTCCCCACTGCCTCACTACACGCTTTGACGTCCTGAACATCGGCTACCTTAGTTGCTGGACTACAAATCCGGTTCCCATTCCCCAGCCAAATTAGTTTAAACCCTCCCGAAGAGTACTAGAAAACCTCCCTCCCAGGTTATTGGTGCCCCTCTGGTTCGGATGCAACCCGTCCTGCTTGTACAGGTCCCACCTTTCCCAGAAGCCCTCCCTCCTACACCATTCCTGCAGCCACGTGTTCAACTGCACTCTCTCCCTATTCCTAGCCTCGCTATCACGTGGCACCGGCAACAAACCAGAGATGACAACTCTGTCTGTCCTGGCTTTTAACTTCCAGCCTAACTCCCTAAACTTGTTTATTACGTCCACACCCCTTTTCCTACCTACGTCATTGGTACCAATGTGCACCACGACTTCTGGCTGCTCACCCTCCCCCTTAAGGATCCTGAAGACACGATCCGAGACATCCCTGACCCTGGCATCCGGGAGGCAACATACCTTCCGGGAGTCTCGCTCGCGACCACAGAATCTCCTATCTATTCCCCTAACCATTGAGTCTCCTATCATTATTGCTTTTCTATTCTCCCCCCTTCCCTTCTGAGCCCCAGAGCCAGACTCAGTGTGAGAGACCTGGCCGCTAGGGCCTTCCCCCGGTAGGTCACCCCACTAACAGCATCCAAAACGGTATACTTGTTTTGAAGGGGAATGGCCACGAGGAATCCCTGCACTGTCTGCCCGTTCGTTTTATTTCCCCTGACTGTAACCCAGCTACCCTTGTCCTGTACCTTGGGTGTGGTTACCTCCCTGTAACTCTTGTGTATTCCCCTCATGCCTCCCGGATGATCCGAAGTTCATCCAGCCCCAGCTCCAGTTCCCTAACACGGTCTCTGAGGAGCTGGAGTTGGGTGCACTTCCCGCAGGTATAGTCAGCGGGGACACCGGTGGTATCCCTCACCACCCACATCCTACAGGAGGAGCATGCAACTGCCCTAGCCTCCATCCCCTCTTACCTTACAGAATTTAGCTGCCCTGTGGACCAACTGGAACTCCGCCCTCCGACTCTGCTCCCAGTCAGCTGCACTCTCTGTAAACTCCCGGCTCCCTTCACGCTCTTTGAGGAAATGTAGGAAATGAAATGAAAGGAGCACCTGACTCCCTCCTCACCTAACTCCCTCAGTCACCAAACTCACACTGCAGCACTCAAATGCACCCCCAAATTCAGCACTCAGTGCAAACAATAGGAGCCAGACTTCTTTTGCAAAATCTTTGGGGCAATTGCTTTTTCCCCCCCAACAGTACCATTACTATCACCAAAAGATCTCCAATAGAAATCTCAGCTTTCTACAGGATGAAGTGGAAAACAAACCACCAATAATAGTTAGTGACTTTGGATAGACTGGGGTTATTTTCCTTGGAGCAGAGGAGACTGAGGGGTGGGGGTGGGGGGGGGGGGGTGGTGCATGATTGAGATGTATAAAATTATGAGGAGCATAGAGTACACAGGAAGAAACCTTTCCCCTTGTGGATGGATCAACGGCCAGTGGGCATAGATTTAAGGTCAGGGTTAGGGGGTTTAGATGGGATGTGAGGTAAAAATTTTCACCCAGAGGGTGGTGGGAGTCTGGAACTCACTGCCTGAAAGGGTGGTGGAGTCAGAGACCATTATAACGTTTGAGAAATATGTAAATGTGCACTTGCGATGCGTGTATACAAGGGTATGGGCCAAGTGCTGGAAAATGGAATTATATCAGTTAGTTGTTTTTCTTTGACCGGCACAGGCTCGATAGACAGAAAACCTCTATTCTGTGCTGTAGACCTCTATGACTCCACTACTGTCACATTTGCATCAACAGGAAGGAAGCTCCAATTTACAAGGTGGGCTAATAACAATAGACAGATGACCAAATGCAACAGGTGTATGTCTGAGTAAATGTACGCCCATGTGGTATCTCATTATTTCTGTAGCATTATATGAAAGGAGACATGGCCTAATTGGATACATCCACTAGCATCCCATCAACCATGTTTACAGGCTTTGGTGCATACACTTCTACTGCAATGTTCAGTGGGAAATGTTGCCAGAGTCCCAGTCAGCAGGGAGTCAGATACAGATCTGCAATGGTACTGGAAGTTGGGTCGGTCAGCCAGTGACAGTAAGTCAGCTGTCACTTCAAACCTGCCTCAAGATATATTACCTATACAAATGCTGCCATGGAGTAACAAAAAGGGCAGCCTTTTTGCAACTATGTTGCATTTCACTATTGTTCATTCAAGAACCATGAAACATTCAAAACTAGGGTAATTAATTCATGAGGTCAAATTTCAATTTATTATGCAATGTTTTAAAGATTGTCGTTCATGATTATTTCCTTATTTCCACAGAAACTTTAAATTAGTGGCCTTGGCTGAGACTGCTTCCTGTGACCTTGACTGATTACAAGAACACTCGTAGCTAAAGCTATAAATGATTTATTAACATTAACTATGGGTCAGCTATATACAAATTAACTGTGGGTCAACTATATACAAAATAACAGTATGATCATGCACAAGAAAGCTCTCTCTTCCCTGCTCTCCAGTTAGTCTGACTCTAACATTCACTTATATACTAGTGAGACTCCTAGTGGTAAGTTGGTGAATTACAACACAATCATGATATCACTGCATCCCCTTTCCTTTGAAGGAATAAATTAATATATTGTCATCAGTATATTTACATGTGATATCATTAGCCTGTGAGTCTAACAGTGTTATTTAAAAAAATAAAATAAATGAAAACAGGTTGAACAAATATAAGAACGGCAAGCATACGATGTACAAATAATCCAAATCTTCTCAAAGTTTGACCTTGCTGCTCAGAACTTGTAGATTCTATGTTCTCCATAACACTCTCATGCTCAGGAACTGCTGAACGATCTGACACTGCCGCTGATGTTGATTCTTATGTAGATTCGTCATCCATCGCATTGCTGTGAAAGTCTTCTCTGGTATTCAAGAGTACGTCATGATTTCTTCTAAAATCCAACTCATTCTCTGTCTGTACATTGTAGGAACGAGGTGCTACTTCTTCAAGTACTTCTTCTAGACACTCTATCATTGAACTGCTTTTGTTTTGCTTTAATGTTTCACATTTCTTGCAGTACCACTGCAATGTCCTCCTTCTTTGCCAAGTATGGAAGTGTGCTACGCAACCTTCTATTCATGAGTAACTCTGCTGGCGATCTACCATGTGCCAATGGTGACGCTCTATAACTCAATAGAGTGAAATATGTATCAGATTGGCTGTCCATTGCTTTATTCAACAATTCCTTAACAATGTGTACACCTTTTTCGGTTTTTCCATTGGCTTGAAGGTACAATGGACTTGACATGACGTGATTGAAATCATGCCTGACTGCGAAGTGTTGCCACTCGTTACAGCTAAAACAAAGACCATTGTCACTCATGATGACTTGAGGAATTCCGTGTCTAGCAAAAATTTACTTGTTATGCAGTATTACAATGCTTGCCGTTATGCTTGACAGTGGAGCCATTTCGGGATAGTTTGAAAAATAGTCTATGATCATTAAATAATCTTTCCCTCGTAGGTGAAAGATCCATAGCTACTTTCTGCCATGGTGCCATGGATAAATCAGATATTTGTACAGGTTCTCTTGTTTGCAACGATGTGTCTGGCATGTGTCACAACAACTGACCACCCCGTCGATATCCTGGTTTTTCCATGACCAGTAAACAGAGTCACAAGCTCTCTGTTTACATTTTTCAGTCCTGAGATGTCCTTCATGCATTCTCTTTAGTACATCTTTGCGAAGCGATTGAGGTATAACTATAGTGTTCAAATGAAGCACCAGTCCATTAATGAGACTGAGTTCAGATCTAATATTGTAGAACTCCATACATTGACCTCTGGGCCAGGATGAGTTGAGGTTACTCATCACCTCTTGAAGAGTTTGATCCTTCCCAGTCTCTTCTTGGATCTCACATAGTTTGGTATCTGATATTGGTAGTAGTGTGGAAATAAGATTGGCATGCAGATCTACATCTTCAACAATTTCACTACTAATAGTTTGTATCGGCGTTCTCGATAATGCATCTGCTCAGAACAAATATTTGCCTGGCGTGTAGATGAGATTGAAGTCATAGCGTTGTAACTTCATCATCAACCTCTGAATGTGCGGAGACATCTGGTTGAGATTTTTTTGATGATGTTAACCAAAGGACAATGACCTGTCTCAATGGTGAAAGTTGGAAGCCCATAGACGTAGTCGTGGAATTTCTCCAAGCTTACAACTAAACCCAGGCATTCTTTTTCGATTTGAGCGTAGCTCTCGTCTGCTGTCACCATGGATTGTGATGCATACGGTTTCCAATCGTCATGCTCGAGTTACAGAAAAACTGCTCCTAGACCAGCTTTGGATGCATCTGTTGACACCTTAATCTGCTTAGATGTGTCACAAAATGTGGGAACTGCCGTGGTGTATAGTGAAGTCATGAGCTTCTTCCACTCTTGCTCTTGTTGCGCAGTCCAAATAAAATCTGTGTCTTGTGCAGAAGATTACATAGATGTGTTGTTTTGCTGACAGGTTTGGAATGAATTACCCTATAAAATTGATCATACCCATCACTCTTAAGATGGCTTTCTTGTTGTGTGGTTTTGGCATGCTGAGAATTGCTTGGATTTTGTCCTTGTCAGGTTCAATGTCATGCGATGAGAGCTTGTCACCTAGGAATGTGACCTCAGTTACTCCAAATTGGCACTTTTGCTTGTTGAGTTTCAGCCCATTTATTCTGACGCTCGTTAGAACTTTAAGTAATCTCGTATTGTGCTCATCTATCGTTGAGCCCCAAACTATGATATCATCCTTGTACACACGTACACCTTCGATGCCTTCAATTATGTGCTCCATGGCACGTTGAAAACTTTCTGATGCTAAAATTATGTCAAACAGCATTCTCAGAAACCAGTACCGTTCAAATGACACAAGAAAAGTGCAGTATTTTGTACTTTGTTCCTCTAGCTTTAGTTGCCAGAAACCTTGAGATGCGTCAAGTTTCAGACAGAATTGTGCACCGGCCACCTTAGATGTGATTTTCTCATGCTTTGATATTTGGTAATGTCCGTTAAGCCCTTTTGGATCCATGCATTTGCGAATATTGCCATTCTTTTTATTTACACAAACCATGGAGTTCACCCAATCGGTAGGTTCTTCTATCTTTCTGATTACTTTTAATTTTATCATTCTGTCTAGCTCCTTTTTGAGGTGATCCCGAAGAGGTGCAAGTACACTTTTTGATGCCTGTATCACATGTTTTGCATCCTCTTTGAGTTGTACCTTGTAAGTGAAGGTAGTGTACCAAAATCTGTGAACACATCGCTGAATTTGCTGATAATGTTCTCAGAATCGTCAAAATGTTGATCCAATCCTTTGTGTATGCTATATACCAACTGCACTAGACCTAATTCTTCACAGGACTGATCATCTAAGAATGAATCCAAGCCTTCGAGCACAATGTAGAATGGGACGGAATAAACTGTGTTCTTCACCACCACACTCAGGTCACAAGCACATTTAATGCTTGAACCATAATCTCTCAAGAGATATTTCATGATTTCTTCTATTCGGCTGAATTTTTAAATTTTTTTAAATCAATCATGCTGATTAAATTGGCTTTGGCACCAGTGTCTAACTTCAATGGGACCACTGTGCCATTCACTTCAAGTGGCAGCAGCCATTTGTCCTCATCAACCACATTTATTTTAAATGGAGCATCAGTTTGCATTTTTGTAAGTGCTGGAGAATTTTTTGATGTCTCCAAAAAATTCTTCTTCTCTGCTATTACTCCAACAAACAGTGCTGTTTCATCACTGGAGACTGTGCTGACTGACCTGGCATTGAGCTTAGAATAACAATTCTGAGCAAAGTGAATTTTGTTTCTTTGGATCTGGAACAAAACTTGCCAAACGCTGGACGCAATCTTAATTTGTGCCTTTGATCACATCTTTTACACAGAAATACTTCATCCTGATCTCCAACCTGTTTGTTGGTGTGCGAGTAGCTCCAGGAACTTTCCTGCCTTTTTTTGGAAGTATTTTGCCATTTTGGAAAAAGGGCAACAACCAGAGTGTGTTCCTCCAAGAAGACACCGCCATTACTGAGAAACATTTTAGAACGCTGTGCTGCTAGCTCGTGAGCCTGACAAATCTTAACGGGTTGTTCCAAAGACAGCTCTGAGACTCTCAGCAACCGTTCCCTCAGCTTATTTTCTTTCACACCAAACACAATCTCGGCTGAATCATGGAAGATTACACCGCAGAAAAATTACAGGTTTTAGCTTTTAACTTTAAATCAGTGATGAAATGATCTATGAGCTCTTCTGTCTTCTGTAAACGTGATCTAAACACATAGCTTTCATAAATGTCATTCTTTCTGGGGGTGCAGTGTGCATCAAATCTTTGAATTACTTCATTAAAGTGTTTACTATCTTAAACACAGCAATTGCTTTGGGCCCTCCTACTGTTAGAAGTATCTCTACCTTATGCAAATCTGATTGACCTCCTAAATTTAGTGCAGTAAGGAACAGATTAAATTGTTGTTTAAACACACGCCAGTTGCTGTCCACATCACCATGAAGTCTGAGACTCATTGGTGGCTTTAATGACTCCATGTTGTTAAATCTGGCAGTCTGCAAAATCTTCAAATCTCTGTAGACCTCTTGCCAGGCTGATAGTTTTTCTTCCTCAGTCTTTAATACCATCCAACACTGGTACCATGCAATGTTCTTGTCGGATGGCCTGATTATATTACAAAAACACTTATAGCTAAAGCTATAAATGATTTATTTTAAAATATATATATATTTTTATTAGGGTATTTGCAAGTTTGTAAAATAGGAACAATAACAGCAACATAAACATGGTACAATAAACATTTCCACCCCCATCCCAGTCTTCACACCCCCCAACAATAAAACAACAGTCTGGCCCTCCCCCCCCCCCCCCCCCCCCCCACTTTTGGAATTCTGCTTCTGCTGACATTTAAATTTTCCCCAAGAAAGTCGACGAATAGCTGCCACCTCCGGGTGAACCCTACCATTGACCCTCTTAAGGCGAACTTTATTTTCTCGAGACTGAGAAACCCAGCCATGTCATTAACCCAGGTCTCTGCACTCGGGGGCTTTGAGTCCCTCCACATTAATAAGATCCGACTCCGGGCTACCAGGGAGACAAAGGCCAAGACGTCGGCCTCTTTCGCCCCCTGAACTCCCGGCTCTTCTGACACTCCAAAGATCGCCACCTCTGGACTCGGCACCACCCGTGTTTTGAGTACCGTGGCCATTGCCTTAGCGAAACCCTGCCAAATCCCTCTAAGCTTCGGGCATGCCCAAAACATGTGGACATGATTTACTGGGCTTCCCACGCACCTCGCACACCTATCCTCTACCCAATAAAACTTGCTCATCTGGGCCACCGTCATGTGTGCCCGGTGGAATACCTTGAACTGTATCAGGCTAAGCCTGGCACATGATGAGGATGTGATAATCCTGCTTAGGGCATCCGCCCACAGACTCGCCTCTACCTCTCCTCCTAGCTCATCTTCCCACTTGCCCTTCAGCTCCTCCACCGGAGTTTCCTCCGATTCCGAAAGTTCCTGGTAGATATCTGATACCTTCCCCTCTCCCACCCAGATACTGGAGACTACTCTGTCCTGTATCCCCCGTGGCGGCAGCAGCGGGAAGGCCGAAACCTGCCTTCTCAAAAGGTCTCGCACCTGCAGATACCTAAACCCGTTCCCTGCTGGCAATTCAAATTTATCCTCCAAGGCTTTCAAGCTGGGGAAGCTGCCATCTATAAATAGATCCCCCATCCTCCTAATTCCTGCCCTTTGCCCTCTCCGGAACCCACCATCCAGCCTACCCGGTACAAACCAATGATTGTTATAAATCGGGGTTCCAGCCGATGCTCCCTCCACTCTCTTATATCTCCTCCACTGCCCCCAGATTCTCAGAGCTGCCACCACCACCAGACTTGTGGAGTATCGGGCCGGCGAGAACGGGAGAGGTGCCGTTATCAGTGCTCCCAAACTTGTGTCTTTACATGACGCCACCTCCATCCACTCCCACACCGACCCCTCCCCCACTACCCACTTCCTAATCATGGCTATATTAGCCGCCCAGTAGTAATTGCAAAAATTCGGCAACGTCAACCCACCCTCCCCCGACTGCGCTCCAGCAACACCTTCCTCATTCGCGGGGTTTTACCCGCCCACACAAAGCCCGAAATAACCTTATTTACCCGCTTGAAAAAGGCCCTCGGGCTGAAGATGGGGAGGCACTGAAAGACAAACAGAAATCTGGGGAGGACCGTCATTTTCACAGTCTGTACTCTCCCCACCAGTGATAGCGGGAGCGTGTCCCATCTCTTAAAGTCCTCTTTCATTTGTTCTATGAGCCGGGATAGGTTTAACTTGTGCAATGCCTCCCTATAAATGATTTATTAACATTCACTGTAGGTCAATTATAGACAAAACAACAGATGAATAACAGTATGATCACACAAGAAATCTCTCTTTTCCCTGCTCTCCACTTAGTCTGAGGTCACCTGATTCTAACATTCATTTATATACTAGTGAGACTCCTAGTGGTCAGTCGGTGAATTACAACACAACCATGATACCACTGCTCATGTTACCTGTAGGTCACATGTAGCCAGAAAAAAAGCTTGCCTTTAATATAGAAAAAGTGTAATCATAATGTATGGCAGGTCAAAGATATATTTGGAAGAATGACCAAAGCTTTGTCAAAGAGGTAGATTTAACAAGTTAGAGGTAAAAAAAACAGAGATATTCAAGAAGAAACCTGCAGAGCATTGAGCAGAAGGTGCACCCAACTGTGGGGTAAAGGGAGAGGAAATGCACAAGCGATTAGAGTACAAGGAATGATGAAATTAGGGGGATAATTGTAAGGCTGGAGGAGGTTATAGGATTTCAGAAATCCAGGCCACTATCTCTATAACATTTGAAAACTGGAAGTCCCATTCCCAAATATAGCAGCTAAACTTTTCATGGAGATGACAATGGGCCTGGGTCGGGATTTGCACATGTATGTTTTGCGGAGGCACCTGCTTCCACTCATCGAATTTTGGTGCTCCAGGTATGTGAAACACAACATGCACAGGTTAGACTTGGTAAGAGAAGGTCTGAACTCTGTACATTACTTTGGAGAAGTTGGGATATGATCCAGGGACACCTTTGGGGAGTGGGGGTGGGGGTCAGATGTCCCTTGGGAAAGATAAGGTGTTACTTTGGAATTTCAAAAGTGCACATGAACGTGTGAAAAGAAATAAGTGCCTAAGCCCAATAATCGTGAAGCTCATTGTAACTGTCATAGAGTCTAAATAAACTTTCAGATGTAACTGTAAAAAGTATCAAAATAAACAGTCAAAGGCAAATGTTAAGCTTTAAATTTAAACACTTGCCCTTTAAATGCTGGGGAAAATGATTAGAGTGTTAAAAACAACATTGCTTGTTATTTCACTCTGTCTGTTGACATAAGCCTGAGGGTTGCCATTACTGGATTAGTACAGCATGACTGATTTTCCAACCTTCCAGTATCACAGTAGGGTTCCCTCTACTTCAGTTTGCCAGTTTGAAGCTGATATAGACTATTTTAAGTGGCACAACAAATTCCCATGTTTCTTTTATATGGGATTAAGAACTTGAATTAAGTGCTTGTTTTTCAAGGTTATAGTCGAAGGAATGTAATGAATGAATGTTTAAAAAAATAATAAAGTCCACAGTAGACACTTAGAACTTCATTTTGTTTGATATCAACACAAGTCCTAATGTCTGCTGATGGTGGATACTGGGTGAGTAGTTATGGAAGTTATAATGGCAAAGAGTGATGGGTGGAGGCATGGGTTGGCATGAGTTGGCACTGGGGCCCTTACGTGTAGGTGAGCATATAGGTTGGCGTGAGGGGCCACAAGGTTGTGTAAAGAGCTAGAGGGTACATGGATACACATGGATGTGCGTGTGTGGGTGATGAAGGGTTTTGAGGGGTTGGGGCTGGAAGGCTGCTTTTTGTTTTATAGCATTTTAAAAATCTTTTGGACATAGTGCCAAACTCAGAGGCAGGCCTCCTATTCAGGCAGACTTCCCACTCAGCCGGCCTCCACACCCTGCAGCTTCTACTCATTCTGCCAGTAGCGGACTTCCAGAGAACACCTTCACCGAAAAACGAAAATACCAATTTACAGGGCACTTTTCCCAGGTCAGGTTTGTGGAGCTGGGAAATGTTGTAAGGATCCTCCTGTTTAATCCCTTGTACATTCCCTTTATTTATTTGGTCTGACCCAGTGATGATATATTTTAATGGATTGAGCTGGCAGCCAATCAACTACTTTGATATCCTGGGACTTGACTGGCTCTCGGCAATGATTGATGCTGGTGTCCGGAATGTTCTGCCAAACTCAGACAGCCTCCATTTTGTGGAGTGAAGTCCACTTTTTTGGTTAAGAGGCTTGGAGAGCCACCATTCTCATTTCTCTCTCTCTCTCCCGATGACCTCTAAGTCTTGAAGAAAAGGCCTTTCCCTCTCCATAGTCAGTTAAACCTCCAAGAAGATTCAGACCAACACCTGCTGCAGGCAGGAAGAGTTAAAATCTGATAATTGGAGAACTCTAATCTTACCTCAGCAAGGCTGATAATTACGAGTTATGACTGAATGCAAATGCCCGAAGATCCAATCCAAATGGTGGTTTTCAACACTCTGCGTCCTGGGAAACTAGCCAACTACAAAGTCTTCAACATCAACAACCATAATCTTCCATATTTTAATCCCCTATCACTTTGTCCCTTTTCTTTCCTCTGTCTTGTGTGCGTTTGGGTAGAGGGTGGGACAGTTAAAGGGAAAGTAATAGATTAGTAGGCAATTATTCTGGTTTAATTATTGCATATTGTAACTATTTTAATAATAATAAAAATATTATAATTTTCTTGTTATAAATTAACAGTTTTTGTGTTTTACTTACAAATCTAGTGCCTGTTAGTCATTGGAGCAGTCTGGGGGCAAAGATCTCAAAAACTTTATAAGAATTATTGGGGATTTGAGAAAAAAGCAACCCAAGTGGAGTGGCCAAAAACGAGGTGGACATTACCCCTGCAGAGTAAATTGAGCAGGAGGACCACAGGAGGTTTATGCTGCCTTGTCAGAGCAGGAGTCTAAGGTATGAAGAAAGTTAATTGGACTTGGCTTAAAAGTAATTTGTTACTACCTCTTGCCGTAAATCCATTGCCATTCCCTTCCGGTGAAAGAATGTCCCAGAGCAGACTTGCTTTGGAGGAAAGTATACCTGACAGCACGGCATCAGTTAGTCAGGACGAGTGACAGCAAGAGACAGGTATAGCAAAGATACCGAAGGAGCATAGACGTAGTTGTACGGAAGCACCAGGAGGAACTCTGTTAACTACACATGGTGTTCAAAATGTTTGAACCAATCCAACCACACCCATCTCAACTATAATCGCTGAGACTGGCTCAGTTAGAGACTGACGAACAATGCATGTTAGGTTAATTGAAAACCTCCTTTTAAAAGCTTATAATAGAACATAGAAAAATACAGCACAGAACAGGCCCTTCGGCCCACGATGTTGTGCCGAACCTTTGTCCTAGATTAATCATAGATTATCATTGAATTCACAGTGCAGAAGGAGGCCATACTGCCCACTGAGTCTGCACCAGCTCTTGGAAAGAGCACCCTACCCAAGGTCAACACCTCCACCCAACACTAAGGGCAATTTTGGACACTAAGGGCAATTTATCATGGCCAATCCACCTAACCTGCACATCTTTGGGCTGTGGGAGGAAGCCGGAGCACCCGGAGGAAACCCACGCACACACGGGGAGGATGTGCAGACTCCGCACAGACAGTGACCCAAGCCGGAATCGAACCTGGGACCCTGGAGCTGTGAAGCAATTGTGCTATCCACAATGCTACCGTGCTGCCCTTAAGAACACATAAATCTACACTATATCATTTTACCGTACTCCATGTACCTATCCAATAGCTGCTTGCAGGTCCCTAATATTTCCGACTCAACTACTTCCACAGGCAGTGCATTCCATGCCCCCACTACTCTCTGGGTAAAGAACCTACCTCTGACATCCCCCCTATATCTTCCACCATTCACCTTAAATTTATGTCCCCTTGTAATGGTTTGTTCCACTCGGGGAAAAAGTCTCTGACTGTCTCCACTATCTATTCCCCTGATCATCTTATAAACCTCTATCAAGTCGCCCCTCATCCTTCTCCGTTCTAATGAGAAAAGGCCTAGCACCCTCAACCTTTCCTCGTAAGACCTACTCTCCATTCCAGACAACATCCTGGTAAATCTCCTTTGCACCTTTTCCAAAGCTTCCACATCCTTCCTAAAATGAGGCGACCAGAACTGTACACAGTACTCCAAATGTGGCCTTACCAAAGTTTTGTACAGCTGCATCATCACCTCACGGCTCTTAAATTCAATCCCTCTGTTAATGAACGCTAGCACACCATAGGCCTTCTTCACAGCTCTATCCACTTGAGTGGCAACTTTCAAAGATGTATGAACATAGACCCCAAGATCTCTCTGCTCCTCCACATTGCCAAGAACTCTACCGTTAACCCTGTATTCTGCATTCATATTTGTCCTTCCAAAATGGACAACCTCACACTTTTCAGGGTTAAACTCCATCTGCCACTTCTCAGCCCAGCTCTGCACCCTATCTATGTCTCTTTGCAGCCAACAACAGCCCTCCTCACTATCCACAACTCCACCAATCTTCGTATCATCTGCAAATTTACTGACCCACCCTTCAACTCCCTCATCCAAGTCATTAATGAAAATCACAAACAGCAGAGGACCCAGAACTGATCCCTGCGGTACACCACTGGTAACTGGGATCCAGGCTGAATATTTGCCATCCACCACCACTCTCTGACTTCTTTCGGTTGGCCAGTTCGTTATCCAACTGGCCAAATTTCCCACTATCCCATGCCTCCTTACTTTCTGCAGATGCCTACCATGGGGAACCTTATCAAATGTCTTACTAAAATCCATGTACACTACATCCACTGCTTTACCTTCATCCACATGCTTGGTCACCTCCTCAAAGAATTCAATAAGACTTGTAAGGCAAGACCTAGCCCTCACAAATCCGTGCTGACTATCCCTAATCAAGCAGTGTCTTTCCAGATGCTCAGAAATCCTATCCTTCAGTACCCTTTCCATTACTTTGCCTACCACCGAAGTAAGACTAACTGGCCTGTAATTCCCAGGGTTACCCCTAGTCCCTTTTTTGAACAGGGGCACGACATTCGCCATTCTCCAATCCCCTGGTACCACCCCTGTTGACAGTGAGGACGAAAAGATCATTGCCAACGGCTCTGAAACTTCATCTCTTGCTTCCCATAGAATCCTTGGACATATCCCGTCAGGCCTGGGGGACTTGTCTATCCTCAAGTTTTTCAAAATGCCCAACACATCTTCCTTCCTAACAAGTATTTCCTCGAGCTTACCAGGCTGTTTCACACTGTCCTCTCCAACAATATGGCCCCTCTCATTTGTAAATACAGAAGAAAAGTACTCGTTCAAGACCTCTCCTAACCCTTCAGACTCAATATACAATCTCCCGCTACTGTCCTTGAACGGACCTACCCTCGCTCTAGTCATTCTCATATTTCTCATATTGGATAACTCTAATCTTACCTCTGTGAGGTTGATAATTACGAGTTCTGACTGAATGCACATGCCAGAAGATCCAATTGAACTGGTGATTTTCAACACTCCGCATCCTGTGAAGATAGCCGACTACAAAGTCTTCAACATCAGCAACCAGAATCTACCATATTTTAATCCCCTATCATTTTATCCCTTTCCTTTCCTCGGTGTTTTCCTGTCTTGTGTGTGTTTGGGTAGAGGGTGGGACAGTCAAAGGGCAAAGTAATAGATTAGCATGCCATTTGCATGTTTTAACGCTTTTCTTGTTATAAATAAAGTTTTTTTGCTTTACTTACAAGTCTAGTGCCAGTTAGTCATTGGAGCATTCCAAGGCCAAAGATCTCAAAAACATTATAAGAATTATTTGTTAATTCATTTATGTTGCGACTCCGGGTCAAGAGGGGCTGGAATTGACCATGCCCTAGCTCAGGGTGTCATAACTATGTCCTGATTTATATGTTCTGATCCGAAAGCAAAAATCCAGGCCAGTGAAACATAAGGCCGTGTAGGATTTTACATATGAAATTAGAAATATTAAATTTGTGGCACTGGGACATTGTAAGTCAGTGAGGACATGGTCAAAGAATAAGTAGGAATTGGTGCAAAAGTGAATACAAGCAGCAGTATTTTGAAAGAGTTGGCATTTATGGAGTGTGCAGGATGGAAGACTGCCCAGAAGACAATTAGAATAGTCAGGTCGACAAAGGAATGGATGAATGTTTCAGGGGCAAATGGGTTGAGGTGAGGCAATCAATGGTGGGTGATATTGCAAACGTGAAACAAGGTATTGGTGTGATGGAGGGATTATGGACAAATAGGATGCCAAGGTTGCAAAATGTCTGGTTCATCTTGAGACAGAGCTCAGGAAGAGGGACAATATTGCAGGCTGGGATACGACATTTGTGATGATTAAAAATGATGGTTTCTGTTTTTCCAATGGTTAGCTTGCAGAAGCCATCCTTCATTCAAAACTAGATGTCAGACATTCAGTCTGAAACACAGGAGTAGTTGAGGCATTGACAGACATTGGAGAGAGGTATCACTCATTGTCATATACAAACTGACCCGATGTCTGTGAATGATATTGCTGAGCAGCAGCAAGATGATGGGGAAAGAGGTCAACAACACTTCTTTGGATAACTCCAAAGGCAATGGTGTAGGCACAGAACTATAGGTCACTGTTGTAGATATTTAAAACAGAGGAAACAAGCAAAGGCAATTCCACTGTGCTAAACAATGGTGAGGCTGTGGAGGAGGATAATGTGGCAGAACATGTTAAAGATTACAGAGAAGGCTCGTGACATGAAGGGGTGCAATGCATCATGATTAGTCACATGGAATGTCATTCCATACTTGGTTTAAGGTTATTTCAGTGCTGTTAAAGGAGCAGAAATCTGATAGCGGAGATTGAAGTAGGAAACTGCAGGTGTGGGACCATTTGGGAGGCAACAATATGTTCAAGGACATTGGTGAAGCTGGGAAGTTGGAGAGAATACAAAACTTGCAAGGTCACTGGGGTTGACGGTGAATTCTTTTCAGTTGGGGAGTGATGATAGTTGTTTTAAAAGGGAGAGGCACAGCATTTGATAAGAAAGAATAATTTGCAAGATTAGCTAGCATTTGTGCCAGGAAGGTAAGTGGCGGTGGGGTAAAAGAAACAGGTGATGGGTCTCATGGATGAGCTGATTAGAAGGCATAAGGGAGGCGAGAGAGAAGCAAAAGGAGTTCAAAGCTAAGGCAAGAGGAAGCTAACCATACTGAAAACAATCGAAGCCATTGTTAAGATTAGAATTGATGGTACCAAATCTTTTCCTGTATGTGGATATATTTTACACAGTTGTCATGATTTAGAGCAGTTACAGTTGAGTACGTTACTTGCAGTGTGAGCAAAACAACAAAGATTTCAAGGCAGCTGACGGCAAAACAGTTTTGACTCCAATGTAACAGCTTGATTTGACCCAGTGATCAATGCACATAATGATGTCAAAAGTTATGATCATCGTGAAACTGCCTATCTAAGTGCCTCTACATGTCTGACCACACCTTTCCCCAAATACACCTGCAAGGAGTTTTAAAAATGTGTAACCAAGCAAAAGGGGAACAGGCACTATGTACACATGTATTTATACATTCAGAATATTGCTACATATTGCAAGTACCTACCTGCAGTATCATTACACAATTTTAGAATAAATTGGAACACCTGCAACTAGAGGGGGTAATAACTTGCAAACATAAGACAGATACTGATTAATGCGTCTCGCTCACATTCAAGAAATAAGACAAATTCCAAATGTGAGTTACTGTATTAGAGTGCCCTCTAAAGGTTGAGTTTGAAGACTATTTTCCAGGCTCTAAATGTGGCAAAATGATTTGTACATACTTAGTCAACTTCTTTACGGTTCCTTTTCTTAATTTTAGTTTCACTTTGCTATGAAACTTTCCTTTAGGTTTAGTTTATTTTTTAAGCAAATTTTAATTGATGGTCATCACTTGAAAGGTGAGATTTATGTAAAGGTGCCCTTACCACAAAGTGGAATTTCTCCAGTTAACTGCAACAGCTCATGTGACTTCCTACAATCACAAACAAATCTCGGAAAAGCGTGGAACAAAATGTCATCTGGCAGCAAAAACAAATGAAAACCAGGAACAGGCATACCTAAATTATATACTGAAATCTTGCAGCTATGCATACTTCCGGCGGGATTCTCCGTTCCTGAGACAAAGTGTTGACTCCGGCGCAGGATTCGTGGAGTTCTATGACAGGAAAACTGGTGCCACACCTGGACCGGTTCAGCGAGACAATCAATTCCAACAGTGCCGGATTTGGCGGGTTCGAGATTGACATCGCATATATACACTTCACTCCCCACCACACCATCCCAGCCAACAAGATGGCAGCGAGGAGAGCGGCCCCAAGATTCACCGACGCCCCGGTGTCACGGTCAGTGTGGAGTTTGCACATTCTCCCCGTGTCTGCGTGGGTTTCAGCCCCACAACCCAAAAGATATGCAGGTTAGGTAGATTGGTCACGCTAAATTGCCCCTTAATTGGAAAAAAAAAATTGGGTACTCTAAATTTTTTTTTTTTTTTTTTTAAAGATTCACCGACGCTGAGCTGGAGATCCTCCTGGATGCTGTGAAGGAGTTGACCCTGCACCCCGGCCCGGGAAGGAGGCTGTCACTCAGCCCGTTCAAACATCACCCTTCTCCTCCCCGGCCCGAGCAGAGCCCCAGCCAGCCCGACCAGTGTGAGGTCCGGTAGCCCACTTTCACACCTCTCTGTTTCCTACCTCCTCTCTCTCCCACAGCAGCCAAAATGCCGGTTTCACAATTTTTAAAAGCGCAAGTGAACCGTGCCATCGGGAACTCGGCCCATTGGAGGAGGAAGATCGAGGAGGTCAAGGAGAATATTGGGTTGGGCCGCTAATGATATGCAAACAGTGTTTACTGTACATGCTTTCTGGACTGCATTGACGTCACTGTCAAGGTGTCTGAGAATTGCGATTTTGGCGTCGGAACCGATTCTCCGTCCAATCGCTTTTCCTGATTTCAGCATCAGCCAATAGAGAATACCGCCCTTAATCTCTGCAAGGCATTATTTATTTGCGATATTTGTGTCAGTTTTTCTAACAGGACACTGCCCATGCCAAATATCAGACTCTGACCTTTGACTCACTATTGACAACATCACAGACGATCAACTGATGATTATATAACCAAATCTAAAGATCACTTATTTGGTCTCCAAAAGGTGTCAGAATTCTATTACATTCATGAAGATTCAAAGGAAGATTTAATTGAGCATCAGAATAATCAGAAACATATTGCGGAGGAAGAATTGCTTTTATTGGAAGTCAAACATGCCAATTACAAAATGCTATATTTACAACTTGGGTGAAGAACCACAGGGCTTCTAGTGCCACTGAACTACACTAATATAGGTCTCTAATCTTGAGAGGTAAATGGAGAAAACCAGAGGGTTGACCTTGGTTGTAGCCATTTGTGATCCTCTATAAATATATTTTGTTAATTTGTAGCTTCTCTTGCTGTAATGTGACTGAACAGAAGTGGTGTAAGAAAGATGAAAAGATAATGGTTCAAATCTTCCTGGGAGTATCAATCACAATCGGATTGCCACTCCGCTTCTATCTTCTTACCTTTCACCCAACAAACATTTCTTGCTTGGACCTCTGAACAAGGCCTCTTCAGAAATGTGCAGTGTATCGGTTCTGGGAATCCTTGTTTGTAGGGCAGGATATTAGGGGAGGCTGTGCCATTCCCCTTTTTCAATGGCACTAGCTGCCCGATATCAGTAAGTTTAAAGATCCAAAAGTCACTTTGAGAAGCTACAGAGAGAAGTTAAGTGTGTAAGGTAAGTGGGTGAAGGTGTAGGGTTGCAGCTGGGTGGGTGAAATATAGGGTGGCAGAGTGGGTGGGGTGGCAGGATTAGGGGATAAAGTGGTAGATGGGTGAGAGGTAAAGTGGTAGATAGGTGGGTGTGAGTAAGGTGGGTCCGGAGGTTGTTGGGAGGGGAAAGCAGGTGGTTGTGGCAAGGGGGGGGGAGGCGGGGGGATATTTGGGAGGTCCAGTGGGGAGTCAGGGGTCGGTAGTATACTTCCTCAGAAGTTAGAACTTGTTTTAATCCTTAAAACTCTTCCTGGTAACTATTCTAATAAATGACTCTGAACTAGCTAACGTCTCTGACTCTAACTCAGAGTTTCGGAGCGTTCCAGGCGCAAGTAAATTGCCCATCGAAAATCCACATTTCCCAAACAATTCTCACGTATTCAGTGTGTTAGGACTTCTGAAGGGTCCCCTCGTGCAACTTGGGGACTACTTCCAGGGCAAGATTATCCAAAGATCGGAATTTCTGGGCCAATAAAACTGACACTGTCCCTGAACTTTGAATGATTTATTTCAGCATAGTCCCAAAACATAAACTATATACTGTGGTTGTAATTTCAATAGATAAATGTATATTCTACAACAAATATTCGTACACATAGTGTTCTTATTATGGAATGCAAAATCTAATAGACATTTGCAAGTTCCATTTTAGTCTATTCGTTGCCTCTTCCTAACAACTGATCACAGTAAAATGTCCTACAACACCAGGTTTCAAATCGCTAGCTTTTGGAGCGCAGCTGCTTCATCAGGTGATGAAGTGGTTCAAAACAAACCTGTCAGACTTTAACCTGGTGTTGTAAGACTTCTTACCATGTCCACCCCAGTCCAACGGCAGCATCTCAACATCATAAAAACTGATCTACAGAATAGTTCACAAATCTAAAATGAATGTAACCAACTTTCATAATTAAATAATTGATTTGAACAATACGAGCAAGAGTTGAGAGCATATTTATATTTACCAAGCACACTTGGAGACAATGTTTCCAGCTTGTTACCAAACAAGTGGAGCTTCTTCAGTTGTCTTAGATGCTTCAAAACTTCTGGAAGCTCTTCGAAGGAATTATTTCCCAAGTTGAGCTCTGTCAACTACAAAATAGATATAAAGATTTTCATATACTTTGAAAAAAAAATAGTCAGCTATGCTTGTACAATAGCTGTTGCCTCCATATTAGGGATGTCCAAGTTATCTTGTTTGCATTCATGGGCTGCTTAGGTTCACATTCTACATGGCTCAGGGTTCACATATAAAGTTTGGATTAAGAAAAAATCTGTAAACTTTGGAAATCAGAAACAAACAAAATAATGCTGTGAATATATCAGAACTTAGGCAGTTATAACATTTTAATCTGCATTCCATTTATTTTATAGGTACCAACAAAGAACAATGGTGATAACATGAGTAAAATCAAAAGACTAAGTCTATGAATTTAAAAGAAACAAAGCAGAGAATAAGAAATAAGTGAAAATAAGACTGAGCTCCCTGAACTTCTTGGACAGGATTGTGGGGCACATGTTGGTGCACCATCTGTAACTTGGACACCACTACACTAGATAACAACAGCATAAAATCATTTATTTAAAACTTATTTTATCATTGTGAGCTGCATTGCACAGAGATTAAAAGTCAGCAGATAGTTGGTAAAAGATGTGTGTTCTAAGGTTTGTAAAGGCATGGAGATTGAAGGAAAATACTTCAGAAAGTAGAGCTTAGGTGGCTGGAGATATGGCCACCAATGGTGAGGCAAAAGGAGGGCAGGGCTACACAAAACATGAAAGTCAGAAGAATGGAGAGTTCTGCC
Organism: Scyliorhinus torazame; assembly: GCF_047496885.1. Lineage (NCBI taxonomy): Eukaryota > Metazoa > Chordata > Chondrichthyes > Carcharhiniformes > Scyliorhinidae > Scyliorhinus > Scyliorhinus torazame. The sequence goes on along the minus strand of NC_092717.1, from coordinate 170,118,205 downwards.
AATGGGGGAGGGGGGGGGAGAGAGTGGGTTGGGGAAGGAGAGGGGATTGGGGGAGGGGGGGTTACTGCAGGAGGTTAGAGAGAAAGTAAGGGGTAAAAGCCATGAAGGGATTTAAAGTATAACACTTATAGTTTGAGGCTGTGGGAGGAGACCTGGAGCCAATGTGAGACAGTGAGTACAAGGGGTAATGGGAGAGTGAGACTTTATGGAAAATAGGATGCAGGCAACACAGTTTTGGATGAGCAGAACTTTGTGAAAAGTACAGGTTGGGAGGTTGATCAGAAGAGCATTGGAATCTGAGAATCCAGAAATGACAAAGACATGGATGACGATTTCATGGCAGATGAATTGAGGTTGGGAAGACGTGGCGGTGTTATGGAGATGGAATGTAGGGGTCTGGATTCTCCGTTCCTGAGACTAAATGTTGACGCCGGGGCAGGATTCGTGGACTTTCACGACAGCAAAACTTGCACTGAATCTGACGGAGAATTGCGATTTGGCATCAAATTGGCGCCTGCTGCGATTTTGGCATCGGAACCTATTCTCTGTCCAATCGCATTTCCCGATTTCAGGGTCAGCCAACGGAAAATTCCGCACAGGGTCTCTGTGATAAAGTGGGTTTCTAAGTGGAAGTGCAACTTGGAAATTCATTAAAATGCAAAAGTTGCAAAGAGTCTGATTTCACCTGAGACATTGGTCAGCGTAGAGAATGGAACTGATGATAAAGATAAATGTTTTGTAGCACAAGTCAGGTAACAGCATTAGTAATCCAGGGGCGTCATTCTCTGACCCCCCGCCGGGTTGGAGAATCGCCGGGGGCTGCCGTGAATCCCGCCCCCGCCGGTTGCCGAAGTCTCCGGCACCGGAGATTCGGCGGGGGCGGGAATCGCGCCGCGCCAGTTGGCGGGCCCCCCGCTCGATTCTCCGGCCCGGATGGGCCGAGGTCCCGCCGATAAATTGCCTGTCCCGCCGGCGTGGATTAAACCACCTTTTGAACGGCGGGACAAGGCGGCGTGGGCGGGCTCCGGGGTCCTGGTGGGGGCGCGGGGCGATCTGGCCCCGGGGGGTGCCCCCACGGTGGCCTGGCCCGCGACCGGGGCCCACCGATCCGCGGGCGGGCCTGTGCCGTGGGGGCACTCTTTCCCTTCCGCCTCCGCCATGGTCTCCACCATGGCGGAGGCGGAAGAGACTCCCTCCACTGCGCATGCGTGGGAAACTGTCAGCGGCCACTGACGCTCCCGCGCATGCGCCGCCCGGGGATGTCATTTCCGCCCCAGCTGGCGGGACAACAAAGGCCGTTTCCGCCAGCTGGCGGGGCGGAAATTCCTCCGGCGCCGGCCTAGCCCCTCAATATTGGGGCTCGGCCCCCAAAGATGCGTAACATTCCGCACCTTTGGGGCGGCGCGATGCCCATCTGATTGGCACCGTTTTGGGCGCCAGTCGGCGGACATCGTGCCGTTTCGGGAGAATTTCGCCCCTGATATCTGGCTGCAGTAAATTACACCTTAAAGAAGACCGGCAGTTTAACAGTAGGGGATATGGTGGATGGGAGGTGGTGTTGTGTGGGGGAGTGGTGGTGGGTGTTGGATGAGGGCAACAGTGCGGGAGAGTGGAGTTTCATGTTTTATTGAGAGTGGGAACAGCAGTGGTAATAGTGGGTAGGTGCAGTAGGCATGATTGTGACTTTGGTTAACAGTGGATGGGAGTTAAATAAAACGGTGATTAAAAGGTGAGGTTTACAATGAGTGGAAGTAGGGGGTTACAGTGGGTGGGGGGGGGTAATTTTGAAGGGTATATAAGTGAATATGAATGGAATTACGGTGAGTGGGAGGGTGGAATTAATGATGTACAGAGGAGGATTCGGGTGGCATGGTGGCACAGTGCTTAGCACTGCTGCCTCACAGCTCCAGGGACCCAGGTTCAATTACGGCCTCGGGTGACTTTATGTGTGGAGTTCCACTTTCTTCTTGTGTCTGCGTGGGTTTCCTCCAGGTGCTCCAGTTTCCTCCCATAGTCCAAAGGTATGCAGGTTAGGTGGATTGGCCATGCTAAATTGTCTCTTAGTGTCCAAAAAGTTAGGTGGGGTTACTGGGTTACGGGGATAGGATGGAGGCATGGGTTTAAGTAGAGTACTCTTTCCAAGGGCCGGTGCAGATTAAAATGGGCCAAATGGCCTCCTGTGCACTATAAATTCTATGATTCTATAAGTTGGAGGACTGATGTTAGGGGATTTGGAGTAGGCATTAAGGGGATTCGGGGCAAGGGTTTACAGGCATTCCAGGGAAAGGGCATTGCGGAGAGTTTGAGTGGTGGGGACAATTTACAAGGGATCTGGACGCCTGTGGGATAGGAGATTATGATAAAACGGAAGGGGTGATTTAAAAGAAAAAAAGACACATTTATATTTCATCATCACAGAACATCAAATGTATTTTAAATCAACGAAAGCCATTTTGAAGTGTTATTGTTGTTAATGTAAGAAATACAGAATCCAATTTGAGCACAGCAAGTTGCCAGGAACATGATAGTGAACAACTCATCTGTTTTTGTGAAGTTGATTGATAACAAATATTGGACAGGACTTCAGGGATATCTCCCCTGCTCATCGTCAATAATACCATGGGATCTTTTACATCTACCTGAGATGGCATACAGGGCCTGTTTAACATCTGAAAAATGGTGACAGTGCAGAGCTGCCACAGCGCTGCCCGAGCACATCAGTCTCAATTTATATGCTCACATCCAGAAGTGCAGCTTGAACCTATAACTTTTGATTCAGAGGTGAGAGTGCAGCCAACTGTGTCAATAACAATAATAATAACCATTTATTGTCACAAGTATGAAGTTACTGTGAAAACCCCCGAGTCACCACATTCCGGCGCCTGTTCGGGTAAGCTGGTACGGGAATTGAACCCGCGCTGCTGGCCTTGTTCTGCATCACTAACCAACTGTCTAGCCCACTGAGCTAAACCAGCCAAAGATACATACTTAAGAAGAATACTGGGTAGAGCTGGTATTTAGGTGAATGAGGTTTATTGGGGTAAATACAGGGCTGGGGATTATGGTCAACATGGAGGTGAATATAGGGCAGAGGATTAAAGTGAATACAGGGTTGAGATGGCAGGAATATAGGGCTGGGATGTAGTTGAATACAGGCCGTGGATTATGGTGAATCAGGTAACTATGAGACTAGGATTGGGGTGAATACAATCCTAGTTAATAAGTTAATATGGCGCTGGGACTGGGGTTAATATGGAATGCATTATGCTGATTAGATCAGATACTGGTAGAGATTGGGTTGAATTTGGGACTGGGGTGAATATGGGGTGGGATGAGGTGAAAGAGATTAGATTGGGGTGAATTTGGTCTTGGGATAAATACAGGTTTGGGACCGAGTTGAATTCGGGGCTCAGTTTGGGTTGAATATGTAGCAGGGACTGGGGTGAATATGATGTTGGAGTAAATATGGAGCGGATATTGCGATGAATGGGAGCAGGGATTGGAGTAATATAGCGTTGGGGTGAATATGGAGCAGGTACTGAGATAATTGGGATAAACAGGGGGCAGGGGATTGGGTGAATTGGAGGGGGGGGGGTGAAGAATGAGATAAATTCAGGATTGGGATTGCAGGGAATATTGGGGTGGGATTATGTTCAGCAGGAGCAGGTATTGGGATAATCAGGAGGCAGGGATTTGGGTGAGTTGGAGTGGGGGTGAGGAATGAGATAAATTCAGGATTGGGATTGCAGTGAATATTGAGATGGGATTATGCACAGCAGGCCAGGGATTAGGGTGAATATGAAGCTGGGACTGGGTTGAATATGGGAGTGCAGTGAATGTGGGGCGGGGATCAGGGTGAATATGTTTTTGGGGTGAACATAGTCATGGGATTGGGGTAAATATGGGACATCCCCTTTTCTGTTCTTGCTGCCTCTCCGACTCTTACATTGTTGAGCACCTGTAACTCCGCGGGGAGGTCGCTGAGTTGGTTGTTTTTCAGATGGAGGCGGCTCAGCTCGAACAGCCTTCCCACCGCCTTCGGGACCCGGCTCAGATTCTTGCCGTTCAGGTCCAGCTGCCTTGCATTTCCCCGGAGGGCCTTGAGCACCAGCCAGTCCGCCATCTCCCAGCACCGCGTCCCGTCTCCAGGGAGACGGGGCCAGCGCGCAGGCTCCCCGCAGGAAGGTGCGCCCTCTATTGCCGGCTGACTGAATCACACAAAGTGTCCAGCAGACATTGTGGAATATACTGGGTCTACCTATTTCTCAATATAGTGCACAGTTCTCACTCCACAGGTCTAATTCAAACCAGTGAGTTAATGCTGGCAAAAGGGGATGATCACTCCGTTTACCCACAATTAATCGGATAATCTTGAAAACAATGGACACAAGGTTCGATATAGATTGATCAGCGATCATAGACAAGCAAGTGTTATGTGGGCACACTGCGACGGACCTTCATGCCCTTAATAATAATAGCTTATTGTCATAAGTAGGCTTCAATTAAGTTACTGTGAAAAGCCCCTCGTTGGGGCAAGCAGTACGGGAATTGAACCCGCGCTGCTTGCCTTGTTCTGCACGACAAGCAAGTTGTTTAGCCCACTGTGTAAACCAGCCCTTGGAGGTGAAAACAGCTATTCATGGGGGGAGGGGTGGGACTGAAGACAATCTCAGAACCTGATTAGGTTTCATGAGATGTAGGTGTGGTAATCACCATTGATGTATATATTGTATATATAGGATGTTGATATAGGTGCTTTACGGTAAGGCACCTGTACTACAGGTACGGGGGTAGATCCATCGTCGACCCCATCAACGACCGCCCTCAGCCAATCCCACGTCTGTGCCGCGTGGCAGCCAACAAACCTCAGGGGGCCCAAATGCTACTTCTATGGGCAGTCAAAGCACCCCCGACAGCGCTGCCCGGCACGGAGCGCCCTCTGCAAGGCCTGTGGCAAGAAGGAACATTTCGCTGCAGTGTGCCAGGCCCGCTCAATCACCGCTATTGTCCCGGCATCCCCCACTTGGAGCCAGTGGACACCGCCATCTTCCCCTCCTAGGACCAAGTGCGGCCAGTGGACGCTGCCATCTTGCCCGACTCGCAACACGACGCTGCCATCTTGTTCCTCCCAGGACCATCTTGCTTCCCCCACGACACGTGCGGCCCGTGGTCGCCGCCATCTTACCCGACTCAGGACCCATGCCCGTCGGGCACCTCATCCAGCCGCTCATCGCCTGCAACCGCCAACGACCAGCCGCGTCTCACCTCGATGACGATTGACCAGTCTCGACCACACAACCTCGCGACTGCTTCAACTAAAGTGAAGGTCAACGGGCACGAGATCTTCTGCCTGCTGGACTCCGGGAGCACTAAGAGCTTCATTCACCCCGATACAGTAAGGAGCTGCTCCCGCGCGGTACACCCCACTAACCAGAGAATCCTCCTGGCCACCGGGTCCCACTCCATGGCGATCCGGGGGTACTGCATTGCCACTCTCACTGTCCAGGGCGTGGAGTTCAGCGGCTTCCGCCTCTACGTCCTCCCCAACCTCTGTGCTGCCTTGCTACTCGGCCTGGACTTCCATTGGAACCTCCAGAGCCTAACCCTGAAATTCGGCGGGCCCCTACCACCCCTTACTGTGTGCGGCCTTGCGACCCTTAAGGTCGACCCACCTTCCCTTTTTGCAAACCTATCCCCGGATTGCAAACCCGTCGCCACCAGGAGCAGACGGTAAAGCGCCCAGGACAGGACCTTCATCAGGTCTGAAGTCCAGCTGCTGCTTCGGGAAGGCATCATCGAGGCCAGCAACAGCCCCTGGAGAGCCCAAGTGGTAGTGGTCAAAACTGGGGAGAAAAACAGGATGGTCGTTGACTACAGTCAGACCATCAATCGGTACACACAGCTCGATGCGTACCCCCTCCCACGCATATCTGATATGGTCTATCAGATTGCACAGTACCGGGTCTTCTCGACAGTAGATCTGAAATCTGCCTACCACCAGCTCCCCATCTGCAAGGCGGACCGCCCATACACTGTGTTCGAGGCAGACGGCCGCCTTTACCACTTTCTTAGGGTTCCTTCGGTGTCACCAACGGGGTCTCGGTCTTCCAACGGGAGATGGACCGAATGGTTGACCGGTACGGGCTGCGGGCCACTTTCCCATACCTGGACAATGTCACGATCAGCAGGACCATGACGCCAACCTTGCCAAATTTCTCCACACCGCCACTCTCCTCAACCTCACATATAACAAGGAGAAGTGCGTGTTCAAATCAAACCGCTTAGCCATCCTCGGCTATGTGGTCCAGAATGGAGTTCTGGGGCCCGACCCCGATCGCATGCGACCCTCATGGAACTCCCCCTCCCCCACTGCCCCAAGGCCCTCATACTTTGCCTGGGTTTTTTTTCGTATTACGCCCAGTGGGTCCCAAACTATGCAGACAATGCCCGCCCACTCATTCTGTCCACTGTTTTTCCTCTGATGGCTGAGGCTCACCAGGCCTTTAACCGTATCAAGGCCGACATCGCCAAGGCTGCGATGCACGCAGTCAACGAGAAGCTCCCCTTCCAAGTCGAGAACGATGCATCAGACGTCACTCTGGCCGCCACCTTCAAACAGGCAGGCAGGCCCATGGCATTCTTTTCCCGCACCCTCCATGCCTTTGAAATTCGGCACTCCTCCATCAAAAAAGAGGCCCAAGCATCGTTGAAGCTGTGCGGCATTGGAGGCATTACCTGGTCGGCAGGAGATTCACTCTCCTCACTGACCAACGGTCGGTTGCCTTCATGTTTAATAACATACAGCGGGGCAAGATCAAAAACGATAAAATCTTGAGGTGGAGGATCGAGCTCTCCACCTACAATTACGAGATTTTGTATCGCCCCGGTAAGCTCAACGAGTGCCCCAATGCCCTATCCCGAGGTATATGTGCCAGCGCACAAGTGGACCGACTCCGGACCCTGCACGACAGCCTCTGTCACCCAGGAGTCACATGTTTTTACCATTTCATCAAGGCCCGCAACCTGCCCTACTCCATCGAGGAAGTCAGGACAATCACCAGAGACTGCCAGGTCTGCGTGGAGTGTAAACCGCACTTCTACCGGCCAGACCGTGCGCGCCTGGTGAAGGCCCCCCCCCTCTTTGAACGCCTCAGCGTGGACTTCAAAGGGCCCCTCCCCTCCACCGAACGCAACACATAATTTCTCAGTGTGGTCGATGAATATTCCCGATTCCCCTTTGCTGTCCAATGCCCCGACATGACGCCTGCCACCGTCATCAAAGCCCTCAACACCATCTTCGTTCTGTTCGGCTTCCCCGCCTACGTCCACAGCGACCGGGGATCCTCATTCATGAGCGATGAGCTGCGCCAGTACCTGCTCAACAGGGGCATTGCCTCGAGCAGGACGACTAGCTACAACCCCAGGGGAAATGGGCAGGTGGAGAGGGAGAATGGGGCGGTCTGGAGGGCCGTCCAGCTGGCCCTACGGTCCAGAAATCTCCCAGCCTCCCGTTGGCAGGAGGTCCTCCCCGACGCACCTCACTCCATTCGGTCGCTCCTGTGCACCGTGACTGAACCCCCCATGAACGCCTCTTTGCCTTCCCTGGGAAGTCCACCTCCGGGGTTTCGCTCCCGACATGGCTGGCAGCTCCAAGACCCGTTCTCCTCCATAGACACGTTCGACTCCACAAGGCGGTCCCGTTGGTTGAGATGGTACAGCTACTTCACGCCAACCCGCAGTACGCCTACGTAGCGTACCCCAACGGCCACCAAGACGCAATCTCCCTCAGGGACCTGGCACCAGCTGGTTCCACACACACACACACACACACCCTGCCCCGCGCCACTCTCCCCTCCCCCAGCGCACCCCACCGCAGCCCCCGCTCCGGGACAATCTGTCCTCCCTTTGCTCACACCCGGGAATGAAGAGGATTTCGACATGCGTCTGGAGTCACCGAAGACTAAGCCGCCGCCGGAGTCGCCACCAACACTGCGGCACTCTCAACGACAGATCAAGGCTCCGGACTGCCTTAATTTGTAATATTATCTGTACTTTTAAAACACAACTTTCTGTATATAGTTCTCCACCACCCCCGCCGGACTCATTTTTTTTAATAGGGGATGAATGTGGTAGTCACCACAGAAGTATATATTGCATATATAGGATGTTGATGTAGGTGCTTTACGGTAAGGCCCCTGTACTACAGGTACGGGGGTAGATCCCTGCCTGCTGGTTCCGCCCAGTAGGCGGAGCATAAATATGTGTGCTCCCAGTGCAGCAGCCATTTCATCAGCTGCTGTAGGAGGCCACACATCTCAGTGTAATAAAGCCTCGATTACATCCTCTCATCTTTGTGTAATTGATCGTGCATCAGTAGGGTAATGTATTTACATGCATGGGGGCTGGTTAATAAACAGAACAAAATTGGAATCAGCAGGTCATTTTCGAGTTTTGTGAATGCCAGCAGTGGATACTTCAAGGATCACTGCTTGGCCCTCAATAATTTACCGTCCATATCAATGCGTTAGGATGAGGGGGCTGATTACAATACACTGTAACCTTTCTATATCAGAACGTTTGGGACTGAGTCATTTTTGGATTTTGGAATTTTCAGGATTATAGAATGACGTTGGAATGCCCAGCCACACGAATATGAATCAGAAAATACTGTAGATATAAATAATTACAGGAAGCATGAAACAGAAAACATTATAAAGTAGTAATAAAATTTGGTTCTACTCATTCAAATACTGAATCTTCCATGTTTCCATTCCTGAAGTGCGATATCAAAATAATATCACGAGTTACATGGGTCCGCTCGAAAAAGTTCCAAATAACTGGTGTTATTTCACCAGTGATTTCAGGACTGCACAGGTTGCAGTCTATATTAAAATTTGCTGAATATACTCAGCTAGGTGGGAAAGTAAGCTGTTTGAAGGGAGTTGTGTACAGGTTAAATAAGCAGTTCGGAAGATGGCTTTTATAAGTGGCACGGTGACACAGTGGGTAGCACTGCTGCTTCATAGGGCCAGGGACAAGGGTTCAACTCAGGCCTTGGGTGACTGGCTAAGTGAAGTTTGCACTTTCTCCCGTCTGCATGGGTTTCCTCCAGTCAAGTTTCCTCCCACAGTCCAAAGTTGTGCAGGTTAGGTGGGGAGTATAGATAGGGTGCTCTTTCAGAGGGTCGGTGCAGATTTGATGGGCCAAGAATTCACGCGGCACAGTGGCTAGCACTGCTGCCTCCCAGCTGCAGGGACCCGGATTTAACCTTAGCCTTGGGTGACTGTGTGGAGTTTGCACTTTCTCCGTGTCTGCATGGGTTTCCTTCGGGTGCTCTGATTTTCTCCCACAGTCCAAAGATGTGCAAATTAGGTGGATTGGCCATACTAAATTGCCCCTTGATGTCCAAAAAGGTTAGGTAGGGTTACTGGGTTATGGGGATAGGGTGGCGGCGTGGGCTTAAATAGGGTGCTCTTTCCAAGGGCTGGTGCAGTCTCGAAGGGCTAAATGCCTCCTTCTGCACTGTAAATTCTATGATTGTTCTATGACATGGCCTCCTTCTGCACTGTAGCAATTCTATATAGTCTGTGGAAGCACAAAGTTTTCCAGTTTGGTAGGAGGACTAGGCAAGTAGATTTTTTTTAAAAAGAGGAGAGACTAGTAAATACTGGAGTGGAGAAGGATTTGGGTGTCGTTGCAAATGAATCTCAAAGCTAAAATACAGGTACAGCAAGCAATTAGGAAGGCAAATTATATGTTAGCCTTTACTGCAAGTGGATGTCGAAAGGATACCTGGAATATTGTGTGCAGTTTTGGTTCCTTACCTGAGGAAGGATGTTCTTGCTCTCGAGGGAGTGCAGCAAAGGTTGACTAGACTGATTCCTGGAATGGCAGGACTGACATATGAGGAGAGATTGAATCAGTTAGGATTGTATTCGCTGGTGTTCAGAAGAATCGGAGGGCTTGGCCGAGGGGGCGGGGGGGGGGGGGGGGGGGGGGGGGGGGCTCATAGAAACCTATAAAATTCAACAGGAACTTCTGGTGGCAGCCATGGAGTAGGAGGTCGCACATTTGGTAGCTCCCACTTGTGACGGAGCTTTTGGACCTTTTCTCCCGATTTTATCAGAATTTTATTGGAATAATCGGTAGAGAGTGAGACAGTGGGGAGAAATTCCCCACCAGTATATAGAGCACTGGACTAGAAGTGGCCTTACAAGGAGACATAGTCAAGTAAAGAAGACACGTGCAGAACCAGCAGAACAGGAAAGCATGGCGGAGGTGCAGGACCCTGGTGCGGTGGCACAGTGGTCGACGGTACAGCTGGTAAAGTTCTTTGAGGAGAGCTTTGGCAAGCTAAAGAAGGAATACGCTAGACCCGATTAAGGCACCAATTGACCGGGTTGAACATGGGCTATAAGCCCATGGACGTGCAATCCAGAAGGTGGAGGGAAAGGTGTCCGAGCACGAGGACTATCTAGCCGCGTTGGAGGCCGAGGTGGGGCTGATGAAGGACCACCAGAAAAGACTGCAGGAGAAGATGGAGGATTTGGAGAACAGGTCCAGGAGACAGAACCTGAGGATCGTAGGCCTTCCGGAAGGCAGTGAGGGATCAGACCTGAGGGCATATGTGGCAAGTATGCTGGAAAAGTTGATGGGAGAGGGGACATATACTCGACCCTTGGAGGTGGATAGAGTGCATAGAGCGCTTGCGACGAAGCCGCAAGTGAACAAACCGCCGAGGGCAATGGTGGTGCGGGTGCACCGGTTCCTGGACAAGGAACAGATTTTGCGGTGGGCCAAGCAGGTACGGAGCTGTAAGTGGGAGAACTGTGAGTAGCGCATCTACCAGGACCTGTACGCGGAACTGGCCAAAAGGCGAGCCGGATTTAATAGGGCAAAATCAGCCCTCTTCAAGAAGGGGGTGAAGTTCGGGATGTTATATCCAGCACGTCTGTGGGTCACTTTTGAGGGCCAGGAACTTTACTTTGAATCGCTGGACAAAGCAATCAACTTTATCAAGGACAAAAGGCTGGCAGGGGTCTAAGGACACTGAACCTTGGGGGAGGGCATTGCGGGGTCGATTTGGTTTAAAGTTATTTATGTGAGGTTCTGGATAGGTAGTGCTCTCTGCCACATGGGATTATTCTTGTTTTTTGCCCCTTCCTTTTCCTTTGGTTTTCGTTTTGTTAAGATGTTTGAGCAGTTGCTCGGAAATGTAATTTCACTCTGTTCTGGTGGGTGATGGGTGGAGGGACTGTTTGTTTACTGGGCACTGTGGTGCTCTGAACATCTATATCTGAGCGGGGGTGAGGAGGGAGAACAATAGGGAGATAGGGTGTCTGGTGCCATGGGCGGGAGCTACCAGGCTAGCTAGGTGAGCTAGTTCACAGAAGCGCAGTGGGGGGAGAGCAGGTGATAAGCCTGTTATGGGGGGCTGGGATTTTGGTGCTGCAAATAGGGGGGGGGGGAGTGGTGGGGGGGAGCTGCTCTGCTGACAGGGGAGGAACTGTTGCTAGGGGACAAAGGGGAGGTAGAGGACGACGGATGCCCGAGAGCGGGCCTGAGGAGGTGAGGGACGCGAGCTAGAGGCTGGCCTAAGAAGGGTGATGGCTGATCGGCAGGCAGGGGTGGGGTGGGGGGGGGGGAAAGCCCCCTGACTAGGCTGATCATTTGGAATGTCAGAGGGCTAAATGGGCCGGTTAAGAGGGCTCATGTGTTCGTGCATCTGAGGGGACTGAAGGCGGGTGTGGCAATGTTACAAGAGACACACCTGGAGGTTATAGAACAGACCAGACTGAGGAAGGGGTGGGTCGGCCAAGTATTTCATTCAGGGCTGGACTTTAAGACCAGGGGGGTCGTGATCCTGATCAACAAACGGGTGACATTTGAGGCAGGGAGAATTGTGTCGGATGCGGGGGGCAGGTACATCATGGTGAGTGGGAAGCTTGAGGGGTTGCAGGTGGTATTTGTGAATATACATGCACCAAATTAGGAGAATGTGGAATTTATGAGGCGGGTGTCAGGTAAGATCCCGGACTGAGAATCATATAAGCTGAGATTTAATAGTCATTGACCCAGGGTCGGATCAATCAAAATCTAGGACAGGGATGGTGCCAGCTGTAGCGAACGAACTGAAGGGGTTCATGGAGCAGGGGGGGCGGGGTAGATCCATGGAGGTTTGGATGGCCAAAAGTGAAGGTGTTTTCTTTTTTCTCCCATGTGCACAAAGTATATTCTCGGACCGACTTTTTTATCTTGAGCAGGGCGTTACAGGCGGGGGTGATTTATGCCGAGTATTCGGCGATCACTGTGTCGGACCTTGCCCCACATTGGGTGAATTTACGGGTAAATAAGGAGAGAGGGCAGTGTCCGTTATGGAGGTTGGATGTGGGACTATTAGCAGATGAGGGGGGTGTGCGGGCGGGTGAGCAAGTCCATCCAGAACTATTTGGAAATAAATGACACAGGGGAAGTCTCGGCAGCAACAGTGTGGGAAGCTCTGAAGGCAGTGGTTAGTGGGGAGTTAATCTCAATACAGGCCCACAGAGAAACGATGGAACGAGCAGAGATGGATAGGCTGGTTGGGGAGATACTCCAGGTGGATAGGAGATATTCAGAGGCCCAGGAGGCGGGATTACTGAAGGAGCGGCTGAGGCTACAGATGAAGTTTGGGCTGTTATCTACAGGGAAGGCAGTGGAGCAATTGAGGAAGGTGAGGGGGCGGTATATGAGTATGGGGAGAAGGCCAGTAGGATGCTCGCACATCAGCTGAGGAAAAGGGAGTAGCCATGGAGATAGGGAGAGTAAAGGACAGAAGTGGGAACGCGGTCTTTGACCCAGTAGGGGTGAATGGGGTGTTTAAAGAGTTTTATAGCAAGCTATATGAGTCGGAATCCCCGGCTGGGTTGGATGGGATGAGGCAGTCCCTGTGTCAGTTGAAGTTCCCGAAGGTGGAGGAAGAACTAGTAGAAGGGTTGGGGGCCTCAATTGAAATTGAGGAAATAATGGAGAGGCTGGAGACCATGCAGTCAGGTAAGGCCCCAGGACCGGACGGCTACCCAATGGAATTTTACAAGAAGTTCTCGGAGATGTTGAACCCGCTGCTGGTGAGGGCATTTAATGAGGCAAGGGGGCGGGGTATTCTTCCCCCAACAATGTTGCAGGCCTCAATCTCATTGATTGTGAAGCGGGAGAAGGACCCTCAGCTATGCGGGTCATACAAGCCAATGTCTCTATTGAATGTGGACGCCAAACTGCTGGCTAAGAGTTTGGCCACAAGGATAGAGGACTGTATTCCGGAGGTGATAGGGGAATACCTGATGGGGTTTGTGAAGGGCAGGCAACTTACGGCCAATGTTAGCAGGCTCCTAAACGTTACAATGCTGCCCTCAGAGCGGGGTGTGTGTGTGGGGGGGGTGGGGGGTGGTGGTAGAAGAGAGAGAGATATGGAGGTGGTGGTTGCGATGGACGCAGAGAAGGCCTTTGGCCGGGTGGAGTGGAATTATTTGAGGGAGGTGTTAGGAATATTCGGGTTTGGACAGGGCTTCATTGATTGGGTGCGGTTGCTATATCAGGCACCAGTAGCAAGCGTGCGAACGAATCGGCTGATGTTGGGCTATTTTAAGCTGCACCGAGGGACAAGGCAAGCGTGTCCCCTCCCCCTGCTGTTGTTTGCTCTGGCCATAGAGCCATTGGCGATGGCGATAAGAGCTGCCAGGAACTGAAACGGGCTGGTCCGGGGGAGGGGGGGGGGACACACACCGGGTGAGCGGGAGAGCTAGAAAATCATGTCCACATGTTTTGGGCATGCCCGAAGCTTAGAGGATTTTGGCACGGTTTCGCTGACGTCATGTCCACGGTACTTAAAACAAGGGTGGCGGCGAGTCCAGTGGGCGAGAGAGGCTGACGTTTTGGCCTTTGCCTCCCTGGTAGCCTGGAGACGGATACTGTTAATGTGGACGGACTCGAAGCCCCCAAAATCAGAGACCTTGGTTCGCGACATGGCTGAGTTTCTCAGACTTGAGAAAATAAAGTTCGCCCTAAACATAGAATCATAGAATTTACAGTGCAGCAGGAGGCCATACGGCCCATCGAGTCTGCACCGGCTCTTGGAAAGAGCACCCTACCCAAGGTCCACACCCCCACCCTATCCCCATAACCCAGTAACCCCACCCAACACTAAGGACAATTTTGGACACTATGGGCAATTTAGCATGGGCAATCCACCTAACCTGCACATCTTTGGACTGTGGGAGGAAACTGGAGCATCCGCAGGAAACCCACGCACACACGGGGAGAACATGCAGACTCCGCACAGACAGTGACCCAAGCCAGGAATTGAACCTGGGACCTTGGAGCTGTGAAGCAATTGAGGGTCAATGTAAGGGTTCATCCGGAGGTGGCAGCCGTTTGTCGACTTTTTCGGGGAAAATTAAATGTCAGCAGAGGCAGAAATCTAGGGGGGAGAGGGGGGAGGGGGGAGGGGATGAGGTTAGGCTATTGTTTCTTTGTTGGGGGCGTGCGGAACGTGTCAGGGATGGAAATGTCTTATATACTATGTTCGTGTTGTTATTATAAAAACTATAAATACCTTAATAAAATGTTTGTTTTTTTAAATTCTAACATGACTAGACAATGTAGATGCAGGAAGGATGTTCCCCATGGATGTGTCCAGAACCAAGAGTCACAGTCTCAGGATACGGGGTAAACCATTTAGGACAGAGAAGAGAAATATATTCACCCAGAGAGTGGTGAGCCTGTGGAATTTGTTGCTACAGGAAGTAGCTGAAGCCAAAACATTGTTTCCCGACGGCGATTTTGTAATTGGCGATCGGGCGGAGAATCCCTTTTTACGATGGAATCAGGGCGGCGGCTGTTTTTGCACGCTTCGCCCCCTCCAAAATGACGACATAGTGGCGAGCCTCAAGCCATTGGGAAGGCCTCAGGACGTCACCTGAAGGCCTTCCCCCGATGGGCCGAGATCACGACTCGGGGGATGTGTGGTCCCAGCCGTGCAGGAACCCGGCATGTCAGGCGGCGCCAGTCAGGCAGGAGCCCTGCAGCCGGCCGGAGGGGGCTTCAGCTAGGGCTGGGGGGGGGGGGGGGGGGGGGGGGGGGGGGCGAGGGGATGTCCAGTGGGGCATTATCTGGCAGGTCGGGTGTGCACAGCTGGCGCCATGTTGTAGGGCACGACCGCTGCAGGTCACCGTGCGCATCCGCAGCCACGGTCCCCGGCAATTATCCGGCCGTTTATTTCATGGAGGCTCAACTTTTAATGTGGCGCAACTGCTAGCCCCTCACCAGTTGGAGGATCGGTCATGGGGCGGCGCCATGCTTTCCCACGTAAAACGCCACGGATCCTCCGGACATAGCCTCAAAATCAGAGAATCTGGCCCTGTATGTTTATATGTTTTCAAGAAGCTGTTATAGATATAGAACTGAAAGTGTAGAGGATCAAAGGGCATGGGCCGGGGGGGGGGGGGGGGGGGAAAGAGGGGGTAGCGGGATTAGACTATTGGGTTGATCAGCCATAATCATAATGAATGGTGGAGCAGGCTCAGAGGACCGAATGGCCATCTCCTGCTCCTATTTTCTATGTTTCTACAATTAGATAGGACTAAGGTGAGACTATACCAGGAGTACTGTATACTTTGGTTTCCTGACTGAAGGAAGGATATGCTTGGCTTGGCTTAGAATGGGTACAATGAACGTCCACTGATTAATTCAATAACAATTTACATAAATATAGCCCCTTTAACGTAAAATATCCCAAGGCAGTTCACAGGAGCAATAGAAAACAAAGCATCACACCAAACCACATAAAAAGGAGATATATTAGGTCAGGGAACTAAAAGCTTTCTCAAAGAGGTAGCTTTTAAGGAATGTCTTAAAAGAGGAAAGCGAAATGGAGAGGTGTAGGGAGAACATTCCATGGTCTAGGTAACAAAAAGAGCAGCCACCAACAGTGGAGCAGTTAAAATTGGGGATGCACAAGAGGTCAGAGTTGGAGGAGCTTCCCGAGATGAGCCAGTTTTCCGATGAGGAGAGATAGAGTAGAATAGTCTATAATCTATGAAGTTTAAAAATGTATAACATACAAGAGGCTTGACATGATAGAGGCTGTTTGCCCTGAAGTGTCTAGAACAAGGAATCATAGTCTCAGGACAAGGGACCAATTGTTTAGGACTGAGATGAGGAGGAACCTTCTCATTCAAAAGGTTGTGAACTATCGGAATTCTCTCCCCCAGAGCCTTGTGGATGTCAGTCATAGCATATATTCATGGGGAGAGCAATTAATTTGTTTTTGAACGCCAAGGGAATCAAGGAGTACAGGGGTAAATTTAGGTGGATATGTCATGTTCTTACTGAATGGCAGAGGAGAAAGCGCAAGGGGCTATAAGGCCTACTCCTTTTTCTTATGTACTTAAAATAAGCACGTAACTACCTCCTACTCCATCATCACTGACAAAGGCAAGAGACACATTAACTTATTTATATTTGAACTCAAGACCATTCTTTGGTGCCTTCATCCTACATTTTCTGCAGATCCATAATGGTTTCTCCAAAGTGATATGGCTGAAGGAGGCAGAGGCTGTTGAGCAGACACATCATTCCTGTTACAAACATTGTGCCTTCTGTAAAAATCCTTCCCGTCTGTTATAACCTGTAGGAGGACCATAGGGACACAATCATTGATCTCCCTGTGGGATTCATGGAATAAAAGCCCTATAGGTAAGGGGTGGCAGCCAACGACCTTGGGCTCGTTAAGGCAGAGATAAAAGCAAGCCCAACTCAGGGCCTGATCACATCTATACTTCCAGCAAGGTCTGCACTGGGAGCGAGATGTTGTACTAAGCCTGTAATTGTAAATATGTAAATAAATTCAGCTTTATTCACAATAGCTTCCTTATGAATTATTATTTTGACTATTTCCTTTGTTCCCATTTCTTTATATTTTATTGTTTTGGTCCGTAGATCAATAATTGGGATGTGGCTTCAAATAGAGAGAAGGAAGTAGAAGACTCAAAGTTTAGAACATAACTGATAACATCTTTTTATGCCTGTGCTTTTTATGCCTGTGGTGCATGTTCAACTGAAATCAGTTGGTTTTCCTTAGTATTTACACTTGCGATCAGTTTATTTGTTGGGTTATCTGAGACAAGTGCAAATCAGAATTTCAAACATACCCGACATATTTTCAAGCAGTGTCAGGAATCTCTCTCCCCCCTCCCTCACTGGATTCTATTTCTCCCCGAGAGGTCCCCCCGCCCACCCTTGGATTCTATTTCTCCCCGAGAAGTGCACAATTATTTCTTAATACTATGAATAATGTTTATGTTTTTTCAGCAAAATTCTAAAGATTTTAAGTGGATTTTTATGGACCGACTGCTGCTGAAACAACAAGTGGATCCAGACAGGATAGGAACAGACTTGACAATACTCAACACTCACACTCTGGCTTAATGTTCAACAACTGGCTAATTGGTTAAAGCAGTAAAGGGAAACCAGTACCCATGAAGCTGGATCTTATTTACATGCAGATAAAGGAAAAAAAAAAGCAAAGGCAACTTTTTGTGATGGCAAGAAGTTATTTCAGATTTATTTTCACAACGCAATAGTCGATTTTTAATAATAAATCACACTGCAAATTATTCTGCCTTTCCACATGAATTGCAAAAAGTGTCATTTTCAGAGATTAAGAAAATTACTCAATCAGTAGATTTTAACAATCGGTATTACAGCATGATTTGTCTTAAAATTGAATGGCACAAAATACATAGTAAGCTTCACACGTTTTGTGTTATAACACTGAATAAAATTAGAAATCAACTGCTGCAACTTCCGTTTACAGAAAACATGGATATGAGAGACAACCTACTGGGTTCATCTCCATTGCTTTTCACACCTGAAATTGTATTTGTCTCACTATGCACAGCATATACTGAACAGCAGGATCACTGACATTGTTTTAATACCAATGAACGCATGCAGTCTTCATTCAACCTTTATTGCTGGTCTTCACACAATTATATGGGTCTGTCCACAAAAGAAAAACTGGGATATGCATCATCATTTTCAAGTTTTCCATATGAACTGTGCACACAGTACAATTTTCAGCTCAACATGAAAATTACAACATTGAGAAATTCAAATACTTTGATGCAAGAATTGAAATGTAAATTCTGATCAGTATTCAGCATATGTCTTCTGCAGGTAAGTCAGTTAATTGTTCTACAGAGTTATAATGTTCTCCTAAACCATATGCATGTCTCATGTACCTGTAAACAAGGAGAAAGTATTTAATATCATGAGATCGGATGACATGAAGCAGTTTTTTAAAGAATAAGCACCATTAGCAAGTGTTCCAATTTCACAACAGCCCCACTCCAGACTGAACTCCTGACTGATTTTTTTAATATATTAACACCCAAATTGTTACAAGATGGCATATTCTTTGACCAACCATGACAACAGATTAATTCTTAAATCATTAAAACAGCACAGCTAGCAATTCAGCAAATGTTTCCTGATTTAATCTAATCTTCAATACTTGACCTCTGCTTACCCTGAAATAATGTAATTTTCCTTTATATTGACGAGTTGCACCATTGAAAATTACAGTATTTAAATGGCTGTTGCAACGGTAGTTACATAGTCGATATTTGAATTCTGACTCATCAGATTGGAAGTCATGTCTGCTCATACTGCTTTATTGTTTCCTCTTGCCCCAGCGAGAAGTGCTCATTGTCAACTTTAGCAGCGTCGACTTGTCAGAATATAGTGAGTCACTGTCAGCTCATGTTATCAAAAATATGTCAATCTACATCCACAGCAGGGGCTGAGGGGTTGTGTGCTCAAAGGTGGGTGTGGGTGGTATTTTCTTTTCCCAAGATAAAATTTAGAAAGCAGAGGATATGTAGTCAGTGGTGTGGAGCGGCCAGAAGCCAGCCTGAAACACGAAGGTAGAAAAGTGATTTGAGGCTACAAGGTCAGAGAACAGAGACCAGTGATGCTGGGCTCAGAAAGATCGTCTATGGACAACTCACCTTCAACAAAATAATTAATTGAAAAACAATACTCTGACAATAAACTAGTCTTGATTTGTTTCCAGCTTTTAGTACTTAAAATTTTTTTTTTTATAAATATAAATTTAGAGTACCCAATTCTTCTTTTCCAATTAAGGGGCAATTTAGCATGGTCAATTCACCTAGCCTGCACATCTTTTGGGTTGTGGGGGCAAATCCCACACAAACACGGGGAGAATGTGCAAACACCACACGGACAGTAACCCAGAGCCAGGATCGAACCTGGGACCTCGGCGCCGTGAGGCAGCAATACTACTCACTGTGCCACCGTGCTGCCCTATCTTTTAGTACTGATGTTTTATTTCCTTAAGTTTTGCTGATTCCCATATAAAAGGTGTTACCTTAACATGCAACTTAAACATGTGTCATCTACAGGCTAACAAGTAAATCTAAACTGAAAACACTCAACCGCAGAGGTTAATATCAAATTTGAAATGGAATATTTTGACCCACTTACGATTTTTATTACACAGAATAGATATAGGCAAGTCTGTTTCACAGGTAAGTAACAAGGATAACACTTAGTAGTTCCTCATCTTGGCTACACTGTGCTGAGCACAGGCCCGACTCTGTTCTGTGTGTAGCAGAAGGAAATCAAGTCCACTTAGTAGCCTGACAATGTGGAGGGAATGTCATCCAGACCTGCAGTCCCAGTTTCTGATCCACAGCAGTATTAGAACAGGCCACCTTTCTCTTCATTGCCAATATGTGACCAGGAAAGACAACATTTTAAAAGCAATATGTGGTCCTGGTAACATTTTCTCAACTTTATGGAATTTACGCTGGATCAGTATTATTGTAGTTTGTAATAAAATCCCCAGAATTTCCACTTACACTAGAATTACTGGTTTGCTTCCATACTCTTCGCCTATTGTGACTGGAGCAGAGTCAGCTTGTATCACCTCCACTGGCATTTTCAAAACGTGTGACAGAGCCCTCAACTGCAAGGAATTAAACAAATATAGAAGAAAAATTAGATATTTCAATCATTTTGCAATTTTGAATGAAACCCTAAAGCATAAGGGACGCGATTCGGAGGACTCAAGTTAAAGGCCGCTGTTTAAACGGCACATAGCGGGCTGTTTCGCGGCAGCTGTAGCGCTGAGAAACACCCCACTATCCAAAGGCACTATGCCGTTTATGGCCTTGGGGAGTATCTCCCTGACAACGTCACACCTAGAGGGATTTCCCGCTGGCAAGCAGCTTGCCAGCAGGAAAGGCTCTTGCAGATCAGGGCACCATTTTGTCCAGCAGCCCTGATCTCTCGTCCTTCCTACTCTCTCTCACCCCCCCCCCCCCCCCCACACTTCCCTGTCCATGACCACCCAGGGATCTCCAATGGGCAGGGAGACCCCTCCACCCCACCAGATGCTATTACGACTGGTCCACGTTTGGGTGGACCAGTACTAAGGTGAGGTTTCCCCCACGGTTCATTTAAACCATAGTTTATGGCTCATTTAAATATTCAGATCTGGATCTCGCCCTGCGAGTGCGAGATCCAGATTGCACCAGGCGGAGCGAGTAGAGTGACTCGCAGAGCCCGAGAACTACAGGCCGGTGAGCCTTACTTCAGTGGTAGGGAAATTACTGGAGAGAATTCTTCGAGACAGGATCTACTCCCATTTGGAAGCAAATGGACGTATTAGTGAGAGGCAGCACGGTTTTGTGAAGGGGATGTCGTGTCTCACTAACTTGATAAGAGTTTTTCGAGGAGGTCACTAAGATGATTGATGCAGGTAGGGCAGTAGATGTTGTCTATATGGACTTCAGTAAGGCCTTTGACAAGGTCCCTCATGGTAGACTAGTACAAAAGGTGAAGTCACACGGGATCAGGGGTGAGCTGGCAAGGTGGATACAGAACTGGCTAGGTCATAGAAGGCAGAGAGTAGCAATGGAAGGATGCTTTTCTAATTGGAGGGCTGTGACCAGTGGTGTTCCACAGGGATCAGTGCTGGGACCTTTGCTCTTTGTAGTATATATAAATGATTTGGAGGAAAATGTAACTGGTCTGATTAGTAAGTTTGCAGACGACACAAAGGTTGGTGGAATTGCGGATAGCGATGAGGACTGTCAGAGGATACAGCAGGATTTAGATTGTTTGGAGACTTGGGCGGAGAGATGGCAGATGGAGTTTAATCCAGACAAATGTGAGGTAATGCATTTTGGAAGGTCTAATGCAGGTAGGGAATATACAGTGAATGGTAGAACCCTCAAGAGTATTGAAAGTCAAAGAGATCTAGGAGTACAGGTCCACAGGTCATTGAAAGGGGCAACACAGGTGGAGAAGGTAGTCAAGAAGGCATACGGCATGCTTGCCTTCATTGGCCGGGGCATTGAGTATAAGAATTGGCAAGTCATGTTGCAGCTGTATAGAACCTTAGTTAGGCCACACTTGGAGTATAGTGTTCAATTCTGGTCGCCACACTACCAGAAGGATGTGGAGGCTTTAGAGAGGGTGCAGAAGAGATTTACCAGAATGTTGACTGGTATGGAGGGCATTAGCCATGAGGAGCGATTGAATAAACTCGGTTTGTTCTCACTGGAACGAAGGAGGTTGAGGGGAGACCTGATAGAGGTATATAAAATTGAGGGGCATAGACAGAGTGGATAGTCAGAGGCTTTTCCCCAGGGTAGAGGGGTCAATTACTAGGGGGCATAGGTTTAAGGTGAGAGGGGCAAGGTTTAGAGTAGATGTACGAGGCAAGTATTTTACACAGAGGGTAGTGGGTGCCTGGAACTCGCTACTGGAGGAGGTAGTGGAAGCAGGGACGATAGGGACATTTAAGGGGCATCTTGACAAATATATGAATAGGATGGGAATAGAAGGATACGGACCCAGGAAGTGTAGAAGATTGTAGTTTAGTCGGGCAGCATGGTCGGCACAGGCTTGGAGGGCCGAAGGGCCGAAGGGCCTGTTCCTGTGCTGTACATTTCTTTGTTCTTTGAGCCAGATTTGTGGCTCATGTTGTGCCCGGATCCGTGCTAGGGTCACTGAATCATGCCCAATACGGATGCTGAGATATCATGTGCAGTTAGTCGATAGTCCTTGCATCTTTGCGATATGAATTTAATTTAATTCAGTCTGAACAGGTGCAATAATAGAACTCACTGGTTTAAAAGATAGTTTTAAAAAAAAACAATTTTTCAATAACTATTAACATCTGCTTTACAAAAACCAGGTCAGAAGCATTAAATGGTTTGAGAGGTAGAGCAAGTGTGCAAGCAGGAAGATTTTTAATTTTCATTTAGTGATAACAATCTTTCCAACCAAAATGAAACAACATTAATTATCTCAGAGGACAAATAGCATTTATGGTAATCGTACAGAAGTAAAAATAGAATTCATGTCTCAATTTCAATGCAATACTTGGAAAGCAAAACTAATACTGATAAATGTAAAGAATGAAATCAGCCCTTGCAACTTTGATTTGGAGAAGCTCTCTGGAGTTCAGATGAACTTTGCCCAAGCTAAAGAAAAATGGCATGGACATTCAAATACACTCTTACTGAATGCTGTGGCGTCCTACGTTGCGCAGGCTATGTAATCAGAAGACAATAATAATGATAATCTTTATTAGTGTCACAAGTAGGCTTACATTAACGCTGCAATGAAGTTACTGTGAAAATCCTCCAGTCGCCACTCGGGTGCACAGAGAAATTCAAAATGTCCAATTCACCTAACAAGCATGTCTTCGGGACTTGTGGGAGGACACCGGAGCACCCAGAGGAAACCTACGCAGACACAGAGAAAACGTGAAGACTCGGCACAGACAGTGACCCAAGCCAGGAATCAAACCTGGGTCCCTGGCGCTGTGAAGCAACAGTGATAACCACTGTGCTACCGTGCCGCCCAGTGTACCATGAATAGAATCCACTGTGAAAATTTCAGAAGGATGGCATATCATTCACTTAGGCAGATCAGCACAAACTTCAGAAGAGTAATTAGGGATGAGCAACAAATGCTAGACTTGCCAGCAATGCTCACTTCCCACGAACACCAGGCAGAAACATCAAAAGCTTCTCATTTTAGGGCAGTGCAGTACCACAATGGGTAGCATTGTTGCTTCACAACTCCAGGGTGCCAGGTTCGATTCCCGGCTTGAGTCACTGTCTGTGTGGAATCTGCACGTTCTCCATGTCTGCGTGGGTTTTCTCCGGGTGCTCCAGTTTCTTCCCACAAGTCCCCGTTAGATGAATTGGGCATTCTGAATTCTCCCTCTGTGTACTCGAACAGGCGCCGGAGTGTTGCGTCTAGGGGCTTTTCATAGTAACTTCATTGCAATGTTAATGTAAGTCTACTTGTGACAATAAAGATTATTAAATGTTATTAAACAAGTGAAATGATTGCTAACAGACCCACTACTCTAAGAGGTGAGAGATAAATCCAGGGAGCGATCTACGGAGACAACAGATGGATGTTAGCAGATTGACTGAGCTAACAAGTACCAGGAAGAAAAGTGACAGAAGCCAAACTGCTCTGTTGGCTCATGTAAGTCTTCAATGAAATTAGTTTGGATGGCAATTATAAGAACCGTCACAAGGCAAATGTAGAAATGAAAAACAAAATCTTATTAAAACAAACAAAACTAGATTTTTCACTCAATCTGGTTAGGTTTATGAATTGTAGAGTAATCCAATATTTAATGGAATTAACTGGGAATTCACTTGGGTATATTACTGTCACAAGTAGGCTTACATTAACACTGCAATTAAGTTACTGTGAAAAGCCCCTAGTCGCCACATTCCGGCGCCTCTTCGGGGAGGCTGGTATGGGAATTGAACCGTGCTGCTGGCCTGCCTTGGTCTGCTTTAAAAGCCAACGATTTAGCCCAGTGTGCTAAACCAGCCCCTGTTTCTATTGTGCTTAGAGAGGCCCACAGCGTGATGAATAAATAAAAGGCTTAAGCATATAGCAACTAGAGACCCTTTTACAAAGGGAAAGAAATTGTTTTAGTTGGATATATTGTAATTGGAGCAGAATACTGTTAAGTGAACCTCTCTTAACTCTGCCAAGGAGAAACTGGGAGTTGCAAAGATGCAAGTTTCCGAAGGAACAAGTTACAGTCCAGGTCACCAGGGTTTGGGAAATAACATTTAAGAAGACTGAAGTTAAGAGAACTGAAATCAAGGTATTTATCAGAAGGATTCAAGGAAGAGTAAACAAACTATTTTGAGTTAAAGAGACAATTGCAGTTAACTAGATCTAAAATTGGACAGCAGACTTCAGAGGTGAATGAAACTTTTGATACCATTTTAATAATCTGGGAATAGAGAGTTAAAGCAATTGTGAACAGTTCGTACAGCGGTCAAGACGAAGAAATCCTAAAGGGATTGATGTAAAATCCTGGATGGCATCACGTGTTAAAAGTGGACTGGAAACGCTTTTTATAGGAGTCATTTGGAAAACATGGACTGGAGTTCGGCATGCAAACCACTAATGGAATGCATTATTGTGAACCAAGAATTTGAAGTCTGATTTTAAGAGTAGAGTTTGGAAATTCTCACGTGACAATCTGGGGGATTCGGAGGCAAAATCCATAGCCACTCAGGTTCAGAGCTACATGTGTGTATTTGACCACAATCATTTTGTGCTTAAAGGGACATTGTGTTAACGAGACCGGGTGTTCCGGTTTCTTCCCACAGTCCAAATATGTGCAGGATAGGTGGATTGGACATGATAAATTTCCCTTAGTGCCCAAAAAGTTTAGGTGGGGTTACTGGGTTACGGGGATAGGGTGGAGGCGTGGGCTTGGGTGCTCTTTCCAAGAGCCGGTGCAGACTCGATGGGCTGAATGGCCTCCTTCTGCACTGTAAAATTCTATGATTATATAGCAGATGGGCAGCACAGTGGCGCAGTGGGTTAGTCTTGCTGCCTCACGGCGCCGAGGTCCCAGGTTCGATCCCGGCTCTGGGTCACTGTCCGTGTGGAGTTTGCACATTCTCCCCGTGTTTGCGTGGGTTTCGCCCCCACAACTTAAAAATGTGCAAGCTAGGTGGATTGGCCACGCTAAATTGTCCCTTAATTGGAAAAAATGAATTGGGTACAAAAAAAATATATATAGCAGCAGACTGGAACTGTGGTTACTGGGTAGGAGGTGCACCTTTGATTCTCTAAATAAAAGCTTGTAACTGCGAAATGGTTAGTCTCCAGCTCTATCCTTAATCACCTGGCTTTCTGGATTAGTACAAGGTTGACATTGTAGGTGGTATCTGTCATTATACAGAGTCATTAATCTGAAAAGCAACTCTTTGCTTAAGGTGGTCTTCTATCCTTCCACATTGTCTTGCTGCAGGAGGTTTCGTAATTAAATTTAGTGCCAGCTATACTAGCCGTCAATCTATTCTACTCACTGTCTCAATTTAATTTATTTGCATCCTCTGAATTAATCACAGAATTGTTTTGGCGTAGAATGATGCCATTCGGCCCATGGCGTCTGCATCGGCTCTCCAAATGAGCATTGTAACTTAGTGCCATTCTCCTGCCTTTTCCTTGTACATTATTTGAATAATAATCATCTAATGCCCTTTTGAATGCCTCTATTGAACCTGCCTCCACCACATTTCCAGGCTGTGCATTCCAGACACAAACTACTTGTGTGAAAATGTTTTATCTCGCATCGGAATTGGTTCTTCTGCAAATCACTTTAAATCAGTGTCTCTCGTACTTGATCCTTTCACAAGTAGGGACAGTTTCTCCCCATTCACTCTGTCCAACCCCCTTCTGATTTTGAACACCTCCCTTAGCCTTTTTGCCAAGGAAAACAGTTCCAACTTCTCCAATCTATCTTCATAACGGAGGTTTCTCATCCCCGAATCATTCTGGTAAACCTTTTCTGCACTCTACCCTATGCGTTCACACCCTTCCTATTTTTTTTTTTTATAAATATATTTATTAAAGTTTTTTAACACAATTTTTCTCCCTTACAAACAATAACACCCCCCCCCCCCCAACAAAAAAAAACAAACGAGAAATCGCGCAGAGCAAGATATATACATGGCAAAATGATATATTTACACAGCTTTGTACACTGGCCCGCACCCGTACGTGCCAGTTTCCCCAACCCTTCAAGTTATCTCTTGCTCATCCACCCTCCCAGGCAGTCCCCCCTTTCCTCCCCCCCCCCTCCCAGGACATCCCCTCCATCCACCCCCTCCCATCGCAGAACATCCCCTCCATCCACCCCCCCCCCCCCCCCCCCCCCCCACAAGGTTGCTGCTGCTGCTGACCGACCTTCCTCTAACGCTCCGCAAGATAGTCTAGGAACGGTTGCCACCGCCTGTAGAACCCCTGCGCAGACCCTCTCAAGGCGAACTTAATCCTCTCCAACTTTATGAACCCAGCCATATCATTTATCCAGGCCTCCAGGCTGGGGGGGGCTTCGCCTCCTTCCACATTAGCAAGATCCTTCGTTCACACCCTTCCTTTAGTGTGACGCCCAGAACTGTACACAATATTCCAGCTGAGGTCTAAATAGTATCCCAAATACATTCAGCATAATCCCCTTGCTCTTGTACTCTTATGCACCCATTAATAAAGCCCAGGATGGGCAGCACGGCCATGCAGTGGTTGGCACTGCTGCCTCACGGCGCCGTGGTCCCAGGTTCGATGAAGGCTCTGGGTACTGTCCATGTGGAATTTGCACATTCTCCCCCTTATTCGTGGATTTCGCCCCACACAATCCAAAGATGTGTAGGCTAGGTGGATTGGCCAAGCTAAATTGGCAATTAAAAGGAAAAAATAAATTGGGTACCTACCCATGCGCCGCCCCCCCCCCCCCCCCCCCCCCGCCCCACCACCACCGCGCTGCCAACATTGACCCCACCAGACCACCTTTATAGACCTTTTCCACACAAGAGGACGAAGAGGACTTCGGCATGCTCCCGGAGTTCCCTGATGACTGGCCAGCATCAGCACCGCCACCACCGCCATCGGTGCCACCTCCAACATCGCCAGCACCGGCCTTGCCGCCACCGTTATGCCGCTCCCAACGAAGTACCAAAGCACCTTTGATGGAGTCCGGACCGTCAACATGGACTTTTTCGTTTTTTTCTTACCACTGTACATAACAGGGGGTGAATGTGGCGAACCACTGAATTAGGGGATGTAAGGTAGGACCTGCACTACAGGTTCACCGGTAGCCCCTGCCGGCTGGCTCTGCCCACTAAGAACTGTATAAATATGCATGACCTCTATTGCCCTGCCATTTCACCAGCTGCAGCAGGAGGCCACGCATCTGACTGTAATAAAGCCACAGTTGTACCCAACTTTAGTCTTTGTGCAATTGATCATGCATGACAGAGTATTTGGAAAATTTTCCCCAAAGTGACAAAATGAAGGGCTATGTTACACAAAAGGAAAAGAAAAACACATCACATCTTGTGTATCAATTTAAAACCTGACTCCTCCTCATTAGGATAGGAGTAAAGCAGTTACACAATCTGCTGGTTATGAAGGAGAGGGAGAACATTATTCCAGTGAAAGGACTAGCTTTTGTACTGATTGATTACTTCTATTATCACTTATGATTTAAAATATGATCTAAAAATAGCTGCAGTAAAATGACAGTCCCTTACCTCAAGTTGTCCACCCCAGGCTGCTGTGTTGGCAACCTCATCACAGTACTTTTCAAATTCCTCTGAAATAGAAATACGTTTTGAAAGTATGACGGAAAAAAAAGTTGCAAAGTGTACGATACAAATCGCATTATTTCATTCAATAAAAAGACTCAAGACAAAAGCTTGTAATTTATAAGTCCCAATCAGGAACTCCGCACGTGGAAATATTGTGGACAGATCTTACCAGCCTGTGGCATTCCAATGCAATATATCACCATAACAAAAATTGCATTGTTTAAACTAAAGAGCAAGAACTTCAAATGGCTGGATTAATTCCTGATAAGAGTATGGATGGTAACATAAGGATTAAGAGCTGAATTTGGCCATACGACCGCTCATGAATAATTTGCCATTCAATAAGATCATGAACTACACCTTTCCACCCTACTCCCATATCCCTTATTGCTAGTTGTACGTTGGTATTGGGCATTAATTGGAGATATTGCTTGTGCCCTACACAAAGGGGCAGGTCGAAACTGTTGCTGGTAGATGAGGAGGAGGTGCATGTTATTAATGTGTATCTCTGAAATAAATGCTGGTACAAAATGGCTCTACTCATACTCTTCACCACCTGGCTGTCTAGATAACATGGTAGGTGAGCATGGGTCCAAAAATGAGAAGGTTGGAAACTAAATAAAGTATTTTCAGACAGAAAACGAAAACCAGTGGCCATTGTGAAAAACGTCGGAAAGCAGGTATGGATTGTCGCGGTATGATTACCAAAGTTCTCAGGCAGAATGAGAAAATGACCAGCGGAACAATAAAGTGGACAAGAGTTACACCCTACCAAAGAGAAACAAGATGGCGTACTTTGCTTTCTACAAAGAAAAAACAGAATTTAACTATTTTTGTGAGGTGGAAGCCTAACACTGGTATATTGATGAATTCTTGGACCTTCTAATAGAGTTCCTGGATAAAATCTAGAAGAAAGATCATCAGTTAAATACTTGCAAGTCATGCTCAGAATTTGATAGATTGGGAGGCACAGTGGCTAGCACTATTGCCTCACAGCTCTCGGGACCAGAGTTCAATTCCGGCATCAGGTGCCTGTCTGCGTGGAGTTTGCACTTTGTCCCCGTGTCTGTGTATTTCCAGGTGCTCCGGTTTCCTCCCACAGTCCAAAGATGTGCAGGTTAGGTGGATTGGCCATGCTAAATTGCCCTTATTTTCCAAAACGTTTGGTGAGGTTACTGGGTTACGGGGATAGGGTGGAAGCATGGACTGGAAGTAGGGTATTCTTTCCAAGGGGTGGTGCAGATGCAATGGGATGAATGGCCTTCTTCTACATTGTAGCGATTCTACGATTACAGAAACAGATGTTCATTCCATGGAAAAATATATCAGACTTTCACAGGTTGACAAAATTAATTTTGGGGGTCACTGAATCAGTACTAGATTGTGCTGAGGTGTCTCACATGGGCAGGAAATTGGTTCTATTAGGTGTTTGCTTCTGGGAAGGGGGCACGGTTGGATCAAATTCTGCTGCCTTAAAAGAATCCTGGGGAAACAGGCATTTCCTTCATGGATCAAATGAGACATTCTGCAGTGTCACAAAGAATAGAGAATATAATGATTACCAGATTTCAAAATAGTCCAGGTACTGATGCAAGTATTGAAACATGGAAGAGTTAAAAGCAGGCAGAATGAAGATTAAAGTACCTTTAGCAGATATGGCTATTACAGCAGAAGACAAAATTGGAACAGCAATAATAGGCGAATGAATCCCAATCCCAGGATATGTCCAAGGAACAGTTATTATGTGCTTTAGGTGTCATTCAAAGTACCACTAAGTGATGAACTACCCAAAGTGAAGAGACAGCTTCCTCGAAATGACACATGAGAATTCTGAGAAGAGGATGAAGAGGATGTTGCTAAGTTTGCAGATGATACAAAGATCTGTAGAGAGGCAGGTAGTATTGAGGAAGCAAGGAGGCTGCAGAAGGATTTGGACAGGCTAGGAGAGTGGGCAATGAAGTGGCAGGTGAAATACAATACATGGAAAAGGGTGAGGTTATGCACTTTGGAAGGCGGAATTTAGGAATAGACTATTTTCTAAATGGGGAAAATGCTCAGGAAATCAGAAGCACAAAGGGACTGGAGAGTCCTTGTTCACGATTCTCTTTTAAGATTAACGTGCAGGTTCAGTCGGCAGTTAGGAAGGCAAATGCAATGTTAGCATTCATGTCAAGAGGGCTAGAATACAAGACCAGGGATTTACTTCTAAGGCTTTATAAGGCTCAGTTCAGACCCCATTTGGAGTATTGTGAGCAGTTTTGGGCCCTGTATCTAAGGAAAGATGTGCTGGCCTTAGAAAGGGTCCAAGGGAGGTTCACAAGAAAGATCTCTGGAATGAAGAACTTGTCGTATGAGGAACAGTTGAGGATTGTGTGTCTGTACTCATTGTGAGTCTGTACTCGTTGAAGTTTAGAAGGATGAGGTGGGATCTTATTGAAACTTATAGGATACTGCGAGGCCTGGATAGAGTGGACGTGGAGAGGATGTTTTCACTTGGAGGAAAAACGAGAACCAGAGGACACCATCTCAGACGAAAGGGACGATCCTTTAAAACAGAGATGAGGAGGAATTTCTTCAGCCAGAGGGTGGTGAATCTGTGGAACTCTTTGCCACAGAAGGCTATGGAGGCCAAATCATTGAGTATCTTTAAGACGGAGATAGATAGGTTCTTGATTAATAAGGGGATCAGGGTTATGGGGAGAAGGCAGGAGAATGGGGGACAAAAACATCAGCCATGATTGAATGGCGGAGCAGACTCAATGGGTTGAGTGGCCTAATTCTGCTTCTATGTCTTATGGTATTAGAATCCCCCCTCATCGCTTCCACCAACTGCGTCAAATTCAATTTATGTAGCTGTTCCCATCCCCGCACCACCTGGATTCCCAAATATCTAAAGCACACCCCCACCACTTTAAACAGCAGCTCGTCCAACCTCCTCTCCTGCCCCCTTGTCTGGATCGGGAAGACCTCACTCTTCCCCATGTGTACCTTATATCTGGAAAACTTGCCGAATTCCTCTAAGATGTTCATAATTCCCCCAATACCTCCCAGCGGATCCAATATATAAAGCAGATCAAACCCCACCCCCATCGCAATATCCCTCTCCAACTCGACACTATAAGCGCCATTGCCAGTGGCTCTATAGCCTAGGCAAAAAACAACAGGGAGAGTGGGCATCCCTGCCTTGTCCCATGGTGTAGTCCGAAGCACCCCAAACTCACCCGATTTGTACTTTCACTCGCTACCGGCGTCCTATACAGCAACCTGACCAAGTCCACAAAGCCCTGCCAAACCCGAACCTTTCCAGCCACTTCCCACAGATACTCCTGGCCCTCTGGGGACGTTATCATGTTTAATAACCATGAGAGCCTCTTCTAAAATTCCTCGAAAACACCATCCACCCACCACTGGGTCCAGAACGGCTCTTCCCCACCGTCTTTCACCTTTCCAATCTCCCTTGCCGCCTCCTGCTTCCTAAGTTGGTGCGCCAGCATCCTACTCGCCTTCTCCCCATATTCATACACTGACCCCACTGTCTTCCCCTTTGACACCGGCTTGATCTCCATCTGGAGCTTCTGCCACTTCTTCAACAACCCTGCCTCCGGGACCTCAGATAACCACCTATCCATCAGGAGAATCTCATCCACCAGCCTAGCCATCTCTGCCTGCTCTGTCCAGCCCTATGTGCTCGGATCGATATGAACTCCCCCTTAACCACCGCCTTAAACCCTCCCATAGCGTGGCGGCCAAAACCTCACCCGTGTCACTCAGCTTCACATACCCCCGAATGGCGGCTCTCACCCGCTCACACACCTCATCATCTGCTACCAACCCCATGGCTAGTCTCCACTGTGGGTGCTGGCCAACCCCCCACACCAGTCCACTTGTAAGTCCACCCAGTGCAGCGCGTGGTCAGAGGCCACAATCGCCGAATACCCCGAGTCGACCACTCCCGCCAGCAGAGTCTTATCCACCACAAACTAATTGATCCGGGAGTACACCGTGCACATGGGAGAAGTATGAAAATTCCTTCGCCCTCGGCCTCGCAAACCTCCACTGGTCTACCTCCTCCATGCGCTCTATGAATGCCTTCAGTCCTTCGCCATCGCCAGCACCCTCCCTGAGCACGGACTCGGCCGGTTCAACGCTGGCACAATAACCGTATTAAAGTACCCCCCCCATAATCTATCGGTGCGAGTCCAGGTCTGCGATCATCCACAACACCCACCTCACATCGTCCCAATTTGGGGCATAAACATTCACGAAAACCACTGACACCCCTCCAATTTCCTACTCACCATCACAAACCTGCCCCCGGGATCTAACACTGTACTCCCCCTCCTCAAACGCTACCCGCTTATTTATCAGCACCGCCACTCCCTGCATCTTCATATCTAATCCTGAATGGAAGACTTGCCCTACCCACCCTTTCCTTAGCATAGTCTGGTCCCCAATCTTCAAATGCGTTTCTTGCAAAAAGGCCACGTCCACCTTCAAGCTCCTCTGGTGCGCAAACACATGTGACCATTTGACTGGCCCATTGAGCTCTCACATTCCATGTGGCCAACTTGGTCGGGGGCACCCTGCCCCCCCTTCTCTGCCGATCAGCCATATCCCTTCATGGGCCAGCTCCCGGCCTGCGTCACGCGATCCTCCAGGCCCGCCCGTGGGTGTCACTGTCACCACCTTTGCAATCTTCCCCCTTCGCTAAACAAAACAACAATCTCATCCCCCTCTATCACTTTAACCACCTGCTCATCC
Organism: Scyliorhinus torazame; assembly: GCF_047496885.1. Taxonomy (NCBI): domain Eukaryota; kingdom Metazoa; phylum Chordata; class Chondrichthyes; order Carcharhiniformes; family Scyliorhinidae; genus Scyliorhinus; species Scyliorhinus torazame. Next base: position 170,085,728 of record NC_092717.1, on the reverse strand, counting down.
CACGCTGCACTCCCGTTAACTAGCCCGCCCAGCTCGCCTGCCAGCCATGCCCATGACGCCAAACATCTGACCCCCCACTGATTCCCCTCCCCCAGTGCAAACAACAATACAATAAGAAAAAGGTTCACTCACCCTCCATGTTCCTCCAGCACCCCACCACAGAACCCCACAAAAACATCTTAAAAGAAGCGAGGTTCTCCCCTGATCATCATCCCAAAAACAATAGAACAAATAGGCCGAGAAAACCAACATCACCTCACACTTCCTCCACAGTTCAATGTCCTCCCTGTCCTGCCAGTTCATTGTCTCCGTTGCCTCCTCTGGCGCCCCAAAATAATACTCACGGCCGTTGTATGTCACGCAGAGACAGGTTGGGTACAGCATCCCGAACTTCACCCCCTTCTTAAAAAGAGGCCAGCCTTGACACGGTTGAACCCGGCTCTCCTCTTAGCCAGTTCCGCACCCAGGTCTTGGTATACCCAGAGCTCATTACGTTTCCAGGTACACCTACTTGTCTGCCTGGCCCACCGCAAGATCTTCTCTTTATCTAGGAACTGATGGATCCTCACCATCATTGCCCTCGGTGGCTCGTTCCCCTGCGGCTTCCTCACCAGCGCCCTATGCGCCCAGTCAACCTCCAGGGGTTGGTCAAAGACCCCCTCCCCCATCAGCTGCTCCAGCATTTTGGCTACATACGAGTCAGCAACCGCTCCCTCGATGCCCTCTGGCATCCCAACAATTCTTAAATTTTGTCTCCGGGAGCGGTTCTCCAAATCCTCCACCTTCTGCTTTAGCCGCTTCTGGGTCTCCCGCATCATTCCGATCTTGGCCGCCAACGAGGCAAGTTGCTCGTCGTGTTCCCCCGCTGCCTCCTCCACTTTCTGGATCGCCTGGCTCTGGGTCTCCAGCCTCTGCTCACCCAATCGATCCCCGCTTTTAGCAGGTCTACCACCTTCGCCAGGTCCTCCTGAGCCTCCCTTCTCTGCTGGCTAAACTTCTCATTCAAGAAGTCCACCAGCTGCTGTGTCGACCACTGGGCTGGTAGGGTTGATCCTTTACCCTCCGCCATCTTCATCTGTGTCGCGCAATGAGTTTCTTGCTCTCGCAGCTCCTTCTTTCTTGACCCTCTTCTGGTCCGCGAATCCATCCACTGACACCACCAGTAGAGTACAACATTCCTCCACCAGCTCTGCACCTTTTCCCACCAAAACATCCGCCCAGCAAACGAGGAAAAGGACCGAAAATACCGCCTCGAGCAGGAGCTGCCAAATGTGCGACCACTTACTCCATGGCCGCCACCAGAATTCCCTGCGGTGCATCTTGTAGATGAGTACACACTGCTGCTACTGTGTGCCGGTGGTGGAGGGAGTGAATGTTTGTGGATAGGCAATTTCTGGGTACATGCCAGCGTTATAGCTGCACTGGAACAGCTTGGCTAGAGGTATCAAAAGTTCTGGAGCAAATGTCTTCATTACTATTGTTGGAATATTGTCAGGCACCATAGCCTTTCTACTTTTCAGTACCTTCAGCCATTTCTTTATACCACATGGGAGTGAATCGAATTAGCTGAAGACTGACATCATTGAAGCTGGGGAACTCCCAGAGATGGATCATTCACTCAGCACTTGTGGCTGAAGATCTTTGCAAATCCTTCAGCTTTATCTTTTGCCTTCTGGAGAGTAGAAAAGTGTTTTTTGGGGGTGTAGGTCTCTGCGACCTGGATTTCCCTTTCCGCAATATCAAGTATAAATCTGGCTCCAAGTCAAGACGCTCTCCAGATGTCCAGCAACAGTCATATCATCAAGCAGGGTTAGCAGCCAATCACAGACAACAACCCAGGAAATGAAAAATACTCCTGTTTTACCTTGATTTTATAATAGCATGCACATCGTTTTATGATATTCTAGCTTCAACCCAACTTTAATAAAGTGTCAATTTTTTCCATTGTAATAAGAAAATCGAATCAACAAATATAAAATGATTCTTCCAGGGCCAGTAATGTTGTTTAGTAGTAATTATGAACAGAACAGGCCTTTAAAAGTCTAGTTATACCTTATTCAATAAGGTGTAATTTTTTCAAGGGATTTAAACAAAGACTGCAAGAGTAGAAACTTGCACCAGTTCAAAGATTTCCCATTTGCTGCAATCTGCAGGCTCCTGAAAAGTGCACCCTCTGAAGCATAGAATCACTGACATCAGTTTCTGGATTTCCACATTTGAAAATTAGACTCCGGTAGTTTCCGAGGAATAACAAAGGTAATTGCTGAATCGAGGTCAAAAGTTAGCACATAAATGAGGCACAGGAGACAGATTGGATTAAATTCTTAAAGCACTCTGGGGTTGCCCAAATGTGAACAGGATACTGGACATGTGTTCGGTAAAGTACACGAATGGCTTATATTAGAAGAAACAAATGGCACTACAATGTTTACTCCTTTGTACAACATAGGCCATAAAATATAAATATGATTGCAAGTTAATCAGTAACTACAAGCAAGTGAAGCACGGAGCTGATACTTACCAGGTGTATACATGTCTCCTGTATTAGAGTTACTCAGAAAAGGCAGGAAATCATCCACGTGACTTCGCATGTATTCAGCTGCCTGTATCCTTAACTCTGCAAGGGTCAATAGACTGTTCTGTTTTTTAAGTTGATCTTCAATAGCTTTGTACATGCAGTGACCATCAGATGGAATCTGCTTGATCTGCAACTGCCTTTTCGCAAGGATTTCAGCAAGTTTCTGATTTTCCAGGTGCCTGGCTCCTTTCAAATTCTCAATTTCAGCTTCAGCTATTCTCTCTTCCCTTTCTTTGTCCTGAGCAGCTTTTTTTTCCTTGTATTGGGAGTTGAAAATATATATAAAGATGATTAAAATCAATTAGAAAATGGAATTTCACATCATCTTGAACTTAAACCAGCACATTTGCCTCATGTTTTCATTTCTCATAAAATCGAGAGAAAATGCGATAAAATATTTGTAGTCAAAAAACACACCCTTCTCTTCTGTGCCTTTGATATCCGAGACTGCTCAATTGTTTTCTCATTTTCGATCTCCAATTCTAAATTTGTTATTTCATTGGTAGATGATTCAACCTAAAAGCGAAATAATATGATCAGAACTGAAAACTTCTTTCAGATACCCATTGTAACATAGCTCTGGAGCACTAATTCATATTATTACGGTCATAGCCCTTGTTTGACTAAATTCCAGGGGCAGAATACCAAGGCTTCCTGTTGCCTTACCAATTTTGAATGCTATATGATAGAAAACATGTACATGCGTCATTTAAATTAAACTGATCGATAGAATCTATATCTTCCCCCAGTAGTCATATTAATGAATAACGTCCTTTGTTTGTATATTATTGTGCATTTTTTTTAATATACGAAAAGATGACATAAAACTGCACAAAATCAGTACAATAAAGGATTTTAAAACACTGGCTAACTTGAGATTTTGGAGCGATTTATGTTGAAAGCATGTCACATTGTAAATTGCTGCTTTTTATTGGTTAGTTGGGAGTTGCTGAAGGTAGCATCGTTAAGGCACTTTGTGCCAGTTATTACATAGTTCTGGCTACAATTCCTGCAACTTGGGCAAATTACTGCATTGATAAATTTTATGAAATAAAATTAAGATTTGGCAAACTTAATATTTTTAATCCATCATTTGGTTGGTTTACAGAATTAGGCTCTTATCATTCACTTTCTTTCAAACTGTGAAAACACATAATAAATTGTATTAAGGTTTGATTATGGTGAAGACTTTATTGTCCTTTAGGGGCGGTGCGGTAGCACAGTAGTTAGCACTGTGCCTTCACAACACAGGGACCAGGTTCGATTCCCAGCTTGGGTCACTGTCTGTGCGGAGTCTGCACGTTCTCCCCGTGTCTGCGTGGGTTTCCTCCGGGTGCTCCAGTTTCTTCCCACAGTCCAAAGATGTGCAGATTAGGTGGATGGGCCATGCTAAATTACCCTTAGTATCCAAAAAGTGTTGGGTGGGGTTAATGGGTTGCGGGGATGGGGTGGAGATTTGGGCTTGGGTGGGGTGCTCTTTCCGGGGGCCGGTGCAGGCTCGATGGGTTGGGTGCTCTTTCCGGGGCCGGTGCAGGCTCGATGGGTTGGGTGTGCCCTCCTTCTGCACTGTAAATTCTATGTTCTTCCCATGCAAAGAAATTTTCACTGACAGTACTCATTCGTAAAAAGGTTTCTGTGGTAAAACTCCAATTTTGAAAATTCCATTGAGAATTGCATGTACCAGTACTTCTATAAATGATGAAGTGAGAATGAACTGGCAGATATCAAATGCAGCATTTTTTCTCAACTTTGTCTTAACCAATGAAAAAGCATCAGGAACTTGCAAAAATTCATGTTTCTTTTCAATGTTATATGTCAGTTTACTATTGCGATATTTATATACAAGAGATTGGGAATCGATTTTAAATCTGACAAGCCAGTTATTCAGAATGCATATAAACTATGAGAATAAAGCTTAAGATTTGTGTCAAAACCAAATAACCTTTCATTATTCTATTCAAAATAGGAGAAAGATTATCTGAGATTTGGGTTTGCAAGTTTAATTAAAGTAAGATTACTAATGCTTTTCACTTCTTGTGTGGTGAATCTTTCATTGTGACATTTATGCCATGTAGCAAAAGCAAGAATGAGAATGCCCTATGATTACAACTCTCAAACTGAGGATGCACCATGCACTGCTGCCAGGAATTTTCTATGATATATGCTGCCCAATTTAACAGTTTTATTTGAAAAAGGAATCTGATTTGAGGAATCTAAACACAATGCCATCCCCTCACCGTACTAGGTTTATCAAGTGACCGAGTGAGCTGTTTAAGTTCCTCCTCGTGTCTCAGTTCCAATTCAGCCTCAAATTTGGCAACTTTCTCTACCAGTTGTTTTCTTCTTTTCTTGTCATTTTTAGCGACAGCATTTTTCATTGCCTGTATTTTAGCTGCAATTCAAAGTGAAGGCATAAAATTTAGTCATTTAGTTTTTTCATATACAAATCATTTCTGCAAATGTAAATGTTGCCACAGTTCCAGAAGACCATGGGCTGCTCTCCCCTTGCCAGAGAGAGTTGACTGGTGGTCATTAACCGGATGATCACCCCACCTCAGGCTAGGAGCAAGGTTAAAAAGGTGGGGCAAGGTTAAGTGAATAACCCCAGCAGGTGCAGGAATTGAACCCTAACTGTCGGCATCACGCCGCATCACAAACCAGTCACCCAGCCAACTGAGCTAAACTACCGAGGACATGCCTATCTGGGTGTAATTTAATTGAGCAATTCAGTTAAATCATAACAGTGGTTTGGCACAATTGACTGGCTTGCTGAGCCATTTCGGAGGATAGTTAAGAGTCAACCACATTGCTGTGGATCTAAACGATAGAAATGATTTGAGTCACCTGTAAGCCAAACCAGGTAAGGATGACTGATTTCATTCCCTAAAGGGCTTAGTGAACCAGATGGGTTTTACAACAATCCATGTCACGATTGTCAATTATTGAGACTAGCTTTCAATTCCAAATGTATTAATTAAGTTTCATTAATCAATTAAATTAAAATTTCAACAGCTGCCAGACTGGGATTTAAACCCCTGTAGCAAGAGCATTAGCTTTGGCCTCGAGATTACTCGGGCAGTGACATTGCCACAACTGAAGGAAAAGTGTGGCGTAGTGGTAATGTCACTTTCTAGTGATCCAGCGGCCCAGGTGAATGCTCTGGGGACAGGTGTTCACTTCCCACCACGGCAGCTAGTGGAATTTAAATTCAATTGGTAAATCTGGAATTGAAAGCTAGTCTCAGTAATAGTGACCATGATGCCACCATTAATTCTTGTAAAAACCCACCTGGTTCACGAATGCTCCTCATGCGTCATCCTTACCTAGTCTGGTCTATATGTGACTCCAGACGCACAGTAATGTGGTTGGCGCGTATGTGTCCTCTGACATGGTAAGGCAAGCCACTCAGTTCAAGGTGAATTAGGGATGAACAACAAATGAAATGAAAATGAAAATTGCTTATTGTCAAAAGTAGGTTTCAAATGAAGTTACTGTGTCGAGGAGGCTGGTATGGGAATTGAACCGTGCTGCTGGCCTGCCTTGGTCTGCTTTAAAAGCCAGCTCTTTAGCCCTGTGCTAAAAAAATGCTGGCCTAGCTAACCTTGCCCACATCCCATGGAAGTAAAAAAAAAACACCACCGTCTCCCCCAACTCACCAAATCACCTTTGACAGTATCTTCAAAACCTAGGACCTCTACTGCCTAGAAGGACAAAGGCAGCACACACAAGGTAACACCTCCACTTGCAAGATACCCTCCAAGCGACACACCATTTTAACTTGAAACTATGGTCATGGTTTAACAGAAACTGTTTGAAGTGTCATGTTGGGGCGATTGGCGGGGTGTTTCTCGATGGCCACGTTGGCGAGATTGTGGCCTGTATTTAACAGCACTTAGTGCCAGAAATGAGCCTCCACAAGTTTGTCACCATCTGATTCACCTAACGCACGCCTCAGCATCGCCCGCTAACAAGGGGGAGCTGTTATTAAATGCTCCCTCACCGCTCACTCCGTCAACACACAAGCAGTGCAGCATGCAGACCGGTTCCTCGGTTGGCCTTGTTCTGTATCACAAACCAGCTGTCCAGATAAACCTGCCCCCCTTACTTACTAATCTAATAAACTAACCTGTCTCTGGCTGCATCTGCAGTAAAGGGACAGCATTCTTTAACTTCGGCATAAAGCCTTTTTTTTGAGTGCATAAACCAGCACTAAAATATAAACATTTAGAATTGTACCAAATACAATCCTTTTAAATAAAAAGTCTGTAACATTTGTTTCTACAAAGTTCTGTTTTTCTTAATTTAGCACTGAATATCAGATAGTTAACAGTTTTAATAATTGTACTAATGATATAAACTCAGTACATATTAATTGGGCTGCACAGTAGCAGTAGTTAGCACTGTTGCTTCATACCGCCAGGGTCCTAGGTTCGATTCCCGAATTGGGTCACTGCGTGTACGGAGTCTGTACATTCTCCCCGTGTCTGCGTGGGTTTCCTCCAGGTGCTCTGGTTTCCTCTCAAGTCCCGAAAGACATGCTTGTTAGGTGAATTGGGCATTCTGAATTCTCCGTGTACCCGAACTGGCGCCAGAATGTGGCGACTAGGGGATTTGTTTACAGTAACTTCATTGCAATGTTAATGTAAGCCTACTTGTGACAATAATAAAGATTATCAAATGCAATGACAGTAGATAGAAATAAATGCATTAGTGCCAACGCTTGTGAAAATTATCAACTCATGTAAATGTAATATTTGTTCAAGCGCAATGAATGTATTGTTGCCAATGCAGTGTATGATTACTGATTAATAGGGGGATCGGGGTTATGGGAGAAGACAGGAGAATGGGGGATGTGAACCATATCAGCCAATATTGAACTGTGGAGCAGGTTGGTTGGGCCGAAATGCCTAATTCTGCTCCTATGTCTTCTGGTCTTATGCCAATGTAAATGTAACATCCTCTGAATTGCCATGTTTGAATGCATTTAGCCAATATTGCTTGGTGTACCTTAAAGTACCTTTGAATGATGATTATCACTTTTGCAACGTACAGAATTTTTTTCCAATGCACCAATGTCTTTGGATTTTGATATATTTGCTTTATGAATGAAGTTTATTAAAATGAACTTTGCTCTTTAGCCAGTAAAATTAAATTTTAAAAAACCTATCCCAAATTTCTATTTCATAATCTTTAAAACAACAGTTGTTGGGAAAGAGCGACCATTCATCGTCATTCCAATGTTAACATAATTTCCTCGTTCAACTACCCAGACTGTGCAAACCCCCCACCCACCAGATTTGTTTCCAAGCTCTTCTGTGTACAATTGTTCGGTAACCAAATGAGCCCACTGCCAAATATTACTTTTAATTTAATAACATTATATAATTACAAAATAAAATGTATTTGATGTCAGCTGCGACTCACCCCTGACTCAAAGTCCCAGGTTCAAGTCCCACTCAAGGACCTGACCACAAAACTAGGTTAACACCAGGTCGGTACTATTTCGGGGGCGAGTTATCTTTGGCGTCCCGGTCAATATTTACCCTTCAATAACTCAGACAGCAGTTTCTGGCCACCTTTTGCAGAGCTTAAAAGTGATTGAGAGGTGCTGTGGTCAGGGGGAAACGGGCAGGAAAATCCCCGAGTGGCGGGCAGGACACCAGGCCGCGTGTAGCTGGAAGGAGGGAGTGAGGCCTTCGGCCGGGGATCGGCAGCTTGCCAATTACCCCAACCCGCTAAAATCAGCAGACAGGCGGTGTAAATTAATGCAGACCCTTCGCGAGCCGCCGGCATTCGACAGACACCCGGCCCGGGAGCTGCAAAATCTGCTGCAAGATCAGGCACCGAGCAGCCGCTTCCCGGTCAAGGGGCCGCTCTGCTTCCCCCTTAAACTTCTCCAGGTTTCACCTACCCTGCAATTCTTTCTTTTCCTTACGGTGCTTCTTAAAAAGCTTCTCCTCCTCCGTTTCTATTTCTTCCATGGTGTTTGCAGCGACCCGCTTCTTTAACTGATGTACGGCCTGTGACTGTGAAGCTCAGACATTGAGAAACATCTTCCTCTGCAACAGAACCATCCCCTTTCAACTCTCACCCCAATACTAATTAAAGCTGCATCACAACGCGGACTTCTTCATAAACTCTGTCAAAACAGGACAGCACATCGTTCATAGTGTCTACTTTCATTGGAAATTCTGTAATCAGAACCATTTAATAACAATCGTTTATTGTCACAAGTAGGCTTCAATGAAGTTACTGTGAAAAGCCCCTAGTTCCACATTCTGCCGCCTGTTCAGAGAGGCCGGTACGGGAATTGAACCCACGCTGCTGCCTTGCTCTGTGTGGTAAACACCACTAGTGATATATTGTATGTATTACGGCACAGCCCGTATATTACAGGTACAACGGTAAATCCCTGCCTGCTGGCTCTGCCCAGCAGGCGGCATATAAATGTGTAGGCTCTCCTGTGCTGCTTTCATTCTGGTTCCAGCTGCGGGTGGCACAATATCTTGTGCAATAAAGCCTCAATTATTTCACCATTCTTGTCTCGTGGTAATTGACGGTACATCACTCTGCATTAAAAGCCAGCTGTTTCGCCCACTGTGCTAAACCAGCCCCGATCTATTATACTATTTCAGAGTATCATACTTTTTCAACTTAAATCCTATAACCAATTACTGTGCCAAACACCAACCATATTTTGAGTGTGCAACCCTAGTCAAAATTCAGTTGACAACTTGCATTTAAATAGGAAGTTTAACATGTTAAAATGTCCCAGAACAGGAAGGTCACAAACCAAAGATTTGACTCCTCGGCACATAAGGAGATCCTGGTAATCAAAAGTTTGAAAGAGGTAGGTTTTTTAAGGAGGGAAACAAAGTAGAGGGATGTATTTCAGGCTGAATTCCAGAGTTTAACTGGGGTCTTGGCAGCTAAAGGCACAATGATTGCAACAATTAACATTTCGGATGTTTGAGAGTCCAGAATCAGAGGAGCAGATACATTTCAGAGGGGCAGCATGGCCAAGGAATGTGTGTTCATGGCACAGCCAAACAAGTTGATTATCAGCATTCCACCATATGCAAATAGTAGGCAATTAGAGTGGGAGGCATTTCTTGTCAGCCACATGTTTAAAGAAAGTTGGAGCCTCCAGCATCACTATCCACAGCTCCAGACTGCCACTTACATGTAAAAATGCATGTTGTCACTGCAAGTCAAACTGATCAGTTTGACAAAATGTGTGAAGGAAAAGGTAGGAAGGAAAGGCTAAGTGAGAAGTAAATTATCTTCTATGGAGCTGGTAAGAAAAGGGAATCTTGAAGGAAGGACTAAAGAAAAAAAATTCCAAGACTCACTAAGATACTAGAAATTGCAGGAGCAGAGGCAAGCTATGACACAGACAAGAAGACCAGATAGCAATGAGCGGAGGCCCAAGGCGACAAGCAGTAGCGGAGAAGCAAAATCAAGTGAAGGAACAATTCCAGGGCTCGGTAAAAGCATGTAATCTACTCTACCACTCCCAGAACCATTTCAGAGTGTGCAAAGCCACAGCAGACCCAGAAACAGAACCACTGGAGAAAAAGTTTCGCAAAGTTCCAAACTGCTTCAGGATTACATTAAAAAATCAGGTTGATGCACTATCAATTATGACGAGACGAGAGTGGAGTGTAATCGAGGCTTTATGACGCAGAGATGTGTCGCCTCCCGCAGCTGCTGTCGAAATGGCTGCAGCTCGGAGAGCCCACACATTTATACTCCGCCTACTGGGCGGAGGCAGCAGACAGGGATCTACCCCCGTACCTGCAGTACAGGGGCCTTACCGTAATACCCCTCGTATGCGGTATATACAATACAACAGTGGTGACTACCACACAGGTCAGCATAAAGTATCACTAATAACATGATGGAGACTTCAGTTTCTTATGAAGTCCCACAAGTTTTTGACTCTTCTGCATCCAGAATAACTTAATCATTGAGAGAGCTAAGTTTAATAGAAGAAAACAAGGACCAGATGAAAACACAGGTTTGTTTATCAATGATCTCGATAGACTGGCAGGAAACTGAACTAATATAATTGAAAGGGAAAGCTGATTCGTAGAAGGATCATTGTCGGAAGCAAAGCATTATCGGGTCTCTTGTAGACAAGGAAGTATTTAACTGGTGAAAAAAGTTCACATTGCGACACAAATGGAACTTCGAGAACAGAATCAGCTGGTTGTTTACAGGAAAAGAGAGGTCCTGTGGAGAAGATCAAGTGAGACCATTTAATTTGTAGGCCATGAAATGGAAGGCATGCCCAAGCCCAGCAAAATGGGAAAAGGTGTGCCAGCTGGCATTTTAAAATGATCCTGGTGTGGCGGGAGCATACCAAACTAAAAAAGTATCAGCAGGCGGGGCAGCAGCTGAGGGGTGGGTGGGGCGACAGGGTGAAACAATTGTAGAAAACTAAACCACCTTAAAACTGTTGCTCCGAAACACTGACAACCGGAAAAAGAGTGAGAACATTTTAAAGCACATCCATGTGCAAGGAGTGGAATAACCGGAAGAACAGAAATTAACTTTCCAAAGGGAGATAGCTGACACTGAAAACACAGGAGTGTTAAACTCAGCATATTCCACAGAGTTTAAATTAGACACATGAGCGAGGGTTTCTATTTTATCAGATGATGAAGTAAAATGGCTCAAATAGATTCCATTGCAACCCTCACCTATTATGTTACAAGATCCCGGGGGACTACAATTAAAATGAAAGACCAGCTCATGGTGTAGCTGAACTGTAAAGATTGAGAAATCTTCGAACCCCCCGCTCTGTCAGTCAAAATCAAGAATGCTCTCCAGCAAGCAGAAAGGCATGCCTAAAACTGTAAAAACTGAAATTAATCTGTAACCTGGACAAAGTTGCTGGTAAGAATTACAGCGCTACATTCCAAAATGAATTCCCAAAACTGAGAAAATGAAAAGCCGAACATCACATCACCCAAGAGCTGATGCGAAACCAATTTGCTTCTTTATACCAAGGAATATCGCTCACCTACTAGTTGACAAAATCAAGGTTGAATTAATGAGCTGCAGCAGAAGCAAGGGATTGTCTCATCGATCACAATGCCAACAAAATGGTGGTCAGGTCTGGTTACTGTCCCAAATCAAACAGCTTTATAAGAATCTGTGTGGGTTTAACTCAGCTGAACAAAGCAGTGGACCGTGAGACCCATCCAAAGACACAATGGACAAAGCTAGCCAAGAGCACATTATTTACCAAATTGGGTAATTGAAAAGTAGATTTTAGCAGTTGCCTCTTGACAAAGAATCCAGTTTTCTGACCACATTTTTAATGCCTTTTGGTCATTATTGTTATAGTACAGGACTCCCAAACTGGGGTCTGCAGAACCCAGGGGGTCTCTGGGAGTCTCTCAGGGGATACAGTATGAGTACCCGTTACACCACCCTGGGCAAGTGCATGGTCAATTACAGCCCCGGAGTCACAACGCAAGTGAATTAACCAATAATTCTCAGCAAAATTCCTGAAATCTTTGGCCTGTGGCTGGCCAATAATTACAGTCACCTGCTTTGTAATTTGAAACTCAATTACTGTTTTTCATAGCAAGATGAATGATGATGTACAGCAGATACAATTGGGTAAACATTAATAACTACCTAATTCGTACTGTAGTCTTCCTCCTGCCACCCTTTAAACACACACACAAGACAGGCAAACTCAGGAGGGGGAGGCAAAAAATGTAAATGAAAGAGAAAATAATCTTTGCTTCAGATGTGAGTCCTTTGCAGGATTTCGCCACAGAAACTGGAGAATCACAGTCCTTGCTTTACAGCCTGTACTCACAATTTTCCTGATGAGAGCGCCCCGCTTTAATCTGGCCTTGCTTGCAATTTGTCACCTGCTCTCAGACCCTGTTTTCAGGAATCCGACATCCACAGGCTTAGTAGAGAGAGAGCTTTTTTTGGAGAGGTTTTGCAGCAGTTTCTCTGGAGAGGATTTGCTGGACCTTTCATCGCTTCTGCCAGAACCATGGAACCATGGCTCAAAGAAACATTCCCTTGTGATAATATCGAATCACCACCTCTTACCGGGCAGAGCACCACCCTTTAGGCTAATTCATTGGCCACCAGCCAAATCAATCAAGCCGAGTCATCACTGATGTCACAGCCTTCCAGATCTTCCAGTTTGAATTAAAGCCTGCTTTGCATTAAAGTTGCAGGTTCATTAAAGATCCATGGATCAACAATGTAATGGCAAAAATAAAAGAACAGGAAAATAAGGGAATAAGCAAGGAAAATGCTCTTGAAAAGATTAACCAAGTTTCAATCTCTTCTGAAGTCTTGGCACATTATGACAAAGTCGTATTGAGATTGTAGCATTGTCTACAGATCTGAAGGCAGTACTATTTCAAGTGGAAAAAGGTGGCAAGTGTAAACCAGCCTACTATCATAGAATTTGATCATAGAATTTACAGTGCAGAAGGAGGCCATTCGGCCCATCGAGTCTGCACCGGCTCTTGGAAAGAGCACCCTACCCAAGGTCAACACCTCCACCCTATCCCCATAACCCAGTAACCCCACCCAACACTAAGGGCAATTTTGGACACTAAGGGCAATTTATCATGGCCAGTCCACCTAACCTGCACATCTTTGGGCTGTGGGAGGAAACCGGAGCACCCGGAGGAAACCCACGCAGACACGGGGAGGATGTGCAGACTCCGCACAGACAGTGACCCAAGCCAGAATCGAACCTGGGACCCTGCAGCTGTGAAGCAATTGTAGCTATCCACAATGCTACCGTGCTACTATGCCTCTAGGTCACTCACAGAAGTGGAACAATGACATGCCACAATAAAAAATAAACTTTGGCAGCAACGTGGGCACATGAAACATTGTCAGACTATGACATGGGATTATATTTCAAAATCAAAGCAGATCATAAACTGCTAGTTACCCTTCGGAACATGAAATAAATTGTGAGGATGTGAACCGGAATCCATTAATTCAGTTTAAATTGGTGAGATATGACACCATTACAGAGTTTGTATCAGGAAAATGTAAAACAACAGCGCACACACTGTCACAAAGACCATCAGAAGGAGCTGAACAATAAGTAAGAGACCTTCTTGTTTATTTCTTTTACTTCAGGTTTTGGTCCATGGACCCATAATCAGGATGCACCTGGAAGCAGAAGACTCAAAGTTGAAACGGCCTGCTTGCTAGGACATTGTGTTTCCAGGCTTTGTGTTTGGGAGAGGAGAAGCCATTACTCTTCAGCACCAGGTGGACCTTAGGAACCGGTTTGGGAGGGGGGGGGGGGGGGAGTTGTTTCGATTGGTTAACTTCCAACTGATGGATTGGCCAGGGACAGTGTTCTGTCTGACATCGGTCAGTGATTGGTTCCTGCGTGGTGTTCTCTGAGAGAACTTGGCAGAAGTGTTTAGACCTTGGAAATGAAAGGAACAGCGTTTCTCTCCTGCTTGCTGAACTGAAAGACTATTGTTCTGAAAGCACCGAGTTCCTGGCACATCCTTTGCTGTGAACCTGAAATGATACCGAGTCTGCAGAGAAGATAGACACCCTTGCCAGAGGACACCATCTCAAGCTTAAAGGAAGAAGTACCAAAACAAAAACTTGAACTTCAGGGAAAACTTGAACTTCAGGGAGACATTGACTGGAAGTCACCCCAGTGCATTAAAGATCCTTCTCCTTTTATTATTATTAATATTTCCCTTTCCACCACCCTTTCCTCTCTGTGATGTTTGTCTATGTATGTGTAGAGAGTGGGGCATTGGGAAAGGGGTCGTAGATCATCAGTTACATTTTCTGTCCGTTTAATTGTACATTTTACATAATAGAGGGGTACTTGTGTTGTCAAGTTACTAACCTGGTGACTGTCGTTTATTGGGCTCAACCAAGGACCTCAGTTTTTTTTAAAATGTACTTTATTCCAAACATGAATAAACAAGAACAATAATAAATTCAGCAAAACTAACAACAACATACATATTGTACAATTTTATCCCATTTACCATTTACCCTCCCCCCCTCGCCCGCAACGAACAGTTCTTCAAACATTGCCATGAACAATCGCCACTGTGCCTCGAATCCCTCCTCTGGCCCCCTCAAGTCAAGTTTGATCTTTTCCAAATGTAGAAAGTCATACAGGTCCCCCAACCAGGCTGCCACTCCTGTTTGCGAGTCTGCCTCCCAATGTAACAAAATCCTCCGCAGGACAATTAGAGAAGCAACAGCAATAATATTGGCCTTTTTCCCTTCCATCAGCTCCGGCACGTCCGAGACCCCAAAAATCGCCACCATTGGGTCTGGCCTGACCTCTACCTGTATAACTTTGGATAATGTCCCAAACACTGCTTCCCAGTACCTTGCCAGCTTCTCACACCCCAGAACCTGTGCACATGGTTCACCAGCCCTCACCCACATTTTTCACACGCGTCAATTACCCCACGAAAGAACCCGCTCAGTCATGCTCGAGGCATGTGCACTCTGTGTACAGTCTTAAACTGGATCAGGCTCATCCGCGCACAAGAAGTAGCATTCACCTCCGCACAGCTTCGCACCACAGACCCCGATTTATATCCTCCCCCAGCTCCTCCTCCCACTTACATTTAAACCTCGCCACTTGCCCCCCACTCCCAGCTCCCCAAGTAACCCATATATGTCTCCAACCTTACCCTTTCCAGACTCGTCTTGGAGTATCAATAGCTCCAGCAGACTATACCCTAGCAACATGGGAAATACCCTCCATTCTTTTCTCATGAAGTCCCGCACCGGCAGATACCTAAACTCACTCCCTCTTGGCAGCTCAAACCCTTCCCGTAGCTCATCTAAACTCGAGAATTGCCCTTCCAAGTACAGGTCCCTCACCTTATCCGGTCCCAACTCCCTCCACCTTCTGTACATCCCATCTATCTCCCCAGGCTTAAACCTGTGGTTCCCACACAGTGGTGTCAACATCGACATCCCCTCCAATTTAAAGTGCCTCCTTAATTGGTTCCATACCTTAACCGTCGATTGCACCACCGGCCTCTCCAAGTACTTCCCTGGGGCAAACGGCAGAGGGTCGTCACCAAGGCTCTCAGGCTTGATCCCCTGCAGGACTCCTCTTCCATCCTAACCCACTCTGCACCCTCCTCTCCCCACCACCACCTCACCTTCTCCACATTAACTGCCCAGTAATAGTGTAATAGGTTCGGGAGTGCCAACCCCCCTTTCTGTCTCTGTCTCTGTAGCAGGGCCTTCTTTACCCTCGGCACCTTCCCCACCCATACAAACTCAGAGTATAATTTCTGAAAGAGAGACTTCAGGAGAAAGGTCGGGAGGGCCTGGAAAACAATTAAGAACCTTGGTAACAAATTTATGACCTGCACTCTCCCTGCCAACTTCAAATGCAGTGCATCCCATCTTTTAAGGTCCCCTTTAATGTCTTCCACTAATGTTGTCAAGTTCCACTTGTGCATCATGACCCATTGCCTTGTCACCCGAATACCTAAGTATCTAAACCCTTCCCTAGCCACCTTAAATGGCAGCGTCTTTAGGTTGGCTTTCAGCCCCAGCTCGTTCACTGGAACTATCTCGCTCTTCCCTATGTTTAATCTATATCCTGAGAAGGCCCCAAATCTCTCCAGTATTCCCATGATCCTACCCATATTCTCAAGCGGGTCTGACACAAACAACAACAGGCCGTCCGTGTATAGTGATACCTAATGTTCTCTACTCCCCCTCACAATCCCCCGCCACTCCGAAGACCGCCTAAGGGCCATTGCCAAGGGTTCAATCGGCAACGCAAATAACAACAGCAACAATGGACATCCCGGTCTCGTATCTCTGTATAGTTCAAAATTTTGTGACCTCATTCTGTTCGTGGCAACACGTGCCACTGGGGCTGTATATAACGTGCCACAAACTTCAGTCCAAATCCAAACCTGTCCAAAACTTCAAGTAAATACCTCCATTCCATCCGGTCGAAGGCCTTCTTCACATCCATGGAGAAAATAGACTCCGACACCTGCCACCCCCTCCCCCCCGCCACCCCCACCCCCCCCCGACGGAGTCATTATCACATTCCTGGTGTTGCATGCAGCAGTGCCATACACCAGTTCACGGACTCCCAAGAAGCCTGCCATTTGTGCGGCCTTGTGGGATCCGTAGACCACGTCTATGTTACGTTTTATAGGCTGCACTCCCTTTTTAGTTTTCTGACAAATCTTTTGTTGACATTTTGTTTGCACTTCAGCCCCACACTCCTGATCTATGGGCAGCCGGTGTAGAGATGGGCAGGGAGGGCGGAGGACCTCCTTGTGAACCTGCTCCTGGACCTGGCGAAGCGGGCCATTTATTGATCCAGGCAGCGGGCGACCGAGGGGATCGTCCAACCAGACTGTTTGATCCTCTTCCGCAGCTACATTCGCGGCCAGGTGTCCCCAGAAAGGGAGTATGCAGTGTCCATGGGCACCATCAAGGCCTTCTGTGCCCGGTGGGCACCACAGGGGTTAGGGTGCTTTTTTGCACTCTGATTTGATATTTATGTTCTGGCAGTGACCCTAACAAGAGTGGCCCTTTTTGTTTTTTCCCTAAGTTTGTTTCCTTTCTTCTATTTTGTTCGTTGACCTCAAAAGAGTGGCCAATCCATTTCACCTGCACATCTTTGGACTGTGGGAGGAAACCGGAGCACCCGGAGGAAACCCACGCAGAAAGGGGAGAGCGTACAGACTACAACAGACAGTCGTCCAACGTCGGAAAGGAACCCGGGTTCCTGGTGCTGTGAAGCAGCAGTGCTAACCACAGTGCCATCGTGCCGTTAGACCATATTGCCTGTATAGTTTCCTGCTTTCTGCCATCCTACGTTCTTGAATAAAGGATGTTACATTAGCTATTTACTGAAGTATGTTCCAGAATCTCAGGAAACTTGGAAAATTATAACCATTGCATCTATTATGGTGCCGTCACTTCTTTTAAGACCCAAGGATGCAGGCCATCCAGTCCTGAGGACTTGTCAGTCTTTAAATCTAATAATTTTCCTAGCACTTTGTCCCTGGTGATTGTGGTTGTTAAATTCATCCCTCACTATCGTCTCTTGATTATCAAGTATCTTTGAGAAGTTTTCTATGTCTTCTTAAACAGACTTAAAATACTTACTTAACACCGCAACCATTTATTTGTTTCCCATGATCAATTTCCCAGACTTACTCCTCTAAAGAACCAAAACTGGATTTTGTTATGTTTTTCCTATTTAACTACCTGTAGAAACTCTTACTTTTCATTTTCATATTCTTCCTTTTCTTCTTGCGCAGTCCCTTGGGACTGTGGATATCTTTCTTCCACTCTAGATTTGTGAGTCCAATGCTGGATCTGCACACTCTGCCACAGGGCCAGCGAGTGTTTGATGAGGCGGGTGGATGGGATGCTTGGATTTTAGTGTGCTTCTTCCACTGTCTTCTCTTGGCCTCCACCCTGACCTGTTGGAGACATTCATGGATGCTTCCTCTTCAGTTTGGGTGGTCTCAAACAAGAGATTCCCACATACTAGTGCGGATTCTGCATTTATTCAGGGAGGCTCTGAGAACGTTCCTAAAACCTTTCTTCTGCCCTTCTGTTAATCATTTGTTTTGGGAGTCTTGTGTCAGGCATGCAGACGATGTGGTCGCCCAACATAACTCATTAACCAGAGCCAATTGATGCTGCGGATGTTGGCCTAAGAGAGGACACTGATACTGGGGTGCCTATCCTCCCATTGAATTTGCAGGATTTTGTGGAGGCATCATTGGTGATATTACTCCAGGGATTTAAGGTGTCTGCTGTATGTTGTCCATATCTCTGATGCATACAGGAGGCAGGTAGCACTGCACCCTTTAGACCATAAGGTTGGTGCTGGGTGTCAGGCCTTTGTCATCAAACTTCTTTTTCTTTAATCAGGTGGAGGCTGCACTGTTGCACTGGAGGTGATGTTCAGTTTCATCTGCGGTCTGTTCTCGCTGAGAGGAGGCACCCGAGATATGAGAAAGGATTCACATTGTCCAGTAGTTCTACATTTATCTTGATAGTCATGGGGTAGTGTTGTGCAGCAGGAGCAGGCTGGTAGAGGACCTTTGTCTTCCAGATGCTTGGCTGAAGGCCCATTCTTCTATATGCCTCCACAAATGCACCAACAATAGTTTGGAGCTCGGCCTCTTGAGGGTGTACAAACGCAGGCATCATCAGTGTACTGCAGCTCAATTTGGTTCTGGACTGGTGGTGGTGTAGGTTGAATAGTTTCCTGTTTGTCCTGTAAAGTAACTCCACTCCAGTGGGGAGCCTCATGAAGATAGGGTGGAGTGTTGTGGCGAGGAAGATGAAAAAGAGCATTGGTGTGGGCACAGCCTTGCTTGACCCCAGTTTGCATTCATATTGGATCTGCGGCAGATCCACTGGTCAGGATCATGGGCTTGCATGTCACCATGCAGCAGATGGAAGATGGTGACAAATGTTCCTCTGCAATTCCTCCGGTTGATAGTAGAAGGCCTTTGTGAGGTCAAAGAAGGTCATGATTTGAGATTGTTGTTGCTGTCTGAATTTTTCTTGTACTTGTCTTGTGTCTCTGTTGGATGGAATCTACATTATAACTCCAGTAGGAGCTCTTTGGCCATGAGGAGAAGGTGAGGGCAGGGCAGCATGGTAGCACAGTGGTTAGCACAGTTGCTTCACAGCTCCAGGGTCCCAGGTTCGATTCCCAGCTTGGGTCACTGTCTGTGCAGAGTCTGCACGTTCTTCCCGTGTCTGCGTGGGTTTCCTCCGGGTGCTCCGGTTTCCTCCCACAGTCCAAAGATGTGCGGGTTAGGTGGATTGGCCATGCTAAATTGCCCTTAGTGTTACTCGGTTACGGGGATAAAGTGGAGGTGTGTGGTTGAGTAAGGTGCTCTTTCCAAGGGCCAGTGTAGACTCGATGGGCCGAATGGCTTTCTTCTGCACTGTAAATTCTATGATCCTACGGTTCTATGATTAAGAAGGACTCTTGCAATGACCTTCCATGTGGCGAGCAACAGAGATATCCCTCTGTAGTTACCGCAGTTGGTCTTGCCTCCTTTATTGAAGTTGGTCACAATTATGGCATCTCGGAGATCCCCTACAATGCTTCACTCTTTCCAGATAAGCGAGATAAGTCATGCCAAAAGTACTTCACCAACCTATCTTAGTATTTTGGCAAGTATTCCAACTGTGCCAGCAGCCTTATTGGTTCTTACCTGCAGGATGACCATTTAACCTCATGTTGAGTTGGGATTATGCTAAGGTGGTGGCGGGTACCATGTTGTGGAATGTTGTTAAGGACACTCCTGTAAAACACTGTGTCTCAGTGAGGAGATCTTCAAAGTTCTCCTTCCAATAAGCGTTTACTGCCTTTATGTCCTTGATTTGTGCCACTCCATTCTTAGCTCTCAGTGGGATAGGTTGACAGCCAATAAATGGTTCGCCACCTCTAGCCACCTAGAAACAGGTGGCTGGGAGGCCAGAGAATTCCACCCTTTATGTTTCCTGGTGGATAAACCATGGATATTCTTGGGGGTGCTGAATATGGTAGATTTAGGGCACAGTGGGCACCGTGGACATTCTGTGATTCCTGCTCATTGAATCCATTACTTGTGAGGCGCTGTCTGAGTTGGTCTTTCTTCATAGAGTCCTTTAAACCATTGATATTGGTTTTCCTGCGGCAGCACCCCTGATGCAGCTGCTGCTGTTTTGGGGCCAGGTTGATGGAGACAGTAGCCCAAGATTAGATGATGGTCAACCCAACATTTAACTCCTGCCATGGCATGGGTGATGTGCACCTACCTACTTGTGGTTCCTCGGTTATATGATGACATATTCGAAAGGTGCAGTGTCTGGAAAGAGGGTTTTTACATTACTAGCTAGTTTTCTCTCATAATCTTCTCTCTGCTGTTTATTATCTTTTTAGTCATTCTTTGCTGGTTGATAATATCTGTCCAATCCTCTGATTACCATTAATCTTTACAGATTTATAGTGTTTCTTTAAATTTAATACTAGTGTTAACTACCTTATTTAGCCAATGATCTTTCTCAAGAGCTTTTTTCTCACTGGGATAAATCTTTGCTGTTTGAATAAGTATCTCCTTTAAAAGTCTACCATATACTGTCCTACCTTTTAACTTAGTTTCCCAGTTCACGTTAGCCAACTGTAAATTCATATCCTCTTTTTTTACCTTTATTTAGGTTTAAAAGACTAGTCATGGACCCACACTTCTCCTTTTCAAACTGAACATGAAGTTCTATCTTGTTGTGATCACCATCGCCTAGAGGCTCCTTTACCATGAGGTGATTGATTAATCCTGACTCATTGCACATTATCAGTTCTATGATAGCCTACTACCTGGTTGGCTCTTGAATGCTCTAAGAAATTGGCCTGGAAACAATCTATGAGCTCACTTTCCAGGCTACCTTTGGCAATTTGATTTACCCAATATTCATATCGATTAAAGTCACCTTTGATTATTGCTGTACCTTTCGTACACACCACATTTATTTCATCCTGTATGCTTTGCCCTACAGTATAATTGTTGTTCAGGGTTCTATAAATTACTTCCAGAAGTGACCTCTTAACTTTACTGTTTCTTATCTCTACCCAAACCTATTCTACATCTTGATGTTTCAAGCTGAGGTCATCTTTCAATAGTGAACTAATGTCATCCTTGATTAACAGAGCTATCCCACCACCTTTTCCTAGCTTTCTGTCATTAAGGGAGGTGGTGGTGTAGTGGTATTGTTACTAAACCAATAATCCAAAGACCCAGTTACTGCTCTGAGGATCTGGGTTCAAATCCTACCATGGCAGATGGTGAAATTTGAATTCAATAAAATAAAATTTGAATGATGACCATGTGTTATGTATCTGAAAATCCTGCTGTTTATGTGTCACATGATACGTAGCGATGTCAACAGAGTGTTGGCGTGGGGTTTGGGCAGATGACCTTAGTAAACCTCTTATCATGTTCGACTAGAGTGTGGGCACCTCCATATTTTTTTCGGCGGCAACCAAGAACTTTCACAAGAGAGAGAACTGGCAATGAGGGATCAGGCAGGAAAAATCTCTGTTGACTAATTATGGTATCGCATTGAGAATTATGGTAGATTCTCAGGACCGGACTCGCGCGTGCTCACACAGACATCGGGCGAATCACTGCCACCTATGTGAAGGTTTAACAAAAGGTTCCGACAGCAAATGTGAGTATGAAGACCGACATTTGCATTGAAGTGAGTGGGGTCTGGGGTGCAAGGACCCCACATGTGACAAAGCTACTTGGGCTGCGGGGAATGGGGTTTTGAAGTTTGCCTACTCTGCATGAGCCACTACTCGTGAGAAAAATCGAAATATTCAGGCATAAAAGGGGAAAGACTTCTTAGTTACATGTTCAAGGACTTCCTTGAGCCAAACTTTCCAACACAGTCGGAAGGAAATGTAGAGGAGTATGACGATTAGAGGATTTTAGAAATATTGGCTTCTAAATATTGGGACAAGGTAAGAGTTAAAAGCCAGGGGGTTTAGTGTGTTTGGCTGCAATGGCCATGTTTTTAAAATGGATTTTGCTTCTAGTAAATAGCAGTTGAAATTGATAAGTAAAATGTTGATTGACTGGGGAGGTCAAAGTTAATGTGCTTTTGCAGCCTGCTGAGATAATGGGCTGGATTCACCACTGTTCGGATTCTCCATTGTGCCGGCAGCCTGGGGCTGCCCAGAATGAGAAACTCCATTGGCCGGCTGGCGAGACGGAGAATCCCGCCCTACGTGTTTTTCAGCTTGGGGAGATGAGGTCATTGCTGGGGGGAGCTCAGAAAGGCAGATACGCAGTGAGTTTAGAGACGCTCTGAGAGAGTAAGGAGCTGAGTTCTGATCTGCCTATCGTGGAGTCCACAATTCTTTCCAAGTAGGATAGTTTAACAAAGAGGAATAATATTTTCAAGCACAGCAGCCTTGCCTGAAGCCAAAAGAGAAAATGTTGAAAATCTCAGTAGGTCTGGCAGTATCTATAAGGACAGAAAAGAGCTAACGTTTCGAGTCCAGGTGACTCTTTGGTTTCAGATTCCAGCATCCGCAGTAATTTGCTTTTATCCAGCCTTGTCTGAAGTCAAGGAAGAGGCTGAAACAACATAGTTGAAGTAGCTATTTGAAGGTATTCTTCACATCGGAAGAAGTTCCAACTGGAGCCAAATCTGTTTATTAAAGCAAGAATTACTCTATGCCCTGCTAATCTTAAATTGGATTCAGAGCTGTACGTTTCTTTTCTTGTTGTTTAATGGGAAATTGTGTAATAGGTTAAGGGGTAAGCTGCTCTTTTCGGCTGTGAAGTAAAAAGTTTGATATTGTATTCACAAAAAAGTTTTGTTTTATAAACACCAAGGTACTATTTCTTCATGCAAGCACTCCTAGAGTGAATCATTCTTTCCGCACAGCCTTAAGATGAACTAAAATATTGGGGTTTTGGTCCAGTAGCCTAGCCACTGTTGGGGTCTGGTTTGGGATTGTAATAGGAGCCGGGATCCAAAAATGGCAGGAAACACAAGTGCCAGAAATACGTCTGATGGGAATTATGAAACATGAAGTTCATATGAAGAAAAATACCAATCAGGCACCAGAGGACCTAAAGGTCTCAGCATTTCTCAGCTCAGTTTGCCTTAAAACATTTATTCTGCTACAGAATCTTGTTCACCCAGCAAAACCAGCAGACAAGCCCTTCAGTGAATTAATGAAAATCTTAGTGGGACATTTCTCTCCTAATCTGTTATTGATTGCAGAAAGATTCCGATTCCACTTCTGTCGCCAAAAGGAAGGTGAAACCATTTAACAGTTTATAGCGTCTTTAAGAAGCTACATTGCCAAAGTATATCGGGCTCAGAAAACGTCTTCTACACCAAGTAAGAGCAAGAAGAACAATACAAATATACAATTTAGTTGTGCTTACAAATTAGTGATGAAGCTCAAGATCACTCAAAAGACAGCGAAAACAAGCTACAGCAAGAGCAAAAGCTAGGTGCTTTGTCAATGCTGGGAGATCAGCAATATTTTTGGGTATACCCAAAATTTGATGGTCATGAAATTAAAATGGAAATGGATACAGGTGCAGCAGTATCGATAATACCTGAGACAATTTATCAACAAAAGCTGAGGCACCTGCCTTTAAAACTGTCAAACGTGATTCTAAGGATGCACACTGAAGAGCTTGTACCATTAAAAAGATGCGTCATGGTGAAAGTAGAAGCAAAAGGGCAGACGGTGAAGTTGCCTCTTCACAATGTCCTTGGAAACTTTCCTGCTCTATTTGCCACAGCGTGGCTGGCTAAGATTAGGCTTAACTGGGAAACAGCCAATAAATTAGTGGATTCAAAGAGC
This sequence comes from Scyliorhinus torazame, assembly GCF_047496885.1. Taxonomy (NCBI): domain Eukaryota; kingdom Metazoa; phylum Chordata; class Chondrichthyes; order Carcharhiniformes; family Scyliorhinidae; genus Scyliorhinus; species Scyliorhinus torazame. The sequence goes on along the minus strand of NC_092717.1, from coordinate 170,061,759 downwards.
AACTTGCAACACTTCTGAAGAAGTACAAGAAGGTATTCAAAGATTCATTATGCTCTATGACTGGAGTTGAAGTACACCTAAAAATCAAGCCAGACAGCACACCCAAATGTCTCAAAGGTAGAACCATGTCATACACATCAAGCCTAAAGTTGAAGAAGAACCTGCTGCTGCAAGTGATTGGACAACACCAATTGTTCCTGTTTTAAAGTGGGAATTAGTGGATGAAGCTTAAGATCACTTAAAAGATAGCGAAACTGAGCTACAGCAAGAAATAAAGCTAGGTGTTTTGTCAATACAGGGGGATCAACAACATTTTAGGAGTGAGAATTTTTGGAGATTTGAAAACTACTATTAACCCAGTCCGTGCATAGATCATTATTCACTGCTGCTGAATGAAAAATACTCATCACCGATTTGAGTGAACAGGAACACTTAACGAATTTGGAAGCAACCCTGAAATGGTTTCAAAGGCACAAACTGAGAGTCAAGAAGGAAAAGTGTGACTTGAAAGAAGCTTCACTTAAGTCAGAGTGGTTGGTTCACTATAATCCAAAAATGAAGTTGCAGTTAGCCTGTGATGCCTCACCATGTGGGGTTGGTGTAGTCATCTCGCACATTATTATTATATTTAAATTTTTCCAATTAAGGGACAATTTTGCAGGCCAATACACCTATCCTGCACATCTTTGGGTTGTGGGGGTGAGCGTCACACTGACATTGGGAGTATGCGCATACTCAACATGGACAGCGACCCGGGGTTGGGATCGAACCCGGGGGCCTCAGCACCGTAAGGCAGCAGTGCTAACCACTGCATCACCGTGCCGCCCATATCTCACATATTATGCCTTCAGGAGAGGAACAACCACAGCATTTGCTTCACGTAGTCTTAATAGCACAGAAATGAATTATGCTCAAATAGAAAAAGAAGCTTTGAGCATCATTTTCGGTGTAAGAATGTTTCACCATTATATTTATGGGTGTCACTTTACCCTTTTGATGTAAGGTGATGGACTTGGTTCAAAAAGTGATGCTATCAGACGTTTATTAGAAAAATCCAGACCTCAGGCCCTGCATCATATGAAGACTTCGGCTGACAAGTGTAGAATGAAGTACTATTGTGGAGGATCCGTGTGGTTATTCTTCCCTGCTTACATAGCAGAGTCCTTTACCAACTGAATGAGGGACATCCTGCTGTGGTAAGGATGAAGGAATTGACACACAGTTATTTTTGGTGGCCAGGATTAGATGCTCAAATTGAAGAGGGAGTTTGGTAATGCCAATCTTGTGCAAAATTATGGAAAACTCCAACATTACAACCATTACATCCATGGGAATGGATCACTCAGCCATGGCAGAGAATACACATTAATTATGCTGGTCCAGTGGAGGGTCACAAGTTCTTGGTGATTGTGGGCACACACTCAATGTCCAGAAGTCACAATAATGAAGTCAGTGACGACTGAGCAGGCCATTGAGGAACTAGACAAAGTATTCACAAGATTTGCGACACTGGAGCAGATTGTCAGTGATAATGGTACGCAATTGACTTCAAAGGAGTTTGAAGACAATTTGAAAGGGAATGGTATACACCATATGATGTCAGCTCCATATCATACAACAACGAATGGATTGGCCGAACCTTTTGTGTAATCATTAAAGCATTTTATCGAAGCATCGAAGCCCAGGGAACATTATGAGAAGAGTAAACAAATTTCTAATATCTTATCGGAACACTGTAGATGTTAGAACATAAAGTTCAGCAGCAATGCTGCTGTTCAAGAGAAAACTACGAGCACAGTTTTATTTGTTAACTCCACCTGATACTTCAGATATTGTCAAATGACAATATCAAACACCAATTGCTAGGAGGGAGGAAATCTCTAAAGGATGAGTATTCAACCCAGGAGAGAGAGAGTTACACCATTAATGAGAAATGGGTATCAGCTATGTTCCTAGCAAAGTCAGGTCCAATATCATACAATGTACAGATGGATGATGAAAGGGTTTGAGGATGCAATGCTGATGAGTTAATTGCTGCCCAAAGTGAGTTTGCAGAAACTTTGCAAGAAGTTCTACCTTTAGAAGATCTGGAGAGTTATACTTCAGAACAAACACCAGAGACAGTGACGAGTTCAGAATCTGTTTCTGAGGACATTTCAATGCTCTGGTGACAGATATTGAAATAACTACTCAGGAAGTACCATCTACAGAAAGGAATGAGGACACTTCTGAGATCACAAGTCGCCGAGCTCAGGAGCACTGAATTCTACCGAAACGGAACAGGTGTCCACCACAGAGGATTGTATATATGTGTAGAAATAACGTATCAGGGGATCTGTTGTATAAATGTTAATTGTTGTCGTTGAAATAATGAAGTAAAGGGGGAGAGGGTGTTATGTATCTGGGTATACATTCCTGCTGGTTATGTGTCACATGATGTGCAGTGACGTCAACATGCACTTTGGGCAGATCACTACCTTGATTGTATGGGCAACATCTCTTAATAAATCTCTCATTGTATTTCACAAGAATCCAGGGTGTGGACACCTCCATACCTTTTAGTTTTGCAACAAAGAACTATAACACCATGAAACCATTGTCGATTGTTATGTATAACCATCTGGTTCACTAATGTCCTTTCGGAGTGGAAATCTGCCATCCTCACTCTTAACTGCCACCCAATTCAAGGAAAATTAGGGATGGATAACAAATGCCGGCCTTGCTAGTGACATCCATATATCATGAAAGAATAAAGAAAAATTAAATTTTGTATGTCAAATACCCTTCAATATTCCGGTGCCAGCCTTGGTCACCTTTCAACTTCTGTCATGCCTATCGGGTCATAGACAACAATTAATTCTTTCTTTTTGTTACAAATTGAAGGAAACCAACTATTTCTAATAGGTAAAAGGGATCATTACTTAGCCTTCAATTATAGATTTCAAAAGCTCAGTTTAAAAGTCAGTTTAAAATGGATTCCTTCATGACACTGAAAATCAGTACAAATTTACAAAGTGCATAGTTTGCAAGAATAAAGTCAAGGCAAAATACAAGCATTTGCAACAATTTGCAAATGAGCTAAAAACAAAATATAACATTTCTACTGGAGTTCAAATTGACATTATAGTTCATATGAGCTTTCTATTGTCCGAAAGAAGAAATTGTAGGATTCAGCACATACCAGTCCAATGATAAGAGCAGGGTTTGCATTCCAACACACACTAAAGAATTCTAAGATACAATATGACTGATAACTTGAAGTTGATGTTGCATATTGAAAACTGACAACACAATCATCAAATCAAATGTATTGAAGACTCACTCAAACCAATCAGCATGTTACAGGGGCAGGAATAGATTGACTTAGACTGATAACAAATTCCTTAAAGGTAGTAGTTCAGGCTGCCATTTTCCATTCTAGAATCACCCCATACTATTTGCCTAGCTATCTACTATCTTAGTTTCATATTTCCCATTTCTCACTTGCACAGCTGTTTGCTTTGAGCAAAGAAACCGTTACTGCTATTGTATTTTGAATTCAAGTCATTTTGTAAGTTACTAAATATAACCATCTCAAGTAAAGCCTTCTCCAGGGGGCTGTATTGAGAACATTAGATTTTGTAAACACAAGAAGATTACTCTCTTTTATAATCAATAGATACCAATAAAATTTCATTTCACAACCGAGAAGTGAAGTGCAAATTGATGCCTAGTTAAGTGTATAGGAGAATACATTAACACAAGGGCAGTCTTCGACAATTGGCGTAGTCGGCAGAGGGGAGGAGATAGCAGAGCCAGAGGCGATCGGAAGGAATTTGAGGAAATCGAAAGACCGAAGATCGTACCGTTAACAGAAAGACCAGAAGGATGGAAGAGCAAAAGACATCTATCCGAAAAACGGCTAGACTGGGGTAAGAAAACATCTTTTCACATCATTTAAAGTCTTAAAGCCGCACCGGCTAGTGCCACGACCCCCTCTAGAAAGGACCTGTAAAGAACGAGCTATTCAATCAGATGCAGGTCGTACAACTAAATAAAATACAACTGCCAAGTTGTGAAGGTGTAATTTCAAAGGTGTAATTTGCAAGCACCAAACAGCTTGGAGTTGAACTGACAAAAACAACAGCCTGTGTTCAAAACCATTTACAAGATCCCACAGACTATGACAAAACGTTTGAAACAGTTTGGAAGGAGCATTCCAGAATGGAACTCCAGCCAAGAGAGGAAAACTGTGATATGAGTAGATTAGGACCATTTAAAACCGCTTTTGTCGCTGGTTTAAAACCAGAACTGTCCACAGCTTTAAACTTGGTCCTACCCGACTGGCAGCAAGAGGGTACTAAAAACCGTAACAGATCTCAGCCCCAGTTCGAAACAGCAGCTGCTAAAAATAGCACATCAATCGCTGCAGAAATTACTTCTTTTCCTGAAATGAAATTAAATGAAATCCGCTTATTGTCACAAGTAGGCTTCAAATGAAGTTACTGTGAAAAGCCCCTAGTTGCCACATTCCGGTGCCTGTTCGGGGAGGCTGGTACGGGAATTGAACCGTGCTGCTGGCCTGCCTTGGTCTGCTTTGAAAGCCAGCGATTTAGCCCTGTGCTAAACCAGCCCCTCCTACAGTAACAACAAATCCGACCCCTGTTCTCACTCCGATAATGTATTCCAGAAAAGATATGAAATTCCTTTATTGTGGCGAAGGCAGCCATTATGCGAATTTGTGCACATTCAGAATACAGAGATTCAGATTTCATGACTACAAAATGGATTCCTACGACCAAGACCCACCTCCTGACTACAGAGATAAGCCCCAAGTCACGTATCACCAAAAAAGGCTCTCGCTACGCAACACATCAATAGTTCATTGCCAAGAACTATTAACTTGAGAAGGGCAAACTGTCATTTGATGAATGATGCATTGTTAATTATTGTAAAAAAATTAACAGGCCTTGTTAGTTCTGCTTACCAACAGATTATGCATGGCAAGATTAGAAGCTGGCGAATCCATATACAGAAAACCAAGTTCATTCAGAGCAAGATTGATTCAGTCATATATACAAAATAAAAGCATTTGCAACAATTTGCAAATGAGCTAAAAACAAAATGCAACATTTCTACTGGAGTTCAAATTGACATTATAGTTCATATGAGCTTTCTATTGTCCGAAAGAAGAAATTGTAGGATTCAGCACATACCAGTCCAATGATAAGAGCAGAGTTTGCATTCCAACACACACTAAAGAATTCTAAGATGTGTTATGGGCCAGGATTTAGAGAACTCCAAATTGTATCATGGAGTTCACCTGACCCACAACTTTTAATAGATTGTGGTACGGGGGAGCAGATGGCCTGCTCTACAGGTGTGGTACAGCATAAATGGAAAAGTATTTTTTTTAAAGCAAAACAATGTTTATTCTATGAACTCAAGTTAACCTTTTTAAAACATACAGTAAACATCTTACCAACCATTAATTCAAATACAACCCCCAAAGAATACAACACTAAGTAATCCTTTAAGCTTTCCTTTTAACATCCATAAGAATTAAAACACCTTTTACCAGAAGCACACTAGGTTTACATTCACGACTGAGAACATTTCTAATGCTGATCAGATTCAGCAAATGATCAAGAGATAGTCTTTTCATGGCAAAGAGATCAACAGTACACCTGCTCTGTCTGGCTTCAGCTCCAACACTGAAAACAAAACTAAAACACACCCTGCAGCAAACAGCCTAAAATGAAAGTAAAAAGCTGTCAGACAGCCCAGCTCCACCCACTCTCTGACATCACTGCAGTAGTAAACACCCATTTCTTAAAGGTACTCTCACATGACACCTCCTCCCAAGAAAAAAACCCCAAAACATCAACTTCAAGATGGTTTCATTTTTCACCTTTTCACGATCCTTTAAGAAATGCACACAGTAAATATACTTTTTCATTTAAAAAAAACAACACACGCAAACAGATATAATAATATAGTCCATTTTTGTTCTTCTTCCTCCAACTAAAATCCTTCTTGATTGATAGTCTCTTTGAACAAGAAGGTCCTTGCACGATCCGTCCATTTCTCTACGCCTCGGCATTTCTCTTTAAAGTCAGATACTTTAGTTGAATCTGATCACAGAGTCCCTTGTAATTCTCCAATACAGGAGCATTGGTTATCACAGTTTTCAGGCAGTCAAATGCCTGTCGAAATTCTACTGTTCACGGAAATGTTCGATGTGTCTTCAGCAAGTCCATCAGTGGAGCAATCACGCTACAAAACATTCGTACAAATGCTCGATCAAATCCACTCATGCCAAGAAATCGCATTATTTCCCTTCATCTTGAGGGTATCGGAAAGTCCTCAATAACTGTTGGTTTCACACCTCGTGTGACCATTCGACCCTGAAAATGAAATGAAAATGAAAATCGCTTATTGTCACAAGTAGGCTTCAAATGAAGTTACTGTGAAATGCCCCTAGTCGCCACATTCCAGCGCCTGTTCGGGGAGGCTGGTACGGGAATTGAACCGTGCTGCTGGCCTGCCTTGGTCTGCTTTAAAAGTCAGCGATTTAGCCCAGTGTGTTAAACCAGCCCCTAAACCAGCCCCTAAACCAGACCCTGTCCGATTCTATGGCCAAGGATAGTGACTTGGGCTTTTCCAAATTTATTTTTGGCTAGGTGTATCACCAAACCTGCCTCCTGAAGTCGATCGAATAACTCCATCAGATGTTTTAAATGTTCTTTCCATGTCTGGCAGAAAATTACCAGATCGTCAATGTATACCGCACAATTGGGTAATCCTCAAACAACTTTGTCAGTTAACCGTTGAAATGTGGCTGGGGCGTTTTTCATGCCAAATGGCATAACTTTGAATTGGTATATATCATCTGCAGTCACAAAAGCAGAAATCTCCTTCACTCTTTCGGACAGAGGTACCTGCCAGTAACCTTTAAGTGAATGCAGTTTGGAAATAAAAGCGGATTGTCTCACTTTCTCAATGCAATCTTCCAAACGTGGGATAGGATAAGAGTCCGTTCTTGTAACTGCATTAACCTTTCTATAGTCCACACACAACCATTGGGTACCGTCCGGTTTTGGTACCATCACTATGGGTGAGCTCCATTGGCTGCAACCCACTTCAATTATGCCATTTTAAAGCATACTCTCAATCTCTTTGTTAACCTGTGCCTAATTTAAAGGGTTCAGTCTGTATGGATGTTGTTTGATTGGAACAGCCTTTCCCACATCTACATCATGTGTAGCCATTTCAGTATTTCCCAATTTATCTCCACAAACTTGCCCATGTGATATCAATAACTCTTTCAGGTCAGTTCGTTTTTCCTCTGGAAGGTAACTCAACAATTTATCCCAATTTTTAAGAACATCCTCGTTTTCCAATTTAATTTGAGGTATGTCTAATTCACAGTAATCTGGATTTGGTTTGCCACTTTGAGTTAGAATCATTAAAACCTTTTTCTCTCTTTTCCTTTCAAAGTACCTTTTAAGCATACTCACGACACACTCGGTGAGGCTTCCTCCTATCTGGTGTTTGTACCACCTCACTTAATTTCCTTTCAATCTGATAAGGTCCCCAAAACCTTGCTTTCAAAGGTTCACCTACCACTGGTAACAACACTAAAACTTTATCTCCAATGGTAAAACTACGAACTTTGGATTTCATGTCCGCTACCCGTTTCATAACCTTTTGTGCAACTTTTAACTGTTGTCTAGCCAATTCACCTACTCTATTTAATTGTTCCCTAAAATTTGACACGTAATCCAATAATGTAATTTCCGATTTCTCACTCACCAATTTTTCCTTAATCAATTTAAGTGGTCCTCTTACCTCATGACCAAAACGTAGTTCAAAAAGACTGAATTTGGTTGACTCATTCGGTGCATCCCTAATTGCAAACAGTATGAATGGAATTCCTTTATCTCAATCCACTGGATAATCTTTACAATAAGCCCTCAACATTGTTGCTAATGTCTGATGCCACCTTTCTAATGCTCCCTCTGATTCTGGATGGTATGCAGTTGATTTTATTCCTAAGCTATCCATAACGTCTTTGAATAACCTTGAGGTAAAATTTGATTCTTGATCCGATTGTATTTCTGTGGGTAGTCCATATCTAGTGAAGAATTTAAGTAACTCCTCCACAATCTTTTTAGCTGTAATATTACGTACTGGAATGGCCTCTGGAAACCTAGTAGACACATCCATTATCGTCAAAAGATATTGATTCCCACTTTTTGTTTTAGGAAGTGGCCCTACGCAATCAATTAGGACCCTTGTAAAATGTTCCTCAAATGTTGGAATGGGTATTAAGGGCACTGGTTTTATCACTGCTTGAAGTTTCCCTATCACTTGACATGTGTGACATGATTGACAAAATTTAACTACATCTTTATGTAGTCCAGGCCAATAAAAAATGTTTTTGTATTTTAGCTTGAGTTTTCCTTATTCCCAAATGACCTCCCACTGGTACCTCATGTGCAACTTGCAACACCTCCTTTCTATACCCTACCGGCAATACTACTTAATGAACTTCTGCCTACTTTTCATCCGCCTGCATATGTAAAGGTCTCCATTTTATCATCAAGACATTACTTTTACGGTAATAACACTTTGGTGTACACTCAGATCCTCTTCCGTGTATGCTTTCTGATACATCCGTTTTATTTTCACATCTTTCTATTGTAACTCCGCCAATTTTCCTGAACTAAAAATATCTGCCTCATCCTCCACCTGTTCTTGTTCTTTTTCAACCATCTGATCAAAAATCGTTTCTGATAATTGCACTTCCACATTATCTTCACTCTTTGATTGCTCCTCTTGCCTGAACCTGTGACGTTGCGACCTTGTTACTACACAATCTGGAAACATCCCAGGATATTCATCCTTCAACACTTCAGTTGAATTTCCACTGGCTTATCAACCACAGTTGGCATCACTCCCATCTACGATCCAGCTATATCATTACCCAAGATAAACTGTATTCCTGGACAAGATAGTTTCTCTATTACTCCTACTACCACTTCAGCACTCTTCACTGGACTTTCCAACCGTACCTTATTCAATGGAACACCAGTCCTCTCACCCTGAATTCCACATATTACCACAGTTTCTGGCAATATACTTCCCAAACTACATAACTCCTCATCTCCTACCATTAAAGATTGACGAGCTCCCGTATCTCTTAAAATTGTGACTTCTTTACCTGCTCCTCCTGATACACATGAGTAAACTTTTCCCACACAAGTAAATTCTTTAAAGAGATTTGGCAACTTCTGATCAATCACCTCTTGATCAGGCTACACAATCTTTTGCACCTCCTTCGCTTCACTTGGGCTTTCCTTTACCACTATAACAAACCCCACTGTCTTATCCTGTTTTACCACAACAGCCTTCCCAGTGCTTTTCTTCAACCACCAACACTGTGACTTTACATGGCCTAGTTGATTACAGTGAAAACATTTAAAACTTTTAATTTCTCTTCCATCCTCCTGGATTTCTTTTTTAATCTGAGGTACACTCTTATTATCTCCCATCAGATCACCTTTACCTTTACCACTTGAGTGTTTCTCATGTCCCCAGTTTCTATCCCTCACAGGCTGAAACTGATGTCGGAAACCAAGCTTTGATTTATGAACGAATTCATAATCATCTGCCATTTCTGCTGCTCATCTCGCAGTTTTAACCCTCTGCTCTTCCACATGAGTTCTCACTACATCAGGAATTGAATTTTTAAACTCCCCCAAAAGCATAATTTCTCTAAGAGCTTCATGTGTTTGGTCTATTTTCAAAGTCCTTACCCACCTATCAAAATTACTCTGAGCCTTTCAAACTCCATGTATGTTTGACCAAATTCTTTCCTTAAATTTCTAAACCTCTTTCTGTAGGCTTCAGGCACTAGTTCATATGCATCTAAGATGGATTTTTTCACCTCCTCATACGTCTCAGCTACCTCCTCCGGTAGTGATGCAAACACTTCACTAGCCCTACCTACCATCTTTGTTTGAATCAGTAATACCCACATGTCCTGTGGCCATTTCATTTGTTTAGTTACCTTCTCAAATGAAATGAAAAAGGCTTCCACCTCCTTCTAGTCAAACCTTGGCAATGCTTGGATATATTTAAATTATCCCCACCATGCCTTCGACTATGACGCTATTTCTCACTATCCTCATCACTATCCTCCAACTGTACGTTTCCCTTTACGTCTGCCAATTTTAACTGACTGTTATGTTTCATAGCCATTTTCTGAAGTTCAAACTCTCTCTCTTTTTCCCTTTCCTCTCTATCTCTTTCCTTTTCCTCTCTATCTCCTTCTTTGTTTCTTTCTTCCCTCGCCTTTTCTTTTTCCCTGATCGAGATCTCCCTGTTTCTTTCTTTTTCTCATTGCATATTCAAGCTGCTTTAATTCTTTTTCATGTTCAAGTTGCTTAATCTGCAACTGGATCTTTGCCATTTCTAATGCGCCAGACTGTATCTCAGGCAACTTTAAATGCTTAGCCACCACCATAATTACCTCACCTTTTCGCATTTTGTCAGGTAATGTTAACTGCAATGTTTTTGCCAAATCTAACAGTCTGCTTTTAGTCTCTGTCCATGAGGTACTGTGTGTGACCATCCCCACCCCCAAAAACTTCTGAGCCGCTGAAAGAGCCATTGTCCACAACACACTCCCTACTTAAACTGAAATACCACACCTGAAAAGCAACCACAATATGCTCACCCCTTTAAGTTCACTAAACCAATCTAATAGATAGACTTTTATCCCAGACGAGTCCCCAATTTGTAATGGGCCAGGGTTTAGAGAACCCCAAAGTGTATCATGGAGTTCACCTGACCCACAACTTTTAATAGATTGTGGTATGGGGAGCACACGGCCCACTCTACAGTTGTGGTACAGCATAAATGAAAAAGTTTTTTTTAAAGCAAAACAATGTTTATTCTATGAACTCAAGTTAACCTTTTTAAAACATACAGTGAACATCTTAGCAACCATTAACTCAAATACAACCCCCAAAGAATACAAAATTAAGTAATCATTTAAGCTTTCCTTTTAACGTCCATAAGACTTAAAACACCTTTTACCAGAAGCACATTAGGTTTACATTCACTACTGAGAACATTTATAATTCTGAATTCACCAAATGATCAAGAGATAGTATTTTCATGGCAAAGAGATCAACAGTACACCTGCTCTGTCTCCAACACTGAAAACAAAACTAAAACACACCCTGCAGCAAACAGCCTAAAACAAAAGTAAAAAAGCTGATAGACAGCCCAGCTCCACCCACTCTCTGACATCACTGCAGTAGTAAACACCCATTTCTGGGTTTTTTTTGATAAACAATTTTAGTGAGGCATTTTGGCATAACAAACAACAACAATACAAAACAGTGTGCAAAGAACAATCAACATAGTGCAATAAAACAGCTCTCCTCCCATTTCTTAAAGGTACATTTCTTAAACACCCATTTCTTAAAGGTACTCTCACATGACAGATGCAACATGGCTGATAACTCAAAGTTAATGTTGCATATTGAAAACTGACAACCCAATCATCGAATCAAATGTATTGAAGACCCTCCCAAACCAATCAGCATGTTACAGGGGTAGGAATAGATTGACTTAGACTGATAACAAATTCCTTAAAGGTAGTAGTTCAGGCTGCCATTTTCCATTCTAGAAATCACCCTCTACTATTTGCCTAGCTATCTACTATCTTTGTTTCATATTTTCCATTTCTAACTTGCACAGCTGTTTGCTTTGAGCAAAGAAACCGTTATTGCTATTGTATTTTGAATTCAAGTCGTTTTGTAAGTTACTAAATATAACCATCTCAAGTAAAGCCTTCTCCAGGGGCCTGTATTGAGAACATTTGATTTTGTAAACACAAGAAGATTACTCTCTTTTATAATCAATAGATACCAATAAAATTTATTTTCGTACACGAGAAGTGTAGTGCACATTTATGCCTAGTTAAGTGTATAGGAGAATACATTAACACAAGGGCAGTCTTCAACACAAATGCTGTGTGCATTTAGATGCAGGACCTTAAACTCTTTTATGGCCCAGTTATGTGATTTCCTGGAAAACTGCTCCCAGCATGGTTTGGATGTATACCGTCCCAGTGGTACAGTTCCAAGTACTGGTGCCAGTACCAATGAATCAAACCCCATTTCTCACACACCAGTCTTTGAGCCACGCATTAATCTCTCTAATCGTATTTCCCCGATGTCAAATCACTCATGGCTCAGTTAGTAATCCAGAGATTATTACCTTTGAGGTTCTGCTTTTTAATTTAGCCTCGAGCTGCTCATACTCTGTATTTCCTAGTTCTGCTTATGTTGTTGGTACCTATGTGGATCAGGACGATTGAATCTTCCCCCATCCGCTGAAAGTTTCTCTCCAGCCCGGAGAAAAGATCCTGAACGCTGGCTCCAGGAAGATAACACAGCCGCCTGGACTCTCGCCCTCGGACTATCCTCCTGACTCTCGTTTCCCCTGCTACCACTACATTTTTATTTACTCTCTCTGATTGTATGACTTCCTGTACCATGATTCCATGATCAGTTGGCTCATCCACCCTGTAGTCCATTCCTATTCAAACAAGCTGAAAGAACCTCAAATCTATTGGGAAATTGCAGAGGCTGAGGCTTTTGCATTCCTGCCTCCTGGGTCCCCATTCTTACCTCACTCACAGTCACACTATCCTGTCCCTAACTATTGATCAAATAAGAAGATCCTATCTTAAGGGGTATGATTGCCGACTGGAATAAAGTATCCAGGCAACATTCTTCCCCCCCTATGTGTTGTGGTGTCTCCAACTCGGCGTCCAGCTCAATGACTCTGAGTTGAAGCTCCTCAAGCCATATACACTTACAGCAGATTTGCTTGCCCTGGATCACACTGGCATCCAGAAGCTCCCACATTCTGCAATTACATGAATCGACTCCTCTGCCATTCTTAATGAGTTTTAATCAATTCATTATTGTTATAACCTGCCTACTTACCATTGGCTGGGGACTAATGACAATCCCACAATCCTGTGGGAGTATGAGCTTCCCCAATGAGGGGGGGCGGAGAAACCATTCGTAAACTCCTAGTATAAATAAAGCTGACCAGAGACAAGGGAAGGTAGTCCTCACAATCTTCCACTGGTGCCTCACTCGAAGCCTGCGCAGGTCATTACAGAACTGAATGGAGATAGAGACGCTGACATGACGGAGGCAGCAGACTCTGACTCCGAGATGGAGACACAGGATGCATCAGAAGGGGAATCCTCGGGTCCACGGGCCGTGGATGTACAACCGTTGCGCCGTTCATCACGGAAGCGCCGGTCTCCGTCTCGTTACACGCCGCCTGATCCAGTGCCGCGTGCAAATGGTGTCCGGCCTGCGGCAAAACAAGTCCGACGGCCTCCTTCGCCAGGGTCTTCGGTGGATTCCTTGGACTTTGGGGGGGGGAGGGATGTTATAACCTGCCTCCTTACCATTGGCTGGGGACTAATGACAATCCCACAATCCTGTGGGAGTATGAGCTTCCCCAATGAGGGGGGGGCGGAGAAACCATTAGTAAACTCCTAGTGTAAATAAAGCTGGCCAGTTTAGGAACCAGCAGGAAGGAGTGTGCAGCAAGGGAAGTTGCTGCTGCTGCTGTTATATATATAAGTTATTGTAAATAAATGTTATTACTTTGTATCCTTAAAACTCGTGCTGGATTCTTCGTGGCCCTCACAAAAATTATTTTCACAACTTACTGTGCTAATTTAAACCTGAGTGGTAAAATAGACCTTCATCACTTTTTAAATATTTTTAAAGTGCACCTTTTTTCTAATTTCAAGCTATTTACACACTCTCCCGAACAGCAGTTACTCACCAATCATCTTATGGCTTTCCTGTGATGCCACGTTTTGATTTTTTAAAAAATTGCTGACCTCCAGCAGCCACAAGCCTCGCTCGTTATTTATATAATTTCCCTCTTCTGCGTGTTTCTGCAAGTCTACCTTCTCTGTGCTCTCCCAGACAACTATAGGTCCCAAACGTCACTCTTTCCTTCTATCTTCTCTGTCACCAGCGTGCTCCATTTAGGCCCACTTTCTCTGTGCTCTCTTAGATAACTTTAGGTCCCAAACCTCACTCTTTATTTCTACCTTCTCCCTCTCCTGCATGTTCCTTGGGACCCTTTCTCTGTGCTCTCCCAGTTAATGGTAGGCCCTGAGCCTCACTCAGTACATATATCCTCTCTTCTGGTGTGTTTCTTACAGGTCTGATTTCTCCACTCTCCTAGGTGGAGGATGAAATTACGATGGGGATAATGACTTGTGGAGAGATGTGCAATAAAGAGTTAACATCAGAAACGGATATAATAATAATGTCAAATCACATAACTGCAGAATAAGAGAGATCTTGAAGAGAGCAGAAGCTCTTACCTCTTGTGGATGTCCAAATGCTTCAATACTGGCTGTTCTGGTGAAAGAAACTATGTACTTGAGCAGCATACTTTTGGGAGACTAGACAATCCCCAAAGCTCATCTGAACACCTGCCACACACGAGTTTGGAAGATGAGAGTAAGTGGAGAATATTTCAGCACATTCCTGACTTCTGCCTTATAAATGTTGGATAGTCTTTGGGGATTCAGAAGGTGAATTACTCACCACAGAATTTCCAGACTCTGACCTGCTCTTGTAACCACAGTATTTATTGGCTAGTCCAATTAAGTTTCTGTTCAATGGTAACCTGCTCTGAGATGTAAATGGTGGGGATTCAATGATGGTAAAGTTATAGATGATCAGATTACCTCTTGTTGAAATGGTCATTGCCTGGCACTTGTAAGGTGAATATTACTTTCACATATCAGCCGAAACCTGAAGGTTGTTCAGGTCTTGCTGAATGGAGACTTTATATTTGAGGGGTTGCAACTGGAACTGAACATTGCAATCAATGGTAGACATCCCCACTTCTGACCTGATGAAGAGAAAATCATAACAAAGCATTGAAGATGGTTGGACCCAGGACACTACCCTGAGGAACTCCTGCAGTGATATCCTGGACCTGAGATGATAGGCTTGTAGCACACTATGTTCTTTTGTGTGAGATATGTCTCCAATGGAGAGTTTTCTCCTGATTGCCATTGACTTCAATTTTGTGAGGGCTCCTTGATGCCACATTCAGTTCATTGCTACCTTGATATCAAGAGCAGTTGCTCTTTTGTCTAAGTTTGGACAAAGGCTACAATAAGGTCCAAAGCCTCGTGGCCTCTGCTGTTTTTTATTCTGCACGCAAAAGCAAACCTCCTATTCTCAACTAAAAACAAGAGTCAGTATTTTGATTCACAGAACAAAAAAGAAAAAATATATACTTTTTAATGTTGGGATGTAAAAGAAAACTCCCATGTGTTTAAAAAAGAAAACACAAGAGGTGAAAGATTTGTAGTGTGCTAAATTGAAGAAGTTATTTTTCCCAGAGAGTAAACAATAGTTTGCCTGGGTAATCAGCAAAATGTAACATGCTTGCAGAGTAATGCTGTTTGAGGAAGCAGCTTTCAGCTGTTGACTCTCTGCCAGCAGGCGTGATCAGCTCCAAGAAAATTCCTGACCAAGTTATCATATTTACATTTCATTGATGCACAACATTAGGTAATTACTTTGATCCAATTCCCTTCCCGAAACTGTTATGAATTCTGCTTCCACACTGTTTCTGACAGGCATTCTATATCATTACAGCTTTGTATTGAAAAAATAAAATTTGAAGTGCAAGTTCTTAGTTTAACAGATTTTATTTGGGAAATGGTGTTCCGAGACAACACACACAACAATCTGATTGCTGCCTGAGATCCTTTCAGTTGCTGAGTTCAGTCACACTGTGATTTCCTATCCAAGTCTTCGCTAACATTCTTACAAATATCCCGCTGTTTAAGCTCAGCCTAAATGCAATTACATCATGCGTCCGACGTGACCTTCACTCTTGTGTTACATTAATTTGCAATAGCTCAGCATTCCAGAGAGTTGCTTTCATAACACAAGTTGTGCTTACTTGTATGGAAATGGTAAACATAAGTATCTATTAGAAGATTAAGACCTGCACAAGGCTGTTTGTATGATGATAATCAGGAGGTTTGAGCTGATTTATTGACATTGTACAGAATGTATTTCAACAGTTCTGCATAAATTGTCTTTAAATGACAAAACTTGGCTTTTTAACAGTATTCATTATTTTTGCATTATTACTTGAATACAATCTGTATCCATAAAAAATAAGCAACTATGATCAGAACATTTACTTTGAAAGTACTCCTGTTGGAAAAGTACAGCAACTGAGCATTTTACATCAGCACCAAATATTATCTTTATCTTTATTATTTTTACAAGTAGGCTTACATTAACACTGCAATGAAGTTATTGTGAAAATCTTCATTCAATTGCCTTCATGGGTGATGCCACTGTACTGTGAGAATGTAAAATGATTGTATTTTTCAATACAAAGCTGTAATGACATCGGGAGCGGGATTCTCCAAAATGGAGGCAGAGTGTCCGCGCCGTCGTGTTTCACGACAGTGCGAAACAGGCGTGGGCACTACCGATTCTGGCCCCCATAGGGGGCTAGCACGGTGCTGGAGCGGTTCACACCGGGGCGCACGAGCCAGCCAAAGGGGGGCACTATTTTGCGGGCTGGGTCTTCAAGTGGCCTCCGCCTTGTAGCATGGCGCGGCTGCTGCAGGCCGCCGCCGTGCACGTGGCGGCCATGGACCCAGCAATTCTCCGGGCCGTATTGGTAGCTAGAGTCGGGTGCTCTGCGCTGCCGGCATGCTAGCCCGCTGCAAAATGGGGAATCGGTGGCCGTTTTACACCATTGTTTCTGGCATAAAACGCCACTGTTCCCACCCCGGCATGGAGATACATCCCCAGAATTGGAAAATCCAGCACCTTGTTCCTGCAGGGTTGAAATCCAATCTTCAGCCTGTTGATAGTCAGTTGGGCAGTAAAGGTTTGTGGACAGCCTCTGTTCTTGGTGTCTGCCTCTCCCACAAAAGATTCAGCCAGTGCAGGGTGGGGAATCCAGCACCTTGTACCAGTCTGCCATGAGGGACCTTGTCAAACGCCCTACTAAGGTCCATGTAGATGACATCCACAGCCTTTCCCTCAGCAATTAATTTTGTCACCTTGTGGTAAACCACTGTATTCCTATATTAAGGGTTGTACGGTAGAACCTGCACTACAGGTTCACCTGGGCCACTGCATGCTAGCTCCGCCCAGGAGCCGGGTTATAAATATGCGTGGCCTTCAGCTAACAGCCATTTTGTCAGCTGCTGTAGGAGGCCACACTTCAGAGACGAATAAAGCCCCAGTTTGAATTCAACTTCGTCTCCAGCCAAATTGATCGTGCCTCAATTTATTAGTATCTGATTCAGAAGATGGACCTCCGGATTAAACCAGATCCACTGCAGCTGGATCCACATGCAAGCGACGCCAGAAAGGACTTTCAGCACTGGCTAGCTTGTTTTGAAGCGTATATCAATGCGGCGCCGACCCCTGTTTCAGAGGCTCAGAAGATTCAAATCTTGTACTCCAGACTCAGTTCTAAAATGTTCCCGCTGATCCAAGATGCACCCAATTACGCTGATGCTATGACTCGACTCAAAGAGAGTTATGAGCAGAAGATGAACACGCTCTTCGCCAGACATGCGCTCGCAACGCGTACTCAACTACCAGGTGAGTCAATCGAGGACTTCTGGAGGTCCCTGATTCCACTAATTCGGGACTGTGACTGCCAGGACGTTACAGCTAAGGAGCACTCAGATCTCCTTATGAGGGACGCTTTTGTAACTGGGATTGATTCCGATGTTATCAGGCAGCGGCTCCTAGAAGGGGCCACGCGCGACCTTGCAGAGACTAAAACACTAGCGTTTTCCATGACGGTCGCCCTGCGCAATGTACAGTCCTACGCCTCCAACTGCGCGGCCCACTCCTCCTGCGCTTCATGTGCCCCACAGGCAGCCGCCCCAGCGGGGGCGCTCCCCACTCAATATGCCTGCGCTATGCGCCAGCCAGTGATCTCCGGGAAGTCCTGATGCTATTTTTGCAGCCAACAAAGACACCCCCGCCAACGCTGCCCGGCCCGCGTTGCCCTTTGTAAAGCCTGCAGGAAGAAGGGCAGCGGTGTGCCAGGCCCACCCAGCAGCAGCGGTCACCACCAACCCCCCCCGGTCACGGACAATGGGCGGCACTATCCACCCCTCCTCCCCAGGCCATGTGCGAGCAATGGGCGCCGCCATCTTCTCCCCCGCACAACACGTGCGTTTCATGGGCGCCGCCATCTTGCTCCACCCCCGCAACGTGCGTTCCATGGGCGCCGCCATTTTGTGACCCCCAGGATCTCCGGGCGCCGCCATCTTGTCCACCCCGCAGCACATGGAGACCAACGGCGTTTCAGGACTCCGACGCTGCGGCCGTCTAACTACCCGACGATCAACCACGACTCGCATCCATGGTAATCGACCAGTCCAGACCACACACTCTGACCAACGCATCTACCAGCGTGAAAGTCATCGGCCACGTGACCTCCTGCCTACTGGACTCCGGGAGCACCGAGAGCTTTGTACATCCAAATATGGTAAGGCGCTGCTCCCTTAAGGTACATCCTACCAATCAAAGTATCTCCCTGGCCTCCGGATTCCATCGCGTAGCGATCCGGGGGTTCTGCACGGTCACGCTCACAGTCCAAGGCGTAGAGTTCCACTGTTTTTGCCTCTACGTCCTCCCTAACCTCTGCGCTGCACTCATCCTTGGCCTGGATTTTCAGTGCAACCGCCAGAGCCTGACCCTTAAACTCGGCGGACCCTTACCACCCCTCACTGTGTGCGGCCTCGTGACCCTAAAGGTCGATCCTCCTTCCCTCTTTGCCAATCTAACTCCAGATTGCCACCAGGAGCAGGCGGTACAGCACCCAGGATAAGGCCTTCATCAGGTCCGAGGTCCAGCGTTTGCTTCAGGAGGGAGTCATCGAGGCCAGCAACAACCCCTGGAGAGCTCAAGTGGTAGTGGTTAAGTGTGGGGAGAAAAATCAAATGGTCATGGACTACAGCCAGACCATCAACAGGTACACGCAGCTCGATGCGTACCCCCCCCCCCCCCCCCCCCCCACCCCCCACGCATATCTGACATTAACCTGATTACACAATACCGGGTCTTCTCAACGGTGGACCTGAAATACGCTTACCACCAGCTCCCCATCCGTAAATTGGACCGGCCATACACCACCTTTGAGGCAGACGGCCGGCTATATCACTTCCTTAGGGTCCCCTTCGGCGTCACCAATGGGGTTTCGGTCTTCCAAAGGGAGATGGACCGAATGGCCGACCGCTACAGCTTGCGGGTCACGTTTCCGTACCTAGACAATGTGACCATCTGCGGCCATGATCAGCAGGACCACGACGTCAACCTCGCTAAATTTCTCCGCACTGCCACTCTCCTCAACCACACGTATAACAAGGAGAAGTGTGTGTTCCGTACAAACCGCTTAGCCATCCTCGGCTACATGGTCCAGAACGGAGTTCTGGGGCCCAATCCCAACCGCATGCGCCCCCTCATGGAGCTTCCCCTCCCCCACTGCCCCAAGGCCCTCAAACGCTGCCTGGGGTTCTTCTCGTATTACACTCAATGGGTCCCAAACTATGCGGACAAGGCCCGCCCACGCATTTCCACCTGATGGCAGAGGCCCAACAGGCCTTCACCCGGATCAGAGCTGATATTGCCAAAGCTGGAATGCACGCTGTAGACGAAACACTTCCTTTCCAAGTAGAAAGCGACGCATCGGACGTCGCCCTTGCCACCACCCTCAACCAGGCAGGCAGGCCCGTGGCATTCTTTTCCCGCACCCTCCAAGACTCCGAAATTTTGCACGCATCCATTGAAAAGGAGTCCCAGGCTATCGTTGAGGTTGTGCGACATTGGAGGCATTACCTGGCCGGCAGGAGATTCACTCTCCTCACTGACCAACGGTCGGTTGCCTTCATGTTTAACAACACACAGTGGGGTAAGATCAAAAATGATAAGATCTTGCGGTGGAGGATCGAGTTCTCCACCTTTAATTACGAGGTTCTGTATCGCCCCGGTAAGCTCAACGAGCCCCCCGATGCCCTGTCCCAAGGTACATGTGCCAGCGCACAAGTGGACCGACTCCGGACCCTGCACGACGATCTCTGTCACCCAGGGGTCATCCGCTTTTATCACTTCATTAAGGCCCGCAATCTGCCCTACTCCATCGAGGAAGTCAGGGCTGTCACCAGAGCCTGCCAGGTCTGTGCGGAGTGCAAGCCACACTTCTACCGGCCGGACCGCACGCACCTGGTGAAGGCCTCCCGTCCCTTTGAATGCCTCAGCGTGGATTTCAAAGGCCCCCTCCCCACCTCCGACCGACACACGTATTTCCTCAGTGTGATCGATGAATACTCCCATTTTCCCTTCGCCATCCCATGCCCCAACATGACGTCTGCCACCATCATTAAAGCCCTTAATTTGATCTTCACTCTGTTCGGCTTCCCCGCCTACATCTACAGTGATAGGGGATCTTCATTCATGAGTGATGAGCTACGCCAGTTTCTGCTCAGCAGGGGTATCGCCTCCAGCAGAACGACGAGTTACAACCCCTGGGGAAACAGACAGGTAGAAAGGGAGAATGGGACGGTATGGAGGGCCGTCCAGCTGGCCCTACGGTCCAGAAATCTCCCGGCCTCCCCCTGGCAAGAGGTCCTCCCTGATGCGCTACATTCCATTCACTCATTACTCTGCACTGCTACTAACAGTACACCGCATGAATGTCTTTTTGCCTTCCCCAGGAAGTCCACATCCGGGTATCACTCCCAACTTGGCTCACAGCTCCGGGAACCGTGCTTCTCCGTAAACATGTGCGGCTCCACAAGGCGCCCCGTTGGTGGAAAGGGTGCACCTGCTCCACGCAAACCCACAGTACGCCTACGTGGTGTTCCCCGACGGCCGCCAGGATACCATCTCCCTCAGGGACCTGGCACCAGCAGGTTCTGCCCCCCCACCACCCCCGTCGCCCCCGGTGCCACCCTCCCCTCCCCCCCATCACCCCCCCTAGGACTGTCCGTCCTCCCCCTGCCCACCCCCGTTGATGAAGAGGATTTTGGCACGCTCCCGGAGTCAACTTAGACCACGACAGCACCAACATCGCCGGCTCCACTTCATCGATCCCAGAGGACGATCAAGGCACCGGACCGGCTGAACCTCTGACCGGCCCACCGGATGACCAGAGACATTTTTTTTAACTGTTCTGTAAATATTAAAGATTGCGAATTGTATATAGTAATCCACCACCCCCGCCGGACTCAATTTTAACAGGGGGTGAATGTGGTAAACCACTGTGTTCCTATATTAAGGGTTGTACGGTAGAACTTGCACTACAGGTTCACCTGGGCCCCTGCATGCTAGCTCCGCCCAAGAGCCGGGTTATAAATATGCGTGGCCTTCAGCTCGCTGCCGTTTCATCAGCTGCTGTAGGAGGCCACACTTCAGATACTAATAAAGCCTTAGTTTGAATTCAACTTTGTCTCCAGCCAAATTGATCGTGCCTCACACCTCCTCTAAAAACACTAGCAAGTTGGTAAGACATGACCTTCCCACACAAAACCATGTTGCCTATCACTAACAAGTCCATTTGCTTCCAAATGTAAATAAATCCTGTCCCTCAGTATCTTCTCCAACATCTTCCCCACCACTGACGGCAGGCTCACCGACCTATAATTACCTGGATTATCCTTGCTTCCCTTCTTAAACAAAAGGACAACATTGGCAATTCTCCAGTCCTCTGGAACCTCATCTGTGGTCAATGATCATGCAAAGATATCTGTTAAGGCCCCAGCTATTTCCTCTCTCGCCTCCCATAGTAACCTGGGATATTTCTATTCCAGTCCAGGGACTTGTCGACCTTAATGTGTTTTAAGATATCCAACACTTCTTCCTTCATTATGTTGACATGTCCTAGAGTATTTGCACACCCATCCCTAACCTCAACATCCTTCATGTCCCTCTCCTTGGTGAATACCGATTTAAGTACGCATTGAGGATATTTTCCACTTCCTCGGACTCCACGCATAACTTCCCACTTTTGTCCTTGAGTGGGCCTACTCTTTCGCTAGCTACCCTCTTGCTTCTTTTATATATATATATATATTTGGGATTTTCCTTGACCCTGCTTGCCAATGACATTTCATCGCTCTTTCAGCCCACCTAACTCCCCGTTTTGAGTTTGTTCCTACTTTCCCTATATTCTTCAAAAGCTTTGACTGTTTTTAGTTGCCTAGATCTTATGTATGCTTCCTTTTTTGTTTTTGACCAGTCGAACAATTTTCCCTGTCATCCATGGTTCCCTAATCCTGCCATTTCTGTCCTTCATTTTTGTAGGGATATGTCTGTCATGCACTCTAATCTACTGGTCTCTAAAGGACTCCCACATATCAAATGTGGATTTACCCTCAAACAACCGCTCCCAATCCACATTCTCCAGCTCTTGCCAAATTCTGTTGTAGTTGGCTTTCCCCTAATTTCACACCCTCGCTCGAGGACCACTCTTGTCCTTATCCACGAGCATTTGAAAACTTAAGGAATTATGATCACCATTCCCAACATGTTCCCCTACTGAAACTTTGGTCACCTGGCTGGGCTCAATCCGCAATACTAGGTCCAGTAAGGCCCCCTCCCTGGTTGGACTATCAACACACTGTTTCAAAAAACCCTCTTGGCACACCGAACACATCTGAATCTCTGGAACTCAGGGAGTCCCAGTCAATGTGGGGGAAATTAAAATCATCCATCACAACAACCCTGCTATTTTTACGTCTTTCCAGAATCTGACTACATATCTGTTCCTCTGTATCCTGCCGGCAGTTGGGAAGTCTAAAGTACACCCCCAACATTGTGATTGCACCATTCCTATTTGTGAACTCTGCCCATATTACCTCACTGCAGGATCCCTCCAAGATATCCTCCCCATCACAGCTGTGGTATCGTCCCTAACCAGTAATGCAACTCCCCACCCTTTCTGCTACCCACTCTGTCTCATCTAAAACATCGATATCTTGGAATGTTAAGCTGCCAATCCTGTCCCTTCTTTAACCATGTCTCCGTAATTGCAACAATCATAATTCCCCACATTAATCCAAGCTCTAAATTAATTTCTCTTACGTGTTAAACTTGCATTGAAGCAAACACACTCCAGACCTCCACAATCACTGAGATCAGCGATTTCCCTCTGTCTGCTTTCCCTCTTTGCTATATTTGTCTTAGTCTCAAGCTCTTCCCCAGTCTCTAAAGTTGCTGTCCTGCTGCTCGTGTTCCCACACCCCTGCCATACTAGTTTAAACCCTCCTGAACCACATTAGCAAACCTCCTGGCCAGGATATTGGTGCCCCTCCAGTTTAGGTGCAACCCGTCCTGCTTGTATATGTCCCTGGAAGACATCCCAATGATCCACATATCTGAAGCCCTCCCACCTACACCAGTTCTTTAACGTGTTCAACCGTAGTATCTCTCTGTTTCTAGCCTCACTAGCACGTGGCATGGGGAGTAATCTGAAATTATTACCCTAGAGGTTTTGCTTTTTAGCTTACTGATACACTATCAATTACGATGAGACAAGAGTAGAGAGTAAGCGAGGCTTTATTACACAGAGATTTATGGCCTCCTACAACTGCTGCCGAAATGGCTGCAGTTCGGAGAGCACACATATTTATACTCCGCCAACTGGGCGGAGCCAGCAGGCAGGGATCTACCCCCATACCTGTAGTACAGGGGCCTTACCGTAATACCCTCGTATGCATTGCAGTATATACAATATAATACAACAGTGGTGACTACCACAATTTACCCCCTGTTAAAAATGAGTCCAGCGGGGGTGGTGGAAAACTATTTACATACAGGTTGTCATTAAAATTTCAGAGAAGGTTACAAATTTAGACGGTCGGGTGCCTTGATCCGTCGTTGAGAGCGCCGCAGTGCTGGTGGTGAGTCAGGCGTCGGCTCGGTCGTCGGTGACTCCGGGAGCGGGTCGACATCCTCTTCATCCCCGGGTGGGACCAAGGGGAGGACGGATTGTCCTGGAATGGGGGCTGTGGTGGGGTGCGCTGGGGGAAGGGAAGGTGGCGCTGGAGTGGGGGGGGGGGGGGGGGGGGGGACCACCCAGCTGGTGCCAGGTCCCTGAGTGAGACTGTGTCTTGGCGGCTGTCGGGATACGCTACGTAGGCGTACTGCGGGTTTGCGTGGAGTAGCTGTACCCTCTCAACCAACGTGTCCGCGTTGTGGAGCCGCACGTGCTTGCAGAAGAGAACGTGTCCTGGAGCTGCCAGTCACATTGGGAGCGAAACCCCGGAGGTGGACTTCCTGGGGAAGGCAAAGAGACGTTCATGGGGGGGATTCGTTAGTCACCGTGCACAGGAGCAACCAAATAGAGTGAAGTGCGTCGGGGAGGACCTCCTGCCAGCGGGAGGCCGGGAGATTTCTGGACCGTAGGGCCAACTGGATGGCCTTCCAGACCGTCCCATTCTCCCGCTCCACCTGCCCATTTCCCTGGGGGTTGTAGCTGGTCATCCTGCTCGAGGCAATGCCCCTGTTGAGCAGGTACTGGCACAGCTCATTGCTCATAAATGAGGATCCCCGGTTGCTGTGGACGTAGGCGGGGAAACCAAACAGAGCGAAGATGGTGTTGAGGACTTTGATGACGGTGGCAAACGTCATATCGGGGCAGGGGATGGCGAAGGGGAATCTGGAATATTTGTCAACCACATTGAGAAAATACGTGTTGCGGTCGGTGGAGGGGAGGGGGCCTTTGAATTCCACGCTGAGGCGTTCAAAAGGGTGGGAGGCCTTCACCAGGCGCGCACGGTCTGGCTGGTAGAAGTGCAGTTTACACTCCACGATAGACCTAGCAGTCTCTGGTGACAGCCCTGACTTCCTCGATGGAGTAGGGCAGATTGCGGGCCTTAATGAAGTGATAAAAACATGTGACTCCTGGGTGACAGAGGTTGTCGTGCAGGGTCCGGAGTCGGTCCACTTGTGCGCTGGCACATGTACCTTGGGACAGGGCATCGGGGGGCTCGTTGAGCTTACTGGGGCGAAACAAAATCTTGTAATTAAAGGTGGAGAACTCGATCCTCCACCGCAAGATCTTATCATTTTTGATCTTACCCCACTGTGTGTTGTTAAACATGAAGGCAACCGACCATTGGTCAGTGAGGAGAGTGAATCTCCTGCCGGCCAGGTAATGCCTCCAGTGCCGCACAGCTTCAACGATAGCTTGGGCCTCCTTTTCGACGGAGGAGTGCCGAATTTCGGAGGCATGGAGGGTGCGGGACAAGAATGCCACGGGCCTGCCTGCCTGCCTGGTTGAGGGTGGCGGCCAGAGCGATGTCTGATGCATCGCTCTCGACTTGGAAGGGGAGCGTCTCGTCGAATGCGTGCATCGCGGCCTTGGCGATGTCGGCCTTGATACGGTTGAAGGCCTGGTGAGCCTCGGCCGTCAGTGGGAAACCGGTGGAGTGGATGAGTGGGCAGGCCTTGTCCACATAGTTAGGGACCCACTGGGTGTAGTACGAAAAGAACCCAGGCATCGTTTGAGGGCCTTGGGGAAAGGGGAGATCCATGAGGGGTTGAGGGCCTTGGGGAAAGGGGAGATCCATGAGGGGGCGCATGCGATCGGGGTCGGGCCCTAGAACTCCGTTCTGAACCACATAGCCGAGGATGGTTAATCAGTTCGTGCTGAACACGCACTTCTCCTTGTTGTAGGAGAGGTGAGGAGTTTGGCGGTGTGGAGAAATTTGGAAAAGTTAGCGTCGTGGTCCTGCTGGTCGTGGCCGCAGATGGTGACGTTATCCAGGTATGGGAAACTGGCCCGCAGTCCGTACCGGTCAACCATTCGGTCCATCTCCCGTTGGAAGACCGAGACCCCATTGGTGACGCCGAAGGGAACCCTAAACAAATGGTAAAGGCGGCCGTCCGCTTCAAACGCGGTGTACGGGCGGTCCGCCTTGCGAATGGGGAGCTGGTGGTAGGCAGATTTCAGGTCCACTGTTGAGAAGACCCGGTACTGTGCAATCTGATTGACCATATCAGATATGCGTGGGAGGGGGTACGTGTCGAGCTGCGTTTACTGATTGACGGTCTGGCTATAGTCAACGACCATCCTGTTTTACTCCCCCGTTTTCACCACTACCACTTGGGCTCTCCAGGGGCTGTTGCTGGCCTCCATGATACCTTCCCGCAGCAGCCGCTGGACCTCAGACCTGATGTAGGTCCTGTCCTGGGCGCTGTACCGTCTGCTCCTGGTGGCGACGGGTTTGCAATCCGGGGTGAGGTTTGCAAACAGAGAAGGCGGTTCGACCTTAAGGATCGTGAGGACGTATACTGTAAGGGGTGATAGGGGCCCGCCAAATTTCAGAGTTAGGCTCTGGAGATTGCACTGGAAGTCCAGGCCGAGTAGCAGGGCAGCGCAGAGGTTGGGGAGGACGTAGAGCCGGAAGCCGCTGAACTCTATGCCCTGGATGGTGAGGGTGGCGATGTGGTACCCCCGGATCGCCATGGAGTGGGATCCGGAGGCCAGGGAGATTCTTTGGTTAATGGGGTGTACCGCGAGGGAGCATCGCCTTACCGTATCGGGGTGGATGAAGCTCTCAGTGCTCCCGGAGTCCAGAAGGCAGGATATCTCATGCCCGTCGACCTTCACCTTTGTCGACACAGTCACGAGGTTGTGCGGTCGGGACTGGTCGATCGTGACAGAGGCGAGATGCGGCTGGTCGTCGGCGATTGCAGGCGATGAGCGGCCCGATGAGGTGCCCGATGGGCAGGAGTCCTGAGGCGGGAAAGATGGCAGCGCCCACGGGCCGTATGTGTCCTGAGGCAGGCAAAATAGAGGCACCCTCGGGCCGCATGTGTCCTGGGGCAGGCAAGATGCCGGCGCCCACTGGCTGCACGTGTTGTGAGGGGAGCAAGATGGCGGCACCCAAGGGCCGCACGTGGTCTGATGCAAGGAAGATGGCGGCGCCCACTGGCCGCACACAGGGGGTGCAGGGACAATAGCAGCGATTGAGCGGGCCTGGCACACTGCAGCGAAATGTCCTTTCTTGCTGCAGGCCTTGCAGAGCGCGCTCTGTGCCGGGCAGCACCGCCGGGGGTGTTTTGTCTGTCCATAGAAGTAGCACTTGGGTCCCCCGGGGTTGGTTGGCTGCCGCGCGGCGCAGGGTTGGCTGGGGACGGTCGCTGATGGGGTCCACGATGGGGTGGCCGCTGGCAGGGTCCATGATGCCCAGGAGGGGTGAGCCGTGCGGTTGAGGCATACGCCTGTGCGTTGCGTGAGGCGACTGTGAGCGAGAGCGCTAGTTTCTTGGTCGCCGCGAGGTCAAGCGTAGCCCCTTCTAAGAGGCGCTGGCGGATGTAGTCAGACCCTATGCCCATAATGAACGCGTCTCTCATTAGCAGGTTAGAATGTTCAGCGGCCAAAATGGCCTGGCAATCACAGTCTCTCACCAGGGCGAGCAGGGCACGCCAAAAATCTTCCATGACTCACCGGGAAGTTGGTGCCGCGTGGATAGGAAGTGCCTGGCATAGATCTTGTTGGTCTGCTAGGCGTAGTTCTCCTTCAGCAGTGCCATGGCCTCTGCGTAGGTAGGCACGTCCTGGATGAGCGGAAAGACATCGGAGCTGAGCCGCGTGTGTAGAATTTGGAATGTCAGTGTTTCTGGGATTGGGTCTGTCGCAGATCTGATATATGCTTCAAAGCAAGCTAGCCAATGTGCAAATTCCTTTTCGGCGTTGTCTGCTTGAGGATGCAGCTGCAGGCGATCCGGCTTGATGCGGAGATCCATCTTTGTAAAATCTCTGTGTAATAAATTGATGCACTATCAATTACAATGAGACGAGAGCAGAGAGTAATCGAGGCTTTATAATACAACAGTGGTGACTAACACGCTTACTCCCTGTAATGTCTTTGCAGGACCTTGCTGCTCTTCCCGCCTATGTCATTTGTACTAATGTGGGCAATAACATCTGCCTGTTTGCCCTCCTGTTTCAGGATGTCCTGTTCCCGCTCAGAGACATCCTTGACCTTGGCACTAGGGGGGCAACACACTGGAGTCTCTTTCACGACCACAGAAGCTCCTATCTATGCCCCTGACTATTGCATCTCAATTAGTATTGCTCTATTATGCTTTATCACCCTCCTCTGTACAGAAGGGCCAGCCATTGTGCCACCGTTCTGGCAACTGCTGCTGCTGTCACCTGACGGGCCTTCCCCATCATCAGTATCCTAAAGGGCATACTTGTTAGAGAGGGGCACAGCCACAGGAGACTCCTGCACTGACTGTCTGCCCTGTCCAGCGGCCACCCATCTTTCGTCCTGTACCTTGGTTGTGATCACATCTCTATAACTTCTATCTGTGACGCTTTCTGCCATTTGGTTGCTTCTTAGTACCTCCAGCTGCTGTTCAAACCGATCCATTTGTTCAGTCAACAAGTGCAGTTAGATACACTTCCCGCAGATGTAATTGTCAGGGATGTTGTCAGCATTCATGATTGATCACATTTCGCAGGCATAACACCAAGCCCCATAACTAACCCGCTGTTAAATATTAATATAAAAACACTCACAAGGAAGTACTCACCAATCAGCTGCCTTCTTAAATCCACACTCAGTAGAGTGTCCCTCCAGGTCTGGTGTTCTCCTAAAGTACTGTCTCACTCAGGAAGGAGGGATGGAAACACTACAGCAGTGCAATGTTTGGGGCTATTCCGGTCTTTGGCAATGGGTCCTCCTCAATCCCCTTGCAAAATGTTGTGACTGCACTGATTTCTTCCAGAATGCTTTTCAGTCCCACCCTCTGCTGGTACTGATGCCTTGTGTGCAGTTTTGATCTCCCTACTTAAGAACGGATACAGTTCTGGGTGCCACACTATTTAAAGGATATGAACACATTGGAGAAAGTGCAGAAGAGGTTCACAAGAATACTTCCCGGGATGAGGAACTTCAGTTAGGAGGGTAGATTGGAGAGGTTGTGATTGTTCTGCTTGTAGAAGAGAAGGCTAAGAGGAGATTTGAGAGAGATGTTCAAAATCATGAGAGGGCTGGACAGAGTGGATGGGGAGAAACTGTTCTCGGTTGTAAAAGGATCAAGGATGAGAGGGCACAGATTTAAAGTGATTTGCAAAAGAAACAAATGTGATATGAGAAAAACCTTTTTGACAATACGCTCGTGTGTGGTGAACCACTGTAATAGGAGATGTAAGGTAGGACCTGAACTACAGGTTCGCCGGTAGCTCCTGCCGGCTGGCTCCGTCCATGGAGAACTGTATAAATATGCATGACCTCCAGTGCCCTGCCATTTCGCCAGCTGCAGCAGGAGGCCACGCATCTGACTGTAATAAAGCCCCAGTTGTACCCAACTTTAGTCTTTGTACAATTGATCGTGCATCAATTTATTGCAGTCAAATTTTCCACAGAATGGTTATCCGAATTAAGCCCGATCGCCTGCAGCTGGATCTGTACTCGCCCGACGCCAGGAAAGACTTTACTCACTGGCTAGCATGCTTCGAGGCTTACATCAATGCGGCGGACCCCGCGCCAACGGAAGCTCAGAAGATAAACGTCCTGTACTCCAGACTGAGCTCCAGTGTGTTCCCGTTGATCCAAGACGCCACGAATTACGCAAAAGCAATGGAACGCCTCAAAGAACACTACACACAGAAGGCGAACACGCTCTTCGGCAGGCAGGTACTTGCCACCCGCTCGCAACTACCTGGTGAGTCCATCAAAGACTTCTGGCGGGCCCTAATTCCACTTGTCCGGGACTGTGACTGTCAGGCCGTCACGGCCGCTGAACACGCGAATCTCCTCATGCGCAATGCCTTCGTGACGGGAATTGCGTCGGACCGCATCCGAGAACGATTACTGGAAGGGGCCACACTTGAACTGGCGGAGATGAAAACCTTGGCGCTCTCCATGACGGTCGCATCCCTTAACGTACAATCGTACCTCTCCCGCCGCACTGCCCACCCTTCTATCCATTCCTACCCCTCCTGGAACCCGCCGACGACCTCTTCAGCCGGGGCCCTGCCTTTGCAATACGCCTGCGCCGCACGCCGATCCGCGCACCCTGGGGGTCCCCGCTGCTACTTCTGCTGTCAGCAGAATCACCCCCGCCAACACTGCCCAGTCTGCACTGCAGTTTCTAAAGCCTGCAGTAAAAAGGGCCACTTCGCGGCTGTGTGCCAGGCCCGCGCAGTCGCTACGATCGCGCCCGCTATCGCCCCCTCCCCCACGCCAGACGAACAATGGAAGCCGCCATCTTCTCCTCCCGGGACCATGTGCGACCAATGGGCGCCGCCATCTTGTCCCAACCCCACAATGTGCGCACCATGGGCGCGGCTATCTTGTCCCGACCCCGCAATGTGCGCACCATGGGCGCCGCCATCTTGTCCTGACCCCGCAATGTGCGCACCATGGGCGCCGCCATCTTGTTCTCCACAGGTTCCCCGGACATCTCGACATCGGAACCGCACCCGCTCGCCACCCGAAGCATCCGATGGCTACCCGCAGTCCGCTTCGATGACGCTGGACCAATCTCGCCCACACAACATGGCCATCGCGTCGACGACGGTTAAAATCAATGGCCACGCGACCTCGTGCCTGCTGGACTCCGGGAGCACCGAAAGCTTCGTTCACCCAGATATGGTAAGGTGCTGCTCCCTCGCGGTCCACCAACCAATCAAAGGATCTCCCTAGCCTCCGGATCCCACTCCGTCCCGATCCGAGGCTTTTGTACAGTCACCCTCACGGTCCAGGGCGTAGAATTTAGTAACTTCCGCCTCTATGTCCTCCCTAATCTCTGCGCTGCACTCCTGTTGGGCCTGGACTTCCAGTTCAACCTCCAGAGCCTCACCCTCAAATTCGGCAGGCCCTTACCCCCCCTTACCGTTTGCGGCCTCGCAACCCTCAAGGTCGATCCCCCCTCCCTTTTTGCAAATCTAACTGCGGATTGCAAGCCCGTTGCCACTAGGAGCAGACGGTACAGCACCCAGGACAAGACCTTCATCAGGTCCGAAGTCCAGCGACTGCTTAAGGAGGGTATTATCGAGGCCAGCAACAGCCCCTGGAGAGCCCAAGTGGTAGTGGTTAAAACTGGAGAGAAACACAGGATGGTCGTGGACTACAGCCAGACCATCAATCGGTACACGCAGCTCGACGCGTATCCCCTCCCACGCATATTTGATATGGTCTATCAGATTGCACAGTACCGGGTCTTCTCACCAATTGACGTGAAATCCACCGACCACCAGCTCCCATCCGGAAGTCGGACCAGCCATACACGGCCTTCGAGGCGGACGGTCGCCTCTACCACTTCCTTAGGGTCCCTTTCGGTGTCACAAATGGGGTCTCGGTCTTCCAAAGAGAGATGGACCGAATGGAAGACCAGTACGGTTTGCGGGCCACCTTTCCGTACTTAGATAATGTCACCATCTGCGGCCATAACCAGCAGGACCACGATGCCAACCTCGATAAATTTCTCCGCACTGCCAC
Source organism: Scyliorhinus torazame (assembly GCF_047496885.1). Classification (NCBI taxonomy): domain Eukaryota; kingdom Metazoa; phylum Chordata; class Chondrichthyes; order Carcharhiniformes; family Scyliorhinidae; genus Scyliorhinus; species Scyliorhinus torazame. Next base: position 170,030,181 of record NC_092717.1, on the reverse strand, counting down.
CCTTCTCAACCTGCCCTACAACAAAGAGAAGTGTGTGTTCAGCACGACCCGGTTAGCCATTCTCGGCTATGTAGTCCAAAATGGTCTTCTCGGGCCCGACCCCATGCACCCCCTCATGGAACTTCCCCTCCCCCACCAAGGCCCTCAAATGCTGCTTGGGGTTCTTTTCCTACTACGCTCAGTGAGTCCCAAACTATGCGGACAAGGCCCGCTCGCTCATTCAGTCCATGCAATTCCCCCTTGCGGCCGAGGCACAACACGCTTTCGCCCGCATCAGAGCAGACATCGCCAAGGCCGGGATGCGCGCAGTGGACGAGTCACTGCCTTTCCAAATATAAAGCGACGCTTCAGACGTCGCCCTTGCCGCCACACTAAACCAGGCAGGCAGACCCGTGGCATTCTTTTCCCGCACCCTTCATGCCTCTGAAATTCAACACTCATCCGTCGAGAAGGAGGCTCAAGCTATCGTTGAAGCTGTGCGGCATTGGAGGCATTACCTGGCCGGTAAGAGATTCACTCCTCTTACAGACCAACGGTCGGTAGCCTTCATGTTCAATAACACACAGCGGGGCAAGATCAAAAATGATAAAATCTTGCGGTGGAGAATCAAGCTCTCCACCTATAATTACGAGATCTTGTATCGCCCCGGTAAACTCAACGAGCCCCAGACGCCCTCTCCCAAGGTACATGTGCCAGCGCACAAGTGGACCAACTCCGGGACCTACACGACAGCCTTTGTCACCCGGGAGTCACCCGATTGTGCCATCTGGTCAAAGCTCGCAATCTGCCCTACTCCGTCGAGGAAGTAAGGACAGTCACCAGGGACTGCCAGGTCTGTGCGGAGTGCAAGCCACACTTCTACCGGCCAGACCGTGCTCACCTGGTGAAGGCTTCCCACCACTTTGAACGCGTCAGTGTGGATTTCAAAGGGCCCCTCCCCTCCACCGACCGTAACACGTATATTCTCAGTGTGGTCGATGAGTACTCCAGATTCCCCTTCGCCATCCCATGCCCTGATATGACGTCTGACACCGTCATCAAGGCCCTCAGCACCATCTTTGCTCTGTTAGGTTTCCCCGCCTACATCCATAGTGACAGGGGATCCTCATTCATGAGCGATGAGCTGCGTCAGTTCCTGCTCAGCAGGGGTATAGCCCCGGGGAAACGGGCAAGTAGAACGGGAGAATGGGACGGTTTGGAGGGCCGTCCAGCTGGCCCTACGGTCCAGGAACCTCCCAGCCTCTCGCTGGCAGGAGGTCCTCCCTGACGCTCTGCACTCCATCCGGTCACTATTGTGCACCGCCACTAATAACACACCCCATAAATGTGTTTTTACCTTCCCCAGGAAGTCCACATCTGGTGTGTCGCTCCCGACTTGGCTCGCTGCTCCAGGACCGGTCCTTCTCCGTAGGCACGTCCGACTCCGCAAGACGGACCCCTTGGTGGATGGGTTCACCTGCTCCACGCCAACCCTCAATATGCCTACGTTGAGTTCCCCGACGGCCGTCAAGATACTGTCTCACTCAGGGACCTGGCACCGTCAGTTTCCCACCCCCCCCCCCCCCCCCCACCTCCCACCGCGCTGCCAATATTGACCCCACCAGACCAGTCCCCCACTCCCCTTTTCCGCACAAGAGGACGAAGAGGACTTCTGCACGCTCCCGGAGTTCCCTGATGACTGGCCAGCATCAGCACCGCCATCGGCGCCACCTCCACCACCGCCAGCACCGACTTCGCCGCCACCGTTATGGCGATCCCAACGAAGCACCAAAGCACCGGACTAGCTGAACCTTTGACGGACTCCGGACCGTCAACATGGACTTTTCTTTCCCTACCACTGTACATAATTCCACTAATTGTATATAGTTTCACGTCACCCCCGCCGGACTCATTTTTAACAGAAGGTGAATGTGGTGATCCACTGTAATAGGAGATGTAAGGTAGGAACTGCACTACAGGTTCGCCGGTAGCTCCTGCCGACTGGCTCCGCCCAGGGAGAACTGTATAAATATGCATTACCTCCAGTGCCCTGCCATTTCGCCAGCTGCAGCAGGAGGCCATGCATCTGACTGTAATAAAGCCACAGTTGTACCCAACTTTAGGCTTTGTGCAATTGATCGTGCATCAGCATGGTTTGGTCTGAAATACACTACCTGGAAGTGTGGTGGAGGCAAGTTCAATCAAAGGCATTCAAAAGGGCATTAGATGATTGCTTGAATAGAAACAATGTGCAGGGGTACCGGGAAAAGCACCACGTCAAGACAGTAATTTGGAAAGTTGGTGAAAACACAATGGGCCAAATGGCCTCCTTCTGCAATTAACAATTCTGTGATTTAATTGGCATAAGGAATGCAGTGAAGGTTCATCAGACTGATTCCTGGGATGGCAGAATTGTTGTATGAGGCGAGATCAGGCCTAGTTGAGTAGGCCCGGTTTCACTGGAGTTTAGAGTGGATGCCACTGAAATGTATAATATTCTGACAGGGTTGAACAGACTGGATTATGTTTCCTCTGGCTTGGGTGGGGTGATGCTATGGTCTAGAACAAGGTGTCATACTCACGACGGGGGAGGCCATTTAGGACTCAGATGTGGAGAAATATATTCACTCAGAGGGCGGTGACCCTGTGGAATTCTCTACTACAGAAGGCTGCGGAGGCCAAGCCACTGAATATATTTAAGAAGGAAATAAATGGATTAATAAATTCAAAAGCTGCCAAGGGATATAGGGAGAGAGCTGGAGTATGGCATTGAGATAGAAAATCAGCTATGATCATATTGAATGGCGAAGCAAGCTCGAAGGGCCAAATTACTTTCTTTTATTCATTCATGGGATGTGGGTATCGGCAGATGGGGCAGCATTTATTGCCTATCCTTAATTGCCCTTGAACTGATGGTTTACTAACCCTTTTTAGAGGGCATTTTAAGAGTCAACCACATTGCTGTATGTCTGAAGTCACAGGGGCTGGTTTAGCACAGTGGGCTAAACAGCTGGCTTGTAATGCAGAACCAGGCAGAAGCGCGGGTTCAATTCCCGTACTGGCCTCCCCGAACAGGCGCCGGAATGTGGCGACTAGGGGCTTTTCACAGTAACTTCATTGAAGCCTACTTGTGACAATAAGTGATTATTATTATTATTATTACATGTAGGCTAGATCAGGTACATTGGCAGTTTTCCTAAAGGGCATTAGTGAACCAGCTGGGTTTTGATGACAATCAACAATGATTTTATAATTGACTTAATTTCAGATTTTTTCATTTAATTCAAATGTTAGCACTGCCATGTGGGATTCAAACTGGGTCCCCAGAGAATTGTCTGTAGATCACTAGTCCAGTGACAATACCATTGTGCCCCCCCACCTACCCTTGCTCCTGTTTTCTATGTTTCTAAAGCTGCCTATCAAACCGAAAGCCGATAGAACATTAGTCCTGTCCTCTCTTGTTTATGCATGAGAGACTTGGACTGTGCACCAGTGTTGGATTGGATTTGTCTATTGTCACATGTACCGAGGTACAGTGAAAAGTATTTTTCTGTGAGCAGCTCAAACAGATCGCTTAGTACATGAAAAAAAAATGAAATAAAAAGAAAATACATAATAGGGCAACACAAGGTACACAATGTAAATACATACACCAGCATTGGGTGAAGCTTACAGGAGTGTAGTATCAAAATTCCTAAGTGAAGCCTTCAGAGTGTTGGGACAAGAAGCTACCAAAGATCAGATGGCAGAACGAAACACTAAGGTGCTCACTCAAGCTAATATGCCTGGCATCCACACAGTATTGAGAGTCACTGAGCTAACACTTGCTTACCAAAGCAAGCTATCATGGTGGTCAAAGGAAGCACTACGACACGCTGAAGGCTTCATTTAGGTGTTTTGACATTGACTGTCCTGGGAGAAATACAGCCTGGATCGCTGCTCCTGGCACAACCAAATAAAAAATGGTGCAGCCTCCTTCAAAACCGAGTGCTTGTCAGAGGCAGAGAGAAAAAACAAGGAGAGGAAATCCCAAGCCAGCAATTCCTCCACAACTCAATAATCTATAGTATACTCTCGTATTTGCAGAAAAAGCTTCCAGGCACAAATCAGCCTTAGCTACTATGTCACCTACTTACAGTGTCCATGGAAATGCTACTGAACAGCCAGATGATGAACATCTTCACCTGAAAGTGAGAACAAGAAACATTTCAAAAATATTTTATGAGCCACCAGGCGTTTTATAACATCTTGAGGTTGTGAAAGGCTGTGAATAACTGTGAATCTTTCTCTTGTATATGTTTAAACCCTCACCCTTCTTTTGCTACCACCAGACTCGTATGTTCCAATGCTCTTCTGGCTGACCTTCCATTTTGAAAGCCCCATAAATTTAAGATTCTGTTCCCCTTATCCTATGTCACACCAGGTCCTATTCATAGAATCCCTACAGTGCAGAGGAAGGCCATTTGGTTCATCAAATTTGCACAGACCCTCCTCAAGAATCCCCCACCCAGGGCCACTCCCCACCTCATCCCTGTAACCTGGTAAACTAACCTACACATTTTTGGACACTTAAGGGGCAATTTTGCATGGCCAATCCGAAGCATGCAGACCCGGTGCTATTAGTTCAATAAACCTGACTGAACTGACTTCAAGGTCTGGAGTATCTTTCTGATCTAAGCTGCATCCAGTTGCAGCCAGTGTTAGACCAGTGTACCTAACACGACACCTTCATCAAGTTGGACTCTAAATTTAGGAATAGCTCCTGTCATAATATGCACCCATGCACATCATGAGGTAAAAACAGGCAGTTACGGACACCCAGGTTAGCCAATCAACATACAGGACAGAACACAACCAATCACCAGTCAGAACACCAGAGGGGGGCTTCCAACTATAAAACACACGAGGCATCAGTACTCTGCCTCTTTCCACTTGTGACAAATGTAGTGACAGTCAGGGTGTACATATCAGTCAGCACCTTCTACACGTGCCTGGTCTAGTAAGTTAGAGTTAGTACACTAAGGGTAGTAGAGTGTCAATCCACAGCCAACTGTGTGCATCGTTACAGAAGTTCAATAAATCATATTGAACCAACGCCTACGTTTGGTGTATGCTTTACAGTTCATCTGCATCCTGTTGCCCCAGGGTGAATAACACGACATCTCCCATCCTTCTCTCTTCCTTTAAGAAACTCTTGAAAACCTGGCTCTTTATCCAAGCTTTGATTTCCTTTTTTTTGGCTCAGTATCAAATGTTGTTTTGATGACGCTGCTGTGAAGCACCTTGGGATGTTTTATCGCGTGGAGGTTGATGTACCGTCAATTACCACGAGACGAGAACGGTGAAACAATCGAGGCTTTATTGCACAATATGTTGTGCCTCCTGCAGCTGGAACCAGAATGGGAGCAGCGCAGGAGAGCATACACTTTTATACGCCGCCTGCTGGGAGGAGCCAGCAGGCAGGGATTTACCGTAGTACCTTGGTTACACAGGCAGTGCCGTAATACATACAATATATCACTAGTGGTGTTTACCACATTCACCCCCTGTTTAAAAAAGAGTCCGGCAGGGGTGATGAACAACATTACAGATTGAGTCTGTCGGGGGCTCTGACCCTCCGCTGCGTTCGCCTCAGTCCTGGTGGTGATATGGGTGCCGACGTGGTCACCTGCGACTCCGGGAGCGTGTTGTCCTCTTGTTCATCACCCCTTAGTGGATCCAGTGAGAGGACGGATCCTGCTGGGGCGGGGGCTGTGGTGAGGTTCGCTGGAGGGAGGCGCGGGGGTGAATGAGGCAACCGGGCGGAGGGGGGGGGGGGAGCGGTGTCAGGTTGGGGGTCGTGGGTGGGGACCCGGCGGGTGCCAGGTCCCGGAGGGAGACTGTGTCCTGGCGCCTGTCGGTGTGTGCCACGTAGGCGTACGGAGGGTTGGCATGGAGGAGGTGGACTTTCTCGACCAAGGGGTCCGATTTATCGCTCCGCACATGCTTCCGGAGGAGGACGGGTCCAGGCACAGTCAGCCATGTTGGGAGTGAGACCCCGGAGGTGGACTTCCTGGGGAAGGCAAACACACGTTCGTGAGGGGTCTCATTAGTGGCGGTAGAGAGGAGCGACTGGATGGAGTGGAGCGCATCGGGGAGGACCTCCTGCCAGCCGGAGACGGGGAGAGTTTTAGACCGAGGGGCCAGAAGGACGGCCTTCCAGACTGTCCCGTTCTCCCTCTCCACCTGCTTGTTTCCCCGGGGGATGTAGCTGGTCGTCCTGCTCGAGGCGATGCCCTTGCTGAACAGAAACTGACGCAGCTCATCACTCATGAAAGAGGATCCCCGGTCGCTGTGGATGTAAGTGGGGAAACTGAACAGAATGAAGATGCTGTGCAGGGCTTTAATGACCGTGGCAGAAGTCATGTCGGGGCATGGGATGGCGATGGGGAACCGGGAGTACTCATCAATTACGTTGAGGAAGTACACATTGCGGTCGGTGGAGGGGAGTAGCCCTCTGAAGTCCATGCTGAGGCGCTCAAAGGGGTGGGAGACCTTCACCAGGTGCGCTCTATCTGGCCGGTAGAAGTGCAGCTTGCACTCTGCGCAGACTTGGCAGTCTCTGGTTACGGTCCTGACCGCCTCAATGGAGTAGGGCAGGTTGCGGGCCTTGACAAAATGGAAGAACCGGGTGACCCCCGGGTGGCAGAGGTCATAGTGGAGAGCCCGGAGTCGGTCCACTTGTGCGCTGGCACATGTACTGCAGGATAGGGCATCAGGGGGCTCATTGGGCTTCCCCGGGCGATACAAGATCTCATAGTTAGAGGTGGAGAGCTCGATCCTCCACCTCAAGACCTTGTCATTTTTGATCTTGCCCCGCTGCGTATTATTAAACATGAAGGCAACTGACTGTTGGTCAGTGAGGAGAGTGAATCTCCTGCCGGCCAGGTAATGCCTCCAATGTCGCACAGCTTCCACAATGGCTTGGGCCTACTTTTCGACAGAGGAGTGCCGGGTTTCGGAGGCATGGAGGGTGCGGGAAAAGAAAGCCACGGGTCTACCCGCCTGGTTGAGGGTGGCGGCCAGAGCTACGTCTGATGCACGCTCTCCACCTGAAAGGGGAGGTTCTCGTCGACCGCATGCATTGTGGCCTTGGCGATGTCCGCCTTGATGTGGTTGAAGGCCTGGCGGGCCTCAGCCGTCAGGGGAAAAACTGTGGACGTGATAAGTGGGCGGGCCTTGTCCGCATAATTTGGGGCCCACTGAGCGTAATACGAGAAAACTCCCAGGCATCGTTTCAGGGCCTGGGGCAGTGGGGGAGAGGGAGTTCGAGGAGGGGGTGCATACGGTCGGGGTCGGGCCCTAGGACTCCATTTTCCACTACGTAGCCAAGGATGGCTAAGCTGTTGATGCGGAACACGCATTTCTCCTTATTGTAGGTGAGGTTGAGGAGTTTGGCGGTATGGAGGAAATTTTGGAGGTTTGCGTCGTGGTCCTGCTGATCGTGACCGCAGATGGTGACGCTATCTAGGTATGGGAAGGTGCCCCGCAGCCCGTACTGGTCAACCATTCGGTCCATCTCTCACTGGAAGACCGAGACCCCATTGGTGACGCCGAAAGGAACTCGGAGGAAATGATAGAGGCGGCCATCTGCTTCGAACGCAGTGTGTTGGCGGTCCTCCGGGCGGATGGGGAGCTGGTGGTAGGCGGACTTCAAGTCTACTGTGGAGAGACTCGATACTGCGCAATCTGCTTGACCATGTCAGATATGCGTGGGGGGGGGGGGTACCCGTCGAGCTGCGTGTACCGGTTGATGTGGTTGAAGGCCTGGCGGGCCTCAGCCGTCAGGGGAATAACTGTGGACTTGATAAGTGGGCGGGCCTTGTCAGGGGCTGGTTCAGCACAGGGCTAAATCGCTGGCTTTGAAAGCAGACCAAGGCAGGCCAGCAGCACGGTTCAATTCCCGTAACAGCCTCCCCGAACAGGCGCCGGAATGTGGCGACTAGGGGCTTTTCACAGTAACTTCATTTGAAGCCTACTTGTGACAATAAGCGATTTTCATTTCATTTCATTTCATGGTCTGGCTGTAGTCAATGACCATCCTGTGCTTCTCCCCAGTCTTCACTATCACCACTTGCGCTCTCCATGTTGTTGGCCTCAATGATCCCCTCCTGCAGGAGCCGTTGGACCTCCGACCTGACAAAGTATCCTGTCCTGCGCACTGTACCTTCTGCTCCTAGTGACGACGGGCTTGCAGTCCGGGGTGAGGTTCGCAAACAGCGAGGGTGGATCGACCTTAATGGTCATGTGGCCGCAGACGGTGAGGGGTGAGGGGGGGGGGGGGGGGTGCAGGGGTCCGACAAATTTCAAAGACAGGCTTTGGCGGTGGCACTGGAAATCAAGACCTAGTAACAGAGCAGCGCAGAGGTGGGGGAGGATGTAGAGCCTGAAGTTGCTGAATTCTACGCCCTGAACGGTGATGGTCGCGACACAGTACCCCCGGATTTCAACGGAATGGGATCCGGAAGCCAGGGAGATTTTCTGGGTGACGGGGTGTACTGTGAGGGAGCAGCGCCTTACCGTAGCAGGGTGGATGAAACTCTTTGTGCTCCCGGTGTCAAAGAGGTAGGTCGTCTCGTGCCCGTTGATCTTCACCGTCGTTGTAGCGGTCGCGAGGTTGCGGGGCCGAGACTGATCCTGGGTGATGGAGGCGAGCTGCGGAAGATGCTGCGAGGTCCCGGGCTGATCAGCGGTGGCGGAGGTATCAGTAGGCAGCGAACGGCCAGATGAGCAGGGGTTCGGAGGCATGGTCCAAAATGGCTCTGAAGATGGCAGCGCCCACGGGGTGCACTTGGCGGGCAGCATCAAAGATGGCGGCACCCACGGGCCACACGTGGCTTGCAGTGGAGAAAATGGCACCCCTGGATGGCACATGTAGTAATGCCGGGTCTGGAAACAGCGGCGACCGACAGGGCAAACGGAAACAAAGTGTCCCTTCTTCCCACACCCTTTGCAGGTCGCGCTTCGCGCCGGGCAGCGCTGCCTGGGGTGTTTACTCTGTCCCGACAATAAGCGATTTTCATTTCATTTCATTTCACAGAAAAAACACTTGGGGCCCGGGCCCGGAGTTGGCTGGCTGCCGCGTGGCGCAGGTTTTCGGTGAGCTGGAGTTGGCAGCTGGTGGGACCCACGATGCCCACGAGGGTGCTGCACGATCGGGGTGTAGGCCTCCAGATTACGGGAGGCCACTTCTAGTGAATTGGCAAGCTGCCTAGTCTCCACAAGATCGAGCTTACCCCCTTCCAATAGTCGCTGGCGAACGAACGTAGACTTCATGCCCATGACATAAGCGTTTCTGATTAAAAGTTTGGTGTGTTGGAGAGCCGAAACTGCATGGCAGTCACAGTTCCTACCGAGAATCTGTAGGGCCCGCAAGAAATCATCCAGAGTCTCCCCTGGCAGTTGCCGTCTTGTGGCCAGGAGGTGTCTGGCGTACACTTGATTCACTGACTTAACGTAATGGCCCTTTCAGTAGCGTCATCGCTTCTGCGTAGGTGGGCACAACCCGGATAAGGGGAAAAATTTCAGGGCTCACCCGTGAGTAGAGGACTTGGAGTTTCTGTGGGTCCGAGAGTTCTTCAGTGGCTGCTCTGAGGTCGCCTTCAAAGCAGGCTAGCCAGTGCTCAAAGGTGGACGTGGCGTTGGCTGCGTGAGAGCTCAGCTCCAGGCGATCAGGCTTGATAGGAAGTCCATCTTTTAAAATCTTGTGCAATAAATTGATGTACCGTCATTACCACGAGACGAGAATGGTGAAACAATCGAGGCTTTATTGCACAAGATGTTGTGCCTCCTGCAGCTGGAACCAGAATGGGAGCAGCGCAGGAGAGCTTACACTTTTATAAGCTGCCTGCTGGTCGGAGCCAGCAGGCTGGGATTTACTGGAGTACCTTTAATACACAGGCAGTGCCGTAATACATGCAATATATCACTAATGGTGCTGGAGAACCTCAATTGTTGTTTACTGTGATTGATATGCACACTATCGCCCCCATACTTCCTGCACCCTTTGCTCTCCTGGAATTAACCGCGACCCTTCTCCTTTGCAGTGCACTTGATAGGTACATAGCCATACAATGAGTTTGTTTTGACGTTACCCTTGTCTCTGATGTATGTGGAGCCTTCCTTTTCCCTCGCGTCCCCCTTGTGACTGACTGAAGCCCCTCCCCATTCGGTCCAGAGTTTCTCTCCAGCTCTGTTTTCAGTCTGTGCTCTGCGGCCCCGGGCTGCAGTTATGGCTGATACGGACGGAGTTGACGAACGATCTCCGTTGCTGTCGGGAAATAACTCTGGCAATGTCACTCCGACAACGCCCCTGTACGTGGAGGAGCCCAGTCCCCGGGGTGAGTGCACGTTACTTTATTGTGGAAAAAGCGTTGTTTATTTTTTAAAGTTACTTTTGTTTCAACCAAGAAACCTCCTCGCTAGAAGCTTTGCGGGGTTTGAGAAACCCCCAGTTCTCCGCAGGCCGGCCTCCTCCTCCTCGCCTCTCTGCACCAGATTGCAACAATGTCACTGGTGTGTTCGAGGCCAAAGAGCGGCGCTGAAATCGGAGAAGGTTTGAATGGGCGAGCCGCAGTAAGGACAGCAGCTTCATGTCGGTGTGCAGAGGCTGAAATCGCACTCGGTTTGCGCTGCGCACACAGCTCACTGCAGATGAACCCACAACATCTGCAGGATAACGCCAGTCAGCGTTATCGATACCGTCTCTTTACCCTCAGGGCCGCTGTGGTAACGGATTTCCGCAGAATTCTTTTTTTTTCACACTGTGATATGGATTTAGCACCATTTGAAAAAAAATAAATAAACCAGACAAAGCGGCGTCCTCTAAAATGCTGGCACATTTGTGGACCCTGAATGGAGGATTAAAGGTGATTTGGATCATGCTGAGATTTTCAGGCATATATCGCGATTCTGGAAAGCGGCCTTGCTTTGTGAAAGCAGGTTGTGGATATGGTGTAGGCTGCAACGGGCTGAGTATAGTAAATGTCGTGCTTTTGTTTTCATGCATATAGCAATGTATTATAGAGACCGGCTAGCTCTTCCAGTGTGCAAAAGCTTCCCATTAACTTCATAAAATTGTACTGTTCGTTTAACATATGGCCCTAATTTTGTCAACGGTTATGAGCCAGCTGAAAATGGTTGAGATCCGGTGTGAATCATGTCAGAATCCGAAATAACCACTTGCATTTTTGTAGCGCCTTTTACTAATAGGGGGTGGGCGAAGGGGAGATACCCTAAGGTTCTTCACAAAGCTTTGAGAAAAATTAGTGCAAGAAAAGAGATTGGGACGAATGGATCGAAAAGGCCGGGAGCCAGATGATCGGCTAGTTCTGGTCTGGTTGGAGGGCTGAACAAATGCAAATTCAGGAGGCCAGGGGTTAAGGCTGACAGATTAAAACATGGTGATGGAAAGTCCCGTGTGTGCAGCCCATGTCCCTTGTCTGACAGCTGTCAAAGTGGAGCTGGTGCTGCATGAGGAATCACGCAGCACCATTCCACAAGTTGTCATTGCAACATGTTGGCAGACGGGTGAAGATGTGATTTAGGGTCACAGTTCAGCAACCTTCAAGTGCACGGTTCTGGCAGCAGCTATCCTTATAACAGCTTGCACAACCCTGTCTCGGTGTTTCTGCTGAATCAGCTCTTGTGACGACCCAGTTGCCAACAGGCAGCATGTAAATATCTGTAAATATTGATGGTGTATATGTAGTTGATGTGATCATCCTGGCATCTTTTCTTCAGTACAGCATTGTGTCATTAGATTACCTTTGAAGAACTATTTAGCATAATGGTAACTCGGGGCCTGACATGCACATGTGTAATTAGTTTTGCTGTCATAACCTACCTTCAGAGTTGGAGCCTATGTATGTATGAATCATCTGAAGAAGCCAGTTATATTCATCTATGTCTGTAAATGTTGATGCGTTGGTGTGGGGGCATAGAGTGCAAGATTCTTTCAATAATGCTTCTGTTCCAAGTTCCTCTGAATTTCCTATTGTGTTGGAGAAAAATAAACAAATGTGTTCATAACCTAAAACCAGGAAAAGAACAAAACATTTTTAAAGAGGTAAATATGGCCTAGATGTTATTCGAACAAATCATCTTCCTGGCCTTTCAAACTTACTCCTGCATAGCAGCCCTGTGTACTTTTTTTTAATTCGTTCATGAGGTGTGGGCACTGTTGACTGGGCCGTACCCAACTACCTTCCATTTCAGAGGGCATTTTTAAGAGTCAACCATGTTGCTGTGGATCTCGAGTAAATTGGACAACACAAGAGGACACCGATTTGAAGTAATTGGCAAAAAGAAACAAAGCGATATGAGGGGAAGTCTTTTTGCTCAGGTTAGTGTGATGGAGACCCGTTCAATCAAAGCATTTAAAAGGGAATTAGACTGTTATCTGAAATGATGTGGAGGGTTACGGGGAAAAGGTGGGAGAATGGCACCAATTGAATAGCTCGTTCGGAGAGCCATGCAAAATGGCCGAACTCTTTCTGTGCTAGAACATTTCTGTGATTCAGTCACAGTTGCCATATATGGTGAGGTGCTTGACCCCTTGCCTTGCATCGTTTTCTTTGTCAAAGGCTCAGTGTTGTTGAGCGAGTTGTTGGAGGATGTATTTCATGGTACTCATTTGTATTTTTAGATTGGACGGTGGATAGTTTAAAAAAAAAAAACTAGTTGCAGACTGAATGAATATTGAGTAAAGAATTTTGTCTCTAAACAATATGAAATTATGCTTTTACAGTGCCTGTAGAGCATGAAAAATGTACTGGAGATAACATATGATGCATGGAATACACACCACAGGAACAGACCATTCCACTCGACTAGCCTTTATGCCCACTTGAGCTCCCTACTGTTGAATCCCAAATTTCTTTCTCCGTCAGTCTGGCCTCAATAAAAGTCGAGATGGATTTGCAAGTAAAAAGAAGTTATTTTATTCAGCTTGCAAGCTACCTAGTCCACGGTGATACAGATAACATGTTGCTTTCTGCAGCCCCGGGAACTAAGTGAAGATCCCAGACAAAGAGATCAGTACTCATACATTCAAATGGCATCAAGTTTCACATACTCGACACCCATAGGTCATCCTATGTCCCTCCTGACCTGTTTAATCTATTCTGATTGGCTCACTTCCAACCCCTTTCTCCGACCCCTATCAATGCAGCATCACTCTCATAGACACACCTCTTCCTGCTTTTTCCATGCGGTCTAAAATCCTTTGTCTCTACTTGCCAGAACCAAAGTGGCTTATTTCTACATTACATTAACTAATATCTCTAAAGTAACTATTTTATATCACATTCGTCACTACCTTTTCTTTATGTAATGCTACCATATCTTTAGCTAGCCTTCCCTTAAATGCATCTATATGAATTAGGAGCAGGAGTAGACCACTTGGCCCATCGAACCTGATCAGCCATTCATAACATAATGGCTGATCTGATATGTAACCTCAGCTACAAATAACCTTTCACCCACTTGCTTATCAAGAATCTATCGTTACAAAGACTCTGCTTCCACTACCTTTCCTGGGAGAGAGTTCCAAAGACTCACGACTCTCTTGAGAGGAAAACAATTCTCCTAATCTTTCACTTAAATGAATGATCCCTGGTATTTAAACACTGACCCCGAGCTTTAGATTCTTCATCGAGAAAACATTCTTTCTCATCTGTCCTGTCAAGAACCCCCCAATAATCTTTTGTTATGGGCCAGGGTTTAGAAAACTCCACAGTATACCATGGGAGTTCATCTGACCTACACTTGTTTATTGAATTTGGCTAGAATGAGCACAAGAGCCTGCCTTTCAGGTGTTATTCAACAGGGTTCTTAGGTGCTTTTAATCAAAAAACTAGCTTTATTCTACAAATTCAGTTAACGTCTGTATATACACACACACAGTAAGAATTATCAACTATAAACATAAAGATCCCACACAGCTACAGTAATCTATGAATCCCCCCCTTAGCTGTTGCAATTCAATAACAAAATCCAAGTAAAACTAGAAACCCCTTTTCAAAGGTGTGGCCCAGCACACTGCATTCTTACTTTTATAAGACTTGTTCGTGACACTCTGTTCCCCCTTTTCAAAAAGCAGGTTTAAATTCCTTCCAGAAAGCAATTATCTCAAGTTACCAAGTAGTCTGCAAACCGCTTTCAAAATGAAGATGGAGAAACATTTTTTCAACCTGTGCAGTTCAAAACCAGCCAAATGCAAAGCAAAAGTACAACCCACAGAACCACAGCCAGCTCCATTCACACAATGATGTCACTGAAGCCATGTGATAAGACAAAAACCTTTCTTGAAGGGACACTCCCATGACATTTGTTTCAATCAAGTTGCCTCTTACTCTTCTAAACACTAGCTTGACCAACCTGTCCTTATAAGACAACCTACCCATTCCAGAAATTAGTCTAGTAAACCTTTTCGGAACTGCTTCCAATGCATTTACATCCTTTCTTAAATATGTTGATCAATACAGTACTCCAGATATCTCATCAATGCCTGATATAACTTGAGGGTAACCTTCCTACTTTTAAATATAAATCCCCTCGCATATTCTATTAACTTTCCTAATTTCTTGCTGTCCAGCATACTAACCTTTTATGATTCATGCAGATTGCAAACCGAGTGAACTGATGTTAGTTTTGAGTGTCAACATCTTTCTAAATATCTGGTCTGTAGTTAGCAGCTAACTGGCATTTACTTTAAGTTAATAAACTAAAGTAGGTTAATAAAGTAAAGTAGGTTACTTCCAGCTTTGGGCAGGGATAAACAAGCTCTACAGGAAAGCAGGTGATTAGACTAGTTACCCAATTAACTAATCTAGTTGTTGTAGCCTCGGCTTCAAAGACTAGAGGGGGGGGACTTCTCCGGTGGGATTCCACTTTGCCAGCAGCGCACCCATGCCCGCGGATTTTCCAACGCCGTGGGGGTGGCCACAATGGGAAACTCCATTGGCTGGCTGCCAGTACGGAGGATCCCGCTGCCGGTGGGGACGCGTTGTGCCAGAAAACGGGTCTGGCAGGACAAAAAATCCAATCCTAGAAATCGAGGTCTGGGTGAAGCTTTGTAAGCAGAGTAAACGGATAAAAGTTTGGTGAATATGGAGCTTTGTCGCCCCCTAATTTGGTGCTGCGGAAGGAACTGGCTGTTGAGTAACTGGTAAGCAGGTTAGGAATTAACTCTTAGTTGGAGGTGGTACTGGCATTTTATAAGTAAATTAAAGTTCCATTCCCTTTTGAAGTTACACTAATAAAGCTACCTTCCCCATGTCAATTTTAAATGAATTGCTAATCTTTTGGCGGCACAGTTCCAGGGACCCGGGTTCGATTCCAACCTTGGGTGATTGTGTGGAGTTTGCATGTTCTCTCAGTGTCTCTGTGGGTTTCCTCCCAGAGTCTAAAGATGTGCAGGTTAGGTGGATGGTCATGCTAAATTGGGCCTGTGTCCAAAGATGTGCAGCGGGGGTGGGTGGTGGGGTAGGGCACTCGTTCAGAGAGATGGTGTAGACTCGATGGGCCAAATGGCCTCCTTCTGCACTAAGAATTCTATTGTTGTATGGATGTGGGCATCGCTGTCTAGGCTAGCATTTAGTGTCCTCCCTTTGTCCATGAGAAGGTGGTGGTGAGCACCGTCTTGAACCACTGCTGTCCATGTGGTGTTGGTATATCCACAGTGATGTTTGGGAGGTATTTTGACCCAGCTACAGTGAAGAAACGATGGATATCTTTCAGGAGGTGGTGTTCCCAGGTGTCTGCAGCCCTTGTACTTCTAGATGGTATTGGCCGTTGGTTGGAGGGTGCTGTCAAAGGAGCCTTGGTGAGTTCCTGCAGTGCAGCTTGTAGATAGTACATACTACTGCTACTGTGCATCTGGTGGAGGGAGTGAAAATTTCTGGAAGGGGTCCCAATCAAGGGGGTTACTTTGTCCTGGATGGTGCTGAGCTTCTTGAGTGTTGTTGGAGCTGCACTCATTCAAGCAAGTGGAGAGAATTTCATTCATGTCCTGACTTGTGCCTTGCAGATAGTGGACAGGCTTTGGGGAGTCGGAAGGTGATGTACTCGCCACAGGATTCCTTGCCTCCGACCTGCACTTGTAGTGACAGTATTTATATGGCTAGTTCAGTTTATCATCAATGGTAAGCCCGAGGATGATGATGATCAGGGATCAGTAATGATGATGCCATTGAATGTCAAAGACTAATAGGTAGATTCTCTCGTTGCCTGGCACTTGTGTGGGGCAAATGTTACTTGCCACTTGTGAACCCAAGCCTGGATATTGTCCAGGTGCATTTGGACATAGACTGCTGCAGTATCTGAGGAGTCATGAATGGTACTGAACATTGTGCAATCATCCATGAACATCCCCACTTCTGACCTTATGATGGAAGTAAGGTCATTCATGAAGCAGGTGAAGATGGTTGGGCCATTGACACACCCTTGTGGAATTCCTACAGTGATGTCCCTGAGCTGAGATGATTGACCTCCAACAAACAACCACAACCACTTTCCTTTGCGCTCAGTATGACTTCAATCAGCAGAATGATTTCTCCTGATTCCCATTGACTCCAGTTTTGCTAGGGCTTTTTGATGCCAAACTCAATTAAATATGGCCTTGATGCTAAGGGTTGTCACTCTTGCCTCATCTCTGGAGTTCAGCCTTTTTGTCCATGTTTGAACCAAGGCTGTAATGCGGTCAGGAGCTGAGTGGCGCGGAACCCGAACTGAGCAGGTTATTACTATGAAAGTGCCACTTAATGGTACTTTTGATGACCCACTGCTTCCATCATTCCACTGATGATTGAAAGTATATTAATGGGGCAATAATTGGCTTGGTTGGATGTGTCCTGCTTTTTGTGCACAGGACATTACTGGGCAATTCTTTACATTGCTGGGTACATGCCAGTGTTGTAGCTGTACTGGAACAGCTTGGCTAGGGGCTCGGCAAATTCTGGAGCACAAGTCTACAGTTTTGCTGGAATATTGTCAGGGCCCAAGTCCAGTGCCTTCAGCCATTTCATGATATTACGTGGTGTGATTTGAATTGGGTGAAGATTGGCATCTGTGATGCTGGTGACCTCCAGAGGAGACTGAGATGGATTATCCACTCAACACTTCTGGCTGAATATTGTAGCAAATACTTCAGTCTTGTCTTTTGCTCTGATGTACTGGGCTCTCCCGTCATTAAGGATGGGAATATTTGTGGAGCCCGATCCTTCAGTGAGTTTAATTGACCATTGTCATTCATAGCTGGATGTGACAGAACTGCAGAGCTTGGATCTGATCTGTTGGTTGTGGAATCACTTGGCTCTGCCTATCCGCACATCTCCTCTAAACTTTGCCCCTTGCACCTTAATGTCCTTAGTAATTGAGTCTTTCACCCTGGCAAAAAGCTTCTGATTATCCACTCAGTCCATGCCCCTCATAATTTTGTATCAGGTTGCCCCATAAGTTCCGTTGTTCCAGTGAGAACAAAGAGTTTATTAACCTCTCCTCATAGCTAATGCCCTCCATATCAGGCAGCATCCACAAATATCCCCAACCTCAATGATGGAGGAGCCCAGCACACACGTGCAAAAGACAAGGCTGAGGCATTCTCAACAATCTTCAGCCAGAAGTGCCAAGTGGATGATTCATCTTGATCTTCTGAGGTCCTCAGCATCACAAATGTCAGTCTTCAGCCAATATGATTCACTCCACATGACATCAAGAAATGGCTGAAGGCACTGGATACTGCAAAGGCTATGGGCCCTGACAATATCCTGGCAATAGTATTGAAGATTTTTGCTCCAGAACTGGCGCACCTCTAGCCAAGCTGTTCCAGTACAGGTACAACACTGGCATCTACCCGGCAATGTGGAAAATTGTCCAGCCATGTCCTGTACACAAGAAACAGGACAAATGCAACCAGCCAATTACTGTCCTCCGTCTACTCGCTCAGCAAAGTGATGGAAGGAGTCATTATCAGTGCTATCAAGTGGCACTTGCTCAGCAATAACCTGCTCGTGGATGCTCAGTTTGAATTCCGCCAGTGTCACTCCACTCCTGACCACATTACAGCCTTGATTCAAATATGGACAAAAGAACTGAATGCCAGAGGTGGGGTGAGAGTGACTGCCCTTGACATAAAAGGCAGCATTTGACTGAGTATGGTATTAAGGAGCCCTAGCTAAAACCTCTCCGCTGATTAGAGTCATACCTGGCACAAGGTAAGATGACTTAAGTGGGTCGGTGCAGACTCGATGGACCGAATGGCCGCCTCCTGCACTGTATGTTCTATGTTGTGATTGGAGGTCACTCGTCTTAGCTCCAGGACGTGACTGCAGGGGTTCCTCAGGGTGGTGTCTTAGGCCCAAACATCTTCAACTGCTTTATCAGTGACCTCACTTCCTTCATTAGGTCATAAGTGGGGATGTTTGCGGAAGGCTGCACAATGTTCAGCACCATTTGCTGTGACTCATATAATGACGCAGTCCATGTCCAAATGCAGCAAGACCTGGACAATGTCCAGGCTTGGGCTGACAAGCGGCAAGTTACATTCGCGCCACACAAGTGCCAGGGAATGACCATCTCCTACAAGAGAGGATCTAACTACCACCCCTTGACATTCAATGGCATTACCATCGCTGAATCCCCCACAATCAGAAGAAACTGAACTGGACTAGCCACATTAATACTGTGGCTACCAGGGCAGGTCAAAGGCTAGGATTCCTATGCCGAGAAACTCACCTCCTGACCCCTCAAAGCCTGTCCAACATCTACAAGCTACAAGTCAGGAGTGTAGTGGAATACTCTCCACTTGCCTGGATGAGTGCAGCTCCAACAACGTACAGGACAAAGCAACCCGCTTGATTGCTCCTCCTTCCACAAATATTCAAACCCTCCCATCACCAACGAACAGCTGCAGCCATGTGCACCATCTGCAAGATGCGTTGCAATAACTTACCAAGGTTACTCAGACAGCACCTTCCAAACCCACAACCACTACCATCTCGAAGGACAAGAGGAGAAGATATCTGGGAACCCCACCAGCTGGAGGTTCCCCTCCAAGTCACTCATCACCTGTCTTGGAAATATATCGCCGTTCCTTTGCTGTCGCTGGGGCAGCATCCTGGAACTACTTTTATTTTCTTTTTCTTTTCATGTACTTAATGATCCATTGAGCTGCTCACAGAAAAATACTTTTCACTGTACCTCGGTACATGTGACAAAAAAAAACAATCCCTAACTGCACAGTGGGTGTATCTACACCTCAATATCCTCCTGGTAGTGTGGCGACCAAAACTAAACACTATATTCCAAGTGTGTCCTGACTAAGGTTCTGTACAACTGCAGCGTAACTTGCCAATTTTTATACTCCGTGCCCTAACCAATGAAGGCAAGCATGCGTAGGCCTTCTTGACTACCTTCTCCACCTGCATTGCCACTTTCAGTGACCTGTGGACCCGTACACCCAGATCCCTCTGCCTGTCGGTACTCTTCAGGGATCTGCCATTTACTGTTTATTTCCCACCTATAATTAGACCTTCCAAAATGCATTACCTCCCATTTGTCCGGATTAAACTCCATCTGCCATCTCTCCGCCCAAATCTCTAACCGATCTATATCCTGCTGTATCCTCTGAAGGTCCTCATCACGATCTGCAATATGCGGAACACCACTAATCACAGCCCTTTATTCAGCACCCTTCCATTGCTACCCTCTGTCTTCTATGACCGAGCCAGTTCTGTATCCATCTTGCCAGCTCACCTCTGATCCCGTGTAACTTCACCTTCTGTACCATTCTGTCACGGTCTTGTGAAAGGCCTTACTGAAGTCCATGTAGACAACATCCACTCATCCACTTCCCTACCTTAATTAATCATCTTCGTCACTTCCTCAAAAAACTCGATCAAGAGACATATCCAGAGTGGGAATTTGGAACTTGGTAATTTGGTGCAGCGAGGTAATCAGGAAAGGTAAGTGGTAAGTCTAATTCTGCTGTTTTTCAGTCAAAAGTGCAGTGTGTAGATTAGTGTCTGATTGGCTGAAGCTGCTCCCACCCTAATTGCTGAGAGGCAGTTATGTCAGACACCTGAGGCCTGTTTCGGGGCACAAAGGTGCACATTGTATTCTTCTCTTTGAAGGTTAAGTAGTGTGAGTCACCCTGGTCAGCTGAAGTCTGTGAAAAAGACAGACAGAAAGCGCATTCAGTAAGCTTTGCGCAGGTCAAGGAGACACACAGCTGGAGTGATACATATCCAGAGTGGGAATTTGGAACTTGGTAATTTGGTGCAGTGAGGTAATTCGGTGCAGAGTGGGAGAAGGTGCTTTTTCCCTACTGTTTTGTTCTTTCTCTTTCTTCTGGCCTGTAACTTTTAATCTGCAGGGAGAGAACCAGAGAGCATCTGAGACCTTCGGAAGGTAAGTAAGTGATTTTTATTCATTTTTCCTTTTACCTTTTCAAATTGTGTGTGGGGGAGGGAAACTGAAGTGACATCACAGAAAAGCTGTGACCTGATTGGCTGGTTGGGAATCTACATTAAATTAAAAAAATTAAGCATTGTTAAACTAATTAAACATAATTACTTAATTATAATTTAGAGGGGTATCTAAGCCAGAGATTGGAGAGTACTGTATTTAGCTTTCACATTTATAGTAGAAATCTAGTGCTAGAAACCAGATAATTAACAGTAACTTTTTTTTAAACTTTTAAATTTAATTTACTAATTAATTGACGCAATGTCAATTAGAGGGGTGCAGTGCTCTGACTGTGAGACGTGACAGGTCCGGGAGGCTTCCAGCATCCCGGATGGCTTCATCTGCAGAAAGTGCACCCAACTGATGCTCCTCACAGACCGCATGGTTTGGTTGGAGCAGCAGGTGGATGCACTTAGGAGCATGCAGGTGGCGAAAAGCGTCATAGATAGCAGTGATATAAATGTGGTCACACCCAAGGTGCAGGCAGAGAAATGGGTGACCACCAGAAAGGGCAGGCAGTCAGTGCAGGAATCCCCTGTGGTTGTCCCCCTCTCGAACAGGTATACCCCTTTGGATACTGTCGGGGGGAATAGCCTATCGGGAAAACAACAACAGCCAGAGCAGTGGCACCACGGCTGGCTCTGATGTTCAGAAGGGAGGATCAAAGCGCAGAAGAGCAATAGTCATAGGGGACTCTATAGTCAGGGGCACAGATAGGCGCTTCTGTGGACGTGAAAGAGACTCCAGGATGGTATGTTGCCTCCCTGGTACCAGGGTCCAGGATGTCTCTGAACGGGTAGCGGGCATCCTGAAGGGGGAGGGCAAACAGGCAGAGGTCGTTGTACATATTGGTACTAATGACATAGGCAGGAAGGGGCATGAGGTCCTGCAGCAGGAGTTCAGGGAGATAGGCAGAAAGTTAAAAGACAGGACCTCTAGGGTTGTAATCTCGGGTATTACTCCCTGTGCCACGTGCCAGTGAGGCTAGAAATAGGAAGATAGAGCAGCTAAGCACGTGGCTAAACAGCTGGTGTAGGAGGGAGGGTTTCTGTTATCTGGACCACTGGGAGCTCTTCCGGGGCAGGTGTGACCTATATAAGAAGGAGGGGTTGCATCTAAACTGGAGAGGCATAAATATCCTGGCCGCGAGGTTTGCTAGTGTCACACGGGAGGATTTAAACTAGTATGGCAGGGGGGTGGGCACAGGAGCAATAGGTCAGAAGGTGAGCGCATTGAGGGAGAACAAGGGAATAGGGTCAGTATGGCTCTGAGGCAGAGCAGACAGGGAGAAGTTGCTGAACACAGTGAGTCTGGTGGCCTGAAGTGCATATGTTTTAATGCAAGAAGTATTACGGGTAAGGCAGATGAACTTAGAGCTTGGATTAGTACTTGGAACTATGATGTTGTTGCCATTACAGAGACCTGGTTGAGGGAAGGGCAGGATTGGCAGCTAAACGTTCCAGGATTTGGATGTTTCAGGTGCGATAGAGGGGGATGTAAAAGGGGTGGCGGAGTTGCGCTACTGGTTAGGGAGAATATCACAGCTGTACTACGGGAGGACACCTCAGAGGGCAGTGAGGCTATATGGGTCGAGATCAGGAATAAGAAGGGTGCAGTCACAATGTTGGGAGTTTACTACAGGCCTCCAAACAGCCAGCGGGAGATAGAGGAGCAGATAGGTAGACAGATTTTGGAAAAGAGTAAAAACAACAGAGTTGTTGTGATGGGAGACTTCAACTTCCCCAATATTGACTGGGACTCACTTAGTGCCAGGGTCTTAGACGGGGCAGAGTTTGTAAGGAGCATCCAGGAGGGCTTCTTAAAACTAGTCCAACTAGGGAAGGGCCTGTACTGGACCTGGTATGGGGGAATGAGCCCGGCCAGGTGGTAGAAGTTTCAGTAGGGGACCATTTCGGGAACAGTGACCACAATTCAGTAAGTTTTAAAGTGCTGGTGGACAAGGATAAGAGTGGTCCTAGAGTGAATGTGCTAAATTTGGGGAAGGCTAATTGTAACAATATTAGCCAGGAACTGAAGAACCTAGATTGGGGGCGGATGTTTGAGGGTAAATCAACATCTGACATGTGGGAGGCTTTCAAGTGTCAGTTGAAAGGAATTAAAGACCGGCATGTTCCTGTGAGGAAGAAAGATAAATACGGCAATTTTCAGGAACCTTGGATAATGAGAGATATTTTAGGCCTCGTCAAAAAGAAAAAGGAGGCATTTGTCAGGGCTAAAAGGCTGGGAACAGACGAAGCCTGTGTGGAATATAAGGAAAGTAGGAAGGAACTTAAGCAAGGAGTCTGGAGGGCTAGAAGGGGTCACGAAAAGTCATTGGCAAATAGGGTTAAAGCTTTTTACACGTACATAAAAAGCAAGAGGGTAGCCAGGGAAAGGGTTGGCCCACTGAAGGATAGGCAAGGGAATCTATGTGGAGCCAGAGGAAATGGGCGAGGTACTAAATGAATACTTTGCATCAGTATTCACCAAAGAGAAGGAATTGGTGGATGTTGAGTCTGGAGAAGGGTGTGAAGATAGCCTAGGTAACATTGAGATCCAAAAAGACGAGGTGTTGGGAGTCTTGAAAAATATTAAGGTGGATAAGTCCCCAGGGTCTGATGGGATCTACCCCAGAATATTGAAGGAGGCTGGAGAGGAAATTGCTGAGGCATTGACAGAAATCTTTGGATCCTCACTGTCTTCAGGTGATGTCCCGGAGGACTGGAGAATAGCCAATGTTGTTCCTTTGTTTAAGAAGGGTAGCAAGGATAATCCAGGGAACTGCAGGCCGGTAAGCCTTGCGTCAGTGGTAGGGAAATTACTGGAGAGAATTCTTCGAGACAGGATCTACTCCCATTTGCTTCCAAATGGACGTATAAGTGAGAGCGCAGCATGGTTTTGTGAAGGGGAGGTCGTGTCTTACTAACTTGATAGAGTTTTTCGAGGAGGTCTCAAAGATGATTGATACAGGTAGGGCAGTGGATATTGTCTATATGGACTTCAGTAAAGCCTTTGACAAGGTCCCTCATGGTAGACTAGTACAAAAGGTGAAGTCACACGGGATCAGGGTTAGCTGGCAAGGTGGATACAGAACTGGCTAGGTCATAAAAGGCAGAGAGTAGCAATGGAAGGATGCTTTTCTAATTGGAGGGCTGTGACTAGTGGTGTTCTGCAGGGATCAGTGCTGGGACCTTTGCTGTTTGTAGTATATATAAATGATTTGGAGGAAAATGTAACTGGTCTGATTAGTAAGTTTGCAGATGACACAATGGTAGGTGGAATTGCGGATAGCGATGAGGACTGTCAGAGGATACAGCAGGATTTAGATTGTTTGGCGACTTGGGCAGAGAGATGGCAGATGGAGTTTAATCCGGACAAATGTGAGGTAATGCATTTTGGAAGGTCTAATGCAGGTAGGGAATATACAGTGAATGGTAGAATCCTCAAGAATATTGAAAGTCCGAGAGATCTAGGTGTACAGGTCCACAGGTCACGGAAAGGTGCAACACAGGTGGAGAAGGTAGTCAAGAAGGCATACGGCATGCTTGCCTTCATTGGCCGGGGCATTGAGTATAAGAATTGGCAAGTCATGTTGCAGCTATATAGAACCTTAGTTAGGCCACACTTGGAGTATAGTGTTCCATTCTGGTCGCCACACTACCAGAATGATGTGGAGGCTTTAGGGAGGGTGCAGAAGAGATTTACCAGAATGTTTCCTGGTATGGAGGGCATTAGCTATGAAGAGCGAATGAATAAACTTGGTTTGTTCTCACTGGAACGACAGAGGTTGAGGGGCGACCTAATAGAGGTCTACAACATTGAGGGGCATAGACAGAGTGGATAGTCAGAGGCTTTCCCCCGGGGTAGAGGGGTCAATTACTAGGGGGCATAGGTTTAAGGTGCGAGGGGCAAGGTTTAGAGTAGATGTGCGAGGCAAGTTTTTTACGCAGAGGGTAGTGGGTGCCTGGAATTCGCTGCCGGAGGAGGTGGTGGAAGCAGGGACGATAGTGACATTTAAGGGGCATCTTGACAAATACATGAATAGGATGGGAAGAGAGGGATACGGACCCAGGAACTGTAGAAGATTGCAGTTAAGTCGGGCAGCATGGTCGGCACGGGCTCGGAGGGCCGAAGGGCCTGTTCCTGTGCTGTACTTCTTTGTTGTTTGTTCTTTGTTCTAAGTTAGTGAGACATGACCTCCCCTTCACAAAACCATGCTGATTCTCACGCATATGCCCATTTGCTTCCAAATGGGAGTAAATTCTGTCTTGAAGAATCCTCTCCAATAATTTCCCAGCACTGACATAAGGCTCACCGGCCTGTAATTACCTGGATTTCCTTGCTACCCTTCCTAAACAAAGGAACATTAGCTATTTTCCAGTCGTCTGGGACCTCACGTGTAGCCAGTGAGGATTCAAAGATTTCAATCAAGGCCCCAGCAATTTCCTCCCTTGCCTCCCTCAGTATTCTGGGGTGAATCCCATTAGGCCCTGGGGACTTAACTCCCTCAATGTTTTTTACGATACCGAACCCCTCCTTTATTAATATCAACATGACTCAGAATATCGACACACTCTACCCGATACTTCTCATCCACCAAGTGCTTCTCCTTGGTGAATACTGATGCAAAGTACTCATTCAGTACCTTGCCCATTTCCTCTGGTTTCACGCATAGATTCCCCTGTCCTTGAGTGGGTCAACCCTTTCTCTGGCTACCATCCGTCTCTTTATATATGTATAAAAAGCCTTGGGAGTTTCCTCAATCCTGCTGACCAGTGACCTTTTGTGTGCCCTTTTAGCCCTCCTGACTCCTTGTTTAAGTTCCTTCCTACGTTTCTTAAATTCCTCACGGGCTTTGTCTGTTCCCAGCCTTCTAGCCCTTACAAATGTTTTCTTTTTCTTTCGAACTAGGCTCACAATATCTTTCGTATCCAAGGTTCGCGAAACTTGCCATATTTATCCTTCTTCCTCAAAGGAACATGCCGGTCCTGAATTCCTATGGGCAGCACGGTAGCATAGTGGTTATGACTGTGGCTTCACAGCACCAGGGTCCCAGGTTCGATTCCCCACTGGGTCACTGCCTGTGCGAAGTCTGCACTTTCTCCCCCTGTCTGTGTGGGTTTCCTCCGGGTGCTCCGGTTTCCTCCCAGAGTCCAAAGACGTGCAGGTTAGGTTGATCGTCCATGATAAATTGCCCTTAATGACCAAAAAGGTTAGGAGGGGTTATTGGGTTGCGGGGGTAGAGTGCAAGTGAGGGTTTAAGTGGGTCGGTGCAGACTCGATGGGCCGAATGGCCTCCTTCTGCACTGTATGTTCTATGTTCTATCAACTGACATTTGAAAGCCTCCACATGCCAGATGCTTATTTACCCTCAAACGTCCGCCCCCAATTTAGATTATTCAGTTCCTGACGAATATTGTTATAATTAGCCTTTCCCCCAATTTAGCACCTTCATCCGAGGACTACTCTTATCTTTATCCAACAGTGTCTTAAAACTTTATGAATTATGGTCACTGTTCTCAAAATGCTCCCCTACTGAAACTTCGACCACCTGGTTGGCTCATTCCCCAATACCAGATCCAGTAAGGCCCCTTCGCTAGTTGGACTATCTACATATTGTTTCAAGAAGCTCTCCTGAATGTTCCTTACAAACTCTGCCCCATCCAAGGCTCCAGCACTAAGTGACTCCCAGTCAATGTCGGGAAAGTTAAAACCACCCACCACAACAATTCTGTTGCTTTGCTTTTGCACCTTTCCAAAATCTGCCTACGTATTTGCTTCTCTATCTCCCGCTGGTTGTTGCCTGTATTAAACCCTCAACATTGACTGCACCCTTCCTATCCCTGAGCTCTACTCGTGTTGCCTCATTTCACATTGTTAGGAGTTTTCTATAGGCCTCCAAATAGTAATGGAGATGTGGAGGAAGAAATTGCAAAACAGATTATGGATAGGTGTGGAGGTCTCCGGGTAGTTGTCATGGGTGACTTTAACTTTCCAAATATTGATTGGAACCTCTATAGATCGAACAGTTCGGATGGGGCAGTGTTTGTACAGTGTGTGCAGGAGGGTTTCCTGACACAATATGTGGATAGGCCAACAAGAGGGGGGAGCCACATTGGATTTGGTACTGGGTAATGAACCGGGCCAAGTGTTAGATTTGTTTGTGAGAGAGCACTTTGGAGATAGTGACCACAATTCGGTGTCTTTCACTATTGCAATGGAGACGGATAGGGCCATACGGCAGGGCAAGGTTTATAATTGGGGGAGGGGTAATTATGATGCGATTAGGCAAGAATTAGGGCGCATAAGATGGGAACAGAATCCGTCAGGGAAAGGCACAAATGAAAAGTGGAGCTTGTTCAAGGAACAAATACTGCGTGTCCTTGGTAGGTATGTCCCTGGCAGTGTGGAAATGACCGTGTGAGGGAACCATGGTTCACAAAAGAAGTTGAATGTCTTGTCAAGAGGAAAAAGGAAGCGTATGTAAGGATGAGAAAACAAGGTTCAGTTGGGTCGCTTCAGGGTTACAAGGTAGCAAGGAATGAGCTTAAAAAAAAAAGGGCTTAGGAGAGCTAGGAGGGGCATGAGAAGTCCTTGGCGGATCAGATCAAGGAAAATTCCAAGGCTTTTTACTCTTGCGTGAGAAATCAAAGAATGACCAGGGTGAGGTTAGGGCCGGTCAAGGACAGTAGTGGGAACTTGGGCATTGAGTCAGAAGAAATAGGAGAGGTGTTGAATTAATACTTTTCTTCAGTGTTCACCAAGGAGAGGGGCCATGTTTTTGAGGATAAGAGTGTGATACAGGCTGGAGGAGGTAGATGTTCTGAGGAAGGATGTATTAGCAATTTTGAAAAACCTTGGGGTCGACAAATCCCCTGGGCCAGATGGAATATATCCAAGGATTCTTTGGGGGGCAAAGGATGAGATTGCAGAGCCTTTGGCTTTGATCTTTGGGTCCACATTGTCCACGGGGATAGTGCCAGAGGACTGGAGAGTGGTGAATGTTGTTCCTCTGTTCAAGAAAGGGAATAGGAATGACCCTGGTAATTATAGGCCAGTTATTCTTACTTCGGTAGTCAGTAAGTTAATGGAAAAGGTCCTGAAGGATAGGATTTATGACCATTTGGAAAGATTCAGCTTAATCCGGGATAGTCAACACGGATTCGTGAAGGGTATGTCTTGCCTCACAAATTTGATTGAATTCTTTGAGGAGGTAACTAAATGTGTAGATGAAGGTAGAGCAGTTGATGTTGTATACATGGATTTTAGTAAGGCGTTTGATAAGGTTCGCCATGGTCGGCTCATGAAGAAAGTAAGGAGGTGTGGGATAGAGGGAAATTTGGCCAATTGGATAAGTAACTGGCTATCACATAGAAGACATAAATTTTCAGACTGGAGACCAGTTACCAGCGGTGTACCACAGGGATCAGTGCTGGGTCCTCTGCTATTTGTGATTTTTATCAATGACTTGGAGGAGGGGGCTGAAGGGTGGGTCAGTAAATTTGCTGATGACACCAAGATTGGTGGAGTAGTGGATGAGGTGGAGGGCTGTTGTAGGCTGCAAAGAGACATTGATAGGATGCAGAGCTGGGGCAAAAAATGGCAGATGTAATTTAACCCTGATAAGTGCGAGGTGATTCATTTTGGTGGAAAAAAATTTGAATGCGGATTACAGGGTCAACGGCAGGGTTCTGAGGAATGTGGAAGAACAGAGAGATCTTGGGGTTCATATCCACAGATCTCTGAAGGTTGCCACTCAAGTGGATAGAGCCGTGAAGAAGGCCTATAGTGTGTTAGCGTTTATTAACAGGGGGCTTGAGTTTAAGAGCCGCGGGTTATGCTGCAACTGTACATGACCCTGGTGAGACCACATTTGGAGTATTGTGTGCAGTTCTGGTCACCTCATTATAGGAATAATGTGGAAGCATTGGAAAGGGTGCAAAGGAGATTTACCAGGATGCTGCCTGGTTTGCAGGGTAGGTCTTATGAGGAAAGGTTGAGGGAGCTAGGGCTTTTCTCTTTGGAGTGGAGGAGGATGAGAGGTGACTTAATAGAGGTTTTTAAGATGATGAGGGGGATAGATAGAGTGAACGTTCAGAGACTATTTCCTCGGGTGGATGTAGCTGTTACAAGGGGGCATAACTATAAGGTTCAGAGTGAGAGATATAAGAGGGATGTCCGAGGTAGGTTCTTTACTCAGAGTGGTTGGCGTGTGGAATGGACTGCCTGCTGTGATAGTGGGGTAGGACACTTTCAAGCAGCTATTGGATAGGCACATGGAGCACACCAGAATGACAGGGGTGAGATAGCTTGAACTTGGGCCGAAGGGCCTGTTCTGTGCTGCACTGTTCTATGACCCTCTTGAGGTGTCCTCCCACAGTGCAGCTGTGATATTCTCCTTAACCAGTAGTGCAACTCCTTCACCCCTTTTACACCCCCCCCCCTCCCCCCCATCCTGCCTGAAACATCTAAATCCTGGAATATTTAGCTGCCAATCCTGTCCCTCAATAGGCTTACATTAACCCTGCAATGAAATTACTGTGAAAAGCAATAGGGAGAATTCAGAATGTCCAAGTCGCCTAACAGCACTTCTTTCGGAACTTGTGGGAGGAATCCGGAGCACCCGGAGGAAAATCCCAGTCCAAAGATGTGCAGGTTAGGTGGATTGGCCATGATAAATTGCCCTTAGTGTCCAAAATTGCCCTTAGTGTCCAAAATTGCCCTTAGTGTTGGGGGGGAGAGGTTATGGGGATAGGGTGGCGGTGTTGACCTTGGGTAGGGTGCTCTTTCCAAGAGCCGGTGCAGACTCGATGGGCCGAATGGCCTCCTTCTGCACTGTAAATTCTAAAAAAAAAATTAAAAAAAATTCTATGAAACCCACGCAGACACAGGGAGAATGTGCAGACTCCGCACAGACAGCGACCCAAGCCGGGAATCAAACCTGGGACCCTGGTGCTGTGAAGCAATAGTGCTACCCACTTTGCCACCTGAGTCTTACTCACTCTATTCTCTCATTTCCCCTTTAATTATTTTGCCGTCTGACCCATGTTGTGTTGTGTTATGTACTCTGGGATAACACAGGCTGCAACTCGATGCAGCTTTGACCAAAAGATGCTCCACACTTTGAAGTAAGTTCAATGTGATTTATTGAACCATTAGCACAGTTCTCTATGAGTTTGACTCTCCTGCTAATCTTGCTATAGTAACTCAGTCTAACTAACCAGTCTGCTCTAAGCCACGTGGTGGATGTGATGCTTCTGATCTGCCCCTGTCCTACGAAGTGTCGCCTGTGGAAAGAGACAGAGCATGTGTGCCCTGTCCTTGTGTATTGGTTGTGTAATGCTCCCTTGTGGTCGTGTCACTTCTGGGTGTCTTGACTGCCCATTGGTCTTGCCCTATTCTATGTGTTCATTAGCTGTATGTCTGCATGTCATGACGTCTCTGGTGCTCCCTCTAGTGTTTACTTAGTCGTAGTGTATTTACATTAACCCTTTGTGTATTTACAGTGATGCATATCACCACAACCGATAGCTCCGGTTCCCACCCACCTGCCACACCTGCCGATCTCACCTGCCACACTAGATTAAACCCTCCCGTGAGACACTAGCAAACCTTATGGCCAATATATAATTCTGCTGCTGCTGCATATTGACCCATGATTGCCCAGTCTTGAGTTGCTAGATCTGTTTGAAATCTATTCCATTTAGCACAGTACTGGTACCACTTTTTTCTTTTTTGTCGTCTTAAGTGGAGTAACTTCATTTCTAATCTCGTCATCCAATGTAACATCCACCTGATCAATCTCTCTGGTAAACACTGAAGCAAGTAATTGTTTCCTATTTCTGCCATTTAGCTGTCACTACTTGTGATTTTTATCCTGTCCATCTCCCATTCCAACTTCCTTTTATTTGTTTGTGTTCCCTACAATATTTTACTATTTTGTTGATGTTCCTTGATGTTTTCATTACGCCTCTTTGCTTTCCCAATTGCCTTTGTTCCTAAATCTTTCACATTCTCCCTTGTCATGGTCTCCACTGCTATGCATGTCAAACGTCTTTCTTTGCCCTCAGTTTTCCCCTAATGCCCAAGAGTGCCTCATTTGTTCATTTTTGTAAAATAAATATTTTTTTCTGGACCCGAGATGTTCTTACCTCTGGTTTACAATAGTTATCATCGGGTCCCCCCCCCCCCCCGCCAGTCGTCCCCCGTCCCCCCAGTTCTATTCTGAGTTCCCAAAAATCAATTTTCTCCAGCCTATTCCCTTGTAATCCTCATACCTGCTTCTACAAAATCATTATCTTAAAGCATAAACCATATTTTGGTCGCTATTGCTTAGATGTTCCCCTATTTTTCTTTGTGTGCTCTGGCTCGCTCCAGATGAGCAAATGCTACCTATCGATCAAGCATTGTGCACTGGCAAGTTGAAGGATTCATTTAAATTACACCAAAGCTGTAATGAACTGGTATAAATTTCTTCAGAGGTTTTCTGAGTATGTGTATTATCGCAAAGCTATTTTTCCGAATAATTTAAAACTGATTTGGTGGAGTTACAGGGATAGGGTGGCGGTGTGGGCTTGGGTAGGATGCTCTTTCCAAGGGCCGGTGCAGACTCAATGGGCTGAATGGCCTCCTTCTGCACTGTAAAATCTAGTGTGGCAGGTGGGTGGGAACCGGAGCTATAGGTTGTGGTGATATGCATCACTGTAAATACACAAAGGGTTAATGTAAATACACTACGACTAAGTAAACACTAGAGACAGCACGGAAGGCCATTGGATCCATCTTGTCTGCGCCAGGAGGAACAATTTACTTTCTACCACTCCACCATCTTTTTCATAACCCAGTACATTCTTGCTTTTCAGAAAGCAATCCAATTCCCTCTTGAATAACTCACTGGGTGGCACGGTAGCACAGTCGTTAGCACTGTTGCTTCCCAGCGCCATGGTCCTAGGTTCGATTCCGGCTTGTGTCACTGTCTGTGTGGAATCTGCACGCTCTCCCTCTGTCTGCGTGGGTTTCCTCCCACAAGTCCCAAAAGACGTGCTGTTAGATAATTTGGACATTCTGAATTCTCCTTCTGTGTACCAGACCAGGCGCCGGAATGTGGCGACTAGGGGCTTTTCACAGTAATTTGCAGCCCTAATGTAAGCCTACTTGTGACAGTAAAGATTATTATAATTGATCTGCCTCCAACACATTTGCAGTCAGTGCATTCTGGATTCGAACCACTTGCTGCGTGAATACATTCTTCCTCATTGCCTCCCCATTGCTTC
The DNA here is from genome assembly GCF_047496885.1 of Scyliorhinus torazame. NCBI lineage: Eukaryota > Metazoa > Chordata > Chondrichthyes > Carcharhiniformes > Scyliorhinidae > Scyliorhinus > Scyliorhinus torazame. The sequence continues at coordinate 169,998,424 of NC_092717.1, read as the reverse complement.
TTTGCTAATTACTTTAAATCTGTACCTTTATTCTTGATCCTTCCACCAGTTGGAAGTGTTTTTCCGTATCAACTCTGTTCAGACCCTTCATGATTTTGAATGCCACTGTCAAATCTCCTCTTAACCTTCTCTTAAGACCACCTTCTCTTAAGACCTCTTAAGACCATAAGACATCAGAGCAGAATTAGCCCACTTGGCCCATCGAGTCTGCTCCACCATTCAATCATGGCTGATATTTTCTCATCCGCATTCTCCTGCCTTCTCCTCATAACCCCTGATCCCCTTATTACTCAAGAACCTATCTATCTCTTAAAGACACTCAGTGAATTGGCTTCCACAGCCCTCTGCGGCAAAGAGTTCCACAGATTCACCACCCTCTGGCTGAAGAAATTCCTCCTCATCTCTGTTCTAAAGGATCGTCCCTTTAGTCTGGTTCTAGTTTTTCCTACAAGTGGAAACATCCTCTCCACGTCCACTCTATTCAGGCCTTGCAGTATCTTGTAAGTTTCAATATGATCCCCTCTCATCCTTCTAAACTCCGAGTACAGACCCAGAGTCCTAAAACGTTCCTCACACGACAAGTTCTTCATTCCAGGGATCATTCTTGTGAACCCCCTCTGGACCCTTTCCAAGGCCAACATATCCTTCCTGAGATATGGGACCCAAAACTGCTCACAATACTCCAAATGAGGTCTGACCAGAGCCTTGTACAGCCTCAGAAGTACATCCCTGGTCTTGTATTCTCGCCCTCTTGACATGAATGCTAACATTGCATTTGGATTCTTAACTGCCGACTGAACCTGCACATTAACCTTAAGAGAATCCTGAATAAGGACTCCCAAGCTCCTTTGTACTTCTGATTTCCTAAGTATTTCCCCATTTAGAAAATAGTCCATGCCTAAATTCCTCCTTCCAAAGTGGATAACCTCACACTTTTCCACATTGTCTTTCATTTGCAACTTCATTGCCCACTGTCCAAGCTTGTCCAAGTCCTTCTGCAGCCCCCTTGCTTCCTCAATACTACCTGTCCCTCTACAGATCTTTGTATCATCTGCAAACTTAGCAACAGTGTCTTCAGTACCTTCTTCCATTAATCATTATCATGAATGTATATTGCAAAAAGTTGTGGTCCCAGCACAGGCCCCTGAGGCACACCACTAGTCACCGGCTGCTATCCTGAAAAAGGCCCCTTTATCCCCACTCTGCTTTCTGCCAGTCAGCCAATCCTCTATCCATGCCAGGATCTTACGCTGAACGCCATGAGCTCTGAACTTATTTAACAGTCTCCTATGCGGCACCTTGTCAAAGGTCTTCTGGAAATCTAAATAAATCACGTCCACTGGTTCTCCTTTGTCTAACTTCCTTGTTACCTTCTCAAAGACGTCTAACAGATTTGTCAGACACGACCTCCCTTTGACAAAGCTGTGCTGACACAGTCCTATTTTACCATGCACTTCCAAGTGCTTCGCGATCACATCTTTAATAACAGACTCTAAAATCTTACCAATGACCGAAGTCAGGCTAACCGGCCTTTAATTTCCCACCTTCTGCCTCCCTCCCTTCTTAAACAGTGGTGTCACATTACCCACTTTCCAGACCTCTGGGACCCTTCCTGCCTCCAGTGATTTCTGAAAGATCATCACTAATGCCTACACAATTTCCTCAGCTATCTCTTTTAGGACCCGGGGGTGTAGTCCATCCGGTCGAGGTGACTTATCCACCTTCAGAACTTTCAGTTTCCCCAGAACCTTCTCCTTCGTAATGGTCACTGCACTCCCCTCTGCCCCCTGGTTCTCTTGGAGCTCTGGCATCCCACTGGTGTCTTCCACCGTGAAGACTGATGCAACATTACTATTCAGTTCGTCTGCCATTTCTTTGTTTCCTATTATTACTTCTCCAGCCACATTTTCTCATGGTCCAATGTCTATTTTTTGCCTCTCTTACCTTTTTGTATATTGAAAAAATCTCTTCCTATCTTCCTTGATATTACTAGCTAGTTTGCACTCATACTTCATCTTCTCTCCCCTTATTGCTTTTTTTGTTGTCCTCTTCTCGCTTTTAAAGGGTTCCCAATCCTCTGGTTTCCCACTAATCCTCCACTCTGTATGCTATATCTTTAGCCTTTATGCTGTCCTTGACATCCCTCATCAGCCATGGATGCCTTTTCCTCCCAGCATGTTTCCTCCTCATTGGGATGAATTTCTGTTGTGCCTCCCTAATAACCCCCCAAAACTCCTGCCATTGTTGTTCCACTGTCTTCCCTGCTAGGCTCCTTTTCCAATCAACTCTGGCCAGCTCCTCCCTCATGTCTTTGTAGTTACCCTTATTTAATTGTAATACCGTTACATCTGATTGCAGCTTCTCCCTCTCAAACTGCAGGGTAAATTCTGTCATATTGTGGTCACTGCTCCCCAAGAGTTCCTTCACCTGAAGTTTCCTAATCAAGTCTGCCTCATTACACATCACCAAATCCAGAATTGCCTGTTCCCTAGTAGGCTCTGTCACAAGCTGCTCCAGAAAAACATCTCTTAGACATTTCACAAATTCCAATTCTTGGGATCCACTACCAACCTGATTTTCCCAGTCCACCTGCATATTGAAGTCCCCCATAATTATTGTAATATTGCCTTTTTTACATGCCTTTTCTGTCTCCTGATTTATTTTCTGCCCCACATCCTGACTACTGCTAGGGGGCCTGTACATAACTCCCATCAGGATCTTTTTATCTTTGCAATTCCTCAACTCTACCCACAGAGATTCTATGCCCTCTGATCCTATATCGGTCCTTGTTATTGATTTAACTTCATTCCTTACTAACAATGCAACCCTGCCCCCTTTGCCCATCTGCCTGTCCTTTCGATAGAACATCTAGTCTTGTATATTTAGATCCCAGCCCTGATCCCCTTGCAGCCACGTCTCTGATGCCCACAACATCGTACCGGCCAATTTCAATGTGCGCAACAAGCTCATTTACCTTCCGTATGCTGCGCGCATTTAGGTACAACACCCTCAATCCTGCATTGACCACCTCCCTTTTCTCACACTCCTCGTCACTGCACCATTTTTGATTTTTGACTATGGCTTCTCTGCCTTACACTTTCCCTTTTTTACTGCTTTTTGTTTCTGGCCCCGTTTTACAGCCCTCTGACTTCCTGCATCGGTTCCCATCCCCCTGCCACATTAGTTTAAACCCTTCCCCCCCACCCCCGAGGACATCGGTTCCATTCCTACCCAGGTGCAGACCGTCCGGTTTGTACTGGTCCCACTGTAGCCTCCTGGGTTGGCCACTTCCCAACGTAAAATGGAGAACAGCAAAGGCTGAAAGGAAATTCAGCCAACACAGGCAAAAACTAGCAGGTGCAAGTTTACTGTGTATTCGACTCTGCAAAAGCCCAGACAGCATCGATAAAAGCAGCCACCTGCATAGTAATGTAGCAGCCATCTACATAGTAATGAGCGATCCCCAGGAACAATTGAAACATTTGAGGTAAACAAGGCCAAGCCAGACTCCTCGGCGCCAGCACAAAAGAGGTTAACGCCCAACGATCAGGGAACAGCTCCAGTATTGGAGAAATCGAACCAAGCGATTGGAACAAAGTCCAATCACTTGAAACCAGGTACGGGGTCCGCCCCAAAAGGCGGGAAGCCCCTGGGGCCTATAAAGTAAAGCCCCCAAGTTCAAATCATCCTTCTTGACAGGGTCACTCAGCAATGCGAAGCAACCCTTGACAGTGACCTGTCCGGCGGCCTCCAAGAACCTAAGTTTCAAGTCAACGCTCGCTACGAGATAGGCGCTCCTAGCTACCAGTCCATACCAGCTTTTGAATCCCGCAGACTCAGAACCCGAACAAAAGGCCATTTGTTCCCCTGACCTGGTGGGCCAGTCCGAAGCTAAGTATTGGCCTGTCAGTGATAGAAATAACTTAGAAAGTAAAGTTTATACATGAGTAGCGATTTATTGTGTATAATAAATGTGCTTTGATTTGAATCTTACTAATTGGTGTATTAAGTTATTGATCATTACTTGAACTTGAACCTCATGGTGCTATCATAAAGATACCTGGCGACTCTAGAGCAAAGGTTAAACAAACAGAGCCAATTGAACCAACCAAAAGTTAGCAACATGACCTCCCCCAGAACTGATTCCAATGCCCCAGGAATTTGAATCCCTCCCTCTTGCACCATCTCTCGAGCCATGCATTCATCCTGTCTACCCTGACATTTCTACGCTGACTAACTCGTGGCACTGGTAGCAATCCTGAGATTACTACCATTGACCTCCTACTTTTTAGTTTAACTCCTAACTCCCTGAATTCAGCTTGTAGGACCTCATCCCATTTTTTACCAAGAGCGTTGGTGCCTATGTATATCACAACAGCTGGCTGTTCACCCCCCCCCCCCCCCCCCCCGGAATGTCCTGCAGCCGCTCCGAGACATCCTTGACCCTTGCACCAGGGAGGCAACATACCATCCTGGAGTCTCTATTGCGTTCGCAGAACTACCTGTCTGTTCCCCTTACAATTGAATCCCCTATCACTATAGCCATGCCATTCTTCTTCCTGCCCCCCTGTGCAACAGAGCCAGCCACGGTGCCATGAGCCTGGCTGCTGCTGCTTTCCCCTGGTGAGCCATCTCCCTCAACAGTATCCAAAGCGGTATATCTGTTTTGCAGGGAGATGGCCGCAGAGGACACCTGCACTGCCTTCCTACTCTTGCTCTGTCTTTTAGTAACCCATTTTCTATCTCCCTCAGTAATTTTCACCTACGGTGTGACCAACTCGCTAAACGTGCTATCCACGACGTCCTCCGCACCGTGGATGCTCCAAAGTGAGTCCATCCGCAGCTCCAGAGCCGTCAAGCGGTCTAACAGGAGCTGCAGCTGGACACACTTCTTGCACGTGAAGGAGCCAGGGACAGTGGACGTGTCCCTGAGCTCCCACATCGCACACGAGGAGCATGACGCGGGTCTGGGATCTCCTGCCATGTCTTAAACCTTAGGTTAACTTACACAACTACAATTCAAAAAAATTGAAAGAATAAATAAATAAATAGACAAATGAAAAGAAAACTACTTAACCAGGGATAAAAAGCACCTCCTCCCCTCACTCTGGCTGTGTCATCTCTGTCTCACTGGGAGTGAGTTAAAGTTGCTCTTTATAAATTGGCCTGAGTTGACTCCCCCCACCTACTTTTAGATCAAAGTAGCTTAAGGTGACTGACACTTAACTGCCAACCAGTTAGTGAGTGGGTGGGGCAGCCCCTTGTTAACCTTCACTGCACAATTCTAGATTAATTTATATTCCTGAAATTTAAAACTGAACAGTCTTACCGATTCAATTCCCACCCAGCTTCAAATTCCCAAACTTCTCCAATATAGTTACGTAATTTGAGTTAGTAATTTCTGTGCCTATTCGGTGAATTTTTTTCTGAGGCCTCTCTAATGCCTTCACATCTTTCCAAAACTGTGGTGCTCCGAACTGGACGCCATACTCACATATGGAACAGATGTAATCATTTTTCTACCTACCCAGATTTTGAATGGGCTTTGAGTTCGGCAGCCAGAGCCCCTGTTGGAAGCAGGCAGGCATAATTGCAAACTGGAATTGAATGACATGGTTACTACGTCAATGCTATTCTCCTCTTTGTCAGCAGTGCTACCACCATTTCCTCATTCCACTTACCAAACATGGGAAATAGATGTCGAGAAGTCGGCATTTTGTGCCTATATTAAAGGGAGTTACGGAATGGTTCAAAGCAAGAGACAGTTGCTTAGAAAAAAGGTGTGTTTGTGAAAACATGTTTTAGTAAATGCATGATAAAACACAGGAAACAAACAGCAATGAAGGCGAGTGGTGAAACAAAGGAAAAAACATCCTGGAGAAAGAATTCTTCAACATGGCAACCCCTGAAAGGGGGGGGCGGAGAGGGTGGAATTGAAAGTGAATTAAGCAATAAAAGAAAAGAAAATAGTGCAAATGCTGAAAATTTGAAGTAACAAAAAATTATTGGATGAGCAGGTCAGTCCGTATCTGGAGAAAAAGAGGTAGAGTTAATATTTAAGGCAATGATGTTTGTCATGTGGGTTCCGATGAAATGTTGACTGTGATAACATTAGTTCTGCCCTTCTGCACAGATGGTGCTTAGTTTTCTGAATATTGTCATGATATGCACTCATGCACATAATGAGATACAGACAGGCAGTGACAGACACCCAGTACAGCCAATCAACACACAGGACAGAACACAACCAATCACCAGGCAGAACACTAGAAGGTGGTCTCCCACTATAAAACATACGAGGCATCAACACTCTGCCTCTTTCCACTGGTGACAACTGTAGTGACAGTCAGGGTGCATATATCAGTTAGCACCTTCTACACATGGCTCAGAGCTAGTCTGGTCTAGTTAGTTATAGTCAGCATGCTTAGATTAGTAGTGTGTCAAACCCACAGCAAACTGTGTGCACTGCTCCAGAAGTTCAATAAAGCGTATTGAACCAACACCAAAGTTTGGAGTGTACTTTCAAGTACAACCGCATCCAGTTGCAGTCCGTGTTACCCCAGGGTGATTAACACAAATATTTCCAGCTTTTTCTGTCTTTATTTCTGATTTACGTTATCTGCAGTGTTTCACTTTGGGTAAAGCTGGTTTTGACGCTCGTTTTTTACTGCTGTTTTATGATCTGCTCGGGGGCCATTAACGTTTAAATCTGAACATCTCGTTTGAACCTGAATGTTTGTTTTACACCTTTTCCTTGGAAGGTGGCCTTGCATTTTAAGTAGTCTGTTCTGTCTCATTTCAAATTGAAACATTTCAAGTCATTTGAAGAGTCATATTTTCAAAAATGAAGGAGCATAGATTTGTGAGACTTCTGCATCACAGGAACTGAATTGAGATTCCCGTATTTCCTGGCGTGGTCCAGGTTTTCTCTCTCGCTCATTCTGAAGAATGGGAGTTCCATGAACCTGGTATACTACTGCTACCAAGTGGATATTCAGCTTCTGCTGTACTCTCCTGTGCCTCTTCAACTGAATGGGGCATCACCCTCAATCTTGGTCTATTTGGGAACAGCCCTGATCCCTGTGAAGGTGTCTGCTAAGCAGATTACTGGCTCCTTTCATCCTGTTTAACCTTTACAAGCCCTTCAAGGATCTGTTTTGCTCCTCCTGATCTGACCTTTGTATTACTATTCCCTTTGCTGCTGCTGGCCTGGCTTTGGCTCTTTTAGATTCAAATGGCCGTCCTTAGTTATCGCAACTTCCTTGGATTATATCCTGATCTGTTTTACTTCTACAAGTCCCAGTCCCAGTAGCTCTTCCTTAGGACACTCCAACTCTCAAGGCTCCATCGCCTCCTGTAGGAGGTCCGAACCCATTTCAGTTCCCAGTACTCTGAGATTCCACCTCCGTTTCTCCAGCTCTTTAAGCCTCTATACGCTGTACTGGACTTCAGGAGTATTTTTTTCCAGCCTGCCTTGGCTGTCTCGATCTCTAGTTCGCACAGTCTTATTTCACTTTCCTTCTGTCGTCTTTGGAATTCTCTCTCCTCTCCTGTTCCTGCCCCTTTTTTTCTCCCCTTTTACTGCACCGCCTGTCGCGGGGTATAAGAACCAATGCCATCCCAGCAGCCTTCACTTTCTGTATCGAAGCTGCTGGGAACAGTTCTAGCTGATTAAAGCCTATTAGTTATGACTCACCTTGTCTCCAGAGTAATTGATTGTGCATCAATTTAATCAGCTATTAATTCAGTGAAGGATGGATCTCCGTATCAAACCGGAGTGCCTTCAGCTCAGCCCCCACACAGACAACTCCGCTGCTATCTTCAAGCATTGGCTGGCGTGTTTTAAGAGCTTCATCGACACGGCCGCCGACACGCCCACGGAAAGGCAGAAAATGCACCTTCTAGGCTCCCGAGTCAGCCCTGCAATCTACCCTCTGATCGAGGAGGCGGAGAATTATGCTGCAGCTATCGAGCTGCTAGAAGGACATTATATCCGACCTGTGAACCAGGTCTACGGCCGTCACCTGCTGGCAACTAGAAGGCAAAGCCCCGAAGAAACACTGGAAGACTTCTATCGGGCACTGCTAGTGCTGGGCCGGAACCGTGGATGCCTGCCAGTTTCGGGGAACGAGCACACAGAACTTTTGATTAGGGATGCTTTCGTGGCAGGTATGACTTCTCCCGATATCCGCCGAAGGCTCCTAGAAATGGACACACTGGGACTTACTAAGGCACGGGCCCTGGCGTGGTCTCTGGACGTTGCGTATAAAAACGTGCTGGCTTTTGCCCCCGGTCGCACGCTGCCCCCCTGGGCTGCGTGGCACCCCGTAACGCAGCCCCCCAGACCTATCCCCGCAAACCTGCGCGACGAGACGGCCCACTGTCGCCGCCAGCCAACACTGCTTTTTCTTGGGCAGGCGAATCATCCACGCTGCCCGGCCCGCACCGCCACCTGCAAAGGGTGCGGCAAGAAGGGCCACTATGTCGGGGTCTGCCAGGCCCACGCCGTGGCCGCAGTCTCCAGCGTCTATCGGCAGCCTTTCGTTCAGGTCCCGGCCGTCCAAAGCCCACCGCCGCCCTCCTATCCCCAGGCCGCGTACGATCCATGGGCGTGGTCATTTTGCCCCCCGGCCACCACGCTGGATGGGTGGGCGCCGCCATTTTGTCCCTCGCCGTCGCCATCTTCTGCTTCCCCGGACTCCATGTGCGACCCATGGCTGACGCCATCTTGGATGGGGCCTCCGGCCCCCAGCACAGCCAACTACATGCTGCCCGACCAGGACTCTCCTTTACTGCAGCTGGCCTCGGTGACTCTGGACCAGAATTGGCCCCTGACGCTAGCGAAAGCTACTACAACGATTGCCATCAACGGCCACGCGACGTCGTGCTTGATCGACTCTGGGAGCACGGAAAGCTTTGTTCACCCCGACACGATAAGGCGCTGCTCTCTTGTCACCCATCCCGTAAACCAAAGGATCTCCTTGGCCTCCGGGTCACACGCGGTGGAGATCAAGGGGTTCTGCCTAGCGAACCTCACTGTCCAAGGCAGGGAATTCCGCAATTTCCGCCTGTACGTTTTGCCGCACCTCTGCGCAGCCAGCCCCCTTGGGCTGCATTTCCAGTGCCATCTGCAAAGCCTGACCTTTAAATTCGGCGGCCCTGACTTCCGGTTGCGGTGATGCCGCACGTTTCGGCGGCTTCAGCTCCGACGGACCTTCGGGCTCTTTTAAGAGCCCCAACAGGAAATTTTTGGGCGACGCAACCCGGTGTGGGGTGAGTGAGAAGGAAGTGTCCCCCCCCCCCCCCCCAACGAAGGAGGAAAATTACCGGCGGTGGCGGCTGCAGCGCGAGGAATCGTCGACCAAAGAGACAGAAAGGGAGAGGCACAAGATGGCGGCGGAGAAAGCGCAGGCGACATGGGGGCCCGAGCAGGACGAATTTTTGAGACGGTGCGTGGAGCTACTAAAGAGGGAGGTGCTGACCCCGATGCTACAGGCAATTGAGGGGCTCAAGGAGACACAAAAGACCCAGGAGACAGAGCTCCGCGTGGTGGAGCAGAAGGTGACGGATAATGAGGACGAGATCCTGGGCCTGGCGGTCAAAACTCAGACGCACGAGGCACTTCATAAAAAGTGTACTGAAAGGATCGAGGCCCTAGAAAACGGAGCGCGAAGGAAGAACCTTCGGATACTGGGTCTCCCTGAGGGTGTGGAAGGAGTAGACTGTGGAGCTTATGCGAGTACGATGCTGAGCTCACTGATGGGTGCTGAGGCCCCTACGGGCCCCTTGGAGGTGGAGTGGGCACATCGGATCCCGGCGAGAAGACCAAAAGCGGGAGAACCACCCAGGGCGATAATCGTGCGATTTCACCGCCTTAAGGATAGAGAAGAGGTCCTGAGATGGGCTAAAAAGGTGCAGAGTAGCAGATGGGAGAATGCAGTGGTACGGGTGTACCAGGATTGGAGTGCGGAGGTGGCGAGAAGGAGGGCGAGTTTTAACCGAGCCAAGGATGTGTTGCATAAAAAGGTGAAGTTCGGGATGCTGCAGCCCGTTATTTCGACACCATCATTTCGAGACGGCGGAGGAAGCATGGACCTTTATTAAAGAGGAGAAATTGGATCGGAACTGAGGGACTGATACTGCAGGAAATGTTATTGTTAATGTTATGGTTGATGTTAATAGAGAAGTAAATTGGGATGGGGGGTGACATTGGGAAATGTGGGCGCCGGTGAGGGGGGAAAGACGGGACATAGATGGAGAATGAGGAAGGGGAGGGGGAGGGGAAAGGGAGCTGCGCCACAAGAGGCGGGTCAGGTAAAGGGATGTTCCCGCGCCAGAAAGAATATGGCGGGAAGACAGGCGCAAGGCGGATGGGAGTTCCCCACACAGGGGGGTCGAGGAGTGAGCGGGAGTAGCCGGGGTCAGTTGAAGTCAGCTGACTTACGGAAGTAATATGGGGGAGCAATCACGCTAGAAAGAGATCTGGGGGGGGGGGGGGGGGGGACAACTGGGTTGCTGCTGCGGAAATCCAAAGGGAAATGGATAAAGAGTGGGTGGACGGGGATGGTATGCGACGCTGGGGGAGCGAGTGGGAGCGCGGAGGCGGGATATGGGACTGGCCTAGAGAAGGTAATGGCTAGTCGACATGGGAGGGGGGCAGGTAGCCCCCTAGTGAGGCTGATCACGTGGAATGTGAGAGGCCTGAATATACCGATAAAAAGGGCCCGAGTGCTCGCGCATTTGAAAGGACTAAGGGCAGACGTGGTTATGCTCCAAGAGACGCACCTAAAGGTGGCGGACCAAGTTAGGTTAAGGAAAGGTTGGGTGGGACAGGTGTTCCATTCAGGACTAGATGCAAAGAACAGAGGGGTGGCCATATTGGTGGGGAAACGGGTAGCATTTGAAGCAAAGAACATCGTAGCAGATAGCGGAGGTAGATATGTAATGGTGAGTGGCAGGCTGGAGGGAATGGAGGTCGTGTTGGTTAATGTATATGCCCCGAACTGGGACGATGCGGAATTTATGAGACGGATGCTGGGGCGTATACCGGACCTGGAGGTAGGAAACTTGATTTTAGGAGGGAACTTTAATACTGTGCTGGACCCGGGGCTAGATAGATCCAGCTCAAAGACCGGAAGAAGGCCGGCAGCGGCCAAGGTGCTTAAGGGGTTTATGGACCAAATGGGGGGAGTGGATCCATGGCGATTTCTTAGACCCAGGGCTAGGGAGTTCTCCTTCTTCTCCCATGTCCATAAAGTGTACTCCCGGATAGATTTTTTTGTTTTGGGAAGGTCGTTGATCTCTCGGGTGGAAGAAGCTGAGTATTCAGCCATAGCGGTTTCGGACCATGCCCCACATTGGGTGGACCTGGAATTAGTAGAGGAAAGGGAGCAGAGAACACTCTGGCGATTAGATGTGGGACTGATGGTGGATGAGGGAGTGTGTGCAAGAGTGCGGGGGTGTATTGAGAGATACCTGGAAGTCAATGACGACGGCGAGGGCCCTGTGGGAGTGGTATGGGAAGCACTAAAAGCGGTGGTCAGAGGAGAGCTGATCTCCATTGGGGCCCACAAAAGGAAAACAGAGGCCAAGGAAAGGGAAAGATTACTGGGGGAGATTTTAAGGGTGGATAGGGAATTTGTACCCCGGAGGAGGGACTGTACAGGGAGAGGAGATGACTCCAGACGGAGTTTGACCTTCTGACCACCAGAAAGGCGGAGGTACTGTGGAGGAAGGCACAGGGGAGGAGGTATGAATATGGCGAAAAGGCTAGTCGCCTGCTGGCTCATCAATTGCGAAAGAGGACAGCAGCGAGGGAGATGGGAGGAATTTGAGATGAAAAGGGAGACACGGTGCGAAGAGCAGGAAAGATAAATGAGGTGTTCAAGACCTTTAATGAGGGACTGTATAGGTCTCAACCCCCAGAGGGAGAGATGGGGATGCAGCAGTTCCTGGATCAATTGAGGTTCCCGAGGGTGGAGGAGCAGGAGGTGGTAGGCCTGGGGGCACCGATTGGGGTGGACGAGGTTATTAAGGGACTGGGGAGCATGCAAGCAGGGAAGGCTCCGGGACCAGACGGGTTCCCGGTGGAATTTTACGGAAAATATGTGGACTTGTTGGCCCCGTTGATGGTGAGGACGTTCAATGAGGCCAGGGAAGGAGGGACATTACCTCCCGACAATGTTGGAGGCGACGACATCGCTAATTTTAAAGAGGGATAAAGATCCGTTGCAGTGCGGGTCCTATAGACCCATTTCATTATTGAACGTGGACGCCAAATTGCTGGCAAAGGTACTGGCATCGAGGATAGAGGACTGTGTTCCGGGGGTGGTGCACGAAGACCAAACAGGGTTCGTAAAAGGGAGACAACTGAATGTGAACGTGCGACGACTATTAGAGGTGATGATGATGCCCCCAGTGGAGGGGGAGGCAGAGATAGTGGCGGCAATGGAGGCAGAGAAGGCATTTGATAGGGTGGAGTGGGAGTATTTATGGGAAGTGTTGAGGAGGTTTGGGTTCGGGAACGGGTTTATTAGCTGGGTCAAACTTCTTTATGGGGCCCCAACGGCAAGTGTAGTTACGGGTCGACAAAGATCGGATTATTTCCGACTATATAGGGGAACAAGACGGGGATGCCTGCTGTCTCCATTGTTGTTCGCGTTGGCAATTGAACCTCTGGCCATGGCGTTGAGAGACTCCAGGAAATGGAGAGGGGTGATTAGAGGGGGAGAGGAACACCGAGTCTCGCTCTACGCAGATGACCTATTGTTATACGTGTTGGACCCAGCGGGGGGGATGATAGAGGTTATGCGAATGTTGAGGGAGTTCGGGGATTTCTCGGGGTATAGGCTAAACATGGGGAAGAGTGAATTATTTGTGATGCATCCAGGGGACCAGAGTAGAGAGATAGAAGGCCTGCCTCTAAGGAAAGTGGAAAGAAACTTCTGATACCTGGGGATTCAGATCGCTAGGAGCTGGGGAACCTTGCACAGACTTGATCTGACACGGCTGGTAGAACAAATGGAGGAGGACTTCAAAAGGTGGGACATGCAGCCTCTATCGCTGGCGGGCAGGGTGCAGGCAATTAAGATGATGGTCCTCCCGAGGTTCTTATTTGTATTTCAATGTCTCCCTATACTAATCACCAAGACCTTTTTCAATAAAATAGACAGGAGCATCACTAGCTTCGTGTGGGCAGGGAAAGTTCCGAGAGTGAGGAGGGGGTTCCTTCAGCGTAGCAGGGACAGAGGAGGATTGGCACTACCGAACTTGGGCGATTACTATTGGGCCGCCAATGTGGCAATGATACGTAAATGGATGATGGAGGGTGAGGGAGCGGCATGGAAAAGACTGGAGAGAAAGTCCTGTAAAGGGACGAGTTTAGAGGCGCTGGTGACGGCGCCGCTACCGTTCTCACCAAAAAAGTTTACCACGAACCCGGTGGTGGCAGCAACATTGAATATCTGGGGACAGTGGAGGCGACAGAGAGGGGTGCGGGGAGCCCTGGTGGGGTCCCCAATCAGGAACAACCATAGGTTCGCCCCAGGAAGAATGGATGGAGGATTTCAGAGCTGGCACCAGTTGGGAATTAGGAGGGTGGGAGATTTATTTATAGATGGGACTTTTGCGAGCTTGGGAGCATTGGAGGAAAAGTATAAGTTGCCCCGGGGAAACTTCCTGAGATATATGCAGGTGAGGGCGTTTACTAGACAACAGGTGAGGGAATTTCCGCTGCTCCCGACACAGGGGACTCAGGACAGAGTGCTTTCAGGGGTGTGGGTCGGAGAGGGCAAGGTGTCAGAGATATATCGAGAGATGAGGGAAGAGGGGGAGGAGTCGGTGGGCGAACTAAAAGGAAAGTGGGAAGAGGAGCGAGGGGAGGAGATTGAGGAAAGTATGTGGGCTGATGTCCTAAGCAGGGTAAACTCCTCTTCCTCATGCGCCAGGCTTAGCCTGATTCAATTCAAGGTGCTACATAGAGCACACATAACGGGAGCAAGATTGAGCAGGTTCTTTGGCGTGGAGGACAAATGTGGGAGGTGCGGCGGAAGCCCGGCAAACCACGCACATATGTTTTGGGCGTGCCCGGCACTGGAGGGGTATTGGAAGGGAGTGACAGGAGTGATTTCGAAGATGGTGAAGGCCCGGGTCAAACCAGGCTGGGGGCTAGCTCTATTTGGAGTTGCGGATGAGCCGGGAGTGCAGGAGGCGAAAGAGGCCGACGTTGTGGCCTTTGCGTCCCTAGTAGCCCGGCGCAGGGTCCTACTCATGTGGAAGGAGGCGAAACCCCCCGGACTGGAGGCCTGGGTAAACGATATGGCGGGGTTCATTAAACTGGAGCAGATAAAGTTTGCCCTGAGAGGATCGGCTCAAGGGTTCACCAGGCGGTGGCAGCCATTTCTCGACTACCTAGGGGAATGTTAGAGGGAAGACAGATGACCAGCAGCAGAAACCCAGGGGGGAGGGGGGGGGGGGGGGGGGGGGGGGGGGGGGCTTTAGTTTAGTTTATGTCAAACGATTTAGTTATTTGTGTATTGTTAAAATTTCTTCACTGTTACGTTTGCTTTGTAAGAGGGAAAAATTGTTGTTCGGGAAAAATTTTTCAATAAAATATATTAAAAGAAAGAAAAAAAATTTGGCGGCCCTATCCCCCCCCCTTACTGTCTGCGGCCTCGCGACCCTTAAGGTCGACCCGCCTTCCCTGTTTGCGAACCTCACCCCGGATTGCAAACCCATCGCCACCAGGAGCAGATGGTACAGTGCTCAGGACCGGACTTTATCAGGTCGGAGGTCCAAAGGCTGCTGAGGGAAGGGGTTATCGAAGCAAGCAACAGCCCCCGGAGGGCTCAAGTAGTGGTGGTAAAGACCGGGGAGAAATATAGGATGGTCATCGACTACAGCCAGACCATCAACAGGTTTACGCAGCTGGATGCGTACCCTCTTCCCCCGTATAGCCGACCTGGTAAACAGGATTGCACAATACAAGGTTTTCTCCACGGTGGATCTCAAGTCTGCCTACCACCAGCTACCCCTCCGTAATGGTGACCGCCAGTACACTGCCTTCGAAGCTCTATCACTTTTTAAGGGTTCCATTCGGTGTCACGAATGGGGTCTCGGTCTTCCAGCGTGAGATGGACCGAATGGTTGACCGGTACGGCTTACGCTCAACATTCCCGTATCTCGATAACGTCACCATCTGCGGCCATGACCAGCAGGACCACTACACCAACCTCCGAAAATTTCTCCAGACCACAAATATCCTTAATCTGACGTACAATAAGGATAAATGCGTGTTTAGCACCGACCGTCTAGCCATCCTAGGCTATGTAGTGCGAAGTGGAGTCATAGGCCCCGACCCCGAACGCATGCGCCCCCTCATGGAGTTCCCCCTCCCTCACTGTCCCAAGGCCCTAAAGCGCTGCCACGGCTTCTTCAGCTATCATGCACAATGGGTCCCCAATTACGCAGACACGGCTCGACCACTAATCCAGTCCACAACCTTCCCCCTGTCGACAGAGGCCCGCCAGGCCTTCTGCCGCATCAAAGCAGACATTGTAAGAGCCACGATGCGCGCCATCGACGAGTCCCTCCCCTTCCAGATCGAGAGCGATGCGTCCGACGTAGCTCTGGCGGCCACCCTCAACCAAGTGGGCCGGCCCGTGGCTTTCTTCTCCCGCATGCTTCCGAAATCCGCCACTCGGTCGAAAAGTAGGCCCAGGCCATAGTAGAAGCTGTACGACACTGGAGGCATTATCTGCCCGGCAGGAGGTTCACTCTAATCACGGACCAACTGTCGGTTGCTTTCATGTTCGATAATGCACAGCGGGGCAAGATTAAGAACGACAAGATCTTGCGGTGGAGGATCAAACTCTCCACCTACAATTACAAGATCTAGTACCGTCCCGGGAAGCTGAACGAGCCTCCTGATGCCCTGTCCCGCGGCACTTGTGCCACCGCACAAGTGGACCGCCTCCGAGCCCTCCACGAGGACCTCTGCCACACGGGGGTCACTCGTTTCTATCATTTTTATCAAGATCCGCAACCTGCCCTACTCCATCGAGGAGGTCAAGACAGTCACCAGGGACTGCCAAATCTGCGCGGAGTGCAAACCGCACTTCTACCGGCCAGAGAGGGCGCACCTGATAAAGGCTTCCCGTCCCTTTGAACGCCTCAGCATGGATTTCAAGGGCCCCCTCCCCTCCACCGACCGCAACACGTACTTCCTGAACGTGATTGACGAGTACTCCCGGTTCCCATTCGCCATCCCCTGCCCAGACATGACCACAACCACCGTCATCAAGGCCCTCCAGGTGATCTTTACACTGTTCGGTTTCCCCGCATATATCCACAGTGATAGGGGGTCCTCCTTTATGAGTGACGAACTGCGTCAATTCCTGCTCAGCAAAGGCATCGCCTCCAGCAGGACGGACAGGTGGAGAGGGAGAACGGAATGGTCTGGAAGACCGTTCTGCTGGCCCGACGGTCCAGGAATCTCCCAGTCTCCCGCTGGCAGAAGGTCCTCCCCGGTCGCCCTCCACTACCACAAATCAGACACCTCATGAACGTCTCCTTGTTTTCCCCAGGAAATCCTGCTCCGGGACCTCGCTCCCAACCTGGCTAGCGACACCCGGACCCATCCTGCTTCGGAGACATGTGAGGGCGCACAAGTCAGACCCATTGGTCGAAAGGGTCCACCTGCTGCACGCCAACCCCCAGTACGCCTATGTAGCGTTCCCGGACGGCCGCCAAGACACAGTCCTCCCTTCGGGACCTGGCGCCCGCCGGAGCCCCACGCGCACCCCGCACCACCGCCCCCACCCCCACTCTCCCCGCAGCACCTGACCGGAGGGTCAGTACTGCCACCGCCCCGACCCAGGCCCGGACAAGCACCGACGCCCCCTGCAGACGCCCCTGCCCACTTTTCGCCCCAACAGCGCCGCCTAGGGGTGACAAAGCTGCCTGGGAGGACGACACCACGTTCCCGGAGTCGCAACCGCCGGGACCCACATCAGGATCACCGCCGAAGCTTAGACGCTCCAGAAGGACGACCAGGCCACCCGATCGACTGATTGCTGCACCATGAACACTTTTCTGTTACCCTCGACATCATGGTACCTCAATACCTGGTCCTCCCATGCGAAAGGCGACATTTACGCTGGCCATCATCTCGCCGGATTCCTTTTTAACAGGGGGTGAATGTGTTAATACCAGGTATTGCGGTACCTGAGAGGTGGATGACCATTGGCTA